>NW_027508722.1:417500-1707500 GCF_051911475.1 Siphateles boraxobius | reverse complement strand
GAAACCTAAGCTTTGAAAACAATATATTTTTTCTTGGCTCTTTTTAATATCATTCTATCCTTGGGAGTTTAATTATATATGTATATATCTGAACACATGCTTTTGTGTGTGCAATGGAAATCTCCACCAGATTCTTGTCAAACCAATTTTACAGTTTTGTCATTAATGCTGTAATCTAGTTTCTCCGGAAGCCCGCAGAGAATGCTATCAGCCTGGGAGAAACTCAATATGGCTCCTCAAGCATTCAGGGTTGGGTTGAGAGAGGAATCACGCATTGAAAACAGTGTGTTTTCATGTGTGTGCACATTTGTGTGTGTGCAAGTGTGTTCCTTTACCATAGGATGCCGTGGTTTGATTTCCCCAGATGTCACAGTCAGGCTTCATCAGTCCTTTGTCGGAGAAAGACTTTAGAGGAAGAGTGAGATGTGAGAGAGAGACAGTTAGAGCTAGGGAAGGAGAGAGAGAGAGAGAGAGAGAGAGAGAGAGAGAGAGAGAGAGAGAGAGAGAGAGAGAGAGAGAGAGAGAGAGAGAGAGAGAGAGAGAGAGAGAGAGAGAGAGAGAGAGAGAGAGAGAGAGAGAGAGAGAAATAAATAAAGGATGTTTCCCCTTAAATTAAACATAATTCTAAAATGCTTGTAGAGACTTTGGGGAATCCTCTAGCTCAGTGCTTTCTCTTCTAGAGAGTGTACTTTTTAGAAGAGCGTCTCAAGTGTCTCAGTTTATGTGTGCGATTGAAAGTGTTGGGGAATGTAAATAAGTGCTGTATACTTCAGGGAATACAGCGGAGCGAATGTTTGAAAGTCTCAACAGATCTGCAGAACAGTAATAGGATATAGAGTCAGATTTTACCGCTACGATTGTAACGATTCATCTTCACTGTGATGCAACTTGTTTTTGATTCCCTTTAATGTGATTTGGATTCTTTCATGTGTTTTTTTTGGGTGCTTTTGGAAGAACAAGCAGGCCTACAATGAGATCGGAAAATAAAATAACTTCATAGAGCTAAACTAAATGTTATAATTGGTTGTTTTCTTAACTTCAAAGGAATGCATGGCAAAAGAAAGAAAAAAAATCAATACAGAGCAATAATGATAAATATGGATAGGCTGCAGGTTGTCCAGTGATGAATGAATGTTGTCAGGACTGTGGTGTTATAACACAGGGCAACAATGAAAGTAGCCTAAAGATAAATCATGTGTCATGCTAACACATACTGGCGTATCACTGGCTTTATACGGAGGCCCTCTCATGGCTGCATGAGCAAAATCCACTCATTTCAATAGGAATCTATGTGAGGGCGAAAGATTTCCTCCTGCAGATTTCAGGGCTCAAGCTGGCCACACTTCTGTGAATCGTACTTAAAGGGTAAGTTCGGCGTTTTACAAGTAAAGCCCTGTTTTAAGATTGTTTCTGATGAAATCGAACGGTTAAGATTAAAATTTGGACACATGCTGCTGTCACGAGAATTTGAGGTTTTTGTGTTAGCACCCCCCCACCTATACAATGGTTTCATAGGGGCACTGGAGCAATCATTCATATAAACGCATTCAACTTTAGTTTACAAAGACGTGAAACTCACCAAGTGGTCTGTGGTGTTCACTAATATGCTCACACAAAAATCGCTGCAAAAGATGCTTTCCAACAGGTGTTTTACCATTCGTTGTAAAACTGTGGACCTATTTTTCTAAACGCCTCACAACCGGACATTCTTCCAAAAACTACGATAAAACCTGTTGGAAAGCATCTTTTGCAGCGAGTGCGTGAGCATATTAGTGAACACCACAGACCACTCGGTGAGTTTCACGTCTTTGTAAACTAAAGTTTACTGCATTTATATGAATGATTGTTCCAGTGCCCCTATGAAACCATTGTATAGGTGGGGGGGTGCTAACACAAAAACGTCTCAGGTTACGTATGTAAACCTGGTTCCCTGATAGGGAACGAGACGCTGCGTTTGAGACGCGATGGGAACGCTCTGCGTGATTACGTCGTGAAGCACGTGTAAAATCAGTCCAATGGAAGCCCACTACGACATAGGTGACGTCATAGAGCAGGAAACTATATAGCAGCCCTGAAATCAGACCGCGACAGCTTCTGAAAAACCTGAAGCAAGTCGATCAGGGCATGCAGGAAGTATGGCAGGCAAACGCAGCATCTCGTTCCCTATCAGGGAACCAGGGTTACATACGTAACCTGAGACGTTCCCTTTCAAGGGAACTCGAGCTGCGTTTGAGACGCGATGGGAACCCCATACCCACTACGCCATAGTGACAAATGCCGTTCTGTGTGAAGTCCTGCGCACACTAAGAAGTAAGCAACCTCGCCCCAGGAGTGGAGAGGTCAAGGTCATAAAACCTGACAAATGTATGCGGAGAGGACCATCCTGCCGCATTACACACGTCAAGAAGGGAAACTCCCGAAATTAAGGCCATAGAGGCCGCCATACTCCGAGTAGAATGGGCCCGCACAGCCATAGGTGAAGGCTGTCCCGCCGCTTCATAAGCCAATGAATAGCCTCGACTATCCATTTACTCATCACCTGTTTAGATGCAGGGCATCCTCTCTTGAGTGACCCAAAACAAACAAATAATTGCTCAGATTTACGCCACAGAGAAGCTCTGTGAATGTAGGCATCTAAAGCCCGGACTGGACATAACAGGTTAAGCTGTTCCTGATCTGGGGTATTAAAGGGAGGAGGATAAAAGGCCTGCAGCACTATTGGGCCCCCAACATTTAGTGGGACCTTAGGAATATAACCCGGTCTAGGGTAGAGGAATGCTTTCACCATACTAGGTGCAAATTCCAGACATGAAGGAGCAACCGACAGAGCATGTAAATCACCAATTCTCTTGATAGACGAAATAGCAAGGAGAAATATAATCTTTACAGTGAGGAATTTTTCTGAAACCTCCTCGATGGGCTCGAAGGGAGCCAAGGCCAGACCATCAAGTACAATGGCCAAATCCCAAGCCGGTGCTCTAGATTGCAGTGCAGGCCTGAGCCTCAATGTACCACGGAGAAAACAAATAATAAGAGGATCTCTCCCAAGAGAAGAAGCCCCGAAAGGGGTGATAAGCAGATATAGCCGCTACGAACACCTTTAAGGTGGAGGGAGATAATCCAGCAGAGAAACGGTCTTGAGGAAATCGAGAACTGTACCAACCGGGCAGTTAACAAGATTTAAAAAACGTTCTCCACGCCATGTAGAGAACAGTTTCCATTTCAATGTACATAGTTTTCTCGTGGAAGGAGCTCTGGATTGAAGGACGGTCTCAACGACCTCAGTCGAGAGACCGGATTCTATGAGCTGGGCCCCCTCAGAGGCCAAGCCCACCATTTCCACAACTACGTTTAACCCTTTTCTATTATGTGCAGGACCCATAGAGAAATATTTGGCAGAAGTTTCCACGCTGCCAGAAATTCCGATAAGGGAACCAGTCTCTCGAGACTGGCCTCTGGATTTGATTGAACAATCATTTCGGCGCCCTGAAGCGGCCAACCGGCAGGGAACAACCGAACTGACCGTTCTACAACCCTCCTCAGAGGATTGCACGGGGACGCTGACACCTCGGCGCCCTGAAGCGGCGAACCGGCAGGGAACAACCGAAGTGGCAGCGCTGCGACCCTCCTCAGAGAGTCGCACCCCAGCAGAACTCCCGGGAGCATTGATAACGGGGGGAATGTGTACAGGTGCAGCCTCGGCCACACCTGCACCATAGCGTCCAGTCCGAGAGGAGCTGGATATGTGAGGGAAAACCATAGCGAAAAGATCGACCTGAGCTTGACCAAAGATTTCCCATAGGAGCTCCACCACCACGGGGTGAAGTCTCCATTCCCCGGGCCTCAGCCCCTGCCTCAACAGGATATCTGCTCTGATTTACGAGATCGTCAGTGTGTTGTCCGGACCCTCTGCCGAGCGACCACTCATGATCACTTCCGACTTGTGAGGGAAGCATCCGTCGATAGCATAATGCGTCGACAAGAAACCCCCAACACTGGGCCTGGGCGAGGAACCAAGGTTCTTCCACATGACCGTAGGCATAGCCGCGTGACCTTGATCATGTGAAAACGGATTTCCCCTCGGAGAAAACCCCTTGGTTCTGAGCCACCACTGCAGGAGTCTCATGTACAGAAGGCCAAAAGTAATTACGTTGAACGCAGCTGACATGACACCCACAGTCTGAAACTGTTTCACAGTGAGTGACTGGCCTAGATAAACCCATATTACACCTAGAAAAGTGGTCCTCTGAGCTGGGAGGATCACACTCTTCTGGCGTTGAGTGGCAACCCCAACATCTTTAATTGAGACAGAACGACATCTCGATGCCGAACTGCCATATGCTCAAATTGAGCTAGGATCAACCAATCGTCGATATAATACAATACGCGAATGCCCTGGAATCTCAAAGGAGCCAGAGCTGCATCCACGCATTTTGTAAAGGTGCGGGGTGATAAACCTAGGCCAAATGGAAGAACCCGATACTGGTATGCTTCGCCCCATTTTTAAAGCGAACCTCAGGAACTTCCTGTGATGAATAGATACTTGGAAGTACGCGTCCTTCAAGTCTATTGTGACAAACCAGTCCTCGGACTGAATCTGTGATACAATCTGTTTGAGTGTAAGCACTTCCTGCTCCATAACCAGAGCCTGCTGTGAGTCCACTACCATAGGGAGGACCCCCTGAAATCTGGGCGGACGAGAACCGCTGTAACCCTTTTCTATTATGTGCAGGACCCATAGAGAAATATTTGGCAGAAGTTTCCACGCTGCCAGAAATTCAGATAAGGGGAACCAGTCTCTCGAGACTGGCCTCTGGATTTGCTTGAACAATCATTTCGGTGCCCTGAAGCGGCGAACCGGCAGGGAACAACCGAACCGACCGTTCTATAACCCTCCTCGGAGGATTGCACGGGGACGCTGACACCTCGGCGCCCTGAAGCGGCGAACCGGCAGGGAACACCCGAACTGGCAGCGCTGCGACCCTCCTCAGAGAGTCGCACCCCAGTGGGAGCCGAGGAGAAACGATTTCTCAAAACCGTCCCTCCTTTTATTTTTTCGACAGGACTTCTTGTCTAAGCTTTATTAGAGATGACGACAGTCCTCTTTTTATTTAGATCTTGCCTACCTCTAACAGCTTAGTTCCTACGACCCTCCTCGGAGGATCGTAGGAAAAAGCAGGCACCTCGGCACCCTGAAATGGCGAACCGGCAGGGAGACCGAACTGACTGCTCTACGACCCTCCTCAGAGGATCGTATTGGGACGCTGACACCTCGGTGCCCTGAACGGCGAACCGGCAGGGAACAACCGAACTGGCAGCGCTGCGACCCTCCTCAGAGAGTCGCACCCCAGAGGGCGCCGAGGAGAAACGATTTCTCAAAACCGTCCCTACCCCGGAGGGGACCACCCTTAGAAGCCTGATAGCCTCGGCATCAGGTCTTCTTCTTTGCACTCTATGCCAGTTTAAGGAACATAGATTGGTGAGGAAGAAACCTCTGGAACGCCGCTGAAAGGTTTAGTTTTCTTGAAAGCGGAGCGTCCAGAAGAACAGACATTTTTATCTTTCTTTTTCTTTATTTTTATATCAGAAAAACGTATACATATAAACATATATATATATATATATATATATATATTCTCGAATATATTCTCGAATAGAGTCAATGCTGACATCCTCACATTCATCTATGTCCTTAAATACTTGACACACCAGTACTGCCTCATAAAATTTATTTATTATTAAAGATGGCTGGTGGGTAACGTCGGGGTTAAAAATGATGACGCCGACTCGGGAGAGAGAAAGCTCGCAAGCGTCTCTATAATCCAAGGCACTGTCATACCATGATACTTAACCCTTTCACACGTAAGTTTAAAATATTCTAACTGACCCCCCAGCGTGAGTTTTTCAAGGCGACCGTTATTTAGAACATGTCACTTTAATGTTTCCATGGTAACGCGTCATTGCTTGTCACGTGGCACAGCGCAACTACAACACAGCGCTGAATGAATGATGATCTGCTTTTATGTAATTTTTCCTTTTTTTTTAAAAATATACACAAATGTATTAGCTATAGCATGAAACACTGATATTCCGATTGTCAAATATGTGCAAGTGGAAGTGTTTTGTTGTATAAACACCTTTATAACGATCGCGTTAGTTGAGCTGTATGCGCAATGGGCGGCGCCATGTTAGTTTGTTTCACAGTTCAGAGAATCGGATCTGTTGGATTTACAACACGTCAATTCCTCCACTTCTCACGAAATACATGAAAGTAGGTGGCCGGTGAACTGGGAGAAGAATAGGATAAAATGTAAAGCTACTTACACAATGTGTATCTCATATGAATAAAAGTGTTGTCTTATTATAATGGAAAGGAAGAAGAATTATTGCCGCTTCCATAGACATCAGTGTGTTTTGTACAAACTCAAAATCATTGTTTTGCTAGTAATTATGTGTATTTAAGTGTCTGAAACCTAAAATAAACATTATGTGGTTGAAAACACTCAATAGTTGTGATATATGACAGCACTGAGTGCGTCTGTCTCTGGCTCAGCGCCAGTCAACGCGCGAAAGCACGTTAGAATTTAGAAGTTGATAACGTGATGCACTGACCGTTCTAATCACACCGGTGTGATCGTACGCTACAGGGACCAGCCAAGACTGATCACACCGGTGTGATCGTACGTGCGAAAGGGTTAATACCCATAACATTACTCTAGTTAAGACGTTTGGGTATTAAACACATAAAATAGAAACCGGTTTATTCCACGATCTCGACACCTCAGTGTGGAGATAGGGAAAAACCAGTAGTCCCCGACGAGGAGGCTGAGATACAGAGTTTTTCTGTTCTTTTAGATACATTTCATCTAATAAACTCTTTTTATTTTCACTCTCATAATGTTCAGCTGTCCAGTAAATATTTAACTAGCAACAGCATTAGAAAAACCTCCTTTAAAAAGCTCATCTTTACTCAACAGAGTTATTAGCTGCCCATTTATTGAAAAATCAAACATCTTTCCTTTTTCTTTTGTTCACTTTTTCTTAACAAAACACTAACGATACCAATTCCTCGGAACTGGAAATCGCAGCACACTGGATCTTCAGGTGAAAGCTGAAATAGGGCGGGGCCCGTCCCAACCCACGCTGTCAGATCCGTTTGCGAACCCCAAAATGCGAGTCGCGGCCGTGTCTAGGCAACAGCGGGACCCACGCGGGGAGCGCGAACCGTACCGTCCTCCTCAAAGAACGATCGGCGAGAGCGGAGCGTCTTCATAGATAGACTCATACAATGCACACAATCAGCCCCCTCGAGGACTGACTGGGCATGCTCCACTCCCAAACAAGCAACACAAAGCTGATGTGTGTCCCCACCCGTATATAACGAGGGCAGGGAACAACACACCGTCTATAATCTTGCTTGCTCGCCATAATAATGATAGATTGGGCTTGACAGACAACAATAAATAGACAAGGACAGATATACAGAGAGCGCTTGCTGAAGGTACAGAAGCAGTCGCAGTCTGATTTCAGGGCTGCTACATAGTTTCCTGGTCTATGACGTCACCTATGTCGTAATGGGCTTCCATTGGACTGATTTTACACGTGCTTCACGACGTAATCACGCAGAGCGTTCCCATCGCGTCTCAAACGCAGCTCGAGTTCCCTTGAAAGGGAACCTAAAATTCTCGAGACAGTAGCATGTGTCCAAATTTTAATCTTAAACGTTCGATTTCATCAGAAACGATCTCAAAACAGGGCTTTAAGTGTAAAACGCCGAGCTTACCCTTTAATGCAGCACTTCAGTTGACAATGGACAATGGACCTTTTTGTCTGCAAAATTTTCTCTGAAATATTGATACCTACTTCTGGCATGAAACTCTAGATGGCACAGGCTGATGAATCTTTTACCCATTTGTTAGCGATCACATCATTATCTACATGTCACAGCTGATCGGTTGCTGTTGCACCAGCGTCAAATGAGCTGTGGCTCAACATTCAAACACATACAGGGGTGTTGCTGGTAGCAGTATATGCAGCGCGCTTTCAGAAACCCTCCTCCTTCCCCAGCTCCACCGTTATAGATCTGCTACGGGGTTAAATCATAGGTGATACATGTGCAGCAGCAGCAGCGTGTCTTACATGCTCACAGCAAGATCTGTGAATGTATTGGCAGGAGAAAGTGTCGGTACTTGCTTTGCAGCAGCAGCGGCGTAGCAGATCTATTCCACCAAGACCAAATACATTAACATATCCATATAGTCATATCCATTACCACGCCAATCTCTATTCACATACCAATCTCCAGTGAGTTGTCATGACAGAACTAATGTTGGGTTTCCCAAATGGGGGTTATATCAAATGTAAAATGCAAATAAATAAACTGTGCAGTAATCACAATAGAGCTTAGTGTGTTTATCACATCAATTTAACCATTTAGTCCGATGCACTGCGTATTTCATAATGAAGCATACAGTAAATGCATGAAACTCCATCTCTGTATGTGATGCGAGCAAAAAACTCAAATCAATAAATGTTCTAAACACAGTAAATTAAGTTTAGTTCACATTTAGTTTAATATACATACATATATATATATATATATATATATATATATATATATATATATATATATATATACACCGTGTAATATTTATTTACATAATTTTCAACAGTTTTTTGGATGGAAGTTTACAGTATTTCTCCAGTATTTCCCCCAAAAAAGGATTTGAAATGTTAAAAGCTTAAGGGTTCGAACAATTGAATCAAAAAAAAAATTAAGACATAAATATTAGTATTGTATCTTGTAGTGTAAAATAAATGTATGATCATAATTATAATCAAATATAATATATACTATGTTTACAGTACAATTATATTTTACAATCGTGAAATATATCTTCATTTTTATAATTAGAGAAATATAATAATAATAATTATTATTATTATCAATATTATTATTAGTCGCCTCTGCTTATTCTGCAGCTTATGCGATTAATGTATTATTTTATATATTAATTTATTTAAATTTGAAATGCATACTGTATATGTAAAACACTTTTAGGAGTGTCCTATACACAGTCCAATTTATATTTTGTCTTATTCTTTAATAATATATGTGATGTAACTCAGGGTTCGTGTGTGGGTGATGGAAGGAGACTCGGGGTCGGCAAGTAGTGGAGCTCGTGCACTTTATTAAAGGTCCTCTTTGCACAGCGCTTTCTTGCGCTCTCAAAATTAACTCAAAACAAAAACAGTCAATTTGCACATGTAAGGCAATACTCTTCCCGCTGTTCACAGCTTCATAAACATCCAACGAGGCAGCACTCTTTCCACTGTTAACAGCTTAATAGACGTTTCGTCCCGACCGTCAGCGTGCACGAGCTTCCAGTCTCTCTCTCTCCTCCGTTATCAGCACAGCCCGCTTATATGCGGTCTCCTCACGCCAATTACTGAAATCACAAACAGGTGTTCGTCATTTGAACTTGACCCACTTACTCACCGCTCGGCTCCGCCCTCGCTCTCCTGCTACAGAGTCCGCTGAACCACGCCCCCCTCGCCACATACCCCCACCGCCCGTCTCAGGCCGGGGAGCCGTCCGGCCTGCAGCCTCCCCCCCCCCCCTGCGGGAGAGGAAGTCGGCCACAGCCATCTGTGCACCCGGCCTGTGGATCACCTTGAATTTAAAAGGCTGTAAAGCTAGATACCAACGGGTGATCCGCGCGTTGGTATCTTTCATGCGGTGGAGCCACTGCAGAGGAGCGTGGTCCGAACAGAGGGTGAACTCTCGCCCCAGGAGATAATAGCGGAGAGTGAGGACGGCCCATTTGATGGCCAGGGCTTCTTTCTCAATGGTGCTGTACATAGTCTCTCTCTTTGAGAGCTTACGACTGATGTACAGCACCGGCCGTTCCTCACCCTCCATCTCCTGGGACAAGACGGCGCCCAGCCCCCTGTCCGACGCGTCAGTCTGCAGGGAAAAAGGGAGAGAAAAGTTAGGAGCCTGTAATAGCGGCCCGCCACACAGGGCAGCCTTTATCTGGGTGAAAGCCTGCTGACACTGCTCCGTCCACTGGACGGTATCTGGTGCCTCCTTTTTAGTTAGATCAGTCAGCGGGCTAGCAAGGTCCGAATAATTAGGTACAAACCTTCTGTAATATCCTGCTAGCCCCAGGAACTGTCTAACCTCCTTTTTGGTCTTAGGTCTTGGACAGGTCGCAACTGCTGCCGTCTTATCAATTTGGGGACGCACCTGCCCATGACCCAAGTGAAAGCCCAGATACCTGACTTCCACGCGCCCAATCGCACACTTCTTTGGGTTGGCCGTGAGCCCCGCCCCTCGCAGCGTCCTGAGGATAGCTCGCAAGTGCTGCATATGCCGCTGCCAGTCATTACTATAGATGATAATATCATCCAAGTATGCCGCGGCATATGCAGCATGCGGCCGGAGGATTCTATCCATCAGGCGCTGAAAGGTGGCAGGTGCCCCGAACAAGCCGAAAGGAAGGGTAACAAATTGGTGTAATCCAAACGGCGTCGTGAAAGCGGTTTTTTCTTTAGTCATTGGAGACAAGGGGATCTGCCAATAACCCTTTGTTAAATCCAGTGTCGAGTAAAATCGAGCCGTGCCGAGCCGATCAAGCAATTCGTCCACCCGTGGCATTGGATATGCATCGAACTTCGATACAGCATTCACCTTACGATAATCCACACAGAACCGCACTGAGCCGTCAGTTTTAGGCACTAAAACTATCGGGCTCGCCCAGTCACTGTTGGATTCTTCTATTACTCCCATATCCAGCATAGCCTCTAATTCAGCCTGAACTACTTTCTTTTTATGCTCAGGCAATCTATATGGCCGGCTGCGTACCACCACACCCGGTTCGGTCTCAACATGGTGCTGTATGAGGTTTGTTCGACCAGGGAGGGGCGAGAACACATCAGCAAACTCTGTTTGTAAGTCTCGAATGTCAGCGATCTGGGACGGTGAGAGGTGATCTCCGCAAATGGCCAGAGCGGAGGATTGAGACTTTAAATTCGCCTCTGGCCCGAGATCCTCCTCCCCACTCACTACCGTCGCCAGCAACGCTGACTCCGCCTCATTCCACTTTTTTAACAGGTTGAGGTGGTAAATCTGATGTGCTCCGTCCCTATCTGATCGAAGGACCTCATAGTTGAGATCCCCGACTCGCCGTGTGACCACAAACGGTCCTTGCCACTTAGCGAGTAATTTAGAGCTGGAAGTGGGAAGCAATACAAGCACTTTATCTCCCGGTGCAAATTTACGTAGTTTAGCCCCCCTGTTGTACAGCCGACTTTGTTTGTCCTGGGCCTGTAACAAATTCTCCATAGAGAGCCGCCCCAACGTGTGGAGTTTTGTTCTCAGGTCCAGGACGTATTGAATTTCGTTTTTGCTATCCGAAGGTCCGTCCTCCCAAGCTTCCCTAAGTACATCCAGCACCCCGCGGGGCTGGCGACCAAAGAGCAGCTCGAAAGGGGAAAACCCCGTGGAGGCTTGGGGGACCTCGCGTACAGCGAACAAGAGGGGTTCTAACCACTTATCCCAATTTTTGGCGTCTTCCTGTACGAACTTACGAATCATGGACTTCAACGTGCGATTAAATCGTTCTACCAAGCCGTCCGTTTGTGGGTGATAGACGCTGGTACGAATCGATTTAATACCCAATAATTCGTACAGTTCGCGAATTGTGCGTGACATAAACGCCGTGCCCTGATCGGTGAGAATCTCTTTCGGGATTCCCACCCGGGAGATTAACTGAAACAGTGCACTCGCAACACTTTTAGCAGAAATGTTGCGCAGCGGCACTGCTTCGGGGTATCGCGTTGCATAATCCACCAGAACCAATGCAAAGCGATGCCCCCGTGCGGATCGTTCTAACGGCCCGATGAGGTCCATGGCAATTCTCTCAAAGGGGACCTCTATTAATGGAAGGGGGCACAAAGGTGCTTTTCGGTTGGCCGGTGGATTCACCAACTGACATTCACGACAAGACGCGCACCACCTGCGCACATTCTCGTGAATGCCTGGCCAGAAAAATCGGGTCATTAGACGATTCAGTGTAGCTGCTTGCCCTAAATGCCCAGCCATCGGATTACAGTGAGCCGCCTGAAAAAGCATTTCCCGGCGGCTCTTTGGAACTAACAACTGAGTTGTATCTTGTTTTGTCTGGGTATCCTGGGTCACCCGATACAACTTATCTTTTATCACGGCAAAATAAGGATACGAGAGCGGTTGGTCTGGGTGGACAGGTTGTCCGTCGATCACGCGGACCTGATCAAACGCATTTTTGAGCGTATCATCTCGGGACTGTTCCAGAGGAAAATCATCGCGTTCAAAAAGGATTTCCCTTTCTGAAGCGCTCCGTTCCTCTGAGACAGACCCCGAGGGTCCCGGCACAGCCTCTCCAACCTGAACCACCGCTCTCTTCTCCTGCCTTCTTTTAATCCCAGAAGCACCCGTACATAAATAAGCCAATAGTGTTTTAAACCCCGGCCAATTGGTTCCCAAAATCAACGGGTGCTGGAGGTGCTGGTTAACTGCCACCTCTACACTATGCTTTTTCCCCCGAAATTGGATAGTGACTGGCACTAAGGGGTAACCCACCACCTCACCGTGCACACACCGCACCTTAACCACGCGGCTCCTTTCCAATGCCACTGGATGAATCAAACTTTGATGGATGGAGGTCTGGTTACAACCTGAATCCACCAAAGCTTGATAGGTACCCCCCTTTACACTTACTGGTATCTGGTACAACCCAGCTTGATCGGGGGCAACCTGTGGCGCGTCGGGGACCCTGACCAGCGTTCCGACCTCCATCACCGGGCACCTATCCACGAAGTGCCCAGGGTCCCCGCAACGCCAGCAGGCCGGCCCAGGCCTCCCCGCCATCCCAGTGGCGGGAAGTGGGTCAGGTGATTGACGTGAGGAGACTGCAGGGGCCGGGGTTGGCGGACCGCCAACCATCGATGGGGTTCCCCGGGGCGGCGCACGTGATGCAGGGGCCGGATCAGCTGCAGGGCTGGTCCTCCAGCGGGGCGCCGGGCGTGGTGGAAAGCCACCTCGGGACCTGGGAGCAGGGACAGGGCGAGAGAGAGAGAGAGAGGGAGAAGGGAGAGAGAGAGAGAGAGATGTCGGTAGGGGTTCGCCGACCCCTGGGCACGCCACCAGCTGGTCCTCTGCCAATTGGATGGCCTGGTCCAGCGACGTCGGGCGGTGGCACTGGACCCACTGTGCGGTCTTCTTTGGCAGACGGGCGATGAACTGTTCCAGTACCACCACCTCGATGACTCCATCGACGTCGCGGGCCTCGGCCATCAGCCATCTGCGGCACGCGTCCCGGAGCTGTTGCGCAAAGATAAAGGGCCGGCCGGATTCCCCGAACTCCATGGAGCGGAACTGCTGACGACTCTGCTCCGGGGACCGGCCGACCCGCTGAAGAATGGCGCGTTTCAGGTCTTCATAGACCAGGAGGTTGCGGACTGGCAGCTGCTGGGCGGCGATCTGCGCCTCGCCCGAGAGCAGCGGGATCAGACGCATGGGCCAGTCCGCGGGCGGCCAGCGCCCGGCCTCGGCCGACTTCTCAAAGAGGTCCAGGAACGCCTCCGGGTCGTCCTGTGGACCCATCTTGTGGAGGGGAAGGGCCGTGGCCGGGGCCGACAAAGGAGACGCCCGAGCCTCCTGGTCTAGCCAGCTCCGGAACTGCTCGCGGTCCTCATGCTGGGTCTGGAGGAGTGCCTCGAAACGGCGCTGTTGCTGATCCTCCATCTTCAGCAGAGCCTCCTGGTGTTGTTGGTGGAGTCCCGCGAGCGCGTTGATGATGTCCGCAAATGGCGTTGACAGAGTGGTTCTGGCGGCGGCCTCTCCTTCCATCCCGGGTTTCGGCACCAGTGTGATGTAACTCAGGGTTCGTGTGTGGGTGATGGAAGGAGACTCGGGGTCGGCAAGTAGTGGAGCTCGTGCACTTTATTAAAGGTCCTCTTTGCACAGCGCTTTCTTGCGCTCTCAAAATTAACTCAAAACAAAAACAGTCAATTTGCACATGTAAGGCAATACTCTTCCCGCTGTTCACAGCTTCATAAACATCCAACGAGGCAGCACTCTTTCCACTGTTAACAGCTTAATAGACGTTTCGTCCCGACCGTCAGCGTGCACGAGCTTCCAGTCTCTCTCTCTCCTCCGTTATCAGCACAGCCCGCTTATATGCGGTCTCCTCACGCCAATTACTGAAATCACAAACAGGTGTTCGTCATTTGAACTTGACCCACTTACTCACCGCTCGGCTCCGCCCTCGCTCTCCTGCTACAGAGTCCGCTGAACCACGCCCCCCTCGCCACAATATATGTTTAAAGTGTTTATTAGACGAAGGAATTCAACTGTAGGAGTGAGAGAGGTCCATTATAGGGATGAAAACATTGATTAAAGCCGTGATAATGGGAAGGACTCGTTGGAAACTTGGAAAAAAAGACATGATGTTCCAGGTGAATGCCAGAATGTATGCAATGATCTTTTCAGACAATTTGAAGACTTTCACATCATCTTTACCTTTAGACAGCACTATGCAACATCTCTGATGTGATCTGTATTGTTTGACAAGGGCCGTTTTTTTGCCTTTCACCTGTATCTCGTACTAAACCTAAATGTAATTCATTCATTAGAATTGAAAGATATGAGAGCACATTGAGTTCTGCCCCCCCGACGGCTGATCTTTGAACTCTTTCTGTTGGTAAATGAGCGTTACAGGATGTTACGTACAGGTCACAGCTCTTGGGATCTTTCACAGCTCATTATTACATGACAATGCCTGCTACATAATTCAACTAACACAGGCTTGAGCACCGTGAGTGGAAGAATCTGTAAAAAGTGCAGTGGTGTATACATTAGGAATACATTAAGAAACACGCATTGCAACGAACAAAATACAATACAATACAATTTTATTTGTATAGCACATTTAAAAACAACTGACGTTGACCAAAGTGCTTAACAAGGCCAAGAGACATAAAATACAAGTACAATGTAAAGACACACACACATCAAGATATATAAAAAGCTATTGAAAAGAAATAAGTTTTCAAAGAAGATTTAAAAATTGACAGAGTTTGGGCAGATCTGATGTGAGCCGGTAAGCTATTCCATAACCTAGGTCCGAAGGCTGCAAAGGCGCGATCACCCCTATTTTTAAGTCTGGTTCGAGGGACAGATAGTAAGTTAGAGTCCCCCGATCTGAGTGATCTTGACTGTGTGATTGGGCGAAGTAATTCAGATAGGTACTGTGGAGACTGATTCTGCAATGACTTAAATACAAATAAGAGAACTCTAAAATCAATTCTGAATTTAACAGGTAGCCAGTGAAGCGAGATCAGCACTGGTGTAATGTGTTCAAATTTACGCTTCCCTTTGAGAAAGCGTGCTTCTGCATTTTGGACTAATTGTAAACGAGTGATGCATTTCTGAGGGGCACCAATATATAAGGAGTTACAAGAGTCCAATCTGGATGTTACAAATGCATGTATGGCTATCTCAAAGTGCATAGCAGACAAGAAGGGCTTAACCTCGTCTAAAAGACGGAGGTGAAAGAAACAGGACTTAACCACAGCACTTATCTGTTTATCATATTTAAGGTTGTTATCAAACCAGACCCCCAAATTCCGAACACAGGTGATGCTGTATGGTAACAACGTTTGTAGATCAAAATCATGAGTACTACGATCATTGGGGCCAAACAAGACAGTTTCAGTTTTGCTCTCATTGAGACTCAAGAAGTTACTAGAAAGCCAGAGTTTCAGTTCATTCAGACAGTCCAATATTGGCTTTAAAGCTAGCTTGTCATCGCGCTTCAAAGGCAAGTACATTTGAGTGTCATCGGCATACAGATGGAAAGAAACCCCATGTCTAGATAAACTAGAACCCAAAGGGAGCATGTATAGATTAAACAGTTCCGGGCCAAGAATAGAACCCTGAGGAACGCCAGACCCCAGTTTCATTTCTGAAGAACACTGTTGCCCAATACGGACAGAGAAAGTCCTATTAGATAAGTACGAGCGGAACCATTGTAGCACCGTACCCCGAAAACCCATACACGCTTCAAGACGAGAAATTAAAATATTGTGATCGACCAGGTCAAAAGCAGAGCTAAGATCTAACAAGACCAAAGCCACAGATTGCCCGGTATCATTGGTCAGTAATATATCATTCATGACTCTTAAAAGTGCAGATTCCGTACTGTGGCGAGATTTAATTGTTAATGAAATTTCTCATAAATCTGACTATCATTCAAGACAGACTGGAGTCTGCGCTCCAAATGAACTGCACTTATTTGCATGCACTGTCTGTGTTGCTTTAACACCCGATTTACTGGAGGAATTATGCCAATCCGGTTCAGGCTCTTCAAAGGTGTATTCGTCCATACACACATCTGATATACAGTATGCCTGTTAGTACGCTTTTCTTCATCATCATTTGATGAATTTCTGCTGGATCATAAGTCAATGTACACAAGTTACATTTTGAATGAAATTCTGTTGTGACAGTTTTCAGCAGGCAGTAATAGTGCAATGTTAATAGATGCACTTAAAATGAATTACAATGACTATTATGAGAATAACTTACATTATTTCAGCACGTTTAGCTGATTGGATTGTGGGTGAATAGTGAATGAGACAGAGAATAGTGAACAGCACACAAAAGTGGCACAATTATTTAGTAAAGTCACCACACATAATTCTAATTTGTATGCAACAGTTCAAATTCTTGTGCTTTCGAAAAATACCAAGAAATAATGAATAAAAATACCCTGAGGTAGCAATCTCTGATATTCCTTTACTTTTGTTCTGGTTGCAAAGATTTGGATTTAGTCATGAAAACAAACAATTTCTTCATCATTTCACCTTTTTTTATCAGTTCACATTTTCTTCTGTCCCTCATCACAATGTTCCTTGTTGATGACTCATGCATGGGTGTTTACCCAATGAAACTTGTTGATTTTGATTTAATTTTTTTTATATAGCATGAAATGTGGTCAAATTTACTGGTAATTTTTTTTTTTTTTGCTGACAATGAATCTATGCACTTATTACAGAGGAAGCCTCTGAAAATAACTGATAAATCAATCTCAGACGACCTGAAAACAACAGTAAAATACACATTAAAATTTTTTAATATATGTACATTAACCATAAATATTATACATTTTGCTTTATTTACATCAGTTTACTTTAATTTATCGGTTATCTATGTTGTAAATATATGTAAAATATATTTTAAGGATTGTTTTTGTTCACTTGTTCAGTGTTAGTGCACACCTTAAATCTTCTTGAGAATGTAAAGGAAACCCCTTGGCTAATTTTGTCGATACCTTGTGAAATGAATGAACGAACAAACGAACGAACACGAGGCAGCCACTCTTAACCTCTTACTCTCAGTAATGCACAAAACTCAAACTGCAAAAGAAAGAGAGATGGAGAAGAATTTATTGAGCGATATGGTGAGGAAGGAAGCGCTCCTTTAAAGTGTCACTTTATTGAGGAAGGCTCAGTTCACTGTCACTCTTGTATTATCTGATCAGTGAAATGTCACTCACTGTGGACACACACACACACACACACACACACACACACACACACACACACACACACACACACACACACACACACACACACACACACACACACACACACACACACACACACACAGAAGTGTGACTTTCAGAAGCTCTTCACATTCCCTTCTACATTTCTACTCGTGTAGATCTGTCAACGACACCTCTAGAGATGGATGGCTTGATGATAAATAAAAATAACAATGGATGAACAATTTTAGAATAAATGATATATAGAAAATATATAGCAGGCTTTATGTGGACTCATACAGGGATGTTTGTGGCAAAAGCCAATAAGTGAATGTGAAGTGGAGCTAAAGCACAGATTTGTTCTTCTTCCTGCTCATCGTGAGAACTTCCTCTCCGCCGCCACACGCTTGACCAGTCGGATTCACCCGAATAACAGATCGATGCTGA
The DNA here is from genome assembly GCF_051911475.1 of Siphateles boraxobius. Taxonomy (NCBI): domain Eukaryota; kingdom Metazoa; phylum Chordata; class Actinopteri; order Cypriniformes; family Leuciscidae; genus Siphateles; species Siphateles boraxobius. Next base: position 1,689,465 of record NW_027508722.1, on the reverse strand, counting down.
ACACCCAGGCATAGCTAAATCAAGTTACTCTGACCCTGTTGCGTCAGGAGGAAATAAGGCAAAGTTGCTTTCTTTCAGGTCCAAGAAACACACAAATAATGTCAAGGACTGTACATATGCGTCCATTTATGAACAAGCAAAGGATTTTGTCTACGTTTCTCATCTCATCCTTTTCTTCTTATTATCCTTTACTCAGACCTTTCTTGTGGGGAACACAAAAGAAGATGTTTTGCTTTAAATTGGCATGAAACTGAAATTTCTGTACCATTTAAAAACTAAAGAGCTCCGTACATGACAAGCAGGAAAAAATAGTAAATCGTGCAAACACTTTAAAGCATCACCAAGTGACTTTTCCTCTGCGGTCGCCCTACAGGTTGGAAGCGGAATTGTCCATTACCGCTGTCGTAAATAATTTAGCCTAGCGCAGCCTACTGTCGCACTCGCACACACATGCTCTCTGTTTATCCAGCACCGGCTTTGGAATCAACAATGGCCACAGACAAGGTAGAGTATGATGCATCATTTTATGAAAGTATGATGTATTGCGACATCACAAACAAGCAATTGTAGCAATTGTAACTAGGGATGCTAACCGATGACCGTTTGACCGATGGTTGACTGTCTCAACGTTAACCGATCAAAGTTGTCGGTAGTCGGTTAAAAAAAAAGTGATCTCTAAATTAGGCTATTATAGACAGTGGACTAAACGCTACAACAGTTACCCATCTCATTCCAAGATATTTTTGTGTGAAGTGAACAAATCCCTCACACTCAATTTTTCATAACTCGCCTGTTTGTACTTAATAAACCAATAAAAACATTTGGCGCGAGGTCACAGCGTTTGGGTTCACGCGCTCACAAGGTTTGCGAAAAGTAAAGGCTACAGGCTAAAACAACAGAGGTTAGAGCCAGGGCAGACCACAGGATGAAGCGTGCAAAGAAACGTAGTGTATGGGACCATTTCACCAAAAAGAATGACACAGTAAGTTGCAACTTGTGTGATACAGTGCTTAAATACAGTAGTAATACTGTAGAAATACATTACATCTACATTTCAGTGGTAACAGATAAGGTGATGATGATCATCATCTTTCTTTATTATTGTTAGCAGTAACGTTACCTCAAACTAAAGCGGAGTCTCTTCGGAGCTGTCATTTTCTTAAATGAGCCACTGCAATGTTTCAAATGAGCTTCTAACTCTAGACCAACGCCTTTATTTTCCACGCGATCACCTTGTACCCAAACCATTTCGAAACTAAGGAGCCATTTGTCCTCCGATTACATACAAGCTCCTCGGCGCCGCGTTTGCGGGACTCATGTTTCACGCTGTAGGGGATTTTAAAAAAGTGACGTGAGTGGAAGCGCTGCGCCGGGGCAGTGTGTGTGTGTGTGTGTGTGTGTGTGTGTGTGTGTGTGTGTGTGTGTGTGTGTGTGTGTGAGCGGGAGGCAGAGAGAGATGCGACAGAGTTGCGAAATTGCAGGCGCGGCTCGAAATGGCTGTTATTTCAAATAGCGTGGCATATTTTAAAGTAATCGGTTAACCGGTTTCAACCGGCTAACGAGGCTCGGTGGTCGGTCAAGAAAATTTTTAGTTTTCGCCATCCCTAATTGTAACGCTTGCCGTAAAGCAAGTCAAATTAGTAGTTTTCTTATGTCTCATTAGAACTACAGAAACGAGACCCGATCTGGCAATCTTACACAGCGTGGATATATCAGATAAAGGACCGCAAAGCTGTGGCATAAGTGCAGTTCGCCATGTCACGACTTGATGAACCACTGAAACAATTTTGGAAACATTATTTTAAGGTAAAAAATCTTACTTAAGTGTTGCTTTAATAGTAACATCCACCAGCTTGAGTGGCCATGATCTCCACCAGAGGGCACTGCTCTCGACTTTCCCTTCAGGAACTGCATTTCCCATAATAACCCATTGCCTGGACTCATTATGTCTGATTAATTCCACCTGTGTGTGATTAACTCATTTGTGTTTGCCTTTATAAGCTCTGTGTTGTCACTCTTTCTTTGCAAAGTCTTGTTTGTGTTATCACTGCATTTCTGAGCGTTTTTTATTTTATTTTCCCTTATATGGTTATGACTTTCTGCCTGGATTTCCCTGTGTTTTCTGCCCTGTTATTGTTTGGATTATCTGTGCTGTGTTTTGGCCATTTGCCTGACTTATGGATTATGATTGTGGATTTCGCTTTATAAAGCTGCATTTGTATCTTCCACCCGTGTGTTTTAGAGCAGTTTCGTAACAATAATAATCTGTTCCCTCAATTTACTAAATCAAACGAGCGATATAATGTTTAGTTCCCTCGTTTTACTATGATCCTTTAACTGTCACAGCATAATTTATTCTTGCTGCAATGCATGCTGGGAAACTGTTAACATTTCAAACATATTGTTTAATTTAAAATTATTTGACTACTGTGTTTGACTAGTTGGAACAACATTTGGGGGAATTCTGTTGGTCTAAAATGGGTTTTATGTACTTTCAAGTAATTCACATTCCTTACGTGGGCTGGAAAATATGTTTTTTTTCTTTTTAAAATGTCATTCCAGTCTAGTTTGACTTTATTTCTTGTGTGGAACAAGTTTCTTTACCATCTAAAAACTGTGGAGTTCTGCACATGACATGCAGGACAAAAATAGTAAATTGTGAACACAATAGGATAATTAGTTACCGCAATTTACTAAATATTGCACAAGATATAAAAATACTTTCCCTCGTTTGACTAAATCGTGACTACAAGAAAATAATTTGTTCCCTCGATTTACTAAATCATGCGCACAATTTACAAATTCTCTCCTTCGTTCTCAGTAAATCGTGCACACAACATAATTCGTTCCGTCTTTTCACTAGATTATGCGCATGAAAATAATTTGTTCCTTCGTTTTACTAAATTGTGACCACATTTAAGTAAAATCAGTACAACGTGGCCATGATTTAGTAAAACTGAGGGGACAAATTATTATATTGTTTGCAGAATTTAGTAAATCTATAGGAACATATTGTGTCATGAGTCATGCACACACTTGACCATTGTTTTCCTGCATGTCATGTACAGGACTCTGTTTGTAACGTTGGGAAGGACTTGATACATTCAACTTCCAAGCAGTTTCCAAGGCACTATATTTTGCACTGTATTTTTCCCCAAAAAAAGTTGTGCTTTTGAGAGATGATGTGAATTTTGTGTGCTCCAACATCCTGCATTAAAGCCTATTCATTCCGAAGCAGATGTTGATGTCAGTTCCAACGGCACGGTCGGTCTATAATCATATTATTTCCATGGCGCTCCTTCTCTTCCTCTGCGCTTCTATCATTATCTTTGGCTGCCCAAATCTGCTTTAATTGTGACCAACTTGTCTCATTCCCTCTGCCTTTCTGAGCCTGAGCCTCTTAATAATGGATGCCAGAAAACATTAAGTACTTTAGCACAGAAATTAGCACTTGACCTTTGCTTTGAAAAGAAGATAATGTCTGCTCAGACACTGAGGAGAAAGGCTGGCCATTTCCTCCCCTGAGGTTAAGAAGAAAGACATTACAACTCTCACCTTTGATGAGAGACAGAACTGAAGGCGAGCGAGAGAGAGAGAGAGAGAACGGAACCATCTTTCAGCTTTCTTGTTCCTTTGTTTGATTGAAATTCCCCCCAGAGGTTCCGGTTTACATTTCCGGCACATCCGGAGATTTTTTTAAAGTTGTCGTCGAGTTAATATACCGAACACTAATATTATGAGATATACATGAGTGACCAAAGAGCTGAAAAAATTGCCTCAGAATCCCTCTGATGAAAGCATTAACATCAAAACAGATCCCTCAGGCGGCGCGCGCTGAAATAAAGTCATGAAGCGCAAGAGTTTTGGGATATATTACAGAGGAGCCAGCTATAAGACAGATAGATTTAACAAAAAGGAGGAGAGAATAGAACTGGAGGGATCGGAATCATGATTTCCTCTTTTCAGCCGATAAGAGCTCGGCGAAGGGAGAGATAAAGGCCTATTCACAGCCCGTGTGTGAAGTAAGAGGAAATTAGGGGGAGGGGGACACGCAGCACAAAAAGGAGGCTTTCATCGGCCCACGAGGCTGTGGATTTCTGCAAATACACCTCATGTCTCCTTGCATGGAAAGTAGAGCATGTGGAATGACTTTTTTTCATTTTCAGATGACAAACGGTGACACGCAGGGATGGTGAAGGAGCCAGAGAGATGCGAGGTCGAGAGAGGATTCTGCTCCAGGCCTGCTGGGAATCAGATTTCCTTTGAAAGATGGGGAGCAAAAGAGGGCTGAATTCACTGACCTTAAGAATAAGACAAATATGTATTTCCAGTGGGGGAGTGTAATAGCTTGTGTGTGAGCTGGTCATTTGTGCTGAGCTCTGTGAAAGGGGCTCGCGGGGAGTTTTGGCAAAGGGAAAGATGCACCGTAGAGACCAGGCCGGTTTTCTGTAAACATCTGCACCTCCTCATTTGCATTCTCTCTGCTCCTGGAAATTAGCAGGATAAGGCTAATAAAATCGTTTTATAGAAAGTAGCATATTAGGTCACCATCTGTCACCTGCACAAACCAGTTCTGAATTCAGCATGAAAGATGCAGCTTTGAGTCAAACAAACACTGGATGACTGAAGCTTGTATGCCTTTTTTTTAAAAAAGAAATGTTTTTAAACCTAATCTGGATGAAGCCAAATGTATACTTCGGTCCGCGCACTGTCTGTGTGATGTCATTTTTTGCGTGCACCTCGATTTTTGTGTACAACAGCGCATGTTTGAGTGACTTGAAAACAAAGTCTACTACACAGTGCACATGCGCCGAACGAATCTTTCACGGCCATATACTTTGAAATGAAATGTGACAAAATGCCCCTTAGGTGGGGCACATTGTAACATGACCATATGACAGCTTAAAATGTTATCTGGTCTAATAAAAACATGTACAAGACAAATTTAAATTTATTCTCAATAAAATACAATTATTAACTTTTTCATATAAAATAATGGCATAAAAATAAACACATTTTTGAGTTTGACAACAACAAGACAGCATAACACAGCTATACAACATAATAATAATAATAATAATAATAATAATAATAATAATAATAATAATAATAATAATTCATTTCTGAACATAGACTCTCAGTTTTTATTCACCTTTTTCTCGTGGTTTCTCAATAGAATTCATAAAAGTATAGAATTGAAAGCATAGTTCTAGTAACACAGTGTTAGAACATTCCCCACCTGCACAACTAGCATTTAAACCCAGTTAGTGTCTTCTGCTAGTTAGATCAGCATTAAATAACTTTCTCAACTGTTAAATAACAGATATAAGATTAAAATAATATCAGATTTGTCCAATTTTAAATAAACACAAAAAACAGAGATGAAAAACGTACACAAGTAAGAATGCTATGGTTAAATAAATGTTCAGTTATATCTTTCAAAGATTTTTGAATTTTGGCACAAATTTTTTCTAAATAGTGTTGATATGGCAACTAGTAAATACGCTAAGTTTGTCATGCTAGCATGTGTGGAAGTATTTAAAACCAGTGTGTGACAACTAACCCATGTTAGTTTGTGCCCCGCTCACCCCTTAAAGGGGGTCAAACTGATTCAAAAGAGTGGCTTTTTTGAAGACAAAAATAAATAAAGAAATAAATTGCTTGATATGTTCTATATATAAATAGGAAATTAATAGATGAACACTACTGAAATATTTAAACATCAATTATTAAATTATTTCATTACATTGAAACTGCTTTTTCTTTAAATTAAAACCATTGCATGCAATACATTAATTTAGACCTCCTTTATGTATTTGTTTTGGATCCATAGACACATCCTACGTTCTTTATGCAGTTTTACATTTGGCAGGCAGTTTTATCCAAAATGACACACATATTTATCTACACAATGTTCCCTAAGAATCGAATCCACGACCTTGCCGTTGCCAGCACTATGGTCTACCATGAGAACAGTAGTGCTCCCATGAAGCAAAATGATATTTAACACCTTGATTAAATCTCTACAGACAAACAGCAGAACAGACTGATTTATATTCTTCAGTTTCTATATGCAGTGTGAAGAAAAGCCTGTCATTTTTCTCAATTGCCTTTTTTTTTTTGCAGACTAAACAGCAAAACGCAAAACTGCTGCCGAACATCCTTCATGCTGCAGTTCAATTGCTGTCAGCAACATGGATGATAAATGAGTGTATGTTTGTGAGAGAATACTGTGTGTTCTTCTGTTAGCGAGCGAGCTTATGAATGCTAACACTATTAAACGCTTAATAAATAAACGCATTATTTGATTAGCATTAACATACAATTAAAATACAATACCGTTATGATGCCTGGACCTCCGAAGAGAGGGTTTATTTAGCCCATATCATCCAGACTTTATGGCAAGTATTTTCTCCAGCTCAGTGCACATTATGAATGCAGTATAGAACCATCATTAAAGTCAACGGGTAACGTAGACCACGAGACGTAACACAGTTAAATCATAAGGTGCCCGGAGCAGATGTGGGCATTGAATATCTCTGTAATTCAAATGTACAGCCGAGCATGCTGGGAGTTTGGTATAATGATTTGTATCTTGGTAATGAGGTGCCTTAAATAAAGCTGATTTACCGAAACCCTGCAGTTGCACATCCAGGTCCATTGAACGAGGTTACGGTTACACTGCAATCAGTGTTGTTGGAAGGGAACTGTGTAAATCTGCGGTTTTGAAGTTTGTTAGGTTAGGTGCTTGCTGTTTTGATTTCTGTGACTGGATGTGATGGCAGACCCGTGGGCTGGAATCGCTCTGCTATTGCCGTTTTACATAAGCACTCCAGTATTAAGTGGCACTTCTCCAGAATACAGGCTTTTCTGCATAAGAGAGAAAAGAGAGAGAGAGAGAGCGAATAGAGACTCTATAGAGAAAAAAACAGGTATTTGTAACGGCAGTTCACTGGGGCTACATTCACACAGTCAATGTTTTACTAACAGGGTCTGTTCATAAAACAGCTCGCAGTAGTGTTTAAATACTGTGTGTGACAGATTACTGAAGTCGGTCCTCTTTTCAATTCTCATTTATTCCAATAGCTGTGAATAAAGCCTGTAACCATAGTGACAGAATAAAGTAAATACCAAAGATGCATCCATAACACTGTAAAGTCTCATCACATGTGACGCAATGGCATTTAAAATCCACACAAGGTATGAGTCCATCGGTCAAATTTTCATTAACTGACAGTATTGAATTATTATTTTTAGAACACATCACTATTGGAAGACTGGATCCATAAAAACTTTGGATGACAATCGCTATATAAACTGTGTGTCTGGAAGATTTTTTAATGTTTTTAAAAGAAATCTCTTCTGCTCTCCAAGGCTGCATTTATTTGATATAAATACAGTAAAATCAGTAATATTGTGAAATATTATTACACAATACAAATAACCGTTTTCTATTTGAATATATTTTAAAATTTGATTTATTCCTGTGATCAAATCTGAATTTTCATCATCATTACTCCAGTCTTCAGCATCACATGATCCTACAGAAATCACTCTAATATGATAATTTGATGCCCCAGAAACATTTCAGATTATTATCAATGTATCAATTCCACAAATAATATTTTTGTGGAAACTGTAATACTTGTTTTCAGGATTCTTTGGTCGAAAGAAAAGCATTTATTTGAAAAATAACTTAACCGTCACTTTTGACACATTTTATACATCCTTGAATAAAAGTATTACATTCTTTTTGAATCTGACCCCAAACTTTTGATTGGCAGTGTATCTCCATCACATCACATCACAAAAAAGTCACTCTCCAAATTTGATTGTGAGTCCTGAAAATCACTCTTGCTTATAACAACTGTGAACACAATTATATTTAGCACTTATATTCAATTATAACAAGACGTATTGACCGTATTCTGCTGCTGGCTGAGTGGATATTTCAGCAAGCCAGTTCAGGTTTCACAGAGAGAGAAAGAGAGATCTGGTGGTTAGGTGGCACATAACATTTTCCTCTGGAGATCTCCAGCATTGCAGCTGACATTTAGCAGCTGTTTCCCTTATGAGCCAGTTTTCAGATTCTACAATTGCTAATATGTTGAACAAAGACTTTTATACCCTAACAAGCCTGACTTTCTCATTTGTCCTGGCTCCCATCCGTCCTTGTGATCCTTTTCTTTGGGATGAAATGGGGAACAGAGGTTGGCGGCCCAGACACAGGGTTTATCCGCCCCTCTCTCTGATCGAGTCCTGAGAGGACTGAAAGACTGCATGAATGATGACGGTGAAGAGGGTGTTTAAATTTGCTAGAGGGGCCGTAATAAATTAGGCGCTGGCTCAGCCAGTCAATTACGACGGGTTTCTCAGCCCTCCTTGAGCACGAAATTCCCAATTCAAATGCTTCAAATAAGATTCATTCTCATCTGATCGAATCAGACTATTCTGATATCGCAGGCAGTGTTAGTAGGTCAGTTTATGTTCCCCCAAGAGAATGTGTGGTCACAATGTCGATTTTGGGAGTTTGTAGGACAGCAATTCAATGAGTGCTTGCTGAGGTGTAAACTACAGTTGTGAAGGGAAACGTTGTGGATATGTATTGCTCCTTTCTCCCCGGATATTATAATAATGCATGCAAAAATGTGTGTTGTGGGTTTTGCAACATAAACGATTCAGTAAGATTGAAAGAAAGGTTCTTAAATGAACATCTGTAGTTCTTTTAGGTCTGTTTGGCATAAAGCTGGTCATAATGATGGGTAAGTTTGATCATAAAAGTGAAGATTAGCACCATAAGTTGAATAGCTTGATAGTTTGATCAATACTGTGATGAAGAGAGAATTTATCAGATGTATTAAGCTGTAGATTCTATGGACTTATGCGTAAAAGTCGGAATGTTTTGTGGAAAAACATTTGTGGTTAATTTCTTGACACAGCAGTAGAAGTGTTGAGATAGAAATGGATAACAGCCGATGTGTGGCGAATGCATTGGGTGTGTGTTTTTCCCGCCTTCCAGCGAGTGCGATTAATCCTCGACAGATGAACCAGAACACGTGGTGTGTCTGATATTCAACCAACCCAAGATGGTCCATGTCACACTACGTTTTTCACTCACCGGCTAACAGTCTTCTACAGATTTATGTTCTTCTGTGTCCTCTGTGGTCTGTGAGTGAAGAGCACCAGTGGTCCCATCATAACTTTCAAGAAATGGTACACCTCTTCATTAAGAACTAATTTATAACAATAAGCACTTTTTTGGTTATGGGCTTCTTTTTAAATGGCTAAACGTGATCTGGAAATTCATTTGTGGGCTATTTTTGACTGAGGAGTAAAGATGGTTGAAATAGAACAGTGGGAGTTGAGATTTACAGCAAGACAGTGGACAGCATTCACCGTAAAAATAATTAGTTCAGTTTTTCTTAATTAAATTGTGCAAACTCGTTGCCTTGATTTAAGTAAGTAAGCATAACTTAAAAACAAGTTCTTCTTACTTAATCTATTTAAGTTTTGTCAACTTAATTCTATCTGTGATCTGAGGAAGTGTAATCCCAGAGTGCATTGCGGCATTAATAAATTAATTGCTTTGTTTTACCATTTTTGGCTTTATTTAACGATTAAAGTTGTATTTGCTATCGTTATTGGGGTTATCCTGACAAGAGACAGCAAATAAAATTGCAATGGTCTAATTAATTAAAGTAATTTAAAAAAAACCTTGTTACCATTGTTTTGGTTTGCATGCTGAATGTTGAAGTCTGTGTGTGACTCAAGCAAAATTGTAAGGTATTGTCACAAATATAGATGGATTATATCAACCCAATTAAAAGTATATGCCATAAGTGTTTGCAATTAAAATGTAAAAAGATCATTATTTAACATGATAATCATGTTATACATCATAAATGCATTCATTTAGAACATGGAAATAATTTAAGTATAAATACTGTATATATAATATTTATTACTTCACTTCCTTTGAAATCAAATAACTGTGATTTCATGTTGCATCACTGCATCAATTGGAAGAGAATCAGAATGATATAAATGAAGTTCCAAGTGCCCAACCAAATGGAACACTAATCACAATAATGGTGAGGAATTTTAGGTTGATTTTAGGAAATCAACATGAATTTCTGAAGTCAACTTATGTGACGTTCTCCCAAAATGTTTAGTTGTATTGACAATAACATTCAACAAGACTGGAAAATGAGCGTATGCAATTAAGAAGAATGATGACTGCAGAAGTGGAAGAAATTAGTGAAAAGTCTATTAAGCATTGCCCGCATCAAAAACCATTTGCTTTTTTTTTTTTTTTTTGGCAAAATGGTACTCAAACCAGTCAAGTAATGTTTAATAGGGTTTTCTGAGTAATGAAGGCATAGCATGCAAACAGTACAGATTACTATTTTTTTTTAAGTAAGTTCAACACATTGTCGGAGATTAATTAAAGTTAACTAAACAATAGTTAGTAAGAACAATGTTAGATTTTACATTGTTGGGAAGGCAATACCTGGTCACCTGAAGCTCAAGAACTGGATCTAATTACCTGTTACCTGCACCTATCAAAGCTGATGCAACCATGGCAGGCTGTCACAAAAAATGACAAAAATCCTAATGAGGAGTTTGTCATGAGGGTATACTAACTCCCAACATATGTCTGAGGTTTGACCATCAATCCCACCCTCTGCTTCGTTTGTTTAAGGGTGAAGCAAGCAGGTGGAAGACTACAGTGGTAACTGGTAAGCCAGCCTTCAAGCTTAATTGTATAATTCCAGACCAAGTGTTCCACAGCGCTGATTTTACTGTGCAGACTCAACATAATTGGTGGTCTGTATAAAACAGATTTGCACTGAAAGAGACAGCCAGACTTAAAACAGAAAATCAATGTTAGTTTAGTTGGCATTATATGTTGGGAAACACCTTTGTATACTGTATGTATACATTCCCGGATATCTTTCAAAAGACAAAAAAACAACCAAAAAAACTAAAATAAAAAAACCAATCATGTGATTAGAGCAAGTGCTGTTATTTCAGGAAGGAAGCCAGCTGAAAGTTGATGACCAAGATGACCAAGCCATGCGCAAATTTGAAGATAGACAAAAGGAACCATTTTGCCAAAAGGAGTTGAGACTGCTTGTAAAGACATTATATTAGGTTTTGTTACTGGAACAAAATGGTAAATGGGACAAGAAGAGATATAAAGTAGAGCTAGAATTGAACAGGAGTGTTGAACAGAGTTCAAAATATTGGAAGGATGATGGATCCTCATGACTTGGTTTCATAGTGCTTTAAAAAGTGACACTTATGGTGTGAGTTGTGGAAAAACAGCTGGACATGACAAATACGCCATAGACTTTCATCTGCAACGCGATGTGACAATATTGATATATGCGATTAAATTGATAAAAAAGTTAATTCCTAGAATGTTTGTTTTTTTCCATTTGAAAACCTTCCAAAGTGATCATATAATTAACTGCTCTGTTCGGCTTTTGTCACACATGGTTCGATTGCTTGGTTCCTCCATGAGTACTAGCAGCAGCTGTTCACCACTGTCACTTGGTAAGGACTCAGGAGTGCAAGACACCAGCTGTTTTACTCAAGTTATGTCCCTTTGGTTTTACTACTAAACTTTAACATTTGCTTCTGTGCCAAGCGGCACGTGGGTTTGTCTGCCGTGAATGCACAGTACTGCAAATGACGCAATGTATACAAACTGCTTGCTAAAGGCAACTTCTACAAGACCTGTACAATATAGGCAGAATTTACAAGTAAAGCAGGACTGTGTTCATAACAATTTTAAATCATTCCACATGAACCATACACCATACTATTTGATGTCCAAGTTCAGATTGTTTGGTTGTTGTGAAAGCCTTTCTGAAATTGGAAAATTGTCCCTAAAGGCTCTGATATACTTTCAGAAAAATCGAAGAACGAACTGGTGTGACGTAATTTCAAACAAATCTGGCCAAAATGAAGATTATTTGGAGTCAATGTCTGGAGTTTGAAACAGCAGGTGGTAAATTCTTTCAAACTACTACTGGTCTATGGCGATTACGTAATAGATTGGTGTGGGTGTCCGCCTTATTCTCCGGTTCATTTCTTCCGTTCAGTCTGTCGAGGTCAGGCGTGAGTAAAAACATGAACCCACTGAAGACCTGCTTTATATTGAAGTTGTATTGAAAGTGACACTGGCATGCTTTTTAATGTTTAATACAGTAAAGCTGCTTGTTTTGAAGCAATCTCCAGTATAAGGGCTATAAAAATAAATGTGACGTATCTTGACTGGACTGCTGAATTGCAGAGCTGGTGCAAACATATCCACATCACTATGATCAGATGCTTTCCGAACTGCTGTTTTCTCACCGCTGTAATTTTTCTTACTGAGAGGGAAGCATACGCAGAACATATATTTTCATATTCATCTGAACAGCTCTCAGCGGCGTGGGTGGCATCGGGATGTTCGATCTTCTTTTTATCCCTAAGCGAAGAATGTAAAATAACTTTGCTGTGAGTATATTGGGGGCTTTAATTGTATTCTTGTCCTTCTACACACTTGTTTCCCTGTATGTTGTACTACTTTTCACTGTTGTTTCTCATGGCAGTTTCCAAACTGAGCCATCGTGTGCTAATAATTTGTATAAAAGACACTTCGGTTGACAGTAAAAGCTTCTGCTTCATCATTAAATGCTGAATTATGACCGTGACCTCATTCTGTCATCAGTGGCATCGCCCTGCTCCGTGAACACCGCCTCAGGCCATATACTTACAGACATTTAGGCTGGACAAACGCTTTGTTTCCACAGAGTTTAAATACAGTTGACACAGCAACCACTCAGACTATTGACTAAATGTAAAATTGACAGATTCGTACACAGCATTTGATGGGACGTGTTCAATTATTAATTTGGCCTATTGAATTTTTCCTGCTAGACAGGTTGTACGAAGAAATGTAAATTCTCCTGCTGGTTTTGCTCTAGCTGCTGTGCCCTTAGCCCAAACTGTAAATAGATTGTGATCTGATTTAATAGAGAGCTTAGGTTGTTCATAAATATGACCTGTCCTACCTTACAAAATACCTTAGAGAAGGTTTTAGAAGGAAAGGTGCTACATGTTCACACATTAATACAGTTGTCAGTCCTTTTTAGAGTCTGTGGTTACACACTTAAAAAGAAGGGTTTGTTATTGAATTCAATTGTTCTGTGAAGAACTTTAACATCCATGAAAACTTTACATTGCACAAAATATTCTTTATAGTGGTTCTTTAGGTTATTAAAATGTTCTTTACACTAAGAGAAAAAAAGGTTCTTTAAAGGTTCTTAAAAACTGTTCACTGATGGTTCTTTGGGATCCTTTATGGCGTCACTGTATACTGTATACCATTCAACAGTTATAAATGAGTAAATCTACATTATAACCAAACTGACATAAATGTTCATCATCAAGATCAGTTTTCTGGCCACGACTCAAATCTGGTGCTCTACATTAGACAAGCACACACTTGAACCTGATAGTAAATACAGTCATCAATCCTAAACACTGTATGAACGGTGGTCATATTAATGCAAAACATTGCTTTGTTAGACACACATCCACAGAAGACCTGCATCTGGTCTCCGCTCTGTGGGTAGCCTAAATGTTCTTTTCCTTATGAAATATAGAAGACGATTATGCGTCTAGTAATTTCTCCACCACCAGCTGATTTTTTGGGGCCTACCCAAACTTGTGCGATTTGGACTGTTCTCCGTCTTTCTCGGGTTTGAAGGGGAATTGGTTCCTTGCTTAAATATTAATCCTCTTTTACAGATTCTAAATCCAGTTTTCTAATCTGTGCCTCATTAAAAATGTATGCTGGAACATGCTTTATTTGAACGGAGTGGAGACGTGGCAGGGTACACATGCGGCCGGTATGGCAAGAGAAGCCAGACAGAGCGGCTTATGGAGCTCAGGGGTTCGGTCAGTGGATTAACACGCTTTTTACAGGAGGACTTCTGGTGAGCTTAGCATTTGAGGAAATGTACTCTTTGAAAGAGAATGCTGTTCTAGGAATGTGTAACCTAGTGATGTTTTCTTCCTGAGAAACCTTTAAAGGACCGGCCGTCTTACAACCAAAGAGTACAGCTTTAAGGGTGTACTTAAATCCTTTTTAAAAGACCCAAAATCTGACCACTTTAAGTGGACCAAAAAGTAATCCGAGTAAAAGATCCTTTTTGGTTTACTTTAATTGTGATGGGGTCTCGGTCACACCGTCACAACTTGTATTACCTGAATAGACTATTATTTTACTTCTGCGGATTCATTTTTTCTTATTAGACTCTCAAACAAAATCTGTCACTCTACCTTATTTAACCATAAAGGGCGCATATTACAGTATTATTACCTTAAGTGTACATGAGTAACTTTTGAAAGGGTACTGCCCCAGTGACAGATTTTGTACCTTTATTTCTGAGTTTATTAATCAGTCAATACACTCTTGGGTTATTTTTTCTAAGCAAATTCTGGGTTTGAGTCTTTTGGGTAATTTTTTGGGGTTCTTTTAAAATAGAAAAATAAGCTAGTATCATATTAAACATGAATTAACCCATGCTGGGTTAAATAACCAAATTTACTGGGTACAATTAACCCAACATATGTTCTGTCCTATATTTACCCAGCCATTGGGTTAAAACAACCCAAGTTGCGTTGTTTTTTTTTGCCCAGTGTTTTTTTTTAGATTGTATTTGTCACGACCACACACGGGGAAAGACAGATCCAAAAGCAGTATGTTTATTAAAGGGGTAATCCGTACTCACAATCCAGTCCAAGCAAGGTTCAAAATCTAAAAGGCAGCCCAAAACATAAAACACCAACAAGTCACAGGCAAAGGCAGGGCACAGAAGTGTGAGGACATAGAACAACCACTCAGAACTCAGAACTCAGAAAAGAACTAACAAGGTGATGGGAAACAGCTGTGTGCAATGAACAGATGAGTGGCAGAACAGAATGCTGGGAAATGTAGTCTATTGTGAATGACACCGTGAAAACAAGGAACTCTAGTGAACCCCAGGGAAACACAACCAGACACTGTGACAGTATTAGAATATAAGTTTTTTTTTTACCTGATAATGCATTTTTAAAGCAGCACTCATGGAACAAGATGTTAAAAATACAGTGTGACTTTACGCATTGACAAAAGATGTCCATCTGACGCTTGAAGTCTAAAGCCAATTTTGTAATGATTTTATAATGATCTAAAGCCAATGTTTGATTGACTCATCTGCTACAAAGTCTAAATTCTGTTCATTTAGGGGCTTTTCTCAGCAAATACTATATATATATATATATATATATATATATATATATATATATTCTTTTCAACTTCGAAATCTGGAGATCAACAAACTGGGCCACAAAACATACTGTCCAATATTTTTAGCCATTCTATAAATAATGATAACCTTGTCCCACATATGTTGCCCATTCAGCTTTCTCCTGAAAGGTCTTTGTTGCGATGCAAAGAGGATCTGGTCTCAGTTAGATGTTTTTTTCTGTCTTGGCCCCTCTAGAAGATCTACTGTATATGCACTGAACTCAGATTGAGTGGCGTATTTTAGGCTACTGAGGTGATTGATTGATTGACTCTCTGTATTGATGGAGACACTGATTGATGGATAGGTGAAGCCGTGGATGAATAGAGCATGGCTGAATGCGCAGCGTAACTGATGTGAACTTACGACTATAAGATCACGGCAAGCCATTGGATCACACTATTAGAGGGTCTGAGCCTTTGTGAGTTTGTTTTCTGTGAGTCTGATTTTAGATTAGCACACACTGAAGGGCCCTGGGCTCTTGACTAATCAGTGTGCTGAATTAAGCAAATATACACAGTTACACACAACTGCTGTAAATAATTATTAATGTGACCCATATTGATAAATAATGTGTCATTTTGTATGTCAGATATCTAAATAGATGTCTGTGTTGTTTAATGTTGCTATAGTATCATGTTTTCTCTGAATGAAGCTGAACTATAAATACCCTCTATGGTACTAATTGGTTCAAATAATTAAATAGATTGTTTGACTTAATTTGAGTTGAGCCAAAATCAGCTAATATATTCTGCAAATAAAAAGATTTCTAATTCTGAGTTGATTTGTTTCGTCATGGTCACTCTGTATCACAACCAGAGTCTAAAATTAGCTCTCACAAAGCACCAAATGCACATTATTTGCAAATGCAAATAGTTTGTTGAGTAAATAAAAGTAACTGCAACATAATCTTGGATTTAAACCAAACTGTAGAAATGATAGGCTGATTCATTATTCATAGCAGTAACATAAAACATCTAAAACCACTTGCACATCTTGTAACAAGTGGTTTATTTTAAATAGACTTATTTAAATAGTAGCTCCTTTTAACCCAGATTAATGTGTCTTACATGTATAGGCTATAGAGTTATAAAACACGATTTATAAAATTTCACAGCAAGGATGTGCATTAGTAAAAATGCATTATTGCAATCTTACATATAGCAATGTTCATATTTTTGGTAAAACTATGTTGGAAACATTTTCTCGACGAACAAACACATTTACTTTAAACAACAGCTATTTAACTTCAGGTATACAGCAAACATCAGAATCTAGGACGGGTTAGTTTAAAGACGGTCCTGTTATTTGTAGCATTGTAATATGTAGTAGTCTGAATTGTGAGAAAGTGAAGGAAGGGCAGCGTATCAATGAAGGCTACAGACGCAAGTGTGCAGTTTTATTCTGAGACGTATAGAGGGAAAGGAACACACTGACACATGCTATGTTGTGAGTTAGCTGTCTCCATTAATGTATATTTCTGACTGTAGTGTTGTCCTCCATCATGCAGAATGTGTCAGTTTTTTTCTGAGCATATGTGTGGGTGATGTCTGCTTTAAATGCAAACAGATGAAGCAAACTCTGCCGTGTGACATTGATTCTGGGAGTGATGGTGCTACAAGGACTTTCAGTAACGCTTTAGACTACAGCCCAGGAAGTACTGCGTAATTAAGATGAATTACAGCGCAACTTTAGGTAATTATAGTGTACCTATAAAGTACGTACATGTAAGTATAATGGAACAATATAAAAAAAAAAAACACAGAATAAATGACAGTTGTGTGTGTGTGTGCACGCGACTGGTTTAGGTAAACCCTAAATTATATCTGAAATCCTTGACCTTGTGTGGATTGGTTTTCTGTGATGGGTAGGTTTATGGTTAGTGGATAGATTATACAGTTTGTACAGTTTGTCTATGGAAAGTCCCCATAAAAACCCAACGTGTGTGTGGTGTGTTTCAACATCGCTCAACAGACATGCTCAGATGTTGATGTCGCTCCTACAGAGTGTGAGGCCTAATTAGTTGCTGCTGTTTCCTCATAAATTATCACCCATAATGTGACTGTGAAATACCTCCCATCACACACACACACACACACACACACACACACACACACACACACACACACACACACACACACACACACACACACACACACACACACACACACACACACACACACACACACACACACACACACACAGTCACAGCCTCTCATCCCCGAATCTCCAAACATCATTTTCAGAGCACACGAGCATGCTTTTGTCTCCTCAGCTCACCACACCCACAAGAACACACTGCTCGCTCACTCAAACAGCACCGTTTCCCCCCACGCGTCCCTGCGTTTGAATAAATAAGCAGCATTATGCAGAACAGCAAAAGTGATTACCCACTTTTAAAAGCCTTTATGAATATTTATAATCAGTTACTGTCACCGCTTACTTCGGAGGCTATTTTGTTATTCTCTTGGGAAGCGCTTTAGATTTTTTGAGCAAATCTTTGAAGTGGTGCATCAGGCTGTCTGTCTGCTCAGCTCACGTTAGGGTACACTAACACACACTGATGCCTGGGTTTTGTGCTTACCGAATGAGATCAGAAAGACCTGGTGGCAGATAGAAATGGAGAGTGGGTGGAGGAGTGCAGAAAAATAAACAAAACTCTGATTAAAAGGAGGAGGGGGGTAAAAGAGTATGTTTGGAATAGAAAATTAGATTTACTTTGAAACTATTTTCTCTCAGAAAATTGCTATTAAATGTCACAAATAATTACAAATAAATGGCAAGTAGAAAGTATAGTAGGATTGTATAGTATTTTCTTGTAAAATGTATTCAAATAGTCTTTTTGTCTATAGACTATTTTTTCGAAAATAAAAACAGTTTTAGCATTTTATGAAAATGTCTTAAAGGGATAGTTTACCCAAACATTTAAATTCTGTCAGTAATTACTCACCCTCATGTTGTTCCAACCCTGTAAGACCTTCGTTCATCTTCGGAACACGAATTAAGATATTTTTGATTAAATCTGAGTGCTGGATCACTCCTTTATAGGCTTCTAAAGGCCTCATTATGCTTCTGCGTCCGTGGCTGTTTTATGGTTCTGCGTCAGGTTGCTTGCATCGCGGTGCATCTGACCAATCACAGCCCTTGGGGTCTCCGTCGCCTCGACGCGTAGTTACAATTTTTGGAGGTGCATGTCGAGCTACGGCGGAGGGGTTCGCGGCGACGCAGAGGGGTCTGCGGGGGTACGCCGTCGATTCGACGCAGAAGCATAAAACAGGCTTAAGGGATTGATAAATAAAATAGTCCAAGTGACTACAATGGCTCAATGTTAAGTTTATCAAACGACGAGAATATTTTTTGCGCGCAAAAACCCCCCAAAATAACGACTTTATTTCAGCTATTAATTTCCTTCTCTGTGGGCCTCGAGGCAGTTCACTAGTGTAACAGCGTAAGATTCTGTTGTTGTACGTCACACGCATCACACTAATGACCAGCGTCGGCCATTAGTGAGCCTACGTGTGACGTAGCTCTACGCTATCACACTACGCTAACTGACTAGAGGCCAACAGAGAAGGAAATGAATAGTTGAAATAAAGTCGTTATTTTTGTTTGTTTTTGTGCACAAAAAATATTCTCGTCGCTTGATAAACTTAAGATTGAGCCACTGTAGTCACTTGGACTATTTTAACGATGTATTTAATAACTTTTCAGGGCTGGTAAGTTTCAATCCCTTAACAAGCCTATGGAGGAGTGATCCAGCTCTCAGATTTAATCAAAAATATCTTAATTTCGTGTTCCGAAGATGAACGAAGGTCTTACGGGGTTCGAACAACATGAGGATGAGTAATTACTGACAATGATATACAATGAATACAATGAACTGATAAAGAGAGACAGTTATCTTTTTTGTCTTGTCTTAGATTGTGTTGAGTATTGCTCTGTGACCAACAGTACCAGCCGCTTTTGTATCTGGACAAAGGAGTCTCTCTCGCCTGACGCTGATAACATTTTGAAGTGGGTGATTACTCACCAGTACTCATGATTACTCAACAGTATTCACCAGTGCTCACCAGTATTCACGAGTAATCAACAGTATTCACCAGTACTCACGAGTACTCAACAGTATTCAACAGTACTCGACAGTACTCACAAGTACTCAACAGTATTCACCAGTACACAACATTACTCACCAGTACTCACCAATTACTCAACAGTATTTACCATTACTCAACAGTATGCACCAGTACTCATCAGTACTCGTCATTACTCAACAGTACACAACATTACTCTCCAGTACTCACCAGTACACAACATTACTCTATAATACTCACCAGTACTAATTAGTACTCAACAGCACCCATCAGTACTCAACAGTACTCAATATTATTTATCAGTACTCAACAGTACTCAACATTACTCACCAGTATACAACAATACTCTCCAATACTCACCAGTACACAACAGTACTCTCCATTACTCACCAGTACACAACAGTACTCACCAATACTCACCGGTACTCAAGAGTACTCAACAGTACGCACCAGTACTCAAAAGTACTCACCAGTACTCGCCACTATTTACCATTACTCAACATTACTTGCCATTACGCAAAAACAGTACTCTACAATATTCACCAGTATTTAACAGTACTCAACAGCACTCACCAGTATTTAACAGTGCTCACCAGTATTGAACTGTACTCACCAGTACTCAACAGTAATCACCAGTATTTAACAGTGCTCCCCAGTGTTTAACAGTGCTCACCAGTGTTTAACAGAGCTCACCAGAATTTAACAGTACTCACCAGTACTCAACAGTACTCACCAGTATTTAACAGTACTCAACAGTATTTAACAGTACTCACCATTATTTAACAGTGCTCACCATTATTTAACAGTACTCACCAGTATTTAACAGTACTCAAGAGTACTCACGAGTTGTCACTGGTACTCAAAAGTACTCACCAGTACTCGCCAGTATTTACCAGTACTCAACATTACTTGCCATTACTCAAAAGCAAAAACAGTACTCGACAATATTCACCAGTATTCTCCAGTACTCAACAGTACTCACCGGTACTATCCAGTACTCACCATTACTCAACTGCAGAAACCGTACTCTCCAGTACTCACCCATTACTCTCCAGTACTTACCAGTACTCAACAGTACTCAGCAGTATTTAACAGTGCTCACCAGTGTTTCACAGTGCTCACCAGTGTTTAGCAGAGCTCACCAGAATTTAACAGTACTCACCAGTACTGAACAGTACTCACCAGTATTTAACAATACTCAACAGTACTCACCAGTATTTAACAGTGCTCACCAGTATTGAACTGTACTCACCAGTACTCAACAGTAATCACCAGTATTTAACAGTGCTCACCAGTATTTAACAGTGCTCACCAGTATTTAACAGTGCTCACCAGTGTTTAACAGAGCTCACCAGAATTTAACAGTACTCACCAGTACTCAACAGTACTCACCAGTATTTAACAGTACTCAACATTGTTTAACAGTGCTCACCATTATTTATCAGTACTCACCAGTATTTAACAGTACTCACCAGTATTTAACAGTGCTCAACAGTATTTAACAGTGCTCACCATTATTTAACAGTACTCACCAGTATTTAACAGTACTCACCAGTACTCAACAGTAATCACCAGTATTTAACAGTGCTCATCAGTATTTAACAGTGCTCACCAGTATTTAACAGGACTCACTAATACTCAATGCTTCTGGAATTTAGGCAGCTTTTCTTGAGTATCACAGTATGCCGTTTGCTTGGAGCCAATTTAGTGCAGTTGAGGCTTCAGGAAAATTATTACATGACAAATGTCTTTTTGAGATAATGTTTACTATAGACTACCATTCAAAAGTTTGAGGTTGATAAGATTTTAAAAGGTTTCTGAAAGAAGTCTCTTCTGCTCACCAAGGCAGCATCTATTTGATCAACAATACAGTAACATTTTTATTACAACACTTTTCTATTTTTAACTCTTTCTTTTATTTGTTTGCGTCAGCATCTGTCAACTCAGACATGTGTAAGTACAAACCTTTTATACTGCAAGTATTAGAACATGATTGGTTAGATGTGAAGGTAATAAGTGACGTAACAATTGAGTTTTCCTGGCAGAACTTACGCTAAAGCTTTCATGCATATGGAAAAGTACAGCTTCTCTGGATCGAAAAACAATCAAAGAAAAGATCTACATATACCAGAAGGAGCGGATAGAAGTTGTTTACGCACAACGTTATCATCAAACATCAAATAACCAAAGAGGTAACCAAAGCTTTGGGGTTGTTGATGGACTCAGTCTACTCAATGTTTTCATCATCTTTCTGAATCTGATCAGGCCGAACTCTTTGACAAAAATGCAATTTTCTCAGCAATTTGTTCGAAATGTTGTTGATTTTATTTTATTTTATTAAACTTACCAACATTCAAGTGTTAAACAAAAAGAGTGATTTTGTGTTGTTGTTAGGTTTAAAATGTAATTTATCCCTATGATTAAAGCTGAATTTTCAGCATCATGTCTCCAGTCTGCAGTGTAATGTGCAGAGCTGTAAGGGTTTATTGTTGTGCCCGATCTGTGCTCTGTCATCTCTCTCTCTCTCTCTCTCTCTCTCTCTCTCTCTCTCTCTCTCTCTCTCTCTCTCTCTCTCTCTCTCTCTCTCTCTCTCTCTCTATCTCTCTCTCTGGGTGTGTCTCAATCAGCTCTCTAGTTCAGTAGTCAGGGCACTGATCAGGGACTCGGCCATTTTAAGGGTTGTGTCAATCGCAGAATCCTACCAGTGCACTGAAACATTCACTCTCCCCAAAAAGTCCCACAATGCACCGTGAAAACCAGGGAGCATCGATGCTCACTATGTTCCCTTAACAGAAGTTCTGAAGCATGAAACTTAAATCACTACACATGACACACGATAGATGTTTTTAAAAATACAACAAACCATTATTTTATTTTTTTGGGGAGCGGATTGGATCGATTCCTTTCCTAGAGCTCTTCCTGTCCGATTTTAAGGAAAAATAGATCCAATAGATTACTTAGACGCGCCGAAAGAACACCAGAGACACAGTACAATCCACATGGGAAAATCTCATAGTAAAACAAGCAGCTGTGAAAAATATGATACTCCGGTGTTTTGCATGATGTGAAGTTTATCTATATATTATCTTTATACTCTTTAAATTTCTTCTATAACTATATCATCTTTATATCTCTTTTAATTCCTTTTATAACTGTTTTAATTTCTCTTGCTTTTACTATGTGATTATTTTAATTCCTTTCTGTGTAAAGCACTTTGAAATATCATAGTGTATGAAATGTGCTATATAAATAAACTTGCCTTGCCTTGCCTTATAATATTTCAGCATAAGCATACATTGCTAGATAGGTAATGAACATAATCTAGCTAACATTTATTATTTATTAATTTTTTTGCATTGATTTTGTACAATGAGGACGTTGTCACGAGTCATCAGTGTCCCATTGTGTAGTGAGCCAGTGTCCTTACTGTCCTTACCAGTGCCTGAATGCATGAACACCATATACTGATTCGGGAGCTAGGAGCTGATTGAGACCACACTCAGTGTCTCTCTGTAGGATAATCAGTGTCCTGTTGTGATTGGATGATGGAGGGGGAAGAGAGTATTTACTGTGACCATCATCAGAGCTGTGTTAGTGTTGGCTTGCCTGTGTGCAACAGCTTTCAGGCCTCATCTTCAACCCTGGACTTGATGTTGTGTTAAAGCAAGTAGTTTGTGGCTCTGGGTTCATTCTTCATCCCTTACCTCATCTCTGTTGAACATTTTGAAGTGTTTCTGTCCTTTGTCTCTCTAATTACACTCTAAGACTTAAAAGGGAGAAGTGAGAGTTTACTTATATTATTATTTATTGTATGTTTTGCTAGGGATTTGGTTTATTTTTACCGTACTTTTCTTTTCTTTTAGTTTTCATTAAGTTAGATTGGTTATGTTTGTTGCTTTGGCAATATCCCCTTCTGAATCTGATACCCACTTTTTTGTGTGAAATATAATGTGGTTATTGTTGTGAGACAATTCTGTGGGTGGAGACGGGGTGATTTCATGCTGTTACACACTCATTCACCACCATCCATGTTGATGTTGTGCTCCTCCCCTAGACCAATCATGCAATTGTAACATCAGTATCACATGATCCTTCAGAAATCACTCTAATATGCTGATTTGCTGCTCAATAAATATTTTTTTCTTGGGTGGTGTAGGAGTTAAAAGTTGACATCCCAGTTGTCTCTTTGATTATAAAACTTAACCTCTAGTTATTCCCTGTAATAATATTAAGGTACCATTCTACAGAGATATCAGATGAAAGTTGTGGAAACAAATTCCTTGGTTGTGGCAATAATTCAAGGTTTTGCAAGTTTTTTTTAAATAGCTGTTGTTAAGCATAGTAATTTTGATAATTTGTAAATAATAAAAATTCAGACAACTTGTATTGGTCTTTCTGATAAATATTAATATAGTAAAAATTATTATATTATTATCAGTAAAGTCTTTCTTTTTTTAAAGACCTGGAAAACATGTTAAATACATATGTCTGTCGTCCGGTTAGCAAACATGAGCATTACTTCCAGTGCCAGTTACATTAAAGGATAATGCCAGATTATTTATGCTTGACCCAGATTGGACTTGGACTCAATGAGGTTTATAATTGAAGCAGAATTCAAAACCTTCTGCATAAATCCTGCTAATTACAACAATATGGAAAAAGTTTGCTGGTGTCCATTCTTCACTCTCACCCACACTTTTCTCCGGGTTATTCCAGGGTGGAACTTGATCTTGGGTTGTGCCTCAGGAACAACACCCTTTCCAGATAACAAGCATGAGATAAAGTGCTTCCACAACCCTCATATCATTAGATGTACATTCGAACAGGTGGATTATGGGATGGAGCTCTGTTAATGCATGTTGTCACGAACTAAGTGGGATTGACATGAATGTAGTTGCCATGGCTTTCCTGTCTTTAATCAGAGTCCACACACGCGGCAGGCAGGCCGGGCATGTGCGCAGTCGGAAAAGAGTTAACACTTTCTCTCATCTATCTCCGTCGGGAACAAGTTAATTACTGAGACAGCCCGCTCATTTCACCACATCCATCAGACTTTGTTCCATCTCAAAGATTCCAAAAAGAACCTTCTAGAAGCAGTGTCTCACTTCAACCGGTCCACGGTATGATAAAGATTCCTCTGTTGCCATGGAACCCACCTGGCCGTGACCTTGAGGCTGAGCTGGAATCCATTAGTCACAAAGCGTCGCCATGGTCTCTTCACTTTATAAGGCTGGCCGACCAATAGGAGCTCTCCGTGCAAGTGTAAGGCCGTCTTCTTGTTACCAAGAGTCTGCATAGCGATAGAGAGTTTTTGTCAAGTTCATCAGACTTCATTAAAAATGAAGACACAGATATATAGGCCGCGCACACACACCTGATGTTTTCCGGCTCCGTAAGCAGCTGGAGAGAAATTATCCTTCTCTTTGGAAATGTTTGCGGTAGCTGAACCTCGCAGTTTATCACTCTGTATTTGAGCCATCTTAGCTTTTAGCATTGTAATTCAGCACACAGTTGACGTTTGTTTTCACCACAAGAAAATAGAATTTCTGTCCATTTGATTTGCTATCCTTTGTTTTTCCATTATCTGGAGCGTGTTCTGCAAGAGTTCATAAGTCACCAAATACTCATTTGCAACCAAAGTTATAGCTGTCTGCACAACAGAAGTGCGCGGGTTCAATTTTCTTGGCTGTCCTGGAACATACTCAAATGAATAAGTAGGACATTGGCCCCAATTCACATTGAAATGAATTCTGAACAAGACGACAAACGTTCTCGTAATAGTTCTGGACGTAAAGATTGAAGCAGATCTCCCCGCACACTGTCTAGTTTTGCATCTTTACGCCTTTTTTCTTCCAAGCTGAAAAGAAATTACTCTTGGCCTACAATAGATTGAAACTACGTGCTTGTCAAGGTGGTTTTGGGACAGTGTGGGATGAGATATTATGGAAAAATGCAACATTTTCTTTTAAGATGAACTGGAAGCAGCACACAGCATCTTCTTTTAACAGAGTTTGAGGGTTTAGGATTTTCGAGGCAGATTATACTGTGGGGATCCAAGCAGAAAGACTTTTCACCCAGAATTAAACATTCACAATTGATCTGCAACCAGCAAGCGTCCCCCACAGACCACCGCTAACGCAGAACCGCACGCCCTGATTTATATCGAGAGTGAGCGTTCACCACACAAACCTCAAGCAAAGCTGATAGGGCTCGTGAGGGTAATATGCATAACTCATTAGATCCAAGGCTGATCTCTTAAAGGGGCAAGGATTATCGTAAAATACTGACGGGTCATGGGCCAAAACGTATGAGAAATGAAAGAAAATCGCATCCAGGCACATCTTCCAAAACGCATCTCCATTCAAGATCATATCAAACACTTGACTGCGAGTGGAAAATCAATACGCCGTGGCCGAATTCAAAAAGAATCTTCATTAAAAATGGAGAAGCCTGCACAATCCCAGCTCTCTGTGAGTTGGCCCAAGGTGGATGAGTTAAGCTGGAGGGATTCTTATCATTGTTAAGCAAATCGATCTGCTAAAGACGAAAGAAATGGAAAGTAAAGAGAAACCGTAATAAGATTTATTCTGAGGCATATTAACAAAGTGCTGCTGCACAAAATGCAAGTGCTCACGGCAGCCAAAAGCTCACCTCAGCAGTTACAAAATGAGCTGTGTTAATGCCTGTATGTTGCAGTGTGCTCAAAGTCATTTTTCAGCTTTCGGAGTCTGTCTTCTATTCCCTGGTGCATTCAAAACTGTGTGGATAATTTTTTTGTGCTTGAAAGCAAAGTGAATAGTAAAAAATGTGTGCAAAGAGTGTGTTGGGACGGTATTTTTCCTTTGATCCCTCACAAGAGGTCTACCTAACTTCAGGTGCATATGTTTTGTTTGCTTTGTACACTCTAAAAAAATGCTGGGTTAAAACAACCCAATTTGGGTTGTTTTCAACCCAAGGGCTGGGTAAATATAGGACAGATCACATATTGGGTTAATTTTACTCAGCAAATTGTGCTGTTTATTTAACCCAGCATACTGGGTTTATTCATTTTTACTATAGTACTAGTTTTTTTTTTACTTCATGCATTAATTAATGTTTACAGATTAACTTAAGTCCTCTAAACTTAAAAAAATAAAAAAACTCCACACAACCACTGGTTTGCATGATAATTCCTTTATTTTAGTATACCATATTTTCGTATAGTTTTGAATACATAATGCATACATTTAAGCTAGTTTAACAAATATTAGAAGTAAAAATTAAACATTTAGAAGCAATTCAAGTGTAACGGCACTGGATCCCGTGCCGGAGCTTATATCATGTTCAGCGGGGGAACTTCTAACTTCAGACTTATAGATAAAATAAAATGTACACAATCCTGTATTTTTGTGCTTCAGAGAAGAAAGTTTTTGATTTGGAGTGACATTAGTGTGAGTAAATGATGAGAATTAGATTTTTTGGGTGAACTCTCCCTTTACGGAAACATTATTCAAAGTAGGTCTTCTGTAAAGATGTATCAGCGATTACCATAATGAGAAAAACAGGGAAATGCAGATGGTGAGGGCGAGTGATTTTGTGACAGCTGGATTAAGTAACAGGCCATTTCTCAAATACAGCTAATTTGGTTCTTTATTACACAACACACTGGAGTTTCCTAGGGGCAGAGAAATTATTTATACATGCAATAAATTTTATATATTGTTCTATTAAGCTTCATGAACACCAACATTTGTTTCAACAGCGCTAGCGTTGTTTTTTAAATGTGCAAGTGAAGGAAAGTAGCCAAATTTAACTGGGAATACTTTTAAAGTTGCACTAATTGAATTGGAAACACTTTATTTTGACGGTCCCCTTTACTCATTCTTTTGATAATAAGTAAAATTTCACCTATATGTCAAATGACTCTCATTAGAGTAGGGCTGTAGTACTCGAGTCCGGTCTTGGACTGGAGTCCGGACTCGAGTCCGTTTTTCTATGATCTCGGACTTGTCTTGGACTCGCTGGTATTCGGACTCGGACTTGTCTCGGCGGTCTCGGCCACTGGTCTTGCCAAATATGGCTTTTGGTCTCGACCGAGTCCAGGTGTCTTTATTATGTTCCCAGTAAGCACATATAAAAGCCATTTATATGCGCGCAGTTTATTTGCTCTGGTGTGAGCCGCGATTGTGCCAGAACCAGGCAGTAGTCGTGATAATTCAGCACGTGCACTCCCTGAAGTCTTGGGGGAGAAAGCGCCGCGTCCATGCACTTCGTAAATGTACGGGTGCTAGGGACAGACCGAACGGCAGAACTGTGTATTGATAAGCCTGACCTTCGAAGGCGAATCTCAAGAATGGCCTGTGATGAGGGGCTATCTGAATGTGAAAGTATGCGTCTTTCAGATCCACAGTGAAACATTGCTATTATGAGGTATCACCATATGTCATCATTCTGTTTTCTTTAGATTAGAAGATTATATGATATCAACAGGAATGTCTATACTTAAAAATCCTGGGTGTTGTGACACTGTTTTTGCTTTTAGATCAACAAATAATAACCCAAAATGATTGTCTTGATAATGTCTTGCACAAGACTTTTTTCCCCTGTCCTGGACTCGGTCTTGACTCGGACTCGAACCTCTTTGGTCTTGGTCTTGTCTTGGACTCGAATAGTCCTGGTCTTGGACTTGTCTTGGACTCGACAAAGGTGGTCTTGACTACAGCCCTACATTAGAGTATTAGTAGACTGTCTGCTTAATATCTGCTAACACTTTATTGAGTTGCTCTTCAACAGACATTCTAATGACTATAAGTAACTTTGCAACTACATGTCAACTTATTCTACTAGTCTACTAAGACTCTACTGAGTGTTAGTAGACATGTAGGTGCAACGCTACCTATTGTCAACTGAATGTTCAAAGGGGCCCATCAAAATAAAGTGTAACCATTAAATTGATGTCAAACAAACATGATTAATTTATACAATGGCATCCTAACCGAAGACTTTTTTTGAGATGCTACATCCACACCTGTAGGTGTCAGCATAAAGATCAAAACTACTGTCATATAGGGGCGTGTGACATACAAATTATTTGCACATTTTAGTCTCTTGATTCGTGTTTTATTCAATGTAGGATTGACACATTGGAAAATGTGCCTCTATATCTGCATTTATGTGATGCAAAGTGCATGAGTCCCGTGAAGCAAAAGCCTCAATAAAAGATCTTAAAGACGTGTAGAAACAGCTGAAATATCACGATAGCTTCAGCAAATGCATTTTATCTCACTGTTAGTTTTGTTCAACTGTCACTTAGGTTTATAGTAGGTGGTGTTCTTTTGAAATGTGATAAAAGAGCAATTAACCTTTTAAGTGCCACTCACTGGACATTTCATTTCTAAAGTACCATGATATGTACAACCAACATTATAAATGGTTGCCAAATTGAAAAATCGTTTAGCACCAATTACTGGACATTTCACTTTGAAAGTGCTTCAAATATCATTTTACAGAAATGTTGCAACAAGCACGCTTTTCCAATGAGCCTGGTTTGTTCGGTTATTTTATTAGGCCTTGCCCTGATGTGTTCTTCTGGGTTTGTGGCCTTCGTTAAGAAGTTGACAATGCTTTGAAAGTGCTGCAGAGTCACAGGGCCAGATGTACTAACGCTTTTGCGCCCACTTCAGGCGGATTTGTTTCGCAAATTGTGCATAAAACCATGGCGAGGTATGTACGAACGGGACGCACCGAGATGAAAGCGCAGACTGCCTGTCGTTGGAACTGAAAATGGCAAAATGCGCTTTTCGTGTCATGCATATGCATTAATGGGATGGTCAAGGGGAAAGTGGGAGCATCACATAAAGACATGGGAGGGGAAGCGTAAACCTAATTATGTATTTCGCTTTATGTATAGAAAAAAGCAGTTGAAAATTCTCCGCCTCTTAAAAGCAGGTGTAACTTAGGAAGCGGGGTTCCTGGCCTGTGCCCTGTTAAATGCAACTTTTTCTTTGGTACGGCGTTTGAGGTCCTGGCACCTCTTTTTTACCTCTTCCACCTGTCTGCGGGTCGAGGATATTGCATTGAATTTTTTCGTGATTTCGGTCCAGATGGCATTCTTTTGTGTGGGTGTGCAATTCCGGCCTTGAATGATGTTTAAATTTGCTGTTACCTCATGGATAAGCAGATCAACCTCGTTATCGCTAAATTTTTGTTTTCGCTGTTTTGCCTGACTTGGTGGCTGATCCATGATGGAAAGAGAGGAGGAGGACCATTCAGTTGCGCGTTTAAATACGCACAATTTACGGTATAGTGGGTGGGGACAGGCGCTGATTACCTGATGAATTTGCAATTAATTTGCATTACCTGATGAACGCTATTAACGCTGCGTTCGCAAATGTACGTACATCTGGCCCACAGTGTTTACATTCTTCAGGAAGTTCACCTATGGACTGTGCTCATTAAACTGGGGCAGAAGGAAGTATTTCAACACCACACATTAAACACAGCAGCTTTAAAACTGTTCAGAAGAGGAGGCTATTTTGAAAAGGACATTTGAATTTCTAGCTGAAATGCGTTCCTGAATGCTTTTGCTTTCCTCGTGTACAACTCTCTGTGAACCCAGCTGTATGGAGAGACTGAGCCCTGTAGAAACATGCCGTTCTCTCTCAACCCAGCGTCCAGGATCCCTGTCTTCTGCATCACAGCTCCAGGCTTGATAAAGATGGAAGGTGTCCTACCAGCCTGTTACGCCGCACTACACATCTCGATATGCTAGGCTGATAATCTGACACTGATAGCCATCAAACGGTCTCCACTGGGGAGAGAAAACACTAGCATGAGCACCTTATTTTCCACATAAATAACCTTTCCTCCACAGCTGCAACAAACCAAAACTGGCTTTGTAATTAATTTCTCAGTGTAAGTCTACTCTTTAAAGTTGAGATTGATGTTTCACCTTCAGATCTCTGCGTAGTTGCCACACGCAGGGACTTGCTGTGCATGTTCTGCTCTCAAAGAACTGAAAATGATAGATTTTACACTCCGCCATCACTTCATGCAAAGACATAACACAGATACCCTAGTCAGAGACAAGTCCTAGAGACGATCAATGCAGGATGGAGACCTGACTTCTTTTAAAGAAAACCCTCAAAGAGATTAAATTGAGATTTTGCTTAAAGGAATAGTTCACTTAAAACTGGAAATTCTGTCATTATTTATGGTTCTAAAATATTTTCTTAAGAACATATTAAAATGATGCGTTTATTGTTATCTGATTATATAATAATAATAATAATAATAATAATAATAATAATAATAATAATAATGCATTTTATTTAATGACACCTTTCATAACACCCAAGGTCACCTCACAAGCAATATACAGGTCACTGCATAAGACAATACTCACAACAAACAAGTCGCATATACAGATTAGGTGCTGAAAAGTCTCAATAAAACATGTTATAAAAAAGCATGTATAAAAAGATATGTCTTAAGACGCGTTTTAAAAGTCAACAAGCACGCGCTATTGCGAACATCAGTGGGAAGAGAGTTAGATAGGCGGGGAGAGCATAACTAAAAGACCTGGCACCCATGGTAGTAAGTCGAATCCGAATCACCACGAGAGAAATTTAAGATGAAGATCTGAGAGCACGTGAAGGAGTGTAAGCATGGAGAAGTTGAGTAAGGTATTGTGGTGCAAGATTTTGAAGTGCCTTATAAGTAAGTAGCAAGATTTTGAATTCAACTCTATACTTTACTGGAAGCCTGTGCAATTGCTGAAGAAATGGAGAAATGTGCTCAGTATAAGGTCTCAGCGAGCTGAAGAGTTCTGAACCAACTGAAGCTTATGGAGCAGTTTGGAGGGAAAACCTGTGAGAAGAGCATTACAGTAGTCTATACGTGAAGTGACTAGTGCGTGAGTAAGAACTGCAGTATTATTTGAAAGACAGGGATGGAGACGGTTAATATTACGCTAGTGGAAGTATGCAATCCGAGTGATATTATTAATTTGAGCTTCAAAGGATAGTGTGCCATCCATGGTGACACCCAAACTTTTAACCTGTGATGAAGGACAGATTGTAGTATTGTCAGTGTACAAAGAAAAGATCTAGTGCCAACAAGCAGAGCCTCAGTTTTGTTGCCATTTACCTTCAAGAAGTTAGCTATGGCACGTCTTGCTGAAAACCAAAGCCCCTTTCACACAGCGCGTTGATGCCGGGAAATTGCCAGAACACCTTCTGTGTGAACGCAAACAAGGCCCGGGATTGATGCCGGGATTGATCCCGGGTTGGGGACCTAGTAACATTGCCGGCATCAGTCCCGGAACGCGTGCTGTGTGAACAAAAGCTGTAATCAATGCCGTGTCGTAATGATGACGCTGAAGTGAAGTGAAAGCAGGATAGTGAAACCGTGCGTAATATGCTAGTTTATGATCGAATCAGAGAGAAAAATGCACAAGCGTGGAAATCGCACTAATCAAACTATAGACGCTGCTGAGACATTACATGTCACATCGATATCACGTGTCTTTACGGGATTTTTACGGCTTGTGTGTGAACGCACTCTCTGATTCCGGAAAATCACTGGCAGTGTGAATGAACCAAAATCAAACGAACCCGGGTTAAATCCCATTAAAATCATTTTTAATGTGTCGTGTCGGGTTCAAAAGAGTGATTTTAATATAGCTGTTAGAGCTGGTCTCAAGATTCAGCAGTCTGTTGCATTTCTTTGCGCTCCATCTTGCGCTCTCTCTAGTGTGAAAGCGTCCCGTATCTGTGTGTGTTTTAGTGTTTACTGTGTGATCACACGTGCACACCTACGTGCTGCTGAAAATTGTGCCATAACAACTTTAAAATAAAAAAGTTGGAGTTGTTCCTGAATTTCAAGTTCAGAAAATAGCGCAATTAAGACAATCATTGTTTTCACGATCGATCATCGATGCCACTTCACAAAACTAATTGCATCTCTAGTAGTTATGTGTTTCTAGAGTTCTGTTGTAAATCTTAATTGCAATAATTAATTTGAAACAGCTGCATAAATATATTAAACATATTACCTTTGGGGATTTATCATCCTGTTAATTTTAGGCTATTTAAGGCTATTTCTTTTCTACAATTTGCATTCCTCTTAAGTTTTGTCTTAAGAACAATCTTTTGAAAAGATAATAATTTATTTTTATTTTTTAGGAGAAAAAAAAATATGTTCCCCTTCAGGGACTACCGCTGCGTGAAATCGCAGTGGGAACGCCCTCAGCGTGACGCGTCTGAAGCATGAATGAAATCAGTCAATGGAGAGAATGAGCGTACGGCGAGTGACGTCATCGACCAGGAAGCTATAAATATCCCCTGAGTACACAACACGCCAGCTTTTAGTTACTTCAGCAGCTCTGTGTGTGTCTGAATCTGTCGATTGTGTTTGTCTGTTTTGTCAGGAGTTTTCACTATATATATTTTATATAAAAAAACCAATATGAGCGAGCAGTATAAGAAGTGTGTTCCCCCCTGTACTCGGCACATCACGGGTGGGGATTCACACGAGCTAAGTGTGGCTTGTTTGGGAGTGCAGCAATGCCCAGTCGGCTCTCGAGGGAGTCGATTGTCAGCATTGCGAGCGTTTTCCCTTGAGAACTCTGCGCTCGCGGCGATCGCTCTTCGAGGAGAGTGATTTGCTGCGAGCTCCCCGAGGCTCGGGTCCCGCTTCTGTTGAGGCAGAGCGGCGGCGCTTGTCTTGGGGCTCGCAGATGGATCTCGCTGGCGACGTTGAGACGGGCTCCGCCCTATCTCAGCTATCTCCGACGAGATCTAGTCCCTCTCACCCGGCTCTGGAAGCACGCGCTGCGGCGGTTACTTCTGCCCGGGTGGAGGCACATGATGATGTTGAATTGAGATTTTCCAGTTCTGAGGAGCTGGATGTCGAAAGTTTATTATCAGAGAAAACTAGTTTATCACATTATACTGCAAATGAAGAAGGTTTGATGGATGTATTATCTCGGGCTGTTGAAAAGCTAAAAAAAAAAAAAAAAAAAAAAAAAAATAACAGTATCGAGTGGCCAGCTGATAGACAGGTTTCTAGAATTAAAAGCAATCTAGATGATAGATTTCTGTCTGCACGACCTCAACCTTCTAGCCGGTGCTTACCGTTCTTCCCAGATCTTCATGCTGAGTTTTCAAAGACCTGGGTTAGACCGGTTTCAAGCAGAATTTACACAAATCAGTCCAATGCTTATGGTAACATTGTTGGTGCTAAATCTGCTGGTTATGTGACGATACTGTAGGCGGAGGAGACGCTTGCGAGCTATCTCTCTCCTGCTTCATCGTCTTCACTTAAAGCACCGGCTCTTCCACCAATAAATAAATAAATAAATATATATACCCCTGCTCAAAGGAAATCTGAGGGGGGTCCCCGCCGAGAGAGACTTGCGTTCACCTCCCTTAAGGGTGCCCTGTCTCTCCCGGCGCCCTCAGGGGCCCGTCCTACTAACCCTGCCGAAACAGGGCGTAGAAGGGTCTGGCGAGTGCTTTCCCGAGGGACGCTCGCCGCCTCTAAGGAGGGTTCTAGTGTGTTCAGACCAGTCGTTCCCTGCCGGTGCGCCGTTACAGGGCACTGTGTCTGTCACGCAGAATGTTCAACCAGAGCAAAGTCTTTCGTCGAGTTCGTCTTCAAAAAGAGCACAGCAGAAGCGGAGTGTCACGCCTCGTGCCCCCCTGCAGAGAAACTGGAGGGACGAGGCGGGGTGCTCTCCGGCACGGCCTTCTCGGGGCAGGACTGATCTGAGGACAGTCATTGTCGCCAGAAAGGCCGCGTCGAAAAAGTCCTGACGGGCTGAACGTCAGGACTCTGAGGGTGGTCCCCATCGGGAAAAACTTGAGTTCACCGCACAAAAACACGGTGCCCTGTCTTTCTCGGTGCCCTCAGGGGTCTGTTCTACTAACCCTGCCTATACAGGGCGTAGAGAGACTCGGCGAGCGATTTCCCGAGGGACGCTCGCCCCCTCCAAGGAGGGTTGTGGAGTGCTCAGACCAGCTGTTTCCTGCCAATATGTTACAGGGCGCTGTGTCTGTCACTCGGGATGTTCATCCGGAGGCAAGCCTCGAGAGGCTGGTTCCCTTAGTAGAGTTCCTGGCGGAATGGGTCCCCCACCCAGCAGGGAGTTAGGATACTACTTCATCGAAAAAAAAAAAATAATAAATCCTGACGTGCTGAACGTCAGGGTTCTGAGGGTGGTCCCTATCGTGAAAGACCTGAGTTCACTGCACAAGAACACGGTGCCCTGTCTTTTCCGATGCCCTCAGTGGTCTGCTCTACTAACCCTGCCTTCACAGGGCGTAGAGAGACTCGGCGAGCGATTTCCCGAGGGACGCTCGCCCCCTCCGAGGAGGGTTGTGGAGTGCCCAGACCAGCTGTTCCCTGCCAGTACGTTACAGGGCGCTGTGTCTGTCACTGGGGATGTTCAAATCAGATCCGAGGACTGGTTTGTCATGATAGATCTAAAGGACGTTTACTTCCATGTATCTATCCTCCCTCAACACAGGAAGTTTCTGAGGTTCGCTTTCGGGGGCGAAGCGTACCAATATCGGGTTCTTCTGTTCGGCCTAGCACTGTCACCCCGAACATTCACGAAGTGTACGGATGCTGCTATAGCCCCGCTGAGGTTACAGGGCATCCGCTTTCTGTACTATATAGACGATTGCTTGATTCTAGCTCAATCGGAACAACAGGCGGTTCGGCACCGAGATGTCGTTCTTGCTCATATCAAGTGACTGGGGCTGAGGCTCAACGCCAAAAAGAGTGTTCTTTCTCCATTACAGAGAACCACTTTTCTAGGTGTAGTGTGGGATTCAACGACGATGCAGGCACGATTGTCACCTGCTCGTATTGCTATGATTCTCGCTGCAGTAGATCAGGTCAAGCTAGGCCAGTCATCCACTGTAAAACAGTTCCAGAGACTGCTAGGTCTTATGGCAGCTGCGTCCAACGTGATACCTCTTGGCCTCTTGCACATGAGACTGTTACAGTGGTGGCTCAGGACCAAGGGATTCTCCCCGAGGGGAAATCCGCTTCGCATGATCGTGAGTTTGCGACGGTGTCATCACGCCCTGATCATGTGGAAAGATCCTTGGTTACTGTCCCAAGGCCCTGTGTTAGGAGCTCCTTGTCGTCGCGTTATGCTAATGACAGATGCCTCTCTCACGGGTGGGCTCAGGGTCTGTGGGAGGACCATCATCGTCTGTGGCACTTAAACTGCCTAGAGATGTTGGCGGTGTTTCAGGCTCTGAAACACTTCCTCCCAGACCTAAGGGGCCACCATGTTCTTGTCCAGACAGACAACACATCGGTGGTTTCTTATATCAACCATCAGGGGGGTTTGCGTTCTCGCCCGCTTTACAAACTGGCACGTCAGATCCTTCTATGGTCCCAGGGGAAAATTCTTTCTCTGAGAGCTTTTATCTCCCGGGATATTTAAATCAGGGGGCAGACATCCTGTTAAGACAGGGGCCGAGGCCCGGGGAATGGAGTCTTCACCCCGAGGTGGTGGAACTCCTATGGAAACATTTCGGTCTTGCCGAGGTAGACCTATTTGCTTCTCGAGAAACATCACACTGCCCGCTGTGGTTCTCTCTCAGCCATCCAGCCCCGCTGGGGTTGGATGCGATGGTACATCCGTGGCCGAGGTCACGCTTGTACGCTTTTCCCCCGATCGCTCTGCTCCCAGGAGTTCTGGAGAGGGTTCGCCGGGACGGGCTCAGTCTCCTGCTAATAGCCCCGTTCTGGTCGGCCCGGGTATGGTTTGCGGACCTAGTGTCTCTCCTCAACGGCTCTCCCCTAGAGATACCGATCAGCAGAGATCTGCTCTCTCAGGCGAGTGGGTCGATCTTTCACCCCCGTCTAGAGCTATGGAGGCTGTGGGCTTGGCCTCTGAGGGGGCCCAGCTCATAGATTCTGGTCTCTCGGCTGAGGTCGTTGAGACCATCCTCCGATCCAGAGCTCCCTCCACGAGGAAGTTATATGCCGCGAGGTGGAAACTTTTCACCTCTTGGTGTGGAGAGCGCCAGCAGGACCCAGTTAACTGCCCGGTTGGTACAGTCCTGGATTTCCTGCAGGACCGTCTCTCCACAGGGTTATCCCACTCCACACTGAAGGTGTATGTGGCGGCCTTAGCTGCTTACCACACCCCTTCAAGTGGAGGTTCCCTCGGGAAACACCCGCTTATGTCTCGCTTCCTTCGTGTCACCTTGAGGCTGAGGCCTGCAGTTCGCACAAGGGTACCAGCTTGGGATCTGGCCGTCATCTTAGAAGGTCTCTCCCTTGCTCCTTTCGAGCCCATCGAGGAAGTTTCGGAAAAGTTTCTTACTCTAAAGACTATCCTTCTTCTCGCTATCTCATCTCTAAAAAGAATTGGAGATATTCAAGCACTTTCGGTGGCTCCCTCGTGCCTGGAATTTGCTCCTGGTTGGTTAAGGCCTTTCTCTTTCCGAGACCAGGTTATGTTCCTAAGGTTCCAACTGTTTCAGTTAGACCTATAGTTCTGCAGGTTTTCTGTCCTCCGCCTTTTCTGACGTCAGACCAGGAGAAAATTAATTTGCTGTGCCCAGTTTGGGTTTTGATGCTTACGTCCACAGAGCTGCCCTGTGGAGGAGATCGGAACAAATGTTCGTCTGTTTGGGTCACCTAAGAAAGGGTGTCCTGCATCTAGAAAAAGGATGAGCAAGTGGGTGGTCGAGGCCATCCCACTTGCTTATGGTTCGGCCCATCAGCCTTCACTTTGGCTGTAAGGGCTCATTCCACCCGGAGTATGGCTGCTTCTACAGCTCTTCTTTCAGGAGCTTCTCTTCAGGACGTTTGTGATGCGGCAGGCTGGTCCTCACCGCACACTTTCGTTAGATTTTATTCCCTCGATCTTAGCTCCACTCCCGGGGCTCAGGTTCTCTCGTCGGTTTGTGTCTCCTAATGACACACGACGGGGATTTGGTCGTATGGGGATGTGGGTATTGCGTTCCCACTGCGATTTCACGCAGCGGTAGTCCCTGAAGGGGAACGTCCCGGGTTACGTATGTAACCCTAGTTCCCCGAAGGGACGGACGCTGCGTGTCCTGCCATACTCTCGGCATCCCCTTGGGTCGCTGCTTCAGTAACTTTTAAGCTGGCGTGTTGTGTACTCAGGGGATATTTATAGCTTCCTGGTCGATGACGTCACTCGCCGTACGCTCATTCTCTCCATTAACTGATTTCATTCATGCTTCAGACGCGTCACGCTGAGGGCGTTCCCACTGCGATTTCACGCAGCGTCCGTCCCTTCGGGGAACTAGGGTTACATACGTAACCCGGGACGTTCTTAAGAAAATAGCAGTTAGGAAGAATTTTATTCTTAACAATGTTAATGAATCTGGCACTAGAACTTTAAGTCTCCTGTTTCTCAGATGTTGTACCTGAGAAAACAGACCCTGGTAATCCCACACATGCCTTTTTATAGAGTCAGGATATAATTATATCAATATGTAATTCTGGAGATAATCTCACAGCTCTGATCTGCCAAGAAACTTATGTCTGCAATCAACATTGCTCTTAAGAAACACAAAATCGTTAAACTATCAGAGCTATCCACATTCATTTGATTGCTTTATTCTCTTACTGTAGCAATTGTCTCATTTGTTTCTATTTTTATTTCACACAATGAATTTTTAGGGGAAACGTCTGTGACAATATTGATACTTGATTATTTCTGAGAGCCTCTGAGCAATATAAATTTCCTCTGGAGTGAGTTGGAAGAATTAATAGCTTTCATATCCTGTAATTATCTCTAGTTCAAGTGGAGTTCCTGAACATTTATGCATTTTCTGACCCTGCTCTAAATGAATTGATTTCCATACTGGTTTAGTTGATTATTGCTGGTTTGATACTTATCCAGTGCATAGCTATGCAAAAAATGTCTGTCAACCAGGATGGTCTTTCAGGAGCAGCGGAAAAGTTAAGAAACCTTGTGTGGAAACAAACATCAACATCTATAAAACAGCATATGACCCTTTCAACAGTGTTTTTAGGGGTGTTTGCAAGCAGCATTGCCTTCTTACAGCGATGGAGACCAGCAGACATTCTGCTATCGATTTGCAACACATTTCAGCAAGCTATAAAAGTGGGGTTGAACTTATGATAAAACCAGCATGATTCAACATTTATGTTGATGAGATTTCACACCCCTCATCTGTTCCCCTTAAAAATCCTCTTAAGTCTTCCAGGATAAATCTCCTTCGCATTCAGCAGTTCAGCATGGCTCCTTCCCACCAGAACACCGGACAGCAACTAGAAAACAAATACAACCATCAATAATATCCATCAAAGTTAACTTCTGATAATGGCTAACAAGTGGTTGCCTTAGATTCTAAAAGACTCCCTAAAATGTGTTATATTAAGAAAAGAAGAGCAAAAAGAAATGAAAATAATGTGAGTATGTGCCATTTTCATGTTGAAAACGGTTTCATTTCACTGAGTCTTTCTTGTATGATATTGATCAGTTTTGTAGGAAATCCCACTGTGGTCGGAGCGATTGATGATGTTTTAATGATAAATGACAGGAAGATGTCCACTACTTTACTAATTTCCTCAGTGCTGTTCTGGTGCTCGGCTGTAAGCAAGCGTTCCCTGTGGAGGCAGAAAGGGATGTATTGTGCTAGCATTGATTATGTAACCGCTGTGTGATAAATATATCACCGCTTCTGAGAGTGTGATGCGAGCGATCGGGTCACAGGGTATTGTTCAGGAGATAGGCCAGCTGAGATCTGAGCCAGTGTCAGTCACTGCACCGATGCCAGCTGTAAACATGCAGCACTCCTGGCCAGGCCGCAACTGAAATCATGGGAATGTTTAAAGTCAATTGAAATGGACAGCCCAGTCTCAGTAGAAAAACGTACCTGTGGCAAATTTTTTTTGCAAAACGCAAAATATGTTGCGTCGTGCACGATTCGCAACGGTTTCAAAGTGAAATGTCCAGTAAATGGCGCTAAAAGCGTGTTTAGTTTTTTTCCGGAACAGGTGAATATGGCAACGTTTTATTACGTTGGAGTTTGTATGTATCCGCAGATCTGAATTGAAATGTCCGGTGAGTGTCGCTAAAAAGCTCAATGCTCCATTTTAAAATAATGTGCACCTACACTATACCCTAAACCTACCCGATTGTGTTAACAAAAGCAAATGTGACATAAAAATGCACTCGTAACCACGCCATTTTACAGTAGCTTGTTTTTCAACTCTTGTCTTTGAGCTCTTTCATCGTGACTCGTCTTTCAAATGATTCGTACCCGAGCGCAATTCTGAAAAGTTCAAAATATATTTGTTTACAAATCATGCACTACGGTAAAAAGTGTTTTGAGGTCATAACATAATTGTGCAAGGAGCAGCGTGAAAACAAGTCTTTATTAATGCATAATCTGCCACTGTAATCATAATTGTGGGTGAAAATGATTAAAAGTGCCTGCTATTTTACTGCCTCTTGTGTTCCTTTCGTTAGAAACTGCAGTGATATATGTACGTATTGGTACGTATTTTGCGTTTTGCGAAAATGTTGCCAGTTTTCCAATGAGTCTGTGTTGGAAATGGAAGTTGTGCTAGTCATTTCTTAGTGTGATGTATATCCGAGTGAAACGGCTTCTAGAACAAGAACACATGTGGGCGGGGCTTGATTTTGTCTGTGGGGAATTGATTGGATGGTTGTGGCTTGCTATTGGCTAATCTCATGTGAGTGTCAGGTTGCCCCGCCCTCATCATCAGAGAAGAGAAGAGATGCTACAAGAGTAATTCTGATTCAATATTGTATACTGGAAAATATTGGTGCACCAATAACTCATTTATAATAATTACTGCAATATTCCACAACACAATAGGAATTGGTGATTTGGATTTCATAGGTACTTTAACCATGTTATGTTTAAAAATGTATCTTAAATATTAAGTATTTACTCTAGGCATTTTAGGTTCTTAAGACTTACATTAGTTAAATGGCAATGATAAAATATTGTGCAGTCTCGACTCATTTTAAAAACTGAAAAGTTCTGCATATGTCTGATTAAATGTAACATACTACGGAGCCCCTAAAGGGACATGGTGATGGGAAAAAGTATGAGATGTCAATGCTTTTGCGTTCTCTCGTAAATGTTTTGCGTTCCTCTGTGAAACTTTATGTATATATGAAATAATGCACATTTTTGCGAGGGAACGAAAAGGTATTGTGAGCGAATTAAGTTTCTTGGGGTAAACTTGCACGAGAGAACGCAAAATCATTGAAATATATTTCTCCATCACCATGTCCCTTTAGGATATATACAATAGAAATACAGTAAAAATAGTAAACATTTATTCATTTACAAGACTAATATGCTATAAAAGTATTGAGCAGAATCCAAAGGAATTGTTGGGAAGGAAGGAGACTGGGACAAACACAAATGCTTTTTTCTGACATCTAGTCACAAAATGTCTTAAATTGCATATAAATATATATATAATACATGGTTGTATTGCACAAAAAGCATTGCACCATATAGTCACTTGCCAACACAGACTAGTTAAAGCAGTCATTGATAATTCCATATGACTAAACTGTTAAAATATTATTTTTAAAAAATATCATAGTTCCAGCCAATCAGAATCTTGAGTAAAATGTCTGCCCACATTAAGTAAGAAAGAGATGGTGAATGCTGTAAATTGTACATGTCATTTGAAAGCACATATAGACAGAGGCTGAATGGCTATGGGAAAATCCAGATTTGTCAGGTGCTTGAGTGATCTTGATGAGAAATTGACATTTCCCATTTGAAAACGATTCATCATATCATACAAACCCCAGTTTATCACTGTCAGAGACGAGCGTGCCCTATGAGTTACGAGATGGATGATGGATATATAATGTGTGAATGTTTTTCCTGGGGGAGAGTTAGTTGTTACCTGTCTGTTATAGAGAATGTCAGTCGATGACCTCTAGTGACCTTACGTTTGATTTCATGCAGTAATCAATATTACTCTTTCTGTTCACATGTAGATCTGCTTCTGTATCGCAGTGCAGGACTAAAACACAGTGGTGGTTTTAAGCATATATAGTGAAAATGCATTTATGCTCCTTTATACCGCTTGC
Source organism: Siphateles boraxobius (assembly GCF_051911475.1). Taxonomy (NCBI): domain Eukaryota; kingdom Metazoa; phylum Chordata; class Actinopteri; order Cypriniformes; family Leuciscidae; genus Siphateles; species Siphateles boraxobius. The sequence continues at coordinate 1,647,934 of NW_027508722.1, read as the reverse complement.
CGCAATATTATTATTATTATTATTATTATTTTTTTTAGATATGTTCTAAATTATATAATTTAGAACTTCACAGCATCTAAAAGCTACATGTGAGAAAATCCCAATCAGGTAAATTGATGGATGAACAATTTTTTCAATACTATACATATCATTTTGTGAAACACATTAATAATGGAGAAGTTATGCTTTATATCATACATAGTCATTATATCAGGCACTTGAGTTAATGGGACACCTTATGAAATGATGCAACCATGAATAGTACTGGTAGTAAACATTAACTTAAACCTCAGACACACTTTTAAACTGAAACACATTTCCTCAAAAGAGATGCTTTGTTCATATTATAGTAAATCCACAAGGGGAGTTTGTTTTTTTATGTTCTCTTTCTCTTTTGTAAAAGACTGAGAGATTTGTATCAGCATCTCAATGTCTCTCTTCTTTGACAGAAAATGCTGTAAGGGATTTGTTCCAACCACTCTCTATTCATTTATCTGCAACTATTTTTACTTTTCACAATCCAGTTTACATTAGAATTATTATTTTTTCGGCTACACTTTATTTTAATAGCCCACTCTAGATATTCCACTAACTATTGGACTAAGTAACTACATTAGAGTATTAGTAGACTGTTTGTTTAGGGTTAAGGTTAGTGGAATAAGTTGACATGAACTTGCAAAGTTTCTTTATCGCTGTCGGTGGGAACCTTGTTTCTCCGTATTTCTTTTTCTTCTTCTTCCATAAAATCATTACGATTGGTCACCCTTTACGCCTGTCTGTGTGTTTTACAAATATTTTACAATGAAAAGTATTTAAAAGAGCTTGTGACTGAACCTAGTAGCTCCATTGGCTCCCTAAACTGTCAGTCACACCTCATAACTCCACCCACCTCTATCATGAATGACGTTTCACACACAGTTTGCAGCGTCTCTGCTTGTGTGCAATGCAAAGGTGAATGAAGAACAGATTTTTTTTATATAATAAAGCGCATTTCTCTACTTAAGAAACACTACATAGTATAAAAGCTAATGTTTTATGTATATGAGGAGCGGAGAAGCTTTAGCACTTAGAGACATCACCTGTCTGTAGCTCTTGGTCTTTAATAATATGAGATTTTGGCCAAATGACAGAAAGAAAATAAAAACACGCGCCCATAGCTACAGTAAACTTTATAACCTGTAAGTTGATAAATGTATTGCTCTTAACTTCTTATTTCTTAAAGCTTATTTATAAAGCTTATATATAAAGCTTATTTCTTTCAATCTTAGAAAACAAGTGTTGAAACAACAACTATCAATAATAGTTTTTCTTGTCCTACACCTTTAATATCCAACAGTAGAGAGTTGTGTGTGGCGGTGAAATGGTTTTATTTGCACTGTTTTGAGGGATCATTTAAATGATGGAGCCTCCAGTGAGTGTAAGTAAAACACTGAATCGAGCTCTAGTCTGACATATGGTGAGTCAACAGGGGCAAACTGCTGACTGACCCAAGCAAAACACTTCAATCTCTCTATGCTGTGCTTCACTGCTCCCCAGGGCTTGATTGATTGATTCGCCAGCCAATCAGAACACATCAGTCCCCAACACTAAAGGCATGCATTAATATACAGCCTGTCAAACACACTTACAAAGGGAACGCGCTCTCAAAACATACCTTCTGTAAGGAGCTTGGATATATATATATATATATATATATATATATATATATATATATATATCTTTTACACACTCGAATGGGTTGAGTCAAAGCAAGCAGTAACTTTCTTTTCCCCTTCCAACTTCTGACATTACACTGTTCTTTAACATTCACCGCACTAAACCTACTTACTTTGATTCCATATTTTGCTGTTCTTGTATTTATGCTGGTATTAAGTTTGCACTACATTATTTGTTAAAATGTGTTAAATTGTATGTATTTCCCACCTCCCTTTGTGAAAATAACTGTACTTGCGGATAATATATTATTAATGAAATAAAAGGCCACCTAATAAAGAATTTCCATTTTTATGACTATGTTTTTAACAATGAAATAGTAACACTCTTTTAAAAAGTACATGTTAAATCATTGTTTTAAAGTTTCTGTTGTGCTTTAAGGAAGCACACATATTTTGATGAGTTTACTATAGAAAAAAACATATGTTTATTATAATTTTAACTGGAGTGCGTTATTGCATTTAAAGTTAATGTTTAAAATGTACTAAACTGCAACTTTATCTTTACTAATATATTTATAAATACATGACACAAGGTTTAATAGAAATTACATTACAGCAATTTCTGGTCAGTGTTTTTGGCAGTACACTTTAACCTTATCATGTAATTATGAAATTACATATAAAGCCTCACAAAAAGCTCTCTAAAGTTCAGATAAATGCAAATGTAAACTAAAACATTTTCATTTAAATGCACTTAATATGCAGTGAAGTATCTGAAAACATTACATTCAGATACTTAAGCATATTATTTTAATTTAAAGTATATTATTTCTGTAATTAGCACTCTTTGTAAAAGTCTGCTATAGTGTACTTTTTCACTAAATGATCTACTGGTGTTGACAAGTTTTTTTTTTCTTGTTATATGAATGAAATTGACAATAAACCAACTTTGGCTTTGACTAATTTAATCTGCACACTTATATTATGTTTGAATATTTTGTCACTTATCTTCTATATTGTATCGTATACATTATATTCTATTAATTGTATATTTTCTATTACATTATATTATTCAATGAGTGTATTATATTATATTATATTATTCAATGAGTGTATTATATTATATTAATTATATTATATTATTCAATGAGTGTATTATATTATATGATAATATTCAATTAGTGTATTATATTATATTAATTATATTATATTATGTTATATTGCTCACTGAGTGTATTCTATTCTATTCTATTCTATTCTATTCTATTCTATTCTAATTCAATGAGAGAACTAGAGCCCATACGGTAACAGGTTAATAATTCTTTGTTTCTCTTTATTCTCTTTTTTAGGAGGGATATTTGAATCCATCGAAAGTGGCCCATCGGGTGCTGAAGAACTTGCCTTTAAGTTTGCTTTAAATACAATCAACAGGAACAGAACTTTACTGCCAAACACCACACTTACATATGACATCCAGAGGATAAACATCCACGACAGCTTCGAGGCCTCCAGGAAAGGTAAAGCCAACTCCTTCAGCGAGAACTCACGCCATCACAGACAAATCTGCTCTGAGATATATGAGGAGGGACATGGGCTTTAGATTGAATTCGTTTAACCACAGGGGGACATCAGTAGCCGTCTGGTGCATATGCAGAGAGAATTGATTGGTTTTAGGTAATGAGTCAGAAGGGGTGATTCAGTGAACTACTGATACCCCTGAGACAGGTCTGCAGGCTGCAATCATATGTCATTTACACGCTGGGGAAACATCTGAATTCTCTTATAATGATTACACACTCCATTAGCCGCTGCTACTGGAACTTTTTTTCCATGCCAGTTTATTTAAAGATTACAGAGATGCAATTAAAACACAGTTGCATTGCCAAAATAATTATGGGTAATGAAAGCAAATGAGTTCAGAGTTTGGAATAAATATAATTGTGGACAATGAAAGTAACACAATGCGCATTGGACATTCTATTATAACAAAATATCAAGTACAAAAAAGTTAAAGACACACTATGTAAGATTTTAGGATTAAAATATCCAAAAATCACTAGAAAATGTTATATATTCTGTTGATTTGTGTACTTACATTATCCCAAATGTTTCTAAGAATGTTTAAATCAAGAGAAATAAGCAGTTTAACTAGGACACGGACCTATCAGTGACATCATACTCGCGTTACCCTCCATTTACGGTTTTATTGTGTAGAAACTATGAAAAGACCAACGTTTTAATATATTATGTGTTTTGTTAGACAGGCGAGGACCTGTTTGGATACATTCATCAACAGAAAACTAATCATTGCTATACAGCTCAACACATTTAGTCTTTTTGTTTAAATCTCGTTTTCTTGATTTACCGCGAATACCATGTTTTACCATCCTAATATCGATCTACCTCACTGCAGTGAGCAACAAGTGTCTCATAGTAGCCGCATAGTAGCGAACCAAACAGAGTTCGATGATCTCGATGAAACTCACGTATGTCCAAAACGGTTACTTTTCAGGAAGTGAAAAAAACACTGTAATTTAAAAGCAGTTGAACGTAGCGTTGCATACTTGGTACGGCATCTTTAAATGTAACCATATGCTTGCCAGTGTAATGATATAATCCACATTTGACCAAAATCGAGTTTAAATGTACATACGTGCATATTTTACAGTAACGGTGGTAGATACGTGTTCTTCCGAACATTAATTAGAATGACCAAGTCGCGTTTCATATTGACAGATGAATAGGCTACGCTCAGTTTATTAAATACGCTCAGTTTATTAAATGTCTCTTGCAAACTATGAAGGGACAATGAATCAATACACTGACATGGCAATGCTAGAATGATACTTTGTTTGCACAGTCCTACCGTAATTTTGTGAATATATAATAAACTTGTGAACAGTTGTCAAAAACAAACGTTTGCTGATACTTTACCACACAGGGTTATTCGGCTATCCAATGCTGAGCTTCACGAGACCGGCGAGATGCCTCCACAGGGTGGGAGATACGCGGTGTGATTGACAGCTTTGACAGCAAATGGATATACGTGAAAATCAGATGACATGATTTCACAACTTTTTATTGGTCATTTAGATAATGTGAAGCTTACTGTATACGGAAATGAACCTGGACATTCTATCCGTCGAAAAATCTAAAAATCGGCAAAGTGGACATACGCGGTTTTCATCGGACAGCGACGATATAACATAACTTTCATAACACATAACACACTCAAATGTATCTAAACTGTTGATGAGCGGACGAGGTCATAATAAATCTCCACTGTTCTCGAGCCGAAGTCACGGCCTCATCACGCTACGCCTCTGTTTTGAATTAGCGACATCTAGCGGCGAAACATTACATAGGTTATTTCCGTTGTTTAAAGGCACACAAATTAATTTTGTGCTATCTCTCTCTCCAGCCATTCCCTTATATTATATTTTCATAACAATACTCAGTGTGCAGACTTTTCTGGATACCTAGAGCCCAGAACGTGAAACTGTATTTTTCTCCTTTTTTATTTGTTCAGCTTGTAAAATATCAAATACAAAACAGTTAAACAAAGGAAATGAACCTAATTCATTTTCCAAATTCACTCCAGCCAATCCATTCTATTATATTTTTAGGTAACATTTTATTTTACAGTGTCCATGTTACATATGCTACATGTCCTATATTCATTTACCACAGTGAATTATGCATAATTACATGCAACTAACCCTCAACCTAACCCTAACCCTATAGTACATGTTGTTAATTAATATTACTCAGTAGTTAAATGCATAATTACACTGTAACAATGGCACCTTAAAATAAAGTGTAACCTATTTTGTAAGACTGCTCTAGAAACCTAGAGCCCAGAAAGTAACATTAAGTTGATAAAACGGTATTTCTGATTGTATTATTCCAGCTTGTGACCAGCTCTCTCTGGGTGTGGCGGCCATCTTCGGCCCGTCCCACAGCTCTTCGGCCAACGCGGTGCAGTCCATCTGTAACGCTCTCGGGGTGCCGCACATCCAGACCAAGTGGAAGCACCAAGTGTCAGACAACCGTGACTCCTTCTACGTCAGCCTTTACCCAGACTTCTCCTCCCTCAGCAGAGCCATTTTAGACTTGGTTCACTTCTTCAAGTGGAAAACGGTCACTGTGGTTTACGATGACAGCACAGGTGAGAGCTCAACGGTTTGGTGTTCTGATTATTCTCCAACAGTCCTTAGGCAGACTGACCCTTTGGCCTGGGCTTTGCACCATTCCCTGGTCTCCGTCTGGACTTCAGTATGGCCAACCCCCCCTGGTTGACAGGCTCTGTTAGAACAGTAGGCAGCAAGTGCCTCCACAGCGAGGGGTACATATGCCATATGCCAGAGGTCGCCTCAGGAGCAAACTTGCCAACTCCAGGCTTTGCTGCCAGATTTCCCAAAGCATTCACTCAGCCTTATTCACAATTCTGCACAGCAACAACACAATTTTATTCGGTGACAGTGTTCATATAAATGTGGCCCAATAAAGCAAAAAGACACATTGCTTAGACTTAGGTTCATTAGTTAACTACCCTAGTTAGCATGAACTACTAATGATTCTGAAGCTGAAATACAGAATTATTTTAGACGAATATGCTTGTATTCAGTCACTGACTAGATATATTTAAAATAATGTAGCCCACTTTATACTGGTAACAGAAGACCTTTGGCATTATCAGGACCCAGACATTATTATACATTATATTCAACATTATATATAGTAGTTTAATGTAGTACTGACACTAAAACTTTTTTTCTCACAAAGTAATTTTCATTTTGGGTGAACTATACACAATACATATTGTCACTATCAACGATACATATTGTGGGGTGATTCTCCAACTATGGTACTTTTTCTGTCATTGACAGATATTAAAAAAACTAAAAAAACATTTCCACTTTTTTTGTTCACACGCTTACTACATGTGTAGGGGAACCTATATGTAAAACAAATCATTGTTAAATTCTGTTGTTTTATATAAAATAGGAGGCATTTTATTTGCGTTTTTTTTTTTTTTTACTATTTTGCCTCTGTCCCTAGGCCAGACTTTGGGTCTTCAACCCTATCTCACTTAAAATCTAATACTGATATAATTTTAAATTCAAACAGAAAGTATGCATTATAACCCAATTCATTCAAATCTATTTTTTTTTTTTAGATATTTCTTTTCAATTTGACATATTTTAAACATGTTGAACACTTGTCCCATGGGTTCACTGTCATTTCCACACCTCTGCATTAAACGCAATCCCAGGCTCAGTGTTCTAGATTTGTATACTTAGTAACCATAGTAACTGACACTCCAGAGGAAACCACATGACTGAATGAAAGAATGGTCCCAGCAGAGGTTAATAAATTGAAGATATATCAAGGTATATATGAGAAATACTGCGAGTATGTTTATTGTATGTCATTTCTGAACCGCTCATAATTCATTCCGACAGAAACATTTCTGGATTTTTACAATTTCATCAGGTGATATTTGAGATTATTTAATGCTAACTCTAAAACTAACACTAACAGGCTAGTCAAACATGAGATATTAGAGGGAAAGGGAGAAAAAGTAATTTCCACAACCGTCTTTTCCACATCTGGCTCCATGGAAGTGATAAAGACAGATTGGCTTGGCAAGGACATTGTCTGTGCTTAAAAGCAAAGTAGTTTGCCTATGATACTAAAAATATAGTGTAAACACATAAACTTTACATAAAATGTTATAGAGAATGTGTTAAATTGAGATATTTTATTGTTTACAACTAAATCTGACATAGTCTCTCTGTTGTTCTTTAAGATGGCACCCAAAACATCAGCAAATAAATGTCCAGAATATTCAGAGAAAGACTAAAATCTGATCCAATTAAATATGCTGAGTTCCCTTTCAGTCGATAACGTCGGACGTAGTCGACGCGACTGAAATGGGATCACGCTAGGGAGCCTGTCTTCTTCGAGTACTATTGAACGAGCCAATGTAATTGGCGTGCGTGATTCGCATCACACACTCCGCCCCCGCGGCGCGGGTATAAATACGGAAGTGGATGCACGCACTAGTTGCCTTTCGCTTCGGAGCCGATCGTTTGATGTCTCTGAGAGTGCTGTTGTCTACAACGAGCGAGTGTGTCGGTGTTCTTCAGGAAGACTCTCCCAGTGCTGGTGTTCTACAGCGCGAGTGCAGCGGTGATCGCGAGCTTTGAGCTCTCAACTGCTGTTTTAACAGCAACAAATTTCTAAATGTTTGTGTGTGTTGATGGCTGGTTAGAGGGCGGAAAAGTGAGTGCTTCACTGTTTCAGTTCTCTGTTCAGTGTTGCCGCGGTCATTCCCCTGTGTGCTCCGGCACTGGTGACGGTCCTATTTTCTGAAAGAGCAACACGGGTGCGTTTGCGTCTTTTTCAAGATGTCATTCCGCCCGTGCGTTTCTGGGTGCGGTCGTTCCCTGTCTCTCTCTGATGGTCACAACTGTTGTGTCACGTGTTTGGCTTACAGCACGCTGAGACAGCTTTTGTGGACAGCTCATGTTTTCACTGTGGGAACATGACTGTCGCAGTGTTGAGGGCGAGACTCGCCTTCGTTCGCGGAGAGCGAGTCCCCATTACCATGCCCCACCCTCGGGTGCTGTGTGGGATGGGTGACCGGAGGATAGTGTTGGATGTCCCGCCCGGTAACCATTCCCTGTGGGCTCCTCACTCCTCCCTTCCACTGCAACCACTGGAGCCTCCTGTGTTGTCTGCTGGTCCATCTGTAATGGGTGGGCCAGCGGTTTCACTCGGGGCTCCCCTGGAGGACAGGACGCCGATTGCAGCATCGGAGGGTGAGCTGACTTCTAGAGATGATGACTCGGCTGCATTGTCTCCCTCCGGGAGTTCAATGTTGCCCGAGCCGGATCCAGAATTATCAGCTATGCTGAAACGGGCCGCCGAGGCTGCCGGGCTCGAGTGGAACCTCCACCGTGTCCCGTTCAGTCTCGGTTGGAATCTGGAGTTTGGTATCTTGGGGCGGGCCGCGCTGGTTCTCAGCTCGCCGCCCCAGTGCCTTTCTTTCCCGAAATGCATGGAGAGCTTGTCAGGTGGTGAACAGCATCTTTCTCTGCCAGAAACTGCCTGACTAGCTTTTCCCCCTCATTACCCTTGATGGAGGAACGGTGAAGGGTTGCGAGGTGTCCCTCCATTGGAGCGGTCTGTCGACACAGGTGCACCTGTGTCCGGCGGCCGCTGCCTTTTGGGGGGATCCTCGTCTCCCCCCTAAGGCCTGTGAGTTTCGTCTGCTCCGACGGGCAGAGCTTACAAAGCCTATGGGCAAGCCCCTTCCTCTTGCGTGCCATGGCGTTGCTGCAGGCTAGGGCACCCATGGCATGCACGAGGGTAATCCAGACCGTGCGCTCATAGGTGAGCACCGCACTGCATCCGACCTCACCCTCCGGGGTACGGGTGTCGTAGCGTGATCGGTCTGGCGATGTCCACCTTGGTGGTCCAGTAGCGCCTTCGTTGGCTCAGCCTGGTTGGTATGGCGGATGCGGACAAGGTTCGGTTCCTGGTCTCCCCAATTTCCCAGGTTGGGCTGGTCGGCGACGCGGTGGAGAACTGCATCAAACAGTTCTCTGCCGCTCAAGCGCAGACGGAGGTCATCCGGCACATCCTGCCCCGGTGGCCAGCTGCTGCTTCCAACCGCCGCCGGTGGCAGCTCCTCCGCCTGCTCGTCGCCGTGGGCGTTCTCCGGCCGCCGCTCCTGCTGGCCCTCCGCAGCAGCCTCCACCCAGGCCTCAGCATGGAGCCGGCCGCAGTTGAGACGCCCAGCCCGCTCCAGGCGCTGCCAAGCCAGGTGGCAAGCGACAGCGAAAGCATTCCGGAGCGGGCCGCCCAGGAATGGATGAGATGCTCTTGGAGTGGCACGATCACTCCCTCCCCCCGGGTGAGGGCCGGGTGGAGCCTTTGTTTGTGTGTGTGTCTGTTCCGCCGCTGGCTCCCTGAAAAAAAAAAAAAAAAAAAAGCGGAGCAAGCGGTACCCACACTTCAAGGAGAGAGCAATTTCATCTGTTCCTGGGTCCCAAGAGGGCCAGTCTGGCGGGTGTGACCCTGTATAGCCTTACACCCCTCAGCTCCCCCTTGGTCGCCAGCAGGCAGCTTGGTGCGTTCGAGGACCCGGTCATCCGCCTTCTCACGCGCCCCCTGCCGCTTGTGGAGACAGGTAAGTGTTGCACAGCACACTAACACCACTCTCTCTACTTTGCTGCCCCACCTCAGGCTCGGCTACCCCGCTCAAGTCAGTGATAGTCATCACATTAGGTGTTGAGCAGACGTGCTCCTGAAAATTCAGTGATATTCATCACACCGAGTGTTGAGCAGTGCTCCTGACTTGTGCGTGCTTATCTTATCCTGCTGGCGAAGGATTTGATATAGCCGCTCCTCCAGCCGGTACGAAGGCCAGTTGTAAACTCGTTCTTCGTGCTACTAGGGGGTGGGTCGTGACCATCTTGGCCCAAGATTGGTCTGCAGCTTTGACCTGAAAGACAGGTGCTTCAGATCTCTACCTCCCGCACCGCAGGCCATCCTGTGTGTTGCGTCTAAGGGTGGAGTATCAGTACAGTGTCCTTCCCCTCGAGTGCTCCAGAGCCCGTTGGGTCTTCAGGTCAACTGGAAGAGAGTAATCTCGCCCACGGGCTGAGTATCTCTTTTCTAGTTTTGGAGGGGTAATCGGTCAAACATGTCTCTCCAATGAGAATGTGTTCAGCTGGTGTTGAAGTGAGAAAGGGTCCCACTGAAAGAACTTTCAGAGGCTCCTGGGGTATATGGTAGTCGCAGCCTTTGGCTCCCTCCATATGTGACCGCTTCAGCACTAGCTTCACGATCGAGTCCCGAGGTGACCGTGGCAGAGCAGCTCACCCTGTGTGACTATAGTTCATCCCAGTCTGCTGCCAAACCCTCTTCAACAGAGGGGCCATGTACAAAGGGCGTGTTTTAACGGGGGCCTGGGCGACCCCCGACTACACGGGCATTCGTGCCTCGAGTTGTTAGACATTGCGACCGTTGCGCAAGCTTCCCCTGCATGTCACAAACTCACTTTCACCTCCTCCTTGGAGTCAGACACTTCTGAGGGCGCCTTGTTCCACTCCTCCCGCTTACTCAATCGTGCCGCCATCGAGCCTCACGACAGTTATAGCCAGGGCAAGTGGAGACTCCATCCCCTGGGTCCGGCTGGGTCATGACCATTCCGGGGCCGCTCAGTTGCCCCCCCGGTTTTATTTTTCCGCCAGTGTTTGGGTAAACCGAGCGGACTACCCTTGGACAAACACTGGGACTCAGCTGCCCCAGGGGCCCGCAGAAATGCGTTTAACCCCAGTGAGCCTTCTAAGAAGTGACGGCGACTCAGGGTCGCCTTGCGCTGCTCAAGTCAGTGAGATCATCACACTTCATGTTGAGCAGAGTTGCTCCTGAAACTCAGTGAAGTGCATCGCACTCAGGTGTTGAGCAGCAATGCTCCTGTAGCTCAGTGAGTCCATCACAGGTAGCGCAGTGAATTCATCACACGCAGTGCTGAGCAGAAATGCTCCTGGTGCTCAGTGAAGTTCCTCGCACTCAAGTGTTGAGCAGTAATGCTCCTGAATCTCAGTGAGTTTATCACACTCAGGTGTTGAGCAGTAATGCTCCTGAAGCTCAGTGAACTTGTCACACTCAAGTGCTGAGCAGAAATGCTCCTGTCGTTCAGTGAAATTCTTCGCACTCAAGTGTTGAGCAGAAATGCTCCTGAAGCTCAGTGAGGGAATGCTCCTGAAGTTCAGTGAACTTGTCACACTCAAGTGCTGAGCAGAAATGCTCCTGTCGCTCAGTGAGGTTCTTCGTACTCAAGTGTTGAGCAGAAATGCTCCTGAAGCTCGGTGAGTTTATCACACTCAGGTGTTGAGCAGGAATGCTCCTGAAGCTCAGTGAACTTGTCACACCCAAGTGCTGAGCAGAAAATGCTCCTGAAGCCCAGTGATCTTCACATGTTGTGTTGAGCAATGCTCCTGTCTTTTGCGCCCGTCACTTGCACCTACGTGCCAAGTCAGGAGAGGAACAGGTCTTCATAGTTGCCCCTTATTGGCCCAACTAGACCTGGCTCCCATCAACAGCCTTCCTGACTTCCCCGGAAAAATCTTCAGGGGCGGGGCACGATGGCACACGCGTTCTTCCCCCGGGGATTCCGGGCGGTCTTACATCTGAACGCGGAGGTTCAGGTGGCTATCACAAGAATGTGTGATAGTTACCATCACTTCGGCGAGCACCCCCTAGAATGGGGTAGCGTGCTTACGCCTTTAGAAGTGGAACCTAGTCGTTGAGTGCGTCTTCTCTCCAGAGGAGATCCTGAAAGCTTTCGATCACTTCAGTGCTCTCTTTCCTGCAAAATGGGTGGCAGTAGGCTGTTTTCCTAAATCACCCTCAAAATGATGTTGCCTCTGTGTTTAAACGACGCTCATCGGGTTGCAGAAGTATGCAGAAGCACGTTCTGATCGTCAGGTTCCTGAGGAGCAAGGTCTTGTAAATCCTTGTGTCCCTCTTTATCCTCTTGGGCCTTGTCCCTGGTGCGACTGCACTGCAGAGACCGCCCCTGAGCCACTGCAGGTAGTGAGTTAAAAATTCTGTTATATCAGTTCTCCTGCTCGCGTGGTCTCTACTAGAGGGTAGGGACTTGCTCGCTTTCGGTCAACGTATTGTGCCTGGAGTCTGGGCCGGCTAACTCTCACAAGCTGAGACCCCGGCTCGGATTGTGCCCAAGGTTCCTACCTCTCCCGTAATAGGAGCAGGTGGTGAGCCTGCAAGCGCTGCCTTGGAGGAGGCAGATCCAGCCCTGGCTTCTCTGTCCGTTCGCTTGGACGTGTACAGAATGCAAGTCATAGACCTCAGACCAGCTCTTCAAATATCTGTTGGAATTCAGCAGAGAGGGAAGGCTGTTTCCATGCAAAGTTGCACTTAGTGCTTGCCTTCATTTCGGCAAAGATCCGAGATGCAACATGTCCACTTAGGTGTTGAGCTCCTCAATGATGAGTGTAAAGTGCTCCGCCTGGGCGTTGACGATATACTTTGCTAAACAGATTCTAGAGTTGGGGGCTGGACGACACCTGGTTGAACCGCTGCTTCCCGTGGGCTCCCTTCTCATGAAGCCAGTTTCACCGTGAGCCCGGTTCAAGTGTCGGCTTGCTGCGCCATTCCCCTCCTATGGACTGGATACGTGCGCCTTTCTACTCCAGTTGAGTTCCCTTAAACTTGAACCCTGTTGAGTTCCTCCACACCCCTCCGACGTCGGACGTGCGGAACGTCTGGTGTTAGGCCTACCACTCGTAAGCAGTGTGGAACCTGTGTTAGGCTGGGTCCATATGTTGCGGTCCCTTCGGTGACCCCATATGTGTATTCTTCCACGATACGGCTCCCTGCGGTGAGCCCGTGTCTTCCCTCGGCAGAGTCTCTCTGCCGTCACTGTCCGGTGTGTCTCCCCCCATCTTAGGCTGGAGCCACCCCAGTGACATTCCATATGTTAGACTGCCCGGTTTCCGCCCAGTTCATATGTGTATTCTCCACGTTACCTCCCTCGGGTTGGATGTGGCTTCCGCAGCGTCCCTTCCTTCCAACGTACGGGGAACGCTTTCCCAGTGGTCCTGTAGGAACAGCAGTGACTTCCCTGGCCTAAGCCCTGTCCTTCCCCGCCTTAAGTTTGCGGGGGCATCAGGAGGCTTTGGTTTAGGCACTGGAAGGTGGCAGCTTTAGTGGCGTGTTCAATGGTTGATCCCATTTCAGTCGCGTAGACTACGTCCGACGTTATCGACTGAAAGGGAACGTCCTGGTTGCGTATGCAACCCACCGTTCCCTGAAGGAGGGAACGGAGGACGTAGTCCCCTTGCCACTACCGCTGGACCACCGCTGACCCCGGGTTACTCTCGGCTCCTCAGCGAAAAGCAACTAGTGCGTGCATCCACTTCCGTATTTATACCCGCGCCGCGGGGGCGGAGTGTGTGATGCGAATCACGCACGCCAATTACATTGGCTCGTTCAATAGTACTCGAAGAAGACAGGCTCCCTAGCGTGATCCCATTTCAGTCGCGTCGACTACGTCCTCCGTTCCCTCCTTCAGGGAACGGTGGGTTGCATACGCAACCAGGACGTTCCTAAGGAAAGACAGAGAAAGATATGAAAAGAAAAAACAGCAAGGACTTGAGTCTGTGAAATAAAATTTTCACCATAACCCACCTTCCCCTTGTCATTTCCACAACCACAAATATTTTTTTGGGTAAAACATAAAAAAAATAGAAAATAAAGTTTAGGTAATGATGGTGGTGGTGTTGATTATTTAGCAGTTAAGGGTAAAATATATGTAGCCTATATGAGTTGAAAATTTTCAGATTTGAAAATGTCAGAAATATGAATGAAAGGTTTCAGTGGCTTAGTGTTCAGCATTTTTTTTTTTGGTGTCAACTTTGTAAAATCCTAACAGTTGCATTTCAGAGCAATAAATCAATTTACAATTTGGGAAGATCCTAGTGTAATGTGTAACCCAATATATTTATAACCACAAATATTTCAACATTTTTGGTTGAAAACATGTTTTTGTTCGGTTGTGGAAATCACATTTTGTTTTGCGATATATTGTGAGACGATATATTGCTACACCCCTAATATTTACAGTACAAGTTAAGCTCAATCGACAGCATTTGTGGCATAAGGTTGATTTCCACAAAATTAATTTTGCATTGTGCCTGATAGGCTATTGGCTATTTAAAAACACTTTCTGTTTCAATCTTGCTGTATCCTTATTACTGCAATAACGTCTCAGACAACCCAGTATTAGTTGTAATGGGATATTTTTGAGTTAGTAACGGAGAACTGGACACATTTCAACTAGCAACAGCAGATCCTCAATCTGTGGCGGAAGCAACTTTTACCACTTGTTCGTATTTGTAAGTCTGCTAAATTAATAAATGTAAATGTAACTACTATATTATTTTGGCTTTAAATGGGCTTGGATGAGTAAAAAAGTGGTTGTCCTGAGGTCTGCCTTAGAATCACTCCTGGAGTCTTTCTCTCCAGTCTGTACAACAACTTCATGAACGAATGCAAACAAGCAAATCAATAGCCATAATGGCATTCCCTAACGGCTCAGCTCTGAGATGGCAGAAGTGGACTGGCAGCTTGCAACACAAAGCTCTCTCAACACTGCTCATCTGTTGACTTCAGGATTGGGTTAGAAATGAGCGATAGAAAATCGCACACAGCATTTATTCACATGCCATTGACTTTTGAAAATAAAGGTTCTAAAACTGGGTTTTTGCGATGATGCTTTGGAAGAACCATTTTGGTTTAACCAAAGAACCTTTCAGTGAACAGCTCTTAAAATAAAATGTGTTTTTTATTCCAATAAATGTTAAGTACATATAAATAATCTAAAGAAACTTTTTTCCACAATAAATACTTTTTTTATGAGAAGATTCAATGGAATGATAAAGGTTCTTCATGGAACCATAGATGGCAATAAAGAACCTTTATTTCTTGAAGAATGCACACTGATATAGACACAGCACAGACAGAAAGCAATGAAACAGGAGCTTAAGTTAGCTCATATGTACCACTGTAGCGGTGAGTAAAATTAGCTCTATCAGAAGGATGTGTCGGCTATAAAAGAGCTCTGATAATTTATACTTTGATATGTGAGTTGTCAAAGTAAATGTGAGCCGTCCAACATAGTGTGTATCTGCATTGCAGAAAACAAATGCAGATGAATTATTTAATGTGTCTAGGGAAACACATTAATAGGTTATGCATATGCCATCCATGGACAAACTGCATCAGCAGAGAGGAACAGTGCTCGCAAATCAACATTCATTGGGAGGTAGAAAGATTGAAAAAGTGTTACTAAATGCCCCAAATGAATATCTTCATAAATGACCACTGTGTAGTCTAAAGGAATATTTACTAGTGGTGTAACAATCCCCTCATGTCACGATTCACTACATATCACGATACTGAACTCACGATACAATATTATTGTGATACTCCAAGACATATGATATAAGGTTAACAAAAAATGTACTGTTGATTAAAATGCTACATTTGGTTTTACATTGTGTGTGTAAATGAATAGCCTTGGACTTGGTGCTGGAAACCCAATGCAGGACAATAGAGACACCAGAATAAAAATATTCATGATTCTGAAGCTGAAAACACAGAATTTTTTAAGAGAAAATGCTTGCAGTCTCTCATATATTTAAAATAATGTAGGCCAATTTATACTGGTAACATCAGACATTTTACATTACATTACACATTACATTACATTAGGACCCACTAATATTCTCCCATTTTATTATTATACATTAAATTCAACATTATATAGTAGTTTAATGTAGTACTGACACTAAAATGCTGTAAGCTTGAATTTTTTTCGCACACAGTAATTTTAATTTTGGATGAATTATACACAATACATATTGTCACTATCCACAATACATATTGTTGCAGTTTTGTATTGCGATATATTGTGACACAATATATTGTTACACCCCTAATATTTACGGTCCAAGTTAAGCTCAATCGACAGCATTTGTGGCATAAGGTTGATTATCACAAAATGTATTTAGCATTGTGCCTGATAGGCTATTGGCTGTTTAAAAACAAGCACATGCACTTTGAAATGCCCAACCCAACTCCCTGTTTCAGTATGTCAGCACGAGAAAGAGGAATTCATAGAAGATTTAATCTTTTTCAATTGTTTCTGCTTGAGTGCACGAGTCCAGCGCTGCTTTCCACAGCCCATCATGTGCTGTACTCGTGCCCACAACAGTTTAGACAGCTGCACTGCCATGTTTCCAAACACACATCATTTCTGAGGGCTTTGGTGTAATGTCCTGATAATTGCTTTTAAAACCGGTGCTTTGAAACGGCCATTTTTATTGCTACGAAATAATTCATAGTCTTAATATCATTTTAATGCCAACCATTGTAATCTGAGCCTCTTCACTGCTTATGTGCTACATTTAAACTAATAATGCATTTTTAAATGAGTGGATGATTATGTATGGGCTAAAATTACAGTTTAATTGAACTTAAAGATAATACAATTCCAGCCAAATCCTTTAAATATATATATATATATATATATATATATATATATATATATATATATATTTTTTTTTTTATGTAGGCTAAAAAACTGTCAAACAGCATTGATTTGAAAAGAGTTGATGAAACTGCACAAGAATACATTGGAAATCATTCATGTGTATTCATGTGAGGTTTCATTGCTTCATCACAGCCAAGTCTGCTCTTAACTTTACAGAAGTTCTCACATTTCCAGATCTCAGAATTCAATTGATACGACAAAGGTGTAGATGTTTCTTCTAAGTGTAAAACCTTTGCATTTTGTCATACATGTGACCTGATTTTAATCTGGTTCAATTTGCTCTACACATTTAGTCACAGATAATTAAGCCCATAAAGTCAAGGCTACATTAACCTTGACCTTCCTGTCTGGAGAACTCAGAAATCAGCTTTCACTTTCCTCTTCAATTAATGCCAAAGGGAAGTTGCATTCATCTCACATCACTGGCTAATAGCGGCACTTTTCTAGAGGAGAACCAGTCAACCACAGAGTATATCCAGGATATTTATCACGGGGCTTCCGGACAGTGGTTTTAATAAACGTTTGAGCTGATGAAATATACATGCTTTGTTAAATATGAATCAACATTTGGTACACTGTAAAAAAAAAAAGTTGCTGCCTTAAATTTTTTAAGTACAATCAACTTGGATGTTTAAGTCATTTCAACTTAAATTACATTAAACTGACTAAAAAATTGAGTTGAAAGTTGTAACATAAAAAAGTTGAAAATTGCTTAACTTATTTTGATGAGTTAAAGCAATGTAAAAACATAGTTTTTCATAACTTATTGATCATATAATTTTTTGCATTATAGGTATTAGACAATCCGTAGATCACCACAGGCAGTTTTTCATTTACGCAAAGAGGTAGAAGAGCAAACCTGTGACCCACAGGAAGTCATATTCATTAGTTATCAAAAACATTTTATCACTGCATGCAAATTAAATGACCTATGCTTCTACAGTGTGTGCATTTTAAAAGTTCGTCATTTTTGTCTTATTTTATATTGTTATCAGCAAAAGTTTTACCTGTACTTCAAGTGTCTGTACAGAATCAGCAGCCCTGCTGAAAAAACAAACAAACAAACAAACATACAAACAAACACTTAAACCAGGCCAGCCCATTCTCATCCCTAGGCGTCATGAAACTGACGCCTTGGGAATCATTTTGACCATGCTTCAATATTCGACGCTTTAGGCACCCTTTAGCGTCAGTTACATGACGCGATCCTAGGGCGTCATCTTACTGACGCTTTACCTTTAACGTCAGTTAGATGACGCTATCTAATCCTAACCCTACCCCAGACCTAAACCTACCCGCGTCATCTAACTGACGCTTAGGTAAAGCGTCAGTAAGATGACGCCCTAGGATCGCGTCATATACCTGACGCTAAAGGGTGCCTAAAGCGTCGAATATTGAAGCATGGTCAAAATTGTCATTTTAGTGACGCCTTGGGGTGAGAATGCGTTGACCAGGCAGATGGTTTGCTGGTCTCCCAGCTTGGCCAAACTGCTTAGGCTGGTCAGGTTTTGTATGCTTGTTTGCTGCCAAAGTGAAACCAGCCAAATCAGTGAAACCGCCAGCGTGGACGTTTTTTTTTTTTCATGCAAATATAAGCAGTGTATTTCTCAGCAGAAGTGGTTTTGTTGCCTTGACCTACAGGTAAAGACCTGGCTTTATCTGGTTTAAGCTGCTCGCCCAGCCTGCCCAAATGAAAGGTTGGGTTAATGTTTTTGTTTTCAGCAGGTTAGTTGAAGTTGACACATAACTCTTAGCCATAAATCTAATGTCACAGTAACACCAAGCTCACTCTCAGATTTCGCACAATCCCCATTCTCTCCCCAGAGTTTAATCACACCTGGACAGTGAGTTATCGGAAAAGCCATACATATGGAGCTGGTTATGTGATGCAAACATTACAATGTATTATTTTATGTGCTATAATATATATATATATATATATATATATATATATAATGTGCTATAATAGAAGCAATTTGAGAACATAATGGAGTATTGGAACTGTGCAAACAAAACAAAAATTTATGTAAGCAATAAGTTACTCAAGGCTGTGCTGTATCGTGAATAAGTTACGGCTGAAGGGCATTGTTAGGAGTCAACAAAGCGGGGTCAGTCGTGACTTATTCACGATATAGCACTAGCCTCGGGTACCTTATTGCTTTTATAAAACGGTTACCACACAATACAAATATTAAAGCCAAGAAATATCTATAAATGCAACTTTCATGGAAAAATAGTCCTTGACTGTGAACCGCAACAGAAATTATATTAATTCACCATTAGATGGCGGCAAAGACTATCTTTATGAGTGAGTGAGTCGTAGAGAAGTAGAGAAGACTTTTATATTGAAAGGACTGAAACTTGTGAACACGGATAAGTAAGACACAACTGACAAATGACTAGCGTGTCAGGGCACGAGGAAACCCCTTTCCTGTTAAAAGGACAAGATATCGCAGCGGACATTCAAACAGATTTTTATTACAAATATAGGACTGCCCTGAAGGAAAATGCTTTATACTGTAAATGCAGGTACTGTACACTCACTTACACGATCTCTCACAATTCTCTAGCTTAAATTAACAATATCAATGAGAACAAACATATTCATTACGTTGCTAAGTGTGGTTGCTAGGGGTTGTTGTGTAGTGATACATAGAACCATTGGGTGAAGCAAATAAAACACAGTTATTGACCAATCAGAATCAAGTACTGGAACTAATACACCTAAGAAAATGATAAACGCAACACTTTTGTTTTTGCCCCCATTTTTCATGAGCTGAACTCAAAGATCTAAGACTTTTTCTTTGTACTCAAAAGGCCTATTTCTCCCAAATATTGTTCACAAATCTGTCTAAATCTTTGTTAATAGCACTTCTCCTTTCCCGAGATAATCCATCCACCTCACAGGTGTGGCATATCAAGATGGTGATTAGACAGCATGATTATTGCACAGGTGTGCCTTAGGCTGGCCACAATAAAAGGCCACTCTTAAATGTGCAGTTTTATCACACAACACAATGCTACAGATGTTGCAAGTTTTGAGTGAGCGTGCAATTGGCATGCTGACTGCAGGAATGTCCACCAGAGCTGTTGCCCGTGATTTGAATGTTAATTTCTCTACCATAAGCCGTCTCCAAAGGCGTTTTAGAGAATTTGGCTGTACATCCAACCGGCCTCACCAGATACTGACTGGTTTTCGGACCCCCCAATACAGTAAAACTGCACATTTTAGAGTTCCCTTTTATTGTGGCCAGCCTAAGGCACACCTGTGCAATAATCATGCTGTCTAATCAGAATCTTGATATGCCACACCTGTGAGGTGGATGGATTATATCGGCAATGGAGAACTGCTCACTAACACAGATTTAGACAGATTTGTGAACAATATTTGAGAGAAATAGGCCTTTTGTGTACTTAGAAAAAGTCTTAGATCTTTGATTTCAGCTCATGAAAAATTGGGAAAAAAACAAAAGTGTTGCGTTTATAATTTTGTTCAGTGTAATAGGTTTTATAAGAATCGATAATCTGTCACTTCATTTTTTTTTTTTTGTGTATGAAAAGAAATAAAGGTTGTTGGTTTGACTGGTCAGCTGGAAACTGCAGTGATGTTTTGGGAGTTTTGCAGGTAGGAAACAAGTTTTGCAGGAGTTTAGGAAGGAAACAAAGGTTTTGAATACAAATATTTAAAATGTTGTTCCAAATAGCCTAGTCTCATTCCAAATAGCCTTAGTGGTCTTTCTAAGTCCACAGCAGACGTGTGTGAGCAGTGAGCACCAATCTGAATCAAAAATGGGACGCCTTACAGTGCTGTGGCATTTGGGACAGGACCAAAGTGGAAATAGATTCAGGAAGAAACTAAGGGCCATCTTTACTAAACAGAGCAAATAAGCGCAAGAGCACAATCCCAAAATAGCGCAGATGGGAGTGACGACGGGCAAATTAAAGAACACAGACACAGCCGGATCATTTCCATAATGACCACCACAATCTACCAAGAGCCAGTAAATTGACGAGCACAAACCTTAGTAAATCACCTTGCGTGATTCATTTAAATACTCTCATCCCATACATTTTAAAACTCCTACAAATGCATATGCAAGAATGTCAGCCACAAAAAAAATAACCCTGTCCATCCATTTTCAGCGCTAATTTTTCACTCCGTGTCTTAAGTAAATCCTGAGAGTAATTATTAGTTTTAACGCCAAAAGAGGGTTTGTGTTGGAGCTGTTAACAAATCTGGCCCTAAACCCGTGGTTCCTTGTTTGGTCTGTATAGTTGATCAGCTCTGGGATGTAAGTTCTTCATTGTGTGAAGAAAATGAGGGCGATGGGTTTTTGGAGGCAACCTAGATATAATCTTTTCAGCTGATGACCTTTTGAAGTGAGAATGTGATGTTTCATTATATTTTGAGGTGGCATTTCATTGACAGGAGAGTCCAACATTTCACTGGGAAGTAGTTAATAGAGAAGAGAGCAAGAGAATTAGAAGTGAGAGGAAATACAGCTTAACAATTTTTTTTCACCCAAACATTTTGACTTTAAACAACCATCCATATGTTTAAAGGGAAATTTCACCCACAAATGACAATTCTGCCATTATTTACTAGCTTAATGTTGTTGTTAAAAAAAGATTGTCCAAGCTGCTCTTCTCCATAAAGTAAAGGGAATAATACTGAATAGTCCACATTAAAGCCAGAGTGATAGGATAATTATTTTGCTACAATATTTGGTGACCATATAAATTATTCTTGTCCTTTTGTGTTCCATGAAAGAAAAAGAAAAAAAGAAAAACAAATTTTAACAACATCAGGATGAGGAAAATGATGACAGAATTTACATTTTTGGGGGAACTATTCCTGTAATATTGTAATAACCTACTTTATATTCTCTCTCTCGTTCTGTCTATCTCTCCTGCTTAGGTCTGATTCGATTACAGGAGCTCATCAAGGCTCCATCTCGTTACAACATCCGATTAAAAATCCGGCAGCTACCAGCAGACACAAAAGATGCCAAGCCCCTTCTTAAAGAAATGAAACGAGGAAAAGAGTTTCATGTGATCTTTGACTGTGGTCACGAGATGGCAGCTGGCATCCTTAAACAGGTGAGTCACTTCATTATCTCATTTCACACTTAAAGACACATATAATGATAACAATAATATAAAATATTTATCAAATATGATATAAATGATTGACTTACAGAACAAGACTGAATGATAAGGCCTTCTCAATAATGTATAAGCGTGACAAACATTTAAAGGCCTACAGAAAATGATTGCACAGAAATTTAAATATACAAAATCATGGATATGCATCCTAGAGAATGTAATAGACGTGTTTTTTAATTGTCTTTTAAAGTAACATTTATGTTCATTCATTATACAATTCTGCTTAGGGAAATATAGTTTTATAACTGTACAAACACAGCACTGCTGAGCTCTCAGTCCCAGCATATGTCACTCTGTGTATCTGTGTACCACCAAAACTTTGCTAATTCCCAAGCTGTTTATGTATAGATTTTATTGTTAGACCCATACTTTTAGATTTACTAACTTTTAAAGTATGTAACTGCTTCATAAATATTAAAGTTGTCAAAAGTTTGATGTATTTATTTACCAAGAAGACGAATGACAGTAAAGAGCCTGTGTGATATGAAATATGAAAAACGAGTTGCATGAGGTAAACAAAAGAACAAATCCAACAGTCATTTCCACAACATAATGCTAATAAACACGATTCATAATTTGAGATGCGGCAGAAAAGTTCAGTATTTTACAGAAGAATTACCCTGTAATCTCCTGTAATCCATGTATGTCGACTGATAGTGATAGTCAGCATTAGTAATGTGAAAACTGTTTTTTTTAACTACAAATTCAAGGTCCATTAAGACAAACTTTAACAGTTGGTTTGACAAAACATAGTTAGAAATTGTAAAATACCTTCAAAGTTTGAAGTTTAGCAGGAAGACAAACAGACAGATAGATTTGTCCATATTTTACACCCGTACCTTCAGCTGTTCAGCCTGACAAATCTGTGACAAAAGTACTTGCATTGTTTATTGAAAACATGAAAGAGTACAAAGGTTACTTAACTGTGGAACCAGAGTTCTAATGTAATGTTACATTATTAATTTAACGTACTGAGTGATCATAAACTTTAGATAACACAACGAGAGAACAATTTATTCTCAGTCTCAATCAGGGCAGTGGTTTTGTTGAACTATCTGTCTTTTTCCAGAGGAATTGAAGAACTCACTAAATGCTATATTAAGACTCAGTATCGTATTCTATTGTATTGTATTGTATTGTAGAGGATTTAAACCTCTTCAAGTAGAGCTGCAAGCACAATAGCCTATTGAGAATCAACTTTTAGTTCAAGTCAGAAACTAGAAACAATTCTCAACGTCCCAACCAAAGCTAAGCAGATCAACAAAACCGCTTTATCTCAAGACATTTGCCCGGTACAGTAGCTTAGTCTCTACAGGAACGTTCAGTACATCTTTTTCAATTTTTTGTTTTTTAACCATTCAACACAACACAACACAAAACACACATATTTCTTAAGCTCTGCATGAATCAACACCAGAATTGCTTAAATTATCAATGAAATGAAGGTTTATTAAATAACTCAAATGCAGATAATCAATTGAACAAGCAAACAACATGAAACAGTGTGCTACGCACAAACAATACAGGACAGTGAGGGTGTCACGTTAAAAGTAGTTTTAGTCTTTTATTTTTTACTTTCCCTTGGCCATGTTTCATGTTCCTCTCATGTGCTTCCCCTGTTCATGTGTCTATTTCTGATTGGTTCCCTTGTCGATGTGTCATGCTTTTACTGGTTCATTGTTTGATTATGCACAGGTGTTCCTTGTTAGTCATTAGTCTCTCTGTATAAATGGCCCTCATGTTTCATTGTCTAATATTATTCATCTGTTTGAGTGTTAGTTCATGTCAAGTCATGCTTAGTCAAGTCTTTGTTTATTTTGATCACATTTATGTTAAATAAATATTGCACTTGGGTTTGTGAAGTTCGCCTTCAGTGGAATCATTACAGATTGAGAGGAAGTGAGGAACTTAAATACACATTGGTGGTGATCTAATAACAAACAGCTGTGATAATTAATGAGTGTCCATGGAAACTAACTCTTGGTGGGAAACTAGAACAAAGGCAAAAGGAAACTGACGATAAGCAAATTAAAAGTCCATGAAAGTGAAACTAATAGAACATAATTGTGACAATGCGGAGAACAAAATTAACCAGATATGATTAAGCAGAAATGATAAATTACGCATTTGCTAAGCAACATGTGAAGAACAGGGCCCTGGTCTTTCTGATCCTAAAGTTAAGCTTGTTTGTACGATTACAAGCTCTGTTTATATGGTGATTTGATCCTCTTTTCATGCCTTGAAGGTGAAGAGTGCATGCATTGTTTTTGAACTGTTAATTCATTGTCTCTTTTGATCTTGTGTGTGAGATTGATTTGTACACAATCAGGGAAGTGTTTAGGTTTCATTGATTACCAATCAGGCAGTCAAGCTTACGTGATCTGCTAGTCAGTATGTTTGCATAGAATTAGTCAGTAGGATAATGCTCATGATTGTAAGCGTCCTGCAAGAAAAGGAGCTTCAATCAGATTAAGTGCTTTTTGTTATATCTATAGCATATGCTATATTTTACATCATGGGATGCAGTGCAATTTAAATTTCTTACAAAGATTGATTAAATAATATTTGCCAAACAAATGGATAAGGATATGCATTCCTGCTAGAGTTCTGTGAACTATCTCACATTAAAGAAACCCAAAGAGATATTTCAATGTGTGACTTAACTGCTAGAATTTTCCCCCAATTACAGGAATAATCAAATATTAAAGTGGGTATTATTCAGCCAGAGATTGACTCACAGACCTTCTTAATCAGTTTCCGACCACTGAAGTGATAATGAAGATACTCATTATTAGTGGCAGTGGATATATGCTTCTATAATGGGCAGCTCTCAGAGGGTTTGTGTAATATCACATTTGAAACTTTTTGCTTTGTGAAGTCGTCTTCACTTTTGAACTTTGCAAAATCTGCTCAGGCTACAGAGCCATTATTTCCCGACCATATGTTTCACACAAGAATGAATTTAATTATTCATTTCACTTTGGGGCTGATGATGGCAATGATAACTGGGTCTAGCAATGATGTAATATTTCAAATATTTGAACCTACTGTATCAGAATAGATATGTTTTCATTTAGTGGAATAAAATAATATGTTTCAGTAAGATCATATTTTTGTATCATTTTATTTGTTTTATAAAAAAAAATTTACCTGTAAAAAAAAAATAGAGGTATAATACATATAATACAGGTATAAAATGTTAGTCTAGGTTTATTGTATATCAAAGTAAATTATACTAGCATTACACCATTTTTTAGACTGAAAATTAGAAGTAAATTTTGCTTTGTGCATTTAAGACTTCTATAAATGCCCTTTTCACATTTAATGAGACACATCATTATTTCGTTGACTGTGGGTATGCTGTCACTTCCAATATTTTTTTCTTTTAACTGCTCTGTCCTATAAGCCTCTTTGCAATGTCAGCATTACACTTTTACAAAACAATCAATGAAATGTGCCTTTAAACATGTTACTGTTCAAAATATACTTCAGACACAGTAAACACAAATAAAATGCAGCTAACTATTTAATAGCTGGCAAAATAAATAGCTGCACTACATCCAACTACACTCACCTAAAGGATTATTAGGAACACCTGTTCAATTTCTCATTAATGCAATTATCTAATCAACCAATCACATGACAGTTGCTTCAATGCATTTAGGGGTGTGGTCCTGGTCAAGACAATCTCCTGAACTCCAAACTGAATGTCAGAATGGGAAAGAAAGGTGATTTAAGCAATTTTGAAAGTGGCATGGTTGTTGGTGCCAGACGGGCCGGTCTGAGTATTTCACAATCTGCTCAGTTACTGGGATTTTCACGCACAACCATTTTAAGGCTTTACAAAGAATGGTGTGAAAAGGGAAAAACATCCAGTATGCGGCAGTCCTGTGGGCGAAAATGCCTTGTTGATGCTAGAGGTCAGAGGAGAATGGGCCGACTGATTCAAGCTGATAGAAGAGCAACCTTGATGTTTTCTTGGCACACTTTAGGCCCCTTAGTGCCATTTGGGCATCGTTTAAATGCCACGGCCTACCTGAGCATTGTTTCTGACCATGTACATCCCTTTATGGCCACCGTGTACCCATCCCCTGATGGCTACTTCCAGCAGGATAATGCACCATGTCACAAAGCTCAAATCATTTCAAATTGGTTTCTTGAACATGACAATGAGTTCACTGTACTAAAATGGCCCCCACAGTCATCAGATCTCAACCCAATAGAGCATCTTTGGGATGTGGTGGAACGGGAGCTTCATGCCCTGGATGTGCATCCCACAAATCTCCCATCAACTGCAAGATGCTATCCCATCAATATGGGCCAACATTTCTAAAGAATGCTTTCAGCACCTTGTTTAATCAATGGCACGTAGAATTAACGCAGTTCTGAAGGCGAAAGGGGGTCAAACACAGTATTAGTATGGTGTTCTTAATAATTCTTTAGGTGAGTGTAGTTTATCAGAGTATTAGATTTTATTAACTAAGACTCAAACTAAACTGTTTTTCATGCGTAGATCATAAAAACTTGCAAACGTGTTGGGTGTAGCCAAGCCTCCAGTTCTACATATGTCTGCTAATGTGACTGCGATGCCCCTCGTGCCCTCACTCTCAGTGGGCATAGTTCATCCTGGGCCTGATAAACCCTGAGAATGGCATCCACAATCCAGTGCCATTCTTTGTTTAGAGATAACCTTCTGCTGACTTCTGAAGCAGACAAATAGCTATTCTGGGGTGTGTTTCACGTATAATGACGCAACTCGCTGCTTAACTACCATAGTACAATGCATTGTTGAAGAAATCAACTAGATAGTCATGACTGTTTCCCGAAACCACGTTGGTTAATGATGTCACGCATGCAGGGGAGTAATAACTACTTTTAATGAATCTGTTTGAGATCAAATTAATGCTATAAGAAGAATTGCTCTAAATTACGGACATGGCATCTGAGCATTGGCAATTTTCTCTGTTATTTTGCTTTATTTCCAGATTCAATCTAGGCTCGTTCTTGCGTAGTAGATCACATACGCACATGTGCACTCTTCAAAAGCGACACTTCAAATCTCTTGACAAACTAAAAGACATGCGACCATAGTTGGCTAACGATGCTTTTGGGAAACACACCCCAGATCCCAGGGGCGGCGTGAGGCAGGGGTGGCGCAGGAGATAAAAAAAAAAAAAAAAAAACTGCCGTTACGTTACTACGGCATTCAAGTGCGTGAAAAGCGGTTAGCACTCTGCCTTTATAAAGCGGCAACGAACGGCAATTTCACTTCTTTTTCAGACCGTTGGAACAAGCCCAACATAGAAGTTGCTTCGCCATAGAAAAGCACCTCTTCAGCGGACCGAATCACAAGCTGCTATTGTGAATGCGCCACTCCGCTGCTGTGCGCGTTCCGGTGAGAAGACCAACAAGAAGCTGAGCTCGTGAGGCACTCTCCAAAGCTGTTATATATATATGCCAGAGTTTTTCAAAGGTTTAAAGGGGGGCGCGACCAAAAAAGTTTGAGAACCATTGGTCTAAAGCTCAGAGTGCACACTGGACACTCATCAGGAGAGATTGCTTGCAAGTTCACCACTTAGTTCCTGAAGGGAGTTGTGGGAACCTTGGGCACATATCCAGGCCGGGTTCTCAGGACAATGTGAGAGTAGGCTGGCCCAAACTCCAGGCACGAGTCACTAATGGTGAAGGCTTGTAGGTCCCCAGCCTGTTGACGAGCGCCACCATTGGAACGATGTCCGGTGCACCCAAGGTGTGTAGTTCACAAGGGGCAAGGGGGAGCAGGAGAAGATATCTTTGCATCCCTTTTTACTCATGTTAGATGATGTGTTGAAACACCTACCTTGCTCCCCGGGTCTGTTGTGGAGGTGGTTGGTGACGGTTGAGTAGGCTGGGTCTCGTCGATACTCGGCACACTTACCTGCTCTGTGCAGACCTGATGCAGCAGAACGTGGGGAGGAGGCATGCTTGTGTCCACTGAGGTTCTGGTGCGGGTGTTCGATGTCTGACCACCGTGAAGATGAGGGCTGTGAACATTGTGTGTGTGTGAACCAGGGAAAGAGGAAATTGCTCTTTTAATGACCATGTAAAATTCACTTCCTCCTCCAACGGGAGTGAGGCTCGCCCCATGTAGAGCGAACAGGTCCGCAGCCTCTCCTTCCCTGGGGCGCCCGTCTCAGGAATGCTTCGACAACTTGCGGGGTTCTTAAGGTGATGATTCACGGGGCAATTTTATGAGCAATGTTGCTAAACGATTGTTGCTTGGGCACTTTCCCATTGAGAATGGGCAACAAATTTCTATTTGGATCGGTCTTGGACCCTGTATTTCATCTGGTTGCCCAGCAACATTGCTCAAAAAGTTGTCAACTGTATCATTATCTTTAGTGACCTTTAGAGCACTTTCTCCGCATTACCGCAAGGCTGAGCCATAGGTGCCGCTCTTGGCCGGAGGGCATAGACGGTGGCAGAATGCAGTTCCTGCGTTACCTCCGGGTCAGGACTACCCTCGCGCAGATCTTTAAGGGCATTGTAAGCCCTCACCGTGTGACGAGGTAAGCTTACATGCCTTGGGCAGGAGCCTCGTTTTGCGGGCATAAATGCAATGCAATCGCACGCTTAACCTGGGGAACATCCGAGGAAAGGTGCTTTCCACGACTTTGAGATCTCCTTGTGCACTTTCGGGAAAAATGGAACCGGGGTGGACACCAGGAACCAAACGTCCAGCCGTGAGCGCCCGGGACAGAGCTGCCCGGAAAGGATACCAGATACATCATCCTCGTTGGAAGACATAAGCCGGGCCTCCGATGCTGCGAGCGACACCTCATCTTCCTCTAGTCCCCTGAATGAGAAATTAAGCTTGCCTGAGAGCAAGCCGCCAAACTCATTCAGAAACTCGACCTAGGGGAATGAGAGGCTGAGGTGTGCAAGCCGACCCTGTTGTATAAAAGAGTGTGATATTTCTGTCGTATCGCATTTTGATTTGTATGGGGACATTAAGTAGCCTGGATTATTTCCATTATACGTTCTCTTTTTAAAAGTCTGCTAAAGGGTATTTCTTTATCCACAATGGAAAGCTTGAATTTAATTAGATTTACGTGCACTTGTATGATAAGCAGTTTCAGTGCTTTGTTAGGTTGAAACTGCCAAAACACTCTGGTATTCTGGTATTTAAGAGTAGTATTATCTAGCCTAATACCTCCACATTACTTCTCTGTAACTGGTATTTTTGTAATATGAACCCTTTATGGAACAGGTTCAGAGCTATAATGATCTAAATTGTGTCAGTTTTAACCCATGGTCTCCCGCTGCCTATCTTATCTACAGTTATCTCAGTAATGGTAATGGTAATGGTAAGTGCTGCTGGCTCATTCAAGCAAATATGAGTCTCTCCTCAAGGTTTTCCAGTCCACCTGGACACAATACCACCTGTTATCAACAGCGCTAGTCCACACAACAACAAATGTAATTACTGACCTGACCTCTACCCATTCTAATCACCCTCGCCAGGCTGACAGCAGTAATAATGTGTGATTTATAATCGTTCTCGCAGTCTGAGTGTGTATCACACACACAAACACACACACACACACACACACACACACACACACACACACACACACACACACACACACACACACACACACACACACACACACACACACACACACACACGCGTCACCCAGCAGCTCCTGGTAATACAGCTGACGATATTACAGGGTGAGCAATGTTAAAGACATCTATTTCCATCCGTCGCACAGCGCAGGCACAATTAACTCACATGCTAATACAGGATCTGTGATGTAGCAGCTGTTAGCAGGCGCACTTTCA
Organism: Siphateles boraxobius; assembly: GCF_051911475.1. Classification (NCBI taxonomy): domain Eukaryota; kingdom Metazoa; phylum Chordata; class Actinopteri; order Cypriniformes; family Leuciscidae; genus Siphateles; species Siphateles boraxobius. Next base: position 1,618,132 of record NW_027508722.1, on the reverse strand, counting down.
CAGAGCCGAATCATGGATGTTTTACATCGCCCTGAAGTGCGCACTAAATAGAGCGAATGCAACAGGCTGACTGACACTTGGGTTTAGACGATTGTTGTTCCAGCGTTTAGCAACACAACAGCTTGGCCCATAAATTAATTATTGTTATGGATTGAGTTGTCTGTCAGTCTGCGAGAAATGCCGTGTGAATGCGTTGTTGGGATGGCGTGGGAACCCGAGAGCTCATTACAGCTATAGAGACAAACAAGCATTGAGCAAAATAAAACCCATCTGCTCTTCTTTTTAAATGATTTGCCTTCTCCAGGACGTCGATGATGAGCTCAGTGCTTTAAAATACTCCTGATGCATATCTGCGATTTAATGAACTTATTATTATTAATATTATTACACTGTAATAAAAACTTTAAAACTCAAGTTCAGTTGCTGCCTTAAATATTTAGGTATAAGCAAATTGGCTTTACACGTCAGTTCAACTTAAATTACACGAAATTTACTTAGAAAGAAAAGTTGAATATTGTATAACTTCTAAAAAAAAGTTGAAATTGTTTTGAGGAGCTTAAGTAGGTTAATGTAAAAACATAAGTTGCCATTACTTACTGATCATGTCTTTTTTTATGATTGTATTAAAATATTGCTACAGTACTCTGAAAATGATCATTTGGACCAAAAAATATTAAATTTTATTTAGACTACTGGTCAAAAGTTTAAATTTATTTTGAAAACGTTGAAATGATTATCTTCTGCACACCAAGGCTGCTTGTATTTGATAAAAATAGTATTATTTTGAAATGGTATTAAAATGTAATATAATGGTTTTCTAATTTCCCAGACAGCAACATAGTGTCGGCCCAGATCCGGGCCACATCTGGTATATTGATTCAATGCGTATCAGATGTGGAGTTATAGCCAAACTGAGCGAAACCGGTTTAAACCAGAAACCATGATTTTCACTATAAATAAATAAACGACACAGTCAATTCATGTTTCTTTGTTCAAGCCCCACAATGTCCGCCCCAAATCCACTCTTCAGTACTGGCCCCCTGAACCGTTTATTAATTCCATGTAAGGATTTTTCCTTCCATCTGAGGAATTCAAGGTTTTTGTGAATTCTGCACTGCTCAGCTACTCCAGCAAACACACTTCGCCAAACCACACTTACCTGGAGCAGACAGCACAGAATGAGTTATGAGCCAGTTACAAAGGACACATTCTTGCGGTCAAAGAAAGCTGGACTGAGCGCAGCTGAATATGGGCTTTCGAGATGTGATCTACACAGTGTCTCGAAGATGCGGCACTGATGGTAACCAACAAGACATCCAGTGGCCAAAGATATTCAGCTGATGGACATAAAGTGGAGATAAATCAACAAATAAAAAAAATTGAGATATAATGAATATATCTATACGTCTATATATCCATTTTGTGTGAATGGCCCTGCCATAGTGACAAACTTAATTGGCAAATGGATTGGAATGATGTGGACTGTTGGAATCAAAATAAATAAAATAAACAATACTCTCACCTAAAGGATTATTAGGAACACCATACTAATACTGTGTTTGACCACTTTCGCCTTCAGAACTGCCTTAATTCTACGTGGCATTGATTCAACAAGGTGCTGAAAGCATTCTTTAGAAATGTTGGCCCATATTGATAGCATAGCATCTTGCAGTTGATGGAGATTTGTGGGATGCACATCCAGGGCATGAAGCTCCCGTTCCACCACATCCCAAATATGCTCTATTGGGTCGAGATCTGGTGACTATTGGGGCCATTTTAGTACAGTGAACTCATTGTCATGTTCAAGAAACCAATTTGAAATGATTTGAGCTTTGTGACATGGTGCATTATCCTGCTGGAAGTAGCCATCAGAGGATGGGTACATAGTGGCCATAAAGGCATGGACATGGTCAGAAACAATGCTCAGGTAGGCCGTGGCATTTAAACGATGCCCAATTGGCACTAAGGGGCCTAAAGTGTGCCAAGAAAACATCCCCACACCATTACACCAGCACCACCAGCCTGCACAGTGGTAACAAGGCATGATGGATCCATGTTCTCATTCTGTTTACGCCAAATTCTGACTCTACCATCTGAATGTCTCAACAGAAATCGAGACTCATCAGAACAGGCAACATTTTTCCAGTCTTCAACTGTCCGATTTTGGTGAGCTCTTGCAAATTGTAGGCTCTTTTTCCTATTTGTAGTGAAGATGAGTGGTACCCGTTGGGGTCTTCTGCTGTTGTAGCCCATCCGCCTCAAGGTTGTGCGTGTTGTGGCTTCACAAATGCTTTGCTGCATACCTCGGTTGTAACGAGTGGTTATTTCAGTCAAAGTTGCTCTTCTATCAGCTTGAATCAGTCGGCCCATTCTCCTCTGACCTCTAGCATCAACAAGGCATTTTTGCCCACAGGACTGCCGCATACTGGATGTTTTCCCTTTTCACACCATTCTTTGTAAACCCTAGAAATGGTTGTGCGAGAAAATCCCAGTAACTGAGCAGATTGTGAAATACTCAGACCGGCCCGTCTGGCACCAACAACCATGCCACGCTCAAAAATGCTTAAATCACCTTTCTTTCCCATTCCGACATTCAGTTTGGAGTTCAGGAGATTGTCTTGACCAGGACCACACCCCTAAATGCATTGAAGAGACTGCCATGTGATTGGTTGATTAGATAATTGCATTAATGAGAAATTGAACAGGTGTTCCTAATAATCCTTTAGGTGAGTGTATATTGGCTTATAAAGATGCTTCAATCATCTGATTGATGTAATGGCTTCCATTTTCTCAGCATACATTGATAAATGCAGTTCATTGGATTATTTTGCATGTTGTCTTATTTCCCTAAACTATTTTATAATATAAAATATATCAGATTTTCAGAAATCAATTTGGTTTATTTAGAGGTTGCACACAGACTTTGCCTGGAAGTTACTTTTTGCAGTATTTATGGGCAATAAAGAGAGCTCAGGGTGTTTCAGTGGTTTAAGGGAAAGAGACGGAAAGCTTCTCATGATTTCAGCTCACAGTCCCTCAGCATATAAAATTATTACGAGCCACAAAACATCATATAAACAAGAAATGCCATTATTTTCGCCTGCCTATCCTTCGATTCAGTGATAAATTGCACATTTTCAGAAGCATTGTTACTGTTCCCTTGCCTCAACATGATTCTTATTTTCTCAGGCTCTCGCAATGGGAATGATGACAGAGTATTACCACTACATTTTTACTACCCTGGTAAGTTACGTATGGATCTTTATTTTATAAAACACATTCAAAACCACAGCGATATCCATACAATTTTTTGCATTTCAGGCCATTATATTCCTTAACTGGAAATATTGATTTGTTTTTCCTGGTGCTGTTTCCTATTTTCACCACTGATGTGTTTTACGCTGACTGAGACCAAGACAACATTAGATTGTTATTTTTAAATGGCTTTTTTGGTCTCGAAGTCTAATCTGCAGGCCTAACTTTCATTAAAAATGTTTATTAGATTTAACCTATTGTTATGTACTTGTATTTAATTCAATACATAAAAGCATTGAGACGGTAGTTAAATCTAATGTAAATTGACTATTTTTTACAGTGCTTGTTGGTCACTAATTGTGACACATTTTTAGCTAATATTTATGTGTCACTATGAAAAACTGAAGGTCAAAATATATATTAAAATGCAAATACAGTTTAATGGGTGGTACATTTTCTATTTTTTCTAAATATCTACTAGTTTTTGGAATAGAGCTTGCATGTCAATGTAATTGTGATGTGTGTTAAAATGTACTGTAATGTGGTACAAATGTAACAGACATACCTATTGTGTATTTGTGTGTGTGTTTCACATTCTTTAGGATCTCTTTGCGTTGGATGTGGAACCCTATCGCTACAGCGGGGTCAACATGACAGGATTTCGTATCCTAAACACCGAGAACAGCCAGGTGTCCTCCATCATTGAGAAGTGGTCCATGGAGCGTCTCCAGGCTCCTCCTAAACCAGACTCTGGTCTACTGGATGGTTTCATGACAGTAAGAAGCTGTTACAGCATGTTTTGTTATTGTACAGGACAGTGGTTTCCAGCTGGCTTTGCTTCAAGACTCAGATTGTACGTGGCATAATGTGGGCGGCGTTGCTAAATTGTTTCTCATACTTACTGTAAGTAAACAAAAATAAACTAAATGTAATATTATACATTATAATTTGCTACACAGAACATACGGTCAGCACACACCATGTGTGCCCTTGTTTCAAGTCTGTGTTGTTTACCTCAAAGAGTTTAGATCATGGTTTGGATGAGGTCATGCCACACAACCCGGCCATGCTGGCATCTGCTTATTTTGGCTTTACCAAGTGACAGATGAATTTGTGCCAAAATGGAGTAGAGTTTGATTGGATGATGTTGTCTTTGACTTCAACATTGAAAGCCACTCCTATATGTATGATTACATGGATAGTGGTGTTTTATTATTTGCATTTTAGACAGATTTCCGCATTAATTGTTTTATGTCACTTACCGGTTATAGACACTTTAGCCTTAAGTTGTGACTTAAGTCATCAGAAAAGAATGATATGAAAATGCAGTCAATGTGATAATGGTAGAGTTTGTTTTTAATGAATGCTGGTATGAGCTGTAGGAAGCTGTTTGCTCTGTCGGTGCATAACACTATTCCCACGAGAGTTTGAACCCACAACATGCAGGGTACGCTGCGATCTGAAGTGTGTGTGTGATAAACAGGGACTCTACTGTAGTGATCTAAAACTGTCTGATACTAGCATACTGGCTCTATCCCAGTTCTTCCTCAACACCGTCTCTCCTAGCCGGGAAAAGGGCCAAAATATGAACTCACTAGAGGCTGGGTGAGACGGAAACAGAGGAAAGAGGAGAACTCGCATGCCAAAATGAACCAACCTGCCAAAATAACTCTCATGGGACACAACACAATGACATTTCACTGGACTCGTTGGTCTACGTCCTGTTTAGAGAGACATTTACACAGCTATGATAAGTGAAGACTTAGATTCTGTCATGATTCACTCACACTCATGTCATTTCAAATCTGTCTGACTTTCTTTGTTCTGTGAAACACAGTAGGAGATATTTAGCACAAAGCAATGGGTGGTTAAAAAGTACTGAAATGCCTTATAATCACTTTTCAAAATTTAAGGTCCTGTTCACAATCACACCAACGTTCGTTTTAATCTAACCAAACCTGACAAGTGTCAACACACCCTAAAGGGTCTCAAATATATTATTAATTAATAAAAAAAAAAAGCAGAAATTCAGAGTACAAGGTCTACTCACATTTCCAGCATTTTTTAAAAAGATATTAGCCATGAACAAACACTGACGAGTTTACACATTTTTAAACTTGTTTTTCCCCAAACTAAACTATTATTTGGATATCAGCCATCTCAGATAAGCCATCCCGAAATGTTATACGAAACCAAAACAAACTTTTGGCCAGAATAAACTACTGAGTAGACCAGATTTTATGCCAAAAGTATAGTTAAAAGTGTAGGTACAGTACATGAGACTTCTCTTTTGTATTACAGATGGGGAATCACACTTCTGAGCTTTAAAGTACAACACACACACACACACACACACACACACACACACACACACACACACACACACACACACACACACACACACACACACACACACACACACACACACACACACACACACACACACCATAAAAGCAGTCTGCTTGACTCATGTCTTATATTCCACATCTTCTGAAGCAGTCGTTGACTTCAAACCTGACATGACCTGTCTTCAGTTGTCGAGTTTGAATGTGCTCAAAGGCCAATGAGATTTGAGAGTTGGGACAGAATTTACTTAAATTTGTTCCTTACACAAATTCATTGTATAGCTGTGGAAGCACAACTTAAAATATAGCTCACAAGTTGTATAGATCACTATTATGACACTGCATTTCGAAAACACCTTTGTTTAAAACATTTACTGTAGAAATAGAATAGTTTGAAGAATCTAACCAGAAGGAAGTGAACTATATCCGCACACACACACACACACACACACACACACACACACACACACACACACACACACACACACACACACACACTGGATATAGACAGCAGAGGAGAGGCCAGCTGGATGGTAAATTTTCCCTTCTAACCCAGTCGATTAAAAGACTCAAAGCCTTTAATTAGCTGACTCAGCCTGCTTTACAGTCCAGCTCACACAGTAACTCATCGGTCTATCTTCACTCATCAGCTCAGAAAAAGGACAATCTCTCACTGTTCAAGGCTGTCCATCCACATGTCAATCCCTTCTAGTTGTAACATTGACAGCCATGATTATTTAGAAACCATAATGGTTCAGGTTTCCCTGAGAGCTGCATTTGAAGGCAGGCGTTAATCAATCCGCCAAATGGCAATCAGTCAGAGGCTAATGCAAATTGACACTGTAAAAAGTTTCTGTAAATGTTTGATTAGCAGTTTCACTGGTTCGCTATTTATGGTCCTGTTAAAGCTTTATATTGAACCACTGTAACTTATCAAGCTCAGATTGTGACAAATGCTTGGTGAGAAAAACAAAGAATCGTGGGAATTCAAATTGGTTCTTTTTACATTTTTAAAGCATTTTTTTCATGAGACAAAATATATATTATTTAATATGTATACAGTGCATCCACAGTCTATTCTATGACTGTTGTATAATGATGATGCATATTGCATTAACTTGAGTTCAGTACTCAAGATGTCAGGATGATATAATGAGTGTTTGTGAGGAAGAACTAGTAGACTCATTCATAATAACTCAATTAAATTCAACTTTATTCTCAAGCAGAACTGTTAATTATTGGAAAGAAATTACAAAGGCTACTCACATTTTCCACTGATGTATTTTGTGGTTTCTGTTCAACTGCTTTTGGAGAGAACTGCACCATTATTTGAGCAAGAATGTCGTGAATCCTGTTAATTGTGTAACAAAGCAATGCTTTCTTTTTCATTTAATAATCTCTTTATCTACAACAATCCTCAAATTGTATTTATTTATTTATATATTTTGAATGGAAAGAGTAACAACACTGTTGTTAGAGATTCATTCATGGACAGTGGGATATCAAATTCTACATGTTTTCTCTTTGGACAATAATTAATCTTCATATGGTGAAAGGCTGCCCTGAGTCATGGTTTAACATGGATAATGAAAATGACCTAACAAGGTCCTCAGACTTATTAGCATAATTTCCTTCCTTGCTAATTGCTTTAGCTTGTGCCTGATTTACTTGGAGGGAGCTCATCTACAGGACAACTCATCACTGAGCAGAAAACGCCCATTCAATGCTGCAGTGCCAGTGTCCTTGTGGGTTTATCTAAGGAGACAGAGCTGAAAAACAGTAAAGATAAAAGGGTCTTTAGTGGGACACCAACAGAGATGGGAAGGTCACTTTACAGTTTGCAGTTTTTTATCGCCGCAGTGGTGTGGACGTTTGTATATAGGCTACATATAATGACCCTAAATTAAATACATTTTGAAAAAATGAGGCTTCAACATCCATTTCATAACAAACGGCGTCTTTATTTTAGAATTTCCATCATCAAATCGACACTCTACAGTCTGTATAACATTCAAAATAAATAGCAGTAAATAATGGTAAGCTAAATAATATAAGAAAGTTAAATATTAAATTAGAGATAAATGCATCGTCATATAAACCGCTCTGCACTTTAGGAGGAATGTGGGACACGAGCAGGACAGAGACCGTTGCTGCGTACAAAATCAAATATTTCCCTAATATATAGTATGCAAAAATGAACGTATAAACAATAAGCGAAAAGTCCCCGGATGACATATTACTTATTTTTTTATTTTTTTTGCTTGTTTTTTATTGAAATCAAAAAAGTGCAATTCACAACACACAAATGCGATACCCTGGATGGTACAATATACATGGATACGTCCCATACAAAATACATGTCCATCACTCCCCTGAAGCCTGTATATCGTCCACAGAGAAAAGAAAATAGATATATATAGCCAGCATAAGCTTCACAGTACATAGGTATCATGGAATATACATTTGGATGGGGGACCACTGGTCCATAAATATATCCGTTTTCATCTGCAATCTCGCTGTAATTTGTTCCATATAGTACACTTCCTTCACCTTGTTTTTCCATTGAGAAATTGTGGGGGGCTGCGGTCTCAGCCAGGAGACTGTAATCATTTTTTTTGCAAGTACAAGCAGGATTTTCAAGAGATGAAAATGATAATTAGTCCTAATTTTGTTCTCAAAAATTCCCAGAATAATAAAGGATGGGTCCAGTCGAATCTTAATACTCAAAACATTTATCAATTTCATCTTGTATGTCTTTCCAATAGTTCAATAATTTTGGACAATCCCAAAATATATGAGTGTGATCTCCCACAAGACCACAGCCCCTCCAACATTTGTCTGAAGTCCCACTGGACTTAGATATGATAAAAGGGGTCCTAAAGAACCTTACTTTGATTTTCCACTCAAATTCTCTCAGCATTGGACTATTTGATATTTTATGCCCCTCTTGAAACATTTGTTCCAACATATTACTTCTGCTGAGATTCTGAAGTGCGCATTCGATGGACACTTTACAATCCCATGAAGCCACGAGAGAGGATTTTTGAATGGCAGGGAAGCAACGCAACTGGAGGGTTAGGTCATGTGACAGTAACAACATGGCTGATGTACTATATACACCATAAATATATGCCGCAAAGTAAGTTCAAATTAAAATGTAGTACCTACTCAGTGAGTATGCAATTTCAGATGCACCTCGTCTATTGTCTAACATCTTCATGTTTTCTGCTGATGTTCCAAGGCAATTGACACTTGTTGTAAAAAGGTCTGAAGATTGAAGAGCAACTTTTATCTTCCCCAGGTTCAAGACATTTAGGCTTTATTCGATGTTGAGCTTGCAGAGAAAGCGTGCCTTACCAAATCTAACAAGCACAAAATTTGACAAAAAATCTGTTTTTCTACTTTACCATGGTAACGGATGCAAATATAGTAATTAAAATAAATGAAAGGAAGAAACAATTTTTTTTTTTTTTTTTTTTAGAAATATTTATAATCCGGAAAATGCCGTGAGTGAAGATTTGGGAAAAGAAACGAGAGATTCCATGTCCAGTGGAATAACTGGAGTATTGTGGGGAAAATAGGGTGACTAGATTGCAAAACAGAATACAAAGCCAACAAATGGCTTAAATTTACGGGCTCATGTAGGCTATCGCTCTCATTTCGCACAAATCCAAATCCTGTTTACAAAAAGTTAGCAATTAAATATTACAACACAACCAACGCTTTGTGCTTCACGTGTTTCTAAATGTTCACGTTAAACATCATTCACATACAAAAAATGTGCTTTGGCATACCACCGCTGGTACAAGTTGACCAACACAGCCCCAGTCACTTTAAAATTGTTACTAGTAAAATAGCAGTATATTTTACAGTATCTTAAAATGAGAAACTCAAAATGACGTTTCAATGCAATAAAAAGCTCGAACCATTTCCGACCTCCACTTCATGCTGACTTTAAGACTTTTCAAGAATCTTCAAGAGTTGCCATTAAAATACAATAAAAAGTATAGTGGCGCAAAAATGACATAATTTAAGTAGATTCTGTGGTAAATTCTGTCCGTGTGTATCTGATGGATCTGTTGTCAGTGTCTTGCGGGAGATCTCTCTGATTGACAGCTCTCAGCGGGGAGTAAGCATGAGCTCGAAGGGGACCAGTGATCCTCAGACCCACCGGCACAACTCTATTCAAAACCCACCGTTCCACAAATAGCCCATAAAGCAGGAGTATCAACCTCCTTATCTTTCATTACACCCATTAAACATTCCTCAAGTCCTTTTTGCTTAACAAATGGGCTCCTTGAGGAGCTGCCAGCTTTCTCTGATCCCATTAGCCCCTCCATTCCAAGGTCATCACAGTATTGCCTAGAAAGAATCCCTGTTTAATGGCAATCCCTATACCCACAGGGCTTTAACACATTTAGGTTTTCTAGAATAATCCACGAGCCCCGGAGAGAAACGATTGAGCTCACTAGCCAGAAATGATTGAAATGATTCCATAATGTGTGGGTGCATGTGACGAGCAATTTGATGTTGCATTTGGCTGGGAAATGTCTTCACTGCGCCTTGGCTGTGTCTTCATTGCTGCGAGATGAGAATGTCTCTAAATCTCTGGTATTTGAGAAAACCCCCTCCTCCTCCAAATGAAGCCCCTTTAAGCCTTGGCCGACTGCCTTCTCTTCGGATACGTTTGGTTGGATGGTTTGGGTTTGGAGATTTGGCTCAGACCTGGGCCACATGCTGCTGGAGGTATTGCACTGGGGTTAGGTTGACATGAGGAGGATCTGACATGAGCATTTCGGCTCAGACCAAAATACTGAGCCAGCTTTAGTGCACCTGTACTTTGCAAGAATCTCCAGTCTTTCTGTCTGTGAAGGTTTTCCGTGGTAAGCAAGTGGCTTGTTTTTGTTTTTGTTTTTTTTTATCCCCAATACATTTTCCCACTCTAGAGAATGGATGTATTGTGAAATGGCAGCAGTTTAGCTCAGTTCAGAGCTGCTCTTCTGTCTACTGTTTACACAGGCATCTGCCTTCATAACCCTTCCTCATAAGTGACTGATTTGAATTAGACATCATCGTTCTGCTCAGGAGACTTGATTCCCATAGAGTTTGATGTTGCTAAGCTCATGTCATGGTACTTTAGTAAGCATAAAACATACACATTATTGCAAGTAATTACACCGGTCTACAATTGTTTAGAAGTCATCTGCTTCAGAGATAAAATGTGCAATTTTGATGTATTTTGATGTGCTGAATTGAACATGGCTACTCTTTCCAAGACATATAAGTTATGTGCATTTTAATTCTATGCACTGTAAATTGTGTAGATAATAGCTACCTTCCATTTGTCCTGTTAATGTAACACTTTAAAGATCAGCAAAAGGGTTACCTAAATCAAATTATGAAACAAAAGGCAAACAAATAAAATATTAATGTATTCATTAAATTTGAAGTCATCTACACTGCTCACACAAGTACAAGTCATCTCTGCTCACTTTGGATAAACAAAATAAATTTTTCTAAAATGAAAACAAAATTTTCTAACCCTTTGGGAAATTAAACACTGACAAATAAGAGAGCATGACACTGTATGGCTGGTGCAAAACTCAGTTCCTGGCGAGTTCATCTTCAGCCCTACTCAAACACCCCTGATCCAGCTCATCTTTTAGTCCTTCAGGCTTATATCAAAACTACATGTATGTGAACAGGATTAGAACTAAACTCTGCGGGACTGTGGCCCTCCAGGAATCGAGTTTAGCCCTTGCTGTATTTCTAGAGCTGATATAGGGTAGTTTATTCAGCAGAGGGATGTAAGCTTTGTGATGATTGCATTATCCATGATATCTAGGAGGAAAATAATGCAAATCATATCATGGATGATGCAATACCAGCTTCAGAATGCATCCTTCATTGCTTTGTCTTAAAAGCAAGTACTGTCTAAACCCAAACATAGATTTATTCATAGATCCAGTCAAATATGTATTTTAGTCATTTTCTGTTTTAAATAATCCCCTTTCCCTTTATCACTCACTTGTCCTCCGTCATTCCCAAGTCAAGGGTGGTATATACTGATCCAATAGCATCTTGAAAACTAGAGCCAATCAACAGTTTTAAGCATCATTTTCATTCTCAGTGACCCAGAATTAGTAAAGTTTGACTACATTTATTTCAGAAGAATTTTGGCTGTAGTCCAGTGTTATTATTACATTATAATGTCAGGATTCACTGGAAATAACAGGACCCAAACGCAGAGATGAGAGGTGAATGCTGATTTATTAACAACGAAGTGTCTAACAGCTGAACAGGCCAGAGACGGTCCCACAAGTCAAGTCACCTTTATTTACAGCGCTTTTTACAATACAGATTATTTCAAAGCAGCTTTAACAGGAAAATAATGCAACAAAGTTTGTTTCTAGAAGAAAATAGCATCAGCTTAAGTAAGTTCAGTGATGTTTCATTTTTGTTGTAAAAAGTTATTCATTTAGTTCATTTATATATATATATATATATATATAGGGTTAGGGTTAGGGTTAGGGTGGTTTGTATATATATACAAACTAAAAGATTTACATCTTTTAGTTTGTCAAGAGATTTAAAGCACCGTTTTTGAAGACTGCGCATGTGCGTACATGTTCTACTATTAGAACGAGCCTATGATTGAGTCTGGAAATAAAGCGAAATAACTGAGAAAAAAGAGAAATAGTCCTCAGATGCCATGTCTGTAATTTATAGCAAAACATCTAGCGTTAATTCGATCTCAAACAGATTCATTAAAAAAAGTTATTACTCCAACACGTGCGTGACGTCATAAACCAACGTAGTTGAACGTACAATTTGCGACAATATAGTTTCGGGAAACAGTCGTGACTAGCTAGTTGATTTCTTCAACAATGCATCGTACTATAGTAGTGAAGCAGCGAGTTACGTAGTTGTACGGGAAACACACCCCAAATCAGTTCAGTTCTCATATAATGCTGTCAGCGCAGGCAGATCAGTAATATTGTTGAATATTAAACTAAATTCAGAGGTCTAGACAAGAGACTCAGGCACAGGACTCAAACACACACAGACACACAATGCAACAGGGGAGAGACAAGACACAAGAACAAAACCACTAAAACATTAAATAAGTACAAGGCAGGGCAAACACTACAGTTATGTGACTGAAATTAAACCTATACTTCTAAGGGAAAAACATAAAAATAAAACACTAGAGTAAATAAAGTCAAACACGTCCACAATGAGAAAACTAGGTATTAGATAAGTGTAAAGAAGGCTAAATAAATCAAAGAAAAACCAAAGTAACAGAAACTAAATGTATAAATCTGAGAGACAGAACCAGACAAAAACAGAACAGATAATAGAACAATATAAAACAGAAAACTAGAATAGCTCAATTTAAACAAGACAACTACAGAAGACTAAATAATAAAGAGAAGTTAGACTGAGAGAACCTCAAAGCAAAAACTGCAAGGATGCAAGGAGTTACAACGACACACCTGGGTATGAACACAATACTAGAGAAATGTCTGAGACACAAACACAACACAACAGTCCAGCAAAAACACAAAGCAGGGAAGCACAATACTGTATAGAGGAACGCACATGAGGACCAGGTGAGCACAATTAGTCCGTTTACATTTAATCAAACAATTGTGAAATTGATATTTTTCATTACCTTTCAAAATTAAATAAATGAATATACATTTATGATGGAAACATCATTTCTGCGATGGTCAGTTTTGTCTCCACCAGCAATGTTTTCTTTCATTTTTGTTCTTTCTGAGCAAAAGCTTTTTCTATTTGTAGACATTTTGGACACCTGAGCAAAAGCATAGAGCAGTTATACAGTTAAACCAGACCTGTGCGGGTTATACTGTGTACTTAACTTGTATCTTTAGTGCTATTTCTATTTTATTTCACCCTTAAAACTACTTTTGTTAATCTAACGTATGATTTAACTATATTTTCAACAGAGCTGTTAAATGTGCCACTCTTTAACAAGAAATTAGGGAAGAGTGCGGCACAAACCAACACATTTTGGTTTTGGCTCAATTATTAAAAAACATTTAATAAGTTAAATTATTATTATTTTTTTCATTTTTTTTTACACAAGTAACATACACATCTCTCCTACAAGTGAAGACTTAAAGTTTTTTTTCTATGACCTGCCATTTTCGTACAGTTGCACTGAAAGTGACAGAAGTGGCAAACTTACCCCATATGCGGGGTTAATTGTAACAGACAGAGGGGTTAGTTGTAACACTTGTGTGTAATACATAATTCAGTACTATTTTATCTGTATAGTTTGATATTGTTTGTGCATCTGTATAGATAGATATCCATACATCCCTCCCTCATCCAATCATCCTTCGATTATGGATCAATATCATGGATAGAGATATAGGAAAGGGCTGCACAGTTTTGCAATAAATAAATAAAATCATCAAATATTGTAATTGCAATTGAATTATATTTGTGTGTGGCAGCTACATGCAAAATTATTATTATTAATAATAATAACAGTAATAATAATACATACAAGCTCAAAATCACATTTTAAAGGGTTTATTGCGTGAAAAACAGGCAATATTCAAAGTGATCAATGCATAATAAACAAATGTAAAAAAAATCATACTTTGACATTTAAATTCCAGTCCAACAAAGTTAAATGTGGAAAATTACATTTATGAATAAATAAATACTCAAACCTGAGAAGTTGTATGGCTCCCTGTTTTCATTTAATTATCCTTGTACTCTTGGCGGCTGAAGTGTAACACTGTGCTACAACTAACTCGCTGTGTAAAACATATTTCAAGCCTAGCCAACAGTTGCCAGGAGTTGCTGATATGTTTCAAAATTGTGCTATGTTTTAGCCAACAAGACAGTGATTAAGGTAACATAGAGTTAGATTTGGTGACATACTGTTGCTCGTCACGTCATTGCCTATCATGCCTTAAAATGCTGTCTAAATAGGCAGCTCACTTGTTTTTTGAAACGAGCTTATGTTTGTGCTGGCGGTTTTACATTTACCCCACTCACAACTGCACCAAAACTGCTAATTTTTGAATTGCAGAACACTGTGAAAACAGAAACATGACATGAAAAATGTGTCTCGGTTTGGTTCCACCTGATTGCAATTATGTTCTGGTTTTTGTTTTTTTGATTGGGGTTTTGTGCTGTGGAGTAGAAAAGTGCTGTCACACGGCGGCTGATCCGACACATGAGGCTAGATTAATGACTCCAGCCCTGCAGTGTAACGTCAGGTATCCAGTAAGACACGTGTCTCTGGAGGCAGGTAATGCCACAGACAGGAGGCATCATGTTGATTTTGGGAAGCTGAAACAGTGCCATTCCATTCCTCCCCTCTTTACTCTCATCTTTCCCTGAGGAATTCTTGCGGTTGCATCCTCTACCTCCTGGGAGACACAATGTGTTGCTTTCCAATTCCCCAAATCATATCTCATGAGCACCACAACAACACAACATGCCTTTGTCCTTCCCTGATCTGACCTCTGAACTAAGAGGAGAGCATCGGTTTCTCACTCCCATTTTCTTTGTTTCTTTTCTGTTATTGCTTTCCATTAAAACAGTAACTAAAAAGAGCACTTATCTAGAAGTTTGATCATTTCAGGGTGTTATATATTACTGGTCAAGAGTTTGGATTATGATTTTGTATCTCTTAAGCTCACCAAGGCTGTCTTAATTTGATTTAGAAAAAATCAGAAAAATAGTAATTATAAGGGAAATATTATTACACATTAAAATAGCTGTTTTGAATATATTTCAAAATGTAAATCTATTGCATCATATGAGCGTTTTCAACCATAAAATGTTTATTTTATAATTCTGAAATTTAAATACAAATAAGTACAAGCAAAAACATTTGTAGTTTGTTAAATATACATTTATGTCCATTGTCTATGGAAGCAACAACAATTCTTTAAAATATAATTTGACGAAGTGTTTTTTTCCTATAGCCTAGTCTACACAGTGTGTAGGTAACTATAAAGTGTACTCTAATCTTAGAATATTGTAGGTACAAAATTAATAGGGCCCTGAAGTTGCCGTCTTTTGGTGAATTTCTTAGTTCCCTTTCAAGGGAACTCGAGCTGCGTTTGAGACGCGATGGGAACGCTCTGCGTGATTACGTCGTGGAGCACGTGTAAAATCAGTCCAATGGAAGCCCACTACGACATAGGTGACGTCATAGACCAGGAAACTATATAGCAGCCCTGAAATCAGACCGCGACAGCTTCTGTACCTTCAGCAAGCGCTCTCTGTATATCTGTCCTTGTCTATTTATTGTTGTCTGTCAAGCCCAATATATCTATCATTATTATGGCGAGCAAGCAAGATTATAGACGGTGTGTTGTTCCCTGCCCTCGTTATATACGGGTGAGGACACACATCAGCTTTGTGTTGCTTGTTTGGGAGTGGAGCATGCCCAGTCAGTCCTCGAGGGGGCTGATTGTGTGCATTGTATGAGTCTATCTATGAAGACGCTCCGCTCTCGCCGATCGTTCTTTGAGGAGGACGGTTCGGTTCGCGCTCCCCGCGCGGGTCCCGCTGTTGCCTAGACACGGCGACTCGCATTTTGGGGTTCGAAAACGGATCTGACAGTGTGGGTTGGGACGGGCCCCGCCCTATCTCAGCTTTCACCTGCAGATCCAGTGTGCTGCGATTTCCAGTTCCGAGGAATTGGTATCGTTTGTGTTTTGTTAAGAAAAAGTGAACAAAACAAATAAAAATATTAAGAAAAAGGCAGATGTTTGATTTTTCAATAAATAGGCAGCTCATAACTCTGTTGAAGAAAGAGGAGCTTTTAAAAGGAGGTTTTTCTAATGCTGTTGCTAGTTAAATATTTACTGGACAGCTGAACATTATGAGAGTGAAAATAAAAAGAGGTTATTAGATGAAATATATCTAAAAAAAAAAAAAAACATGAAAACTCTGTATCTCAGCCTCCTCGTCGGGGATTACTGGTTTTTCCCTATCTCCACACTGAGGTGTCGAGATCGTGGAATAAACCGGTTTCTATTTTATGTGTTTAATACCCAAACGTCTAACTAGAGTAATGTTATGGGTATTAAGTATCATGGTATGACAGTGCCTTGGATTATAGAGACGCTTGCGAGCTTTCTCTCTCCCGAGTCGGCGTCATGATTTTTAACCCACCAGCCATCTTTAATAATAAATACATTTTATTAGGCAGTACTGGTGGGTAAAGTATTTAAGGACATAGATGAATGTGGGGATGTCAGCATTGACTCTATTCGAGAATATATATATATATATATATATATATATATATATATATATATATATATATATATATATATATATGTATACGTTTTTCTGATATAAAAATAAAGAAAAAGAAGGATAAAAATGTCTGTTCTTCTGGACGCTCCACTTTCAAGAAAACTAAACCTTTCAGCGGCGTTTCAGAGGTTTCTTCCTCACCAATCTATGTTCCTGAAACTGGCATAGAGTGCAAAGAAGAAGACCTGATGCCGAGGCTATCAGGCTTCTAAGGGTGGTCCCCTCCGGGGTAGGGACGGTTTTGAGAAATCTTTTCTCCTCGGCGCCCTCTGGGGTGCGACTCTCTGAGGAGGGTCGCAGCGCTGCCAGTTCGGTTGTTCCCTGCCGGTTCGCCGTTCAGGGCACCGAGGTGTCAGCGTCCCCATACGATCCTCCGAGGAGGGTCGTAGAGCAGTCAGTTCGGTCTCCCTGCCGGTTCGCTGTTTCAGGGTGCTGAGGTGCCTGCTTTTTCCTACGATCCTCCGAGGAGGGTCGTAGGAACTAAGCTAGTTAGAGGTAGGCAAGATCTGAGGACTGTCGTCATCTCTAATAAAGCTTAGACAAGAAGTCCTGTCAAATGAAAAAAAAAAAAAGAGGGACGGTTTTGAGAAATCGTTTCTCCTAACGGCGCCCTCTGGGGTGCGACTCTCTGAGGAGGGTCGCAGCGCTGCCAGTTCGGTTGTTCCCTGCCGGTTCGCCGCTTCAGGTCGCCGAGGTGTCAGCGTCCCCGTGCAATCCTCTGAGGAGGGTTGTAGAACGGTCAGTTCGGTTGTTCCCTGCCGGTTCGCCACGTCAGGGCACCGAAATAATTGTTCAATCAAATCTAGAGGCCAGTCTCGAGAGACTGGATCCCTTATCGGAATTTCTGGCAGCGTGGAAACTTCTGCCAAATATTTCTCTATGGGTCCTGCATATAATAGAAAAGGGTTACAGAATTCAGCTCGATTCTCGTCGGCCCAGATTTCAGGGGGTCCTCCCTACGGTAGTGGACTCACAGCAGGCTCTGGTTATGGAGCATGAAGTACTGACACTTCTTCAAAAAGGAGCTATAGAAAGGGTTTCTCCTCCCAGCAGAGAGTCGGGGTTTACAGCCGTTACTTCATTGTTCCAAAGAAGGATGGAGGGTTGCGTCCTATTCTAGATCTGCGCCATTTAAACAGCAGAGTTCAGAATGCTTACACTCAAACAGATTGTATCACAGATTCAGTCCAAGGACTGGTTTGTCACAATAGACTTGAAGGACGCGTACTTCCAAGTATCTATCCATCCTCATCACAGGAAGTTCCTGAGGTTCGCTTTAAAAATGGGGGCGAAGCATACCAGTATCGGGTTCTTCCATTTGGCCTCGGTTTATCACCCCGCACCTTTACAAAATGCGTGGATGCAGCTCTGGCTCCTTTGAGACTCCAGGGCATTCGCGTATTATATTATATCGAAGATTGGTTGATCCTAGCTCAATTTGAGCATATGGCAGTTCGGCATTAAGATGTCGTTCTGTCTCATTTAAAGATGTTGGGGTTGCCACTCAACGCCAAGAAGAGGGTGATCCTCCCAGCTCAGAGGACCACTTTTCTAAGTGTATTATGGGTTTATCTAGGCCAGTCACTCACTGTGAAACAGTTTCAGACTGTGGGTCTCATGGCAGCTGTGTCCAACGTAATTACTTTTGGCCTTCTGTTCATGAGACCCCTGCAGTGGTGGCTCAGGACCAAGGGGTTTTCTCCGAGGGGAAATCCGTTTTCGCATGATCAAGGTCACGCGGCTATGCCTACGTGCCTCGGTCATGTGGAAGAACCTTGGTTCCTCGCCCAGGCCCAGTGTTGGGGGTTTCTTGTCGACGCATAATGCTATCGACGGATGCTTCCCTCACAAGTCGGGAGTGATCATGAGTGGTCGCTCGGCGGAGGGTCCGGACAACACACTGACGATCTCGTATATCAGAGCAGATATCCTGTTGAGGCAGGGGCTGAGGCCCGGGGAATGGAGACTTCACCCCGAGGTGGTGGAGCTCCTATGGGAGATCTTTGGTCAAGCTCAGGTCGATACTTTTCACATCATACGATACAACCCATTGTCCGCTATGGTTTTCCCTCACATATCCAGCTCCTCTCGGACTGGACGCTATGGTGCAGGTGTGGCCGAGGCTGCACTTGTACACATTCCCCCCGATATCAATGCTCCCGGGAGTTCTGCTGGGGTGCGACTCTCTGAGGAGGGTCGCAGCGCTGCCAGTTCGGTTGTTCCCTGCCGGTTCGCCGCTTCAGGGCGCCGAGGTGTCAGCGTCCCCGTGCAATCCTCTGAGGAGGGTTGTAGAACGGTCAGTTCGGTTGTTCCCTGCCGGTTCGCCGCTTCAGGGCACCGAAATGTTTGTTCAATCAAATCCAGAGGCCAGTCTTGAGAGACTGGTTCCCTTATCGGAATTTCTGGCAGCGTGGAAACTTCTGCCAAATATTTCTCTATGGGTCCTGCACATAATAGAAAGGGGTTAAACGGAGTTGTGGAAATGGTGGGCTTGGCCTCTGAGGGGGCCCAGCTCATAGAATCCGGTCTCTCGACTGAGGTCGTTGAGACCGTCCTTCAATCCAGAGCTCCTTCCACGAGAAAACTATGTACATTGAAATGGAAACTGTTCTCTACATGGCGTGGAGAACGTTTTTTAAATCTTGTTAACTGCCCGGTTGGTACAGTTCTCGATTTCCTACAAGACCGTTTCTCTGCTTGATTATCTCCCTCTACCTTAAAGGTGTACGTAGCGGCTATATCTGCTTATCACCCCTCTCGGGGCTTCTTCTCTTGGGAGAGATCCTCTTATTATTTGTTTTCTCCGTGGTACATTGAGGCTCAGGCCTGCACTGCAATCTAGAGCACCGGTTTGGGATTTGGCCATTGTACTTGAGGGTCTGGCCTTGGCTCCCTTCGAGCCCATCGAGGAGGTTTCAGAAAAATTCCTCACTCTATAGACTATATTTCTCCTTGCTATTTCATCTATCAAGAGAATTGGTGATTTACATGCTCTGTAGGTTGCTCCTTCATGTCTGGAATTTGCACCTGGTATGGTGAAAGCATTCCTCTACCCTAGACCGGGTTATATTCCTAAGGTCCCACTAAATGTTGGGGGCCCAATAGTGCGGCAGGCCTTTTAGATGCCTACGTTCACAGAGCTGCTCTGTGGCGTAAATCTGAGCAATTATTAGTTTGTTTTGGGTCACTCAAGAGAGGATGCCCTAAATCTAAACAGGTGATGAGTAAATGGATAGTCGAGGCTATTTCATTGTCTTATGAAGCGGCCAGACAGACTTCACCTATGGCTGTTCGGGCCCTTTCTTCTCGGAGTATGGCGGCCTCTATGGCCTTAATTTCGGGAGTTTCCCTTCTTGACGTGTGTAATACGGCAGGATGGTCCTCTCCGCATACATTTGTCAGGTTTTATGACCTTGACCTCTCCACTCCTGGGGCGAGGTTGCTTGCTTCTTAGTGTGCGCAGGACTTCACACAGAACGGGCATTTGTCACTATGGCGTAGTGGTTATGGGTTCCCATCGCGTCTCAAACGCAGCTCGAGTTCCCTTGAAAGGGAACGTCTCAGGTTACGTATGTAACCCTGGTTCCCTGATAGGGAACGAGACGCTGCGTTTGCCTGCCATACTTCCTGCATGCCCTGATCGACTTGCTTCAGGTTTTTCAGAAGCTGTCGCGGTCTGATTTCAGGGCTGCTTTATAGTTTCCTGGTCTATGACCTCACCTATGTCGTAGTGGGCTTCCATTGGACTGATTTTACACATGCTTCAGGACGTAATCACGCAGAGCGTTCCCATCGCGTCTCAAACGCAGCGTCTCGTTCCCTATCAGGGAACCAGGGTTACATACATAACCTGAGACGTTTTGAAGCTAAACTTTACCTTGCTCTGTCAGTGCTTTAATGCTTTTAAATCCTTTGTTTCTATAAGCTACATATGTGGAAGACTGAATCAATGCAGGATTTATAGGCCTAATAAGCTATTCTCAATATTCTTGAATAGTCACGGTAAATATGTTATCATGTATATAAACATGTATAATACGGATAAGATGACATTACATTAATTATGGCAATGAAAGCTTAAGTAAAGTTTTATTATAAGTAATAATAGTTTTTAGTTTTAACCGAATGTTTGAGGTAAGATCAAATAAATAAAACAGCAAATAAATAAAAAAAAATAAAAAAAAATTATTCAACAAGGGTGCATTAAATTGTTTAAAAAGTGACAGAAAAGGAATTTATAATGTTTAAAAAACATTTCTATTTAAATTAAATGTTGTTTTTCTTTTCACAAAACTTGTAATAAATTGCACAGCGCAACTGTTACAGCATTGATAATAATATTTTTTTCAGCATAATTAGAATGCAAATCAGCAAATCATCATATTATACTGATTTCTGAAGGGTCATGTGACACTGAAGACTGGAGTAATGATGCTGAAAATTCCGTAAGAATTTGACATTTTAGAGAAGTTATTTTAAATTGTAATAATATTTCACTACTGTATTTCTATGAAATAAATTCAGCCTTGGTGAGCAGAATAGACTTCTTTCAGAAACGTTATTCTTCCAAAACAACAACATTATTCCAAACTTTTAAGCGTCAGTGTAAGTTAGATTGATGAAGCTTCCCAGTTTCTGTGAGAGAGTTTGCTGTTGTTGCACTGGCTTTGCTTCAGTCAGCACCTGAAGCCATCATTAGATCTGTGTCTCTGACTGCTGGTGGACTCTCTGCATGTTTAGCCGTGGTTGTCATGATCTGTGCCAGCTCAGCAGCCGACGCTACACGCCACCTCAGGGTTCGAGTTCAGGAACAGATCAGCAGAGAGGAACGCTCTTCTACATCAGCCCTCTGGGACTAACGTCTTCATACACTCATACCACAACAGAAAAAATTTTGTATTGCCATCTGGCAATTTCAAAGAGCGTTTGAATTTTAAAAATCACATTTGCTTTCCAAATTATGCAAGAACCACTAATAATATAAACTCAGGCTCATTGGAGAAACGTGCCTGTGGCGACATTTCTGCAAAATTATATTGTTGCATATTGCAAGTTTTGCAACACTGTCAAAATGAAATGTCCAGTGAGTGACGCTGATGTTCAGTTTTATCGGAAACAAATCTGGCTACATTATATTACATCGTTTTTTGTACATTTCGTGCCAGTTCTGAATTGAATTGTCTCAATGAGTGTCTCTAATAGTTTAATGCTCATAACCACATAAATTCCACACCACCTACATTAAACCCTAAACATACCTGATAGTGTTAAAAAAGCAAATGTGAAATAAAAACATTTGCTGAAGCAACCGTGGCATTTTAGACTCTCTTATCATGACTCGTGTTTCACGGGAAGTGCACTGCTGTATCAGGTGTATCGAGTGAGTTTACTACTTCAGAGAAGACACACATATGAGCTGGTCATGTGATGGAAACATCAAAATTTATGTTTTACTATTTATACTTTTTTATGCTCTTTTGTCCATATTGGTCTGCATGTGTATTTCATGTGAATGTACCAAATTGCAATTAAAACACTAAAGTTCGTTGTACAGTTGTGCAATGACAAATTCTATTATATTCTATTTTACGAATCATGCCCTATGGTAATTTGGTAGAAGTGATTTGAGGTAATAACAATACCAATAATAAAAATACCAATAATAATAATATTGTGCAACAAAC
Source organism: Siphateles boraxobius (assembly GCF_051911475.1). Taxonomy (NCBI): domain Eukaryota; kingdom Metazoa; phylum Chordata; class Actinopteri; order Cypriniformes; family Leuciscidae; genus Siphateles; species Siphateles boraxobius. Next base: position 1,595,526 of record NW_027508722.1, on the reverse strand, counting down.
TGCATTAAAATAAGTCTAGTTAATCATGATTTGTGTGAAAAGGAATACAATGTTGGTGTTTTGCTGCCACTAGTGTTAATTTCAGCTGGACGATTCAGTATATGAGTAGGTGTATTTTAGGGGATTTGCAAAAATCTAGGTAGATGCAAATCATTTGTCAATGAGCTTGTGTTAAATAATATTGCTCATACTGTGAATAAGGCAATTTGAACTTGCCCATAACCCTAAGTACTAAACTTTGGCACGTGCCTTGTCCTGCACCATTTGTTTTATGAATATTATATCTTAAATCATGTGGCTCATGAGGGGAGTTGTGCTATTACTTCTGAAGAAAAACAAACAAAGACCTATAAGACTTTCTGTTGTACAATAAAACAAGCAGAAACATGCCATAGATGTACAATAAATTAGGCACAGGAGCCACAGACACCAGAATATCTTTTAACTTGGGTTAGTAAACATCACAACAACCAAGAACACTTTATCAACCCCATCGCAACACAATATTAGCAAAAGAATCGAGCAACCACCCAGAATGCCCTAGTAACCCATTCACACCCTAGCAACCACTCAGAACACCTTAGCAAACGCAAAGCAACACCTCGGCAACGAGCCACAACATTCTAGGCTTCCGATTCAGAATTGTGAATGAAAATAACAACTTTCCAACACAACATTGTTGATTATTGTGAATTTTTTGATTATTGTCTAGTTGTAAAGTTGTGTGTGCTGGACAAAGGGACAAAACATAATAATATAGCTCTATTAACACCTTACATGACGTCCTAATAGGACATGATGCGATGCTGTGACACATAATAGAAGGTATCTTTTATATGTTAATCACAGTTTTTGTCAATGGTTTCTATTCTCCAACACTGCGACTGACAGCGTATGTACTTATTGTGTTTTCTATGATTTTGAAATGGTTTAATTTGAGTTTGCATGACTAACAGCCATAATGAAAGCGACAATGGATAATTTACCTCAGATCTTGAAATAGCTAAAAGGAAATGAAGAACTGTGAACTCTGTGTGAACATGCAAATATATTCCATTACAAAGACTGTAGCAGTATGCATTTTGAATAATGTTAAAATGGTTTAATTTCTATTAATTTTATTCTCGATGACAAACTGCAAAGCAATGCTACAACAACCACCTGGAACACTCTAGCAACAACTTAAAACACCTTAGCAACCACCTAACACTGTCCTAGCAACCATATAGTAAGTGTTTAATTAACTGTGTGTAGTGGTCTCACTACCAAGACTCAATTAATAAGGCTCCATGGTAGACCATTTAAGAGCATATCAATTTATGTGAGTCACAATAGAGGCCTGTTTAATTGGCGAGGCCATTCTTTGTCCTCCAAACTAATTTATTTCTCCCAGAAGAGGAGTTTGAGCATGCATACATTGGTTCAAGGTTACTTAGATATGGCACTGACCTGTCATATCTTTACAAAGAATGGAGAAAGATTAAAAAAAAATAGTTGAATAAAAGACATGAAGCTTCTATTTACAGAAAACTACCATTAATTCTATATCTTTACTTGAAGATTGGGTGAAGTGACCAAAATCTTATTTCACAATATGAGTACTTTTATTTCACAGTAACAATATATATGTTACAGTATAGTTATTTTTTTCTGAAAATAAGGTTCATACAATATTTAAATACAGTCAATAAAAAACAGAGATATAGAAGAAATAAGAAGTGCTTTATTACGTATTTAAGGTAGGTCTATCTAATAGAATAATGAAAAAACACTGGATAGACTTTGCTGTATAAATGAAATATGCTGATTCTTATTAAACATACACAAGTTATTCAGTCAAAAGCAGTGAGTGGTTTTCTCTTTGTCTATTGCCATTTTGTTAACTTTAAAATAGACAGTTCAGTAAGCTGCTGGCATTTTAAGGCTGTGTGTCCACCAAAGCGTTTTTTCACGCAGCTGTCATATTTTTCCAATTGTTTTCAAAGTGATCATCACTGTCACTTTTTACACAGCCGTCCAATCACAGTGGAGGAGGGGCGGGACAAATATCACAAATATCAACCAGCAGAGCTAACTGAACAAAATGGATGAAAAATAAATTTTTAGTATAAAAAAAAAATTATCTACGAAATCAGTTACAAGTAAACTGTGCTGCGGTTATTCTGTATCATAGCAACGAATCGTCTCAACTGAAAAAACGCAGCGCTGCCAAAACGCTCTCAAGCGCCCACAGCTAGGCGTTTTCAGCAGAGCGTATAGCGTTTTCAGCTGGCTAAAAACGCTTTGGTGGACACACGGCCTGAGGCCTAATGTACACATCCAAGTATGGAATTCTATATGCCAAATTCCATTTTTGGAATTTTCAAATATCAAATGATGCATTTAAAAGTGTGCGTTCTGAACGCTGTGTAACTGCATGTGTTGTGCTTGCCCTTTCTCTGACCCCTCTACATTGCTCAGAGCAGAACAGATTCAAGTTTAAATGCAGGCACTCAAACACTAGTTTGATGTCACTCTTGCCCCCTGGGTTTCATGTTTTCTTCTATTCTTCCAGCTACAAGATAAAGAACTTAATGCAATCTTACTAAGTGACACACATTACTAGCACTGTTGTAGTACACACAATCATTTTCAAAGTACAAACCAGAGAAAAGTGTTGAAATGTGATAATAGGATGAGCTATAAACACATTACTTCTTACTCAAATGATGTTATATTTATTACGTCACGTTATTTTCCATCCCTCTCAAATGAAACATTTCTGCACAAATGAGCAGAATATACTGGCATGTTCCCGTATTTTGAGCTTTGAGATGGCCATGACTTGTCATATGAGATGTTTCTCACTATGCCATAAAGCTGTCCAACAGTGGTAAAATGAAGAGGGTAGACATGTAACACGAGTTTATGAGTTGGGTTTTGTCAACAGTGGTCAGATAAACTGGATAACATCCAAAACAAATCAGTTTGAAATGTTAAATATCAGTAATAAGCCACAACACGCTAATATTGTGGTGGCAACTTTTGCATAGACAAAAGTGACAATTTTGAAAATATAAATGAGGCAACCATCCAGTGGTCACTGTTGTGTGTTGCCCCTCATCATAAGAGAAACGCAGAGACACTGGTTTACCCAAACTTGCAGGAAGGTAAGGTAAGAGCCATGCATTTATAGAGGAACAAAAGGGAATTATGCAATTGAATCTCTCATACTCTCAAATGCACAAATGCTGCAAAAATGCATGAATACAAAGTGAAGTGCAATACAAAAACTGATTTAAACTTCTCTGAAACAATTTTAAATGAGTGTTTGCTGGAGGGGATTTCTCCTGCTAACCTGCCAAGATCTGCAGGATTTTTAGTTTTTTATTGAATTAATTAATGTCTTTATTTATTTGAATGTCTGGACAAAATAGTTGTTTAGATAGTAAAACAATAACATTTAAACAATAACAAAAGTTAAAAGCATATATATATATATATATATATATATATATATATATATATATATATATATATATATATATATATATATATATATATAAATGTATATGTATTGAATCTATATATTGAACAGTGGGTATGTATTTATTTTGAGTTGAATGGTTTCATCTATATTCCTTAGGTGCTGTCAACCTACACAACACATTGTATTGATCATTAATTAATTGATTGCTATCTCAACGCAAATATGTTTGTAGCTGAAAAACCACATGCAATTCAATTATTATAAAACCAAACACATTTTGAAAAGGTCAGATCAGATTTGAAACCGTTTTTTCCCTCATTCAGAATGCTATGTGACAGTAACATCATACACAAAGCTCAGAATTGTCTATACACATTGTAATATACATTGTTAAATGTGTAATTACATTAATGTCTCCGATGTGTTGTTTCATGTCATAATGCACACACATTTGAGATGAGACGCACATTTCAGTTTTCTATACTCTCTTTCCATAATGATTCTCGTATGACTCTTGGCTTTGTGCTGGCGCCTGTAATTACTATATAGCTAATCATCCGGTATCAGTCTGGACAGTCAATGCTAAATATGGGATATGAAAAACAAAATTTGACTTGTGTGCAGTATAAAAATAGTTTTATTAAAATAAGGATCATGTTTCTAAAAAATTATAATAATGCAACAGTTTGCCTCAATTTATTTTGACTTATGACAAATTTAAATTAAATTATGTTCATCCAACAAATTATATTAAGTTAAATGAACTTAATGTTTTGAGTAATCAACTTAAAAATGTGTGTTTATGTTACAAATTATTAAGTCGCTCTTGATATCCCTGGAACCAATTAATCGTATATATGTCAGTTAAAATCCAGAGCTCTCATGCTAAATGTAACTTAAGCATGCATATTTAATGAGCAAGTATATATATATATAAATTTGTATAATGTTGAAAATTAAAATAAATATGCAATATTTCACTTTAAATAAATTACACTTAGATATTGACTTAATTTTTTGTTTTAATATTCATATTTAGAATATGATTTAGATATGTCTACACATTACAACACATTAGAAATGTAACGGCCTACTACAGTATCTGCAAGGCAATATTGTATTTGTATTTCTTTTTCAGGCTGTATTAAATGCAATTAATGCAGCCTGACTCAATTCACACTTTCTTTTTATACTTTTTTTACTTTTAATACTTTTATACTTTTTATACTTTTATACTGTCACAATCGACATGTGATGGTGTTTTATATATGCATTTTGAATTCTGGTTATTTCTTAAATAAATGAAACCTCAGTACCCTCGTCACTTTCGATGTTTCTTCTGAATGCCTGTGGGCGAGTTGAAGACATTACTACTGTTGTCTCATTGAAGAGAAGATGAACTGCTGTGAACTGATCAAACCCGAACAACATTTGGCTGTGTGTTTAAAGAGAGTTGCTTTGCATCTTATTATAGTTTAATATGTGTGATTATTGCTTTATTAACAGAGCTATGTGAAACTGCATCTGAGATGCTTTGCCAGTAGAGTGCAACAGAAAGGTTGAAAAGCACACTGTGCTCTGATTGGTCGGCTGGATCAGTGTGTTGTGATTGGTCGAGTGTGTTTGGGAAATGTCCCGCCCCTGACCATAACCACCAGTTTAACACACTACTAACTAACTCAACCAGGCCCCGCCCCTTTATTCTGCGTATTAATTACTTAAATGAGGAATATTGTGACGTGTTCATTCCCGGAAGAAACTCAAGACTAAAATGGAGGCGTTTCAGGGGGTTCAGAAACACTGATATAGAGAAGAACTTTGAGCTTAGTACCTTTGCAGAGCCTTTTCATACTGAAACCGCAACATTACACACTAAAGAAAGATGAACATGTAAGAAAAAGCATAAAAGGCCCTCTTTAACATTTTTTAAACCATTTTTAATCGCTGAACTCCTGGTGAGGTTCGAGACCATCCATAATCTTGACAACAATCAAAGTATACAGTTCAAATAATGAGGATGCTGACATATGGGCCATATTGGTTTCACTGGTGATGTTACCGAATGGTTAATGGAATTGCTTTTCATCTAGATAAACCTACGAGGGAATATTTTGGAGCGGGGAAACCAGCTTTCCACGAAAATCTGTAATGGAGTTGCTCCTGCTGGGAGTAGGTGCTTGTCTCCATTGTTGTGTCAGGAAGCACAGACATACATTACAAACGCAATGGTCTATTGTAAGCACACGGTGCCGAAATACTCACGCTAGATTAGATAACCCAGGGCTCTCTCACAACAACACTCAGGCCGTGAGGAGGAGGGGGGGCAATGACATTACGGCTGTGGCAGAAATACAGATGATTTCCCATTTAACACTCCATTGAGCTCCAGGTTATTCCAAGTCCTGACTGGGGCCGAGATGCTGGAAGTACTTTTCAGCAGTTTTTCATCCCGTTCCCCCCCCATGGGACGCCAAATCCATTTGCTCACAATAAAGAGCAGGAGGTTATTTTGTTGGGTCTCTATAGGACAATACCAATGTGTGTGTAAAGTAAAGTGTGTTTGGGAGGCTGAGAGCGAGTGAGCGAGCGGAAGGAAACAGAGAGAGATGAAAAGAGGGGTAGAGAGAGAAGCCAGAGATGATAAAAGCCCAGGAAAGCTGGTTTAACAGGAGACAGTAGCAGTCTGAGTCGAGCTCCGGCCTGTTTGCCAAACAAAGAGCCGGCAAACTCAATTAAAGGGCAGATTTCCCTCCGGATGAAGGGCGATGTGAAATTATCCCTGCCTGTTAAACCTGTCACTTCATTTCACTCTAATTATTACCTCTGATCCCCAGGAACATTTAGCTAATTGTTTTTCTCTCTTCTCCTTCATTATGTTTAATGTGACATCAAGAAGCTGCTTTATGGCTTAAGCCCTGGGGTCCTTTTCATAGCGAGAGAAAATTTGATTTTCTGTGTCTCTAAACTGATATTAGAGTGACGATGTCATTCTGTTTATTTCTTTATTTATTTTATTCATTATGTGTGATTTTGCAATCCAGTGGAACTGTCGTGCTGGTGTTGACATGTCAAAAGTTGTTTCAATCGAGTCTGTTTGAATATTACGTTTCATGTTATCTATTAATTCAACCCATGGTGCTGCATTTGAGTGGAAATCTTTTAGTGTGAACAGCTCTGACATCTGTAGAAAAAGATTATTAACTAGAAAAGGAGGACATTTGAATGGCTTGTCTGAGAGTTTGAAGGTTATGTGGGCCTCATGTACATTAATACCTTATTGGCCACATGACTGCAGATAAATTCGGTTGTCAGTTCACCTTTTAATGCTTAATCACCTTTCTGTACACACACAATTCAGTCATTTACGGGAGTGAGAAACACATTCTACAACCGAATTAACTTCTACAAATAATGATTCTACAAAACTGCCCTGTACGGAACCGAACTGAACAACTAGTTGTTAATGACATACAACGAGATTTATGAGAGATGACAGACGAGAGAAACCGATTTGAATGTTAAAATGTGTGTATACAAGCCTTGACTCATTTGTGTTGCCAGATCTTGCAAGCAAATTAGCAAAGAAGAAGCCCATAAAAAAACGAAATACATAGAAATGCTTTGTGCTGAAAATAATACAGAAATATCACGACCCGCACCTTCTCACCTCTCACTCCATAAACTCGATAGCTTTTTGAGCCAAGCTTAAAACACAAGCCCAAAAACACTAATAAGTGGACATGGCAACACTTCAAGTGAAAAAGCATTAACAAAACACGAAGTCTCCGTTGACGATGTTTTAGTTAAAAGTCATTAGTCACTGTAATATTATTTGGTCGGAATAGGATTCCAAAATCCGCGAGACGCCAGAACGTTGCTATGGTTACTACGGTGTCAATCATCGCAGTTTCGGAAGTGAGTCGTTTTCCGTACACTCACAGAACGATAATTTAGGCGACTCACTCCTGCGTTTAAATGTGGTTGTCACTCCTGAAACTTCACAGTGTTTGCATGGCCATTGTAACAAAGTTGATAGTTCAGGGAAGAAGAGGACGGAAACTAGCAAACATACAACGTAACTTTAATCATAAAATAAACAAACACTAACAAAATGAAAGGACTAACAAAATGGACGACTGAAGCATCAACGAAAACATCTGGTCCTTTCTCATCTTCCATAGTCGTCACTCCTCCTTTTATCCCTCAGGAGCTCCTCCGTGGAACTCGAGACCCGTGTGGCATGTCTCACTTTAACTCGCACCACTGGCCTCGTTCCTCTCCACCGGCTCTCACCCCAGCCCTGTTTCAGTCCACACACTCCCACACACCCCCGCCCTGTTTCAGTCCGCACACCCCCGCCCTGTTTCAGTCCACACACCCCCGCCCTGTGTCAGTCCACACATCCCCGCCCTGTTTCAGCCCACACACCCCCGCCCTGTTTCAGTCCACACACCCCCCCCCCCCCCCGCCCTGTTTCAGTCCACACACCCCCGCCCTGTTTCAGTCCACACACCCGATCGCCCTGCAGTGAGACTGCGCTCCATCCGGGTGGCCGCAGCACGAGGGGTGAAGACAGACGAGGCTAGAGAGGGGAGAGGAGGAAATTCATGGTCCAGTTCCCAAAACACACTGCCGTCCGGTCCTCCTCTAGCCGGGAGAACTCCTTCGCAATGTGGAGGGAAGGGAAGGAAAGGGAAGAGAAGAAGAAGGCAGGAGCCAAAAAATGTTCAAAGTAACTTTAATCATAAAATCACAAACACAACAAAACTAAAAGTAAAAGTAGGCAGCCCCTCACAGACGACCTCTGGCAAAACATCACAACGTGATGAAAAACAGTAAATGGCTGCTTTTGAATGTCTGTCAACTGAGAAAGATGATTTTTGCCTCTATATTAGTAGTTATAGCAACTTGTGTCATAGTCTCCACGGATGGAGTTAGAGTCATAACGGAGTTAGCCAAGTTTATCCAATAACAGTTGAGCTTCGTCAAACCAATGAATACTCTGATCTCAAGATAAACAGAACTCTGCTGCCAAAAAACGCTGCCAGCTTTGATTTGTTGGCAAAATATACCTCCATAACATAACTAATTTGAAGTATTTTGTTACACTTTGACTTAAGTAGACACATTTAAATCAAACTATGAATGAATTAAAGGTTAGTTGAAGAACTTGAAACTGCAGGTGTAATTAGTTGTTGATTTGCAGACTGTGATTACAGGCAACTGTAGTTTGGCAAAGGTTTCTTCTGTTGAGAGCTGGGATATGATTTTTCTGGGTTTATTTGAATCTCCATATTTTAAGACCCATGTGATTTGGGTATGCAGATTGAAACCGCGAAAGGGCTGCAAACTGCAAAATGCTGTTTTCCAATACGTTTACTGCATGTTTAACAACTCAGCCTATTAAATTAAAACTATTTTCTACATTGATATATTTAAAATGTCATTTATTCATGTAATGTAAAGGTGAATTGATTTGGTGTTATGTTTCACACGATCCCTTAGAAATCATTCTATTATATTGCACTGCACTACTTCTGTTTGTGTGCCATCCTCACATAGTACTGTTGTGAAGAATATCTCAACATATTCCTTCCATATCTCATCACTCAAACATGATACGATCTGAACATAACCCAGATTTTATGCAATCCTCCAAATAAAAGGTTAAAGCGTTCCCAGAGCAACATTTTAGTGGTTCACGGATAAGTAGTTCTATAGCAGTGCTAGAGCCCTTGTGACACAAGCCTGTATCTGTAAATCTATGTTGAAACATGATTCTCCTTAAGATGCTTCGTTTACAAATTGCAGTTTGTAATTCTGTCCTAATTTCCTAAAGATGATTGGTTTGGACTGTATATATCATTATTCTTATATTAGCATGAGTAATCAGCTGGGTGTTAAGTTGACTTGTTCCTGTCTGTGAATGAGGTGTTTAATATGCGGCTGAAGGCAGGCGATGTGTGACCCTGAGCTGCTGTGTGTAAGAGGTGTGTGTGTTAAACATGTGTCGGGGCCCGTAAGGATAAGCGTGCGTGTTTGAGAGAGCGACGGGTGGATCAGTGCAGACTGAGCTTGAGTGGATCTCTGCTCTCATTTCCTCGAGGCTCAGCGGGTCGAGATCTGTGCGATAGAGCATGTGTTTGTCTGTCAAAGCACCTCTCATCCATCCATCCATCCATCCATCCATCCATCCATCCATCCATCCATCCGTCTATCTATCTATCTATCTATCTATCTATCTATCTATCTATCTATCTATCTATCTATCTATCTATCTATCTATCTATCTATCTATCTATCTATCTATCTATCTATCTATCTATCTATCTATCTATCTATCTGTCTCTCTGTCTTAAACATAAAGAAAAGGAGTTATATCCACGTTTAACTAAAGAGATTATAGGTTAATTAGTTAAACAATAACTCAATTAATATAGAATTTTGTGTTTATAACTAGTTTACAACTGCTTCAAATGTGGCTTATCTAGTCAGATTTCAGGCATTTTCCCGTTTATATTCCCAGTCCTTTGTTTATCTCTCTTAGTCACAGTCAATTCTCAACTCTCACTCACAACCCAGTCTCGTTTATCTGCGATACACTCCTGCTCTGTTCCCATTATTCCAACTCCATCACTCTCCATCACTCATGTGCAGCAGTCATCTTCAGGGGTCATTTCCCTACATCATTTCCCAGACAAGAGACGGTATACGCAGAAAGCACATTGTCATTACAACCGAAAAGCCGACTGTAATAATGATACATTTTACACAGTCAATTTCCTTCCCCATCGAGCCTGTTCTCATGACAACATTTTAAGATCTTAATGGCGAGGTGCGTCCCATCTCTCCAATATATTCCAGCTCTTAATGCCCTCGGTGCGGTTCTACATTTGAAAAACTCCAAATAATTATAAATAAAATCTAAGACAGACTGTGATGTTTGCAGAGCTGGGTGGAGTCGTAAGGCAGGAGAGTCGAGGGATAAATTACGCAGAGCACATTGAAAGCAGTGAAAGAAACAAACATAAAGCCCCATCTGGAATATTGCCCCAGGCAGGATCACAAAAACAAACAACAGCCTGGGGGCAGGCCTTTCTGATTCCATGCGCACAAGCACTCGCACGTCCATATCACGTCTTCTTCATCTTTAAACGCGTGCACTCAGGTTACCTAGCTTCCATAGCATGAAACATACAATTAAAGCCAATTTTACTACTGTGTTGGCTATTTAATTAGCAGATAAAATGTAGGGACTTGATTTTATCCATTATCGTTGTGAATTTTTTTTTTGTGAAAACACACGCATCATAGATGTCAAGTGAGCAAGTTATGACATTTTTGATTATGATAACTGAACAAACTAGACAATCATCTAACCCACTAACACATTCGTTTTCTAGTTATATTGGTGGTATTGGTTAAAGTACTGTCACTTTATTTAAGATACCCTTTGTTTTTGTGGTAGATAACGATATATCTGGCTATAATGTAGTTTACTGCTGTTGTTTCACTACTTTGAAATCTTTGTATCTTGTCTAACTAAAAGCTATTTATAAAGTAGATTTCCCAATATTGACTATAATGTCATTACTCAGAATGCCCCAAGCAAATACATTTTTATGCAAGTTTCCAGAAATCCCATAATCCAACGAGTCTCTCCATACCCATCTGGATGATTGACAGGTGGCTGACACTTGTTTAGTTGGGGCAGGACTTCATTCCCACAGATACAGCAGAATATCCCATTCGATAGCAGCCCACCCCTCCTCAAGCAATTTTATGATTCGTTTAGCTCAATGAAGGCTGTTTATTACAGTTTATTTATCAGTAATGGAGTCTCCATAATTTGGTCTTGAGGCTGAGAGCAGAATGGATTCAAGAGATTTCGAACAGAGGCCCAGAACTCAGCTCAGGTACGAGCTGTATTTCACACGTCATTGTGCTCTGAATGCAGTCGGTAATACTCAAGTGTGTGTTGCATTGTCAGCATTGTCGGGAGGAACGCTACAGAGAGCAAATGTCTTCTTCCATGGTCAAGTTTTCTCTCAATACTGTCATGGGCGGAGCAGCGTTTTCAGAATATTTTTGTTCTTTCACCTGTTTAGTAAATATAGCACACATGCTGGCTACCTAAATAATAGCACATCTAGTGTAATGGGACAGACATTTGATAGAAAACGCATTAAAGCCAACATGATTTGCTGCTTGCAACTGCATTTCTGAAAAAAAAAAAAGTGTATTCAATGTGAAAAAGCAGGGAGGGGTTAAAATGTGATTGGATCATAAAAAGTCACCATTGCATAGAAACATGAAGACAGACCTAAATGTTCAAAAGCAAGTCTGAAAAAGCTGTCATAGTTACTGGTTACCATAGAAATATTGATACCAATGAAAAAGCATTTCAGAGAGGCAGATTAAATTATTATATTTCAATGAAAAATGTATAAGACAAACAAATGTAATTTTGTGCACCAATGAATTGTCCAGAAACATGTATTAAGAACGTAAATACTGCATTTATGTACCGTGAATTTATGTACTGTTTCTGAAGTATTCCAGACAGAATATTTGAAATATGCAAGTCAAAACCAACCACTTTAAATTTGTTAAGACCATATTTTGGGTTAAGGTATCTATATTATGATATTTTTATGGTGCCTAATTTGTTTATTGGAGGTTTCTTACAATGGGTTTACATTAGTGGTGCAGCTTATCACAACTCATATTACTGAGGTTCTTATCATATTACGGTTTTTGGGTCACGGATCGGATCAGCAAAAAAAAAAAAAAAAATGGGGTGTAGGGTGTTGTTTGGGGGATGTATCTTTGCTTTTCACTTATTGCTTAAAGCCCACTTTGTTGTTTGATTAACATTAATGACAGACAGCAGCAGGCATTTATAGGCTACTGTCACTTTAAGACCTAATGCACAGACCCATTATAATGATACACATCCGTTTTTTTTCTCAACTGTTTACATTCACTTAATACATAACCGAGTGAATACTTGCAGAGACGGGTTTTTTGACATAATTGTGTGTGTGGGAGTGTCCGTTCAAGTGCAAGGAGTCGCGAAAGAGGAATCAATTTGGTGTTTGCACGCTATCTGAAACGCAAAGATAACAGCGTGTCAGTACCGAATCGGTTTCTCTTTAACTTCTTCTTGAACTTGAATGGTGTAAAATTGCTTGAATGTGTAAATGCCCATCCATTCCCAGTCTGTTGTGATTAGTCTATCACGTATCCAAGTTGATTTGCAGTGCTGAAAACAGCATCAAATCTTCCAGGTATCAGCTACAACTACCATGTTTGAGAGCGGGTCAACGTAAAGATTTTTGCAGGCAGCCAATGAAGGCTGACATTATGCACATTTGTTACACTGTTACATAGGTATGTAACAGGAAATGAGACTGAAATAAGTGACAAATCGTTTTGGCAGTTCATAATCGATTCATTCTTTTAGGAGACAATAACTTTATGTCATGACCTTTTACATTCACAACAGCTGTATTACACTACATGAAAGGTAATATTTGAAAAAAAGTATAATAGGGCCACTTTAAGAGTGACTGATGGACTGCGATGAAGAATAACTTGCTCTGACTAGTTTTGCTCATGGACCGTTAAATCAACACTCAGGAATAGGTAAGCATAACTTTCCAGGTATTGCATCAGAAAATGGAAGAGTTAGTTGAGAGAGAGGTAGAGAGAGAGAGAGAGAGAGAGAGAGAGAGAGAGAGAGAGAGAGAGAGAGAGAGAGAGAGAGAGAGAGAGAGAGAGAGAGAGAGAGAGAGTGAGAATAAGCAAGCATGTTGGGGGATATGTCAGGATTGTTTACTCGCTATTAAGACAAGTACATAAAGAGTCTGAAATTTGGCCCCAACAATAGTCAGCCACTAGAAGCAGGGCCTTAGGCTCGGGTCCAACATCCCCTCATTTTTTATCTAAAACACACACACACACACACACACACACACACACACACACACACACACACACACACACACACACACACACACACACACACACACACACACACACACACACACACGTGCCATCTTAATGTGACTCACCTCAGCTCAGTTTTTAAATTAATTTAAGGCATAAATGACACATTTTGATGACACATGACACTCTTACTCGGTTTTATTGGCTCTCTCTGCCTTGTACTGTGTTTTAGTTTGATAATTTGAAAAGTATTTTAAAAACTGCAACCAACTTAATATAGTGTGTGTGTGTATATATATATATATATATATATATATATATATATATATATGAAAGTATAATATGTGTGTTTGATCTGACATTACAATGTGTTATTCTCCGATAACAACTGTCATTAATAGCAACAGTGAATAACATACCGCTCATCTGGGTATCTGAAGCCTGCACACCTTTCACGGGTCTTTTTAGGGCTTTGTACAAAACGAATCGATATCGATTCGAATCCCAATAATCGATTAGGCTGGTCATCCTGTTTTCAGTTAAGGAATGAATAGAACATTGTAGTGCGCATCCCATACAATAATCGCAATAATCTTTGTGTTTTGTTACTATTGATATGAAACAACGTCTCAGATTTCAAATTACGTCCATTTTCTTAGGAAATTCAAAAACATAAATACCTTTTTGGCGCTGTGGCGTGAGATCGCTCTGGCACAAGGAGCGCACATGATCTTCTCTTCCGTCTTAAAGGGGTGGTTGATTGCGATTTCACTTTTTTCATTTTAAATAGTGTGTAATGTTGCTGTTGGTGCATGAACAGTATCTGCAAAGTTGCTGCACTAAAAGTTCAATGTAAGCAGAGATATCGTCTTTTAAAAATCAGGAAGTTTAATGCCTACAAAAACGACTCGAATGGGACTACAACGAGATACTCCCGGGTGTTATACGTAACTAACCCATACATTTACATCAACCCTCCCTCCGGAATATGCAAAAAAGGGGGCATGGCCATATTTCTGCGGCTTTATCGAAGAGGAAGAGTTATAGTGGAGAGCTGTAGCCATGCCGTCGAAAGTGTGTTATTTTTCCCCAGCTGTCATTTCTTCTGTGTTCGGGCTTCCTACGGACACTGTAGTCCGTCAACAATGGCTAAAATTTATGTTTGATTATGTTCCAGAAAATTACAATCGTAATTTAGCCATCTGTGCTGCGCATTTTACGGAAAATAGCTTCCAGAATCTCCAAAAATTCAATGCCGGATTCAACAAGAAACTGTTACTAAAGCATGAAGCCGTTCCAACTTTAAAACCAGAGGCAGCAGTTGTTGGGCCACAACCTGTAAGTAAGACTTAATAATTTTAAATGTATTTGCATGTATAATTTTAGACGTAATGTTTTAGTTTTTATCAAGGCCGTAAACAAATGCCAGCACTGGCTTTAGTAGCCACTTAGTTAAGCTATTTTGTGTGTTTATGACAAACGCGTACAAACATTTTGGACCTGAATTTATAATTATGTACTAATTTTGTAGAGAAAGAGAATCTATAAACTGGAGAAGGTGAGACTGCTGTTCGAACTAAAAGATTCACCTGACCCAGTGGTACAGAGTGCCAAAGTCCAAGTCAGAACAGGAAGAAGAATGGAGGCATCACAGGCACTAGACCAGGCCATAACCCGGCTGAAACACCAGGAAGTTGTAGGGGCAGTGCAACATGGCACGGCAGGTTTTGGATGGCGAACACCACCCAAGCCATGGTCCAAAGCCTCAAGGGAGGAAAGGAAACAGCTTGTGATTTCGGAAGTCAGGAGGGGGGAAGAGGAGGGCTACAAGGTCATGGCAGTAACCCAATCCCAGCAAGGCAGATGGACCACCTGGGAGGCTGTCACAGATAGGTCTGATTTATGGAAGTTGCCCCAAGCAAGGCTAAGCTTCTTGATCAGAGCCACGTATGACACTCTCCCAAGCCCCCAAAAACTGCACCGCTGGTATGGCTCAGAGGAGCACTGCCAGCTCTGCGGCCACCAACGTCCCAGCCTCCAGCACATCCTCTCTGGCTGCAAGACTGCGCTGACCCAGGGGCGCTATGGGTGGCGTCACGACAGAGTCCTGCGAAAGCTAGCAGAAGCCATCGAAGCACGCATGCTCGAAGTAAACCGTGCCAGCCCAACAACATCACACCTGCCAATCCAGTTTGTTAGACAAGGGGGAGAGGCACTCAGTAGCACAGTAAGAGAGAGGTCCTTGTTGATACCCGGAGGGGAATGGGCCCTGAGAGCTGACCTGGATCGCCAGCTAAAGTTCCCTCAGGAGATTGCCATAACCTCCCTCCGACCAGACATCGTGATTTGGTCCATCGTTATGAAGACCGTCACTATGGCTGAACTTACTGTGCCATGGGAATATGGGCTGGAGGCTGCCTTTGAAAGGAAAAAGGAGAGGTTTGCGGAACTAGCAGCTGCATGCGCACAAGCTGGGTGGAGAGCATACACCTACCCAGTTGAAGTTGGTTGCAGGGGCTTCACTGGAACCTCCATCCAGCGACTCCTCAAGACTCTTGGCATCAGAGGTGCCAAACTGGAGAGAGTCCTCAAAGAGCTGGCAGAAGAGGCAGAGCATGGGAGTTTTTGGCTTTGGCTCCGTAGAAAGGACAAGGCTTGGGGTAAAGACGGGTCCTAAGGCTGGCTGCAGGGGGCGGCAGGGAGACGTCCCTGCCGCTGCTCCACCACCCGGAGGTGTTCCGGGATTAAAGGAGCGAAACATCAGTGAATGGCGGCTCCCGGCTGACGATCCTGCAGCTGGTCCAAAGGCACTGGCGGAAGTGCGTCAGGCAGAAATGCCTTGCAGGTGGTCTCACTTGTGCTTTTAACTAGTTTGTAAATGTATTTTCCATGTATACTTTATGACGTAATTTTTCGATTTGATCAAGAACGTAAACCAATGCCAACGCTGTTTGTTTATAGTAGCCAGTTAGTTTGATGCTATTTTGTGTGTATAAGACAAACGTGTATAAAGTTAAAAAAATTATATGTAATTGCAACAGCAAACTTCAGCTGCTGTTATCAGATGTTTTCACGTTCTGTTGGCATTTTAACACAGTTGCCACATGTACACCTAAAGAAAACGATACACCGAGTAAACTAAGTTTTGTGAATAGATAAACGGTTGTTCATTATATCGACAAAACAATAACTTTTACGGTATTACTCAGTCATTTATTCAGTTATGTTAAACATTTAATCAGGAGAAAACCGTATCTCAAAAGCTACCAAGCAGCAGTAGCATTTTCAAGTAACAGCGTATTGAAATTCTTATATAATAATAGCAGAATATAATAATAAAAATAACACAAAAATGTACCATTCAGAAACGTTTTGTAAGAGCCGTGTTTGGGGAGGTTCTGCTTGACTCTCTTCATTACCGCTTTCTGGCTCAAACTGATACGCAGTATTGACACCATTATTTACATTTGACCGGAGCACACGCAACTTTAGCCCATAAAGGTCTGGGCGTGAAGTTTCCGGACTACGTGCGCTACGCAGTTTAGCCAATTGCAACACACCAGCCCAACTAACCAATCTGAGCCCATTGCCTGTTTCTGAGGGAGTGGTTTCATAGAATCAGGAAGTCAACCGGTCGTTCAAATGACAGAGGAGAAAGTGGCTTACAATAAAGGTGAAATTCATGAAAAATAAGACATGTTATATTGCACCCCATAAACACAATCATGCAAAGAAAAAAAGCAGTAAACCCCCCCTTTAATAAAACCAGTTACAGCGTGAAATAAACATGAATGAGTATCTGAAAGTGCATTAAAAGATAGAGTACAACTTATCGAAATCCGTATCATGTTACATGGAATCGCTCAATCAGTGTTTCAACTGTGGAAAGACGTCAGTGAAACAGAGCGCGCAAACAATGTCATGTAACGTCACATTTACCTCAGAAAAAACATATCCAGTGACCACTCTACAGATAAAGCGTTGTGGAATTGTTCGGTTCGCGTACCTACCCAAAGTGATAAGATAAAATAAAAATTCTGCATAAAAATTTATAGACAACTGCTTTGTTTAGGCATGGTTTGTAAGGAATTACAAACCTGCGCACATATATTCAAACGCACATAACTATAGAATCAATTCTTAATGCACATGTGAACGCCATCAGCGTCTATCACAGGTTCACGTTTAAAGTCTGTTTAGAGAGAACGGTGTCGTCTTAGCGGCCCCTAATTTAATAACAAATGATCATTTAGACGGAAGTGAATCAATCAAAACTAACTTTAGCTGGAAAAAACATTTTTCAAGAACCACTATAAAACCAAACCAATCTCTGTTACCTTAAATTATATGTTTATCTCTGTAAAGCTGCTTTGAAACAATCTACATTGTTAAAAGCGCTATATAAATGAAGATGACTTGACTTGATGACTTGACCATGAACTCGTTAGTCAGCTAGAAAAAATAACTCTAGAGAGGAGCATTTTGCACCATAACATTTTCATTATAATTTTAAATGTTCTTCAATATTTAATGCATGTTTGAATAAATCTTGCAAGTTTTTTTTATGACAGCCACCATTTAAATGTTTATTTTCCAAATAACTTTATTATCAGCCTATATAAATAAATAAAAGTGTAATTTAAGTGTTTGTATACAAATCAGTGAATTTTTACCTTCAATATTATAGTATGCTAATCTGACTCCCTTAGTTTACAGCATTAGTTAAGATATTTGTTTTCTTTGAGAATTTGCCATGTACTGTAGCCTATCTAATATCCAAAATAATCGATATTGAATCGAATCGAATCGAAACCGAATGGAAGTGCAAATCAAATTGTGAAATTTGTGTCAATACCCAGCCGTATCTCTCGTATTACACCGTAGCCTCGTTCTCCCTTGTTTCATACAAACACAGCTGCTCTTGCATCTCTGTTATATTTATCAATTGTATTGGAAATAAAATCGAAGGACTTCAGTGTTATTGGTACTGTAATATTGTTGTTGTTAATAATATTCATCTTCTCGCCTGGATTATTGTTTTATACACTGTAATGGATTTTAAGATAATAAACAGGTGAGATTACTTATTTGTAATTTTTTAGGAAATTACTATATCCTTTAAATGTTTAGTTTGAACTTGTTTAGTCATCATGGCTGAAAGCTAGCAACTTTGCGTTAATTTGCGTTAATTTAGGGCTAATTCTGCGATAACAACTGGCTGGATATTCAGGTAAAGTGAATTATTTCTTCTGTGGAAATTGCCTTCATAGGATTTGTTCTATATTCAGGCATTTTTTTTATAACCATATAATGGTTAGCCTACATGGAGCTCAATTATGTAATCAGTTACTTGATATAAACTCCTAATCCAAATACTTATGGCTATTATCCAGAAAATCTAATTAATTAAATTCAAACATATCTGTATATAATGCACAACATTTGATCAAATTTAGGCGTTTCTTGAGAACATTTTAAATTATTTAAATTATTAAATAATTAAAGCTCTCTACTGTATATTTTAATTTGGATTGGTTGGAAATTATTTTATTTTGCTAATCAAAAACACTTCATGTCTAACATCTGATATCTAACATCCTGTCTGTCTGCAAAGGCACTAAACTCATTAATAGATAAACAGCACACATCATCATGAAATATATCAAATGTTAGATAACAGATAAAAAATACTATTGACCTCACTATTCCCACATTTTAAATATCTGGGGCATGTTTGTCATTTTCAGTGGCATTTTTGAGCACAGCCCTGGTTGATTTGGACCCTGATTAACTCTGAGAATTACAAACACACCAAAGTTATTATCATAAAAGTTAAGTTTTCAGTGCTGGAAGGTCTGATTTAATTAATCTCAAAAGCTGTCAGCATATTCTTTAAGAAAACAACTCAAAGCGTCAAGGGTAAACTGTAAAATTTATAGACAACCAATCGTAGTTTATGTATGTTATATTCAAGACACTGCTAATCTATGATGATGCCACCACAACAGACTAAACTGCAGAAAAGTGTTAACTTCAAATAGTGCTTCAGCTGTTGTCTCAAAACACTGTAAAACAACACAGAACTGAATTACAGTCAAGTCTAGGTGATGCAGACGGCCTCAACCCACCTATTTTCCCACTTCTTTTCCGTTTTTTAGGTGACTGATTATGCCATTGTTTGTTGCCATGGTTACTGATTGCTTTGTGCACCTGTTTCTTGTTCAGTTTGTTTTCTCCTGCAAATATAAGCCCTCAGTTTTCTTCTTCTCACTGACTGGTATTGTATTTACGTTAGTGAAGCTGTTATGTTGTTTCGTGCTTTCTAGGTTGCCTTCTTACTCTTGTTTTTTCTTCTTCTTGTAAATAAACAATAACTCCTCGTCCCTTGGCTGCAACACAATAAAAATATAAAAAAAAGTAATACAATTTTTACAAATAAAACAATCGCACACAAAAAATGCTTTAAACTCTATTGCTCTTTTCAACCATTTGTTCACAGTTACACATTATATTATTAATATATCACTGAGCTATTATCTTGACATTTCATTAACAAACAAGTCAGTTAATTACACAGCAATCCACACACTCAGTTCCACCGTACCCATGATGCTGCAGTACTCGATCTCTCGGAATATATAATGTACAAGCTTCATCCTGGAAGCTTAAGCTTGCTCTGCATTAATTTTTTTTATTTTTTTTTAAATATAAAATATAATTTAAAATATTTTTATCATTGTAAAAATTACAATGTATTAACTGTATTATCTTATATAGTTTTAAAAAAAATCTAACTTTTTAAATTTAATATTCATGGTCTAGAGCCCCAAAAGTTATCTCATGCACTTTAAATATTTGCCACATTGCTCACGATGTATTTGGCCTCTGGCTGGCATAGCCATTTGACAATACTCACACACTTAAACACACACACACACACACACACACACACACACACACACACACACACACACACACACACACACACACACACACACACACACACACACACACACACACACACACACACACACACACACACACACACACACACACACACTAAAGTATACACATTTGTGGCTGTGAAGTATTTCTCAAGTTAGCCTTGGGAGTCATATATACTCACCCAAATGAATAAAAAACAAAAGTCTGTCATGAGCATCACATGTGCAGTCAAGGCTGTGTAGCCTGAGCATACATTTACTGACAACACCATTGGCTATGTTTCCATCCACCTATTTTTAACTGCATTTTGGGATATCGCATTAAAACACATTGGATAGAAACGGCAAGTGTGCATACATTTTAAAAATGTGTACAAAAAAATGAATCTGGTCAATTAAGTCAGGTAAATGTTTTATCCGATAAGAAAACATGCATAAATTGTAATGGAATCACATTTACCAAACAAATGAATCGATGTACATTAAAAAAAGTCATGTCACTTTGTGATGGGACGACATAACGGGACCAACCAGAGGACCGATTACGTTGCACAGTATCTGAAATGTTGTTTTGGTCATTCTGAAATGCCTTAGCCAAAGTCTGTCATCTAAGTGGTTCAGTATGTTAACCTCCCAGAACTGTCTTACACGACTGCATTCACAAACAGCAGGCATCTGCCTCAGAAAGCAATTTAGCATGACTGCGTTTATTGCGTTTCATCTGCGCTGTGAAAAAATAATATCACAAAAATATTTAGCAGCACAGCTGTTTTTAACATGTGCACCAATAATGTGATTATTTCCAATGATTAGACTGAGCCCCGTTCACACCGCCAGCGACACAATCCCAATAATTTCAATGGAGCGCTGGCGACACGAGCGACAGTGCCCGTTGGGGACAGAATGTGGGCGTGTCAAGCGATGCGAGACGCGACAAAAGTTCAGAAATTTCCACTTTATGCAAATGAGAAGCGATTTTCACGAGCGACAACCAATAGGAAAGAAGACTTTCAGTGGAGCTCACGTCACCGACTCGAGTGGAGGCAAGAAGAATTTGAGGGCGATTTCACTGTTTTATTAGCCTGGATGCCATCCAAACTTAGCTCCGCCCACAACATTTGAGTTCGGGAAGTTCGGTCTGGACTTGATCCGTTGAGAAACAAGTATGACCGAATCAGAGCTGTTCGGACCAATCAAATTGTCAGGATGGGCTTTATACAATGATGGACAGATGATCAAGAGTAACGTAATCATCCACGTCACCAAAGAACGCTTGGGTTGAATTCTTCTACAACAAAGAACTGCTTTCACTGGAGAATTTAGATGTGTCGATTCAGCCATAGCGTCCTTTATAGAAGATGTAGACAGCGCATTCATTTTAAAAGAGGAACAGAGAACCGCGATCATGGCATTTATCGATACAATTGAGTGCAGAGGCATTTTCTTTCCTGGTTCGGTTGAAACGCCCCATAATCACAGCCCAATGGAGCAATATCAGCCTCACATCGTCACACGTCGCGCCCTTTACACAGCCCGCAAAAATGGGGGTGGCTTAGCGTATAAAAGTCAGGCTCGTGGGCTGCGTCACTGGTTTCATCAGCTGAAGCGAAAATCGCTCGTGGCGCCTGCACGGTCGGGTTACGCAATACTCATTCCCTCTTCTAGAGAGAACTGAGGTTACGTATGTAACCGAGTATGTTCTCTTACGAGTGGTTCTCTCTTATTGTGTAAGTTGCTTACGCTACTGAAACCCATTGTCAATGCCGTGCGCGCCAAGCATACACTCCATGAGTCCCAGGGATTCCCGGGGAACATAGATAAGTGGGAATCAGGTGGCCAGCAATGCAGGCCAGCACATGTTATAAGCACAAATAGGGCATACAGAGCGGCGTTGCCAGTCTATATAAATATTCACCATACAGTGCAGCTCAACCAGGAGAGCTTAAGTCACGTGAGAGTAGTCTGCGCATGATAAAATCTGGGCAGGACATACACACCACTCATACTGACAGAAGCCTAGCCTGCAGGGCGGGAACTTCCAGGTTATAGAACCTAACAAATGTGGACGGAGAGGCCCAGCCTGCCGCCTCACAAATGTCCTGAATGGAAATCCCGCTGGACCAAGCCCACGACGAGGCCACGCCTCTGGTGGAATGAGCCCTAATACCCAAGGGGTATTGTAGACCTTTAGACACATAAGCAGATAAGATAGCTTCCACTATCCATCTGGACAGTCACTCCATCACATCCATCACTCCTTCTGGCAGGACAACGGGTATTCATTGATTAACCATGCATGCAGAGACCAGCGCTTTAGGGATATAGCCATGCCTTGGTTTGAGGATGACTTTAGAGTCATTTGGCCCGAACTCAAGACGAGATGTCGCGTGTGAATCCCCCACACGTTTGACTGATAACAGAGCTGTCAGAAAAATGATTTTGAGCGAGAGTTACTTTAGGTCCACGGAGTATATCGGTTCAAAGGGGAAAGCTTTCAGGGCCTCTAGGACCAAGGAAAGATCCCACATGGGAACCGACGGCGGTCGCGGGGGATTCATCCTTTTGGCTCCTCTAAGGAAGCGGATGACCAGCTCGTTTCTTCCTATTGACTGACCGCGCGTCAACTCAGTCAACGCTGCAACGGCCGCCACGTATACATTAACCCTCTGAGGCCACGCGATAGTCTCGCTTTTTTTCTTATCAGTGCAAAAGAAACTCAAAATACTCTGTTGATTTTGATCTTACATATTAAGTGTTGTACATCATTAGATCCTGATAAGTGTCTATTTTTTTTGTGGATATTCACAATAAAAACAAAGTGTTGTGCTTTTCGCCAAATAAAGAAAAACAAACATGATGCGCGTTCTGACTTCTCTCTGTCAGTTAAGTCCATTCTGAAACGTGTCCGAAAATGAACTGTAATTACGCGAATACTTTTCATACAGGCACAAGTCTTTTTCCATAATGAAGCTTGAACTCTCTTCTTTTAAATGAATTAATTAATATAAAAAAAACAAATATTCTCAGTTTATGTAATCTGTATGTAAAGAGAGAGATGTCAGTCTTTTTCTTTCCAGCTCTTTATACCTGATTACGCATTAATGTGCCACGCCCATGGAGAGTGCGCTGTATTCAAACGCAAATGATCTAAGGCAAGCCATTCAAACATGCCAACGCCCACCAGTTGAATTATAAAACGCATCGTGTTTAGTAAGTATCTTACTACAGCTGTGTACACAGTGTATCCCTATACGCTGTGAGCAATAATACTATCTAATAACCCTGGAAAATGTACCAGAAGTGCTGGTAGTTTCATTTCGAGGAGCAACGGATCCAGCTGATGTAGTAAGTCATTTATTCTTAAGTGCTTCTAATCGCGATATTGAATAGTGTCTGACTGTAAACGCAAAAAGACTGTTTAAATATGAATTGCGTGTCTGTGTGTAGGCTAAATGATGAATGAACGGCCCAGGCGCGTGCTCTTTGTTTACTACAGTTATACAGCGCGTGTCTGTGCCGTTCATTCACTCTCGCATCTACATTAGTAAACGTTATGTTTACATGAACACATCCAAACTATATTGCTATAGCCAAGATGAGTAAAAATAGACTAAAAATACGTTGAAATAAAATGTCTGTATAAGCAACAAACTGCAAATTCACATGTATATGCTAAAATATCATACACAATATGTTACAGACTAAATATGAATGTTTAGACAAGATTTTGTGATTAGTTTTGGATAGATTATAAAGTTTTGACTGTAAAAAAAGACTACTGTCACATTAATTAGGTACGCTTTTGTTCACCAATTTCTGCTCATAGTTAAATATACTATAGTATGATGTTTTGTCAAAAATAAAGTAGGTATATTGAATTATCAACTAAGATGTTATTATAGTGTTTGTTCCAATATTCAAACTAATGAATCCTTACCCTTTTTAATACGTATGATAAAATGCATACTTTTCACAAAGAAATACACTTGAAATATTGTTAAAATTTTAATTGTTGTTGTAATTGTAACCTATTTGTAATTGGTTACAATTTCTAATTGTAAAATATGTATATATAGATACTTTCTTTTGTCCTTGCATTCTTTGGGATCCTGTGACACACCTGTGTGAAAGCTGCATATTAATTGGCCTCATTATTTATGTGGCAAATTATCCGGCCTTTGTCTTCTCAGGTGTGAACACGCCTCCAGGCATATTGCCTTTCCAAACAAAAGGTGTCTTATAAAATTTAAATCAATGTATTGTTTTGTGTAAATGATTAGGCAGGATGATTTTCAGATCATTTTGAAGCAAAAATTCTAGGCAACAAAACTCATTAGACAAAAGTCTTGTGGACATATATTTAGTATGTGTTTTGTGGCCTTATTTCAGAAACTTTAAGTTTTAGTTTTTTCAATAACCACGCATAAACATTATTCTCTAAAAAATACAAACATGTACATACATGTTGCTCACATATTACGGTAGCCCCGTTTGTGCTATATAGAGTGAACTTACACCTTTTCCATTAACATGTTTATAAATAACTGAAAAAAGCACAAATGTCAGAGCATGTCAGAACACCTCAAGGACCCCAAAAAAACCCTTAGACCTCAGAGGATTAAGCATGGATGGGGACCTGCCCTTATCCAACAGCTCTTGAAGGAAGCCAAAAATCCACGGGACCCCACACGTTCGTGGGTCTAGATCTCTATCAGCACACCATTTGGAGAACACAGACCATTTAGATGCGTAGAGCTGCCTCGTAGAGGGGTCACCTGTGGTGACAGAGAGACCGGAGGGAAAGCATAAAGTGGGAGGCTGGGCCAGATTTGGGCCAGCGCATCCTCGTTCTTTGAAAAGAACATCGGGCAATGAGAGTTGTATTTTGACGCAAACAGGTCGACTTCCGCTTTGCCGAAAAGGCGCCACAGTAACTGGACTGTTTGGGGGTGCTGGGACCATTCCCCTGGGGGCACGTAGTTCCTGGACAGTTTGTCTGGGCCGTCGTTCAGGTTGCCTGGCACATGTGCAGCTCTAAGCGAGCGCAGGAGGTGCTGAGACCATACGAGAAGGCGTTCTGTCAGATAGCAGAGACTCCTGGATCTGACGCCGCCCTGACGGTTTATATAGGACACCACAGACATGTTGTCCGAGCGGACTATCACGTGGTCGTCCCGTATGAACGGGAGGAAGCGCTTGAGCGCGTTCTCGACCGCTATCATCTCTAGACAGTTTATGTGAAGGCATTTCTCTTGGTCTGACCACAGGCCAAAGACCGGTCTGCCCTCGAAGAGAGCGCCCCAACCTAGGTTGGAGGCGTCCGTCGAGATGACTTTTTCGATATGACACGGCTCCTATCGTCACCCCTCGCTGGTACCAGTCGGCCGCTAACCAGGGCTGCAGAGCTGAAACGCAGCTCTGAGTCACTCTGATTCGTCTGCAGCCAAAAGCCCAAGCTCGGTGAGGCACTCGAGCATTCTACCAGCGTTGTAGCGGGCGCATGCACAGTCGGCCCAGCTGAAGCACTGCTGCAGCTGAGGCCATACAGCCCAGCATTCTTGAAACGTTTTCAGAGAAGCGACGCTGCCCTTCTGGAAAGACGCGGCCAGGTGTCGCACATGGCGCGTGCGCTGTGTCAATAAACGGGCCGTCATAGCCACAGAGTCCAGTTCTATCCCCAGGAGGAACTGACTAACTGGGCAGTAATGAGCTCTTGGTCCAGTTGACCGTGAGACCAAGGCTTTCCAGATGACTAAGGAGCACTGTTTTGTGAGATAAAAGTTCTATCTCTGTCTGTGCCAGAATCAGCCAATCGTCCAAATAGTTCAGAATCCGCATGCCCTGATTTCTCAGGGGACCGAGAGCCCTCCATGCACTTCGTAATTGTACGGGGTGCTAAAGACGGGCCGAACGGGAGGACAGTGTATTGATATACCTGGCCGTCGAAGGCGAATCTCAAGAATGGCCTGTGACGGGGTGTTATCTGAATCTGAAAGTAAGCATCTTTCAGATCGAGAGACATAAACCAGTCCCTCGGGCGAATTTGCACGAGGATTTGTCAGGTCATGATCATTTTGAACGGTCTTTTCATGAGAGCTTTGTTCAAATGTCTCAGATCTAAGATAGGTCTTAGAGCTCCGTCCTTCTTGGGTACGAGAAAGTAGCGGCTGTAAAAGCCTTACTCGCTCAAAGAAGGAGGTACTGGTTCTATAGCCCCTTTGCACAGCAGTTTGTCCATTTCTGCGTGGAGTTGATGCACTTTTTCCGCTTTCACTTTTGTCTCGGTCCTAGCTCGAAAGCAAGGTGGACAACAAGGGAAGTGTAGTGAATAGCCCTGTCTTATTGTGCTTAGCACCCACTCAGATATCCTTGGAATCGCTTCCCATGTTTTTACATGTATAGCTAGGGGCAGAATGGCCTCCGAGATACGATCGGCGCACTTTGTGGGCTCGGGAAACTGAACCGGAGGTATGGGCGCGGCGCGCGCGCCTTCGGCGCTCGAATACGGCGGCTCGCTGACAGTGGTAGCTGGCTGTTTCATATGTGACATCCCGATTGCTTTGAATGGGGAACGTTTTTGTGATAGCTTTGTGATACGCGAGCGGCACCCGGGGCAAAAAGTTTGTTAGTAAGCGTGAGCGCTCGTGAGCAGGCACGTAACTTACATTCATATGTGATGTCCCGATTGCTTTGAATGGGGAACATTTTGTGATCACTTTGTGATCACTTTTGCGAGCGGCGCCTGGGGCGAGGTGTTTGTTAGTAAGTGTGAGCGCTCGTGAGCGGGCACATAACTTACATTCATAACCTGACCGATATGAGGCTGCTTTGGCCGTACAACAGAGCGGGCAGATAGTAGGCGTGGGCATGTAGTTGTAGGCACGTTTCCTACATCTAACAATCGAGCGGCATTTGCCAGCTTTAAGAGAGTGGGCTCTGTGAGAGCGAGAGACACGGGTATAGTGATTGTGTGTAGGGGTGAACACTGAGATGTGGGCACCTTTTCTACACTTATAATACCATATCGGCCTGAGCCGATTAACCAGACAATATACCCTTCTCTGTGATGCGCAAGCAGCGCCGGGCGTTTACGAGCACTCTTAAGCGGGCACGTGACTTACATTCATAGCCATGGGCAGAATAGCCTCCGGGTTCCGATCGCCACACTTCGTGGGCTCGGAAAAACTGAACCGGAGGTATGGGCACGGCGCGCGCGCCCTCTGTGCTTGTAAATGGCGGCTCCCTGACAGCGAAGGCTGGTTGTTTCACATGTGACGTCCTGGTTGCTTTGAACGGGGAAAGTTTGAGATAACTTTGTGATGCGCGAGCAGCGCCGGGCGTTCATTAGTAAGCGTGAGCGCTCGTAAGCGGGCACGTAACTTACATTCATAGCCAGGGGCAGAATAGCCTCCGGGTTCCGATCGCCACGCTTCGTGGGCTCGGAAAACTGAACCGGAGGTATGGGCGCGGCACGCGCGCCCTCGGTGCTTGAATACGGCGGCTCTCTGACAGCGAAGGCTGGCTGTTTCACATGTGACGTCCCGGTTGCTTTGAACGGGGAACGTTTTGAGATAACTTTGTGATGCGCGAGCAGCGCCGGGCGTTTACTAGTAAGCGTGAGCGCTCGTAAGCGGGCACGTAACTAACATTCGTAACCTGACCGATATGAGGCTGTTTTGGCCGTTTGACAGAGCGGGCAGAGAGTAGGCGTGAGCACAGAGTTGTGGGCACATTTCCTACATCTAGCACTCGAGCGGCATTTGGCAGCTTTATGAGAGTGGGCTCTGGGAGTGTGAGAGACACGGGGGTATCATGCTTGCGTGTAGGGGTGAACAATGAGATGTGGGCACATTTTCTACACTTAGAGCACCACGGCGAGAGCCGGATAACCAGACGTTATACTCTTGAGATTTTGCAGGGACTCAACCGTTTTTGAGAGATTTGTCTGGGTTGCCGTAGCAACGGCGGTTGTGTGCAGGCGAGCGGATTGCATTACCGGCTCGTTGGCTGCCGAATACACCGCTGCAGTAGCTTTTGTAGCCTTCCTGGATCGAGGAGGAGGCGGAGTGATGAGAACTCGACCACTCCTCGCTGTCCGATGCCAGGATGGAACAGCTGTCACCTGGGTCTATTCCTTCAGCATCGTCCCCTAAGGCGGCGGCAGTGAGGGCCGAAGCCGGCAGCTGCGCGTCCGTCCGGGGCGGAAAAGGAGAGAGAGAAGTTGGCGGGATGTACTCCGGCGAGCATTCCAGTGTGACTTCAGGCTCCGGTGGTCTCTGTGAACGGCACTTCTTCTTGCGCGGTCCAGAGGGCGGAGTGACAGCTTCCACGTTGAAGTATTCGAGTCGAGCCCGCAGGGTCGACAGCGGAAGCGCTTCACAGGAAAATTGCGAGGCATTTTTAGAAAAACGCCTCACGCTCTTTTAGAAATTGAGTGTCGCGGCGGCAAACACTCACAGAAAGCAATAGCACTAAAAGGATACTCGTCGCCGGATGGCGTAGCAGGCACGGAAGGCTGAAGGCGGCGAAGACGACCGGCTTCCTCAGGCGCTTTCCTCTGCGTGCTGGTCGCTGGTTTTGATGACGGCGGCTTCTCTCAGAGTCCAGCAATGCGGAGAGCTTCGCTGAAGATGATGAAATCAGTGGCGCAACCTCCGAGCGGTTCATTTTACAGTTTCCCCTGCATTATGTTGACTATTAGTGACAAGAAAATTGATTATTTGTCAAATTCGAATGATGTTTTAGTAATTTATGACAGTATGAGTGAGTTTAATTGTAAGAGTCAGTGAAATGTCTCTTGACTCACCAAGTTTGCGTATGTGTGCTTAGATGGTGTGTTTTCACAGTCAGGGAAATTCTGGAAACTCCCAGGTGTTGAAAATTAATTTAAAAAAGTTATTTCCATAGTAAAATTTAGTATTTTCTGGTTGACTGCTTTTCAATTTTCATTTTGTAAATTAACTCTGTAAATTAATACTGTATATAGGCACAGTGAGGTGCTCCATATGCCATAATGGATATGTTTTGATCTGTGGGGATGTTCATGGCTCTATCACAGCTGATGTTTATCATTCGTATCTTGATGAAATGCACCAGGTTAAACCCATGTGCTGAATGTCATATTTCCCTCATGATTATCTGACAGTTAAAGCTTAGTGGGGTCACATGAGAAGTGCTTTGTGTGTCAATATTAAGTGATTTTGACAGATCATAGCATGATCTCACAAAGGTTTCAGCTTGACATAAATATGTTATCCTCACTCTTTATGAACAGCTTTGAGAGATCAGCATGCCTCACCTATTGCACATTCAGTGTTAAACGTCATATTCCAACAAATCCAAATTATTCACCAGAAAATGATTTTCTTTTTTGGTTCTCCCCCTTTATTTGTTGGTCCTGGAGAAAAATTCCATTCAAATAAACACAGCCCTCAATGCGGATCCAGTTTTGGCTGGTTAGCTCTGGCAGTCAAACCTGCTGGTAGATTTTGTAACTCATCATTATTTGGGGAAAAGCATCTTTCTCCATTGACGACCATAACAGTTACTGCAATAAACGACCCCAGAGTCACATTTTTATCCAGAGCCCCTTTCAGGGATGTAGGGAAACCTCCCTGCCAGACCTCCACACTTTAACAATTCATAAAAGTGTTGAAAGCAATCTGAGCCGAGAAGATTAAATCTTCCAGCACAAGGCAGGGGAGGACGTGCGAACGAGGTGCAAAAAGAAAATGCATCCGAGGTAACGCTCACATCGGCTTACACGGGAGAAGCAGCTGTTGAAGTGTTTAGCTTTGATTTCATTCAGGAGTGACATAATTGATTTTAATGAGATGTTTATAGAGTGAAGTGGTTGTATTGCTCAATCATTTGCCAGTCTGCCTGTTGGGCTCTGCTATAGAAATGTACAGCATTCTCCAACATCCACAATTCTCTTCCTTAATCTCTTTCTTTCTTGCCTTTTTTATCTCATGAGTAAAATGGCATCGGGGTGCTTTTCCTATACAACGACGTAACTCGCTGCTTAACTAACATATACGATGCATCTTTGAAGAAATCAACTAGATAGTCATGACTGTTTCCTGAAACTGTATTGTTGCACATTTGTCATTTGGCTGGTGGTGGAGTAATAATTACACTTAAGTAATCCATTATGAGATCATTTCTTTTCAAATTTGTTTGCTATGAAGTAAGAGGATATGGCTTCTGAGGATAATTCTCATTTGCTTTCCCCCCCCAGATTCACAGGATCATAGAACACATATGCGCACTCTTCAAAAATAGTGCTTCAAATCGCTTGACAAACTAAAAGACGTAAATTACATTTGTATAGACCTTATGTGGCCCCGCCCCTTTTCAGCGCTGCGCTCATTGTCTTTTTGTCTTCCAGTCTGTACTTTCACAGCGATCTTGCCTATTTATAAATGAACGGCTCATTTTAAAATCGACATTTGTTTAGACATATGGTTTAAACATTACAATGATCATGATAACTTTTGTTAACTTTACATCAAGTAAATCCACTTTAAAAGGCACCTGCGATGAGATGACTAAACGCCTGTGAAGAGACGACTTGACGCCTGTGAAGAGACGACTCAACGCCGGCGATATGTTATGCCCTAAATTACTACATGATTAACTAACTGTGTTTTTTCTTTCTGTAAGGCTGCTTTGAAACAATATGTATTGTGAAAAGCGCTATACAAATAAATTTGAATTGAATTGAATTTAAAAGCTAATTACTCCTGGACAGCAATCCCATAGAAATATACAGAGCGACCGCAAAAACGGAAGTTCAAAGACAATATTCTAAAGATGGCGGTGCGCTCGTTTCTCTTGCGCATACGGTCTATATATTCAAAATAATACATATATATATATATATATATATATATATATATATATATATATATATATTGTACTGAATGTCAGCTTGCTTATTTTGTCCAAGTCTACATGTCATGCAAACTGTGCTTCTAACCGCAGGTTGAGAGCTGTCGTTCCAACCACACACCACTACTGAACTACTGTATGCTGATAATGACGGAACTTGTGACCATAGTTGACAAAAAATTCTTTTGAGAAAAGCACTCCTTGCTCAGTGCAGTGCTCATTTTCAAAGAGAGTGCAAATTGCAGTCTATATTTGCCGTAAATTGTGCACAAAACAGATTCAATATTAAGTGGAGTTTATAGTCCATAAGGAAAAATTGCTTTGATTATTTTGTTTGACCGCTCCATTTAATTGACATATCTTTATATGACATTTTATTTACATGCTTTTGATAAAGAAGTATGATTTTAGTAATGCCCAAAAACTCTCAACCACATTAAAAAGCAAAAGTGGTCTCCACCATTTTTTTAAATATATATATATATACTATATATATTGTTGACCACTACAAAGTGACTTAATTGACAAAGGTTATGTATACAGAACAAAGTTCCAAATAATTGGAAATTCATTGTGGAATCTTTCTATTATCGATTTATGGTTTAGCTGTTCCAGAACTAATGCAGATATCTTACACTTATACTAATAAGATTAGGGATGCTAACGATTAATCGATGATCAATTAATTGTCGATAATAATTTAATCGATAAAACTTTAGCAGGGTCATCATTAGAGTGTGTAGTTTTGAGGTGAATGCGGCTCATGCACAAAACATCTGCAGCAGAAACTCATGGAAAAAGCGAAACGAGCGCGTCGTAGTTACGTATTCTAAGTGTATCAATTTATTTAAGTCATGCAATGTGTTAGATAGGCTAGATGTTTATTTCAAAACATAATTAACCAAGGGTCCAAAATAACCTCTAAACAAGTGATTATACTGAACATAACTACTTGTGTAAATGCCACAATACAAGTACACAGAATAAATAGTGTTCACATCGTCCCTAACCACCGTACCTGAGATCCAGTTTCCATTGGTTGAACTTTTAAATGACGTTGGAGAACTATGCGTCATGAACAATGCTACGATCGGATCTCGGAAGTCGTATAGCTTTAGCCAAGCAGTGTGTCATCGTCTCTACTTGATCTAAAACCATTGTCACTCCTTGGCACAAACGCATCATGTGTATACTGTTTACATGTGCACTTTTTCATACAAATAGTTTGGTTTTTAATTGAAACAAATAGGCTGCTTGTATTCTGCTTGAGTCTTTTTCAACAAGACATTACACAAGTCTATCTGTTATGAACTATGATTTTACAGATCACATTTTCATGTAAAGCAGTTATTTTTCACGCTATGTAAAACATCCATTTATAATATGTTTTTAAATTTAAAAGCACTTAGTGATGGTCATATTCCCTATATTCATTGTAAACCCAAGGATATTTTGTGTTGGTTAAGCAAGTGATTGTTAAGTAACATGATAACTTACAGTACTAGCCGGCCCCCCAGGCTCCGGATGTAAGAGGTTAAGATTAATCGATTAATTGATCGTTAATTTTTACAACGATTAATAATGGGAATTCATGTAAATTGACATCCCTAGCCACCGTGTTTTACAAGTCTTTACCAGTTTTTCATCTTCAGTGTACATTTATGGGCTGGCTGCTGTGCTCTGTTATAGAGTAAGGCATGCCGGCAGATCCATAAGGCTTTGATGAAAATCTGAAGAAAACAAGCAAGGCTCCCAGGAGAGACCACATGCACCCTGGGCTTTGATTCCCCCCCCCCCCGCTCCATCACACAGCTGCACTAATACACACACATGCACAGGCGGGTAAAAGGAGCGTTCATTTTGTATTCAGGTGGAGGCCCTGTCTTCTGTTTGTCTGATGTTATTACTTATTTATTATTCACAATGCATAAGCCGGGCTCATTGACGTACGTTGCCTCACTGGTGGGCCGGGTGACTTAGGATAATGTGTATTCTCCACAGATAGGCGGCAGGGACCCAGTCTCGGCTGTCCCCTTTTAATGGCCCATCCGGATGCCAAAAAGAGGGGGATGGCGATCGGTCATGTGAATTCATGGCATGTTCCTTCCTGACAACACCTCGTCCCGTGTCTCATCTCCCTCCAAGACCAGTGGTTGCCACTTTGTGCTCCCTTCGCTTCCTGATTGATTGACAGGCGTGGAATGACGTACAAGTGATTATGAAGTCGATCTGTGTGTTAGTGTGTGGAAGAGGTAGGAGGGTGATTGACAGCTTTGTGGTGGTGTGAAACTTTCCACACACACACACACACACACACACACACACACACACACACACACACACACACACACACACACACACACACACACACACACACACACACACACACACACACACACACACACACACACACACACATACACACACATAGCAGCTTCGAGTCATTTTGACCAGCAGCTGGTGACTGAATCCCTGGGCCTAAAGCGGATTGTTCTTCTCCCGAGGCGTTTTCACACCCATTCACTTTCATCAACACTCGCTCATGGACAGATTATTAATATCATAGTGGTTGTTTCCTCCCCTCGGTCATCAGCGAACCTTGTCGGAGGTTATACCAGCTAGCAGTGAGTTGGCGGTATATATGGCTCACTCTATAATTGGCGCTGCATTTCACAACAAGAAAAGAGTGCAATATGTTTTCTCAATAAAATGACTATTGGTTTAATTTCAGCAGTGTAACATATCTGTAGATTTTCAAAAATATCACTTAAGCCTTATTCGGATGGGATTAGTTTAGCATGGAGAGGTGGTGTAAGGTAATTATTATGAGTCCCGTCGAATGCGCTATCTCATGAATCATTACGGACAATGTCAGTAAAGATTACGGTGACTTTTACCTACTGGAAAAAGGTCTGGAAAAATTACGTCAGGTAATACTAATCCCATTCGAATAGACCCGCTGTAAAAATGTACGTAAATATTACTTCATTTACTGTTTAAAAGTAGTTTTCCCGCGTTTTTTTAATTATGGAGGCGCTTGAACAAGCATTCAGTTGCGATCTAGGTGGTGGGACAAGTCTGTGGAAAAACTCAAGTGTTACAGACTATGTAAATATTACAGACTACCTGTGGTAAAATTACTTTATTGGATCTAACCTTGTAAAACTAATCCAGCCCAAATAGGGCTTTAGTATGATAAGCTGTTTTCCTCATGGTGACCAAAACAATTTTGCCACAAGAACAAGGATTTCAGATATTGCCATTTTTGTGGAGACATTTTTCCCCATAACGTAAGGTTTATCACCACCACACACTGGTGTCCATGTTTTATGGGGACTTTCCATAGACATAATGTTTTTTATACTGTATTAACTGTATATTCTATCCCCTATCTCTAAACCTACCCAATAACAGAAAACCTTCTGAATTTTTACATAGCTTACTAAGTGATGTTTTTTGAATGCTTTCCTCATGGGGACCAAACAATAAAAAAATCAGGTATACATAAATCTTGTTAGAAATACATTCTGATGGCTCACTTTTTAAAAGTTAACATGATAGACTTGCTCTGTTCCAAAATCTATTGAGCTGCTCTCGGTCTCCTGCCTATAGCAGCCATTTACTCTGAGACCATAACTGACTCATGACTGACTCGCAGTGCTTCAGGCAGAACATCAGCGTGTTAAATAACGCTCCTCACGCAAATCGCGCAGGAAACTCTATTGATTCCAAATTAACTTGATGTTAGCGTTTGGCGAGCAACACAATATTTCCCCCCGTCATTTTGAAAGATACATGTAATTTTGCCTGACAATTTGACCCAAAGAAGATGGATCCTAAGAGCTGCTTACCTCTTGGAGAAGTCTTTACATTGATGCAGTAGCTTATGATTTATACAATAATTTATGAATTGTTGTCACTCTTTAAACCTTTGGCACTATAATTTGAATGACTGTAATGACCACTAAAGCAGATAACACTCACCTAAAAATTCACAGTTGTTCTCATTTGAGAAATTTCTTTTTACATTTCATCAGAATTAATGCAATTTCATGCAAGCACAAATCAAGAGAATTTCTGCTCATACCTGGTTTCTTGATTTTGTTTTTATAATTATACATTTATACACATACATTATGAAAATTATACATTTCTATTAAAACAACAAAAACACTTTGTATTGTAGCACATTGGTAACTGCATTCGATAACAATATAGTTGAGATTCATATTTGGATTTATTACGGGTCGTCACTGAGAAGCTGAGATCATTATTTTCAGATCATTAGTGTGTGTTTGTTGTGTAGAGAGAGTATGTGCGCATGGTTCCCATGTTTGTTAAGTAAGTTGAAAAGTAAGTTGCTTAAAATGCAAGGTTTGTTTAAATTAAGTAAAAACACTATTTCAAAACTGTATATGATTGGGGGATTTAAACTCTTGATCTGGCAACCCCAAGCTTATAGGTATGCAAGATAATGAAAATATCAAATGAATGCAAGATCATGTGAATATCCCCCAAAAAAAGAAGGATAAATAAACAGCGGGCCAATATCGCAGACGACTATGCCTGATTTATTGAGAGAGAAATCGTGATCAAGATTAATATACAATCGATAATGGTTAACACTTTATTTCAATGGTCCACTTCATGTCATCTAGCAGTCATTAGATTATTAGTTAACTGTCTGATTAATATCTGCTAACGCTTTATGTTGATGCTCCTCAGACAATATACTGAATATAAGTAAATTTACAACTTCATGTCAACTTATTCTACTAACCCGAACCTTTAACAGTCTAATAATACTCTAATGAGAGTTAGTTGATATATAGTTGTAAAGTTACTTTGGAATAAAGTGTATCGGAATAAAGTGTAACCCTATCTTCTAATACACATTCTTGACTGATTGACGTATTTCTCAATATACAATAAAGTTTTGTTTGAGAATTAAGGAATTAGTACTGTTTTCTGGTATTTTGAGCCTGGCTCTTATGCATGAATGTAAAAGAGTAACAAAACTCACAAACTTGTGCAATTAATAAGTTAAAATTGAAATTTTTCAATTTGCACACACAGACATAATCCAAACACTGTTATGAATTCAAAGTTGCAGATGAATAGTCATAAACGTGTACAATGACATTAACATAAACAGAAAGACATACACAAATGTGTATTACATATTTGTATACTTTACTACAATTTTGCTGTACAACCACAAGTCTGAACTTACAACCTCTTAAATCTTGCAGTACAACTTCGCAATCTTAGCACCTTGACTTTTGATACTACTTTATTCCTGTTGCAATACTGACTTATGCACTTGCAAATGCAGGTGCGAGAGAGCAGGACCGGGGCTGAGAGTGGGACTGAAGCCGTTTTATAGGTCGATGCCTGACCAATGAAATATGTAGCACTATAATATTTATTGAGCAATTTATAAAATTCAAATCTATAATCTCCTGGGTTTTTCTACTTTTGTACCGTTATTGTTATGGGTGTTTGTCCGCCGTTCTTGGTCTTATTGCGGTCAGTCTGTAATCTTCAGCCATGCTAATTTATTTCCCTGCGAACATACAAATAGGCTTGTGTGAAGTTGCAGTATTATTAGGGCAGAGCCATCTTTAGCCACAACCTTGCGGCAGACAATCAGAGACAAAAGCTGGAAAATGACAGGTTTGGCTATGATTTATTTGACAGGATAGCAATTTCTGAAGCCCCCTCAGGCATGATTTCCATACCGGCCCAGTCTGGGAGGTGTTGTGATTGCTTCTCAATCATCCAAGGCAAACACTAATTAGATTTTATTTTGGTCTGTGGAATGAGAGGTCTCCGGTATGGAGGGCTGTGTGTTGATGTGGCAGAAAGCTGGAGGCTACTCGGACACTTTCTCATTCTCTGTGATTGGTCGTTGAGTTGAATATGCACCACGAATCTTGACATTCAAGGTTTTACCTGCTTTTAAAGGCTCGATTAATTATCATTGGAGAGCCTCAGGTGTTCTGGTGATGGCCGATTGACCCGTGTGCGTGTGTGTGTTTGTGTTTCCAGACAGATGCTGCCCTGATGTATGACGCGGTACATGTGGTGGCCGTGGCCGTCCAGCAGTCTCCTCAAATCACCGTCAGTTCCCTTCAGTGTAACCGCCACAAGCCCTGGCGCTTCGGCAACCGCTTCATGGCGCTCATCAAAGAGGTACTTCTCATCACACTGTTCATTTAGACTTTAACCTAAACAGTGTTATTACACAAATAAGTGCTATCAATATTAATATTAATATTAATTAATGGTATGTACTTAATATAAGAACACATTAAATTGACCAAAAGAGACAGTAAATCATTTTAGATTGGTTACAAAAAGAATTGGTTACACTTTATTTTAAGGTGTCAGTGTTACAGTAATTATACATTTACGTACTGATTAATAATTATTAACTACATGTACTTACTGTAGGGTTAGGGTAAAATTAGGTATTGGTTTTGGTTGAGGGTTATTTGGATGTTATTATGCATAATTCACTGTTATTACTACGGTAAATACATGTAACATACAGTATGTAACAAGGATACTGTAAATAAAGTGTTACCAAATAATTCTATTTATTCTAGCAGTATCAGGGCTCTACATAGCAACCATTTCAGTTGCATTTAGGACTAAAATTACTGAAGTCACTGAAAAACAAATTCAGCCGCACTGATGCGAGTGACCTGATCGATGCTCATGGATGGTAGTAAAATACAACCGTGATAACAACCAAAACTCCCAAACTGCATCTAAACTGCGCAACAGTTGTTCAGCACTGAGATCAGCTGGTTTTCATGTTTTCAGTCAACTGAGCAAGTGTGACAAAGTTGTGCAATAGACTACACTTCAGAGATTGAACATTGGAAATCTGTTTGTGAAATAGATTTACATGAGCTGCTGCTGTTTCTTTACCGATAAATTAACTGAAAATATTACATTTGGATTATCGGAAGCCGGATATTAATGGGGGCTTGGGGCAAAAATGGCACCAAAATAATAAAAATGCCACCAAAATTCGAGATATGGGGGAAAAAATGGCCCATAATAAGTTCTTGTTTTTAATATTTATAAAAATGTTGATCAATATCACATGAGCAAGACTGTCAGAACGATATTAAATGTGATATTGATTTTATACAACTCTTTTTGAGACACTTTTGTGTGCTTTTTGCACTTTGCCAATTAAATTAATTCCAAACAAAGCCACCGTTGCGCAACAGTGGTGTTTCATTACTGAAAGAATCAGCATTTTTCAATGAATGGAGCGGGTCATTTATTCAGTGACTCATTGATAAACAGTCACTTGCTTCGCTCCTGAATGAATCAGACATTTTTATGGCGATAAATCAATGACAAAAAGAACCGAGTGCACAACTGATGCTGGCGCGCGCGGTAAATGACTTTTGCGAGAGGATAACAGATCTACATGCGAGGAAACGGGAACTCGCGAGCTCATTCAAACCCTGCGCGTGCTCATGACATCTCCTCTGCACACAATACAAGCCCTCGCTCGCGCATGATCATTCCACACGCTCTCGCGCTCGATCTGCTCTCGCCTGCTGCTTTTGCTCGCTCGAACACTTTTATCTTTGGCTGTCGAGGGGCGGGACTTACTGTTTTAATAACCTCAAATGTCATTGGTTACTTCCCCTTTTCCGGAAGTCAGTTGTGATTGGACGTCTGTCCAATGACTTGTAATTCACTTGACATGAGACATGATACATCACTTAATTTATTGTGGTTTATTAATGTGTAATGTGATTTAATGCATTGTTAATATAGAATATATTCTTACCAGGTACTTTATTAACAGAAAGTCTTACTAGTCATTGCATTGTGTTGTTAAGAGATATTTACAGACTGTAACGACACATTTCCATGGTTATTAGCATTCTGCCAAAATTCGTATCAATTTTTACATTTTGTATTCATAACACTATGATTTGTGTTGTTGGCATTAAAATATCTAAAAGAAATTGGATAAAAATGTGAATGCAAAGTCAATTTTGCTGTAGTTCACCACTACATTACCACTTTACCCCCATTTACCACTATTTACGTTTATCCAACCCAAATTAAATTTGATCTGAGAACCTCAGAATGTATAAAGTGTCCATTAAATAGTTGTAAATATAACAAGGGCTTTGGATGAAAGATAAATTACTTGTTTATATCAATAAGCAAGAGTTGTTGTGTAAGCTTTTTTGTCTTCATCCTGTGTATTCCTATTATGTCAATTTTGAGTGGTTCATTATATTTTCTATTAAATGTAAAAGGGGTTCTGGCAGCATGAATGCATTTTTTTAAGATATGTTATGTTCAGATGGGGTGTAATCATTTAATATTGTGTACTGTACTTGCCTCATACTTTCTCTTATTATTTTATTAGCTTACAAAAAGTTAGATGATTAAGATCACTATATAATGTTGTAATAGCTACTTTGCTGGGTTTAAGCTGGGTTTAATAATTTAATATTGTTCCTCGGTATTCGGTAGCAAATTCTGAAAAGGCATTTGTAAGCTATAATTAATGCTGTGTACTGTATCTTAACTTGAGAAGCCAGAACACCTTTCACATTTAATAGAAAATATAATGAACCATTTATATTACATAACAATTCATAAGAATTTTGGTAGAATGGTACAATGCTAATAACCATGGAAATGCGTCATTACAGTCTGTAAATTTCTCTTAACAACACAATGCAATCACTAGTAAGACTTTCAGTTAATAAAGTATCTGGTAAGAATATATTCTATATTAACAATGTATTAAAGGTGCTATATGTATCTTTTCTTCTAAAATGAATCCTTTTTTTATTGCCTGTGTGTGAAGGGGTTGTAATCACACATTACAATGATCCACTTGTCGGGTTTTGCTATTACCT
This sequence comes from Siphateles boraxobius, assembly GCF_051911475.1. Lineage (NCBI taxonomy): Eukaryota > Metazoa > Chordata > Actinopteri > Cypriniformes > Leuciscidae > Siphateles > Siphateles boraxobius. The sequence goes on along the minus strand of NW_027508722.1, from coordinate 1,555,354 downwards.
CTGAAGGCCAGTATTCCTATTTCTCTGTGAAGGCTCCGGGTCGGATTTACCGTGAAATCCATCGGATGTGACGTGCATGCGCGCTCCCGAGCCTCTCTCCTTTTTAAAAACAGTCTGTGCAACGGCACTGCAGTAACTACATGGAGTCTGATAACACCAAAAAACGACCTGCCTCCAGCACAACACACACTCAAACACAAACTACACATAAATATAAAAAACAAACAAAAAAAAGTTTTATCTGCTCAAGTTTGTCAGGCCAAACGTGAATCGGATCAACTTCGAACGAAAACACGGATCAACATCGGCAGAGCGTTTGAATTATGGAGAGACCACCGCTTTGTTTTAGGTATAGGTATATATTTAGGTATAAAAACAGACCCGGAGTTGGCTTTCATCCCTATTGTGACGCTTTCTCCAGTGTGTTGAAAGTCTCAGTGTGGCCGGTACCATGATTCTCGCTCTTGAGTTCGAGCACGCGCACGAGCGCTCTTGTAAAAATTGGTTGCAATCTGAAACATCACCGCTAGAGGCCGCTAAAAACTACACATAGCTCCTTTAAATTACATTACACATTAATAAACCACAATAAATAAAACAAATTAAGTGATGTTTCATGTCTCATGTCTAGTGAATTACAAGTCATTGGACAGACGTCCAATCACAACTGACTTCCGGAAAAGGGGAAGTAACCAATGACATTTGAGGTTATTAAAACAGTAAGTCCCGCCCCTCGACTGCCAAAGATAAAAGTGTTCGTGCGAGCAAAAGCAGCAGGCGAGAGCAGATCGAGCGCGAGAGCGTGTGGAATGATCATGCGCGAGCGAGGGCTTGTATTGTGTGCAGAGGAGATGTCATGAGCACGCGCAGGGTTTGAATGAGCTCGCGAGTTCCCGTTTTCCTCGCGTGTAGATCTGTTATCCTCTCGTGAAAGTCATTTACCGCGCGCGCCAGCATCAGTTGTGCACTCGGTTCTTTTTGTCATTGATTTATCGCCATAATGTTTCACTAATCGATTGAACGATTGAATGATTCAATGACTCACTCATTAAGACAGTGACATGTCACTACCTACTGGCATTTTTTTTGTTTGTTTCAGATTTAAAATTGTCATTTCATTTTCCCCATCATTTCATATTTTATATTAAAAATTGCATATTTGAAACATAAATCTCACAACATTGTTTATGGAATTGTAATTGCAGTGTAAATATATTCATGTCACCTCTCAGCTGCATTAAAAATTCTGTGTAAATAAATGTAAAGACCACTTCAGATGCAGTTTTCTGCCACTTCTGCAGTGCTAAGATGAATTATGTTGATACTGATTTCATTTTATAGGGACCAGCCTGATCATGTCTTATTCTAATTGAACTTATTGTTTAAATATATATATATATATATATATATATATATATATATATATATATATATATATATATATATATATATATTAAACAAATGTAAACATTTAAATTCAACAATTTGTCATCAAAGATGACGAATACATTTAATATGGTTAGGAAAAAATGCACTTATGAAGGTAAAAAAAAAAGCCCCCAGATCTACTAGAAACGATAATAGTAACAAAATAAACAAACACAAGAACTCTGAATCAAAATAAAACACAAGGAGAAACAGAGGATGTCCACACGAACCATCAATGAAAGGGCAAGAACCAACAAGCAACAGGAGAAACACAGGTGTAAATGTAGGCAGCCACAAATGAATAAACAAGACACAGCAGAAAAACTACAATTAGAATACACAGGAAACAGGAACTGAATAACTTCAAAATAAAAGACATGACCCCAAAACACTGAAAACATCATGAGAAAAACATATTTGATTTGAAGGTGCTCCGAATTTTTGTCTGTGCTCTTTGCTGCGGTTTGAGTGCCTGGCTGGTGAAAATTCAGCATTGATCACAGGAATAAATTGCTATATTAATAGATATATTCAAATAGAATTTCTAGTTGTTTCACAATATATATTTTCTGTATTTTTGATCAAATAAATGCAGAATGCTTGGTGAGCAGAACTTCTTTCAAAAACATCTTACCGACCCCAAAAGTTTGTACATGCAACATATAAAGTGTCTTATAACATATAAAATTTTTGCTAAATCGTACATATTTTACAAGTTGCCCAATTCGTATGAATGACCCACCCCTGACCCCGCCCCTAAACCTAACCGTCACTGGGGTTTAGACAAATCCTACAAATTCATATGAGTGAGGTTGTACGAATTCGTACGAATCAGCCACATTTTACTCACTCATACGAATTCGTACGAATTGGTCGTGAGTTGGGTGAGCACCCGTCCCGGTTTGCGTTAAACCGTACAGCATTTTCAGCCCTTCTCCCGCACGTCGCATATTGAGAAAAGGTCCCGCATTTTCATCAGTCTGTTGGTTTTTAATGATCATATTAAGAAAACGTGCATGCGTTCTTTTGCCCTTTTAAGAAAGCATTTTATTTATTCTTTTTGCGGCGTATAGTTGTTCACCTATATTTAACAGCGCTTCGTCAGAAGTACAAATAAACTGTAAAAACAACCGTTTTTAAATCCTATCCAATAGTTGAAAGTGCAGGAGTAAATACGTTCACTAGTGGGTTGTGAAGGCTGTCAATCAAAATGTGGAGCGCTGATTCGTTCCATGTGTTTCTGTCAGAAAACAAATGGATGATTTGGTAAATTAAATTTAAAATTTAACAGAATTTATCAACTTGTTGCCTGCTGTGGTTGTTCTAATTCACATCCTTTCTAAAAAAAAAAAATGAACGTTTTTGGTTTAATATATTCTCAATATATAAGACTGTCAATTATCTAAATTCATGATGGTTTATATTTTATTTGTTCATTATTTATTTTGTTGGATTTTAGTTGGACTTGGTCAGAACTGTTTCAAAAATAGTGATCTGCATGATGATGTTGCCAGTGATGTTGAATTTAAATGTCATGTAAAATAAAGACATGCTATCAGGAAGGGACTACAGAACAAATAATTTGTATTAGCTGAAAGGCAGAATACAATTTTGTTTAATAAGTTAGATAAACATTATATAATCGTTTCAGGTTATGTTTTAGTGTTTGTAACATGTCCCACACAAACTTATAATCGTCCCACATTTGGTTTGTTTGATGGTGGTCACCCTAGTCGTGAGATCGTGTTGAAAGTGTCGTCAGAGTAACTCTGAGTGCTGTGTTTCAGAGCTGCGGCAGAGATGACCATAATCTGACATAGTTTAGAGACAGCAGTTCCCTTTCAGTCGATAACGTCAGACGTAGTCGACGGTCGACTGAATGGGGATCTCGCTAGAGAGCCTATCCTCTTCGAGTACTATTGAACGAGCCAATGTAATTGGCGTGCGTGATTCGCATCACACACTCCGCCCCCGCGGCGCGGGTATAAATACGGAAGTGGATGCACGCACTAGTTTCCTTTCGCTTCGGAGCCGATCGTTTGATGTCTCTGAGAGTGCTGTTGTCTACAACGAGCGAGTGTGTCGGTGTTCTTCAGGAAGACTCTCCCAGTGCTGGGGTTTTACAGCGCGAGTGCAGCGGCGATCGCGAGCTTTGAGCTCTCAACTGCTGTTTTAACAGCAACAAATTTCTAAATGTTTGTGTGTGTTGATGGCTGGTTAGAGGGCGGAAAAGTGAGTGCTTCACTGTTTCAGTTCTCTGTTCAGTGTTGCCGCGGTCATTCCCCTGTGTGCTCCGGCACTGGTGACGGTCCTATTTTCTGAAAGAGCAACACGGGTGCGTTTGCGTCTTTTTCAAGATGTCATTCCGCCCGTGCGTTTCTGGGTGCGGTCGTTCCCTGTCTCTCTCTGATGGTCACAACTGTTGTGTCACGTGTTTGGGCTTACAGCACGCTGAGACAGCTTTTGTGGACAGCTCATGTTTTCACTGTGGGAACATGACTGTCGCAGTGAAGAGGGCGAGGAGAGCGAGTCCCCCATTACCATGCCCCACCCTGCACGGGTGCCGTGTGGGATGGGTGACCGGAGGATAGTGTTGGATGTCCCGCCCGGTAACCATTCCCTGTGGGCTCCTCACTCCGCCCTTCCACTGCAACCACTGGAGCCTCCTGTGTTGTCTGCTGGTCCATCTGTAATGGGTGGGCCAGCGGTTTCACTCGGGGCTCCCCTGGAGGACAGGACGTCGATTGCAGCATCGGAGGGTGAGCTGACTTCTAGAGATGATGACTCGGCTGCATTGTCTCCCTCCGGGAGTTCAATGTTGCCCGAGCCGGATCCAGAATTATCAGCTATGGTGAAACGGGCCGCAGAGGCTGCCGGGCTCGAGTGGAACCTCCACCGTGTCCCGTTCAGTCTCGGTTGGAATCTGGAGTTTGGTGTCTTGGGGCGGGCCGCGCTGGTTCTCAGCTCGCCGCCCCAGTGCCTTTCTTTCCCGAAATGCATGGAGAGCTTATCAGGTGGTGAACAGCATCTTTCTCTGCCAGAAACTGCCTGAATAGCTTTTCCCCCTCATTACCCTTGATGGAGGAACGGTCTGTCGACACAGGTGCACCTGTGTCCGGCGGCTGCTGCCTTTTGGGGGGATCCTCGTCTCCCCCCTAAGGCCTGTGAGTTTCGTCCGTTCCAACGGGCAGAGCTTACAAAGCCTGTGGGCAAGCCGCTTCCTCTTGCATGCCATGGCGTTGCTGCAGGCTAGGGCACCCATGGCATGCACGAGGGTAATCCAGACCGTGCGCTCATAGGTGAGCACCAGACCACTGCATCCGACCTCACCCTCCGGGGCACGAGTGTCGTAGCGTGCGTGATCGGTCTGGTGATGTCCAACGTGGTGGTCCAATAGCGCCTCCGTTGGCTCAGCCTGGTTGGTATGGCGGATGCGGACAAGGTTCGGTTCCTGGTCTCCCCAATTTCCCAGGTTGGGCTGATCGGCGACGCAGTGGAGAACTGCGTCCAACAGTTCTCTGCCGCTCAAGCGCAGACGGAGGTCATCCGGCACATCCTGCCCCGGTGGCCAGCTGCTGCCTCCACCCGCCGCCGGTGGCAGCTCCTCCGCCTGCTCTTCGCCGTGGGCGTTCCCCGACCGCCGCTCCTGCTGGGCCTCCGCAGCAGCCTCCACCCAGGCCTCAGCATGGAGCCGGCCGCAGTAGAGACGCCCAGCCCGCTCCAGGCGCTGCCAAGCCAGCTGGCAAGCAACAGCGAAAGCTTTCCGGAGCGGGCCGCCCAGGAATGGATGAGATGCTCTTGGAGTGGCACGATCACTCCCTCCCCCTGGGTGAGGGCCGGGTGGAGCCTTTTGTTTGTGTGTGTGTCTGTTCCGCCGCTGGCTCCCAAAAAAAAAAAAAAAAAAAAAAAAAGCGGAGCAAGCGGTACCCACACTGCAAAGAGAGAGCAATTTCATCTGTTCCTGGGCCAGTCTGGCGGTTGTGACCCTGTATAGCCTTACTCTCCTCAACTCCCCCTTGGTCGCTAGCAGGACATTGCGACCGTTGCGCAAGCTTCCCTTGCATGTCACAACTCACCTGTCACCTCCTCGGAGTCAGAAGCTTCTGAGGACGCTTTGTTCAACTCTTCCCGCTCTACTCAATTGTGCCGCCATCGAGCCTCACGACAGTTATAGCCAGGGCAAGTGGAGACTCCATCCCCTGGGTCCAGCTGGGTCATGACCATTCCGGGGCCGCTCAGTTGCCCCTCCGGTTTCGTCTTCCTGCCAGTGTTTGTATAAACCGAGCGGACTACCCTTGGACAAACACTGGCTCTCAGCTGCCCCAGGGGCCCGCAGAAATGCGTTTAACCCCAGTGAGCCTTCTAAAAGCGACTGCGACTCATGGTCGCCTTGCGCCTGCTCAAGTCAGTGAATTCATCACACTTCATGTTGAGCAGAAATGCTCCTGAAACTCAGTGAAGTTCATCGCACTCAGGTGTTGAGCAGCAATGCTCCTGTAGCTCAGTGAGTTCATCACACTCAGGTGTTGAGCAGAAATGCTCCTGCAGCTCAGTGAATTCATCACACGCAGTGCTGAGCAGAAATGCTCCTGTTGCTCAGTGAAGTTCTTCGCACTCAAGTGTTGAGCAGAAATGCTCCTGAAGCTCAGTGAGTTTATCACACTCAGGTGTTGAGCAGGAATGCTCGTGAAGCTCAGTGAACTTATCACACTCAAGTGCTGAGCAGAAAATGCTCCTGAAGCCCAGTGATCTTTACATGTTGTGCTGAGCAATGCTCCTGTCTTTTTGCGCCCGTCGCTTGCACCTACGTGCCAAGTCAGGAGAGGAACAGGTCTTCATAGTTGCCCCTTATTGGCCCAACTAGACCTGGTTCCCATCGACAGCCTTCCTGACTTCCCCTGAAAACTCTTTCAGGGACGGGGCACGATGGCACACGCGTTCTTCCCCCGGAGATTCTGGGCGGTCTTACATCTGAACGCGGAGGTTCAGGTGGCTATCACAGGCATGTGATAGTTACCATCACTTCTGCGAGCACCCCCTAGAAATGGGTAGCGTGCTTACGCCTTTAGAAGTGGAACCTAGTCGTTGAGTGCTTCTTCTCTCCAGAGGAGATCCTGAAAGCTTTTCGATCACTTCAGTGCTCTCTTTCCTGCAAAATGGGTTGGAGTAGGCTGTTTGCCTTCACCCTCAAAATGATGTTGCCTCGGTGTTTAAACGACGCTCATCGTGTTGAAGAAGTGTGCAGAAGCACGTTCTGATCGTCAGGTTCCTGAGGAGCAAGGTCTTGTAAATCCTTGCGTCCCTCTTTATCCTCTTGGGCCTTGTCCCTGGTGCGATGCACTGCAGAGACCGCCCCTGAGCCACTGTAGGCAGTGAGTTAAAAATTCTGTTATATCAGTTCTCCTGCTCGCGTGGTCTCTACTAGAGGGTAGGGACTTGCTCGCTTTCGGTCAACGTATTGTGCCTGGAGTCTGGGCCGGCTAACTCTCACAAGCTGAGACCCCGGCTCGGATTCTGCCCAAGGTTCCTACCTCTCCCGTAATAGGAGCAGGTGGTGAGCCTGCAAGCGCTGCCCTGGAGGAGGCAGATCCAGCCCTGGCTTCTCTGTCCGTTCCTCTGGACGTGTACAGAACGCAAGCCATAGACCTCAGACCAGCTCTACAAATATCTGTTGGAATTCAGCAGAGAGGTGAGGCTGTTTCCATGCAAAGTCACACTAGTGCTTGCCTTCATTTCGGTAAAAATCCGAGATGCAACATGTCCACTTAGGTGTTGAGCTCCTCTATGATGAGTGTAAAGTGCTCCGCCTGGGCGTTGACGATATGCTTTGCTAAAACAGATTCTAGAGATGGGGGCTGGACGACACCTAGTTGAACCGCTGCTTCCCATGGGCTCCCTTCTCATGAAGCCAGTTTCACCGTGAGCCCGGTTCAAGTGTCGGCTTGCTGCGCCAGTCCCCTCCTATGGACTGGATACGTGCGCCTTTTCTACTCCAGTTGAGTTCCCTTAAAATTGAACCCTGTTGAGTTCCTCCACACCCCACCCCCCCCCCCCCCCCCCCGACGTCGGACGTGCGGAACGTCTGGTGTTAGGCCTACCACTCCTAAGCAGTGTGGAACCTGTGTTAGGCTGGGTCCATATGTTGCGGTCCCTACGGCGACCCCATATGTGTATTCTTCCACGATACGGCTCCCTGCGGTGAGCCCGTGTCTTCCCTCGGCAGAGTCTCTCTGCCGTCACTGTCCGGTGTGTCTCCCCCCGTCTTAGGCTGGAGCCACCCCAGTGACATTCCATATGTTAGACTGCCCGGTTTCCGCCCAGTTCATATGTGTATTTTCCACGTTACCTCCCTCTGGGTTGGATATAGCTTCCGCAGCTTCCCTTCCTTCCAATGTACGGGGAACGCTTTCCCAGTGGTCCTGTAGGAACAGCAGTGAATTCCCTGGCCTAAGCCCTGTCCTTCCCCGCCTTAAATTTGCGGTTGCATCAGGAGGCTTTGTTTTAGGCACTGGAAGGTGGCAGCATTAGTGGCGTTTTCAAAGGTTATCCCCATTCAGTCGACCGTCGACTACGTCTGACGTCATCGACTGAAAGGGAACGTCCTGGTTGCGTATGCAACCCACCGTTCCCTGAAGGAGGGAACGGAGGACGTAGTCCCCTTGCCACTACCGCTGGACCACCGCTGACCCCGGGTTACTCTCGGCTCCTCAGCGAAAAGCAACTAGTGCGTGCATCCACTTCCGTATTTATACCCGCGTCGCGGGGGCGGAGTGTGTGATGCGAATCACGCACGCCAATTACATTGGCTCGTTCAATAGTACTCGAAGAGGATAGGCTCTCTAGCGAGATCCCCATTCAGTCGACCGTCGACTACGTCCTCCGTTCCCTCCTTCAGGGAACAGTGGGTTGCATACGCAACCAGGACGTTTTCCACCACTGTGATCCAGGCACCACAATCCACTCTATAAAATGCTGAAAATGCTTTAATCTTCAAAGTGTTTCTGAATATATTCCTGGTCGTAAGGTTTTCGCCATTGTTTAATACATTATTGCTGCCATGATCAATAGAAAATGTGCTTTGAATTGAACTTTCAGCAAGTGATAATGATGTTAATTGCACCCGACAAATTACTTTTATGAATAAAGTGGTTTATCTTTTACAAGCATTTGCTTGTTTCTGACCTGGAATACCACTCCGTGAGAGCACTGCCGTGCAGAAGACAGCATATTTATCTTAATCTCTGGAAATGATTCTTCTCTGTGCTATTTTCAGGAAAACTAGAACGGCTAATCTGAACTCTCCTGTCATTCTGCTGCCTATATTTAGACAGACTAAAAACCCTTCTTTTATTTGCTGTGCATGATATCTTAACCACCCAGCTAAGACCAAAGGCAAACCGAGGGGGAGATATAAATACATTAAAGCAAGGTGGCCTGCTCTTCGTAAGCCAGTGACTCAAATCTGTGCTTGTGATGACCCCGCTCCAGACCCCCTGCCCTCCTCTGGATCTTCTTTGTCTAGACTACAAGTAGAGCCTGGGACTGCGGAAATACTGGTGAAGCTGTGCCCAGCTCTTTGTTGGAAATGATAATTAGAAGGCTGCTTATTCTAACGACATTTCACCGTCTTTGAAAATGCCAAAGCACTAATCAAGATAGATACCTGGTACTGACCTAAAAACAGATTCATGGTTTACAGTATATGCACTGTGGGGACTAAACACTTTCTGATGCATTGCAGCAGTGAATCACGCACATGCAAAAGCACAAATCCATACTGCAACTGCACTAGCAGACCGATAATTCTCATTGTACCATTATATGGTGTCTTTTTTTATTTTATTTTTTTGATGACAGTGAATAGCAGAAATCACACTAATCTGATCTGTAATTTGCAGTCTGAGAGCAACTCAGGCTGCCTTTTAGGTGGTCGTCCCTATGAAAAATAATTTATGCAGCTAAACACGAATGTGTGAATATATTATTGATCCTCCGGGAAATAAACTTTTTTAAAGCACAATTTTACTCAATAGTTTATTTTGTTTGTCAACTAACAATACAATACAGTGGATATACAGTAAATTTATCACAGAAAAAAATATATATTTTGTTGTTTTTTGTTTTTGAAAATAATATATTTTAAGCTTATTTTACAATTAATAGTGAAGCTAGAACTAGATGTTTCAATCCCTTTAGTAGGAAACTCTTGACAGTAGCAGTCGGTGTGGAGGGGTGACACTGAGGGTAAGGTATGTCATTGGGGTCATCAGGTGGGCACCCTGCTTCATGTGTATCTTAAATTCACGTATTTTAAAATAATTTTCTTGCATAATTTGACAAAAATAATGAAGAAATAACATGTTATTGCATTGATTTGGTTTTATTTTAGTATGAATTCGTGTTTGTTTATATATTTTCTGAATTAATTCAATTAATTTGAACTCAATTAATTTTAGTTAAAGTTTTAGTAATTTATTTGTGCGTTTCTGCCATTATTAATAGTTTTTTGGACATATCTATTAGGGCTGGGATGAAACCATATGATGAACCCATATCATGCTTAAATCCCAAAATATTTTTTCATCAATGCTGTTTTCAGTTCATGCGTGAACAAAACTTCACTTAACATTATTTGTAGCGCCTGCCATAAAATAATGGAAATAGCTTTGTTCCTTATTACTTTTGATATGAAACAAAGTCTGAGCTTTAAAATTGTCAATTTCATTATCAAATGCAAAAAATAAATAAGGTTGGCGCTCTTTAATGTGCCATGAAAGATAGTTGAAGTGTCACATGAACCGCTCATCTCTTCATCATTTCTACTAGACTAGACTAAACATGAATGAACATCACAAGGCTTGTTGAAAGATACAGTACAACTTATTGAAATTTATCATGTCTCATGTAATCAGTGTTTCAACCGCAAAAGATGTAAATCACAACAGCGTGTAAACAATATGTCACATACTGTAATGTTAAATTAACCCTCAGAAAAGCCATTTAGTGACCATACATTCTTTAGTTAGCTAGAAAAAATTACTCTAGATAGGAACATTTTGATATTCTGATAATATATGCACTATATTACATATTCATTATATTTCTACTTTACCTGTTTGGCAAAGAAGGCAAACGAGGGTAATTAATGATACACAGCTAAACAGAATGACTTATCGTCAGTAACCATAGTAACTCAAGAGTGGTGGGAAACTAGAACAAATGAAACATGTGACTGAGGATAAACAAACTAAAAGTGCATAAAAAGGAAACTAAGGCTGCGTTTAAACTTGGCATTAACACGCGATCACCGTGATCCGATCAAGCAGATCGGATCATAAGCCAATCAGGACACGGTGCATTTACACCTGTCCACATCAAGTGTTTTTTTATGGTTTGTGTTTTAGTCAACTATAATAACAGTGGTCTGAACAAAACGGATCTGATCACATGAGCTGTACAATGACAATCTGAACAGTCTGTCCTGCAGATCAGATTTGAAAAAAAACAAAAAAAAACATATCAAAGTGTGAACCGTACATTCTGATAAATATTGTATATTCACTGTTCAGCTAGAAAGGAAGAATTCATTCAATTCATTCATGTCGCAGGTTGGCTACAATAAATATTTTTCTTTAACCTCCAGGCCCACTGGGACGGTTTGACCGGACGGATAAATTTCAACAGGACCAACGGCCTAAGGACAGATTTCGATCTGGATGTGATCAGCCTAAGGGAAGAGGGACTAGAGAAGGTGCTGAATTTCATATGTCCTTAGTTATGTACCTGCTGTCCTTCATAAGGACAAATGCCAAATGCCCAGCCACTTAATGACAGGCAACAAAAATCCTCCTCCCCACACACACACACACACACACACACACACACACACACACACACACACACACACACACACACACACACACACACACACACACACACACACACACACACACACACACACACACACACACATACGGAGAGCCTCTAACCTCCCAGTTCTCTTCCACATGTGTCTGCACCTTCATGAATAATTTATTCCATTAATAATAAGGCCCTCAGTAGCCCTTTAGCCTTATGAAGTCTGAATTAAACAGGTGATTTGCAATTACAAGCTACAGGCTGTGTGTTTTCTGAAGTATTTTGTTTTTTGATGGTTGAACGTGTGTGAACGACTGCACTTTGTCATCTTGTTTTGAGTTGTCATTTCTCAAGAGGGTCCTCTGAAGTAAATGAGACGGGTTTGAGAAGGGAGGAATGGGATTGCAGTCCTTTGGTCCGCTGAAGCAATTCTCATTTTCTCACTCTCTTTTTTTCCATCTCTCCATTTTGCTCTCTTGTGCATGACAACATGGTCTTCACATCACCTAAGCCTCTGTACAGATAATGTCCCAATGATTAAAGAACCCAGACAATATTCACTAAAACGTCTCGTTAAGGACGTTACCCTGGTTCCCTGAGATGGGAATGAGGCGCTGCATCTGAATGTTGACGTTATGTGAACGCTTCTGCGTGACTGCATATGATGCACGTGTGTGAAATCACTCCAAACTCACTTGTGAAACATAGTGCCATGACAGATGTCATCTGTAAAGGACTACTGGACCAAACATCTTCAGCTTCTTATAGGCTAGATTAAATCACTCAGAGGTAGGAAGTATGGCAAAGCAACGGAGCATATTGTGCTTTATTGTTCCCAATTTTACAGTCGTAACTGAGACGTTCCCTTTCAAGGGAACTTAACGCTGCTTCAGAATGTTGGGAATATCCACACACACTACGCCATGTTGAACAAATGCCTGCCCACAAGTTGTGAATTGTAACAAGCACACAACTCGAGTCTCAAGCACTTGAGAGCGTGTGGTAGATTCCATATCCAGGCTATAGACCAGCCGGCCAAATCACATACATCTTGAAAGGAAACCCCTGATAACAATGCGTTAGAGGAAACCATATTCCTAGTAGAATGGGCTCTGATGATTTAGGACAAAGGAAGACTACGCGCCTCTTGAGCCAGAGAAATTGCCACAACAATCTATTTGCTTATACGATGCCCGAGGAGAAAAGCGATCCTGAAGGAACTCCAGCACTGAACAAACCGACCAGTTAACTGGGTCAAAATGAAGAGAGTTTCCTCTTTAAGGCATATAGTTTCCTCGTGGATGGATCTCTAGAGTTAAGAATTGTGTCAACAACATTAGTTGAGAGACCAGAGTTCAAGTGTTGATCCCCCTCAGAAGCAAAAACCCTCTCTAGAACTACTGGGAGCAGTGCGATCAGGGGAAAAGTGTAAAGGCATAGCATTGTCCACGTCTGAAGCATGGCATCCAGCCCCAACCGAACTGGATGTACGAGGGAGAAAAGAGCGGCCACACAGTTTGCAAACAGTTTATTTCCGCCTGGCCGAACTGCCTCTGATCAACTGTTTCTGCATGGAGTTTCAATTCTCCGAGGCCGGATGTCTGCCTACTGATTCAGGTGCTCAGGGATGTAAACAGCCCTCACCGAGAGCATCTTTCCCTGGGCCCTGAGGAATATCTGGTGCATAGAGATCACGACCGCAGACCCCCCACGTGATTTATGAATGAGACTACCGATGTGTTGTAGGATAGGAGGAAGTATCTCAGTGCTAGAAATGCAATCCTTATTACCAGGCAATTTGTGTGCCATAAAGGATTGTGATCTCTCCACAGACCTTGAGTTGAGTGGCTGTCTAGGACCGCACTCTAGCTGATGAGGGAAGCATCGGTCATTAGCATCTTGTGACGACAGGAGGCCCCCAGCACAGGAAACTTGGCCAAAAACCAAGGCTTCTTCCACATCACTAGGGTACGACGACTTCTGCGCATAAGCCTGATGATGTTAAACCCCTTGGTCTTCAGTCATTACTGCAATGGTCTCATGTTTAGAAGGTCCAAAAGAATCACATTGGACACGACTGTCATGAGTCCCAATAGTCTCTGAAACAGTGATGGCTTAGCCTAGCCTGATCTTGCCTATGGCTGAGAGAATCGACTTGATACGAGCAGGAGACAGATGTGCCTGCATCGTAGTCGAGTCCTATATCACTTCTAGAAAAGTGGTTCTCTGTAATGGACAAAGCACATTCTTGTTTGAGTCTAAACAAGTGCACAGACGGAGCTAGAACAAGTCAGTCGTAAATCTAATTGAGCATTTCCCTGTAATTGCAAAAGAGCAATAGCTGCATTCATGCACTCTGTGAAGGTGTGAGGTGACAAGGCTAGGCCGAACGGAAGAACCTGATGTTGGTAAGATTTGCCCCCGAAAGCAAACTTCCTGTGTTTAGGGAAGATGGATTGAGAATGTAAGCATCTTCTATTGTAACAAACCAGTTGCCAGACTTGATTTGGAACACAATGAGTTTCAGTGTTAGCATCTTGTACCCGTAAGTCCAGAGGGTACGGTTTAGATGATGGCAAGTGCTTCAGATGCAGCCACACAGAAGCATTCCCACAGCGTCAATATTCTGTCTCAGCACTCAGCTCCAATCGAAAGGGAACTGTTTTATAGATTATATGCCCCTACAAGAAAACTTGTCGGATATTGGGCCGTGCTCTTTATTATGTTATTGAGGAATTAATTCTCTTCTTTTGTATCATGTCATAGATTTATGAAAATATAGTTGTTGTTTTTTTCCAGATTGGGACATGGGATCATGCAAGTGGTTTGAACATGACGGAGAACCAGAAGGGAAAGGCAGCCAATGTGACTGACTCTCTCGCCAACAGATCACTGGTGGTGTCCACTATACTGGTAAATCAATCTAAATAAAATATTTTATTGGTTCTTATTTCTTCTAGTTTGCATGCATAATATTTCAGTGATTGGGCATAACTGTGTATAAAATAAATATATATATATCAGTTTCTAAATCAGTATTTTTGTCTAATTTTACCTTTATATAATATAAACTTGTTTTCAGAGTATATTATGCCAAACAGTGTTTTTGTTGGGAGGCCAACCAGTTGGACTGGAAAAGGGAAATGACGTGCTGTATAAAAAGTAGCAAAATCCAAAAATGGTGTTTTATTGGAAGCTGCTAAAATATTTACAGTGTAGGAGCAAATAAAAATAAATAAAAACTGTACAAAAAGAAAAGAAAACAGCAACAATGTGCTAAATTTTGGCTAAACCAAATGCCCCAAGTTTGCAACACTGCTCAGTATTAGATTTCTCTGAGTCCAGAATCAGAACTGTAATCCTTTTAGCCAGCAAGCATATTTATAGGCTGAAGCCCCACCTATAGGGCATACCAAACAGGTACAGACTAAAACGTTTGTAACAATCAAATTAAATGATATAAACACCCAACGCAACACTTAAACCTTCCAAACAGCTAAAACAACAACCATAAACAGAGAAAGAGTTTAACAACCAATTAAATGGCAAAACAACTGTTTCTAAAACTCTCGCTAAAAGATATAATATATATTGTATTGCTCCTTCACCTTCTCTTGTACACTTCTCTGATAGTTGAAGCTAAAGGCAGCTCACTCATGTCAGATTGCACTATTATAGTCCCTGAGTGACGAAGAACTCAAGGTTTGTGGTTTGAGGCTGTTCCAACCATTCCGGTCTCTCACCACCAATCAGTCCTTGTTCTTGTCATTTGTTCAGATGACGTGCCTATTGATGAAATAAACTAAGAAAACTCTTCAGTTTATGTATAGACAATTGTATAAACTACTCTTTGAAGTATCTCACTGTTCTCGTATCAGTTCTATAAGTTCGGTGTTTTTCAAGTGTGCTATTAGTATGCTTCTTTTAAACTAAAAATTATAGATTATGCTTTCAGTCTACTTTTTATGTACTTATTGGAAACAAAATACTTCACAAAATTATTCTTCAGTATTCTTAGCTTGTACTTAATCTTTTGATTGAGATATACTTATTAAGAATTCTACTACAAGTATACAGAACAGTCAACGTATATTTGGCTGTCTTTTACTTTTACTTTTCTTAAGTCTGATCAAAAGTTGAATTATTCTAAGGCTTGTACGCTTTTGATAGAGTAGCCTATTAAATACTTTTAAAATACCACAAAAAAAAATGAAATATGCTTAAAATAAATTTGAAGTATATTTTTTCAAGTAAGTGTACTAATATCAGTGCACTAGTAGTATACTTGTATGTGTACTATTCCAATACTTTTTGAGAGTAAACTTGACAACTTTTTAGTTCATAAAAGTATACATTAAATATACATTAATAGTAGTAGTACATTTTGAATTTGCCACCAGTTTAAATTATGTTTTTCTTTCTTTTTTTCTAGAACTGCAACTATACTAGTGAACTTATAGGTATATTGTTAGTTCACTAGTCATATACTTCTAACCCATTTTTAGTTTATGAAAGTACACTTTGAAGAATACTCTCAGTAAACTACTATTTTAATATTTTTTATACTGCAAGTATACTCGCAAGATTTCTTTAAGCTAACTACTTTTACCTTTACTATTTTATATATTATTTTTGCATTTTAAGTATTCACTGAAAAAAATTGTGTTGTTCAATACCAATTTTTACCCCCCCACCCCCATCCGAATTGTAAATTCGTTCATATGTGTGATGCCAGTGTTAGCTTATTTAACTCAGTCCTTTTGGTTTAGCAGAAATGTGATTGAAAAATTTCTAATATGAAATTATTATAATAATATGCCTGTCAAAGTTATTGACTTTTTGGGTATTTTTATTGAACACTCCAAATTGTGTGGCAGTGTGGCTCAGCATGGACAGATTTGACATGGGTTTCCTCTCGGTGACAAATTCATTCCTTAGTGGCAAATGATCTATAAAGTGTATATGGATATTATTGCACAGATCATTTGCTTTGGGGATAATTTGTTGTGAAATGTTTCAATTAATTTTGAGATCTCTGCCTTTTGATTGCAGAATTTGGCATTTTGGCAAATCTGAGCACAGACTGATCTTTTTCAATCTCTATAGTGGGACCTTTTTCTGGGGAGAAACATCTGAGAAACAGCTGTTAGCTATCTTTGTTATTGTCCATTAAATCTTATTGCTGCTAGGAGTTGAGCTATTGTAAGGGTTTCCGAAATGAATTTCTACGGGTTTATAGAAGGAATTGGCAAACTTTTTGTCATTAAGTGACTTATTTAATGCATTTATAATTGTATAACACGTTGTATTTAAGCATAATCATTTCACATCAATCACTTTCCAACTTGCTTATTTGAGGACTGACATAGAAATAGTGCAGCATTTTAAATATTTCTGAAGCGTTTTTTTTTAAAGCCTAATTTTGTTTATTTTCATAAATAACAGATTTCCATTGTGACCCTATTCTGAACCTGTTTGTGTACGTGAATGGTGTATTTTGCTCATCATGTCATTGTGAGTTGTGTGTGTGTGTGTGTGGAATGTTCAGGACTTTGTATACTTAGTTAAAAATCTGTAACACTGAGAGCGGTAATTTCTTTTTGTTCCTGAAATTTAAGATGAACAAATACATCAGATGAACCTATGTTTAATTTCTACAGTGAACAAATAGTGTTAAGGGCCGTACACACCGGGTGTCATGGCGGGGAACAGAACACAGGAAGCAATAGCAAGTAACTCAATTTATTAATGACCAAAACAATGACACGGGCGTGGAATGGTAGCGCAGGGACTTCGATGGCCAGAAGTGATGACAGGAACCGTGAAGTGGTGAAACACAGAAGACGGAATCCACACAACCCAAACGATAATCCACAACGAAACGACAATCCACGAAGAACACGAACACCGGACGAGCGGGATGACAGGACTGGAACACCGACACAGGAGACATCAAACAACGATCTGACAAAGAGGACAAAAACCGGTGAGTATAAATAGGGTGAGGAAATGGACTGCAGCTGGTGGTGATATGATGATCAGCTGGAGCGGATCAGGTAATGACATCACACTCACGCCCACAACGCACGTGCATTCATACCACAACATAAACACGAGACGAGAAGGAACCAGAGAATAGTATACCGTGACAGTACCCCTCCTCCTAAGAACGCCTCCTGGCGTTCTCAGACTCCCTTACCTGTCGATTGTAATCATCGATAAGGGAGTGATCCAGGATGTCTCTAGCAGGTACCCAACTTCTCTCCTCCGGACCGTAACCTTCCCAGTCCACCAAGTACTGGAATCCGCGTCCCCTCCGCCTAGAGTCCAGAATACGGTTGACCGAATAAGTGGTTTCCCCATCTACGAGTCGCGGCGGGGGGGGAACCGGGACTGGCGGATTAATGTGCGAATGAAACACGGGCTTAATTTTGGATACGTGGAAGACGGGATGAATCCTCCTGTACGCCGGAGGTAAATTGAGGCGGACTGCCACCGGACTAATGATCTTGGTGACAGTGAACGGGCCAATGAATTTGGGAGCAAGCTTATTGGAGACGGAGCGGAGAGGAATGTTTCTGGTAGAAAGCCACACTTTTTGACCGACGATGTATACGGGAGGCCTTGACCGGTGGCGATCGGCCTTGGCCTTGGTGCGCGCCCCCACCTGGAGTAGAGTCTCACGGGCTCTAGTCCAGGTACGGTGACACCTCTGGACGAAGGCGTGAGCAGAGGGGACCGCGACCTCGGATTCCAGACTGGGAAAAATAGGTGGCTGGTAACCTAAACTACACTCAAACGGAGAAAGGCCCGTGGACGACACCGGTAACGTGTTGTGGGCGTACTCCACCATGGATAGTTGTTGGCTCCATGAGGAAGGATTCTTGGAGACCAAGCACCGCAACATCCTTTCCAGATCTTGGTTGGCTCTCTCAGTTTGGCCATTGCTCTGGGGATGGAACCCTGAGGACAGACTAACCGTCGCACCCAGTAATCTACAAAATTCTCGCCAAAATTTGGACACAAACTGGGGTCCCCTGTCGGAGACCACGTCCATCGGGAGGCCATGTAAACGAAAGACGTGATCTACGACAGTCAACGCTGTCTCCTTAGCTGAGGGTAATTTGGGTAAGGGGATAAAGTGAGCCGCCTTCGAGAACCGGTCCACCACGGTCAAAACGACTGTGTTACCCTGGGAGGGCGGGAGGGCGGTAATAAAATCTAGCGCGATGTGGGACCAGGGTCTCGAAGGGACTGGCAGCGGTTGGAGTAACCCATCTGGAGGTCGATTAGAAGTCTTACCAGTGGCACAAACTGAGCAAGCCAAGACAAAACTGTGAATGTCACGAGCCATAAGTGGCCACCAAAATCGTTGCTTAACCAAGAAACTGGTTCGGTTGACTCCTGGATGACAAGCCACGTTGGAGCAATGACCCCACTGAATGACGTCGGACCGTAATTCCTCCGGCACAAATAAACGATTCGGTGGGCAACCGGGCGGAGGCGTTACCCCTTCTAAGGCCGACTTGACCTTCGATTCGACCTCCCATGTGAGTGTGGAAACAAATAGGGTTTCGGGTAAAATGCACTCGGGAGTAGACGGGCGTTCGGAAGGCTCAAAAATACGAGATAATGAATCGGGTTTGATGTTTTTAGAACCCGGGCGGTACGAGAGAGTAAAATCAAAACGGCCGAAAAAAAGTGCCCACCGAGCCTGCCTGGAGTTCAATCTTTTAGCCGTTCTAATGTATTCTAGATTCTTATGATCAGTCCAGACGATAAAAGGTACCCCTGACCCTTCTAACCAGTGACGCCACTCCTCCAACGCTACTTTGACTGCCAACAACTCCCTGTTACCGATGTCGTAATTACGTTCGGCTGGGGACAAGCGATGAGATAAAAACGCGCAGGGATGCATCTTGTCGTCTGTAGAAGAGCGTTGGGATAGCACTGCACCTACCCCCACCTCTGACGCATCAACCTCCACCACGAACTGACGTGAAGAATCAGGGGCAATAAGGATGGGGGCTGAAACAAAGCGGCCTTTCAGTTTGGCAAACACAGCTTCCGCTGTGTCTGTCCACCTGAACGCCGTTCTGGGGGAGGTCAAGGCAGTCAGAGGTGCGGCTAGTTGGCTGAAGTTGCGAATAAAACGCCGGTAGAAATTGGCGAAGCCCAGAAACCTCTGTAGGGCCTTACGGGAATCTGGGCTTGGCCACTCGACCACAGCCTTAACCTTTTCAGGATCCATACGCACTCCTTCAGACGAAATGATGTGCCCTAGGAAAGGAACAGACTGTGCATGAAATTCGCATTTCTCCGCCTTGACAAAAAGCCCATTCTCTAGCAACCTCTGAAGCACTCGTCGGACGTGCTGCACATGTTCCTGGAGAGAAGATGAAAAAATCAATATGTCATCCAGGTAGACATAAATGAACTGATCTATCATATCTCGCAGC
This sequence comes from Siphateles boraxobius, assembly GCF_051911475.1. Classification (NCBI taxonomy): domain Eukaryota; kingdom Metazoa; phylum Chordata; class Actinopteri; order Cypriniformes; family Leuciscidae; genus Siphateles; species Siphateles boraxobius. The sequence goes on along the minus strand of NW_027508722.1, from coordinate 1,535,609 downwards.
ACATCATTGACGAGTGCCTGGAAGACCGCAGGGGAGTTGGACAGCCCGAACGGCATGACCAAGTATTCAAAGTGCCCCCTGGGGGTGTTAAACGCAGTCTTCCACTCATCCCCCTTCCTAATGCGAACCAAATGATATGCGTTACGTAAGTCCAATTTCGTGAAGACGGAAGCTCCCTGTAACCTCTCGAAAGCTGAAGACATCAACGGCAAAGGATAAGTATTCTTTACCGTGATGTTGTTCAACCCCCGGTAATCGATACAAGGTCGCAGAGAACCATCCTTCTTCCCCACAAAAAAGAACCCCGCCCCCGCTGGAGAAGAGGAAGGGCGAATGAACTTGGTTGCTAGAGAATCAGAAATATATTTCTCCATGGCCTCCCTCTCAGGAACAGACAGTGAGTATAACTTGCCCTTGGGCGGAGACTTACCTGGCAGTAAATCTATGGCACAGTCATAGGGACGATGCGGAGGGAGAGAAGCAGCACGAGACTTACTAAACACTTCCTTCAGGTCCAGGTACTCCCTGGGCACGCTAGACAAATCCCCTGCTTCCTCCTGAAACATAAAAACAGGCACAGACGAACAAGCAGACACAAGACAGGACTTATGACATTCCTTGCTCCACTCCAGCACAGTTCTTTGCTGCCAGTCTATACGGGGGTTGTGGTGGATGAGCCAGGGGTGTCCAAGAACGATGGGTGCGAGGGGTGAATCCAGTATGTAAAAAAAAATAGTCTCAGTGTGGTTGCCAGATGTGATGAGGGTAATATCTTCAGTCGTGAGTGAAATAGTGGGAAGTTCTTGACCATTAAGTGCGTGTACTGCAATCCTGTGAGTGAGGGGCTTGAGGGGAATCTGAAACTTGAGTGCAAATGATTTGTCCATAAAATTACCTTCAGCCCCGGAGTCCAAAAGTGCTCTACAGTCGTGCTGGTGGACTGACCATCTTAGTCTTACCGGGAGGAGGGTAGATGTGGATGAGGTCTTCTTGGCGGAGATCCCACCCGATAGTAGCCTCATACTTACTATCGGGCTTGACCTTTTACCGGGCAGTTGTATGCGAAATGTCCCGTACCCCCGCAGTAGAGGCAAAGGCCCTGGGACCTCCGCCTTTCCCTCTCCTCCCGGGAAAGCCGAGCTCGCCCCACCTGCATGGGTTCGTGATCGTAGACGGGACTGACCGCGTCCCTGCCGCTGGACCTAGGACCCTCGGCTCCTTCCGGTGTGCGGGTGAACGACCCTCTTCGCTCGACTCGTGAGAGTCGAGCGTCCACCCGCAGTGCCAGCTCGATTAGTCCATTTAAAGATGTGGGGAGGTCCAGGGCGTAGATCTCCCTCTGGACGCGGTCAGCCAACCCATGCAGGAACATGTCCCACTGCGCCTCCTCGTTCCATCGACATTCGGCCGCCAGGGTCCGGAACTCGATGGAAAAGTCCGCAACCGACCTCTCTCCCTGATGCAGGTCGGCCAACACCCTGGCGGCCTCTCTCCCCGCGACGGCGCGGTCGAAAACTCGTCTGATTTCGGAGGAGAGTGTCTGGAACGAGGCGCAGCATGGGTCTTGGTTCTCCCACACCGCCGTTCCCCATAGCGCCGCCTTTCCCGTCAGAAGGGTCAGGACGAACGCTACCTTGGCCTGTTCAGTCTGAAAAGTTCTTGGTTGTAGCGCAAAATGCATCGAGCATCGTGTCAGAAAGGCTCTACAGTACCTGGACTCCCCGGAATAAGCCTCCGGAACCGGTAGGCGGGGCTCAGACTGGTGGTGGAACTCTGGTGGTGTGGGGGGAACGGCTGGTGCGGGTGGCGCAGTGGGAGCTCGCATTTGTTGGATCTGCTGGGTAAGCTCGGACACCTGCGCCACCAAAGATTGTACCGCACGACCCGTGTCATTCAAATTTCTCTCTTGGGAATCCATCCTACGTATGCTGTGCCGAATGAAGTCCTCCAACGAAGACGATGGTGCACTCGCTGCTTCCATGGTTTGGTCAGATCGTTCTGTCATGGCGGGGAACAGAACACAGGAAGCAATAGCAAGTAACTCAATTTATTAATGACCAAAACAATGACACGGGCGTGGAATGGTAGCGCAGGGACTTCGATGGCCAGAAGTGATGACAGGAACCGTGAAGTGGTGAAACACAGAAGACGGAATCCACACAACCCAAACGATAATCCACAACGAAACGACAATCCACGAAGAACACGAACACCGGACGAGCGGGATGACAGGACTGGAACACCGACACAGGAGACATCAAACAACGATCTGACAAAGAGGACAAAAACCGGTGAGTATAAATAGGGTGAGGAAATGGACTGCAGCTGGTGGTGATATGATGATCAGCTGGAGCGGATCAGGTAATGACATCACACTCACGCCCACAACGCACGTGCATTCATACCACAACATAAACACGAGACGAGAAGGAACCAGAGAATAGTATACCGTGACACCGGGACAAATATCGGCGCGCGTTATTCGCAGGCGTTTTTCAGCATTGTACACACCCAAGAGATGACGATGAGCTGAGTGAACATGCAAATTCATTCCCTGACATTAGATGGCGCTTAATGTAAAACAGAAATACCCCAGTACACAAGGTGGCGCTGCGCAACTTTACGCTTCTGACACTCGCTTGTCACTCAGAAGAAGAGAGCAGGTATTTACGCGCTTGTCAAAATCATACAAATAAAACATGGATATTTCAAGCACCAGTAGTTAATTAAGTGAAATGAAACTCACCATCAAGGCCCATTTGCTCTGCAATACCACAATACAACAGTTCTTTTTTATCAATATTTTTGTAGTCACTGTCACGTTTGTCATACAGTTCCTATGTTCCGACACCAACGAGACCAGAAACTCTACATTGCCTTGCATCTTCCTCGTCTTCTTCCCGACACTACACGTGAGCAAAAGTGACAATCTTATTGGTCGGATAGTTTTTGACGTGGCGTGTCGAAGCAAAAAAACAAACCCGAGGCGTTTTTTAAAAAATGCCGCTTTTACGCGTGTCGGTGTGCACACTCACATTTGCGCCCTTTGTTTAATCACGAGGCGTTAAACGTCGGCGAATATCGCGCGAAATTTGTCCCGGTGTTCACAGACCTTTATTTTACGTTTAGGCAGCTTTCAGGATAAATGTACCGTGTAAGTGTGAGTACCAAGCAGCATCTCCAGGTGCACCCTTGAAACCAGACCAAAAAAGATGTGCACCCCTGTTTATAGCTACTAACTTAGTATCACTGTGTGACTATGAGGAATGATCACCAGAAAATGTAGATGCTGGAGTGAAGGAAATGTATCTAAATTAAATACATGCACATCTCTCACTATTGCTCACGTGCCCGTGATGCTTGCACACGTACCATAGGTTCCCGACCCCGGGTTTATACCAGAAACTGATGTGTTGTGTCAAACAATGTCACAAACTTGCATTAAAATTGCCTTTTGATTGACTAGATGAAAACAAAATGACAACATAGAGGTTAACGGGTTTAATGTCACAGGAAACAGTCAGTTAATTGACATTTGTGGCATTTCAGAATTTCCACATCTTCATTTTTTGTCCCTTTGATCATGCAGAATGACAGTATTCTGAGTCAGAAAATGAAAAAGGGAAATGTCTGCTCCATGCATCTAAACTCCCTCACTGTTGCATCACTCAGTGTTTCTGAAGATGGACTTGCTGTCAAACTGTTTCAAATTTTGGAACATATTTACAGATTTTAAATTAGAACGTATGCACAAATTCGCCCACCTTAATTAATTTTTTTTTTTTTTTAAGTTGGTCAGTCAGCTATAAAAAGAGGAGCTTTATTTACTGTTAATTGTCTATGTATGTTTAAATAAATGTGTCATGAAGACAAGTATTGTGCCAAATTAGATGGTTCACTCTAGTTTACAGCATTAGCTTGGGAGAGATTTTTTTTCTCCTTAAGAAAAAAAAACTATCGGCATCGGCAGTTATCCGGAATAATTGGTTATCAGTAGCAGTGGAGAAATGTAGTATCGGTGCATCTCTAATCATTATGTCAGATAAAGTGGTTTAACTTACATGTGCATTAGGGCTTCAAGATCCTCCCTCCCAGAGTAAGTTTACTTTTGTCAATAAACAAAATAAATTCAAGGCAAAAGGTCAAATTCATTAAACTGAGTATAGTGTGAGTTTTTATTTTCTCAGTGACCGATCAGAATGCATTAAATGCTACAAATGCTAGTTGTGTGAGTCAGGCAGCCAAGGATCAAAGCTGTCATGAATGAAAGGAGAGAAAGTGTGAGAGGAGATTGCTGGGAGGGCTGAATACAGAGCGCTGAATGTCAGTCCTTACATGAAAGTTTAATGCCCTCAGGTTTGCCTCTGAAGCCGTCATTGTGCTGCTGAAGAAAGGAAAGTGTTATTAATAGGCTGTGAGCAAACATGATGCAGGTTTGCACTTACATTTAAAAAAAAAAAGTACTGAAAGATGAGTTGAGAGACCTTATCACTGTTATAGGAAGCAGATACTTCCATCGACTGTACAGGAGTGACAGAAATTAACTTTTCAATGATATTTGCCCTCTTAAAATAATTGAAGGAACTTATTTTCTATTGTTTCATTTTTCTGACCTTATTAAATTAACGTGTTATTTTGTCTTTATAATTCTTTACTTTTAATAAATAAGTCCAAATAACACCATATGGCTGAAATCAGATCAAATTAAATCAGTAGCAACATAGTCTGTCTTTGCAATGCAAAGGTGGCACAGCAGCTGCATCTGAAGTGGCATTTAGATACAGTATCTGCACAAGCTGTTTAATGCAGCTCAGAGGTGGTGTGAATGCATTTACAATTGCATAATTAATGTTATGAGATAATAACAAATGTTGACTATAGAAAGTAAAAGTATAAAATAATATATAAAGTAAAGCTGACATTAAGTGGCAGCACGTAATTGAAAAGCCACGTTAAATGAGTAGGTCATCGGCTCATTTATTCAACCAGTTCATTCAAAATGGCTGTTTTGTTCAGGAATGAAGAAAGTAACTGTCTTTATGAATGGGTCATTGAATCATTCACTCAACCAATTTGTTCAAAAACGGAGATTCGTTTAGTAACGAAACACCACTGTGTATTGAATTTTGGTGTTTTTTTTTGCAACTAGTTTTCGACCCTGCTATATCTATTCACTGACTTTGCATAAGACCATTCGTAATGGTGCCTTGTTTTAATATTTGATAATATCAGTGGGGGTTTTTTTGTTTAGTTTGTGTATACATTTTCTCCTATGGAAAGTTTTGTAAGCTAGGCTACATTTCCTAGTGCTTACACACACCTTGCCTGAGTAACCTGACAAACGTTGGCTTTGTAATCTTGTTTCCAGGCAGATACTGGTTGCTAGTTTTGTATGCAGTAGACTACACATCAGTTGATGAATAGTTTACTCATATATCACAATACAGTTCGGTTTTGTCTTATTTTCTCATCTTCCAGGATGTTTTGTTCTCCAAATCTGTGATTAAAAAGCTGAATGATTTCAGTCTAGGGTTGTTGAGTTCAGGACGCAGCAGTGCAGTGTCTTCTATAGCTTTGCAACTGGATTTAATTGCCCCTTCACCTCCAGATATGACTCTATATGGAAGTGCACTGTTACACATAGAATTGGAAAATTAATACAACTAGGGTTTATTTTAAAAAAAAGTTTTGATTGACCCAGTATCATTGTTTCCAGCAGTCAAAATATTCATGTTTATAATTAGATGGCAAGTAATGGAAGGTAACTTAGGCTTTGGGGTAGTTTCTCTCCCATTTGCTGAATGGATTGCCGGTTTAATTAGACTTTTTATTCTCTCAATTGCTCTTTTATGAGTTTAGATGCAATATTTGCTGTTCCGGGGGAGGTTGTATAAATTGTCTTAGGCAGTTTAGATGCTTTTTAGACAGACATGTAACATTGCATTTACATTTATGCTTTTAGCAAACACTATTATCCAAAGTGACTTATGCAACAGAGGAATATAATCAGTTCATCAAAGAGTCGACAATATTCATAGTATACAATTCCAGGTTTATTAGAAATCTAGATTCGGATTAAAAGTTGTCCTTGTCTCAGATTTTCTACTGGGGGAGCATTAAACTAAAGTGTTCGCAGTTACTTATTTACAAAGTTACTTATAGTTAGTAGAATGTCTAAAGTGGACTATTGAAATGCAGTGTTACCCAAAAACTATTAATCTATTTGTAGGAGGAATGTAATATAAATTATATAATTTAATGTTAACAAACAGAATTGAGCGCAAATGCAGCAGTGCATTTAGGTTCCTGGCTGGACAAAATGTTTAGGGAAAATTTGGTAGTAATGGCAGTTGGATTTCGACAGACTGTAAGAATCCCACAGCTGTTTTGGTTCAACGGATTTACATTATTGTTTGTACAAAATATATTGTTTCCCAAAACATATAGATTAATACATAGATTATAATAAGAAGAGTAAATTGAGTGTGCAATGCTTTTAAACACATTCAATTGGTAAATCTCACAAAACTTAAGAACATTTCTGGGTTACTTCGCACTTCAAAATCAAAATCAAGAAAATATTGTGTAATTTTTTTTATTTTATTATTATTTTATATTCATATTCGTTGTCAGTGTACTGTAGCGGCTGCTGTCCTGGGTCTTTTGATGGCATAGTGTACTCATTAGGCCTGGGGTAGTGAAGTCCTACCCTTAAAAATGTGCTGTTGCCCTTTGTGGGCCGTAATGTTTGAATTATTCTATTATTATCACATAAAAATGTTGCAGTGCAAAACATCTTAATGGTCCTCAAATGGCCTTCATTTCCCAATGGGCAAAATATAATATCTTTTTTTTGTTTTGTGCAAAATGATGCATACTCCTGAGAGGTTTTGCGAGAGTTACCCAAAATGTATTCAATATGAAATAGATCTCAAGAAGAAACAAAATTGCTTTTAACAAACTTCTGAAGTCACTCAAGTGTTTTAGGAGTGCAGAAGTCTCCAAATTGGTATTGTTGATCAAGGCTGGTTTGTAATGCAGAAATAGCAGGTTTTCGGCAACAAAGACCTCTGGCACTTCTGAAAACGTAATGCATCTCCTATTTTTCTATGAAATGTTTCACAAGTACTTCAAAGCATTCCGGAGCATTTTCAGATATTAAAATGCATCTTTCTCAGATTTGTGGGAAGCTGTTCTACCCATCAGCCACTGCAGCTTTCTGACCTTGAATGATCTGCATTCTGTTTGGCATAAACATGCGTACACACACAGAGACGAGCTTTCAGGTATACGCTCTCTCGCTTCCTGTCTTTCATCATAAATTGACATTTCCGTTGGAAGGAAAGAATAGAGAACAAGTAACAGAAAAAGACAAAAACGACAATGCTAAAGGATCCATTTTAAGATTGATCAAAAATAATTGTAAAATCACTGAAGCTAATTAAAAACCCATTTGCAAGCAAAATGTCACTCTTCTGAGCGATTTGTTGGCTGTGCAGACTGGTAGATCTCACAGATGTTTGAGTTCAGCACTCTAAATGAAATCCAGCTGAATGTAAAACCAATCACAAACAAAAGCCTAATGGAAAAGAAAGCCGCAGTGCTCAGTGAGTATTCAGCTTCAGCGATAAGTCAAAGCGCTACGTGTGTTTAAAAAGCTCAGACAAGTTATGAAATATCGCTCACTGTGAGCAACCCTCTCCAACTTCGGCACTGTTTCCATGGAAATACACACATGTACAAACAATGCTCAAGCACAAAGAACTCAATGGGGTTATTTGACACCGCTTTCGGCCAATGAAAATCTGACCTGAACGCTACAGGCCTGAAGGAGCGTGCGGTCAGTGCTCATAAACTAAAGGTAGCTCTGACTGAGCTGGAAGCAACACAGGTTCCCAGTCCACTAACATCTCTAATGTAAAAGCTCTTATTGGCTCTGTGTTGATTTAGAGCTCATGCACCATGAACGGTGGAGCGAGTGAATTTAGTGAAGCAGAATTCATGACCTGACTCATGAAATTATGTTTTACATTACACAAAATAAATTGTGACTGGTGCATTCCTATAGAAAACTCTCCGTCATGATGCTATGCGGTGGCTAAGGGTTTTCACCGTGTTGCTAAGGGTGTTTGATAAGGCATTGATATGCAGTTATTAAGGTGTTCTGAGTGGTTGCTAGGGCATTGCTGTGCAGGATGTTCCGAATTCTTAAGTACATTGCTATGTTATTGCTCAGGTGTTCTGGGTGGCTCAATTTCTAACAGAGCCCACCCCTAATCTCTGTGATATTCTGGTCTTTAGATATGGATTAAGTCCTTCCTTCATTGTAAATCTAAAGGATTTGTTTCAGCGGTGTTACCAGTTGATAAATGAATGCTGCATAGTTTGAGGTACCATTCATGTCTGTAGCGCAAATGTGTGCTATTGTGAATCTGAAAACATTTCTATTATATAAAGCCCTGTAAAAATAAAGGTGTTTGACTTGATTTTAACTTAGTGATACAGGTTTGTTTATTGATTTATCCTAAGTATGAGAAATAATAATAGGGATGCTTGCCTTATTAAAAACCACTAATTAACACTATGATGAAAGCAATAATGACAACAGGTGTGCAGTGACAAAATTTAATGCGATGGCAAAGCAAGGTTTTGTGTCATCCTGTAGGTGAACTTTTTAAAAACACTGCTATGATATAAGTGGTTGGGTTATGTGTCTCAACCTAGCATTCCAGATACACTACATGGACAAAACTATTGGGACACCTGACCATTACGCCAACAGGGACTTTAATGACATGGAGTTAGTCCCCCTTTGCTGCTATAACAACTAACACTCTTCTGGGAAGGCTTTTCACAAGATTTCGTAAAATTTCACAAGATTTTCGAGAGTAGAACATTTGTGATGTCAGGCATGGCTCGTAATCTCCGTGTCAATTCACCCCATTTAGTTTGGTTGGGTTGAAGTCAGGCCTCCAGTTCATCCACACCAAACTCATCCAACCATGTCTTTATGGACCTTGCTTTATGCACTGGGTCACAGTCATGCTGCAATAAAGAAGGGTCTTCCCCAAACTGTTCCCACAAAGGTGGATGCATAGAATTGTCCAAAATGGCTTAATATGCTGAAGCTTTAAGAGTTCCTTTCACAACCCCTGAAAAACAACCCCACACCATAATCCCCCCTCCACCAAACTTTACACTTGGCACAATGCAGTCAGGCAAGTACCGTTCTCCTGGCAACCACCAAACCTAGACTCGACAATTGGATAGCCAGACAGAGAAGTGTGATTCATCACTCTACAGAACACATTTTCACTGCTCCAGAGTCCAGTCGCGCCATATTTTACACCACTCCATCCAACGCTTGCCATTGTACTTGGTGATGTGAGGCTTGTATAGCCAGCAGCCATATCACCCTGTAGCCCAAGACTGGTTGCCCACTGAAGCTAAGCAGGGTTGAGCCTGGTTAGTACCTGGATGGGAGACTCCTGAGAAAACCAGGTTGCTGCAGGAATAGCTGTTAGTGAGGCCAGCAGGGGGCGCTAAACCTGTGTTCTGTGTGGGTCCTAAAGCCCCAGTGTAGTGACAGGGACACTATACTGTCAAAAAGCACCGTCCTTCGGATGAGACATTAAACCAAGGTCCTGACTCTCTGTGGTCATTAAAAATCCCAGGATGTCCTTCGAAAAAGAGTAGGGGTTTAACCCCGGCATCCTGGCCAAATTTGCCCCTTGGCCTCTGTCCATCACGGCCTCCTCATCATCCCCATGTCATGATTGGCTTCATCACTGTCTCCTCTCCACCGGTAAGCTGGTGTGTGGTGGGCGTTCTGGCACAATATGGCTGCCGTCGCATCATCCAGGTGATGTGCACATCGGTGGTGGTTGAGGAGATTCCTCCTTCCATATGTGAAGCACTTTGAGTACCCAGAAAAGCACTATATACAAATGATTATTATTATTGTATGCAGCATCTTGGCCATGAAAACCCACTCCTTGAAGCTCCCGCCGCACAGTTCTTGTGCTGATATTAATGGAAGTTTCTTCAGCTATGGAATCAGCAGTGTGTTGGTAATTTGGCATTAATACCATTTACAGTTGACCATGAAATATCTAGCAGGGATGAAATGTTGCAAACTGAAAAGATGGCATCCTATCACAATATCACGCTTGAATTCACTGAGCTCTTCAGAACGACCTAAAATCTTTGTAAATGCAGAGAATGGGTGCTTGATTTTATACATTTGTGGCAATGGGTCTGATTGAAACACCTGAATTAAATTATTAAGAAGTGTGTCCCAATACTTTTGTCTATATACGTAGTGTAGATGTGAATAACAGCCGGTAATATTGTTGCTACATGGAAGATCGGAAATGAAATGCTTACAAAACAAAACTGGCTCAATAGGGAGGTCATTACAAATTGTATTGTTAGTATAATTCAAGTAAAACTTTTAATTGAATAATATACATGATTTTAAATAATGTTTATTTGATATGTCTAATCAAATCTAATGCCTTAAGGTGCAGTCATATTTACCATTGCTCTTTGAAATTTTGCAGACAAAATTATTTCAGTCCATGCACACTGTGCAAAAGCAGAAAAAAACATGATGCAACCAGTTTCAAGACTTTTTTGAGTATACTCAACTTATGTAATAAAACAAATTCTGTATCAACTTAACAATTAAAGTTGGTCTGTGCTTTCATCAAACATAATATATATACAAGTTTTATGAATTCTTAGGCTTAGAATTCTTATTAAGCTTAGAATTAACATTACATTATAGTGATGATAAACTTTCAGAATTTATCTAACTTAAAATATCAGGAAACTGTACATTTTAGTTATTTCTATACAACAAAACAAGTATATGAGTAATTCTACAATATAGGGTACATTTCATGTCCATTGATGATAATTATATTTTGTTCCAATTTATCATATCATGTTTTATCCATCAACCAGTTTCAGTTTGCTTGAAATCATTTATATTACAGTCTTTGAAGTTTCTGTTTTTGAAATGAGTCGGTCTCGAGTTCAAAATAATGAATCTAAACATTTTGAAGTAAACATTATCTATAATAAATCTATTTCTAAAATCCTAAACACAATCTAAATCTTTCACTGCTTTAAAGCGGGTAATATCTGCATTATCAGATGACTTTTCTATTTTATGAAAGTGAGTGATATCTTTATTGTTAAATTAGCTGATTTGCATTAAAGCATGAGAGTGACTGACATGCTTTTTCGTTTGACTCTCGGTGTGATTCGATCTTTCTGCGATGTGATGGCCTCGGTCTGGACAAGCCTTAATTTGGCTGAACTGACAAGGTTTTCAAAGCTCAGAGAATTTAAGCAAAAACTAAAACGTTGGAAAAGCAAAAATAGTTTGTACGTACATGATGCTTTGATGCATGAGAAGAAGTGTTGTTTCTATGCCGGGCTCCTGCTGTGAACAGGCTGGCTCTCATTGGTTCATTAGGACTGTGAATATGCAGGCGGTGAGCAGCGTGGGGGTGGGCAAGCGCTTATCTCTCTCTCTGCTGAAGCTCCCCTGGCATGACAAATCTTCCTGAATCTCGCTGGTATAGAAGGATCTGTTCACACCAGCTTCCTGTAGTCTAAACCAGATATCTGCATTCTCATTGCCAAGATCAGCTGTCTCAGAAATTGCTTATTTGTTGCTCATGCATCACACAGTTAACACAATGTTAAAGGGATTGATCAACTAAAAATGAAAATTGTCATCATTTAGGCTACTCACCTTCGTGTTGTTCCAAATCTGCATTATATATTTAATATATAATATAGTCTCATAAATAATTGTAACCACAGTCAAAATACATTATAACATTAGCAGATTCCTTGTTACTGATGAAATTGGTTGTTTGAAATGTTTTTAATGCAATGTACTTTCCAAAGGTGTAACAATGAATAGATATGTATTATAATGCATTATAACTGTGTACTTTTTCATGAGACCATACAATGCATAACAAAACATAATTTTTGCATTAAAATACTTTTATAATGCATTGTATAAAAAAAATGCTTTATGTAAAGTATTATCACATTTCTTTGTTCTGTGAAACACAAAATGTTGTTTTGAGAAATGTTGGTGTCCAAAAATGACTTTCATTGTGTAGATAAAAAAACACTAAAACATTTTCTTCAAATATTAATCAAATATAATTGTGATTTTTTTTTGCAAATGTGTCTGCAATTATTTAAAATTATTAAATTGCTATTTTATATTATATTATATTATATTATATTATATTATATTATATTATATTATATTATATTATATTATATTATATTATATTATATTATATTATATTATATTATATTATATTGAGGTGCATGACATCTTGCTTGAGGTGATTTTTCACTCACTGCAAGCCCTATCAGACGTACATCAGACATGTTTCAGAACACAATGTGTTGTCCCTCCTCAGGAAGAGCCTTACGTGATGTTCAAGAAGTCGGATAAGCCGCTGTACGGGAACGATCGTTTCGAGGGCTTCTGCATTGACCTGCTGCGAGAGCTGGCTGCTATCCTGGGCTTCTCCTACGAGCTGCGACTAGTGGAGGACGGCAAGTACGGAGCACAGGAGGAAAGCACGGGCCAGTGGAACGGCATGGTCCGAGAACTGATGGACCACGTGAGTCAGGCTTCACCATCCAACACTGTTTTGATTGCACTCAGTTTGGCTCTTTTCCCACACATCTTTCCGTACAACCCTGCAAGGTTGAGCAAAATTGGCTCCCTTTCAAATCATAAATGTGAATATACAGGATATAGACTTGGCCAACCCCAAAGATGTTGAACTGGAATTCAACATCAGTGCCACATAATCCTTCAGAAATCACTCTAATATGATGATCTGGTGCTCAAGAAACATTTCTGATCACTATTATCAATGTTGAAAACATTTTTGTGGGAAACATGATAAATTGTTTTCAGGATTCTTTGATTAATAGAAAATTCAATAAACGGCATTTGCAATATAAATCTTTAGTAACACTATAAATTAATATTAATAATTAATAATATTTACTGACACTTTTGATGCATTTAATGTACCCTCACTGAATGAAAGAAGTATTAATTTCTGTAAGAAAAAAAATATCTCACCCCAAACATGTCTATAGTGTGCTCTTGAAACTTAATTAATATTTCTGGACAGACCCCATATGTTTTGTGTATGATAACACGTTTTATCATGTTCGTTTCAATCGTTGTTTCAATTTCAATTACATTATTAAAAAATTTGACTTAATTCTTCATTAAATTCAGGATGGTACACAATCCGGACACACTTCCACCCTGCTGCAGAAGGGACGTGTCAAGATTATACAATACAACGAGATGCTTTCAGTGTAGAGAGGAAACCGATATGAAAATAAGATTAACAGTGTGTGTGTGTGTGTGTGTGTGTGTGTGTGTGTGTGTGTGTGTGTGTGTGTGTGTGTGTGTGTGTGTGTGTGTGTGTGTGTGTGTGTGTGTGTCTGTGTGCAGCAGATGGCGATAAAATAAAACTCAAGCACATACTGCCGAGAGGACACAAAGTGAAAAATCTGGCATTAGTTTTCCCCCTATAGAGCTTATTAAGCACACACACTTTTACAAACACACACATACACACAGGAGCAAACACTGCCCTTCGATATCCTCATTAGACTCCTCTAAGACTGCGATAGGAATAAACACATTTCTGAGAAAGCAGCATTTTCTGCACACCCTGTGTTCAATAGCAGTATCCGTTATATATCAGACATCTCTCTTAGTCACTGCTCCTCAATTGGCCACGGTCGGATCGTCTGGTGTGAAAGTGTGTGTGTTGTCTTAACATTCCCCGGCAAACCCCCCCAAAAGACGAGAGCAGGACAGACTGTAATTGGCCTTGACAAGCTTTCAGAGCAGTCTGGAGTTTGCAGTTTGCCAGTACATTGATGTGCTAGAGATAAAAATATCTTGTCAAAGGACTTTAGAAGAAAAAGAAAAAAAGAAGGTAGCGAGACAACATCTGCTCACTTCTGGCATTAATTTGCCCCTTCTGGGAATAATTATAGACAATCCAATAATTCTAGACAGAAGCCTTTATTTTGAGTGAAATTATACCAATTCTACCAGTAAAAGCAGTGAAATTGAACTAAATGTCAGTTTTAGCGTGTCAGCGTTCAGACAGCGGGCCCTGCATCAGTTCTGGAGGAGGAATAACGCCTTTACCGTGTCACAAGAATTATCACATCGAAATTGTACTGGGTGTAATCTCACATTCACAATTACACTGTAGTCAAACTATAAAACCTCAGCACTGGGCTTAGACATGTGTCATTGAAATGTTAAGCCTCTTAAATATGTTTGAAGGTTTGAAACTATTATTAAAAGAGAGTATATAGTGCAGAACAGGATACTTTGAAGATTTTTTGTCATTTGATTACTTTCTTTTTTATTTGGAGCTTGATAGATGCTTACCTGAAAGTTACAAGTTTACAAAAAATGTCTGGGATCAGTGTAAAAATAACTTCACAGTTAAAGCAAATACTCAATAAGTTATGTTTCATTCTAGAAACCACAATTTTAAACTTTATATACTTTTTTAAAAGAAATTAATATTTTTTAATGAGCAAGGATACAGTAAAAGGATAGTTCACCAAAAAATTAAAATGTCGTTCCAAACCAGAAAGTCTTTTTCTCATCTTCAGAACACAAATAAAGATATTTTTGATGAAAACTCTGGGATTCCTGTCCCTCCATTGACAGTCTACACAACTGCGACTTTCAATTTTCAAAATATTAATCACCAACACGTGTTCAGGAGAGCATCACTACGCATGCATGTTGTGTTGACACGGGAGCAGATGTTGTCTGATTAATATTTTGTAAATAAAGCACTCGCGTCACTTCATAAAATTAGGTTAAACCAGTGGAGTCACATGTATTACTGAAATGATGTCTTTACTACCTTTCTGGGACTTGAAAGTGGTAGTTGCATAGACTGTCAATGGAGAGACAGTCTATCTTAAAAATATCTTAATTTGTGTTCCAAAGATGAACGGAAATCTTAAGGGTTTGGAAAGACATGAGGGCGAGTAATTAATGACAGAAATTTCATTTTTGGGTGAACTAACCCTTTAAATAGATCAAAAGTAAGAGTAAATATATTTGTAATGTTACTAAAGACTTCTGTTTCAAATAAATGCTGTTCTTTTCATCAAAGAATCCTGATGCATCACCATTTCCACAAAAATCTGAATCAGCACAACCGTTTCCAACACTGATAACAATCATAAATGTTTCTTGAGCAGCAAATCATCATATTAGAGTGATTTCTGCAGGATCATGTGACACTGAAGACTGGAGTAATGATGCTTTTTGAAATTACATTTTGAAATAGATTACAATAGAAAACTTATAATAATATTATAGTTATAATATTTCACAATATTAATGTTGTTATTGTATTCAAATAATGCAGCTTTTTGCGACCATAAGAGATTTAGTTAAAAACATTTTTAAAAAATCTCACCAACCCCCAACTTTTGAATGGTAGTGCATATGAGTACACCTCTGAAAAGCTACATTGTTGCTTTTGACAACCATTATCAAGATGTTATGGCATGTTTACACTGGACATGAGTGAAGCATCACATCTGTATCTCTCCCATTATAAACAATTAAGCCTGCGATGGAAGCAAAACAGACTATAGTGTTGGATTTTTAAAATTGTGCTGTGAACATAAACAGTACAGCAGCATCTCTACCAGTTGACACATCTCAACCCTTACATTGTATATACAGTCTTACTCCTTATTGATATGCTAAGAAGACATGGTTTTGATTATTGCGGCTGTGGTTGTCACAGTGATGACAACATCACACAGGCATGTTGAGTAGTGTTTGTGTAGGCAGGACCGATGCCAGGCATAAGTAAACTAGGCGCTTGCCTAGAGCGTCATCATCTGCCTTCCGAGGAAGTATTTAATGGAAATAAACCTCATAAGTAACGGATCTGGAACACTTTCCATATGCCACACTTTTAGGCTAAAATGATCAGCATAATTATAGTGCCTTGTACGGTTTGCAACATTATTTGCATTGGGAGTGTGCCTATTATGCCTTAAAATGCTTGTCTTGCAGATTTCTGATTTACAGTGTCTCAATTTGTCCCGCAGTATAATTTGCATGTAATGACTACATAGACGCCACATCTCTTTAAAGGGGTGGTAAAATGGCATTTTCACAAGATGTAAAATAAATATCTGATGTCCCCGGAGTGTGTGCGTGTGTGTGTGTGAAGTTTTAGCACAAAATACCCCACAGATATTTTTATATCGCATGTTAAAGTTGACACTTTTTGAGGGTTTGCAAAAACTCACCGTTTTGTGCCTGGCCCTTTAAATGCAAATGAGCTGCCTCAGAGGGCGGGGTTTCAAGAGCTCTTGTGCGATTACCTCAGGCAGACACACTAAAATGACAGAAACTGTTCTGCCTTTAATGTTAAAACGGAGTCAGAAAAGATGGAGAGACTCAAGAAGAAGTGACAACATGTAGAATGCAACAGGACGTCTCTGAATGGTTAGTTGATGAATTTATGTTGCTGATGTGGAGTTAACTATCTTCAATTAGGATATTCTATCATGTTAATCTATAAATCGCTCGTATAGGAACTGTTGTGAGATGCACACAGAGTGACTTTTTATTGCATGTGAAAAGAAGGATGCTAAAGTTTGAGCTGACTCACAAATGTACTCTTATACAACAACTTTTCCTCTTCTCAACATGGACTGCGTGTTCCGGGGGCGGGGTTTATGTACATTTTAGGGTTTCTGATGTCACTAAACCCGGGAGGAATGACGTGTAGTCCCTACCAGCCGTTTGTTGTAGTCCTGTTCTTTAAAAGCAAATATCTCCCTTTGCTTTGAACTTTGAGCGTTGTAACTTTGCAGATGTTGTTTATGCTCAAACAGCAACATTACACACTAGCTAAAGTTAGAAAAGTGAAATCATACTTTACCACCCCTTTAAGTATAGACGGTTCTGTTGTTTACAATGGGAGTGATCTAGTTTGGGGTGTGTCATGTTGCATCATTGATGTGTATACACAGTTTAGTCCTCAATGATTAATTATGGGGTTTCAATTGTATTATTAGTAATGAAATGTAAAAAAACAAAACAAAAAAAAATAAAAAATAAATAAAATAATTTGGTTATTTCTTCCAAGAAGTGATCTGTGTTACTTTTAAGCAAAACCCCCTAGACTGAGGTGTGATTAGAAAATAGATTGATTGTCCAACATAATCTAAATAACTATAGGTACACTTTATTTTAATGGTCCACTTTAGATATTTTACTAACGATAAGTAACTTTGCAACAACATGTCAACTAACTCTCATTAGAGAATTATTAGACTGTCTGCTTAAAGTCTGCTAAGACTTTATTTTGATGCTCCTTGACGGACATTCTACTGATTACAAGTAACTTTGCAACTACATGTCAACTTATTCTACTAACCCGAACCATTAACAGTCTACTAATACTCTAATGAGAGTTAGATGACATGTAGTTGCAAAGTTACTTATGTTAGTAGAATGTCTGAATTGGACTATCAATATAATGTGTAACTATAACAATTATACCTTTTGATGAATTGGTGGTGAATTTGTATGAATTTGTAAAGTGTTATTTGCTATTTTTATTTTTAGAAATCTGCTTACACCATACTGATGGTTAGGTTTAGAATTAGACCTTCAAGTTTACTTTTTTCCCCCAAACAATTTGACATTTTATCATAGTAATTCACCACCAATTGTTAAAATGTTAAAAAGTTATGTTTTCTCGTGAGATTGAATTGGATGGTGATGACATTTTCCAAACATTTGGCCTCATTAATGAAAGAGCAATGATTCCCATTCTTGCGGCTTCACAGATTTTTTAAAACTGGTAAATTTTAGTGAACTGTTATGCATTCACAGTAACAAAAATGACCATCGACTGCATCATGTCGAATAGCTTGGACAGTGTATTTGTTAAAAAATCTTTATATGTGGACTAAAAGTTACAATCTGAGACACAGGATATTCCCGCTTCTGACAGTGAGGCAACGTCGGCAGACCTGCGTAAAACCTTTAACCCCCTTGATTTTCCCTCTTTCATAAGTGCTATTTTCATTTTTTAGTCTAGTTGGGTAGCTGAGCGAGTGGATTCGGTTCAGCGCACCTCCGGTCCCTTAGACCCAGTAAATCATGAAAGGCTTTAGTAAGTGCTGAAACAGTAGCAGGTAAATCAAGAGAGAGAGCGCGAGTCCACGAGAGGGCTTTAAATTTCCTCTTAAACGCTGTGGGGCAGAGTGTGTGATGTGTAAAAGCCCTGTTTTCTTAATTTGATTTCCTCTAAATGCTTCTGCTTGCCCTGATTTACAGCCTATCGCTCTTTTCCCTGTGCGTTATTTGTTGGCAGAAAGCTGATCTTGCAGTGGCACCGCTGGCCATCACGTACGTGCGGGAGAAGGTCATCGACTTTTCCAAACCCTTCCTGACGTTGGGGATAAGTATACTGTACCGCAAGCCCAACGGCACCAACCCCGGGGTGTTCTCCTTTCTCAACCCCCTCTCCCCCGACATCTGGATGTATATTCTGCTCGCTTACTTGGGTGTCAGTTGTGTGCTGTTTGTCATAGCCAGGTAACATACCAGCCACATATATATAGACATAACCCCACATCATAACCTCATCTCATTGACATTGACTAAAGCAGTGCACTTTTAGATTTAACATTAGTGGCCTTGAAGGAATAGTTCACCCAAAAATAAAGATTCTGACATTTACTCACCCTCATATCATTCCAAATCTGTATGACTTTCTTTCCGTGGAATGCTAAATGTGAATTTTTCACTTCTTTGCCATGTTATCAAAGATCAAGGCAAATAGGCCTGTGATGATTCAAAGGCCCTGTTTACACCTGGTGTTAAGATGTGTTTGGGTCGATCGGATCACAGTTGGATGGAGCTAAATACAGGTGTAAACAGGGTCCAAAAAGTTTTGAGCTTGTCCATTTTGTACATCCACTTTCTAGATGTAGTCGAAAACACATTTGGATAGCTCTCGTAGTGTAGCTGTCATGTGGTCGAATGTGTCTGAACAGTGAAAAAAGACACCTACGCCAAAATTTTTTGGAAGTTTGACCGAGTTGGAACGACATGAGCATGAGTAAATGATGACTTAAGGAATAGGTTAATATTTCTTTGAGAATTCTGAATGCCACTCACAATATTTACATGATGAAACGTCATGAGATTCAGCTCAGTCGTTTCCTGGAAAATTGTAGAATTATGAAATTCTTGCAGGTGTGAATAGGAGATAACAAAGAGTTAAGGCTTTCATTTGAGTGAGAGAATGAAGCACGGACACATAGGAAACACACATGAGAGAGAAACTTTAAGGGTTGCTTTGGTCTTCTTGTCTTGACGCTGAGGAGATACAGTGTGTGCCTCGACTCTGATAATGCACGATAGCACAAACCACTAAAGCAAAGATGCTAAATCACAGTCTAAAGACAGTGTGTGTGTGTGTTTGTGAACGACAGAAAGCAGGTATGCGGGAGTGTTCAAGCGTGTGTGTGAGTGAGATTTCTGGTGTGAAACGCAACCCTCCCTCCTCATCCCTCGCTGTCCCTACTGTCTAGTTTGTATCTTTTTCTTTTCTGACTGGGTTTTCCCACATCCTGCTTCACATTTCCTTTGGCAACTGACATTTTATGATATCTAATGCTACAAAAATGTGTTTGTATAGTTAGCAGCAGATACTGCTCGACATATACTTATTCCTAAACATTAGGATATTAAATTTATAACTGCTTAAATTTGCTAAAACAAAATGAAGTAGCCTAATCTTTAGGATGTATAATGTATGATAAATAAATTACACTTAATTGTTTAGAATAAGTAGAGATTACTTGCTAATGGATATTCTGGATTTGGTGCAAATTAAGATATCAATTAGAAAATATTTTCGATTCATTCTCAGTTTGTAAAAACAAACAAAAAATTAGCATTTGCAGAATCCACTGGCTAAAGGAAGCTTCTGGAAAGGAGGCGATAAAATGGACTTTTTATGTATCTGTTCATAAATAATGAGTTATTTTATACCTGATAGGGCTTATATTTCACAGCTCAGAATTGACAACTGTCAGTTCATGTTTTTCCTCATTGCTCCCAAATTGGCAGATATAGCATGCCAACTTCACTGCATCCATGAGTCAAAAACTGCAAACATTTCCCGCTGTATGGAGGCTGTACAAATGCAGGGTGCCGTCCAGTTTTGACATTTTTATTGCACATTATGAGGTCAAAAACAAAAATGTACAAATAAAACATGTGCACAGATTAATTGTTCACAATAAGATCTATAACATACATTTAGAAAACAGATGTGAAAACAACTTTAATATTCTTACATTTTAATTTTCAAATCCATGAAAGTTCAACACATCCATACATTTTCTTTGCAAACGTATAAAAACTATATGCAACTGTGACATGTATAATAATAAAAAAAAACTGATTCACATCATGATCCTTTCATCAGAAGATTTTACATAAAGCTTTACATAAATGTCAAATACTGCAAAAATAAAGGAATAAATACATTTTAAAAAGAATTGGAAGAAGTGATGGGTTCCTGAGTGAAATCTGTTCCTTGCACATGTAAATGTGCAAGTCTCTATCTCAAATGAGGTACTGGCTGACGATTTGAATAGCAAATATTAAACTACAAGTTGCCAGGCAACCATCCAACCCATCCATCCCATAATTACAAAACGCAACTGGCCTCTTGTTCCATTATACTTTTAGTGCTTCCATTTGAAATTACTTTTTGTATGTACTTTTAGAAACTGATGTATGAGTCGAAATTATCTAGTGTAATCGACAGCTTATTATTTATTCATATTAGACCCAGAATTGTACTTAAAATGTCATATACTGTAGTGAATAATTTGCTGAGAAACAATTTTTTTAGTCATTAATCATACAAAACCATTTTCATTTGCATTGGGTCTTTCCATTGGTTCCTCATCTGAAGCACGGTGTGGAGAAATCCACAGAAAATGCCTTATTTTAACCCTAAAACTCTTGGGTTACTGCATTCTAACCCAAGAGTGTTATGGTTAATGCACTTGTGCTTTATAAATGTTACTGGCAATATGATCACATAAGTTTATAACAAGCTACAACTGCCATCTAAGTTGGTTCAGAATATGCACCTTTCACCTTATAACTGCACTAATGTTAATGCTGGGTAAGTGTTCACCTTTCCATTCCTCAACTAGAGCACAAATAACAAGCACACACATCAACAGCAGAGGAGACCTAACACAAGATCGTATTACTGTGTTTATGTGTTTGTCTCTTTGTACACATTTCTTTATGTGTGCATGTGCGACCGCTTCTGTGTGTGCACTTTAAAGCTGGTATATGCAGCAAACATGCGTGTGTGAGAGAGAAAGACAGAGCGAGAGAGAAAGAGATCACAGGGTGACATAATGGGGACTGGTGGAGGGTTTCCTAAGGCTTATTCTCACCATGTAGTATTTAGAAACCTTCCTTCTGGGCACAGTATGAAAGTCAAATATGTATCCTCTTATAATCTGTAATGCATATCAGCAGTTGTTTTTGTTCCTGTTGTTTTCATTCCCTTGCAAAGTTTATTCTTTCTTCTGCGAAAGCAGGTGATGAAGCAACCCGAGAAAGTCTCAATTATAAAAGAGTTACACTTACTGTACTTATCACGCTGATTCTTTTGCCATAAAACGCTGCCAATGCAATACTTATTTGTTTAAATTCTGCGTCTTATTCTAATGCTTCATAAAAAAGTGTCATATTCTTATGAAAGGCAAATGTATCTTACTATTCCATCCATACAGTTGAAGCTGGAGAATATTATATTATATTGTATTTATTTATTGAAGTTTGCAACAAATTACTTCTGTAATCTGCTAAGTGAAACGAGAGCAAAAAAACGTAACAAAATGTTATTTCTTTTATACATCGGAAATTGATTGAATTATATACATTATATACCAGAATAGATGAGGCATACAGTTGGAGAGAATATTATTAACATGCATATTGTTAATGAAAACTAAATGATGATTAAATGACTGACTGAAATCCTTTCTTCAGTGTCAGTCTAGGATCTTTGAAATCTAGGAATCCAATAGTTCAGAAGCTCTGCAGAATGATTTCATGTCTGTAGCAAATGGTACAGGATAAGTTACTCAACAGAGGATTAGGAGTTTGTTTAAATCCCTCAATTAAAAAGTATGAGCAATTTTTGTAGTAATGCTTGTCTTAGTAAACATGACTAATGAATCATTGTCCTTACTGCAGTGAGAAACCCCAAGCATGCGAAAGAAAGGAAGGATATGTGCTCCTCACAGAATGAGTAATGCTTTCATCAGTCTGGGCAAGTGCTTATCAGATCCCGTTCATTTCCAGGTGGAATATGCTTCTAAATGGGCTGCACTTAGGATGATTTAACAGACTGCTGTGTGGAGCTGACTAGATAATTACTCTGAGTCTATGAGGGAAGAGGATGGAAAGAAGGCACTGAAAACATATTTTTTCTCGTTTTACAGTACAAATATTTAAGATACATTTACCTGAGAAGCAAAATTGTATAAGATAAGACAAATACATTTTATTATAAGAATACATATATTTTCTTATGTATATTTTTTTTCTTCTAAGCATAGCCCTTAAAAAGGATTTAACAACGCATGGACATTTGATTAGAGCTGCTGAAAAATCTGTTACACAATCTACTACTATTCCTTCTGTCGTCTGATTGATTATACTTATATAGCAAGTAAAAGCCCTTTTAGTATAATTGTAAAAACATCCACCTTCAGCTCTTGGTTCATGTGTCTTTTTACTGTGAAATCTTTACTAATTTTCAACTACAGTTGACCATCTAGAATTTAACCCAATTGTGGGTCAAATATGGACAAACCCAAACATTGGGTTAAAAATGTAATTTTAAAATGTAACCCAAGGGCTGGGGTTGTCCATATTTGACCCAAATTTGGGTTAATACAACCCGGCATTTTTTTAGAGTTTAAGTCAGCGTAAGAATAACTTTTATATTGTTAGTAATATTTCAAGATATTGACATTTTAAAAATTCCACGAGAAGCCTCTGCATTGTGTTAGTTGTGAAAATTCAAAAGAGGTCATGCTTGGCACTGCTGTAGGATGTTATAGACGTCTCCTAAGACTGAAACTCCAGTAAGACTATGCTGAACAAGCAGCCAGTCTGTGAATCTATGGTAGCACATTGATTAGCAATGCATCCTTGTGTCGCATTCTTATTGAATTGCATGTTGGCTAATCAACATGACCTCAATGCTAAACACTGCAGCACAGCAAGGCTATTTAAATATGTCAGTCTTCCAGATCTGACATGACTGTTATCAGGTGCGTGATCGGTCCTGCGCACAATGAATTTCTGAAAACCCCCCACCATTGTTCTTTCCTGGGGCATCAATGTATCCTCAGCCTTCGTTTATCTCTTCATGTTGACCTTGTTCAAAATTTTCCCTCTGCGGCGCAGATGACCGGAGATAACAGAAGGTCAGTATAATTGGATCAAACTGACAGCTAACGGGCGACTGACGCTTCCCGTAGCAGCAGGTTAAGCCACGTCTCACGCAGACAGAGGCTGTTCATCGCCTCTCTCTCCTCCGCTGGCACGCTCCAGACCATGACAGACATCCACGTTAGATTTGCCGTTAGTAATTGGCTTTACACAACGTTATTGTGTGAACTTGAACAAAGACCCTTTGCGTGAGAGGTCTGGGGCAGAAGTCTTTGCAAGATTAAAGTTCGTATTTACTCAGACTTGCATCACAAATAGCGAATGAACGACTAGATCAACTGGTTCAAGCTCAACATTTTTTTTTTCTAGTGAGTCTAGCCTACATAGGCAGTTACCTTCTAAGGTAGCATCTGAACCTCATCTCATAAGGATTTGAATGTATTCGTGCTGGTATGTACGTAACATTTACAATTGTATTTTGGGCTCATATGAGAATGTTGTGTTGACTGTTTTTTTTATTAGTTTGATACAGAAGTAGAGCTATTTAAAGAGCACAGTAATCATTTTCAGATTGCTCCAGCACTTGACAAATCTTGCTCATAGACTCATAGATGCAGAATATGTTGTGTACTTTACTTTTAGTCTCTGAAAGTCAGTATTTTCTGTTTCAATTTCAGATTTTTGATGAAAAAATAATAATAGCTGAGACAAATAATCTCATTAGTATCTTATTGCCCAACTCTTGAAAAGCCTGTAGATGCTTTTTTATCCTATCACTTCAGCACAAACTGAATCAGGTCACAGTGCTTAAGTGTCACCCTTTCAACCTTTACTAATGTAATGTCACTTATATTTAGCTGGAGTAAATGGAAAGTCTCAATGTGGGATAGATATAGCTAAGAACGAGGCTTCGAGGTGTGGAGATGATGGAATAGACTAGATCGTCTGCATTGGCCATCTAAATGAATAAATCCTTTTTAAATGAATATTCAGGGTTAACTACACATTAAGCTATATTGACTGCATATGTGGCTGTCAATTACCAAAACAATAAAAAAAAAAAATTAACAGAAATGCACTCACAAAGTATGACATATTGTCAGTTAAGGCCTATTCACACTAAGATGGAACATCCTAAATGTTTGTTTGTCAGGCTAAATGAAGGCCAAATACACTCCCATACAATATGTCATTCTTCCAGATCTCAGATTCCTCTGACTGACAAACTGACTTTCAGCTGGTCTGCTATCTTGTATCTTTATGGTTAAAAGTATGTGTAATATGAACCCAGATCATATTTTCTATGCCGGGATATGAGGTAAAGTAAATAATATACTGTACATACATTAGACATATGCATACAACAATGTACACTGAGGAAAAAAAAACAATATGGTAATATCATGTATAATTACGTCAAACATTACACTTAATCCGTAGGCTCAGTCTCAGCAGTTTTGGAATTTATTGAAGGCTATAAAGTGTAAGGAAAATATATACTATTTTGTTTGGTGTTTCCACTTAATGCCACTTCTTTGATGCAGTTTGAGAAATATTTGTTTTTGTATGTGAGAGACAAGTAAACTGCTGTCAGTACTATGATCTTTACTAATGTGAAGGATTGTAAAGCAGAAAATACAAAAAATGCATTAAAGAAAAAAATTCAAACACATTGTGTATTGCAAATGAACTTGAACATATCTAAAAAAACATTCTTAAACTCTCACGTTGACAGTAAAATCCAACACATCGCAAAATAAAATATTGCAAATTAGATTGTTTTCACATGTGTAAGTTTTTGTTTATTTTTAGAACTTAATTTGTATGTAACCTGGAATATTCAATTAATTTTAACTTGGGTTGCTCATATGCATTGATAAGTATGCTTGCCTTTGATATGAATATGTCATTTGATCCTGGAATTGAAAAAAAGAGTGATTGGAAACATAAACAGCTCTAAACAACATGTAACTAGTGTATCATAAGCTTAACTTATCAATTTGTTCCATTTAATAAGACAGATGGTAATAGATTCCTCAAGATAATTTGTATTTTTCCTGAACCTTGATTTCTAATTGACTGATGATTATGCTAACCTGTCTCTTTCTCCTTGTGTCTCTATAGGTTGACCTGCCTTTCCTTCATTTTTCTTCTATGTACCACATCATTTGGAGTAAAATGTATCTGTGTTCTGTGTCGCTCATCACAGGTTTAGTCCCTACGAATGGTATAACCCCCACCCGTGCAACCCCGACTCGGACGTGGTGGAAAACAATTTCACCCTGCTAAATAGTTTCTGGTTCGGAGTTGGAGCTCTCATGCAGCAAGGTATACGCCTCTGCCTGCCCCTCTTAGCACACATCCCACTCTTTTGCTGGGGGTCCCAACTTGCTGTTGTCAGGCCCACTATGATGCATGGGCGCCTCTGTGCATGTAGTTCTAGAAGCAAATTGGTTGCTGGCCAATCGTATGAATGGGGCTGTGTGGGACTTGAATGTGTTTATTGGTGGGTGTTTGGTAGAGCAGTGGTTCCCAAACTTTGTAGAGTGTCGTACCCCCTGAGGCATTTAAAGGGATAGTTCACCCAAAAATGTAAATTCTGTCAGTAATTACTAACCCTCATGTTGTTCAACCCCTTAAGACTTTCGTACATCTTCGGAACACAAATTAAGATATTTTTGATTAAATCTGAGAGCTGTCTCACTCCTCCATAGGCTGCTATGTAATTGTATGTAATAAAGACATCGTTAAAATAGTCCAAGTGACTACAGTGGCTCAGCTTAAGTTTATCAAGCGACGAGAATACTTTCTGTGCGCAAAACAAACAAAAATAACGACTTTATTCAACTATTAATTTTAATTAATTGTGGTTCTCGGATATCAGTTCACGAGAGCGCCACGACGCATGCGCGAAAACTGAGAAGATGACGCAGATGGGTCTCGATTTAGTGTTTAAAATGGTTCTAAAGGGTGCATTTCCTGGTTGTCCGAATCGTGAGAAACCAACGAGAAAATGTAAAAGTGCCTTACCAATGCCGCAAAATTAATTGCTTACCTTTCACACTTTCCCATCAAATGATCATGAACGTCATCTTCTCAGTTCTCGCGCATTCGTCATGGTGCTTTCGTGAACTCACGTCAGAGGCCCACACGGAAAAAAATGAATAGTTGAATGAAGTTTTTTTTTGTTTTTTGCACACAAAAATTATTCTGATGTGAAAGTCATATTCTGATGAACAAAAGTCTTACGGGGCTGGAACAACATGAGGTGAGTAATTACTGACAGCATTTTCATTTTTGGGTGAACTAACCCTTTAACATCTTTCTGCGTACCCCTTCTCTTCCTCTTGGACTTCAGTCACACCTTTTCCATTTAGGGACAATGTTTCTACCCTTAAATTGTGAATTTGTTAAAGGCGCCTTTATAAAGGCAACATTTTCTAAACCTATTAAATGTGTGTTATGTTTTTCATATACTTAAAATTCCATTAATTTTATTATTAAAATAATAAAGCAATAAATTATGATAAAAAAAGTGTTACTATTAAACTAACACCACCTGTAGGTGGCAGCAAGTCACTGTCTTAATGAAAGACATCAGCTTCGTTCACTAATGAAAGACAGCTGTGTGTTGCTTGGAGACGGATAGCAGTTCTGCTGTGGATTTTGTTGGAACTATTGTTTCGTTGCAAATAAAGCATACAATTTTGACAATATTTTTATTAAAATGTAGGCTACGTCACTAAAATGAACCTTTTTGTTTGTTTAATTGTTTTATAAAATCAATTTGCAATCGTGTGGATATTCGGGTAAAATTGCATTCCTGCTTGTATTTAAAACAAGAACTTTGCATTGAAGAGAGTTTGAGTCTTAAATTGATCCCTATGCACAGTCTCTGTCTATATTTGTTGTTCACGCTAGTAAGTGCTGAACCCCCACTTTTAAGGTACATTGAACGACAGTAATCCAGCGGGATATGCTAGGGCGAAATACTCTGCAGGCAAACTATCTTATGCACACTGCTTGTGTGTAGGCAGTCATTTTTGACATGTATTTGACTGTTTACGGCACTACCTTTTTCCTGTTTTCACTCTAGAGGTGGCATGTTAGAAATGCATCCTCTGTTTTAGTGTTATTTTAAGTTGGGGTAAAATTAAATGAACTCAGCATTTTGTTCGCATACACACTCTGTCATCTCAAGTATCGCCAGGGATACGCATACCCTAGTTTGGGAACCACTGGGAATGAGGATCACGGGTTCATTAGTTGCATGCAGAACTTTTCCATAACCACTGTTCTCTCACTCATCAGGGTTCTGAGAAGGTAAGTCCAATTTCATGTGCAAAAAATGGCGGAATGACACAAAGACTAACTCTAGGTCATGTCCTCTGTCTTAGACTGCCATGTGTGTTGTTGACTTCTAACCCTAATCCTACCAAATCCTCATGCCACATCTTCTCAACTGTGGGACGCAGATGTTTGAGATTGAGAAAGGCCTATGATGAATGAAGGACAATGACACATGTAACCTGCATGCCTTTGTGTTGCATCAGACTAGCATAATAAGATTTGGTTGAGTAATGAGAGACACCAGGCCCTTGTTTGCAAAGTAGCATGGGTAATGTTTGAATCTGCACTGCATCCATCAAATGGAATGATTTACAGCTGGGATTGGATTGCTGTGTAACATTAACCTTGTGAGTCTTTGTGAAATCTACATTGTTAAAGAGATTAAAAAGAGCTGTTTGCAATGTAGACAGCATGGATATCTGTTTTAACTTGGAATGTTAGAAGTTAAAAAAAAAAACATTGCAGGTATTATGAATAGTTGCATAGCTGCTCTAGTTGGTGGAGCAATTTGTCTGGTTAATTTTTATAATAAAGAAGAGCAAAGAGTTACAGGGTCATGCACAGTCAGCCTCCAACTAGAACAGAAGTCGTCACCCCTGCTCCTGGATGCCCACTGTCCAGCAAAGTTTATTTCCAACCTGCTTCAACAACTGCCTGTGATTTTCAAGCGATCCCGAAGAGCTTAATTTGCTGCAGGTGTGTTTGAAAAGGGTTGGAGCTCATCTCTACAGGACAGTGAGTCTCGAGGAACAGGGTTGATGACCTCTGAACTAGATGGACAAGTGATGCTCAGCCATATGAGAATGAGTAAAAGTGTGGGTTCCTCAGTGAATGTCTTCCCAGCCCCAAGATCAGGTAACCTACTGAACCCCACATGCGATTGGCACTATTAACAAGGAATCATCAGTAAGCAGAGGTCAATAAAAGATAGCTAATGTGTTTGGATCATTGTGAATTATTTTCTATAAAACAAATTATTGGCCAACAGCTTCACCAATTAACAACATAATGTTAGGATGTCATTGGGACTGTCCTTTGTTCAGGTTTCTCTGTGAGTTTTGGAAGAGAAGATGTGGCATTAGGCTGAGGGCAAAATGAGCAGGGTTTGTGTATGATGACTGTATGCATGTCTCTTGATTGAGTAACACTACATTGTAGAGAGGCTCCCCTGCCCATGGCTTGTCAGCCCCGAGAAAACTGTGGGATGGCGTGCTTGGACATGACGTTACCTTGGGTACATGACAGTCAGCCCCAACCAGGTTATATAAGGTCACCCTGGCCAAATGGTCCAGCATGGTGATACTTTAAAATGACAACATTTATATCTTCTTGGGATGGATTCGTTGTATAATTTTATGCTGTTTTGACACGACTGGATGTTTGTTTCTTTAAAAGTGGTTAAGGCATCTTTTCCGCTAAAGGTGAAGTGTGTAAAATTTGTGCCTCTAGTTTATCAGACTCTCCTTCCAACCTGCTCCTAACTACTTATTTGGATAAATGGGTATTCCTGTCCAAAACCTACGCAATTGTTTGAGCCACATGTTGGAATCCTTAAGCACCACAGTGTTTGCACTTAGAACGTCAGCCTATGGTTGATGAATGGTTCAGATATTGTTGTCTCTGTGGATAGGATAAGAGAACGTCTTTCAGCATTGAAGAAAATACACCTTTAACAAATGAACTGCTAGTGTACTGTATGTGAGGGAAAGGTGATTCTCGCTTTCTTCCATCCTATTTCAGTGGTTGTGCAGCTGTCTGGTAGCTAGAGTTAAAATATCCAAACTCTGGACTTGATTGACAGGTCACTATGGCATTACCAGTCTGCCGAGGCCTGAGTTTGGAGTTCAATTGTAATTCATGTAATGGCTAATCTTTCTGACAGTCTTTCGTGTTTTGCCATGGACTCAGTATGGCAGTTCAAAGCTTACAATGAATCGCTGAACTTGAGAAAAGGTGCCAGTTATTTCCTTGTGCTATTGTCCTCTGACATCTCTTCCTTGTACAACTAGTTATTGCCCCTACTTTTCCCCGTATCAATTAATTTCCTAAGCATGACCATGGTAACAACTTGATTAAGGAATAACAGAAAATTATACTTAGGCTGTAACATAAGATGGCTCTTCATTTTGGCTTTTACCCACAAGCCAAATGGATCGAAGAGTGTAGGGCAATTCAAAGACAAATTATGAGCCCTTTATGCTTTAATACAAAAATGAGAGTCTGTAATCTAATTAAATTTAGCCACATAAATTCTCCTAACACATAAATTAATTCCCACCTTCACTGTGGTTGACTTTGGCGTATTTAGTTAGCATAGATATATCATCCCAATTGTCAAAAAGCAAAGCTTTTCCCTGCAACTAGTTATCTGGACTAGGTTAGACCTGTGCATCTGGTTCTGGTCCTCACATTGAAATCACTGCTTTACCCTGACTACTATCTCTGCTCCTCTCTACTAGGATCTGAGCTCATGCCCAAAGCACTTTCCACCAGGATAGTAGGAGGAATCTGGTGGTTTTTTACCTTAATCATCATCTCCTCGTATACGGCAAACCTAGCCGCCTTCCTCACTGTGGAGAGAATGGAATCTCCAATTGATTCGGCTGATGATCTGGCCAAGCAGACCAAGATTGAGTATGGAGTGGTTGAGGATGGCTCTACAATGACCTTCTTTAAGGTAAGTTGAGGCCGTCATTTCACTTGTAACATAACTAACATCAAACAATAGCGGTTTGGATGGTTTGGATGCAGGTTCAGGGATTAGATAATGAGTCCCAATTCTCAAACTGTTCTTGGCATTTCCACCACATGAAAGGTTCCAGGCCATTCAAATCCAGAGAGTGGGAATAGAGAAATGCTTTTACTTGCATGCTTTGACTTTTTTGTTGCAGTACTTTGCTCTGTATCTCTAAATATATAAACCTGTGCGTGCAAGATTGCAAGTGAATCAGCGGTCTCAGTTTCAATATCTCTCCATAAGGACAGAGGAGCGGTAGTTTAGATGAGAGCTTCTGGTACTCTAGAATGTACCATTTAAGGATGACGCATAACCGGATCGCCCTGTGATGTCCACCGGCTATATTTTTGTGATGACCAGCTAACTCTACATTATCCTTCACTAATTTGATTTAATTTAATTACATTTTTAATCGATTACAGCTTTACTAACTGAGTCACCAGGAAGCTCAATGACAGGCTAGTATTTTTAATATTGTTTTGTGCATCTGGTGAAGAGACCTTTGCTGGTCGGATGGTCTGGCACATTGAATATTGATGTCACATGAATTATGGGAGTTTGAATCTGTTTTGCGATGTACCTGATAATATTTGATTGTTATTCTTTTCTAATAATAAAAAGCAAAATGTTTGAGAATGAAGTTTTTATACTTGACCTAATAATTGAGGTTGTGTTTCAGAGCTTTTACTGCTTTGGACTGCTGGAAGTGCAAAGGTTGAAATCATAATTGTATGACTGCACTGTTCAGTTCCTCTATGTGGGAGATCTACTCTGCATTTCTTTATTCAGTCCATATGAGAGTGAAAATGTTCACTGTAAGAGTAAAATACTCTTATTAAGTCAACATTTTTGCTTTGAGATCACGTATTGTGGCCATTTGTGACCTGTTGAGTGAAATCCTCTGCAGCTGTTAAAAAGCATGTTTTGTCTTTCCTATCCGCCTCTGTAATATGTTCTTGTAAATATACAGAGATATATTGACCATCTGGTAATTTTCTGTATTTCAAATACTAATGAAATAGCATTTAAATGTCATTATTATAATTTTTTTTTTTTTAAATCAACCCAGTTTGCTTCATTAAAACTTATTTCTGTGATATGTAATTCATTATTGATTTGTAATTCATTTTATTCCAAAAAGGGACAGTGTACATTAATCAACATTCATGAATGTAAATGTACCCAAATAAGCCAGAATTTCTGGTCTTGTTGTGAATAATTCACCAGTACAGTTTATTCCAAAGAAAAAACGTGTTGTACAATCAGATTCTATTTATGATACAATCAAGTCCTGAAGGAACTGGCAACATTTTCCTTTAGCTGAATATACAGTTTTAGTTTCATAGAAATATGTCACATATTATGGAAGTAAAAAGTGTTGCGTTCACTATGACATAAATAAAACACAAAAATTGGAATAAATTATGTTGTTAAAGGTACAATTATGCAGGATTTTTCGCCACCAGGGGTCGCTAACCTCTTACAATAACAAAGGCGTATACTGATGACGTATATTCCACATTAAGCTGAATTATGGATCTTGTCGCGAAGCTGATGGATCTTTTATGGATGAGTGAATACATTGATGCTTTTAACATGACTGTGGTTTGAAGCAGGGCACGATTGCTAGACGTATACCAGCGCCACATGCAACGCGAGTCCCACGGATATAAAAGAATAAGGGCATTTGATTCTACCGAACTACACGCAAGTGCTGAATTAATACTCACACAGGTCAGTTTATTAGTCGAATTAAACTTGAGGTAACGCAGCGCTGTTTCACTTGCTCTAACAGTTACACTATCACACTAAACGGCATTTGAGTGTGTTGAATGTTGTTAGTTAGGTTGTGTGTTGGCTGTATGAGACTAAGTACGTTAAGCTAGATCAACATTAGAATAACATACAGATCATATTCTAACATTTCATCATGTTGAACTAAATAACATTGATTATCATTGATAACATTTGTTTTATGTACATTTGCTCACCTGTCTAATAAAGTGCATGCAACACTCGCGTCTCTGTCAAGTCGAAGTTAGTCGCGGACGTGGAGCTCACGGCATCTCGATAGATGTTGATCTTCGTTTTAGTCCTCTTTTTGTCTCAAAGTCTTCTTGCCATGGTCCAATATGTTTGAACAAAACAACAACAGCGTGAGCGTCCTTCTAGGCATAACGGGCCAGTTGTCAACGTCTGTCGCCATGGTTACTATGGCAGTACGAGGTCAAACCTGGCGGAAACCGAGGGTAACGCGGATATGACGTCATTGACTGGCGACTCCTCACCCCTGCTCACACGTCCCGTTTCCTTGGTTAAAATCGCAATTTTCTCACGATTTACAAATTGTTTGAAACATTTGGGACATTGTAAGTAATCAACTAAACAAAATATATAACATTGGCCTAGTGGTTTTTGGATATTTTACTGCAAAAATCCTACATATTGTACCTTTAAGGCACCTAATTAAAGCAGTTTAAATATTGCTGATAGCAAGATTATAGCAGATTACTGGAGAGAGAAAAAAATGTAGCTCCTTCAAAGCATCCTGTTCCTGACAACGCCTATAATCCATTCCAGTCAGATTTCCTACAGGAACAGCAGATGTCCTGAGCGCTGAACACATATGCTCTTTTAGCAGGTGCTGATGTATTGAGTGATTGAGTGGCAGTGCGAGTGATTGACGGTTTGATAAACTGCCTTTATTGATTCTGTATAATGCGCTACAGAGAGACAGTCACATAACTCAATAGTATCGAGAACACCACACTTACACAATTAAATAGGTTCCTTTTATGTTCTATAATTACAGGAATTTAGAACCATATCAAACATCGAAACCCCTCGTGGCTGAAATAGTTTTAGGTTCTTTACATCTTTACTTTCACCGCTGGCTTCTATAGCATGATTTACTGTTGTTACAAACCAAAGAACCCTAATCTACTGTTATATAATATAGAATATTGCTTCTCATTCACCAATTGATTGTACACACACATTTGTGTGTGAAATCTATGTACAAAAATATGTAGAAATCTTTCTCAAACAAATCAAATGCAGGCTCATTGGACAAACTGCCCTGCGACAACATTTCTGCAAAACCGATATTATGTTGCGTCTTGCACTTTCAGTATGAAATGTCCAGTGAGTGAGTCTAAAAGTGTTCAGTTTTAACTGAAACAGATAAATGTGAATCTGGCAAGTTGGTTGTTGTACAGATCACAGCAGTTAGTAAGTAAAATGGTGAGTGGCACTAAAAGGTTAATGCTCGACTGTATCTGAAAATAACGTACCATCTAAACCATAAACATACCTGATAGTGTTATCAAAAGCAAAAGTTGTTGCAATTTTACTATCTCTAGTGTTCATTTCAGTTGCAAACGGCAGTGATGTGTATGTATTGGGACGTGTTTGGAGTTTGGAGCAAAAATGTACTGTAGGTAGAGGCACGTTTTCCAATGAACAAATCATGCTTCATCACACTAAAGTTTATTCTAAATGTACAGAAAATGTAGGAGCAACTGAAACCACACATACACAATAATCGCATGCTTGGGGTTGCTTTTTAATTATGCTAAGATTAAATTGTGTACGTGCGCAAGGATCTTGCTGCACGTGAGAGTATCATATGATTTCTGAAAGTGACAAAAAGCTGCAAAGGAATGGTTTTGCAGAAAGCCCTTATATGCTGATTGTTTGGACGTATTTTATGCAAATTACTAACCTCGAGTATGTGGTCACTCATTTATATTAGTCCAAATTCATTAGCATTAGAGCAAGGTTAAGAACAAATTCAAATGCATACGCATGTTTTGAGTTTGTTTTGATTTTTTGTGATAGCTCTTCTGTGCGTGTAATCCACACAATAATTAGTGCATGATAATTTTTTTTTCTTGTTTTAATGTAATATGCGAAAAATTTTATGCAGTTGTTTGTTAAAGTTTCAGCATGATATATTTATGCCATATCCAAGATTAATATTATCATATTATATTATTATATTATTACATTATTACAATATTATCTTTCTACTGTACTGTACTTTTTTGTTTGTTTGTTTAATTTGTTCCCATTGTGTCTTCTATTATCTATTAAATTCCAGTCCATTTGTTAAGGCTGATGTAATGAATACTGTTCCTGGGTCAGTAGCTATTTTAGAGAATTTTTCCTTTATAGCACAAATTTAGGCTAACATTTTAAAAACTGTACACTGTAGGCTCACAATGTCCTGAACACCAATATTTTAAGAATTTAGAAAAGATGAATCACTGTCTGTCCAACTGAGATTTGGTATGGAGATAAAGTCTAAGATCATTATTTTAATGTAATACTACAGCGGACAATGAGTGTATATCAGCACACTTCATTGTTTGCTTTTGGGATCTATTAGAGCGTTTGGATCTGGTAACGGTGACGTGTGACATCAGATTTAACAACCGGGTGGAATGAGATTGCCTGGTTATGCTTTTATAGCAGGGCACCCGTGTGCTTCTGGTCAGAACGACAATTTCAAATGTCTCATTCCTTAGACCTCGAAGCTGTTGGTGGTTTTTAGCATCTTTGGGTTTTATTGCTAAAAAACTGATTTTAATAATATATGTTGAGGTTTATTGAAATGGCCGCTAGTGAGTGTCTGATGAGGCACTGGGGAGTTTAGGCTGGATGACTGCGCTAATGGGAGCTCACCATTTTAATCCTTTGATCACTCTTTTATGTATCATGTTCCTCAATATACTGCACCCGTCCTGTAAAAGACATCATTTTTGGGTCAATGAAAGAATGCGTGGTTCCAGTGAGGGGCAATATAGAATTGATTTCAATAGGCATTTTTAACTTTGTAAAGGCAATTTTAATAATTAGGTTATTAAATGTATTTGTGTTGTTTTTTTATGCCAAAGACTTAAATTTAACCAAATTTTTTTAATCGCAGCGGTATACATTAAATGGTCCTATTATGCTTTTTCGCATTTTCAACTTTAGTTAGTGTGTGTTGCTGTTTGAGCATAACGAAGATTTGCAAGGTTACAAAGCTCAAAGTCCCTCCAAAGGGAGATCATTTTATTTACCGGATTTCCACTTTCCTAGAACTACAACGAATGACTCTTTTGTGGTCTACAAACCATTTTTTCCCAGGCTTTATGAAGTCACAAAGTTATTCATTTTAATAATCCCCACCCACGAAATATGCAAAAAAATGGGCGAGACCTGGTAGAGCTGCGCTAGAGAAGACAGTTTTTTCCACCCCTTTCCCAAAACTCATTTGTTTGACATTCCTAAGGCTGACAAACTTAAAAGAGTGGTTAAAATTTATTTTAAACACTGTTCCTGATCATTATAACCCTAATATGTATCTGTGCACTGCACATTTGATAGAGAACAGCTTTCATAACAACAATGAAGGCTATACGCAGAAAAGCTCCTCCTGAAATGTGTCGGGACAATCTGTTGTTTGTGGATCACAACTATAGTATGTCTTATTATTTGTAGTTGCGTTTTAACAGTTCCAATTATAAGTTTTATGTTGTTGCTGTGATGTAAACAAAAGGCAAAGCTGATAAGCTGTATCCTCTTGTTTGTTAACATTCTGAAGTCTGAATCAGGCTTGAATAGCTTTGAAATTGACACTATTCTTAATTTTTTACATCTGAAC
This sequence comes from Siphateles boraxobius, assembly GCF_051911475.1. NCBI lineage: Eukaryota > Metazoa > Chordata > Actinopteri > Cypriniformes > Leuciscidae > Siphateles > Siphateles boraxobius. The sequence continues at coordinate 1,499,267 of NW_027508722.1, read as the reverse complement.
AGATGTATGTTATGTTATGATAGGGGTGTGACTTTTCCTGAAGTGCTGCCAATCACAACACACGGTCCGGCTAACCAATCACAGCACATTTCATATTTCGGAAGGAGGGGCTTCATCGAAACAGGAACTGTTCTGCGCTTGTGAACCAGACTGTGTGTGTACGGAAACGGCATGTCATGTTCGGGTTATACAGACAAAACAAGCTAAAAAAAGGTTTATGAATTGGTTAATTAGAAAAGATTTCACATTGGTTATTTTAGTATGAAAAACAAAACTGCTATTCAAGCTGCGTTTTAATTATATACATAAAGTGAGCACAGAATGTTTCGACCGTTACTGATCTCAGTCTAGTGTAAGTTAAACACTTTTGCAAAAATCAATAAAGCTGTATAAACTGCGGAATAAATCTCTTATGTCATATCTGCACATTGTTATTTATGATGAGAGAATCTGTAAGAGTGCAGAATTCAGTCAATGAGCATGTGCACTGAACAAAACGCCAGTGCTGACTAATCTGATAGGCCATTGCATTCATAAGCTCAATAGAAATGTGTGTGATTGGTTATAATGCTCAACGCTGCAAAAATCGCGTAAAAAGAAATCTGATGCAATGTGAGCAGATTTAAATGTAATGCCACAACACCATGTATTATTCAATTTCACATGTTGCTTTAATCACGACAGTCGTCTTAGAATTAGTTTAATTGTGCAGGTATTTTTGTTAGCCTGGGAAAACCCAGACAACTTCCGGCAAATTTAGATTTGCTCTGAAAGTTAGTCTGGCAAAGAGCTCATTGAAGTCCATTTCCAATCCGTCGAAATCGCGGCACCAATCAGAAACGTTGGGGCGGGCTTTACACCATGACGACAGCACAGCGACGGTGAAGCAGATTTTGTACATTTACAAAGATGGATGCCGCCGTGGAACTATGTGTGACGGTTTCAGTTGAACACCGTCATTATAACTCTATAACCGCCAAAACCATGTTATTAAAATATTTTTTTCACAAACATTTATCATAGAGAATGTTTAAATACTAATATCAGCTTACGAGGGAAACGGAGGCGGAGTTAGAGGTGTGATCGGAGGTTGCTACTGCTGGAGATGATTCGGGAGAGGTCAGTGCCCCTTTACCGATCAGAGCGCGCGCTGACACGGAGTAACGCCGCCTTCACACTGGCAGTTGAAATCAGCTCCGTAATACGCAATACGCCCCCAACGGACGTCGTACTACACAGTGAAAAGCGTCGGAAGCGGGTAGAACAAAAATGGCAGAGAGATTAGAAAGGTTGATTCTGTCAGTTCTGTATGATCTCTCTGATGAGGGTTATAGAGATATTAATAGGAAGGCTGCTGCGTGAGGAAAGTTGCTCAGGACATTGACATGTCAGGTGGGCTAAAAAATATGATATAGTGGTATAATTTATACCACTATATCCCATTTAGTTCGATGTCTGCCTACAATTTAATTGTATTAACTGCCCTAATAACGTTAGCAAATCATGAAATTAAAAAAATGACATGACAACTTAACTTTTAATAAAATATATAATGATTTTATAACGATAAGAATTCAGGTTTGTTTATCAGTATCATAGCAACGCTAACTTCCGCTGGAATTGTTGGATAGGAACCGTCCGTAGCTTTTCGCAAGAGTTCAATTTTTTGAACGCATCCGGATGACCAACGGGCACGATTTTCTTCGCACCGCACTCGGTCGGACCCGTTTTGGACCCATTCGCATGCGGTCTGCGAATCTCCATAGGAAATGAATGACTTCCGGTCGTTTCGGAGCCGTATCGGAGCTGATTTCAACTGCCAGTGTGAAGGCGGCGTTAAGCCTTGTTTATACTCGACGCGTCCGCACGAGCGCGAAGGTGCGCAAAAATTACGCGTTCGGTGCGCAAGACCGGCAAGACCCCATTTCGCTTGCCTGTGTGCACAGGTTTGCCTGTGAACAGCGAGCGCGGCGCAGCATCCGAGGATGAACGAATTCAAGCCTAATCTGCCCGAGCATGTACGTCTCATCACACCGGCACCCAGTTTGCGCGTCTAAATTGCAAAGTTCATTGCAAAGTTTTTTTTTTGTAAAGTTTTTGTTTTCTGTGTGTGATTTATTTAATGGAAAGCACATTCACTTCCAGTTGTCTTGCTGTTAATTTTAAATAAATGTAGAGCAAGTAGTGTCTGCTCGTATTCAAACGTTGCTCTATAACGTCGCCCTGCATACGTCATCTCCTTCATCGCTCTGATTGGTTTTAGGTCTATCCAATTGCGCCCAGAGGCATTTGAGCTACGTCCGTTGGTAACTCCCCTTTGGAAATGATTTGTCTATGAAGCTTTGCCAGACCCTAAATCAGTTACAACTGAGAATGGTCTGGTTTTAACCAGGCACATTTTTTGTCCATTTATCTTGAAATTGTAGCAATTTTTGGTTGAATTTTTGCCCCAAGCTCCCATTAATTTAACCCTGGTGATAAACGTGAGGGGGCGACAGAGTTCACTTTTACTGTATGTCATTAAACCAGATTATACAGGAGGTTATCTGTAATCACACCCACCAGTTACTATAACTAACTTTAACTAAATTACAGTACATATCAAGAGTCTCTTCCATCCTGAGGAAACTGTCGGTTAAAAAGAGTTTGCCTATTCTGACAACACTGCATGCAATAACAATGAAATCAAGCTTGTGCTAGAACCTTGGTGTTTGCATTCTTCTTTTACTGGCAAATTACCTTGCTAGTACCAGGTAGGGCCTTCAGAACTGCCTTAATTCTTTGTGGCATAGATTCAACAAGGTGCCTGAAACTTTCCTCAGAGATTTTTGTCCATATTGTCATGATAGTCATATCATTGTCATGATAGTATTGTCATGATCACGCAGTTATTGCCGATTTTTCGGCTGCTCATCCATGATGTGAATCTCCCGTTCCAGCACATCTCAAAGCTGCTCTCTGGATTGAGATCTGGTGCCTGTGGAGGACATTTGAGTATAGTGAACTCATCGACATGTTCAAGAAACCAATTTTCACCCAGAACTACCGCTCACTGGATATTTTCTTTTGTTCCTCACCATTCTCTGTAAACCCTGGGGATGGTTGCGCGTGAAAATCCCAGTAGATCAACAATTTCTGAAATACTCAGACCAGCCCATCTGGCACCAACAACCATGACACATTCAAAGTCACTTACTGTTAATCAACTTTCTTCCTCATTCTGATGCACAATTTGATCTTCCGCAGAGCATCTTGACCATGTCTACTTGCCTAAATGCATGGTACCTAATAAAGAGGCAGATGTGTGTGTGTGTGTGTGTGTGTGTGTGTGTGTGTGTGTGTGTGTGTGTGTGTGTGTGTGTGTGTGTGTGTGTGTGTGTGTGTGTGTGTGTGTGTGTGTGTGTGTGTGTGTGTGTGTGTGTGGACAGCAGTAAGTTCTGTGTCTTGAATCTGAATGGTTGAGAGGCCTTTTCTAGCCATGCAATATTCTACTAATATCAAGTCAAGTCACCTTTATTTATATAGCGCTTTGTACAATAGAGATTGTTTCAAAGCAGCTTTACAGCGATAACAGGAAAATAATGTTGTAATAGTATTGTTAAATGTAAAATTAAATGTCCCCACATTTAATCACATGGAACTTTTTCACAATTTGTATCACTCTGATTGTTCCTGCCAGATCTATACTGGCATTATTTCTCACAGCGAGCGTCGATGGCAGAGGAGCAAACCCAAAAATCCCTCTGTTATTATGTCACGGTATGCAGTGTTGAGTTTTCTATTGTTCTTATATGAACAATATTTATAATGTATGTGGCGGGAGGAGTAAACACTAGACAAAGTGGGCCCTATCATACACCCGGCGCGAAGTGTTTTTTGCTAGTTTCGGCCCGACGCAGTTTTCATTTTCACGTCCTGCGCCACGTTGTTTAAATAGCATGTATTTGCGCCCATCTGTTCGCCCATGGGCTGCTGGTCTGAAAATGAGGTGTGTTTAGGAACATTTTTTGAGCGTTGCTATTTTGAGGAACTGAAATAGACTGAAATATAACTGAGCCATTGACCAACAAAACCTGGTCCCATAGATGGTCTCGCTTTAACCTTGCGCACGAGCAGATCCGTTTCCTCGCTAGAGAAGCGTTCAGTCTTTCCACTTGCAAATTCTTCCATGTAAACAGTGAATCAGCGTCATGGCGCGAGCTCAACTGGCTTTTAAGGTGAAAGGGAGATGAGACTCTGATTGGTTTATTTCACGTTACGCCCGAAACACCCATTCCTCATTAAGAGAATTGGGACGACTCTTTAAGACCATGTGCCGCACGCGCCGACCATTTTTCCCATCGTAAAACTAGCAAAAGTGGATTCGGATGCTTTAGACCATGCGCTTAAAATAGATGTGGCGTCAAACCTTGGAGAGGCGTTTATTAACATAAAAATAAAGAAAATGTCCAAAAAGGGGGAATAAAGTGTCAAAAATAAATAGGGGATCTGGTGCCCTCGTTGTGCTGGGGCACGTGCAGGGAACGTAGCTCAGATGGGTTGGTCCCGGTAAAGGGGGCGGTTTCTCATTCCGTCACAATATGTGTGTGTGTAACAAATGTGACATAAATGTACAGTTCTGATTCTAAAAAAAAAGAAAAATACTCCTTCCATAAAATGTGTTGTAGAAGTTAAACACTTTTAGCTAAAAAAAAAAAAAACATACGATTTTCAGCCATGACAGATTCTGTGATCTGCTGCAATATCATAGTAGCAGAAGATTATGGCCATTTTAGGCAGACCATCTGGAAGCCAAGCGTTCCCTGTACTGAACATACTGCCCCAAGGCTGACACATTAAATTATATAATATGTTAACCCATGAAAGCAGGTGGAGAAACACAGAAGACGTATAGGCCAGATATAGTCCTCCTCTTCTCTGGAGGTTTGCTTTCTTTGTCCTTCTCTGCTCTGAGGCATCTTATTATCTGTCACATCTAGTATGCCACATTCTATGCTTCAAAAGATATTATGATCAAAAAGAGGAGCAGGCTCACTGGGAAAGCAGCCCGACCTCTCTCTCATTCTCTCTCTTATCCTTCAGTATCAAAACAATCTGTGGCAACCTTTCACACGGAGGAGCACACCTTCACTCACTTCCTCCACTCGTTCATCAGTCACATCTGCGTCTCTGTAAGAGTCTGTGAGAAACGGTTTGCTCGTCCAGGTCTCATCTGACCACCTCAGCTGCTATCATCCTCTTTTTAATTTGTTGAGAAAGTTTTCGTGGAACCTGCGGCTACTTCTCAGGCTCAAAACCTTCATATTTCCTGAGCAATCTTGGTCTTATCAATCCTCAGTGAGTTTTTCTGTTCTCGGACCCCTGGACGGTCGAGATGAGATAGTCTCAGGAAGCGAATCGCAGCTCCTGATGATGTGGAGCAGCAGTTAAAGAGAGCAGCTCCTCCTGTAGAGAGGAACAATGAAGCTCCTAGCCCTTGTGATTCACAATCACCATTCATTCTGTGGCGGGAATTTCATTTCAAAGATTATTTTTGGAATAGAGTGGCCGGAAACTAATACTATATATATTTTAAATGGATAAGTCTGGCATAAGAGTATAACAATAAGGTTATCATTCTATTATCATAATAATTATATATTTTAATGTAATTAGTTAAACTTAAAAATAGTTTAATAGTTAAATAAAAAAGTTTAATATTCAAATTACTATTACTACTAATAATGAATGTCTATAAATAAATCTTGAATATAAATAGGGATGTCAATTTTAAGGAATTTTCTGAACAGATTGTCTTTTAAATGAATGATCTAATAATTGATTAATAGAATGGAGGACTCCATATATCATGTGCATATGGTGAACTTTTCTAATATAATTTTAGTAAATATACTTAAGAAATGCAGGCATTAATCATTTCAGTTCACTGTATTTCAATTTATGCAGTGTTTAATTTAATTCATGATTTATTGTTCTTCACATAATGTAGAGAATTAGAGGATACATTCTATTCTAAGTCAATATTTTTTGTATCAATGTATTTTTATTCTTGTTGCCTTATTTTAGTATCATTGAGATATTAGAGTTTATATATATATATATATATATATATATATATATATATATATATATATAGCCTATATATATACACTCACCTAATGGATTATTAGGAACACCTGTTCAATTTCTCATTAATGCAATTATCTAATCAACCAATCACATGGCAGTTGCTTCAATGCATTTATTGTTCTTCAAATAATGTAGAGAATTAGAGAATAAATTTTAAAGTCAATATTTTTTGTATCAATGTATTTTTATTCTTGTTGCCTTATTTTAGTATCATTGAGATATTAGAGTTTATATATATATATATATATATATATATATATATATATATATATATATTATATATAGCCTATATTATATATACACTCACCTAAAGGATTATTAGGAACACCTGTTCAATTTCTCATTAATGAAATTATCTTATCTAATCAACCAATCACATGGCAGTTGCTTCAATGCATTTAGGGGTGTGGTCCTGGTCAAGACAATCTCCTGAACTCCAAACTGAATGTCGGAATGGGAAAGAAAGGTGATTTAAGCAATTTTGAGCGTGGCATGGTTGGTGCCAGACGGGCCGGTCTGAGTATTTCACAATCTGCTCAGTTACTGGGATTTTCACGCACAACCATTTCTAGGGTTTACAAAGAATGGTGTGAAAAGGGAAAAACATCCAGTATGCGGCAGTCCTGTGGGCAAAAATGCCTTGTTGATGCTAGAGGTCAGAGGAGAATGGGCCTACTGATTCAAGCTGATAGAAGAGCAACTTTGACTGAAATAACCACTCGTTACAACCGAGGTATGCAGCAAAGCATTTGTGAAGCCACAACACGCACAACCTTGAGGCGGATGGGCTACAACAGCAGAAGACCCCACCGGGTACCACTCATCTCCACTACAAATAGGAAAAAGAGGCTACAATTTGCAAGAGCTCACCAAAATTGGACAGTTGAAGACTGGAAAAATGTCCGGGATCTCGATTTCTGTTGAGACATTCAGATGGTAGAGTCAGAATTTGGCGTAAACAGAATGAGAACATGGATCCATCATGCCTTGTTACCACTGTGCAGGCTGGTGGTGGTGTAATGGTGTGGGGGATGTTTTCTTGGCACACTTTAGGCCCCTTAGTGCCAATTGGGCATCGTTTAAATGCCACGGCCTATCTGAGCATTGTTTCTGACCATGTCCACCCCTTTATGGCCACCATGTACCCATCCTCTGATGGCTACTTCCAGCAGGATAATGCACCATGTCACAAAGCTCGAATCATTTCAAATTGGTTTCTTGAACATGACAATGAGTTCACTGTACTAAAATGGCCCCCACAGTCCCCAGATCTCAACCCAATAGAGCATCTTTGGGATGTGGTGGAACGGGAGCTTCATGCCCTGGATGTGCATCCCACAAATCTCCATCAACTGCAAGATGCTATCCTATCAATATGGGCCAACATTTCTAAAGAATGCTTACAGCGCCTTGTTAAATCAATGCCACGTAGAATTAAGGCAGTTCTGAAGGCGAAAGTGGGACTAACACAGTATTAGTATGGTGTTCCTAATAATCCTTTACGTGAGTGTATATGTATATATATAAATAAAAATGAATACAAATACATATTTTTTTATTTTCCTTATTTCAAGTTGAACTAAATGAAATTGAGAAATGTTACTTTGACAGCACGCTGAAATAAAATAATTTTAGTTCGTATTTTTAAGTGTTTTATTTAATTACAGTTAATATTTATTATTTATTATTACTATTACTATTATTACTACTAATAATAATTATTTATTATTACTATTTATTTTTAATATGGTTTAGTTAACTATAATAACCCTGATGCAATTAATAAGTACTGTTATACCACTACTAATTACAGTTTAAATCTGTTATAATAAAATAGCAATTATTTAATTACGAAGTAAATACACTATGGCCTGGTTTCACAGACAGGGCTTAGATTAAGCCAGGATTATACCTTATTTCAATGAGGACATTTAAGTAGCTCCAACGTGCCTTAGAAAAAGAAGAAAAAAACATTGTTGATGTGTATCTTGAGACAATACAATGGCACTGATATATTAAGATATGTCAGTGCAAGTTGCTTTCAGTTAATACAGCTCAAACATATAAAGACAAGGCACATCTTTAATACTTCGAAGAGTTGCATGTATGTGTGTAAGGCCTAATCAAAGGCATTTTGACAAGTCTAACAATAGAGACCCAAGAGACTTTCTGCCATTACACACACACACACACACACACACACACACACACACACACACACACACACACACACACACACACACACACACACACACACACACACACACACACACACACACATGCATGCATAATCATGTGCCCTTTCCTGTGGATGCTCTAAGAAGCCTTTCATTGTGCACATACTCTCTGTTTCCCTCTCATGACAGGCTATGTGTCTGCTTTTCGTAAAACCAATAGTTAGCAGCATCTTTTAAATGTCTTTACATTTTGGTGTGTGCGAGAGATTTATCCTGTTAGAAGCTTGACGAAGACTGTCTCCATCCTGCGTGTGTCAATATAATGAGAATGTGAGTTAAAATGGACAGCCACCTCCCCGCTGCATTTCCAGCATCATTATCAGTGCTGAGCTGTGTGGACGGCCAGGAGATGCTTGTTTTGGAGAATATCTCACAGAGAAAACACCAGCAATCCACACAGAACTCTTGCTAATGTTTACTGAGGATATTTAACATAAAGTCTTATTATCTGTTCTGTTTACACCACAGAAATATTTCATGTAGCCCATGACAGTCGGGGTTGTCAAAATGAACGATTAACAACTGCAATTAATTAAATATATTGAGCACCATTGTTTTTATTTAATGCAGGTAACACATTTATCTAATATGATGTAATAATAATAACTGTTTCTGTTGTGGATTTGTAAATACTGGTCAGAACTTCTAATGTTTAATTATTAAAGATTTCCATTTTAGAATTCCATTAATATCATGATTATATTATTACAAGATAAAAACACGTTTTTATATTACAATATGTAATAACCTAATATGAATTGAATATGAAATATATGTATTCTTCTTTTATGCCATTACTCCAACATTTTAAAACCGGTGAGAACTAAATTGAATTTCAGTTTGAAACGCTAGCCCCCGAAGCATCCTAGTCTTTTGTTTTAATATGACACCGTTATGTAGTAGTACTTCACGATCGCAATGTGATGAGTAGAGTTTAAATCCAGTTTAATGTGTTCTACACAACATTAAAGTTTATTAAGGAATAATGGACCATTTGACTGTAATGTAGGCTCATCCTGCTTAACATTCAGCTCTGGATACTTGAAGCCTGCTTTCTAGGGCAGAGATATAGACACATTTAGACATCAATTAAGATTGTTATCTGTTCTTTTAGATTGGGTCATTTAAATATGTATGTGGTGATTTGAAGTCGTGGATGAAGTCTAGGTTAGCTAACATCGGTGTAGCGTACTTTTTTAACTGTCAGGGAATTTGAAGCACCCATGATTCTTCAAGCTCCACCAATGTCTCAGCCAATAGAGCTGCAGACATGATGTGTTTTTCTAAGCCAACCTGGAAGTCAGTATCACAGATTCCCTCGCCAATAAACGCCAATAGGATTTTTCCATTTGCTTTTGGATCATTGCAGAAAATAAGCTCTGTCAAACAAAATGTATGATTCTTACACATTTTGTTCATCGTGACAATCTTCACAAAAGAACACAGCTTGTATTTTGAAGTCTAAATACAATAGGCAGAAGTCAAAAGCTAAACGCAGGCTTTAAACGAAGTACACCACAGTCACACGACTTCACCATCGTTAAGCTTCAACAACTCTTTTAGTCTTATGTAAAAACATTTTCCCTGAAAGTTTGAGTTATATATAGTATATAAACTCATTGAGGATGTAAACGCGTCTAGTGAATAGAAGATGTTTCCTCTTCGGTGTGATGACGTTTAACGATGAAACACATGCAGTCACATTTAGACACTTGTTAGCAACTGCCTTTTTTAAGACAAGTAAAGTTTTGAAAAATATCACATGGGGGTATTATTGATGGATTTTGTGTCATTGAATATAACATGAAAATAACCTGGTGCCAGTGTCATAAACTGCTAAGACTAGTCTTACAAGTTAGTCATCACATTTTTTTCTTGAAGACCGTTTACAACTGTTTTAAGTCAGTTACATAAAACCGGAGATTGGTCTAATTTGATGCTAAAAAGTAAGACTGATTTCCCCTCGACGACCCGCTAGTTGGTCGTACTAGTACTTAAGTCACAGTCTTAACATGATGGCTATGTTTATGCAACTGGCCCCTGAGCTTGTGTTCACCACAGACCCTTAATTTCAGTCATTTAAAAAAACAAAACATTGACTTCAGGATGAAGGAATCAGAATTGCTAAAATGCTGAAGGCCCTGATATACTCACTGCAAAGTTATTTTTTGTTCTTTGCTTAGAAGTAAACATAAGTTTGAGATACCTTTGCAGCGATATACTGTTCCTGACGTTCCCCGCACTGGTCAGAGCGACGTTTGGAGGATTATGTAAATATGTGCTGCACGCTTTCCTCTCAATGACACAATGTTGAGAAAATAGCAGATATGAAAACATCTGATCATAGTGACGTGGATATGTCAGCAAACCACACACATCCCATCACATGTATTTATATAGCATATAATATATTGCTTTAAAACAAGCAGCTTTAAAGTATTAAACATGGAAAAAATGTGTCTGTGAAGTGGTTAAAGAATATCAATGTTAAAGAAGGCGGAGTCTCAGAGCCACACCCACCTAATTACATCATCACCACGGACCACTGGTGGTTCCAAGATTTTTACCAGTCAGCGTGAACTTTTCCTGGAAGTTTACTTTGGCAAGCTGCTTGAACTCCAGTGTTCAACATGACGTCACACCAGTTTGCACCAGTATATCAGGGTCTTAACTCATTTCAGGGTTTGGGCCTTCAAAAAACATACATCGTCCCTGCAGCACTCTGTAGTCAATGGAAGAGGATATGTATCAGTCAACAACAACAACAACAGGCTGACATCTGTTTATTTTCAAACACCCAAGACATCAATAATGTTGTGTGTTTTGTGGATGTTTTTGAGTGAAAGTTGATGAATGTCCCTTTTCAGTCCAAAAGCTGGTTAAATATTTTCAATATGGAACATATCCTTATTTTACATTGACATTACTCCCACAATAACATCTATTTTTTTAGGATCAACCAATTTTGCTGCTATTTGTCTCAGTGTCAGAACAGATAATAAATTTGTTTCATTTTCATTGTCTTGTCATCTAAGAATAACCGCCGCCGGAGCAGAGAATGCTTCAGGTCTGATTGTAGTGTGCGGTAAATTAATCAAAGCCTCAGAACAGATTGAGAACCAAGAGCAGATTAAAGTAGTGCAATCTGTGAACACTTCAACATGATCAAAGTATTCAACAAATCACTGCTAATCAATCCAAACAATCTCAAATCAACCGAAATGCACAGATAGCATCACGGTGATAAAGAAAGAAGTAAAACTGTGAGATGAACACTGGAGAAATGACACAGAGTGACTTTTCTCACACTTAAAGCTTTGTTTATTACTTCCGGGTTTGTTGTTGTTGTTGTTGTTTTTTGATAAATTGAGATTTCCCATATTTCTGTCTATCTCAGCTCCCTATGGTTTTGCTTCATCGGCAGTCGTAGTCTACATTTGCAATCGGCTGATTTGTCAAGGTTTGAACTCCAGAAGATTCTGATAGGCACTTGGCAAATCACCCAGTTGATCTAAAAAATCGACCGGCCACAAAAAGTCATTACACACAATAATGGCAGGCAGGACCTTGAGTATGTGACTTAATTAGGTTTCAAATGCCACCAGATGTGTTCTCAGAAGCACAAAAAGACCTGAGTTTAAAATGGTTGAAGATTCAATGCAATTGGTAACAATTTCTCATGCTACTAACTAACCTTAATATATAAGTTGATTATAGGGTTATTTGTATTTCTACTGAAATAAGATAAGAATTTTGGGTGCATACATTTCAGTTTTGGAGATTAGTCAGGATTAGTCATAAACAGATTTGTGTGCTTCTGCCACAATTTTTGCCGTAGTAATTATGTAAAGGGGGCAAAATATGAGCAATATGTGTATGATTATTCTTAAAAAGATTATTTTGAAAAACACCTTCATATGCTTTGTGTTCCCAGCAAGAGAGAAGTGTGAGCAAGAAAAGCTCTGTGGGTGGTTTATTGGCAATACAATGGGATCTCATTTGTATTTGTAGGTATACAACTTTAAGGACAAATATTTACAAATCATTTGATGTTCATCAAATTGATTGGTTGATTTTATTGAATTTATAATGGATGATATTAATTAATTGTTTCAATCATCTGGTGCTCCTCGTGTTGCGGTAAAAAACATTACGATATCTGTACTATATTTTAGTTTTTTTATTGTATATTTATGCAGTAGTTATAAACTATGTATTACCACTTTTTGAGCATAGACCTGAAAATGAAATTTCCGACTTAAACTGTAATACATTTTGAATGCTTTGGAGCACAGACGGAAGTTTTAAAAAACTCTTCTCTTTTTAAAAAAGACACTTGGCAGAATGAAATTATGAAAAATTTAATGAATTACATTTTTTTTTTATGTGAAGAATATATTTTTTTAATTTTTATCTCAAAACTGTGAGAAAATCAAGTTTTGTTCCACATTTGAGGTTGATATCTTAAAAAATTAGCTTTCAGTAAGATTTTGTTTGGGTGCATTACCAAACATTTCCACTAGATGCAATTAATTTTCCATTACTTTCCAATACAGTCATTTTTGACCGAGAGGAGTACAAGTGTGACTTTTTTTTTCTTTCAGGACCATTTCAACTTTTGGAAACATGTCCATTATTTTATTTTTTTGTATTCACATAGCAAGTGACAAAACGTCAAACGTTTCACACCATTACAAATTCTAAAAAAAAAGATGTTTTTTTTTTCCTGTTAAAAATGACTTAAGAGCACGCTAGGGGATTTCTCTGAAAAGACTTTGTGTCATTTAGTGATTAATTGGAGTCCTGTAATGGGATTGATCTTTCTCCCGTGATGCCACTTTTGCAAATTTTATGACAATTGCAGTTCCAACTTTTAGATTTCTAAAGTTCATACGTAAAAAAAACAAATACATATTAGAAGTTGTCAATGTTTGATATTGTGTTGTCTCAATGTCTATCCAAACCAGATCTTTCTTATTTCAGATTTAGGATTAGATAATATGGTACTGGAGTTTGCATTATTGTTATTATTGTTGTTGTTTCAAGTTCTGTGACCCTGGATGACAAAACCAGTCACATGGGTCATTTTTTGAAATTGAGGTTTATACATCAATAAATAAGCTTTCCATTGATGTTTGGTTTGTTAGGATAGGACAATATTTGGCAGAGATAGAACTATTGAAAATCTGGAATCTGAGGGTGCAAAAAAATCGAAACATTGAGAAAATTGCCTTTAAAGTTGTCCATTTATGTTCACAATTGTGCTGCATTCAATCACAAAAATAAATGTTTTATACATTTACGGTAGGACATTTACAAAATATCTTCATGAAACATGATCTTTACTTAATATCCTAATGATTTTTGGCATAAAATGAAAATGTATAATCTTGACCCATACAATGTATTGTTGGCTATTCCCACAAATATACCCATGCTACTTAAGACTGGTTCTGTGATCCAGGGTCACAGTTTACTGTTATTCCCAATTGTCTATGCTGTTTATTATTGAAATATGCAAATATAATTTAAAAATGGAGAGAAAGCAAATTTATTACTCAAAAAGCATTTATGAATTAAAAGTCTGATAATGATTTTGACTTCTCTCCCAGAAAACAAAGATCTCCACGTATGATAAGATGTGGGAGTTCATGAGCAGTCGAAGACATTCGGTCATGGTGAAGAGTATCGAGGAGGGAATCGAGCGCGTGCTCACCTCAGATTATGCCTTCCTTATGGAGTCCACCACCATCGAATTTGTGACCCAGCGCAACTGCAACCTCACACAGATCGGAGGCCTCATAGACTCCAAGGCCTACGGGGTTGGCACCCCAATGGGTAAGGCACTTTGCAATATTAGTTTTATTTGAATAATTTATCATTTACTTAACTAACACTGTATTCTTTGTTTCATGTCTAAAGCTGTTTCGTGGTGCTTGTATCACTCTGCATGCATAAAATAATTTTATTTGATGTCAATATTCAAAAGCACTTTTATTATTTGGTATGTAGCCATGTAAAAAGTGGAATCCTTCGCTTTGTATCAGGATTTTTATGGTCACACTGTATATTAGGTAGTGTTGTAGTCAAGACCACCTAACCCGAGACCAAGACAAAACAAGACCAAGACCAGAGTGTATCGAGACCGAGACAAGACCAAGACTTTTAGGGGCTGAGACCAAGTCGAGACCGAGACCAGCGCCACATCACTCTATGACACAATAAAATGTGAAACATGATCAAAAGAGATTCTCAAATTGATCTGAAAGATCCACATTCCCATAAAAACACCTAGATATTAAACACTCAAAGCTGAAATAAACTTAACCATCTTTATTCAATACTCCTGGGTGACTTCCATCATTTAGTACAGAATGTAAAACAATTATTCATTTTTCATCACTAAAGTCTTCACTTTTCTCCGCCTTTTATAACAAAACATAAAATTATGTTGTTTTTAAACCAACAACAATCCTTTTTTTTTCAAAACCACATAGCTAAATGTGTAAAAAAAAAAGCCAAACATTCAACATTTAAAATGCAGAAAAGCTGTGTATTGTAATGTATACAGTAATTCTATGTGAAATGTTGATGTTTAGGAACAACTATTGTAAGTAAGAGACTTGTATAGCTTTTATGTGTAATCAAAGCAACATAAGATATACAAAGAGGTCAGAAAGTCAGTGGCCTAACTGCATGTGATTTATAAAAGTACAAAATTGATTTAATTGGGAGCAGTTTCATAACCAACCTTAACAAACTGCAGTGGCAAAACACTCGTCATAAGTTCAAGCTCACTGCAATGGATAAACACATAGATGAGTAGTTGCACAACACCACAAAAACATGACTGACTGACTGACCATTTGATGTACAGTTAATTATATCCAGCATCTTTTAAGTGTGCAAAAATGCCCTCGATACATATTCAATAGGGTTGGGTATCGGTTGGGTTTTATCCGATACCAGTACCTACTCTGTATTTTTTAAACGGTTCTGGTGCTTAAACGGTTCTTGAACCAGAACTTAAGAAAACGAAACCGCACACACTTCGTCAAAAAATAGTACAGTTTTATTTACAGGGCCAAACTGGACACAATATTAACTTAAATCTTTAAACAATATAAATACAAGTAACATATGGTAATAATAAATAAACCAATACAAAATAAAAATTCACATTTACATAATATCAAATAAAACAATATTGTATCAAACAATGTAATAATACTGGAGATTAATAGAGATTACTACCAGGGTAATTTAATCTCGACATGGCTCCAGGTTCCCGTGTTTTGTCTGCTTGAAACAGTCATGTAAGTTATCTGGTCGTTGTACTAGTTACGGCAGCGCTTAGCTTGGCGAGTTTGGTATTTCATTCCCACTGTATCTTAGCTACGCAGCGTTGAGTGAACCGATGAAAGAGAACGTCTCTGGTTACTGGTGTAACCTGTGTTCTCTGAATAGGGAACGAGACGCTGCGTTCGCTGCCAAGCTCCTCGCGCTGCCGACAAGCTTCCTTTCTCGGCAGAAAAATCCTAGGAGCAGATGATGGCGCGCGCGCAAATATAATATGACGACGTAAGAGCGTCGAGGCGGCGCCCACGCCATCAGCCAATGGATTGGCACGATTCTATATGGGCTTCAGACAATCGGCACAGAGAGGTCGTTCTGACGCGTAATTTTACACGTGAAATGCAGCCAAACCTTGGAGCGTTTTGTCTTCGGGATCGTCATTAAGTCAGTGCAGCACCACTTAAAGTTAAAGACACCTATCAACTCCAGAGGTGGAAAGTAACGGATTACATTTACTCGCGTTACGTAATTGAGTAGTTTTTTGTGTACTTCTACTTTTTTAAGTAGTTTTTAAAATCTGTAATTTTACTTTTACTTAAGTACATTTTGTTTGAAGTATTGTACTTCGCTACATTTGAAATCATATCCGTTACTGAGTAAAAAACAATACAAGGGAGAAAAAAAATCACACTCCGGAAACTACTGCATTGATTGAAGGGCGGGAGAACAAACGCGCAAAAAAGGTGACGCAGACCCAGCCGAAGCTGAAAGCAAAGCGCCCTTGAATTCTTATGAAGTGAATTATGGACAGTATGGAAATGCTTTGGATGTAGAAAAAAGTGTGGTTGTCCTCGAGGAGAAATCCAATTTGCAAAAAATGTGGACACAAAGTGGCCGCAAAAGGACGATACATAGGACACCATCCCTCCTGCAGATAAAGGTATGTCCTGATTATAACTAACGTGATGCAGAGGGAATCTCGGAATCCAGTCATGAAAATGTTACATAACGCAGATATCACGTAGGCTAAAACATGCAAAATAGTGGATGGATGAATACATGGAAAGTAGACCTGTGCAAAAATTCCAATCACCACATGGTCTGTGAATATTTAAGTGCAAAAATACTACTATGTAAATATATAACCTGCTTGTTCTGCGTTTCTGTGTGAATCGGTGTGAATGAGCTGCTCCGCTTGGTCTAAGTGGGGAGACTGGGGACGGTTGTAACCCGGGGCTAGTTGTAACACTACCAATTCCACCAATCAGGGATAAGATAGAAGTCATGTGTTAGTTTCAGTTTCCTCAGGCTTCCTTTACGATCGCACACGGAGGTTTTCAAGTCTGTGTTGCAATCTCTCATGAAGCTACAGCAGAAAATCAAATTCTGAGGTAAGAAAGCAAAAAAACATAACAAGATAATATTGTGTTTAGTACTTCTACCGTTGTAGATAATGTTGTATGAGTTATAATAGGTCAAACTGTAGTTTCTAGTAAAGAATGGTGTATCAACCTCCTGCTAATTTCAAAGCACCATGCTAATACAGCTATTTAAACAATGGTGACAGTGGCGGGGTAGGTTGTAACACGTGTTTTGAAAGTGTTACAACCATCCCCATACATACAACTATGCCATTTTTTGTGATTTTAATAACTATACAGAATGCCTAGAACTCGGGTGAGAAAGACAGATCATGGAGTCGATGCCAGTCTTTTAAAAAGAGCAGCAGAGGAAGTTTGTTCTTGTCACCGTTTGTGACTTAAAATGCATTTAATTTGTTTGTTCTCGTCACCATTGTGACTGATAAAGAATGCATTTAATTTGTTCGTTCTGTGGAATGGGGGTAAGTGTTTATGTAATTTGCTTTCACGCACACACACACACACACACACACACACACACACACACACACACACACACACACACACACACACACACACACACACACACACACACACACACACACACACACATATATGAATGTGCACATACAGAAATGCACACACAAACGCACACATGTGCATGCACAAACACACAAAATATGCACATACACTCTCCATATTCACACATATTTTATTGTTGCAGCCATTCATTTAAAATAAAAATGTTGTGGCATATGTCTTGGAGTACCCTTATTTATTGTGCATTTTGTCTACCTGTTACAACTTACCCCAGTATGTGTTACAAGGTTGTAACAAAGGACCACCTTGTATTCATGATCATCTCACAAAGTCTGTGATATATTTGAAGAAATTTAAATTGTTGCCGTTTGTAGTAGACAAATATGTGTACTTTGCCTAAAAGTTTCAGACGTGTAGCTAAAAAAAGAGGTAGTTTTAGGTGCTGAAGAAAAAAGTGTTACAACCGTCCCCGGTCTCCCCCCTACTACATAGGCTACTCAAGTACATGCTGTTTTCAGCGTCTCACAAACAATTTGAGGACATGAATACATGAACATTTCCAGAGCTGCTCTGAGAGAACGCCTATTGACCATTTTCACCATTTTATTTGAGAAAAACCATTGTCAAATACACCTTGAAACAGGTCTTCACTACAACCCGTCAAAATAAAAGTTTGGTTTAACTAGGAGAAATTATGACAGAAATGTATTACTATTGTAGGCATACAATCGAACATACTCCTCAAAATAATAATAATAATAATAACAACAACAACAATAATAGTACAATTTATTTATATTTATACAATCTGTTTTTGCAGCTCTTCCCCAAAAAATAAAAGGACACAAGTTTAAATTTTCATTTGATTACCACCGTTTTTGATAATATATTTGGATTAAATCATAAAAATAAACATTAATTTTCTGAATAAAATACATTTCATAGGACTATATTATTCTTAAAAATTTTAATAAATTATTAATGTTAAAAATAAGTTGTTAATCTAATTCATTATCAATTATTGAATTTAATTGATTCGTTTTATTGAAATTTTAATAAACAAAACAAACAAATGGTTTCAAGTTTGTTATAATAAAAGCATTCGTTCAACCCCAAAAAAACATGTTTTCTTTAATTTAATTGTCATTTTAACTGAGGATAATAATAATAACCATAATTTAATACAGTTTATTTATTTAATAATTGATTAATACTGTAAACCGTGATATTTTCTGAGACGTCATCATACTGTGAAAATCTCATACCATTACAACCCTACACGGGAGAGCCCCCCACCCCACCCCACCCCACCCCGCCCTGCTTTTAGAAAAGTAACTCAGTAACTTTTACTTGAGTAAATTCTAAATGAGCTACATTTCACTTTTACTTGAGTAGATTTTTAAACCGGTATTTTGACTTGTACTTAAGTAAAATTTCATTGAAGTAGTAGTACTTTTACTTGAGTACAATATTTTATTACTCTTTCCACCGCTGATCAACTCTCCCGATTTGTTCAAAGCCGCAGATTTGTTCACTAATGAAACACTGCTGTGTGCTGCTTGGAGACGGCCAAAAGCTGCTGTGGCTTTCACTGGAACTATTGTTTGTTTCATTGCAAAAAATACTGACATGCTGTGTTTAAAATGTATTAAAAATCACTAAATATTACCTTTTTGTTTGATGAACTATTGTATACATTTTGTTTTTTTACAAAAATGAATGGGAACACATGCATTCTTTGATACTTTTGTATTTCTTTGTTATATTGTTGAATTGATTGATGAATACTAAGAAGGTTGATGTCTAATTATAAATAAATGAATGAGGAGGAGGGTAGTGAAGGACGTCCCGGGTCACTAAATAACCGAGGTGTGTGTTTAAGGGTTAAATGAACGGCCAAATTCAGCATTTTGTCAGCGTACCCCCTATCTTGGCCCAGGGGTACGTGTCCCGCAGTTTGGGAACCACAGCTCTAATGCAACAGTGGCTCTACTGTTGTCAATCAGTATCTCAAACAAAGATTGAATTGATGCTGCAGACATCACTGCCCTAATCAATAATCAATTACAGCTATTTGCCCAGATCTGAACACATGTGCATAATCAAATCAAAACCATTTCTATTTTGCTAAAATATTTATTCTCAGCGGCATTACCTTCCAAAAAAAATAAAATAAAAAAAATAGTCATACACCTCAACAAAAACATGAATCATTGAACAGCATGATTGAAATGAGAGACACAGTCGTTTATCATCACATCTCTGCCTGCAGAAGTGTATTCTCCTCAAAGTGTGTTTCTCTCAGACTGCAGCGTCGACTCAAATCTTCATTTCTTTTTGATTAATGACTGTCTGGCTCTGTCGGTGAAGGTGAAGCGGTTGAGGTTAGCTTCTCTCAGCGGCTCAGTGAATGTGCAGAAACACTCACCCCGAGGCACACGTGCAAGAAATAGACGAATGCATGAGATAAATAAATGAAAAGAGAAACTGCGAGGTGTTTCCCCTCCTGTGCATAAGATTATCGGTCTCAGTAGCAGATTGTCTTAATCCGGTTATACATGCGGCTGCGGGCTCTGTCAGTCCTCACAGTAAGACTAGAGTCCAAAAACATCCAGAATTATACATGATACTGCTGTAAGACATCTCAACAATTACGCTAAAACACTTTCCTTATCACACGTTTGTAGAAAGGGGAATTAAAGTTTCTATGATTTTGTTCACATTCCTTTAGAGTAAGTAGTGCATATCTATTTAGAGAAATATAAAAAATACATATTTTTTTCTTTTGTATTTATTAGTTTTTGAGAGAAAAAGCTGAAACTCATGGTTGTAGAATTACTTGGACCTCAAAGCTACATACGCAACAAATGGCCTCAGCATGTGATCATATCGGATATAAAACAGCACGATCCATTACATGCTGAATTGCTTTGAAAGGACTAAAATAACCAAGAATGTAAAAGGCACCTTAATGTGAGGATGAAAGACCTTTTGGCCACCTCTGAAGCCAGACTCCTCTACCTCAGGCACCATGTCAATCTGCCAAATGAATGAAAACCACAAGCTTTACTTCACTCATTCAGTGTGCTGTGTATGAACTGATGTATTGTGTTCAGTTTGCTGTGGTTTCGTGTGTCAAATACGTTAATTAGTGATGTAGTCACTCCTGCAGGATGTAGTCATAGGTAGTAGACCTCCTTAACGGAGACCAAGGCAGGGCGAAACCGAGTCAAGACCAAGACCAGATTCAAATTCATTTGAAAGATCCACATTCCCTGCCAAAGAAATGTTTTATATTTAATCAATAAATACAATTAGAATAAGTAGACACTTTATAGAGCTATTGCCAATCAAAATAAATCACTAACAACTAAATTTTAAATATAGAAACACGATGAAGAAATACAATTATAATTTTAAATATAAAACTAAAACTGCCAGCAGTTGGCATTAAATCACTTAATGAGTGAGTCACTGAATTATTCATTTAACCGATTTGTTCAATCGAATCACTGCTGTGTGTTGCACCGGAACACACAACACTTCTGCTTTGGATTTTTTTGGAATTATTTTATGGCCAAAATGGAGCAAAAACTTGTGTTTAAAATTGTGTCTAAAATGTAAGTCAGTTGTTAACTTCTGGTTTATTGAAAAATTGGCGCATATTTGTGAAACAGCTCTCTGGCTTAAGATCTTGCTTAATTATATCTTATGATAAAAAAAAAAAACATCTCATACAAGTACTTTTTTGCAATTATATCTTAAATTTTGTGGGCATTTTGACTTTGATTTTTTTGACACAATCCCCTGTTAATGTTGGACACAGCACAACAGTAACAAAAGAAATCAAATCAGAAATAAGTTATTTATTGCATCTGAAGCAGAAATTTTTACATCCAATCACATTAATGATGAAGTTTTTACTTTGAGTTTTTCACATACAGACGACACCATTGTCAAAACGATTCCCATTCACACGGATCCGCGAAAACGACTAAAAATCGTGTATTCTGCTGACAGGCCATTAGGTGGCGATAAAACACTGTAGACTGAACTACAGTAATACGCATGTGCATGATGTCATCGTCTTCAGAGATTTGCTTTTTTGTTGTTTACACAGAGACCATTTTCAAGAACTTGCACTTTGAAACCCGTTTTCCAAATATTGCGTTGTCAGGCACCCAAACCGCTGTTGTCGTGTAAATGAAAGGCCAAAAACGCATAAAAAGTTTTAGGTTTTTAGTTGAAAATGTCAAACGGTGTTGTGTAAACAGCCCCTAAGAGTCCTCTTATTCAGATATGAGTACAAATGTGGTCGATACCGAGACCTCATTGAGTACTACAACACTAATGTTCATTCTGTTTTGAAATAGAGATTGACTGACTGGACACATAACCAGATGCCTCCCACTGCCTGGCATGTAGCACTATTTATGAACATATTATAAAATATACTTTTAACTCCTATTGCGTTGGGAACAATTTGACCCGTATTTGATTTCCAAACTGCTTGAAACACTGGTAAACTGATTTATTTATTCTTGAAATTTTGTGAATATTTCTCATTTAGGGTCATGAATGTGCATGCACAGTTACAACACTTAGATGTGTTTTGGAAAGGCTGTACAAATTTTGGTTGCATTGATTATATTAGGGCTTAAGTTGACCCCAAATGGTTTCAATAAAATTTGCCCACAATCAACACTTTTAAAAACAACAGAGTCAGGTAAATAACAGAAATTGTTGCTTGTCAAACACAACAATATTAACTTTTTTCTAAATGTATGAAAAAAAAAGGTGAGAAACACATTTTACCCTCACAAGGCTTTGAGAACCAGACACAAAAAAGGCGGAATACAATAGTAATAACAAAATAGAAGGGAATGTGTTGACCCAAAAATGAACATTTTGTCATCTTGTACTCACTCGTGTTCGGACTCTGTGTTATTTTAGCTCTTGCTTGAAATACAAACAGTGATCTTAGACAGAATATTCAAGCATCTTGGAAATGTTCCATACAACAAACCTGGACAGAGGTTTTTACTGCCAAGCTTATAAAAAGGAAAAAATGTCAATATGTAAGCACCTTAAAAGTAGTCCATGACATAGATGATATATACCATTTATCTGAGAAAAATACCAGCATTTAAAATGTTTACTGATCATATCCCCGTCTTTTATAACTTTCACATTTCATGTGCGGTTGTCTTTTTTAAATATGTCTGGTAACAGTAGCAACCAACTTGAAATGCATTTTTAAACACTGATCAGTAAAGTTCCAGCCAGGAAAAACTGAGAAGTTCTCTGCATTACGATTGATAAAAGCTACATGAACCATTATCAAGTCATTAGACAGGCAGGAAGTAAATGTCCAAGGAAAATATTACTGAGCCAGTATTGCAGGGAATGTCAATAGTGAGATATTGAGAAACATTCTGATTAAAAGAAGGACAGCAAGACTGTTGATCCTCAGTCAGGATCAGTGATCTAGGGTCACATTCTACCGAATAATTGGACTTTTTAAATATTGGTATAAAGTCTGGTTCATTTTGCAGCGTCTTCTTACCAAGACCAATCCGTTTAGAAATAAACTGTGTGAGTGGCAAGTGAACTAATCAACTAAAGTTAGTTTTGTTTTTATGTGAGGCTATAAGGAACAGTTCGTCCAAAAATTATGTAGGATGTAGGAGAAGCATTAGTTTCGGTGAGCGTAGACGCCTCTCAAACAAATAGGGGGCAACAAACTCAAGCTTCTCCCACATTTTTCTTTAAAAATTCTCCTTTTAGCTAGACTTCTAATTCGTGACCGGTGTTTTGTTTCGCTCTGTCCTCTGCGCTTCTGCGTTCATCAATACATCATGCGTCGGGTCAGAGGTCACCCGTCATGTGTCGGGTCAGAGGTCACTCGTCATGCGTCGGGTCAGAGGTCACTCGTCATGTGTCAGGTCAGAGGTCACTCGTTATGCGTTGGGTCAGAGGTCACTCGTCATGTGTCGGGTCAGAGGTCCCTCGTCATGCGTCGGGTCAGAGGTCACTCGTCGTGCGTCAGGTCAGAGGTCACTCGTCATGCGTCGGGTCAGAGGTCACTCGTCATGCGTCGGGTCAGAGGTCAATCGCCATGTGTCGGGTCAGAGGTCACTCTTCCGCCCGAACTTGACTCGCGTAAGCCATTATGGGAAGCCAGTGATAACAGTTATATTGGATAAATATGGACTTTGCTTCAGAAGGCAATTATTACACTCCTGGAGCCATATGGATTGCTTTTATGATGGATGGATGCACTTCTTTGGGCTTCAAAATTGTAGGTACCATTTACTCCCATTTACCATTTAGCCAGGATAGTTTTTAATATAACTCCGTTTGTGTTTGGCTGAAAGAAGAAAGTAAAATACACCTATTGATGATGAGTAAATTATGGGATACCTTTCATTTTTGAGTGAGCTAACCCTTTCATTTTTTATTTAAAATAGACTCTCCAAGCCGATGGGAAAAAGGAGAACTCAGATTGTTTGCGTTCAAATCTGCCATAAAAATCTGATAATAAATAAGGTTTCTTTTGTACACTTTTGCCTGGCCCAATCAGACATTGGTGGGCGGAGTTAGTGTGAATATCCTCTGCCAACAAGACCACCCTTATCACTTGGTATAAAAGAGCACTTCTTTAGAAAAAGAATAGGGTGAATATTAATTTCATGCCAACTTTAACACCACACAACCTTCACTAGACTTTGTTTCTGGGTAGACTGGTTCACCCTGACTCCCCGAGGTTTTAAAGAAGCCAGCCAATCTTTCTTTGTGCAGTATGCATGAGACGGTCAGCCTGATGCATTGTTTATAAGATGAGAAATGCTATGCAAATTAATATGACTCGCTTGACTTGAACAGACTGTGGCCATGCCATCAGAGACTGAGTCTAACAAATAATTTACCCTGAAGCTACTGTAAAAGGGGGCAGATGTTGAAACCAAAGCTCTGTCACTGTGAGGCATGGTGCTTATGAGTTTGAATTTGGCTAGCCTCATTTCCTAGTCCTGTTTCACCTCTTTATCTCATTGTTCCTGTTCTTACTCTCTATTACGCCTTTCAGTCAAGTCAAGTCACCTTAATTTATAGCGCTTTTAACAATATGGACTGTTACAAAGCAGCTTTACAGGGATAATAGGAAATTAAAGTAACAGAGATTGTTTTGGCTTTACAGCAGCTCTAGAATAAAGTTATTGTCCAGCTAAAGGTAGTTTTGATTGATTCACTTCCGTTGCAAAGATCATTAGTTATTAACTTACGGGTCGCTAACACACACCGTTCTAACAGAAAACCCTTAACACGCTCCGGCCCACTCACTCGCACAACAGTACTTGGTGGCTCGAGATTGCAAACCTTGAAATAGGTTCCAAGGTGCAGGCCTTTAAAAAAAAAAAAAAAATATATATATATATAAATATATATATATATATATATAAATATATATATATATAATTTTTTTATCTCTGCGCAAGCTTTAAAAACGCAAACCTGTGAAAATGCTTACGGTGTGCACATGCGTATTACGTGTCTAGTCTATAGGTATATGCATTTGAATATATATGTGCACAGGCATGTAGTCTTTCTTTACAAATAGACCTCAACAAATTACTTGTCTGGCCGTAAAAAATGTATAATGCAGAATTATTTATCGCTTCCGAGTAGCCATGTGAACCGGAACTAATTTGACAACGTTTTATTTGTACAGAGGTTAAGGGAAGGAGAAGGGGGTGAGAGACTTGTGAGTGAGTCCTATCGACTGAACACGTGATGCGCATGTGTGCGCCGTCTAAGTTTTTGGGGGTATTGCTTTTTTTAAGGTTTGCGCAGAGAAAACAACTCGTTTTCCCCTTCGAACCTATTTCAGGGAGTGCGTTCTCGAGAATCCAGGCACTGTTTTGTGCGGATGGGCGGCCGGAGCGCGTTAGGGTTTTCTGTTAGAACGGTGTTGTGTTAGCGGCCCCTAAGTTAATAACTAATGATCTTTGGAACGGAATAGAATCAATCAAAACTATATTTTGCCGGACAATAACTTTGTCCTAGAGCTGTGGAAAAGCCTAAACAATCTGTTACGGTAATTTCTATTATCACTGTAAATCTGCTTTGAAACAATCCATACTGTTAAAAGCACTTTATTAATGAAGGTGTCTTGACTTGACTTGATTTGACTTCAGGATGCGTTGTCGTCGTGTCGAGGCGATCAGGATTTATGGGGAGTGTTCCCGGTTCCGGCTGATCTAAACTCTGCAGCCTAACATTGAATTATAGAAGTTTATAATGTGTTATGTATATGCTAGGTCAAAAGAGATATGTTCTAGATTTAAACTGACAGAGTGTGTATGCTTCCCAGACAATGTTAGGAAGACTGTTCCAGAGTGTTGGTGCTAAATAGGAAAAGGATCTACCGCCAGCAGTCGATTTTGATAATCTATGTTTTATCAACTGGCTGGAATTATAGACATGATCCTTTACATGATCCTTATCCTTTATAGACATGAAGGACTATAATGCGTTAAGAGCTCGCTCAAGTACTGGGGAGCTAAACTATTTAGTGCTTTGTAAGTAATCAGCAATATTTAAAAATGTATACAAGGTTGGGAGCCAATGCAGTGTTAATAGAACCGGGCTAATATGGCCATAATTCCTGGTTCTAGGAAGAACTCTAGCGGCTGCGTTTTGGACCAGCTACAGCTGCTATTATTTATTTATTAAGCGTGCAGGGCAACCACCCATAAGAGCATTACAATAATCTAGCCTTGATGTCATGAACGCATTAATTAATTGTTCCGCATTTATCATTGAGAGCATATGACGTTATTTAGATATATTTTTAAGATGGAAGAATGCGGTTTTACAGATACTAAAAACGTGACTTTCAAATGAAAGATTGGTATCAAAGAACACACAGACACACACACACACACACACACACACACACACACACACACACACACACACACACACACACACACACACACACACACACACACACACACACACACACACACCACACCACACACACAGGTTCCTAACCAACGATGAAGACTTGACAGAGCAGCCATCAAGTGTTAGACAGTATTATAGGTTATTAGATGAGAAAGTTTTTTGTCCAATAATTAGAATCTCTGTTTTTTAGAGTTAAGTAGTAGGAAACTCCATTAATTTGGTGAATTGGTAAGTTTCTTCAGGGCGTGAAGAAATATAGAGCTGAGTATCATCAGCATAACAGTGAAAATTAATGCCATGCTTCCTAATTATATCTCCTAACGGTAGCATTTACAGAGTGAACAGCAACGGTCCTAGAACTGAGCCTTGTTGAACTCCATACTGAACTTGTGATTGATAAGACTCCTCTTCATTTACTGCCAAAAACTGATAACGGTCAGATAATTATGATTTCAACCATGCTAATGCAATTCCACTAATGCCAACATAATTTTCGAGTCTATTTAAAAGAATGTTGTGGTCAATAGTATAAAATGCAGCACTAAGATCAAGTAACACTAATAGAGAGATAGAACCACGATCGGGTGATAAGGACAAATCATTTGTGCCAGTAATTAAACTGGCAGATCCAAGGCTGCATGCTTTCCCTGCAAACAGGTGAATTCTGAATATTCATGCAGGTGTTCTGACACTATTGCGTTATAAACCATGTAAACATAAATTGCTTGTGTGTCAGGCACTAAACAGTCCATACAATCTTAATCCATTCACGGCCTGGGGTCTGTGTGCTGGTTTAAGATGCTATCTAGGCTTTTCCACATGGACAGAGAAAGCCAGCTATCAAGTGCCTCGTCTCACAAACGTTATTGCTTTGTCACTCAGCAGGTTAAAATCTGTCAGGTATGCTGTCTAACAGACGACCCAGTGAGGGTGTTTTCTGCTTGTCAGTTGTGTGTCATGGGATTGCATTGTGTAGAGCAAATGCAGGGCACATGGACAAGGATGTTTAGCATCATCACTCCCCTGTGTGCCGTTCCCAGACAGCTCAGCACAGGCCATTTCCATTGCTAATCCTACCCTTTTGGAATCAGTTAACATAAGCAGGCTGCATAAAGACGTGCGTTTAGCATATATCTCACTAACTTCAGCAGCAAACAATCGGCAGGATGCATTAATGTAGAAACTGTGATGGTGAGAGATGCCTGAGTCCTTCTGGCAAGCGTTCCCGCGCTGGAACAGACAGGGTCAGTGTTCATCCCATCTGCATTTTGGTGCGTTGGTTAATTAGATGTTTAAATGAGAATATGTTAATGCTTGGCACAACTGAATATCTGATTCTGTATTGAGGCAGGTGAAAGCAGACAGCAAGTGAAATGTTGAAGTCAAACCCAGTATAATGAACCATTGTGGCTTTAAAATAAATATGAAGTCCTCAAAATAGAGGTGTTTTAGAAAGGCAGTAGTACCTCAAAATTTACTAATATACCATTTCGTTCCCTTGATTTGCTATATTGTGCACACAATTTACAATTTCATTCCCTTGATTTGCTATATCGTCCGCACAATTTATAAATTGAGGGAACAAATTAGTAAATCGTCTGCTCGATTTAGCAAATCGAGGGAACAATATAGTAAATCATGCACATGATTTTTATTTTTTTCTCTTGCATGTCATGTGCAGGGCTCCGTAAATCTGAGATGTGTGACTAGAAGTGTTTTATCATCCGAACACTTGCACACTTTACCATGAGCTCCTTTTTTGTCCACTTGTGACTTCATTGTCTTGCTAAATGTGTGTAGCACTTGCAGTTTATATCAATGTTTCGGGGCTGTGCTGCTTGCCCCTTGAGAATTGTAGAAATAGAATGGCCCCCAGTCAGCTTTCAGCCTGTGTACGGGCCCCGTCCCTGGAGGCATCATTAAGAAGAGTCATGCACAATGCCATGTCATCAAACATCTGTCAGGAGTTTACTTGTGCATGAGGAGCTACCAGTATCAGATTCATTTATTTAAGCTATCTTCTTTTCTTACTTACTGAAGGTACCTTATCCATTTGCTGCATGCAGGCATGTATTTGAAGAACATTGCTGTACAGTTTATCAAGGATTCATTGTGTTAGTTGTCTTTGATGTTGCAGAATAGGGATTTTGATATATCTGTTTTAGGCTTTTTATTATATCATTCCACCCTTTTGTTTCAGTGAAAGAGTTCTGCACATCAATTAGTTGAATCTCATGAAAGCGGTCAAGAACATATTCTACTCATTCTCTATTTCATCCCCAAATCATATGAAATAGAATAAAATAAATGAAAGCTTAATTTACTTTTCTTTTTTTTTCAGCTGACTACAATAAAATCATTTTGTGGAATTTAAACAAAACATTAGTAATTAAAGTGAAATTAAACCCATAAAGTGTTGTATTATCATTATTAAATTAATTCAGGTTTACATATAATTTAATTTATTTCCACATATATTTAGATTAATATTGAAAAATAAAGATGTATTTATTTATTTTAGCAAGTGAGATGAGTAATAAGCTGTTGCTTATCCACCTCTCTGAATATATGCTTTTTTTTTCTTAAAAATGAACTGTGCTTTATAACTGTACTTATAATACTAACTGTACTTATAACTCTAATATATTAACTACAAAAAGTAAATTAATTAATCAAAATTATTGTAATGTTTGGACAGTTTTTAAGGCATTTGATGCAACAGGGAAAAATATACAAATGTAAAAGATATATGCATGGGGGAAAAAAAATTATGGAGAAAATCAGATCTTGTCCAATGATATACAATGCATGTGTTGTTATATACAGTAGGTGAAAATGATAGTCTCCAAAACCATCCACATTTCTGCACTGCTATTATACAAAACCCTAAGTGCTAACAGTAAGCATGAAAGAAATGCGAGTTTGATTTCAGCAAATAAAGAGCACTTTGTGCGTCATGCACTTGTGATGTGCATTTGAACAAAAGAACAGTTGAGTTCTCAATTATTCAGGCAATAGTTCAGTCCTTATTATAGAGAGTTAACTACAGCAGTACCACCATTACAACATAAAAGGATCAGTGAGATTTGTGAGTGCTCTTGTTCTACCTCATATTTCAAATGAAATGATAAAATCCTTTCTCCAGCCGTTTTTGATCTGTGCTGAACGAAGGGAACACGACCTGTTTACCTTTTTGCGAGGGAGGTGAAATGGCTGATAGGAATCGGGGAGAGTTATGAAGCCCGCAAGGAGGCCCAGAAGGAAACATTACATCAAATTAAGAATAGCAACCAGTTTTAATTAGACAGAAAATAAATAGATAAAAGTGGGAAATGCCAGTCCCTGGAATGTAATTGGGTTTTATTGGTGTGTTATCAATGGCACCCTGGGAGCAGTGTTTCAACAAACAGCATTAGGCTTTTAGGGCTCGTACTGCATTAGTGTTTGAATTTCTCACCTTTGTACTGTGAGAAACATAATCTTGCACCACTGAAGTGACAAACTTCATGTTTCTTTTTCAATGTCTCAGCTTTTCTCAGAGCCTTGTAGTAGCGCATTGAATGGGACATGTTTACATCAGCTTTTAATCTTGGTATGTATCTCTCAATGCAACAAACTCCAGCATGAGGTACTGTATACTTCATACAATGTTAATTGTAATAATATTTCTTTTTTGCACAACATTGCTGAAACTGAGTCTTTATGCAAGTTTTTTTTACATTCACCATGAATGTTAAGCTCCAAAATGAGGCAGGCCATACTGGCATGCTGTATTCAAGGTCGTCTGAAGCCATGCATTTCACCAACAGACTGAAATTTCATTTGTGATTCACTTATAATCTTCCCCTCCAGTGAGCTGAACTTGAGAACGTCTCGGTTACATATGTAACCCTCGTTCCATGTGGAGGGAACGTATACGTTACGTCAGTGACTGGTGAATGGGGTTTCGCTTAGAAAGCCTATCAACTTCAAGTATTACAAAACGAGCCAATGGCAAAGAAATGCCATGGGTCTGCAGAATTTGCAGTGTAACTCCGCCCTACCTTGTGGGTATATAAGGAAGTACACTGGCAACATGCAGATATGTTTTCCTGCTGAAGAGCCGAGACTGATCATCGGAAGTTCCAGCGGAACAGCGGAAGTGTCAGGGAGACGTAATGTCTCCGTTCCCTCCTCAGGGAACGAGGGTTACATATGTAACCGAGATGTTCCCTTTCAAGGTGGCTTGCCAAGGGAAAGACACACTCTCGGAGAAGCTTACAGTGGAAATACACACGTAGGGGTCGCCCAACTGGGGAACTAGCCAACACAAAAACTTCCGCAGGCATAACTCTAGCGTTGACGTCAACAGCGCTGGAGGAACTCAGGGCTTCTCGGGGAAACTCACCTGAGGAGAATATCACACGTATCCAGTCCGAGGAATGGAATGGTGAGCAGAATGATACCGAGCGGGTCCTATGACGGGCCACTAGGAGCGAGTACATAAGTGGACACTGGCTCCACTCGGAGATTATAGAATCGCGCAAATGTGTTGGGTGTCGCCCAGCATACAGCTCTGCAGATGTCTGTAAGTGAGGCTCCATGCTCTAGAGCCCAAGAGGAAGCCACACTCCAGGTGGAGTATGCCTGAACACCAATGGGGCATGGTCGACCTTGCTGCTGGTTTGCCAAAACAATGGCGTCCACTATCCAGTGACACAACCTTTGCTTGGAGAGAGCCTTTCCCTTCATCTTCCCACCACAACAGACAAAGAGCTGGTCTGAGGTCCTGAAACACTGTGTTCTGTCTATGTAAGCATGGAGGGCGCGTACTGGACAGAGCAGTGCTATACACTCACCTAAAGGATTATTAGGAACACCATACTAATACTGTGTTTGACCCCCTTTCGTCTTCAGAACTGCCTTAATTCTACGTGGCATTGATTCAACAAGATGCTGAAAGCATTCTTTAGAAATGTTGGCCCATATTGATAGGATAGCATCTTGCAGTTGATGGAGATTTGTGGGAAGCACATCCAGGGCATGATGCTCCCGTTCCACCACATCCCAAAGATGCTCTATTGGGTTGAGATCTGGGGTCTGTGGGGGCCATTTTAGTACTGTGAACTCATTGTCATTTTCAAGAAACCAATTTGAAATGATTGGAGCTTTGTGACATGGTGCAATATCCTGCTGGAAGTAGCCATCAGAGGGATGGGTACATGGTGGCCTTAAAGGGATGGACATGGTCAGGAACAATGCTCAGGTAGGCTGTGGCATTTAAACAATGCCCAATTGGCACTAAGAGGCCTAAAGTGTGCCAAGAAAACATCCCCCACACCATTACACCACCACCAGCAGCCTGCACAGTGGTAACAAGGGATGATGGATCCATGTTCTCATTCTGTTTACGCCAAATTCTGACTCTACCATCTGAATGTCTCAACAGAAATCGAGACTCATCAGACCAGGCAACATTTTTCCAGTCTTCAACTGTCCAATTTTGGAGAGTTCTTGCAAATTGTAGCCTCTTTTTCCTATTTGTAGTGGAGATAAGTGGTACCCGGTGTGGTCTTCTGCTGTTGTAGCCCATCCACCTCAAGGTTGTGCGTGTTGTGTCTTCACAAATGCTTTGCTGCATACCTCGGTTGTAACGAGTGGTTATATCAGTCAAAATTGCTCTTCTATTAGCTTGAATCAGACGGCCCATTCTCTTTTGACCTCTAGCATCAAAAAGGCATTTTCGCCCACAGGACTGCCGCATACTGGATGTTTTTCCCTTTTCACACTATTCTTAGTAAACCCTAGAAATGGTTGTGCATGAAAATCCCAGTAACTGAGCAGATTGTGAAATACTCAGACCGGCCCGTCTGGCACCAACAACCATGCCACGCTCAAAATTGCTTAAATGACCTTTCTTTCCCATTCTGACATTCAGTTTGGAGTTCAGGAGATTGTCTTGACCAGGACCACACCCCTAAATGCATTGAAGCAACTGCCATGTGATTGGTTGATTAGATAATTGCATTAATGAGAAATTGAACAGGTGTTCCTAATAATCCTTTAGGTGAGTGTAGGTCTCTGCCACCAGAGTAGACAAAAACCTACAGGCTTTGGAGGGGTGCTTAGGGTCGCCACGCCAGGTGGAAGCGCTGTGGGGACATAGTTGTGTTGCCACAGAACACTCCATGGGGGGAACCCCAGTGTCCCTTTGGCCGCGGCCTCATAGAGGCCAAAGAAGGCGGAAGAGGCAGCTGAGTATTCGCAAGAAGTCAAAGGAGACTTCCACAATATCATGACCTCCTCATGCACGTCCAGTAAGAAAGGTATTAGGGCGGGTACTGACGGGTGTCAGCACTCGCCGCCCCCAAAAACCAATCATCCAGCCGTGAGCCCTCGGGACAGTGTGGAAGATTCCAATCCAGCCCGATGCTGGCGGCTGCCCGGGAAAGCATGGCTGTCAATTCCGGATCAGACTCGGGCAATGCTGGCACACCCGAAGGCGGCAGCACAGCCGAGTCTTCATCTCCGGAAGACTCCAGCCAACCTTGTGATCGACATTGTCTCATCATCTGGAGCGCCGAACAAGACGCGATGCGGGTTCGAAGACTGGCCGGCAATCACACCCTGCACGCTCACGGGTTGCAGTGCACAAGAGGGGGGTGTGGCCCAAGGAGGAATCGTCTGGGTTCTGTTCCACACCGTAACCCTCAGGTCACCCTGGCCACCAGCCAAAGTATCGCCTCTCGTGGAGGGGATAGAATGGGGTGTGGCAGAGGGGACTCTACCTCCACAGAGGTCATTGAGTCTTGACCAAAGCACCGCGATGGTCATGCTCCCGCAATGAGAACATGAGGATTTTGAGGCATAAAGAATTTTTTTCAAGGAAAAAACATTTAAATGTGTCATTTTGGTGATCAAAGATGAGTTTTAAGGGATACAATTATTGACTACCGGGGGACTTTAACCAAAATAATTCTTCTTTTGGTCACACTTTAGATACCCTTAACTCTTTCCCCTCCGTTGACGAGATTTTTTCGTCATTTATGACACAAAGTTTCCCTGCCATTGATGAGTTTTTACAGCAATCCATGTTTTCACTGTTATACGGTAGGGGTGCTGTTATGCATCTTCTGTAAGAGTACAGATCCAAAAACAATGAAAAAGATTTGCATAAACAAGTAGGAGCAGATAGAAGTTGTTTACGCACAAGTAAGCTAACGTGATCATCAAACATACAACAGCATATAAGTCAAAACTGCCTAACGTTAACCAATAAAATGTCGAACCCACAAAGAGGTAATGACTGTGAAGCTTTGGGGGTGCTGATCTACTCCATCTATGTTTTGATCATTGTTTGAATCCGATCCGGTTAAAGTCTTTGATTAAAAACTTAGATTTTTTTTTTCAAAATGTTTCAACCCTACCCACATTCAAGTGTAGATTAAAAAAATGTATGCTTGTTTTAAAGCAGTAGTTTTGTTCTTTATTTTGATATATTGACATTAACATTCATACAAAAACTATTCTGGGGTTATGAGAGTATTGTGAATATGATCAAAAATGTTGGCGCTGGCTGGCATCTTGAAAATAAAATGCTGGCGGGGAAAGTGTTAACTTAGTTAACTATTTGATATAATATCCTTATTATATACATACATGCACTGTAATAACATTTAAAGTACAGTATGTGCATTTAATTAACATTTGTAGTTACCCCTAACCGTAACCCAAGCCTTACCCCAAAATCAAGCTCTATACCCTAAAACCCTAAAACCCTAACCCCTAAACCAAATATTAGCAGTAAATGTGGGAATTTTCCAGAACTACATGTAGTTACATAGTGAATCCATAGTCTTGTAGGTATGTAATGTTAGTATGTAGTAGTTCAGGCCAACTAATACAAAGTGTGACCCTTCTTTCTTTCGATTATGAGATGAAATATGCCCCAACATGTCAAGAAAATTACACGTTCTTGACAATTTTGTGAGATTTCACCCATTTGTCCTCCAGATATAAGCAGATGCTAAGCTATGGAAGCTTGTTTTCGACCACAGTATAAAACATTTTAAAAGATAATTGTGACTTTTTATCTCACAATTGTGAGTTTAAATCTCCCAATTCTGACTTTATTTCTCAGAATTGTGTGATATAAAGTCAGATTGCGTGATATAAAGTCGCAATTGGGAGACATAAACTCACAATTCTAAATTTTTTTCTAGCAATTCTGACTTTATAACACGCAATTGCGATTTTCAATAACAGAATTCTGAAATTTTTTCTCAGAATTGTGAGATATAAACGGAGTCCAATTCTAAGAAAAAAAAGACAATACTTTTATTCTCAGAATTGCAAGTTCCCTTTCGTTGTCACTCCGAGTTCCATCGGATGACGACGAATGGTGTTTCGCTTAGAAAGCCTATCAACTTCGAGTATTACAAAACGAGCCAATGGCAAAGAAATGCCATGGGTCTGTGGAATTTGCATAGCGTATCTCGTGGGTATAAAAGGAGGACGCCGACAACATGAAGATATGTTTTTGCTTCGGAGCAAAGTTAATTCTTCACTCCACAAGCCATCTCTGAACTGTCAGCTTCTTACAGACGAGCGAGATTCTCTGGTGTTGGTGTGACGGCGATCTCCCGGCGAGTGCACGCTTCCTGCTTATCTGTGCAGTGGTTTGCCAGTGAGTGTGTTTCTCCCCGGGCGCTTCAACCCTTTCAGAGTTTCTATTCTCTCACAAAAGAGCACGCACGCGGCACATCTTTTTAAAGACGGCTCGCCCGTGCATTTCTGGTGGTGGTTGACTCATTTCCGATTTTGATGGGCACATTCTCTGCTCTGCGTGCTTGGGCTTGATCACGCTAGAGCAGCGTTTGTGGATGACTCACGTTCTCCCCGCGGGAACTTGACCATCGCGTCATTACGGTCGAGACTCAATGATCTCGTTTGAGAGAGAGTCCCCTCATCCACACCCCGATCTAACACTCTCCACGTGAGGTGCTACTTCGGCTGTTGGCCAGGGTGACCTGAGGGTGTTGGTGTGGAACAAGGCGCCGACTATCCGTCCGTGCCCCACGCCCCCCTCTTCATTGACGCAACCCATGAACGATCACGTTTCCTTTGACGTTCCAGATTCGGATCTGTTGTCCATCGCAGCATCACAGGGCGGGCAAGAATCTTCAGGAAGTGTAGATTTGACAGTGCTACCACTTTCGGGTGTGCATATGGCATTTGTCGAGTCAGATCCTAAGATGACGGCCATGCTTTCCCGGGCCGCTGCGAGCATCGGACTAGGGTGGCAACCCTCCACCCTGTCCTGAGCGCTTGCTGCTGTACGATTGGTTTTGGGGTGGCCGCTGACTCTCGTCGCCGTCTAACCCCTATACCTTTCTTCCCGGATGTGCATCAGGAGATCTCGACATCCTCGAACACACCCATGTCTTCCAGCGATCCCTCGTTGATCTCCACCGCCCTTCCTTCCCATGGCCGCTGCTCATGGGTACACTGGGGTCCCCCGGTTGAATGCTCTGTTGTGATACTAAAATAACTGTGTCCTCAGAGGGCTTCTTCTCGGCGCGATCCTAAGCACCCGTCGAAAGCCTTTGTATTAGTTTTTCGTCTACACTTGTGGCGAAATCCTATAGCGCCCAGGACAGGCAGCCGCCTCACTGCATGCCATGGCCATTCTGCTGGTCTTCCTGGCCCAGGTGTTCATGGATATGCAGGAGGGCAGGACTGACCCAGGCCTCTTCATTGAGCTGTGCGTCGCCACTGACCTTGCTCCCCGAACGACGAAAGTGGCCGCACGCTCCCTGGGTCAGGTGATGTACACCATTCAAGCCTGTGGCTTAACCTGTCCGATGTGCAGGATGTCCGGCGGTCCCGTCTGCCTGACACCCTCATATCCCAGGTCAGCCCTTCGGTGGTACGGTTCAGGGCTGTACAACAGTTCTCAACCGCCCATGAGCAGACTGAGGCATATTATTCCCCGACGGCCCCGCCATCCGCTCAGATCCCTCAGTCTGCCCACCACCATTGAAGGCGCCCTCCCGCAGCTTCCACCCCGCCCGTTCACCCGGGCTGGCTCTGGAGGCCGCAGGGGGATGCCAGTAAAGTCAAGTCATCCTCATTTATATAGCGCTTTTAACAATGTAGATTGTTTCAAAGCAGCTTTACAGAGATAAACATATAATTTAAGGTAAAAGAGATTGGTTTGGTTTTATAGTGGCTCTTGAAAAATGTTTTTTCCAGCTAAAGTTAGTTTTGATTGATTCACTTCCGTCTAAATGATCATTTGTTATTAAATTAGGGGCCGCTAAGACGACACCGTTCTCTCTAAACAGACTTTAAACGTGAACATGTGATAGACGCTGATGGCGTTCACATGCGCATTAAGAATTGATTCTATAGTTATGTGCGTTTGAATATATGTGCGCAGGTTTGTAATTCCTTACAAACCATGCCTAAACAAACTACTTGTCTATAAATTTTGATGCAGAATTTTTATTTTATCTTATCACTTTGGGTAGGTACGCGAACCGAAAAATTCCACAACGCTTTATCTGTAGAGTGGTATAGGGATCCTCCACAGGGAGAGGCTAGTTGGCACTTCAGCACTGCATTGTCATCAGGTCCAGGCGAAAGTCCTTCGTCAGATCTGGAAACGGCCTGGATCCAGCAGGCTGCGGGAAAACCTTGGGATAAACAAAGACACTAAAATTAGCGTAGATGCCATTCTTCTTATGATGTAACGAGTACATCAGGATTTGAGGGAAGTGTTCCCAGTTCCGGCTGACCTAATCTAAGCAGCCTAATATTGAATTATAGAAGTCTATAGAGTGTTATGTGAATGCTAGGTCAAAGAGATGTGTTTTTAGTCTAGCTTTGAACTGACAGACTGTGTCTGCTTCCCGGACAATGTTAGGAAGATTGTTCCAAAGTTTTGGTGCTAAATAGGAAAAGGATCTACCGCCAGCAGTCGATTTATATATTTTAGGTATTATCAACTGGCCGGAGTTTTGAGATCGCAATAGACGTGAAGGACTATAATGCGTTTAGAGCTCGCTCAAGTACTGGGGAGCTAAACCATTTAGTGCTTTGTAAGTAATCAGCAATATTTTAAAATTTATACGATGTTTAATAGGGAGCCAATGCAGTGTTGACAGAACCGGGCTAATATGGTCGTACTTCCTGGTTCTGGTAAGAACTCTAGCGGCTGCGTTTTGAACTAGCTGTAGTTTGTTTATTAAGCGTGCAGGGCAACCACCCAGTAGAGCATTACAATAATCTAGCCTTGATGTCATGACGCATGAACTAGTTGTTCCGCATTTGTCAATGAGAGCATATGACGTAATTTAGATATATTTTTAAGATGGAAAAATGCGGTTTTACAGACACTAGACACGTGACTTTCAAATGAAAGATTGGTATCAAAGAGCACACCCAGGTTCCTAATTGACGACGAAGACTTAACAGAGCAGCCATCAAGTGTTCTAGGTATTCTAGGTTATTACGTGTGGAAGTTTTTTGCCCAATAATTAGAATCTCTGTTTTTTCAGAATTTAGTAGTAGGAAATTACTAGTCATCCAATTTTTGATATCAACTATGCATTCCGATAATTTTGTGAATTGGTGAGTTTCGTTAGGTTTGGAAGAAATATAGAGCTGAGTATCATCAGCATAACAGTGAAAGCTAATTTCCATGTTTCCTAATGATATCTCCTAAAGGTAGCATGTACAGAGTGAACAGCAGCGGTCCTAGTACTGAGCCTTGTGGTATGCCATACTGAACTTGTGATCGATAAGTCATCTCTTCATTTACTGCTACAAACTGATAGCGGTCAGATAAATATGATTTAAACCATGCTAATGCAATTCCACTAATGCCAACATAGTTTTCTAGTCTATTTAAGAGAATGTTGTGGTCAATGGTGTCAAATGCAGCACTAAGATCAAGTAACACTAATAGAGAGATACAACCACGATCGGATGATAAGAGCAAAACATTTGTGACTCTAATGAGAGCAGTCTCAGTACTATGGTGCGGTCTAAATCCTGACTGGAAATCCTCGCAGATACCATTTCTTTTAAGAAAGGAACACAGTTGTGAGGATACTGCCTTTTCTAGTATCTTTGACAGAAAAGGTAGATTTGAGATCGGCCTTTAATTGACTAATTCTGTAGGATCAAGTTGCGTTTTTTTAACAAGCGGTTTAATCATAGCCAGCTTAAAGGTTTTTGGTACGTATCCTAGAGACAAAGATGAATTAATGATGTTAAGAAGAGGATCTATGACTTCTGGAAGCATCTCTTTCAGTAGTTTAGTCGGTATAGGGTCTAACATACATATTGTCGATTTAGATGAATTAACGAGTTTGCAAAATTCTTCCTCTCCTATGGCAACAAATGAATCAAATTTTACCTCGGGGAGACTATAATGCACTCCCTGATGTGATGCTGTAGTAGACGGTTGCGTAGTTCAAATTTTGTCCCTAATAATATCAATCTTATAAGTGAAGAAGTTCATAAAGTCATTACTGCTGTGTTTCTTGGAAACTTCTGGGCTTGAAGCTTTCTTGAAGCCACAGCCCACTCCTGCCCCGCCCCCCGCTAAACGCCGGGCCAAGCGGCGCTTTTGAGACGGGCTGCTCAGGGATGATGGTCACTTCTCAAGAGATGGTAGCAGGACCACACCTTCCCCCGGTGGAGGGCCGGGGGAGAATCCTTTGTTTTCCACTCCCCGCTGCTCACCCCCAGGTTCCGCCTTGCTGCACCACCGGTGGGAAGTCTGTGGTTCGTATGACCCCGCTGGTACAGTTCTTGGGAGCCTGGCTAGAGCTTCCCAACCTGTCCCACTGGGTCGCGTGGACGATCAGGCTCAGCTACACGATTCAGTTTGCGCGGTCTCCTCCCCGCTTCAGGGATGGTAGCTCCTGGCGAAGGGTGCGATCGAGACTGTCCCTCCAGCCGAAATGAGGTCTGGCTTCTACAGCCCGTACTTCTTTGTCCCGAAGAAAACTGGTGGGTTACGGCCAATCCTGGACCTGCGCGTTCTGAACCGCTCCCTTCACAGGCTGCCGTTCAAGATGCTCACGGCCAAACGCATTTTCGAATGTGTGCGGCCCCAGGATTGGTTTCGACCTGAAGGATGCCTACTTTCAGGTCTCCATTCTCCCTCGACACAGACCGTTCCTACGGTTTGCTTTCGAGGGGCAGGCATTTCAGTACGCGGTCCTCCCATTTGGGCTAGCCCTGTCTCCTCGCGTCTTCACGAAGGTCGTCAAGGCAGCCCTTGTTCCCCTACGGGAACACAGGGTTTGCATCCTGAATCTCGACGACTGGCTGATCCTAGCTCACTCTCGAGACCAGGTTTGCGAACATAGGGACCTAGTGCTCCGGCACCTAGCCCGTCTGGGCCTTCGGGTCAACTGGGAAAAGAGCAAACTTTGCCCCGTGCAGAGGATCTCTTTTTCTCGGTATGGAAATCGACTCGGTCACCATGTAAAAAGCGCAGCTTACGAGCGAGCGCGTGCAGTCACTGCTGACTTGCCTGAGACAGTTTGAGGGCAAGAGTGCGGTTCCACTGAAACCTTTTCAAAGGCTCCTGGGGCATATGGCATCTGCAGCCGTGGCAACGCCGCTCGGATTGCTTCATAAGAGACCGCTTTGGCTTCGCGACCGAGTCCCGAGGTGGGTATGGCAACACGGCACCC
Organism: Siphateles boraxobius; assembly: GCF_051911475.1. NCBI lineage: Eukaryota > Metazoa > Chordata > Actinopteri > Cypriniformes > Leuciscidae > Siphateles > Siphateles boraxobius. The sequence continues at coordinate 1,459,043 of NW_027508722.1, read as the reverse complement.
TCCGAGTACCAGTTACTCCGACCTGCCGTCAGACCTTCTCCCCGTGGTCGAACCTCAGTTTTCTACGGGCCGGAGTGCCCCTGGAACGAGCTTCTCGGCATGTTGTCGTAACGGCAGATGCCTCCACCACGGGCTGGGCCGCCATGTGCCATGGACGTGCTGCCGCGGGCTCCTGGACAGGACCCCAGCGCCTTCTGCACGTCAATTGCCTCGAGTTGCTGGCTGTACGTCTTGCTCTGCCCACTTCCGGGTCGTGCTCAAGAATCAACACGTACTAGTTCGTTCAGACAATACCGCCACTGTAGCATACATCAACCGTCAAGGTGCTCTACGCTCTCGCCGTGTGTCGCAACTCGCCCGCCACCTCCTCATATGGAGTCATAAGCATCTGAGGTTGCTTCATGCCATTTATATCCCCGGAGCCCGGAACTGTGCAGCCGACGAGCTCTTACGGCTTCAGCCCCTCCCGAGAGATTGGCGACTCCATCCCCAGTCGGTTCAGCTGATTTGGGACTAGATCGGGGACGCACCGATAGATCTGTTTGCCTCTCACGACTCGACCCATTGCGCCCTGTATTATTCCCTGACCGAGGGCACGCTCGGCACGGATGCACTGGCGCACAGCTGGCCGTGGGGCCGCAAATATGCGTTTCCCCCAGTGAGCCTTCTTGCGCAGACCCTGCCTTCTTGCGCAAGGTCAGGGAGGACGAGAAGCAGGTATTTCTGGTCGCGCCGTACTGGCCCACCCAGACCTGGTTCTCCGAACTCGTACTCCTCGCGACAGTACCTCCTTGGCCGATTCCCCTGAAGAAGGACCTACTTTCTCAGGGACGGGTCCCTGTGGCACCCTCGTCCTGATCTCTGGAACCTCCACGTGTGGCTCCTGGACGGGACAAGGCAGGATTGAGTACCCTACCACCAGCGGTGGTGGCTACCATAACTTCCGCTAGAGCGTCGTCCACGAGACACATCTATGCGTTGAAGTGGAACCTCTTCGTCAACTGGTGCTCTTCTCACCTAGAAGATCCCCGGAGATGTCCGATATGTGCCCAAGGTTCCTACCACTCCCTTCCGGGACCAGGTGGTGAACCTGAAAGCGCTGCTCCTGGAGGAGGCAGACCCAGCCTTGGCACTGCTCTGTCCAGTACGCTCTCTCCGCGCCTATGTAGACAGGACGCAGTGTTTCAGGACCTCAGACCAGCTCTTTGTCTGTTATGGTGGGAAGCTGAAGGGAAAGGCTCTCTCCAAGCAAAGGTTGTCTCACTGGATAGTGGACGCCATTGCTTTGGCATTCCAGCAGCAAGGTCGACCGTGCCCTCTTGGCGTGACTGCACCCGGAGTGTGGCGTCCTCTTGGGCTCTAGCGCATGGCGCCTCGCTAACAGACATCTGCAGAGCTGCAGGCTGGGCGACACCGAACAAATTCGCCAGATTCTACAATCTCCGAGTGGAGCCAGTGTCCTCTCATGTACTCGCTTCAACCAGCTAGTACTGGACCCCTCAGGTGTCTTCGCTTGCTCGCCATTCCACTCCATGGACTGGATACGTGCGATATCTCCTCAGGTGAGTTTATCCGAAAGCCCTGAGTTCCTCCAGCACTCCTGACGTCGGCGCCAGTGTCTATTGCCTGTGCGTCGGCTAGGTGCCTCCCGTGTGCATGGTCCTCGGGCAACCCCCACATGTGTATTTCCACTGTAAGCCTCTCTGAGCATGTGTCTTTCCCTTGGCAAGCCACCTTGCCACCCCTGGGGTTGAAATATTCCACCTGAGACTGGACACCCCAGTATTCTCCATATGCATCCCTCCGAGTCATATGTGTATTCTCTAAGCCTTCTGACTTAATGACAAGCAATTCTGACTTTATAACACACAATTCTGACTTTATATCACACTATTTTGAGATAAAGATTCAGAATTGCTAGATGTAAACTCGCAATTGTGAGAAAAAAAGTCAGAATTGCGAGTTAAAAAGTCAGAATTACCTTTATTTTAAGCAGAACTAATTCTCAGCACGTTTATTAAATCAGTTTCCCCTTTCTGACCTTTCAGGGTCCCCGTACCGAGATAAGATCACCATCGCAATCCTGCAGCTTCAGGAAGAAGGGAAGCTGCACATGATGAAAGAGAAGTGGTGGCGAGGAAACGGCTGTCCTGAGGAGGAGAACAAAGAGGCCAGTGCGCTGGGTGTCCAGAACATCGGGGGCATTTTCATAGTGTTGGCTGCGGGACTCGTCCTCTCTGTGTTTGTGGCAGTTGGGGAGTTTCTCTATAAGTCCAAACAAAACGCTCAGCTGGAAAAGGTAAAGCAACACTTTCACAATTCTGGACATCAATGAACATTTGTAATCTGTTTGGATATACTTAAAAGAGTCTAGGGTTATTATGCACACCCCTTTAGAGATAACAAATCACATATAATCACGAGAAATGGGTTTTGCAATTTTGTGTTTCATCAGCGAGGGTATTGTTGGTAATATAAGGCAGCCAGTCAGATGAGTCCAACTGATGCCTCTGAGTATGAATGTGTCTGTTACAGATCAATACAAACGATATTAATTCTGTCTAAAATGAGCTTTAATGTTGTGGTATTGAGAGCAAAGCGTGAGGTATATTTCACTGGTAATATTTTACAGACAGAGCCTGTTTCTGGAGAGCAAACAGTCCTTCTTGATGTAAGTCTCTGAAGACAGAAGGGTTTGGGCTTTACTTGTCATCTCACCTCAACAGATGTGTTGTTCTTTCCCTTATCCACTTCACTCGAATACTTGATCTACTGAAACAGTAAATGCTTGAAGTTTACAGTCCATAATGAGGTAGAAAAATAACTGCTTGGAAATGAATGAACTCCAGTTCTCTCACTATTTGTCCTTCTTCCATCACAAATATGATGTTTAAGTACATAGTGACTCTTACATAATTTATTGACAATTTAAACTCTACACATGAGCTCTGATTTCACTCACTAGATCTTGGAAAGGCAACATTGGTCCTAGAGGGCCGCTGTCCTGCAGAGTTTAGTTCCAACCAGAGCCGGTCCGAGCCTTTTGGGGGCCCTAAGCAGAATTTGATTTGGGGGCCCCCTCTCACTACTCGAAGTCATCTGTGCTTGACGATTATTGACACAAATGTCACGCAATAATGATACATTATAAATGAATACAGTGAGGTTATATATTAATACAAAATAAATACCTAATAAAAAATAGATGCCTACTTAAATAAAAAAGTTGTAACTTTTACTTTACTCTTTTACTAACTCTTTGAAACTTCTTAAAACAAACTGTCTCAAATTATTTGCTAAAATAATGACAAAACTGAGAAATCAGAAACATAATAAGAGCAAGGGTTCAACAATGACAATTACTGTTGAAAACTGTAAAAATATTATTATTTCTCAACTGTCTCAATACAGTGTAACTGTCCTCAAAATCTTTTTTATTATTATTATTATTGTATACTATAATACCGGTAATGATGTACTGGCCCTCCTTGTATGTGTGTATGCAATCTATTTTTCCCCTCTGGGCTTGCCGTAGATAGGAAGGGGTTGTGCGCACTTGGTACTGGAGTGTCGCGGGTTTTTGGAGTTAGTGATCTGATGTGTGGTATAATAAAGTGGAGAAGAGTTCAAACTGCTATGTTTATTATTTATTCAAACTGCTACCCTTACACCTAGAAGGTTAAGTTCTCCTGCGGCTATTTTCTCCAACTTAAACCGGTACTGTGACTATGCGCAGTTGCGCACGAGTTGTCTATGCACTCGTGATGTGTCTAGATTATGTGCATGACTTAAACGCTGGCAGACACAGCAGCAGTTGTTGGCAGGTATATTGATCATGAAATCAGAATTTTCTTGTCTTGAATTATTCATTCATTCATATTCATTCATTCATTTATGTCACTTGTTTAAGTCATCTAAAACAAATAAATACATTTTAAACTCGATTGGGCAGCCGCTTAGGGTGTACTCACACTAGCCAGTTTGAACCGTGCCCGAGTGCGTTTGACCACCAAAGCGCAGTTCGTTTGACTAGTGTGAGTGCTCCGAACCGTGCCCGGGTGCGGCTCGATTACCCGGCCCTGGCCCGCTTGGAAGAGGTGGGCCAGAGCACGGTTCAGTTGGACTCGGGCGCGGTTCGCATACAGTGTGAGCGCTGACCGTGCTGGAGCACGGAACAGGACGCGTGATGCACGGGAGCTGTAGTCCGTAATCAAAGCTGCAAAGTCCTTGCTGCACTTCAGCTGGTACCTTGCAAACCTCCTCATACGAGCAGCACGATTACGTGAAAATTTTCACGCCACTAAGGCGACACATCTGTTTAACAACAGGCTGTGAGAGGGCTTTGGATCACCGTGGACCAAACGACACAAAATTATCCAAAAAGAAAACAGAGCGATGGACTCCATTGTGTTCAGAGAGCGCCGCTCTTCTTGTTTATCCCGAAACCGTCGCACAATAATGACGTAAGCGTGCTCCGGCACGAATGCTGAAACCCTATTTGAGTGCAGGCCATAGGGGGAGTGGGGAGGGGGGACAATCGTACTCGGGCCCGGTTCATGGCAACCGTGCCTAGTGTGAGTACACCCTTAGTTTGCTTATGCCTTGGGCCAGCCCTGGTTCCAACTCTAATCAAACACACTTGAACCAGCTGATCAATGTCTTCAGGATTACTAAGGCTACAGGCAGGTGAGGTTTTTTTTGGAGCTAAACTCTGCAGGACAGCGGCACTCCAGGACCAACGCTGCCTATTATATAGGTTTGCTTGATAGTACATATTTCTTATATTTAATTATTGGTTAGTAATGATTTTATGTCATTTTAATGTTCTATTATTATTAACTTCACAGGAAATTACATTTGATGATGTAGTTACTTTGTCATCCATGCGGTCTGATCTTTTTCTTTATTCATTTATGTCACTTGTTTAAGTAATCTAAAACAAATAAATAAATTTTAAACTCGATTTGGGGGCCCAACTTTGTCAAACAATTGAGTCTTCAGTAAAATAACCAAATGCCACTTGAGTGGACGAAAACAAGCATCTAGTTCCCTTTGCATTAGCACTGTCCTGTGTCTTTAACTACTATGCACTAAATTAAGGTGTAAGGGAAAGGTCAACAGTGTATTTATAGAAATTATTACAGCTGTAATTACATGCAGGTATTTTTCAAAAATATAAGTACAATGTAAAATCTTGTATGTCGGGAGTAAGTGCATTGTATCAAATGATTAATTTAAATGTTAGTACACAGTAGTTAAAGACACCTAATATAAAGTGAGACCGAATTGTATTAATCAATTATAATATATTTGTCATAATTTCTCCACTTTCTCCACCAAGCCTTAATTTTTTTCATGTGACTGAAAGAAGCATTTAATTGTCAATGTTTATTTTTACAATAGTGTTTTGCAGTCAATAAATTAGTTAGAATAGTCGCTATTCTGTAATCACCAGCGAAATAGGAAACACAGGCTCATTGGAAAAAAGTCCATCAACCTACATTTTTGCAAAAAACTCCAAACACGTACCAATACATACAAATTTCAGCTGTATCCAGCTGAATGAACACTACTGACAGTAAAACACCAACCTTTTATTCCTTTTCACACATAAAATAATTACAGGGCAGAATATCGGTTAATGAAGACTTATTTTGGTGTGGTTCCTTGCACAATACTGTGTTATGACCTGAAAGCTCTTTAGACTCTGACCTCAGATAAAGGTGCCATAGTGCATGATTTGTAAACTAATACATTTTGAAGTTTCCATCCCATAATAAGCTCCATATTTCTGATGAAGTAAACTGTAGTAAGCTCACCTGTTACAGCAGTGCACTTGTGATGTGAAGCACGAGTCATGATAAAAGAGCTCAAGCCCTTAGCGTAACGCATCTGAAGTATGAATGAAACTAATCCAATCCTGATTGGTGTTGCGTCATGACATAACATGTGAAGGCATACACGGAAGCTACAAAGGGACATAACAGAGTTAGCTTTTTGCCCTTCAGCAAGCGCTCTTTGTCAAACTGTCTGTCCTATTTGGTGTTGTTTGTCCCATAAGAATTGTCCTAAATAAAGGTTTGCATTGCAATATAGAATCTATAGTGGCTAGGATCTCGGTTTTGCCGAGGCAGCGTGTTGATTAAGGGTCTACTCTGCAATAAAGATTCTGTGACTTGATCTCGCGTTGTCGAGGCAGCGCGTATATTAAAGGTCTGCATTGCAATACAGAATCTATAGTGGCTCGGATCTCGCATTTGCCGAGGCAGCGTGTTGATTACGGGTCTACTCTGCAATAAAGATTCTGTGACTTGATCTTGCGTTGTCGAGGCAGCGCGTAGATTAAAGGTCGTACATTGCAATACAGAATCAGTGGCTCGGATCTCACGTTTGCCGAGGCAGCGCGTAGATTACGGGTTTACTTTGCAACAAAGATTCTGTGTGTGTGCGAGGCATGAACAGTCAGCTCCTGAGGGTGCTGGCTGTGTTTATTGAGAAATATCTCGACACGCACAGCCGTGCGTTTTCGGGTGTTTCAGCCTCGCGCCCGTTAATTTTCTTCTTGAGAGATGAAAACCAAATATATTGTGAACGACTTGGATCTCGCGTTTGCCGTGACAGCACGTAGAGTACGGGTCTGCAATGAAAGGGACACACGCAATCTGTGAAATAATTCTGTTTGGGTGCGAGGCATTCACAGTCAGCTCCTGAGGGTGCTGGCAACTGTTCATTGAGAAATATCTCAACACGTATATCCGTGCACTGTGGCTGTTTCAGCCACGCACCTGTTGACTTTCTTCTTGAGGGATGAAAGCCAAATATATTGTAACGACTCCAATCTCGCGTTTGCCGAGGCAGCTTGTAGATTACGAGATCTTATAACACAAAACAGTATTGTCTGGTAATTATGGCTGCATTTCATTTTAAGAAATTAAAATGATGAAATATTATCTAACTTTAAGGAAGTTAGATATTTTAATGCTGCCTACCATTCAGACCATGTTTCACTCATAGTGTTTATGGCTGCATTTAATTCTGAGGAATTAAAATGATGAGCAGCGAACGCACGCTGCTCTATCTGCCCCACAGGCTTGAGGCCATGCAGCGTTCCTTCTGCACATCAAAAATAGTTTTTCGATTTTTCCCTGCCGGTCCTCCGCTTCAGGGTATCGAAAACGAGACAAAAATAGTAGGGCTATCCCCCCCGTGGAAGGACGAGCGAGAATCGCTACTCCACGGAGCCCTCAGGAAATCGATGTTTGTATCCAGCGTCAAGTGCGCTTCGGGACACATCGGTTTTCAGCGAATGCGCGCCACAGTGTCCGCCCCGGCCTAGCTCTCTCCCCTCGCACATTTACCAAATGTATGGATGCAGCTCTAGCACCGCTGAGGCTCCAGGACATCGGGGTGCACAATTATATCGACGACTGGCTAATTCTGGCCCAGTCACAAGAGCTGGTGGTTTGGCATTGAGATGTCGTCCTCGCCCACGTCCAATGCCTGGGGTTGAGACTCAACACGAAAAAGAGCGTGTTGAAACCAGCCCAGAGAACCACGTTCCTGGGACTGGTGTGGGACTCGTGACGATGCGGGCACGATTGTCTCCTGCACGAATCGACTCCATTCTGGCCACAGTGTCCAGGATAAAGCTAGGCCAAGCCATCACTGTGAAACATTTTCAGAGAGCGTTAGGGCTCATGGCGGCAGCGTCCAACATTATTCCATTCGGCCTGCTGCACAAGAGGGCCCTCCAGTGGTGGTTGAAAACCAAGGGGTTCTCCTCGAGGGGGAACCCATTCCGCATGATCAGGGTAACACGCAGATGCCTTCGTTCCCCATCTATGTGGAAAAAAGCTTGGTTTCTGTCCCAAGGTCCAGTATTGGGAGCGTCATGTCGTCGGAAAAACGTTTCGACAGACGCCTCCCTCACGGGCTGGGGCGCGGCCATGGACGGCCGCTTTAAGTCAGGCCTATGGCAGGACCATCATTCCTCCTGGCACATAAACTGCCTGGAGATGTTGGCGGTGTGCCGAGCTCTGAGGAGCTTCCTGCCGGACCTCAAAGGTCATCATGTCCTTGTGAGGTCAGACAATATGTCGGTAGTGGCCTATATAAACCATCAGGGGGGTCTGAGGTCTCGCCCTCTATGCAGACTGGCGCATCAGATCCTCCTGTGGTTCCAGGGGAAACTGTTATCTCCAAGAGCAACATACATCCCAGGGAGTCAAAATCAGGGAGCAGACATCCTGTTGAGACAGGGGTTGAGGCCCGGGGAATGGATATCTCAGAGGTTCGGCCCAGTGGAAGTGGACCTAATCGCGTCTAGAGAGACGACCCACTGTCCACTGTGGTTCTCCTCGCTAGGGTTGGATGCCATGGTGCAGACGTGGCCGAGGCTGCGTCTGTATGCATTTTCCCCGATCGGTCTGCTCCCGGGAGATCTAGCGAGGGTCCGTCGCGACGGGATCAATCTACTGCTGGTAGCCGCGTTGTGGCCGGCCCGAGTATGGTTCTCAGACATTATATTGCTCCTAGATGGCCCTCCGTGGGAGATTCCCCTCAGGAGGGACCTGCTGACACAGGCAGAGGGCTCAATATTTCACCCTCGGCCCGAGTTATGGAAACTGTGTGTCTGGCCCCTGAGGGGGCACAGTACCTAGAGGCTGGCCTATCAGCTGGAGTAGTGGAGACCATACTCAGCTCTAGAGCTCCCTCCACGAGGGATTGTACGGCTTAAAATGGAATGTCTTTACCACTTGGTGTAGAGAGCGTGAGGTGGATCCAGTTAACTGCCCAGTGGCTTCAGTTCTGGAGTTCCTCCAAGATCGCTTTTCAGCTTGTCTTACCCCGTCCACACTCAAGGTGTAGATGGCTGCCATTACGGCTTTCCACACTCCTCTGGGTGTTGGGCCTCTGGGGAGACAGCAGTTGGTCGCACGTTTCCTCCGTGGGGCTTGGAGGATGAGGCCTGCAGCTCGTACCAGGGTTCCCACATGGGACCTGGCAGTGGTTCTCGAAGGTTTGACTGAGGCCCCCTTCGAACCACTGGAGTCGGCTGAGGCCAAGAACCTTTCCCTAAAGGAGGTTTTTCTGTTGTTCATTACTTCTCTGAGGAGGGTAGGAGATCTCCAGGCGCTCTCTACATGGGGGCCTGGAGTTTGCTCCAGGCGACATTAACCCTCTAACGTCGACTATTGCGCGGGCGCGATAGTCTCGCTTTTTTTCTTATCAGTGTAAAAGAAACTCAAAATACTCTGTTGATTTTGATCTTACATATTAAGTGTTGTACATCATTAGATCCTGATAAGTGTCTATTTTTTTGTGGATACTAACAATAAAAACATAGTCTTGTGCTTTTCGCCAAATAAAGAAAAACAAACATGATGTGCGTTCTGCCTTCTCTCTGTCAGTTAAGTCCATTCTGAAACGCGTCCGGAAATTAACTGCAATTCCGCGAATACTTGTCATACAGGCACGAGTGTTTTTCCATAATGAAGCTTGAACTCTCTTCTTTTAAATTAATTAATTTATATTAAAAAACAATTATTCTCAGTTTATGTAATCTGTATGAAAAGAGAGAGATGTCAGTCTTTTTCTTTCCAGCTCATTATACCTGATTACACGTTAACGTGCCACGCCCACGGAGAGTGCGCGGTATTCAAACGCAAATGATCTAAGGCAAGCCATTCAAACATACCAACGCCCACCAGCTGGATTATAAAACAGATCAAGTTTAGTAAGTATCTTACTACAGCTGTGTACACAGCGTATCCCTACGCTGTGAGCAATAATACTATCTAATAACCCTGGAAATTGTACCAGAAGTGCTGGTAGTTTCATTTCGAGGAGCAACGGATCCAGCTGATGTAGTAAGTCATTTATTCTTAAGTGCTTTGTTCTAATCGCGTTATTGAATAGTGTCTGACTGTAAACCGCAAAAAGACTGTTTAAATATGAATTACGTGTCTGTGTGTAGGCTAAATGATGAATGAACGGCACAGGCCGTTGTTGTTTACTACAGTTATACAGCGCGTGTCTGTTCATTCACTCTCGCACCTACATTAGTAAACACTATGTTTACATGAACACATCCAAACTATATTGCTATAGCCTACTAAGATGAGTAAAAATAGACTGAAATATGTTGACATAAAATGTCTGTATAAGCAACAAACTGCAAATTCACATGTATATGCTAACATATCATACACTATGTTACAGACTAAATATGAATGTTTAGACAAGATTTTGTGATTAGTTTTGGATAGATTATAAAGTTTTGACTGTAAAAAAAGACTACTGCCACAATAAATAGGTACGCTTTTGTTCACCAATTTCTGCTCATAGTTAAATATACTATAGTATGATGTTTTGTCAAAAATAAAGTAGGTATATTGAATTATCAACTAAGATGTTATTATAGTGTTTGTTCCAATATTCAAACGAATGAATCCTTACCTTTTTTAATACGTATGATTAAATGTATACTTTTTACTAAGAAATGCACTTGAAATATTGTTAAAATTAAAATTGTTGTTGTAATTGTAACCTATTTGTAATTGGTTACAATTTCTAATTGTAAAATATGTATATATAGATAATTTCTTTTGTCCTTGCATTCTTTGGGATCCTGTGACACACCTGTGTGAAAGGGCTAATTATTATGCAGCTCATTATGTATGTGGCACATTATCCGGCCTTTGTCTTCTCAGGTGTGAACATGCCTCCACGCATATTGCCTTTCCAAACAAAAGGTGTCTTATAACATTTAAATCAATGTATTGTTTTGTGTAAATGATTAGGCATGATGATTTTCAGATCATTTTGAAGCAAAAATTCTAGGCAACAACACTCATTAGTCAAAAGTCTTGTGGACACATATTTAGTATGTGTTTTGTGGCTTTATTTCAGACACTTTAAGTTTTAGTTTTTTCAATAACCACACATAAATATTATTCTCTAAAAAATACAAACATGTACATACATGTTGCTCACATATTACGGTAGCCCCGTTTGTGCTATATAGAGTGAATTTACACCTTTGCCATTAACATGTTTATAAATAACTGAAAAAAGCACAAATGTAAGAGCATGTCAGAACACCTCAAGGACCCCAAAAACCCCTTAGACCTCAGAGTGTTAAAGCCATCTTACATCCCAGGCTGGGCTATTTGCCTAAGGTGACATCTAATGTGGCACGGCCTACGGTTCTTCAGGCTTTTCATCCTCCATCTCAGGTGACGGCGGATGAGGAGAGACTTCATCTGCTCTGCCCTGTCAGAGCTCTTAAATTATATATTCAGAGGTCCTCTTCATGGCGGAAGTCAGACCAGTTGCTGGTGTGTTTCGAGTCACCCAAGAAGGAGCTTCCCGCTTCCAAGCAGACCATCAGCAACTGGATTATCCAAGCTATTTCTATGGCCTACCAGGTGCGCAATTTGCCTTCACCTTTGGCCGTGAGGGCTCATTCAACCAGAGGCATGGCATCCTCTAGAGCCCTCCTCTTGAGGGCCCCGATCCAGGAGGTCTGCGATGCAGCAGGATGGGCCACCCCTCATACCTTTATTAGGTTTTACAGTCTGGACATCGCGTCTACGCCTGGCACTCTCGTCCTAAGTGTGCCTGTGAGCAGCTTCACACTAGGACAGGCAGGGCACATTGTGGCATAGTGGGTACTCGTTCCCCCAAAGTGTCATTCGACACAGTTCGATTTCCCTCGAAAGGGAACAAGAACTGCGTCCCTTCACCAGCCCTTCCCCTGCCTGGGAGCAACTTGCTTCATTGCAGAAGCTATCTCTGTTATGTGCCGGCGTCCCTTTGTAGCTTCCGTGTATGCTGTCACGTTACGTCATGACGCAACACCAATCAGGATTGGATTAGTTTCATTCATACTTCAGATGCGTTACAATAAGGGCGCGTTTTGCAGAAATGTGACCACAGGCACAAAATGCTGGGTTGTTTCAACCCATGTTTGAGTCAGATTTGTACAAACCCAAACGTTGGGCTCAAAATTTAATTTAAAATTGTAAACCAATGGTTGGGTTTGTCCACATTTGACCAAAACATGGGTTTAAACAACCCAACATCTCATCCTATTGCATATCATAATTACTTTAGTATGGAAGCCAGTAACGGGCAAAAATATTCATAATTTGCGAATACCAAAATAAAATGCACCTGCCACACTGTGTTCTCATTGCACATGCCGAGCAAACTGCACAGTGGACACCGAGATGGTCTAAGTTTGGTTATTTTTTAAAGAGGTCTTTGTTTGAAGCATTCAAAATTTGCACCCTAATCATGGATAACCTAGTACTGTCTTAAGCTGTTTTTATTCAACTACAATGACAGAATCAACCTGCCAGCTTCAGTATTGAGTCCCAAAAAGCACAGCTCCGTTTATTCACTCTCAGTGGAAGAAGTGTCTTTTATACTCATCTCGGATTCATTGTATCAATCTCATAAGTGCTTTTGTTTGTTTGCTGTAAGCCATCGTATCGACATTCACAAATATTCTGTCAATGCGTTACTTTGCTGCCTGATCCTTGTTTAATGATTACATTGACCTGATAAGCCAAATGGCCAAGTAAGTCTGTGGGGACATAGAAAAAGAAAAAGACATATGGTTCAGGAAATGTCTAACAATTTGAATATGTTATATGTTGTGTAAATCAGTGGTTCTCAACTGGTTTGGCCATGGGCCCCACATTTTCCCATGGTAATTAAGCCGCGACACAAATTTCTAGGAATTTTATTGGTAGCACTTTATTTTACAGTACTTTCCCCATGTACATATTATGTATTTATTATAGCTATTACAATAGCTATGTAATAACTAGGTACACACCCTGAACCTACCCCTAAACCTAACCTTAACCTTATATTAACCAGTCCTTTCTTAGGTAAGTACACTGTAAGTACATGTAAGTGCATGTACTGTAAAATAAAGTGTAACCATTTTATTTATCAAAAATGATTGACACTCAAACAAGTTCTACTTTACTTAACATACACATAATTTGTAAGAAAATCACACAGATAAATAAACAGTATAAGGTAAGGTTCTTAAATAGCAGTCCCAAACTAGTTTTTGTCTGTATGAGCTAGCAGTCATTTAGAATTTCATTTTTGTTGTTGTCGTTGTTTCTTTAAGTACACACTCCGCGACACACTCAAAATGGTCTTGCGACACTGGTGTAAATAATGTTCGTAATAAGAGTTATTACACGTTAGAAAATGTATTTTGTTTATTTTGAGGGTCCCTTGGCTGCGAGTCTGGGTTCAAAGGTCCCTGAATCTGTAAAGGTTGAAAACAGCTTTTAGACTGATCATTGGCCCAAATGTATGTATTACAACACATGGTACACTTTACAATAAGGTTCCATTTGTTAATATTAGTTAACTACATTAGTTCATCTTTGTTGGTGTTAATTTCAATATTTAATCATATGTCGTTAACATAAAAAAAATATTATTATTTAATGGACCTGAGCTAACATGAACAATGAACAGTTGCATTTTCCACAATTTAATGTTAACATAAATACTACAACAATGTCTTATGTAGCTATTGCTCATTGTTAGCTTGTTAGTTAATCCATTAACCAGCATTAACTAAAACAACCTTATTGTAAAGTGTGTTAACAATTTAGAATTTATTAAGCATGTTGTGTCAAACAGAGTGTATGAAAACACAAGATTGATTATTGATTTTGTCAGTGTTATAGCAATGCTATAGAATGCAAACACACGCTTGAAGCATGTAAATCAGGTATCATATCTTGCAAGTGAAAAATGATAGAGGCAATTAAAGTTTTTTTGTAGAAGACTTGAGCTGCTGTCTTTTGTTCCATTTTTTCTTCTTCTATACTCTTCTCCAGAAGAAAGAAACATCACATGGAGTTGCTTCTTTCTCCTCAGCAGCACATTCCCCCACAAATTTGCATTTTATAATTGCCTCTATTTTGTAAGATTAGGAAAGAGCCAACAGTCCGACCAAAAATCGTATAGCTTTAGATAAAAATGTATAAATGGTTCTAACATAATGTGATGTAGATTTCCTGCGTTTTTTCCCTCCACCAGCGGAACTCAAAAACAGATTTATTTACGTCTAGATAAAATAATTTACATTGTTAATAAAAGTTCACAGGTTCAACATCAGAATGGTATATTGTTTTAGTAAATATGACAAGTATTGCATGAAAACGACAAAATATTTTGTAGAATTGCCCATGGCTTATTTATGGAGTTTATGAATATTTGTTCAATGCATCTTTATTTTGATAGTGTATGCTCAAATATAGATCACATACACATACACATACACATACACATACACATATATATACATATACACATACACATACACATACATATACACATACACATACACATACATATACACATACACATACATATACATATACACATACACATACATATACATATACACATACATATACATATACACATACACATACACATACATATACATATACACATACACATACACATACACATACATATACACATACACATACACATACATATAGACATACACATACACATACACATACATATACATATACACATACACATACATATATACATACACAATCACATACATATACACATACACAAACACATACATATACATATACACATACATATACATATATAAATACACAATCACATACATATACACATACACATACACAAAGACACAAATAAATTAATGTTTAAATAAAAAGATTACTCTAATGTTTCTGCTTTTCGTTTTCCTTTTTTTGCACATTTTATTTCATTTAATTTTCCTCCACCTCTGATTTCTGCTGCTGAATTTCAGTTTAATGTAGTTTGAACTGCTTAAAATCTGTTAACACTTTATTTTAATGCTCCCCAACAGATATTCTGCTGACTGTACTTATTAATTTGTCTTTGACTTATTCACAACTTTCTGACCATGTTGTTGGATCCAAAGTAAAATTTTACTGTTTAAAGGTTGTTCTTTCATAGCCTTCAAACTTATTTTTAATTGAAGTATCAAATATATATATATATAATTATATCTGATTTATCTTAAAATTCCTGAGAATACATTCAACTATTTTCATTTTTTGTATTCCTGTGGTATACTATTAGACTTCATAGACTCCCCATAGACTTCCATTAGTGCAAATGAGAGAAGAGTCAATATTATTTCCTGTGGTAAAATCAACAACATGATGCTGTACACAGAGCATAACTCATGTTTAACCCAGAATCTCGTATGTGTGGCTGAATTTTAAACATCAAAGTTTGTTAGTTGCTAATGTTCTGTTGTTGGCTATTGTGGAGGATGTCGATATGAAGAAAGCAGATCATTGGGTAAGAACACTGATTGAAAGCACTATTTCATATCTTCACGTCACTCACAAACGCTGTAAATGAAGTCAGATCGTTCACAAAAGCACAAAGTGTAGTGAGCAGCAAGAGGAAATTATTCATAGCACAAACTGCACTTTTACTTTTTCGTGTATTAGTGTTTATTCTATACTTATTGTTGCTCTTATTCATTTCCAAACAAATCTGAATAAGTCATAAGGCTCTATAAAGGGTGAGAGTGTTGAATAATGTGAAGGTTAATAATTTACCAAGCTTAATTGCAGGAGGACAATCACACATTTGCTTGCTTCACCGCTATACAGCTGAAAACACCACCATTTGTTTCTTGTTTGGAGAGGTGTGTGTGTGTCTGTGTGGCACGTGTGTTTAATTAGCCATACGACCATACAGGACTTGAATCTGAAGGAAAATAATATGCATCAATAAATCATGCAGCACCCTGACAGGAGGGGGAAATCTGCCACGGAGAAATGGCTTTTGTTATGTTGTGCATCCGCACGGACACCAGCACAATCATCCCATCCCGTCTCCATTTCCACCTTTCACCCCTGCTATCCATCACCCCACCGACCCCACTGTCCTCCACCTCTCCGGGATGTGTGTTTGTGTGTTAGACGTGAAGGAACATCCAGTCATCTGTGTTCTTCTGTGTGCGCAGAGATCCTTCTGCAGTGCCATGGTGGACGAGCTGCGGGTTTCCCTCAAGTGCCAGCGCCGGCTCAAACACAAGCCTCAGCCACCCGTCATGGTCAAAACTGATGAAGTCATCAACATGCACACCTTTAATGACCGGAGACTGCCAGGCAAAGAGACCATGGCTTAAAACGAACACCAGCTGGCTCTTTCCTGAGCCTGGAGACGGGGAGAAATCTGGGGCGGGGAGGAAGTCGGTTTTCTATAAAGGATCTTAAATGTCATTTCAAACAATTAGTTATTGAAAACAACAGCAGAAACTGAAACATATTTCCTGTGGAAATAACTTGAATCTGGGCAAAATTTGAGTTCCCTCGTGGCTCCAGATCACCACCAGAGCAAAGACTTTTAGCAGGAAATACACACAGCTAGAGGAGTGTGATGGAGGGAGGTTTGTCTGCTCATTGTGTTCATATTATTTTTGGTTTGATGATGCTCTTGGCTGTCCACAGAGATCAGTCGAGTCCTTTAAAAAAGAAGGAGGAGACGCGTCCTGATAAATACTGAAGATTTGAATACATACGGTACCTGTGCTACTTTTAGGAGCTACTCTGAAACGGTCCTCAGGACTGTTTCCTGAGCGCCACAGCAATATCACTGAAATCATTCAACAGGTTTCTCAGACACACACACACACAAGCAATGGAAGCAGGACAGAGCAACAGGCAATATACCACTCTCATTTGTTGGCATTTCCAGGCCCCCTGCGGAGCGTCACGACGACTAATGATGAATCTCACAAAAACACGCCAGGCCCAAAACACACTTCAACCTAAAGTCTAAACACACAAAAATATAGAATCTATTTTGAAAAATGCATTTTTTCAGGACCATTGGATAAACATATTAAGCATATTGCACAATTAAGCAATTTCTGTTCAGATTAGCATAGAAAAGTCAGTTTTTGTTCAGTATAAACCAACTTAAAATAGCAATCAGTAAACATTCTTAAAATAAGATACTTTTATTGGAGAAGCAAAATCGCATTAGAAAATAAGACGTAAATTATATCTGCAAAGTGAAACCCTATTGATTTTTCTTTTGTTGTTTTACACAAACCCCCTTTTTGTAATTTACATTATGCTGATTAGTGGTTCTCATTACAGAATAAATAATGCAAGTCAGCATTAAAGACAGTAAAATTAGTGATAACAAATAATAAAAAAATGAAAAATATATATATATATATATATATATATATATATATATATATATTGTAGTAGTGAGTTTTCTTTTTTGCATTGTAGTAAAAAAGAGGTAAATGTTTTAACTGTCATGACAATAATATCACAAAGAATAAATTAATGTAATGTCCCTAAAATAGGATTGATTTCATTTATGCTATGATACATGTTGGTATTGATTTTTTTTTTTTTTTTACTTGAGGTGTAATATCACCTGCTTATAAAATATTACATTTCATGAGCTTCACTTGAAAAACTCTCCAAAATTTGGATAAATTCCTCCAACAAATTGCGAAATATTTATTCAAACATGTATTGTTTGGTTTACGAATGTTTCTTTTCTCTCTCTCTCTCTTTCTCTCTCTCTCTCTCTCTCTCTCTCTCTCTCTCTCTCTCTATGATGGTCACAGCAACTATAAACACACCTAGCTGATATTAATATTTTGTCTTTATTCTTTTTTCGATAATCACACTTCAGTTTAATGTCACATGTTTGTACTTTGTGATTTCAGAAACAGAATCCTCATGTAAACTTGTGCAAGTGTAAGATTTCTATAAAAACAACAATAATAAGGTGTTTTGTACAATTAAAGATTATCAACATTTTGTAATAATTTTTATCAACACAAATCAATCATTGGCATCTCTCTCTTGATACGGGGGATGGCAGAGTTTCGGGTCGCGACGGGACGTTGCGCTTCCCCACGGATGAGCCCCATGTGACGGATCATTTCATCTGGCCTCCATGAGGACACGTTTGTGTCAGCGCTCGTGACACACACACACACACAGGATGGGGAAGTGTCTAGCATGCCTGGTAGTGTTGATGTGACACACACATTTTGGACAGATCCTATTTTTATCATGTAAAGGAAACATATTTAAAGAAAGATATTTTTACTTGAGATTAATAGAAATGACAAAACTGATTGAGAAGTGTGATATATACATATATAAAGAGAAGAGGACTGCTAATGTGCTTCATATTCAATGCCCCCGGTTTCTAATAGACTGCTAGTACTCAGTGCCAAGACGTTGTGTGTAAATGGTTTCAAATGGATACGATGTATTTAAAGATTTTTTCAGATACAAACTAATTTTGACCATATTGTAAAAACAAAATGAAGTGCACACAGTTTCCTGTCTTAAGTTGATGCACAAGTTTCAAGGAAGTAATAAAAAAGTTAGCACACTTGGGTTGTGGTGTCCTTTGTTTTCCATCTGTTTATTCAGGACAAACATCACTCGTTCCCACATAATCACCTCAAGGACATGATTTAGCTTCACTTACCGCAACACTGAAAAAACGTTCATTAAACCGAGGCTGTGATTGTCTTTTCTTCCCTGTTGTGATGTAGATCCAAGTGAAATGGCTCTGGAACAAGAACAAACACAGGACGGGTCTTGATTTTGATGATGCTGAAAATTCAGCTTTGATGACAGGGATACATTTACATTTATTCAATTAGCTGACGCTTTTATCCAAAGTGACTTACAATTGCTATATATGTCAGAGGTCGCACGCCTCTGGAGCAACTGGGATAAATTACATTTTACTATGTTCACATAGAAAACAGCTCATTTCAATTGTAATACTAATTTCACAGCATTACTCTTTTACTGGATTTTTTAACAAATAAATGTGAGGAGAAGATCAAGAAATGTGATATATTCCCAACATTTAGTAAGTAAATGGTAGTGTAAGTACACAAACTCAGTTTTGAAACACTGATTTTGAAACATGACAGTATGTACATCTATGCTCATTAAAACTGCTAATTGATAAATAGGATTTGACTTGATGAGAAGGATGCCAAGGGACAAAGCTTACTTGTGATAGATGTCTAGATTCTTCTGCTCTCGCATCAACTATGATAATTAGCCAATTAATTATATGTGGCATTAATGTTTGTTATCAGTTGCTGAGCTTTTCACTCGCCCCGCCGGAAGTGTGAAGATTAGCGGCCAGCTAAACCCACCTTGTGTGAAAACATCAATCTGATAATGGAAATGCTGAGAATGGGCAACAGGGCCACACACACACACACACACACACAGGCACACATGCACGCACACACACACACTCACACACACACACACACACACACACACACACACACACACACACACACACACACACACACACACGCTAAGACCACACACAGAGAGAAAAGAGAAAGACAAAGTGAAAGTGATAAAATGATGGTCTGCTGAAAGCTACACTAGTCTCATGGATCCAACAATTTTTTCCTGCACAAATGTATTTTCTGACATTGAAAAATTGAAAGTGCTTTAATGAGCTAGTTTTTCAGCATAGGGAAAATAGCCCACATTATATGTTAACACAAATAAAAACGAATTAGAGATTTGAATAATTGGTTCATAAATGCTTTGCACCATGTACAAAAAAAAGTTAACTATTTTTACAGAACCCCCACCCCCCCCCCAAAAAAAAGTCCACAGTTAACTTACAGTAAACACAGTGTTACTTAGCTGTATGTTGTGTTACCATTTGATACATATGTTAAAAACATTTTTGTAAGTAAAAATGAATTAACGTTTAATGGAGTGTATACAATGATAATATATAATGGATATATAATTTTACATGGCACTTAAAAAGGTAATTCATTTTTACTTACAACATTTTTTTTCATATGTGTTTATATATAAATGTAAAACTAAGACACAATTAAAACTGCATTTAATGTTTAAAAGTTAAATGTAATAATAATGTTTTACATTTAAATTGTATTATTCTAAAACATTTTCTAAAGCATATGAAAAATATTTTTAGTAAAACCACCACAGCATAACACCACTTTTAGAGAAAATAGGGATTTTTGCGAGAGGATGCAAAAGCATTGAAAAATATTTTTTCCTCCCATCCCATATTTTTTCCACCACCATGTCCCTTTAGGGGCTCCATAGATTACAACGTTTGATTTGAAGAGAAAGAAAGAAAGAAAGAAAGAAAGAAAGAAAGACATATATGCAAGACTGTCCACTTACATTTTTACATTAGAAAATGAATCACTCTTCCCATGAAGCATTTTGAACAACATAATCAAATCATGTCATCAAATCATCGATTCACACGTGACTGCATCATATCCAATACTTTACATGATGGTCGGTCACTTCTGAGCTCTTGTGGCACGACTTATATTTCCATGGTAACAGCGACATCTCTGATTGGACGGTCGCTCTTAGAGGTTATGGGTAGTGCAGTTCTTCACTGGAAATTCATCAATAAAACACAATAAAAAGCTATGAAATCATAGTAAGTGTTATCCTTAAAAATCTATTTCTCTATTTAGAAAAGAAATGGAAGATTTACCGCCAACTGTTGTGTTCATATCAATCCAAAGTGAGATACTGTGACAACCTCCCCGTGTAACAAGACCCATTCTCCTTATATTTCTTGTAACACATATAAATCCCTACAGCACAGAAGCATCATAGGTTAAGGTCACGGAGACAGAAAGTGACACAAATGTTGATTCTTTACTGAATCCCAAGACAGCATGTGCTACAGACATAATCCCAAATTACACTTGAGCTAGGACCTCCCAAACCCCACGGGGCGTGACAGATTACACTAAACCTGTCCCACACAAGCCTAATGGTGCATGACCAGATTACCTACAGCTGAGTGCCACTCCGGCTACAGCTCCAGAGAGACAACACAAACCCAACCAAACCAGGAGAAAAATCCTTCTAAATGACAAGAAATCCAAGTATGATTTCTGTAAAATTCCCCTTTTGCATTGGTCTTAAAACACCTGAGGATCGGATGCGAGACTTGAAAGGCGAGTGGGTGAGGATGCTTTGAAATTCAACTCTTAGGAAAAGTAAATATTCACAGAGAATATGACAGAGAGTCGTTGCTCTCTGTCAGTAGCAGGTGCAGGATATTACATTTCTTGGTTTCTAGATTGTTTAAAACCGTAGCTGTGTGCCCCAAAAATGATCATCCTTCCATGGCTTATAATGGGTTTGTGTCTGCTATCACTACTTGCATTTGCATTGCTTTGTTTTTTTGCTTCGGATATGAATGAAAATGAAGCCATGAAAAATACTGCTATTTTTCCGTCAGAATTAACCGAGACTTGCATCTTTTTTTTTTTTTTTTCTGGGTAAACTCATACTGTGTTTCTACTTCAAAAAATCAGCTCTGTGAGCATGTCCACACAATAAGAAAAAGATAAAATAGAGATTTCCTGAGTAAATTCATCTATCGTATGGGGGGCTTCATGCTCAGTGTTTCGCCTTTATTATTATAGGTTTCCAATGCAGTTTTCACTCTAAAAGCAGCACAGCTAGAAGATGTGGTCTTTTCCCATCTTAACCATTACCATAAAGAAGAACCCTTGTAAAACAAAGAAAAAAGTGTGCTTAGTTATATTAAATCTGCAAATATTAAAAATAAAATGATTTCATGTTTCATAACACACTTAAGTACACTTTTAATTATTGTTTAAGGGTGCTTTCACACCTGGATCGATTGGACACGTTGTTCTGAAATAAAGGGGCGTTTAGTTTAGTTTAGTTTCGTTTGTAGTGAGAACACAACCGACCCACGAACCGGAACAAATCAACTTTTGGCAAGGTGGTCTCGTACCTTTATGTAACGTTACTGATGTCAGAGTTTTTTCGCCTTTGCGCGGCACTGCTCGAAGGACCGTTCATAACCCCTCTCTTTCATTTTATAGCTGATCTTCTTGTACACTTCGGTGTTCTTGTGTGTAGTGTCCAACATCAGGGAAATGTGTTCTTCCGACCAAATAACTATGAGGCATTTCACCTCTTCGTAGCAAAACGGCCAACCCGCGATTCATTTTGTGTTAGGCTACTGTTGTCTTGGCGATGTCCCACAATGGAATGCCCGACCTGCACGCATGAGGTAGTGACGTAATGGCGTAAAGAAAGCCCTGGAAGGGTGCTCGATTTGGACCGCTTTACAACAGTGTGGTGTGAACAGAGTGACTATTAAATTGATTTGGAACAAAGTATTCTGTTTCGGATCTGTTCCGGAACAAAACAAATCGATCAAGGTGTGAAAGCACCCTAATAAATGTTTGTTGTGCATTAAATAAATACACCAAGGGGTGTATACACACTGTTTACACGACACCGGTTTCAACTAAAAACGTAACATTTTTTATGCGTTTTGGACGTTCATTTACACAACAACGGCGTTTTGGGGGCTCGAAAATGCAAACTGTGTAAACAACAAAAACACAAATCTGTGAAAACGATGATGTCATGCACATGGATATTACATGTTCCATCTATAGCGTTTCATTGCCATCTAATGGCCTGGCAGAAGAATACAGTGTTTTTAACCGTTTTCGCGGATCCGTGTGAATGGGTATCGTTTTGACAATGGTGTCGTCTGTACACGGAAAACTCAAAGGAAAAACATATCTGTTTTAAGCATATCGTAGTCATGTAAACATACCCTTATTTCAATGTGTTGACTATATTAATGCATACTTAAAGTACTTAAATATAATTTTGACTGTAGTGTGATTTGACATTACATGTTCCCTTTCGAGGGAACTCGGACTGCGTCGAATGACACTTTGGGCGAACGTCCCTCAGCGTAGCGCCTCTGAAGTATGAATGAAACTAAGCCAATCTCTGATTGGTGTTGCGTCATGACGTAATGTGTGACGGCATACAAGCGGAAGCTATAAAGGACGCCGGCACACATGAAATGTCAGCTTTCTGTTCTTCAGCAAAGCGCTCTCTGTTTGACTTGTCTGTCTTATTTGGTGTTGTCTGTCACAAAGCATTACAACTAATATATATATATATATATATATATATATATTAGTGCTGTCAAACGATTAAAATATTTAATCGCGATTAATCGCATTAATGTCATAGTTAACTCGCGATTAATCGCATTTAATCGCACATTTTTATCTATTCTAAATGTCTCTTGATTTCTTTTTGTCCCATTATTTTTTCTCATTTTAATGCTCTTATCAACATGGAAAAGTGGATCGGCTTGCTTTGTGCAAATGTTTTTTATTGAAAACAACATTGGCATATATTGTGTTCAATTTCACACTAAAACATTCTTACTTGGAGCAAATACTCTCTCACACAATGTAACACTGTCCATCAATAAAAGGGTGAAAGAAATACTGACGAGGTCCTGATATTGACGAGGGGGCGGAGAATTCGCATCAGCTGTGTGTGTGTGTGTGTGTGTGTGTGTGTGTGTATGTGTGTGTGTGTGTGTGTGTGTGTGTGTGTGTGTGTGTGTGTGTGTGTGTGTGTGTGTGTGTGTGTGTGTTTGGCCATCATCAAGTGGTATTTCAGACTGGACGTGCTGCGATGATGATAGCTCAGTTCACAACGACAAAACACACAGATCACTTTGGTCTCGTCAATGGAACCATTTGGCAACTTTTTAAAAGTAAACGTTCCATTCAGAATCTTATTGGCATCCATTTCGGTGTCTCGCGCTCGTCATCCACTCAAAACTGGACGTTTTGAACGTTCCTATAACATTCAGAAATAACGTTTTTATAACTTAATGGGAACGTTATGAAAACGTTCTTATAACCTAAAATTGTTAGCTGGGGAAGAGGAGAGATTCGCGATTGCACTGAACACGTTTTAAGTGCAGGCACATATTGTCTGAGCGAGCCCAGAGAAAATTCTAACAAGAGCAGCGTGTATCTGAGAGCGCGCGACTCGAGCAGAGAGATTCGTGCTCGGCACATTATATTCCACGCGCGAGCAGAGAGATTCGCGCTCGCGCATCCGGCTCGCAAGCCCAAACAAGTGTGTGCGGCGTGCCTGTTGTTTTGTTTCCGGTCTAGCTAGATCCGCTTGCGCTTTCAAAACGTCCATGCCGCGTCCTATTGCAAAAGCATGTGAAAAAAAACTACAAAGTTTGCTAGGCCAAAAAGACCGTTAATCGCGCGATAAAAAAATTAACGCCGTTAAAATGGGTTTGCGTTAACGCCGTTAATAACGCGTTTAACTGACAGCCCTAATATATATATATATATATACACACACACGTGGCTTCCGCGCGAGTGGAGGACCCGATGTTTGAGCTGTCTGCTTCCGAGGAAGTAGACGTGCTCAGCATCGAGGGCGGAGATTTTGGGGATGACTCGCCACCCCATGTCCCCGCATATGAGGAGCTGGTAGAGGTTGTCTCTCATGCTGTGGCCCGTCTCAATATCAGTTGGCCACATGAGAGGCAGGAAGCGCTCGTGAATAGCAAATTAGACGAGCGCTTCCTGCAGCACATAGAGCAACCTCAACACCGGGGTTTGCCTTTTTTTCCCGATTTGCACATTCCTCGCACGTGTCCAACCCTGTCCTTAATTATATTAATATTTTGGGGGCGCGAGAGAAAGATTATGGGACGATGCCGAAGGTGGAACAACCATTAGCCACCTATTTATCTCCTGAATCGGCATCGTCCCTAAAAGCCCCAGTGCTGCCCACTAAGCCATGTAGGGATACATCTTCCTTGGTGGGCAGGGCAAATATGGCTTTCTGGTCGGGCTGGTGCTTGTTTACACACGATGGCAGTGTTACAAGCTTACCAGGCCGACCTTCTGAAGGATATTGATGACGGCGAGGGAACAACTCCAGATGATGTAGCGGAGTTGAGGAAAGCTGTAGATTTATCTCTCCGAGTCACCAAGGAGACGGCCCGTGCCATCGGCCGCTCCATGGCAGCTATGGTGGTCTCGGAGAGACATTTATGGTTAAATCTGTCGGGGATCAGGGATAAAGACAGGGCTTTTCTCCTTGATGCCCCGATTTCACCTTCTGGTCTGTTTGGCGACGTCGTAAATAAAGTCGTCGACAGGTTTCAGGAGGTGAAAAAGCAATCTGCAGCCTTCAAGCAGTACCTCCCTCGCCGCTCCAAATCCAAGAAGCCTGCCCCCACTGGGCAGCCGCAGCCAGCCACCAGCTCCTCCACCTACAGACAGGCGCAGAAGGAGAGCGTTGCGTCTAGAGCCCCTCCTTAAGGAGCTCCGACCTGAGGGCCGTCCTGCAGGCTAAAAAAGCTTCGTCCAAGAGGTCCTAGCCAGCCTAGGTCCTCTGCGGGCAGCCCCACCCGTGGCGGAGCGATCGAGGTCGCTTCCTCTGTGGAGCCCACAGGAAATCGATGTCGACTTCCCGCCGCCAAGTGCGCTTCGGAACGCCTAGGTTTCCAGCGAACGCGCGCTGCACTGTCCGCCCCACAGGCTTGTGGCCAGGCAGCAATCGGGTCCGCCTATCGAGAATCGTTTTCAGTCCAACCCTGCCGGAGATCCGCTTCAGGGGGTCGAGAACGAATCCCGATTGGTACCCGAAGCCAGGGTCGAGAGCCTGGTTACTTTGGTAAAATATTTCAATGCATGGAAAAATCTCACAAATATTTCGCCTTGGGCCCCGCACACTATTCAAAAGGGGTACAGGCTGCAGTTCGGTTTAACCAAGGTTCAACGGGGTGGTCTGGACTGCAGTCGACCTAGTGCAGGGTTGGGTATTGAAACAGGAAGTAAACTCCCTGCTGGTAAAGGAGGTTATAGAACGTATTCCTCCACTGGACCGGGAGTCCCGGTTTTACAGCCGTTACTTTATAGTTCCCAAAAATGATGGGGGGTTGCGTCCAATAATAGATCTCAGACACTTGAATCGTTCTCTGAGGAGATTCAGGTTCAAGATGCTCACTATTCCCATCATCGTGAGTCAAATTCAATCCGAGTATTGGTTTGTCACGATCAGTGTTGGGGAAAGTTACTTTTAAAAGTAATGCATTACAATATTGCGTTACTCCCCAAAAAAGTAACTAAGTACGTTACTTAGTTACTTTTTATGGAGAGTAATGCGTTACATTACTTTTGCGTTACTTTTTCTCACCTGCATGGGCTTGTTTGTTTGTTTTTTAATAACAGCTAAAACAATCTATTTTGCCAATTGTTAAGGCCCTTTCACATCTAAAGTTAAATGAATAAGCCTAAGGCTGAAGGAAATGCATATTTACTACTGTACAGTAGAGGGCACCGCTCAAACAAACCTTTCAGCTGCTGCTGTTCTTGATTAAATAACAATAGGATACAGGAGAAGGAAGTTCAACACTCTTATTTCTAAACCTAATCTAAAGTCATTTTTGCTTATTAGTATGGTTGAATTAGATCATTGTAGGTCAGCAGCAAAGACATGGGTTAATAAAGTGAGATTAAATACATAAAGTATATTTGTGTAATTTAACATAGTTAATTATAAAACTTTTGCACAAAATTCTGAGATTGCATTTGACTGTTTTAATTCATTTAGAGGAATACTGAATGTTTTTGTGCAAGTGAGATGAATAAATGCATGTTCAATGCAAATGCACACAACACCTCACTTTATTTCTCTCAGCATGGGGACAGGAGAGCTGTCAGTCAATAAATGTGAAAAAGTAACTAGCGTTACTTATTTGAAAAAGTAACTCAGATATTTTGTTGTAAATTGAAAAAGTAATGCGTTACTTTACTAGTTACTTGAAAAAGTAATCTGATTACGTAACTCAAGTTACTTGTAATAAGTTACCGCCAACACTGGTCACGATAGATCTAAAGGACGCATACTTCCACATATCCATCCTTCCATCTCACAGGAAGTTCCTGAGGTTCGCGAAGCGTACCGATATCGGGTTCTTCCGTTCGGCCTAGCTCTCTCCCCACGCACATTTACCAAATGTATGGATGCAGCTCTAGCACCCCTGAGGCTCCAGGGCATCAGGGTACTCAATTATATTGACGACTGGCTGATTCTGGGCCAGTCACAAGAGTTGGCAGTTCGGCATCGAGATGTCGTCCTCGCCCACATTCAAAACCTGGGGTTGAGACTCAACACGAAAAAGATCGTGTTGACACCAGCCCAGAGAATCACGTTTCTGGGAGTGGTGTGGGACTCGGTCACGATGCAGGCACGATTGTCTCCTGCACGAATCGACTCCATTCTGGCCACAGTGTCCAGGATAAAGCTAGGCCAAGCCATTACTGTGAAACATTTTCAAAGAGTGTTGGGGCTCATGGCAGCAGCGTCCAACATTATTCCATTTGGCCTGCTTCACATGATGGCCCTTCAGTGGTGGTTGAAAACCAAGGGGTTCTCCCCGAGGGGGAACCCGTTCCGCATGATCAGGGATACGCGTAGATGCCTTCCGTCCCTATCTATGTGGAAAAAAGCTTGTTTTCTGTCCCAAGGTCCAGTGTTGGGAGCGTCATGTCGCCGGAAAACCATTTCGACAGACGCCTCCCTCACGGGCCGGGGCGCAGTCATGGACGGCCGCTTTACGACAGGCCTATGGCAGGACCATCATTCCTCCTGGCACATAAACTGCCTGGAAATGTTGGCGGTGTTCCGAGCTCTGAGGAGCTTCCTGCCGGACCTCAAAGGTCATCATGTCCTTGTTAGGTCAGACAATATGTCGGAAGTAGCCTATTTAAACCATCAGGGGGGGCTGAGGTCCTGCCCTCTATGCAGACTGGCACATCAGATCCTCCTGTGGTCCCAGGGGAAACTGTTATCTCAAAGAGCAACATACATCCCAGGGAGTCAAAATCAGGGAGCAGACATCCTGTCGAGACAGGGGCTGAGGCCTGGGGAATGGAGACTCCACCCCGAGGTGGTGGAGTCAATATCTCAGAGGTTCGGCCCACTGTGGTTTTTCCCTCACTCATCCAGCCCCACTGGGGTTGGATGCCATGGTGCAGACGTGGCCGAGGCTGCGTCTGTATGCATTTACCCTGATTGCTCTGCTCCCGGGAGTTCCTTAGAGGGTCCGTCGCGACTGGATCAGTCTACTGCTGGTAGCCCCGTTGTGGCCGGCCCGAGTATGGTTCTCAGACATTTTATCGTTCCTAGACGGACCTCCGTGGGAGATTCCCTCAGGAGGGACCTGCTGACACAGGCAGAGGGCTCAATATTTCACCCTCGGGCCGAGCTATGGAAGCTGTGGGTCTGGCCCCTGAGGGGGCACAGTACCTAGAGGCCGGCCTATCAGCCGGAGTAGTGGAGACCATACTCAGCCTCTAGAGCTCCCTCCACGAGGAAATAATATGGCTTAAAATGGAATGTCTTTACCGATTGGTGTAGAGAGCGTGAGGTGGATCCAGTTAACTGCCCAGTGGCTTAAGTTCTGGATTTCCTCCAAGATCGCTTTTCAGCTGGTCTTACCCCGTCCACACTTAAGGTGTACATGGCTGCCATTGCGGCTTTCCACGCTCCTCTGGGTGATGGGCCTCTGGGGAGACATTAGTTGGTCGTACGTTTCCTCCGTTGGGCTTGGAGGATGAGACCACTGGAGTCAGCTGAGGCCAAGAACCTTTCCTTGAAGGAGGTTTTTCTGTTGGCCATTACTTCTCTGAGGAGGGTAGGAGATCTCCAGGTGCTCTCTATATCTATCGGGGTTCCTGGAGTTTGCTCCAGGCGACATTAAAGCCATCCTATATCCTAGGCCGGGCTATTTGCCTAAGGTGCCATCTAATGCGCACGGCCTATGGTTCTGCAGGCTTTTCATCCTCCACCTCACATGACGGCGGATGAGGAGAGACTTCATCTGCTCTGTCCTGTCAGAGCTCTAAAAATTTACATTCAGAGGTCCTCTTCATGGCGGAAGTCAGACCAGTTGCTGGTGTGTTTTGGGTCGCCCAAGAAGGGTCTTCCCGCCTCCAAACAGACCATCAGCAACTGGATTGTCCATGCTATTTCCTTGGCCTATCAGGTGGTCAATCTGCCTTCCCTTTGGCCGTGAGGGCTCATTCGACCAGAGGCATGGCGTCCTCTAGAGCCCTCCTATCGGGGGCCCCAATCCAAGAGGTCTGCGATGCAGCAGGATGGGCCACCCCCCACACCTTTATTAGGTTTTACAGTCTGGACATCCCGTCTACGCCTGGCACTCTCGTGCTCTCGTCCTAAGTATGGCTGTGAATAGCTTCATACTAGGACAGGCAGGGCACGTTGTGGCATAGTGGGTACTCGTTCCCCCAAAGTGTCATTTGACGCAGTCCGAGTTCCCTCGAAAGGGAACGTACTCGGGTTACGACTGTAACGCTTGTTCCCTGAGAAAGGGAACGAGGACTGCGTCCCTTCGCCACGCCTTCCCCTGCCTGGGAGCGCTTGCTTCATCACAGAAGCTGACATCTCATGTGTACCGGCATCCTTTATAGCTTCCGCTTGTATGCCGTCACACATTACATCATGACGCAACACCAATCAGAGATTGGCTTAGTTTCATTCATACTTCAGAGGCGCTACGCTGAGGGGCGTTCCCCCAAAGTGTCATTCGACGCAGTCCTCGTTCCCTTTCTCAGGGAACAAGGGTTACAGTCATAACCCAAGGACGTTCTATTTACTTGGAATATATTTGGAATATGTTTTAAATGTATAAATATATATATATATATATATATATATGTTAGCCAATCATTAAAGTCTTACAGCAGACACGCCTCTTCAAACAGAGCGTTCAAATCAGAGTCTAAAATCAGGGTAGAAAATTGCATTTCATTTCTAAATTAGTGCAATTTTTGATGTAAAATTCATACTAACATTATAACTGCACCTCAGGTAACATTATAAAATAATATTTTTAAAAAATGCAATTCATGACCCCTATCTACATCTCGAGCAAAAGACTAAGACTTTTTTCTACATTGTCAGTATAAGTAAACTTAAATATAAATTTGTAGAAAATTGCAAAAGTACATCACAAAAAAGAAGACTGATTCATCTAAAAATGATATTCTTATTATATCTCAAGACAGTAAGGAGTGTTTGCAAATCTCAGTGACAGATTGTTCTTTTGACAATAATAAAAAAAAGATACTCTCTCAGATCAACTCAAGCTCCAGGTAAATGTGTTGTCTGTGCAAAACCTCAGATTCCTCACCAGCCCAACCGATCACTCATTAGTCTCTGTGTTAGTGACCATTTATGATGGACTGCCTCATTTCACTTTTAATAATAACCATAATTTAAGGGTATAACAGCTCTTGTTCTTTATTATATTGAATCATGCCTTCCTGCTATCCATCTTCTAATAGCATGAGGCTGTCATTGATTTTTATACAGATTTGTATTCCAATACACATTTTTGCTTGAGAAAGAGTACTCATCCCTGGGGATAAAACATAATCCTCCTCCGACACGGTTTCTTTCTGCATAATAGATGTTCACTGGGCGACAGAAAAATTATGAAGGAATTATGAGGAATGGTTTGATATAGGAAAAAGGGAAAGCCAGTGGAAATATATATCCTAACACAGTCTGAAAGAAAACATTGCATGAATTAGATAAATTGTCATGGTATTAATTAAGAAATTCCCAATTTCTTGAGTTTGTAGCCAATGACTGACCACAGGTTGCATTTGTAAAAACATCTGTAACGATCAGTATGATGCAGCTTATGTTTATACAAAATTATTAAAAAAAATGTAAATGCATATTACCAAGTGACAGATGAGTTTTCATCCTCATGCGTATTATGATAAACAGTGAATATCTTAGAGTTTGATTGAACCCACAGCTTTTAACATCAACAACGAATAATATGGAAACACTTTGATAAAAACTGACAGACCTATTTATTTCACTAGACTAACCATATGCGATTATGCATCAGAACCAGTGGAACAGGCCTGTAACCCATTTTTGGGTTAAAACCCCCATCAAATATAATCTTTAAATATATCTATAAATCTACAGAAAAGCAAAACAACATTAACTACAAAAATCCACGTGGACCTGACTTGCATTCATGCTTTCAGTGTCATATTTCTCCTGAATTAATGGCTTTAAATATATATAGGCCAAGAAGTTCACTGTGGGCCAGCACATGATTCTAGAGAAAAAAAATCTTCCAGTCTCCCATTCCCACCTTTTTATCTTGCACAAAAGACGCTTTTAATATTCAGGCAATTTAAGCATATCTGATTCTTCACGGAGGCAAAGGCAGGTTGGACCCTTATCGCAGTATAGAAGAAAATTACAGCTCTATATTCACCCCAGAAACCATGTCACAGGATCCAAACACGCACATGCTCATATACAGAAACACACTACACACAAAACAGACAGAAACACACCATTGCACCTTTAGATTAGACAACTTTTTAAAATTTTCCCTGGAAAACAACATTGTGCACCTGTGCAAAACTCACCTGAGAGCTGGGTTATTGTGGGGGGTTGTCTGGGTGTTGCTATGCAGTTTTTGGGAGCCATATCTGGTGTTTTGAGTGTGTTTATTTAGCGTGGTTGGGTGCCTGAAAACACTCAGCAAAACTCACCAATTCCAATGTCATCCATGGTTAAAAAAGAAAGAAAAAAGAAGTACAATTTACTTAGAAATGAGTACTTATTAAAAAATGTATGTTCATTAAAGGAATATACTTAAAGGGGTGGTAAAACACGATTTCACTTTTCTAACTTTAGCTAGTGTGTAATGTTGCTGTTTGAGCATAAACAATATCTGCAGTTACAGCCCTCAAAGTTCAAAGCAAACGGAGACATTTGCTTTAAAAAAATTCAATTTCTAAGGACTACAGCAAACGACTGGATTTGGACTACACGACATTCCTCCAGGTTTGCTGACGTCAGCATATCCCATTATTTACATAAACCCCTCCTCCGAGAATACTTAATAAGCGGAGTGAGTCCATTTTATATTGCTGTTTTGGAGATGAGTTGTCGCAATGCCGTCGAAACGCTGCTGTTATTTTCATCCGGATTGCAGGTCCACTTGTTCAGCCTTCCATAGAGACGAGGGAGTTAGGGATCAATGGTTAAAATTTATTTTTAACTCTGTCCCTCATAATTATGACCCAAATCTCGCTCTCTGTGCTGCAAATGTAACGGAGGAAAGCTTCCACAATGTGGATTCGCACATCGGCTTGTTCTGAAAGATGGAGCAGTTCCAACTTTAAGAACAGAAGCTGTTGTTTACGGGCCACAACCTGTAAGTATGATTCATTTTTCGTCTATGTGTTTTCCTGTAATAGTTCGTATTGTTAATTGTACGTTGTAGCAAGGAATTAAAAAAATAACAACGCTGTTTGGCTCTGCTGTTTTGATAAATGCTCATTCATACTTAACGCTATTTGACAAACACCTAAGGTTACAAACTTTTTTTTAATCTCAACAGCGAACTTGGAATTAGTGTAATTATTCTTTGATTAGAGCTTTTTTGTTTATCTACATGCTTGTTTATCTACAGGCATGCTAAACATGGTTCTGTGTTTGATTTGGCAGCCGATGTTTAGTGTTCGTTTTGGGTTAATAGTTCTGGTGACTGATATATGTCTACAATCGTTCTAAAAATACAAAAGTAACGGTGGCATACAGTCAGAAACGATCACTATAGATCCGCAGTCTTTACTAAAAAAAAATCCCTTTGAGGACTGTAGTATAATTTGTTAGAACGATTATATGAAATTCTTGTTTATGAAGCTTATTTTTTGTAATACTATAATAATTAGTACAATTAAAAACAGCGTATCTAAAAAGTAATGAGAGAACAACAAAAAACAAACCTTTCTGAAACGTTGTTTAACAGCCGTTCTTGAACAGGTTCTGCTCGATCATCTTCACTAATGTTTCCCCGGGTCCGATTGGTTTTATTGACGCCATTGTAATTTCATTTTTACTTCAATTGTCATTGAAAAATGATTATAGTGTACTGCTGATTTTACTGACAGGCATTTCAGTCCAATTGTAAAATATATTTACTTGTAATCTTGAATAACACACTAAAGTTAAAATTAAAACCAAGCACTTTACATAAGGGTTAGTTAGTCAACACATAAAATTAAGGGTACTTATTTAAAGCACAACAAAAGTTTATGAAAACATAGTGATTAAAATGTACTTTGACATTTTTAGAAAGTGCACTTTAAGTGTACTTAAATGTGGCTATATAATAGTCATGAAAGTAGTCTTTTATTTAATTAGCAGGCCTATTATTGTCCACAAGAACAGATATATACTTATATATATATATATATATATATATATATATACTTATATATATATATATATATATATATATACTTTTAAAATTTGAAGTACACTACAAGTGCACATTCAATACAATTAAGTGCACTTCTATTTCAGCAGGGGACAATAAGGGGTAAATCTGCAGAATTAAGTATTTTAGATACAGTATTAAGAAGTGCTTGTGTATCTTCCCAATGGCCTAATATACTGTATATACTTTTTATTTGACATTTTTAGAAAATGACACTGCTCATGGTACTTGCTTTAGCTTTTGCATACAGTATTAAGACGTGTTTGTGTATAGTCCCTATGGTCTAATACATATACAAACAGTAATGAAATTGCTGCCCATAATCTTCCAGCTATATTTCCTCTGAATACTACAACTTTTATTAAATGGTCATTTGCATGTAGAAGGCTGGGTTTTTGTCACCATGTGTAATGGAGCCACAGAAATCTCATTAACACAAAACCTCACTACTACTATTCCTCACTACAGAGAATTCACTCATCTCAGAGTATGATGCACGTCTGTTGTCTAGTCCTGTCACAGAGAACAGTTGTGATTTCTCAAATCACCAAATTCAGTGATAATAGAAATAGTCTTATGGTATACAACAACAAATCCACCTTTATGAAATTAAAAATACAAATTTGATATGCTATGCAGTACAATCAATATAATTTGCATGCTTCTTTTAAAAAAATGTCCACTTTAGACATTCTACTGACTATATGTAACTTTGCAACTAGTATTAGTAGACAGGTAGTGTCACAGTGTGTTCCTTTTTACTTTCTGTTCATTGACTCTAGATTGTTTTCATTCATCATGCATGTTTCTTTGTCTTTGTTTTCCGCCACTATATCATTCACCATGGACAATAATCACCACAGCTGTTCATCTTTTAGTTAATCATCTCTATGTATGTAAGTTCTCGCGTTGTTGTCGTCTTTGTTGGTTGTAGTCTGTGCATTAGCACACTGTCATGCATGTTTGCCTGTTATTCTGTGTTGGTAATAAATCGTGAGTTATCTTTATCATCTTCTTCATCTTCCTTACATCAGTGCGTCACAGGTTGGTTTTGATGTTAGATTCCGGGTTAGACAGTCAGTAGAATATGTTGGGGAGCATCACAATAAAGTGTAAGCAGATATTAAACAGACAGTCTACTAATACTATAATAAGAGTTAGTTGACATGTAGTTTAAAAGTTACTTATAGTAAGTAGAATGTCTAACGTGGACCATTAAAATAAAGTGTTACCCTTCTTTATTTACTTTTTCAGCAGAGCTGCTGTTATTGTGCTATGTACAATGTCTGTCACAGTTTGTGAATAAAACGTGTCCTTCTCGTGCAGGAAATTCAAAATGTCATTTTCTGCTCCTATTCTCCCCAGTGCCTGACAAAACTTACCATGCTCTGTTTTGCTGCAGCTTTTTGACACTCATATCTGCATTCAACGAGATGGTTCATGGCAATCCTATCAGTCTACTTGTTCTGGAAGAAGTTAGAAAAGCTCACAGAGAAGTTTGAGCCTGAGCTGGCATGTTATGTGTGCAGGGCAGGCAGATTGTGATGAACTCCATCCGGCTTCATTAAAGGATGGGCTGATCACATGAGCTCAGTTCACCCCTATACAGGGCTGGACTGGCCATCGGGCATACCGGGCACTTGCCCGGTGGGCCGACGTGCTTTTTGGGCCGATAGGCGTACAGATAATTCTTTAAAAAATATATAAAAACATATATTTTTTTTTGTCTAAACGGCCCATAATACTCATACATCGGCGGCACATTCGTTTAGTTTTGCTTAATTGGTGGCGCTGGGATCTGTGTGCCAGTGTAATGCATTGGACAAAAAAAGTCAGCGATCATAAGATCACGTGTTTATCTCTTTCAAGCATGGAAATTAGTACAAAACTAATTATAAAAGTTCCTTTTATTTTTCAGTGCATTTGTTTTACAATATATGGCTATTACTGTCATGGAATTAATATTATAACTATTATTATGTAGTAGTGTAATGCAGACAGACACTATCACAACTAAAAGAGTTTTGAGTTTTTCTTTGTCCAATTTCCACACTTATTATGGGTTGGAGCTCTTAATTTTTAACTCTCAAAGTGCACCAGATTGATTAATTTAACATTAAAAAGCACAATTTTTTCCTACGGGGGGCTCCCCCGAACCCCCCTAAAAGGACAGAGATCCACCCACCACAGATTTACCAAAAATCCTTTGTCAAACACTGGTATTGCTATGCCAATGCAGCTTATAGTTTTTTTTAGGATTCATCATTGTGGAGTACTTCGATTGTATTTTACAATTAGTAGTTATTTCATCTATTAACTCTTACTCATTCCTACTCACTCATTAGGCTACATGGCATTAGTGGTTTTAATAGGAGTTAGTATATATATTCAGGGGCGTGAAAAGATCTGTTGTGTTTATGATTATATGAAGTGGGCCAGTCTGGGCCAAAATGCCCGGGCCGATTTTTAGTCCCAGTCCAGCCCTGCCCCTATAAACACTCTACTGCAAATGCCAGAACATCAGCCGTTCACGAGGACTTCCGAGAGCTGTTCAAAAGCTGTTCTGGTAAACCAGTTAACACTTGTAAATGAGCTGTAAAAGAATACGACTGTTGAATCAGAAACATAAGTGACTCTCGGTAAACTGTGCCATTTGTGCCTGAAAATGGGAAAAATAATTATAGATTTTTTTGCAACTTTTCATTTGAAAAGATTACTCCTTAGTTTCAAAATAAATAAATATGTAAAAAAATCTTATTTTTGCACTTAATGGCCAAATTATCAGGGCCATAACTGCCATACACAAGAGCACACATCTCTTCAATATTCAGATTAGTGGTCATTAAAATATTTTTTCAATGGCTGATTCTCTAATTGTTTCCCAGATATGTTATTGTAGTCTTTTTAAACAATATAACAATACTATTGGTAGCCTACATTTCGGCTTTAAAGGGTAACTAAGCACTAAAACAACTTTTTTTTGTTAATTATCTGTAAGAATGGAGCTTCATAAATGCTGTTCATTGATTCGAGTACATTTTTTGACATTTGGGTATTAAGTGTTTTAATTTTCAAATATATGGTGTAAAAACGTCTGAGTGCTGCCCTCTTCAGGTTAAACGGAAACCTCCTGCAGTAGGGGTACTCTCTGACATAGAATACTCTCTGACGTCAATCTGTCACGCCCTTGGTGCGAGCTGACCACGCCCTTGGCAGCCCCTGGTATAAAAGCATCTGCTTCCGTCAAAACTACTGTAGCGAGTCAGGAGTTGGAATTACGAGTATTGAAAACGATCAGGATAGATATATATTAGCATCTAGTTAGCATAGCATTTATATAGTTATTTAGATTATTTTGTGTAGCCTTGGTAGTTAATCTCGCCTATTGCTCCAGTTTGCAACCTGCATTTTATGTGGGATTTCTTCTCCAACGCAACGTGGGATTACTTCTGTTCCTTCTTATTAGGCTAAAGCTAAAAATTACCTCAAAATGACTAAATATAAGAATAATTGGATTCCGATCGCGATGCGGGAGTTAAGACCGCAGTTTGAGCTGGTGTCCACAGACAATTCACCCTCCTCCACTTCAGGTGAAGGTGAGGGAGAAAAGTTCTCGACTTCAAATGACCGCTCTGTTGCAAAGCTACTTGCGTCACTCCATTTTAGCTAGTTTGACAGCAGCTGTCACTGCGGGTCTCAGGTGCACGCCCCCCCGCTCAGCCCCGCCCTCGGTTCGTCGCCTCTATTTCCGCTGGGCTCTGCCCACTTTTCCAGCATTTTTCAAATATTGCCAGTGGGTGGAGTCAGGCTTTGACCAGGGGTTTAGTTACCCTTTAAATATGAAGTTAAAGGTCAGTGCAGTCTTAACCAGGACATATCATTGACCACATCAATTTATACGCAGTCAGCATTCTTCTTTCAATTGTTATTATATCTACATATGATATAGTTGAAGTCAAAATGTATATCACCACATTGTTAGTTATTATATAAATATGGGAAATGTCACACTTTATCTAGGTTGAACAGTAAGTGAATGGAAGAGAATACAATTTAATTTATTAATATTTTATTATTATTCTTTTGCAAGCATCCACAGAGTCAAATAAATAATGTGAAAAATGCAGTATTTCATAGGAATGACCTGGCTGAAAAGGGTAGCTGATTTTGTGGATAAAGAAAATCCATCTATAACATGGCACTCTTTTATAATTCCATTTTATACCAAATTTAAAGAATTATGCATTTAAATTTGTCTAAACATGCCTTGTCAATATAATCCATTGTCCATTGTCAGTTGTTTACTCTGGCAAGTGTCAAGAAATCAATTTAGCAGAGTATATGATCTTGATGATAGCTGAATAAAGATGTCAAATATTTCCCATTTCAATGGCACTTGCTTGGCTAAGACGGGACCCAGGGTGTCTTCTGTTCCACAATTGCAATGTAAATATGTTTTTGTTGTTATTAATTAAATTATATTAACTGCCTATAGTATTCTGATTTAAGTCATTGATTAAATTTAAGTATTTCACTTAATTTCACATGAAATACAACACAGATACTAAAAAGGTTATTATAAAAACTGCCAATAAAAGGTTAAACAACAAGCCCTTGGAAATCAATACCAGGGGCAAACCCCTAACCCTGTGTGTTGAATTTATTTGTTTTTTATTCTAGAAATATCTTTTAAATGGAAAAATGTAAATCTAAATACATGCTTTGTGCATGAACGTGTGTTTAGTAGGGGTGTAGCGATTCCCTCATGTCACGATTCGATACATATCACGAGACTGAACTCACAATGCGATATTATTGCAATACTCCAAGACAAAAGGTTAACAAACCTGCTAACCCAATGCACAGGACAATAGTGACACCCGAATAAAAATATTCATGATTCTGAAGCTGAACATACAGAATTATTTTAGACGAATATGCTTGCACTCTGTCACTGACTAGATATAGATATATAGAGTAAAATAATAAAGGCCAATTTTTACTGGTAACATAAGACATTCGGCATTATCAGGACCCACAAATATCCATCCATTGCATTATATTCAACATGATAGTAGTGTAGTGTAGTACTGACACTTAAACTCTGAACAATACAGTTCCCTTTTCGTTGTCACTCCGAGTTACGTCGGATGACGACGAATGGGGTTTCGCTTAGAAAGCCTATAAACTTCGAGTATAAAAAAACGAGCCAATGGCAAAGAAATGCCATGGGTCTGCGGAATTTGCATGGCGTAACTCCGCCCCACCTCGTGGGTATAAAAGGAGGACGCCGGCAACATGCAGATATGTTTTCGCTTCGGAGCCAAGTGGATTCTTCTCCCCACAAGCCATCTCTGAATTGTCAGCTTCACAAACGAGTACCTCGAGTGTTGGTGTGACGGCGATCTAAGTCGAGAGCGTGCTTCCTGCTGATCTGTTGCAGTGGTCTGCCAGTCGGTGCGTTTCTCCCTGGGTGCTTCAACACTTGAGTTTTTTCTCACTAAAAGAGCTTACACGTGGCACGTCTTTTTAAAGATGTCTCGCCCGTGTATTTCTGGTTGCGGCAGATTGGTATCGGACTCTGATGGGCACGAGCGTTGCATAGTATGTTTGGGTATTGATCATGCTAGAGCAGCGCTCGTGGATGACTCATGTTCTCTCTGTGGGAACATGACCATCGCGTCATTACGTTCGAGACTCCGTGAACTCGAAAGAGTGAGAGTCCCCTCATCCACCACCTGCTCTGCGGCTGGTGGCCAGGGTGACCTGAGGGTTACAGTCTGGAACAAGGCGCCGACTAGGTGTCCACGACCCCAGCCCCCCTCTTCAATGACGGTGCCCGCTAGCGAACTGCGGATTCGCTGCTGATGACGTGTTTCAGTTAAAGCTACAGAGGAAGATGCCATGTCTGTTGCAGCATCACTAGGTGGGTTTGAGTCTTCTGGAAGTGAGGGCTCGTCACAGCTGCCACCTTCCGGTGTGCATACGACTGTGCTCGAGTCTGATCCGGAGATGACGGCCATGCTTTCCCAGGCAGCCACGAGCATCGGACTTGAGTGGAGGCCTCCACCCTGTCCCGAGCGCTCGAGGCTGGACGATTGGTTTTTAGGTAAGGCCGCTGACCCTCGTCCTCGGCAAACCCCAATACCTTTCTTCCCGGATGTGCATGATGAGATCTCGAAGTCCTGGAAGACCCCCCTGTCTTCTCGGGACCGCTCGCTGGTCTCATCCGCCTTTCCTCCCCTCGATGAGGCAGCTGCCCGTGGGTACACTGGGCTTCCCCCGGTTGAACGCTCTGTTGCCATGTATCTATGTCCTCAGAGTGCTTCTTCTCGGGGCGAGCCTAAGCACCCATCCAAAGCCTGTAGATTTTTGTCGACCCTGGTGGCGAAGTCTTACAGAGCAGCGGGACAGGCGGCTGCTTCACTGCATGCTATTGCCACTCTGCAGGTCTACCAGGCACAGATGCTCAGAGACATGCACGAGGGTAGGACAGACCCAGGGCTCTTTGATGAACTGCGCGCCGCGACCGACCTTGCTCTCCGGGCGACGAAGGTTACCGCGCGCTCCCTGGGTTTGGTGATGTCCACAGCTGTGGTCCAGGAGAGACATCTGTGGCTGAACCTGGCCAACATGCGGGACGCGGAGCGGACCCGTCTGCTTAACGCCCCCTTGTCCCAGGCCGGCCTCTTCGGCGGTGCAGTTGAAGATTTTGCCCAACAGTTTTCAACTGCCCAGAAACAGACCGAGGCCATCAGACACATTCTGCCCCGCCGGCCAGTGCTGCCTCCACCCAGCCGGCCGGGCAGACGCCTTGACCTGTTTCCCGCCGAGGACGCCCTCCTGCGGCTCCCGCCCCTCCCGCCCTGGACCACGCAGCAGCCTCCACCCAGGGCCGGTCGCGGATGAAGCCGCAAGAAGGCGCCACAGCCCTCTCCTGCCCCGCCCCCAGCTAAACGCCGGGCCAAGCGGCGCTCCTGAGACGGGCTGCTCAGGGATGATGATTGTTTCTCAGGAGGTGGTACCAGGACCACTCCTTCCCCCGGGTGGAGGGCCGGGGAAGAATCTTTTGTTCTCCACTCCCCACTGCTCACCCACGGGTGGGCAGCACCCTAATGTGGTTAAAACCAGAAACAATCCCCTCTTCCCTGAGCTCACAGAGTTCTCGGGCGACACAGAGCGCCACCCACAAGCCGTGCTCTCCTCGCCCCCCTCTGTCCCAGAGGCGGTTGACACGGCGTGCCGTCCATGGACCGCGTTGCCCCTGTCCCCCTCTGTCGCCAGACGCCTGGTCCTCCCCTGGCCCCCACTGCCAGGGCGCAGTTGCTAAATGTGCCCCCACAACGGGCCGCTATGCCTTCCACGTCTGGGCCAGTTACTTCGCTTCGCTGCCCCTCCGGGGGACGCCTGTGGTTCGCATGATCCCGCTGGTTCAGTTCCTGGGAGCCTGGCTAGAGCTTCCCCGTCTGTCCCGCTGGATCGCGCGGACCGTCAGGTTCGGCTATGCGATTCAGTTCGCACGGTCTCCTCCCCGCTTCAGGGGAGTTCGCTCCACTTTGGTCGGTGGCAATGCCCCCATCATGAGAGCAGAGATTGCCACCCTGTTGGCGAAGGGTGCAATCGAGACTGTCCGGCTTCTACAGCCCCTACTTCATTGTCCCCAAGAAAACCGGTGGGTTACGGCCAATCCTGGACTTGCACGTGCTGAACCGCTCCCTTCACAGGATGACGTTCAAGATGCTCACCGCCAAAAGCGTTTTCAAATGCATACGGCCCCAGGATTGGTTTGCAGCGATCAACCTGAAGGACGCCTACTTTCATGCATCCATTATTCCTCGACACAGACCGTTCCTTCGGTTTGCTTTCGAGGGGCAGGCATACCAGTACGCGGTTCTCCCTTTCGGGCTAGCCCTGTCTCCTCGCATCTTCACGAAGGTCGTCGAGGCTGCCCTTGTTCCCCTTCGGGAACACGGGGTTCGCATCCTGAGTTATATCAACGACTGGCTGATCCTAGCTCACTCTCGAGATCGTCTGGGCCTTCGGGTCAACTGAGAGAAGAGCAAACTTTGCCCCGTGCAGAGGATCTCTTTTCTCGGTATGGACATCTGCATCTGCAGCCGCGATCACGCCGCTCGGATTGCTTCATATGAGACCGCTTCAGCTTTGGCTTCGCGACCGAGTCCCGAGGTGGGCATGGCAACACAGTACGCTCCGTGTTCCAGTTACTCCGACCTGCCGTCAGTTCTTCACCCCGTGGTCGAACCTCAGTTTTCTCAGGGC
Source organism: Siphateles boraxobius (assembly GCF_051911475.1). NCBI lineage: Eukaryota > Metazoa > Chordata > Actinopteri > Cypriniformes > Leuciscidae > Siphateles > Siphateles boraxobius. The sequence continues at coordinate 1,417,457 of NW_027508722.1, read as the reverse complement.
GGGTGTCCCCCTGGAATGAGCTTCCCGGCATGTTTTGTTTCAACAGATGCCTCCACAACGGACTGGGGCGCCATGTGCAATGGACATGCTGCTGCGGGCTCCTTGACAGGACCCCAGCGGCTATGGCATGTCAATTGCCTCGAATTGTTGGCAGTACGCCTTGCCCTGCACCGCTTCCGGGCGTTACTCAGGGGTCAACACGTACTAGTCCGTTCAGACAATACCGCCACTGTAGCGTACATGTAGCGAACCACTGTAGAATGGCCACTCCATCCCCAGTCGGTTCAGCTGATTTGGGACCAGTTCGGGGATGCACAGATACATCTGTTTGCTTCCCACGACTCGACCCATTGCGCCCAGTTTTATTCCCTGACCGAGGGCACGCTCGGCACGGATGCTCTGGCGCACAGCTGGCCGCAGGGCCGCAAGTATGCGTTTCCCCCAGTGAGCCTTCTTGCGCAGACCTTGCGCAAGGTAAGGAAGGACGAGGAGCAGGTCATCCTGGTTGCCCCTTACTGGCCCAACCGGACCTGGTTCCCCGAACTAGTACTCCTCGCGACAGTACCTCCCTGGCCGATCCCTCTGAGGAAGAACCTTCTTTCTCAGGGACGGGGCACCCTATGGCACCCTCGTCCCGATCTCTGGAACCTCCACGTGTGGCTCCTGGATGGGACGAGGCAGGTTTGAGTACCCTACCACCAGCGGTTGTGGCTACCATCACTTCCGCTAGGGCGTCGTCCACAAGACACCTCTATGTGTTGAAGTGGAACCTCTTCGTCAACTGGTGCTCTTCTCACCGAGAAGACCCCCGGGGATGCTCGATTAGCGTTGTGCTTTCCTTCCTTCAACAAGGGCTGGAGCGAAGGCTGTCTCCCTCCACCCTGAAGGTCTATGTTGCCGCCATTGCCGCACACCATGACCTCATCGAAGGTAGGTCGTGGGGAAGCACGACCTGGTCATCAGGTTCCTGAGAGGAGCGAGGAGACTGAATCCGCCTCGCCCTCCTCTCGTTTCCTCTTGGGACCTCTCAGTGGTTCAAACTGCCCTGAAGAGTGCTCCATTTGAGCCCCTGCAATCAGTCAAGCTTAAATTCCTGTCTATGAAGACAGCGCACCTGGTTGCACTGGCCTCCATCAAGAGGGTAGGGGACCTGCACGCATTCTCCGTTGACGAAGCGTGCCTGGAATTCGGGCCGGCTTACTCTCATGTGATCCTGAGACCCCGGCCTGGATATGCGCCCAAGGTTCCTACCACTCCCTTCCGGGACCAGGTGGTGAACCTGCAAGCGCTGCCCCTGGAGGAGGCAGACCCAGCCTTGGCACTGCTCTGTCCAGTGCGCGCTCTCCGCTCCTATGTAGACAGGACGCAGTGTTTCAGGACCTCAGACCAGCTCTTTGTCTGTTATGGTGGGAAGCTGAAGGGAAAGGCTCTCTCCAAGCAAAGGTTGTCTCACTGGATAGTGGACGCCATTGCTTTGGGATACCAGCAGCAAGGTCGACCGTGCCCCCTTGGTGTGACTGCCCACTCCACCCGGAGTGTGGCGTTCTCTTGGGCTCAAGCGCATGGCGCCTCGCTAACAGAGATCTGCAGAGCTGCAGGCTGGGCGACACCTAACACATTCGCCAGATTCTACAATCTCCGAGTGGAGCCAGTGTCCTCTCATGTACTCGCTTCAACCAGCTAGTACTGGACCGGCTCAGGTGTCTTCGCTTGCTCGCCATTACACTCCACAGACTGGATACATGCGATATTCTCTTCAGGTGAGCTTCCCCGAAAGCCCAGAGTTCCTCCAGCACTCCTGACGTTGGCGCCAGTGTCTATTGCCTGCGCGTCGGCTAGGTGCCTCCCGTGTGCATGGGCCCTCCCCTGAGCGACCCCCACATGTGTATTTCCACTGTAAGCCTCTCTGAGCATGTGTCTTTCCCTTGGCAAGCCACCTTGCCACCCCTGGGGTTGAAATATTCCACCTGCGGCTGGACACCCCAGTGTTCTCCATATGTTTCCTTCGGGTCATAAGTTTATTCTCTAAGTTCTCCCCCCTCTGGGTTGACATTAATTGCATACTTCCCCTAGCTTGGGATATGCTTCCCAGTGTACCTTGGAATTCCTGTGTTAAATGGAGTCCTTCGTCCAGTCTTGACAGGGATCTCGATTTACGCAGGGCACTGGAAGACAGCTGAGAAGGTGCCGTGATTAGACTGGTAACCCCATTCGTCGTCATCCGACGTAACTCGGAGTGACAACGAAAGGGAACGTCTATGGTTACGTATGTAACCCTCGTTCCCTGAGTAGGGAACGGAGACGTTACGTCTGCCTGCCACTTTCCGCTGTACCGCGGGGATCGCCTGAGCTCAGTCTTGGCTCCTCAGCGAAGAAACATATCTGCATGTTGCCGGCTTCCTCCTTTTATACCCACGAGGTGGGGCGGAGTTACGCCATGCAAATTCCGCAGACCCATGGTATTTCTTTGCCATTGGCTCATTTTGTAATACTCGAAGTTGATAGGCTTTCTAAGCGAAACCCCATTCGTCGTCATCCGACGTAACGTCTCCGTTCCCTACTCAGGGAACGAGGGTTACATGCGTAACCATAGACGTTTTTCACTATCCATGATACATATTGTTGCATTTTTGTATTGTGATATATTGTGAGATAATATATTGTTGCACCCCTGGTGTTTAGTTTACATAAATTTCAGCCCCTAATAAACACTGTGTCTTATGTTTCTTCTCTCGCCTGTCTTAATGAGCTGCACTACTCAGTGGGTGTGAAACAACATGGAGATGTGTTGATTAACAGAGGTGTACCAGCAGTATACAGGAACGGCCATATCGATCTGTTGTTTACTCAAGGACCTACAAAGACTCAGTCCCTGTTGCCGCCAACCTTTTCTATCAGATTAATGAAGTGACCGCACGGGTAATAGCCCTTCAGCTGACAGGTCCATTTTGGAACATGAGAGACACTTCTGTCTTTCATTATTCCAGGACAAAACATCCATGCCCCCCTCCCCCCTCCCCCTCCATTTTCCTTATCAACATCATATTTGCTTTGTCCTTGGGGGACAGCTCTGGCATTGGGACCAGCTTCGACAGTGCTGCTCTTACCCTGATCAGCATAAACAAGCACCGATGCCCTAATATGTTTATTTACCCTCTATTTAACTGAATGTTAAATCAATCATCTGCCTGCTCTTGCCACCAGCCTGAGCCAGTACATCTATTTCGGTTGCCCACAGGCTGACAGAGAAGCAGCGAGCCACACATATGTCTCCTGTCAAATTTGACAGAAATGAAATGTGCTGTTTTTTTTCCCCATCTCACATTCTTCTTTTTCTTTGTATCCTTTCATTATTTTACTCATTTGTTGTATGCAAAACAAGCACAGAAAATTCTTATGGGTTTGCACCAACAGTGGCTTCCAAATTTCGATTTTCCGTAAGTTTCCATTTAAACTGAGGGGCACAAATCAGATCTGATGGGGCAATGCCCACTTTTGCCCCGTGTTGGCTCCGGCCTTCCAGCAAGTCTCAAAGTGATCCACTATATACGCATTGTGGGCATTGAATGTGAACAATAAGAGTTTTCTAGTTCGCCTGCCCATTCTGCCTTAAAGGTTAGTAGTAAACAAACTTGGCTTGCTCTCCTTGGAGGAGGCTCGAACCCGAGGCTCGGCTTGAGCTCAGAGTTAAAACCCCCCTATTATGGAATTGTGCATAAGAGGATAGAGATAATTTACTGGAGGAGAGATGCCAGAAGAAGTTGTCAATTAGATGATGTGGTGTCTGCTGCTTATACAGTACACTAGTAATTATGATTGACAGGACTGAATGTTTAGGCTCCTCCCGAACCTACGTTATGAACTTCATATAATGTCATTAGTTTAAGGTGCGGATGATTCGGCATTGGTTTATTACTGCCATGACCTTTACATTGATCTGCATGAACGCATGCCTTATTGAATTAGCCAGCATGAAATGTTGGATGTTGACCTACATGAACAACAGAGTTTCGGAGCACTTGAGCAGGTGAATGATGTCCTATTGCTATTTAGATTATCTGTTTGAAGCTCTTAAATACCGCACACAAATGTAGATTACCTTGAAAGTTAAATAACTTTAACTATCTTGGAGAGGAAGTTTGTATTCACCAGACATTGGTTCAGAGTATTTTTGATGCATGCAATTCAAGCAAATTTTTACAGGATGTAGGCTTACCATTTTAACTATTTTTGACATTTTAACCCCACAACGTAGGGTTTCCCTGAAAACACACACACACACACACACACACACACACACACACACACACACACACACACACACACACACACACACACACACACACACACACACACACACACACACACACACACACACACCATTAATGGCTCTCTCACTTAAGCATTCGTCTGTGGCAGCTGAAGACAAATGTGGTAGTTGTAATATCTGTTAGTGAGATGATGAATTGGTCTGTACTCTGCTATGCCTGAAAAGTGGATCAAATATTTGACAATGCATACTGATGATTTTGAGCCTCTGCAGGGAAAAAAGAAACTTACTGAACAAGACTTCAATAAAATGTAATTATCCTTTAAAAGTATTAAAAAGAACAAAGTCATTTGCATTTATTTTTGTTACAGAATTGATAATTAGGTGCAGATGTTTGTTTGTGTAGTGTATTAAACACATTAAACACTACTATTTGTATAGTAAATACAGGTACTAAATACTGAATCAAAAAATAAGTATGTGCTATATGTTATATTCCCTGTATACAACCTTTCTTTAATAGTTATATGTTTATCTGTAATTTGTATATAATTTTATTTTAAATTGTTGAAACAAGCTTTCATAAATGTAGGATGGTTTCTATGCAACATTTTATAAATGAGGCCCCACGACACATACACTAGTACTGTACTTTAGTTAAAATGGGTTATTTTACCCTGTGGTAGGTGTACAGTACCATTTATACTGTGTTCATTGCAGTAGTCACATTATGATTAATATATTCCAGGATATAATCCCAGATTTAATCATGTATTTCAACATTCAATTTTCTACATTCAATTGTTGTTTAACTATTTGAGCTTTTGCAAATCTGTCTAAGAAAAGGATGAATTCATGCAGAAGAACAGGTTACAATTAAAAGTATTTGCAAGAGAATGTGCTCATTTGTATTAAATCCCTCAGATAAAAACAAAGCCCTGCAAATATATTTGGAATAAAAATAAATATGAGCATTTTTTTCCCATCCAGCTTCAGGAGACAGTGTCTCTTGCTGGATAAAAAAAAAAAATACTTTCCTCCTAAATCCATTTTACTATGCAGATGATAGTTTTATCCTAATGGAAAAACCATTAGGGTAAATATTATGCAAACGAAGTGGCCCATTTCTCTCAACTCCGTTCACGGCCTCAGGGTTTGATAATGAGCTTCCATGTTTTCACAGAATGACAATTAGCTTACACATCTGAAGGATGCATGCAAGGCATATGCAAAGTTATAACACAACTGCAAGGTCTACAAATAAATCCTGCTCATTCACCTTAGACTGCTAGGAATTTCTGGGAATTTCTGGGGAAAAGATATATATAGTCTCGGATACATATGGTAACCCTCATTCCCTGAAGGAGGGAACGGAGACGCCACGTCGAGACCGACGAATAGAAATCTTGCTAGAGAGGCCAATCTACTTTGAGTGAAACTAAACAAGCCAATGCACATTGTCGTGCAATTTTTATATTAGCTGCTCAGCCTATATAATGACTAGCAGGTGTGATTGCACTTCAGTTTTTTGCTGAGGAGCCCATCCTTATAAGCTGGTTGCCCTGGCGGGCAGCAGCAGATGTGGCGATGGGACGTGGCGTCTCAATTTCCCTCCTTCAGGGAACGAGGGTAACCATGTGTAACCGAAACGTTCCGTTTCAGTCGGTCAGTCAACGCCACGTCGAGACCGACGAATAGAAATCCCTACCAAAGGGCCACAGCTGCTGCACCCCATCCAGGGCCCTGTGCAAGCCTCTACCCCTTCTTGTCTGGAAGGACGATAGGAGGAGGCTTTCACAGAGTGAATCTGTGACTGTTGTTCCGTGATAACCCATACAGTGAGATATTGGATAACACTGGGAAAGCGTGCCCTTTCTGTTAGGAAAGAGAATGCTGCGGAAGCCACTTTCTTCAAGGAGTTATGTGGGAAATACATATGGACTAGCTGGCGTTGACTTAGCCAAAGGGAAAGACATGGGCTTCCGATAGGAGCAGCCGTGGAGAAAATATACACATATCCCCGTAGGGTCACACACACGGTACCCAGCCTAGACGTTGTTCTCAAGGATTCAGCGGATAAAGGCCTGACATAGGATGCTCCGCCATGTCCGGGCTGGGGGTGTTGGAGGAATCAACAGTGTGGCGAACAGGACGAGGCCGGGGGATGTTAGAGAACGGCGCGAGGCCGGTGGTGCTAGTGTTTATGAGCGACACCTGTGGGGCGTCACCGGTCGAGCTCGCTGTTGGCCGCCTGGGTGTTGGAGGGGCGGCTGCCGTCCGAGAGGGAGCGGAGGAGTTGCCGCCGTTCACCATGGGCCTGAGCCCATGCATGATGGGGAGGAGATGGGGGATCTCCCATTCGCATGATGGGGAGGAGCAGGGAACGGGGGACTCCTGCCGGCTGCCCGAACCACATGATGGGGAGGCTGCCCCATCCGCATGATGGGGAGGAGCAGGGAACGGGGGACTCCTGCTGGCTGCCCGAACGCGGAGGAGCCGTCCACCGGAGGCTACCAAGCGCCACCGCTAGGCACCGTGGAGGAGATCGCCCAGCTGGTGGATTCCCGTTGTGGGAACCGGACCAAGTTTTTTTTTTACTTTTTTTTTCTCCCCTCTCTCGGATCTGTCGCTCCTCATGCTTCCGTCTCCGTTTCCGCGAGGGGCTGCTGGCGGTTCTTTTTGGTTTGTTTGTTTTATTTTAAATAAAGTATTTTGATTGTTCGCCGGTTCCCGCCTCCTTCTTCCATGAATTTTGCTACAAACAGGTTTTTCACTCTGGAGTAATAAGGGTGCACAGTAGGGTTCAGCAAGCTGACAGAGCCGGACCTCTCGGTGCTTCTACCCGTTTAAGGTGAGAACACGGGAGGAGACCGGCTCTACAAGTAGGCTATAATATCTAGCGAACATGTTAGATGACGCCCAGCCCACAGCTCTACCGATATCTGTTACCGAGGAGCCACGTGCAAACGCCCAGGAGGATGCAACGCCACTCGTGAAGTGCCTCTTGGTAAGCCAAGGCGATGACATCCACTATCCAGCGGGCCATCCTCTATTTAGAGAGAGCTTTCCCTTCTGCTGGCCTCCATAAAAGACAAAGAGCTGGTCTGAGGTCCTGAGACTTTGAATTCTGTCCACGTATAAACTCACGCATACACACGTCTCGTGAATGGTGCCCATGCAGAAGTGATGGTGTTAAGTACCTCTGGGGGTAAGTCACCTAAAACCTCCCCGTCCCAAGGGTGCCATATGCCAGTCAGAAGATCCTTCCTCAGAGGAATGGGCTAGGGAGGGACTGTCACGAGGAGCATGAGTTCTGGGAACCAAGTCCAGGTGGGCCAATAGGGAGCCACCAGAAGGACCTGCACCTTGTCCTCCATGACTTTGCACAGGGTCTGTGCAAGTAGCCTCACTGGGGGAAACGCATATTTGCGGAGGCCCCGGGGCCAGCTGTGTGCCAGTTCGTCCATGGCGAGTGTTTCCTTGGTCAGGGAGTAAAACAGCTGGCAGTGGGAGGTCTAACAGGTCTACATGAGCCTCCCTGAACTCTCTCCAGATCAGCTGAACCACCTGGTGGTGGAGTTGCCATTCTCCCGGGAGCACAGCTCGTGATAGCTCGTCTGCCACACGGTTGAGCACAACGGAGACATACATGGCTCGAAGCGACCTAAGATACTTCTGACTCCAGAGGAGGAGATGGCAGGAGAGTTGCGGCGGGAGCGTTGACCACCTTTTCGGTTGATGTACGCAATGGTCGCAGTGTTGTCCGTACGGACCAGCACGTCCCTTGTGCCTTTTAGCGGCCTTTTTAAGTGGCTCAGAGCGAGACGTATTGCTAGCAACTCGAGGCAGTTGATGTGCCAATGCAGGTGGGGGTCCGTCCACACCCCTGACACTGCATGCCCGTTGTACGTGGCACCCCAGCCAGTGGCAGAGGCATCTGTGAAAACCACAGCATGCCTGGACACCTTTTCCAAGGGAACTCCTGCCTGCAGAGACTAGGGGTCTAACCACGGAATGAAGGTCAGGTGACACGCCGGTGTGATTCCCACCCGGTGAGTGCTGTGATGCCACGCCCATCTCGGGACTTGGCCGTGAAGCCAGTGCTGAAGCGGTTTCATATGAAGCAGGCCGAGCGGGGTTACCGCTGCTGCCTCTGCCATATGCCCCAGGAGCCTCTGAACGAATTTCAGTGGGACCGCCATCCTGCCTTTGAAGGTGTTCAAGCAGTACAGCACCGACTGAGCGCGTTCCTCTGTGAGGCACACTGTCTGTGCGACCGAATCCAACTCAATACCGAGAAAAGAGATGCTCTGCATAGGGGAGAGTTTGCTCTTTTCCCATTTGACCTGAAGACCCAACTGGCTGAGGTGCCTGAGCACGAGGTCCCTGTGTTCGCATAACTGATCTTGAGAGTGTACTAGTATGAGACAGTTGTCAAGATAGTTGAGGATGCGAATGCCCTGTTCTTTCATGGGAACAAGAGCCCCCTCCGTGACTTTCATGAAGTCACAGGGGCGACAGGGACAGCCAGAAGGGCAGGAGTTTGTAGTGATACGCTCAACCCTGGAACGCAAAGCATAGAAATGGCCTGTGTCAAGGAAGAATCAAGACATGAAAGTACGCATCCTTCAGGTCGATCACTACAAACCAATCTTGGGGATGGATGCATTCAGAATGTGTTTCGGAGTGAGCATTTTGAACGGTAGTTTGTGGAGACTCCGGTTCAAAACTCGCAGGTCCAAGATCGGTCGTAACCCACCGCCTTTCTTGGGTACAATGAAGTAGGGACTGTAGTGCCCTGACCTCATAGGCCGGCTCTATTGCGCCCTTCGCCAGTAAGACATGGGCATCAGCTGCTCTCACTGTAGTGGAGTGGATGGCCCGAAACTTCTTTCGCTGGGCGAACTGAATCGCATAACCGAGCCTGATGGTCCGAATGAGCCAGCGAGACGGACTGGGGAGGGTTAACCAGGCTTGCAGAGACCGTACAAGTGGGACCAAAGGGATCGTAGGGGTACCCGGAGTGGGGCAGCGAGGTGGGACATAGGGACGCGGCTCGGGAGGCTCTCTCTGGGAGGCGGCCCGTAGCGGGGTCTGAGTGTGCTGTGCAACACTTACCTGGTTCCACGGGGCAGGAGGTGCAGGAGGCGGCTTGGTTGCGTTCTCGAACCGCACACTGTTGCCCGCTGGCGATAGAAGAGGTTGACGATGTGATGAGGATTCTCTCCCCCCACTGCTCTCCTGGCCCTCTTCGGACCCAGAGATGAAAGAAACTGCTCTTTTATTGAAAATTTGGGTACCGCTGGTTTTGAGGCCAGTGGCAGAACAAAAACAAAAGGAAACTGAAGATTTTCCACCCGGCCCTCTCCTGGAGAGCAGTCACATTTATCTCTGGGTCGCCCGTCCCGATCGTGCCGATAAAAATTATAATTATAGTTATCAACCTGACAAGTAGTCAGTAATTTCATTCTTATTTCCTGCTCAAGCCTACATAGATTTGCATAATGCCAGTCTATGGTTTTCATTGGCTGCCCACAAATAACGCCTACTTTGACCCGCCTTCAAACAATGTAGTTGTAACTGAGGCCTGGGAGGGTTTGGTTCCTGCTATCGACATGTCAAGAATATGCTGTTTTCAGTGCTGCGAATGCAAATCCACTTTGCTGCACTTCCTAAGGATAAGGAATTTACACTGGAACATATACCATAATGTTGCAGGGATATGTTGTTACACCAGATTATAAATCATTTTTGCTATTATTTATTATGGGGTGTTTTATTTTGAAAGAAGGTTGTTTGCTCTTATGCTGCGTTCCAGATGATATTTGACGTGGGAATATCCCAAAATTAAATGTACCACTTCAGACCTCGTGAGTTCCAGGCAATCTGACGTCACGTTCACATGCCAGGACACTATGAGAGCATATCATGTATTTATGTCAATTATGGCAAAAACAGAATAAAAAAAATAACGAAAAGCATATTAAGATATTATAATAAAGATATTATTACATAAACTTAATTTCTAATGTTAAAGTTTATTTTGTACGTTCATGCACATCACATTGGACACAGGACTTTTTGGAAGTTACGTCAAATAACGCGCCTCACTGAGGTTGGGGTTGATCAATGTACTCCGAGTTCACAGGTCGAATGTCCGACTTTGAGTGGCGTTCCAGACGTTATTTCCAAGAACGAGGTGGGGAAAAATCCTGAACTTTTTCTTCTTCTGTCTTTTTAATAGCAAATCGTACTTAACAGTGCATTACTACCATCTATTGATAACTTGGATCAGAAACTCTACTTTCTCCTCATTAGAGTCCTCCTCTTTCCCCGATCATATCAGAACCAAAAGCTTAACCAGCACTGAGTGTTCAACTCCTATGGTTTTACTTCCAGCACCATACAATACCATACATAAGAGAAGCACTTCTGTTAATACACATATTGCTACAACTATAAATTACTCAATATTTTCTGTAACCATGTCTGTGTGTCTACATGCATTCATATACCCATTTCTATATACATAATTACACCATAGTCAGAGCTTTCTAGAATGCAGCATTATTAAGGGTAATGATCACAGTATGCACATCGGCTGAGGTGTATGTGAGGTTGAACATTTATAGCTGTGAGATTGAAATGGCAGTAAAAATTGCCACAAGAGAGGAGAGGTATGATTTAACAAGCTCTGTTCATCAGATGTTAAATTGTTTTATGTGCCACTACATGTGTCCTATGTGATGTTATATATTAGCATTAGTTCAAGTTATCAATTTATTTGAATGCTGTTAATAAGTGAATAGTGTAATGCATGAGATGGTGTCGGGGCTGTCCCAATTCGAAGGGTCCTTTGAATGCAGCCTACAAATGCGTACTTCGTTTCAGGCCACGAAAGATAGAACGAGTGGATCCTTCGCAGCCTAGCCTATCCCAAAAATTATTGTGCTCCGGTGATGACTAGATTTTTTGAAAGATATCTATTATGAGGAAATTTAAAGTGTTTTTTGACCTTGGCTGCATGTAAACCTATTGTAGGTCACCTCAAAATCAAAATTAGGAACCTGTAGAACAGCATAATAGGGACAATTTAATGGTTTTGCTCAAGCTGCTTGACCATGTTTCAGTTTTTGACACCTTCAAAGTGAGAATGTGTTGCTATTCAACACAACATGGGCCCTTACTTTTCAAACCTAAATAAAAGTACGTGAGACTGGCTCAATTCTGCAAAACTGCAAATACAAACATTTCTCTTCAGTTTCCTGCTAAAATGACCACTAATACGGAGCGGCAAAAGACCAACAACTTTTATTACTTTTTACACAAATTACGATTTCAGCCAGACAGTATTAATTAATAAAGAATTTTCGTGTTATGAACTGAAAACAATTTTACCATAATTTCTAAAATAGCTAATACAGTTTGACGTTTGTACACTTGCAGAGCATTCAGGTACACTTCACAAGAGCTCAAAGCCTCATATAAGTAGGTTAAAACAGCATGCCTGCTTCATCAAATGTGTTTTTCTCTCACGTTTGCTTTTGCTAACACTATCGGCTTTTAAGGTAGGGTTAAGTGTAGGGGGAGCATTAACCTTTTAGCACCACTCAATGGACGTTTAATTTCTGAACTGCCATGATATTTTGTTCATTTTGCCCATTCGAATGAAGTAGGACTTTGTTTGGCCATTTGAAAGTGAGCTTTCTTCTTTGGTGTTGTTTCTCCAATTAAAGAGCATCATGGTCTCTCTAGTCCTTCCCTCCCCTTTTGGAGGAAATTTTGAAATCATTGATGCAAAAGTGATGCCTTTTGCCCTGAGTGCTCCTAATTAAGTAGCCTACCTTTATTTAATTATTTTCAACTTTCATAAACTTTTCATGCAGTTTTTCCATGCCCTATGGGGAAGCCTATCGGCCAATTAAAGTTGCTCACCCCACATCCAAAGAGCACACATGGTAGAACACAGCACTTGAATCAAGTCTCTTGCTTGAGCTCTGGCAACGTGAACTGCAAATCTAATCAGTTTACCTTTGCTCTCATAGATTATATGAACGTGAACTTAATGGCATTATAAGAGAAAAATCAGCAGGAGCATATTAATTTAATCCAGTCAATCCCAAAGCAAACTGCCTTGTCTCTTTAACATTTCTTCCACAATCCTTCACCTCAACCCGATCTTTATTTTCATAATTAAATATCAAGGTAAACATAGATCTCTTTATCAAGCCTGTCCATTTCGACAGCAAGAAAAAAGAAGAAAAAAAAAACAGTTTATCATTTGCATGTGTAAACCAAGTACGGGTAAGTACACACGGTTACTGTAGTTTGAATGAATATACAATTACCCCAAATAAAAAATAATTCACCTTAAGAAAGTTGAGATCCCGACAACAAGGATTTGCAGACAGAATTATAGCTTGTATTAATTGAACAACAATTGAAATAAAAAATTACAATAAACAAATGTGTGGGTGCGTTATCAGTGTACGTGTATGACTTAATAAGTCATCAAGGATCACCAGTTCTGTCCACTCAAATTCACGTTGCTGAGCTCAGATCAATTTCTCTGAATACAGAAGTAAAATTTCCCTTTGGATTTAAAATCAAAGGAAATTTTTCTGGCAGATGAAATCCATGGATTGTAAGCTTATGTCCAATCCTACCACATTGCTGGACGGCAAGGATCACACTGCACAAATGAAGATCACCTCAAGATCACCAAAATCAAGCTGGGTGGCTCGCCATCTTCCATCCGGAAGAGATAATTCAAGGAAAACCAAAAACCTGACCGAGATTCAATGAATGTTCTTTTGTTCCCAAATCAACAAGAAATGAAAATAACACATCTTCTGCACCTCTTTCTAATGCATATGTTCTCTTTTTTTAACTCATAATCTAGTTTTCAACCAACAAAACAATTTTGCTGAGTTTATGCAGCTTATTTTTTAGCACTCTGAATATTTCGTATATATCAGCATCTCCCGCTGCACTCTCAAAAAACACACACACACAGCATAGCAGGGCGGAGCTTGAAATGTTTAACCAATCACAATTCCCTGTTTATGACTGCTCAACAATTGCTAGGCAAATTTACTAAATACAGGTTATATGCAGTATTATAATTGGTTTAATAACATAAAATACAATAAAATGACATCACAAGACACAATAATAATATAAGCTGTTAACACTAGAAGTTATAAGAATTACATTCCTGTAAGAACTTCTTATGGGGGTCACACATTGATTCAGAGTGGTCTCATCAGGCAAAAAAATTACTTCTTTCTTACACCACCATAACTGGAATTCTCACTTTAATCTGTAGGTTTTCATTAAACCCTTATCGTCTGTTCATTTCATAAAGTTTGAATCACTTCAGTAGATTAGGAATTTAATGCACAATTTGAATTGACAGTTGAATTTAATGAAACTGTTATGCAGTTATCTTTTCTTTTTTCTTTTTTTACCTGACCGTAAAAAAACAGTGTTCACTTTCATTCAAAGGGTCGCAGGTAAGAAAAACATCAACACATTGTGTGTTTATGTCAAGACAGCATTTTCATTTTGGGTAATATTTGTCAACATTCTGTTGACTAAAAGCAAATACTTTATATATAGAAAGTCGGTGCACTTATATTACTTATGAATGGGAGAAATATGACGGAATAAGTCCAGCCTTATATATAAAAGAGTTTGCTGATTGGTAAAGTCATGACATCCCTGCAGGTGCTGTCATAAAAACATTCAGTGTTCTGAGATGGGCACTTATGTTTATATACACTCACCTAAAGGATTATTAGGAACACCATACTAATACTGTGTTTGACCCCCTTTCGCCTTCAGAACTGCCTTAATTCTACGTGGCATTGATTCAACAAGGTGCTGAAAGCATTCTTTAGAAATGTTGGCCCATATTGATAGGATAGTATCTTGCAGTTGATGGAGATTTGTGGGATGCACATCCAGGGCACGAAGCTCCCGTTCCACCACATCCCAAAGATGCTCTATTGGGTTGAGATCTGGTGACTGTGGGGGCCATTTTAGTAAAGTGAACTCATTGTCATGTTCAAGAAACCAATTTGAAATAATTCGAGCTTTGTGACATGGTGCAATATCCTACTGGAAGTAGCCATCAGAGGGTACATGGTGGCCATAAAGGGATGGACATGGTCAGAAACAATGCTCAGGTAGGCCGTGGCATTTAAACGATGCCCAATTGGCACTAAGGGGCCTAAAGTGTGCCAAGAAAACATCCCCCACACCATCACACCCACACCAGCAGCCTGCACAGTGGTAACAAGGCATGATGGATCCATGTTCTCATTCTGTTTACGCCAAATTCTGACTCTACCATCTGAATGTCTCAACAGAAATCGAGACTCATCAGACCAGACAACATTTTTGTGTAATACTCAGACCGGCCCGTCTGGCACCAACAACCATGCCACGCTCAAAATTGCTTAACCCTCCTGTTACCCTCAAATCTGATAACATCATTTACCCACTGGGGTCAATTTGAGGTTTGTGTCTCAGGTAATTTATATCTTTGTTGACTACTTAAATAACCTTTTAAGTTGACATCCACCCACCAATTTGAATTGACAGTTGAATTTTATGAAACTGTTATGCAGTTATCTTTTCTTTTTTCTTTTTTTACCTGACCGTAAAAAACAGTGTTCACTTTCATTCAAAGGGTAGCAGGTAAGAAAAACATCACCACATTGTGTGTTTATGTCAAGACAGCATTTTCATTTTGGGTAATATTTGTCAACAGAATGTCACCTTATACATCCAGAATACCCATTGCACGAATATGGACAAATTTACAAATCACCATAAAATCTTACTGATTGACCTAAAATTGGAAAAGTATACATATTTTTGGTGTTTATTGGTTTTATAATATTTCTAAGTATAGATTTTGGTAAGCTAGGGGAAGTATGCAATTAATGCCAACCCAGAGGGGGGAGAACTTAGAGAATACACTTATGACCCGAAGGAAACATATGGAGAACCCTGGGGTGTCCAGCCGCAGGTGGAATATTTCAACCCCAGGGGTGGCAAGGTGGCTTGCCAAGGGAAAGACACATGCTCAGAGAGGCTTACAGTGGAAATACACATGTGGGGGTCGCTCAGAGGAGGGACCATGCACACGGGAGGCACCTAGCTGATGCGCAGGCAATAGACACTGGCGCCGACATCAGGAGTGCTGGAGGAACTCAGGGCTTTCGGGGAAGCTCACCTGAGGAGAATATCGCACATTTCCAGTCCGTGGAGTGGAATGGCGAGCAAGCGAAGACACCTGAGTGGGTCCAGTACTAGCTGGTTGAAGCGAGTACATGAGAGGACACTGGCTTCACTCGGAGATAGTAGAATCTGGCGAATGTGTTAGGTGTCGCCCAGCTTGCAGCTCTGCAGATGTCTGTTAGCGAGGCGCCATGCGCTAGAGCCCAAGAGGACGCCACACTCCGGGGAGTGGGCAGTCACACCAAGGGGGCACGGTCGACCTTGCTGCTGGTATGCCAAAGCAAAGGCGTCCACTATCTTTTCCAGTGAGAGAGCCTTTCCCTTCAGCTTCCCACCAAAACAGACAAAAAGCTGGTCTGAGGTCCTGAAACACTGCGTTCTGTCTACATAGGCGCGGAACGCACGTACTGGACAGAGCGGAGAGCACGCACTGGACAGAGCAGTGCCAAGGCTGGGTCTGCCTCCTCCAGGGGCAGCGCTTGCAGGTTCACCACCTGGTCCCGGAAAGGAATGGTAGGAACCTTGGGCACATATCCAGGCCGGGGTCTCAGGATCACGTGAGAGTAAGCCGAAGACACGCTTCTTCAATGGAGAATGTGTGCAGGTCCCCTACCCTCTTGATGGAGGCCAATGCAGCCAGGAGTGCTGTCTTCATTGACAGGAACTGAAGCTCCACTGATTTCAAAGGCTCAAAGGGAGCACTCTGCAGGGCATTTAGAACCACTGAGAGGTCCAAAGAGGAAACAAGAGGAGGGCGAGGAGGATTCAGTCTCCTCGCTCCCCTCAGGAACCTGACGATCAGGTCGTGGTTTCCTACGGACTTACCTTCCACTGTAACATAGTGTGCGGCAAAAGCGGCAACGTATACTTTTAGGGTGGAGGGAGACAGCCTTCGCTCCAACCCTTCTTGAAGGAAGGAAAGCACGACACTGATCGAACATCTCCGGGGGTCTTCTTGGTGAGAAGAGCCCAGTTGACGAAGAGGTTCCACTTAGCGTAGACTTGTCTCGTGGACGATGCTAAGCGGAAGTGATGGTAACCACCACCGCTGGTAGTAGGATACTCAACCTGCCTCATCCCGTCCAGGAGCCACACGTGGACGTTCCAAAGATCAGGACGAGGGTGCCAAGGGTGTTTAGATGTCATTTTCAAATGAGAGAGATGGAGAACATAGAGAGCACACAGAGCACAAAGAGAAATGGTTTAGAAGGCTTCTGTTCATGCTTTTATAATGTTTGCTCCTCCCCTTTGTTTGGTAAACCATGAGAATTATGTTTTCCCCTCCCCCACGGCATGGGGGGAATAAATTTATGTAAAATTATAATGAACATTATACAATTATAACATGTTATAGTGACCTAAATAAAACAACCAAAACAAATGTGTGTGAAATTTTAATATTTCTTATGTTTATTACAGCTAAAAGAGCCTGGGGTCAAATTGACCCCAAGGAACACCGATGCTACAAAATGTGTACAGGACATTGAAAAAATATCAGAAGGTTAATTTTATGTTTACAGCGTTGTCCCCATTAAATTAGGAAAAGTCATTAAATCTGAAGCAAAAAAAAAAATGTTTTTATTTATTTACAGACGTTAAACATTGATTGGGGTCAAATTGACCCCAAGGATAATAGGAGGGTTAAATCACCTTTCTTTCCCATTCTGACATTCAGTTTGGAGTTCAGGGGATTGTCTTGACCAGGACCACACCCCTAAATGCATTGAAGCAACTGCCATGTGATTGGTTGATTAGATAATTGCATTAATGAGAAATTGAACAGGTGTTCCTAATAATCCTTTAGGTGAGTGTATATATATATATATATATATATATATATATATATATATATATATATATATATATATATATATATGGGACAGTTCATGTCAGATTCTGTTGCTGATTTGAAATATGTTATCAGATTGTGAGTTCAGCAAGCAGTTTATGAGATTTCAAGATTCCCCAATTTAAAAAAGATAAGACTTGGTCTTGGATGCCTGAAATAGCTGTCTGGAGGCATTGCAAATATGGCTGCCGAGTAAGCAGACTTGAAAGGAAATTTGCTGTAAGTAGCGTTGCACCTACATGTTAACTAACTCTCATTAGAGTATTAGTAGAACGAGTCACAATTTGCAAAACTAACTAAAGTAAGACAAATGTTCTGCGTAACACAAGAATGAACCTCACTGTTTTTTTTAGCAAGCTCAAATGTGCTGCGTAACATGAGGATGACCTCATTGGTTCTCGCACGTCAAGCAAACATGCTTTAGCTTCTGTTTACAAAAACTGATGAATGTTGATCAATGTTTATATGTAAAAAAAAAAGCCCAAATATAATCTATTCATCATATAAAGCGATCGAGTCTCTTCAGAAAATTGACTAAACTGCTAAATTCATATGGATTAGTTTTGCGATCTCTTCGTGAACTTTTTGTAGCGTCACATTAGTAGTTGTTTAGCTGTGAATGGAGGGACAGAAAGCTCTCAGATTTAATCAAAAATATCTTTATTTGTGATTTGGAATGACATGTAATTAATGACATAATTTTCTTTTGAATTACCCTTTAAACCTCTTAAAATAAAATCTTAATTGCATGGTACAGCATACTGCATCAGCTATATTGTTTGCTGCATGGGTTGAGTTACAATCACTGACCTAAAACAGTTGCAGTCTGCTTGCTTACCCCATTATAAATACACTCGTAATGCCTTCATATCCACATATGCAAATGGTGCACATTATTCTTAAATGCAGTTGTTTTATAGAGTGCTCTAAAGGGGTACCAACAGTCCAGATTACTTTAATCCAGATTTCCTCCCTACCTGAAAAGTAACCATTTCAGTGAAACTTTAATGAGCATCCGCATGCTTTCTAAAAAAACGATTGAGGTATTTTAGAAAGCTGAATCCTTTGTAAAACATACAAGCAACATTTATTTAAAAGACATAAAATGACAGTGCCTTTTTAAGCACATCAGTTTGATCAGTATGTGAATCTCAGCAGACAAAACAAATTACCATGTGGTCTCTAAAATCAGTCTGTTGTTGAACATATCACATTCTGAGGGAAGCCAGATATGCCAGGCATTTCATGGAGAGAAAGTTCTGGAACATCAACCCATTGATTCTGATAGACAAAAACAGCTGTCAGATATAATACCCACTGCCTTTCATCTCAAACGCACATCGCCTCTGGGATACAGAAGGTATCTTGAAGAAAACACCCTGACAACAATAAAGGAGTTGCAGGCAGCATCCAAGCAATAAGCTCATGCAAAATATGAGGGTAAGAAAAGCTAAAGGAATATGCTGTCAGACACTGCATTTCCGTGATGATGGATGTTTGGAATGTATACCACTCAAATATTATTATTAATGTTGTTCTCTGTGACATGAATAGCTGATCTTAAAGGCCACTTAAGTCCTCATGAAGCTCCTCATTGGAGGCAAAAGCACTAAAAGCCGAAACATATAATATTAAACACATAATAGTAAAACCAACTATCCATACAGGCAACACCAAGGCTGCCTCATACTAGCCTGATCTCATGAAATGTGTCTTTATAGCACGTGTAGCGAGACAGTATAATTTGAGTAAAAAATCCTCTAAATGCAGCTGACCATGCCACCCTGATAAACAGGGAAATATTAAAACTTATAGGCTAATTGCCTACAAAAGGACACACATGAACGTGGTTTCAAAAAGAGGGCATGAGACATAGATACAAAAATACTAAAGCTTTATTTCACAATAATCAAACATGAATCTTAAGATTATGAAAAGACTGTAGGACCGGGGCTAGAATATGCAAACATTGAAGACACTAGAAAACATGAAAAAGGAGACAGACCTATGGCAGGTAAGCTAGATGAATGAGCACAAGGCTCCTATAATCGCAAAATCTTACCACCAGGTGCAGAGGTTTCACAACACCACACACATGCCAAAAAGATCAAGCATGAAAACACTGCACTCTGTGACAGTCCCACCACCACACACAGGCCAACTAGCGGCCTGCCCTGAAGCCTCTGCTCCTGCAACAAAATACAGGGTTAACCAAAGTAGTTTCCAAACAACCAAACCAAAACAAAATAATGAAAGTAATTATACTAATGCGTACCACTTTAAGAAGTATAACAGACCAAAAATAAATATTTAGGCATTAAACCAAAAATAAGAAAGCAAAATACCTACTATGAGGTTCAAAGTGGGTGCAAGTGAAAGTGGATGTTCACAACACTTTCGTACATATTAACCAAATACAAATGGAACAAAATGAATGCAATCAAAGAATATAAACTAAACAGCAAATTTAGACTTGAGCAAAAAATAGTCAAAGCAAAAACACACTGAAACAAGGTTAAACAAAGTAAAACAAAAATAGGCAGAACTAAGGAAAAACAAACTAAAGAACAGATTTGTGCAAACAAAACAATAAAGATAAGCAGATACACTAAAGAACGAATTTAAACTGGTCCGATGGAGAAAACCAGTAAACAGCGCGGATACACGCCGAAGAGCAGGTTTAGATCATGAGAAACAATTCTAGACAAAGCAGCAGCGTCACTGAACACAATGGATTCTAATCAGACTATTCAACCTAAATGAATTATACAAAATTATCTACCACATAAAATAATATGCATCAATAGTAGTAGCAGATAGCCTACCTTCATGTTGTCGCTCTAGTCACAAGTTCAATCGCGTGCACAACTCACAAACACAGATTAACGTAAACACGCTATTAAGGCACGGGATTACAGGAGAAAACTACAGGAGAAAAGGCAGCCAACCAACCACCGTGACGATTGTCCATAAGGAAGCTAAACTAAATTAATAAACTTGTTACATCAAGCCACACATCTCAAAGTTAACCAGCAAGCCCAACAACACATACCTGCAAGGCACAGGGGATGCAAAAACCGGAACGGGTGGTCCACAGGCAGTGACACACAAATGGTGATATGACATACAAACGCTGCCTTAAAATTCCCCCTTTTATACCCACAAAAGATGTGTGATTGGATAACTTGCGCACCTATGGCTATTAGAAAACAAAAACAACGCTCAATGCACCGTTTATTCCACTACACACGCATTGTATTTATCGTGCAATTTATATGTGAAAAGTAAGTTTTTACGTGCATATGATATGTGGTTCCTTTTCAAGGGGACTCGAGCTGTGTTGAGACACTGTGGGCACGCCCCTGCGTGATTTCGTCATGAAGCACGTGTATAATCAGTCCAATGGAAAGACAAGACGTCATAGGCGGGTGACGTCATCAACCAGTAAACTATAAAGCACACCTGAAAAAAGACCACTCTAGCTTCTGTGCCTTCAGCAAGTATACTGTCCGTGTCTGTTTATTGTTTTCTATCATTACAAGCACAGTATTTCACAGAATATATATATTATATATAAGTATATATATATATATATATATATATATATATATATATATATATATATATATATAATGGCGAGAAAGCAAAATTTTAAGCAATGTGTTGTTCCCTGCCCTCGTTTCATCACGGGTGGGGACACAAATCAGTTTTGTGCTGCTTGTTTGGGATTGGAGCAAAATGGAGCATGCCCAGTCAGTTTTCGAGGGGCTGACTGTGAGCATTGCGAGAAGCTGTCCGTCAGGACGCTCCGCTCCCGCTGGGCGTTCTTTGAGGAGGAAGGTTCGGTGCACGCTCCCCAGGGTGCTGGTCCCATCGCTGATGAGGCACAGCGGCGACGCAGATCTTGGGGTTCGCAAATGGAACTGACAGCAGGGTTTGAGACGGGCCCAGCCCTATCTCAGCCTTCACCTGCCAGATCCAGTGCCTTTTCTCAGGGAGAAGCATGCGCTGTGGTTTCTTCTCCCCGGGATGAGGGACCAATGCTGTGATTATCCAGTTCTGAGGAATTGGATGTCGTCAGCATTAATGCAAGGGATTATGAGAGTTCGCCATCTCATACCCCTGTGAATGAGGAGTTTATGGAGGTTTGACTCGCGCTGTTGCCAAATTAAATATTGACTGGCCAGCCGAGGAACAAGAGGAATATAAGAAAAGTTTACAAGATAATAGATATTTACCATCTTGACCACAGCCTCCTTGTCGGGGTTTGACGTTTTTTCCCGATATCCACACTGAGGTGTCGAAGTCGTGGAAGAAAACGGTTTCTTATTGTGTTTTTAATCCTCGAACATGTAATTATAGTAATGCTATGGCTATCAAAGATTATGGTTATGTGATAATGCCGTGGGCAGAAGAGACGCTCACGAACTATCTCTCTCCCGAGTCAGCATCATCATTAAAAGACCCAGCGTTACCCACCAAGCCATTAAAAGCAATTAAAAGCCACTTCAGCGCTGGTGGGTAAAGCGTATTCGGCAGCGGGTCACGCTGCGGCATCCTTGCATACCATGTCAATTTTGCAAGCATACCAGGCTGATCTGCTAAGAGACATGGATGATTGTGAGGAAGTCAGCACTGACGCAATTCGAGAATTGCATCGCACAACAGATTTGTCTCTCCGGGCCAACAAGTAGACGGCCAAATCAATAGGCCGGTCTATGGCAGCCCTGGTGGCCATGGAGCGTCATTTATGATTAAATTGATGTGATATGAAGGATAGAGACAGATCTGTTCTTTTGGATGCTCCGCTTTTGCCTCCGAGTCTTTTCGGCGACGCTGTAAACTCTGTCATCGATAGATATCAGGAGGCGAAGAAGCAATCAGCGGCGTTCCAGAAGATTCTTCCTCGCCGATCTAATGTCCCCGAGACTACCGCCCAGCAGTCTCGGCCGTCTAGAAGCTCCTTGCACCACAGAAACCTAGCAAAAACAAAGCGTCGCCACTTGGGCTCCTCCACAATCAGGGGGGCTGGGGTGGCGGTCACAGTCAAAGCCGATTAGAGCCAGGCAAGATCTGAGGACTGTTATCGTCTCTATGAAGGCTTCGACAAAGAAGACATCCTGACGCCGAGACTTTCAGACTTCTGAGGATGGTCCCCTCCGTGTAGAGACGGGTTCGAGAATTCGTGTCTCCTCTTCGTGTCTCCTCTGGGGGGCGACTCTCTGAGGAGGGTCACAGCACTGCCAGTTCAGTTGTTCCCTGCCGGTTCGCCGCTTCAGTGCACCGAGGTGTCAGCGTCCCCAAATGATCCTCCGAGGAGGGTCGTAAAGCAGTCAGGTTGGTTTTTCCATGCCGATTCGCCGCTTCAGGGCGCCGAGGTACCTGCACATCTCAACGACCCTTTCGAGGAGTGTCGTAGAACAGTCAAGTCGGGTGTTCCCTGCCGGTTCACCGTTTCAGGGCTGTTCGACCAAATCCAGAGGCCAGTCTCGAGAGATTGGTTCCCTTAGTAGAATTTCTGACAGCGTGGAAACTACTGCCAAATATATCTCATTGGTTCCTTCATACAATAGAAAGGGTTACAGAATTCAGTTCGGTTCTTGTCCGCCCAGTTTTCTAGGGGTCCTCCCCACGGTGGTGGACCCCGAGCAGGCTCTGGTTATGGAGCAGGAAGTACAGACTCTTCTATGAAAGGGGGCTATAGAAAGGGTTCCTCCTCCCAGCGTGGAGTCAGGGTTCCCTTTCGAAGGGAACTCAACAATACGTCAACGACGTTATGGGGAACGCCTCAGGCGTGACAGGTGTCTGAAATCACTATCAAATCACGTCAATCACATTGACCGGCGACAGCCCGTGAATCATTAGAGTAATGATTAACGTGCGACCTGGAAGTATATAAGGGCGCCTTGCAACATGACAAATCATCTCATCGTCTTCAGGGACTGTTTGTTTGAAAAAACGCTATTCAAGTATACGGGAAGGTAAGAGAAAGATGAAACGCACAGCTAAGGCAGATTGTTTTCGTAAGTGTGCTGACCCGTGTCCGAGGTTTCTGACACCGGCCGACACACACGAGCTGTGCGTTTTTTGCTTGGGTGAAGAGCACGCACGGGAGGTTCTCGAGGGAGCCCTCTGTGCGAACTGCGAGCGTTTTTCTCTTAAAACGCTCCGCTCTCGTCTGGCCCTCTTCTCGAGTGAAGGGGGTTCAGCGTCTGGACCTCATGGTGCGGGTCCCGCTCGTGCCGAGGCCGAGCGGCGACTTACATCATGGGGCTCCCAGATGGAGCTCGTCGATCGCCTCGAGAGGGTTGTTAACCTCTCAGATGATTCGACGGCTGACGAGGGCGAACTGCAGGTCGATGGGGAAGATTACTCACCGACTGTACCTGCAGTTGATGCTCTTCAGGACGGCTCTTCAGGAGATGGCTGAGGAGGTTTATGATCAGGTAGATCCTGAACCTCCTCAGCCATCCTGCCCCGTGTATGCAGAGCTGGTGGATGTGATGGAGCGCGCTGTCAACAGGCTGCAGCTGCCTTGGCAGCGCGCTAGAGGAGAGATCGCTCGCGGTAGGCTCGACGATCGGTTTCTCCCCGGCCATACACCACCAGCTCAGGTGAGCCTTCCATTCCTTCCTGATCTTCACACGGAGATCGAGAGGGCATGGAAGAGCCCATACTCTGCCCGTATTCACAGACATCAGCGGGCCAGTTTCGCTGATGTCGAGGGGATCGGAGAGCATGGGTACGTGTCAATGCCGCCCATTGACGAGACGTTCGCGAACTATCTCGTGTCTGGGCGGGCAGCGACACTGAAAGCTCCAACCCTGCCATCCAAACCGCTGAGAACAACGGCTCGTTTGAATGGCAGAGCATACACGGCAGCAGGTCAGGCCGGTGCTGCACTGCACACCATGGCAGTATTACAGGCGTACCAGGCCGACCTGCTGGGGGATCTCGACCAGGGGGCAGGGATGTCCCCTGAGGCGGTGGCTGAGCTGCGCCGCACCACAGATCTGGCTCTCCGGGCTACCAAGCAAACCGCTGCCGCGATCGGACGGTCGATGGCGGCGATGGTGGCCACGGAGAGGCATCTGTGGTTAAATCTAGCCGACATCGGGGAGAAAGAAAAAGCCTTTCTCCTCGATTCGCCGGTTTCGCCTTCCGAACTCTTCGGCACCTCCGTAGAGGCGGTGGTGGGGAAGTTCAGGGAGGCGAAGGTGCGCTCAGCAGCATTTAAAACTTGTATACCGCTGAGATCCGCGTCCGTACCCCGGCAAGCGGGAGGGCCTGGCCCTTCACGGTCTGAGGACCGTAGGCAGGGCCAGCGAGCCAGTGTCGCCTCTCGTGCGCCCCCTCCCTTGAGGAGCAGGTCGCAGAGAAGGCGTGACTCCCGCAACAGAAGAGATTTGAGGTAGGTTATCCAGCGCAAACGCACACAGCGTCGTAATGGATAACCTCCCCGGAGGGTCACGAAATCTCCCCTCTCTCTTCTGACCCCCAGGCGTTCATAACATAAGGCCTTGGGATGGGCCTATGATGAGAACTATGTTCTGATGGCCCACCTAGGCTTGGTTAGTGGAAACGCCCCTTTCAGACATGTAAAGTGGTGGATCCCAGGTTTGTAAAGAACTATCTGGCGAGTCTTCACTTTGCACGCCGCAGGTGAGCTGCTGGTCTTTTCAAAGAGTATTTTTTTGTGATTAAAAAAAATAACATATTTCTGTTTACAGACCTCGTTCCCTGTATAGAGTCATGGGGTCATGTCAAGGTAATAAGGTAAGAGAACTTTATTGGATTATCAGGGCCCTGAAGTTCCCCGTTAGGTGGCCAGAACGGTAACTGTGTTAGCCTTCGGGCTGCTAGCCACCTCAGGGTAGAGTGGTTGGTCTCTCTCATAAAATTGTTTTACTTAGAGTGTTGACTGACGCTAGAGCTTCAGATAGATCTTATGTCCGGCCCACGGGTCCGTTTGACTTCTTCCTGAGTATGTCTCCCCTTGAGCTCTGTTTGGGTTTTCATTAGGCTGAGCGATTCTGCAGCCCTTTGTATGGAATAATACAGACTATATTCTTTAGTAAGGCTGTGGCTCCTCCGAGCCCTCAGATAGATCTATGCTTGCAGGCTGGCCCTCACCATGGCCACCTCTGTAGCTGGCCTAGGCTGTGCCAGGGATAATAGAGGCGCTCTGCTAAAATTTATAGCATTTCTTCCTCTGACCCTTCACTTTGTGAATGTAGGTTTCTAGCATCCCTGTATAAACAGCCTCCTCCCATGGGAGTCGTTTGGCCAAGGCCCGCCCCCTTCTCTGCATTCTGGGGTGACTAGAGTAATGCAGCGTGGTGCAGAGGATGGTTTATAAGGACATGGTAGGCCTCAAATAGGCCTCCGTGGTATATATGTCTTTACTGAGCAGGGTTAGGCCATCTTTCGCTTCACGAAGAAGACTGGGTTTCCTGCCCGACCCTGCCGTGCATAACTGGCCTACGGATTTAGGCCGCCAGTTTAGGCTTCACTCACCTCGCTGAGCTACTGCTCGAGCGCTAGGTTGTAGGTGGTTGGCTTTCATTCAAGCCCCACTCCCCTAGGTTGGGCACAGATACATTTCTGTCACCCCTAGAGCCGCTGGCAGGCCCGCACCCTGGTAACCTCAGGGTGAGGTGTGAGTATTCCCCTGTGATACAGGTAGGTCTGAGCACTTCACTCCCAGTTCTGTTTTATCCTACCTCGCACCACTATGGCTCGGGTCGAGTATGAAGTAAGCTTCACTTCTTCTTTGGTCGAAGTACGCTCCCCTGAAGCCAGAGCATTGCCCTCATAGATGGTAGGCCCCTGACTAACTGGGGCCTCCGTTGAGGCAGAGTGGCGTATGTTGTACTCCCCTTGTTTTAAGGGTGCTAGCTTTCTTGCGGAGTACACTGCCATGGGCAATGTGATTAGGCACCAGGATGCTGTAGGCGCTGTGTAAACAGTTTTTTCTGCCAACGAAGGCCATTAGGTAGTAGGCCTCAGCAGGCCTCCTTGATTGGACAGCCCCCTAGAGGGCACTGTAGGCCAGCTCACTTTACGTGGTTGGCCTTGGTGGTTCGGGCAGTTGACTCACTGATGGGTAGTAGGCCTTAAACAGGCCTCCTCGGAGGTGAGTCCCAACATTGTGGGACATACCTTATAGCGCTACTGGAAGCCCATTAGTAAATTATGCTTGTGTAGTATGGTTCCCAACAGTGTACTTTATGGCAGAATATGACTTGCTATAAGCTAGTAGGCCCGACCAGGCCTCCCTGATAGGCGAGTCCCCAGCTGGCTGGCCTTAGAAGGCCACCTTATACTATCACCCGGACTCAGGGCTCAAAGCTACCAGTGGTTATCAGGTAGTAGGCCACTCAGGCCTCCCTGAAGGTGAATTCCCACTTAAGATGGTTATCAGGTAGTAGGCCTCACCCGGCCGCCCTGAAGGTGAATTCCCACTTACGTTGGCTATCAGGTAGTAGGCCTCTCTGGGCCACCCTGAATGTGAGCTTCCAAATATTGTGGCTGTAAGGTAGTAGGCCGCTCTGGGCCTCCCTAGGATGTGGGCTCCCAAATATTTTGGCTGTCAAAGGTAGTAGGCCTCCCCAGGCCTCCCTGAAGGTGAGTTCCCACATACTGTGATTATCAGGTAGTAGGCTCCTCCAGGCCTCCTTGAATGAGAACGGTCAGGTTGTAGGCCTCACCAGGCCTCCCTGAAGGTGAGTTCCCACAGTTTGTGGTTACCAGGTAGTAGGCCTCTCCAGGCCTCCCTGGAGGTGAGCTCCCCACATACTGTGGTTGTAGGGTAGCAGGCCTCACCGGGCCTCCCTGAAGGTGAGTTCCCACGTACTGTGGTTATCAGGTAGTAGGCCTCTCTTGGCCTCTCTGAAGGTGAGCACCCCACATACTGTGGTTATCAGGTAGTAGGCCTCTCTTGGCCTCCCTGAAGGTGAGCACCCCACATACTGTGGTTATCAGGTAGTAGGCCTCACGTGCCTCCCTGAAGGTGAATTCCCACTTACGTTGGCTATCAGGTAGTAGGCCTCTCCGGGCCTCCCTGTAACGTTCCTTAGTGGTGCTGGGTTTATGAAGCTAGTGGTCTCTTGCTATCAGTTTCAGCTAGCCTTAATAGGCAACTGCTGAAGGCGAGCTTGCGCCCTGGCTCGCTAAAGTGTTCATTCTCTGCTATTGGTTCCCTCCCGGAACCTTTTATGCCTACAGCCTGGTTTGCCTACCAGGCAGACCTTGTGCTCCCCTCACCGAGGGTCTCTATGAGCATGCGGCTTCCTGAGTCTGGTCAGATGATCGTAGGCCTCTCGTGAGGCCTCCCAGTTAGATCAGCCCTTAGGCCTTCACAGGCCTCCTCAGTGTTTTGAAACACAGACACTGGGTTGATCCGTGGATCGAGTAGAGAAACTCCCCTCGCTAGCAAGGGTTGAAAAGCACTATGCTGAGTCATTCTCTCCGGGATATCCCGTCTCTGAGATCCGGGCCGAGTGGTTCTCTGCCAGCTTCGCAGTCCCTCGGGTTGGATGCCTTACTTAAGGCATTTGTCCAGAGGCTCTGTCTTCAGACAGACAGGATTTGGCCAGACTAAGTGTCTATGTACTGACGCCAGGTCAGGCCGTCCTGGTGGCATTTCGGGGTGAGTACGTTCCCCTGAATACGTCTCCCTGCCATGCCTCGGGGCTTGCCTACCGTACAGTCCCTTCAGACGATAAGGTGATTTGTCATGTTGCAAGGCGCCCTTATATACTTTAAGGTCGCACGTTAATCATTACTCTAATGATTCACGGGCTGTCGCCGGTCAATGTGATTGACGTGATTTGATAGTGATTTCAGACACCTGTCATGCCTGAGGCGTTCCCCATAACGTCGTTGACGTATTGTCTCGTTCCCTGTTCTCAGGGAACATAGGTTACAGTCGTAACCTGAGACGCTTTACAACCGTTACTTCATTGTTCCAAAAAAGGATGGGGGGTTGCATCCTATTCTATATCTGCACCAACTAAACGGCAGGGTTCAGAAACACAAGTTCAAGATGCTGACACTCAAACAGATTGTATCACAGATTCAGTCCGAGGACTGTTTCCATACATCCATCCATCCTCATCACAGGAAGTTCCTGAGGTTCGCTTTCGCCGGGTTCTTCAGTTCGGCCTAGGTTTATCACCCCACACTTTTACGAAATGGGTGGATGCAGCTCTGGCTCCCCTGAGACTCCATGACATCCAAGTGTTTAATTACATCGAGAAATGGTTGATTTTAGCTCAGTCCGAGCAGATGGCAGTTCAGCATCGAGATGTCATTCTGTCTCACATTAAGATGATGGGGTTGAGGTTTAACACCAAGAAGAGTGTGCTCCTCCCGTCTCAGAGAACCACTTTTCTAGGTGTGGTTTGGGATTTGTGGTATGGGTAAAACTAGGCCAGTCACTCACTGTGAAACAGTTTCAGAGACTGTTGGGTCTCATGGCAGCTGCGTCCAATGTAATCACTTTTGGCCTCCTGTACATGAGACCACTGCAGTGGTGGCTCAGGACCAAGGTTTTTTCTCCAAGGAGAAATCCATTTCACATGATGAAGGTCATGCAGCGATGCCTATGTGCCTTAGTCATGTGGAGCAAAGCTTGGTTCCTCGCCCAAGGTCTAGTGCTGGGGGCTCCTTGTCGACGCGTAACGCTTCCCTCACAGGTTGGGGACGATCATGAGTGGTCGCTCGATGAAAGGTCTATGGCAGAACCATCTACTTTCTTGGCACATAAATCGGCTAGAAATTATGGCTGTGTTTCGAGCTCTCAAGCACTTCCTGCCAGACCTGAGAAGTCACCATGTGCTTGACCGCACAGACAACACATTGGTGGTCTCTTATGTCAACCATCAGGGGGTCTGAGGTCACGTCACCTTTACAAACTGGCTCATCAGATCCTCCTACGGGCCCAAGGGAAATTACTGTCTCTCAGGGCAGTATATATTCCGGGGCATCAAAATCAGGGAGCGGATATCCTGTCAAGGCAAGGGCTGAGGCCCGGGGAATGGAGACTTCACCCCGAGGTAGTTAAGCTCCTTTGGGAGAAACCTTTTCGCATCGTCAGATACAACGCATTGTCCCATGTGGCTCTCTCTCATGCACCCAGCTCCTCTCGGGCTGGATGTGATGGTTCAGGTGTGGCCGAGGCTATAGCTGTACGCTTTTCCTCTAATATCCATGCTTTCGTTAGTTCTGGACAGGGTTCACCGGGAAGGGGCCCGTCTGTTATTAGTAGTCCTGTACTGGCCAGCCCAAGTTTGGTTCTCGGACCTGGTGTCCCTTCTAGACAGCTCTCCAATTGGAGATTCCGATCAGGAGGGACCTACTGTCCCAAGCAGGGGGCACGATTTATCACTCTCGCCCGGAGTTGTGGAAACTGGGCTTGGCCCCTGAGCGGGCGCAGCTCGTAGAATCAGGTTTCTCGACCTCGGTCGTGGACTCCAGTCTTGTACTCCCTCCACAAGAAGACTGTATGATCTGAAATGGAAACTGTTCTCTGCTTGGTGCGGAGAATGCCAACTGAATCCTGTTTGCTGCCCTGTGGGTACAGTACTTGATTATCTACAAGAGCATTTCTCTGCTGTGTTATCTCATTCCACCTTGAAGGTGTTTGTGGCGGCTATATCTGCTTACCACACTCCTCTGGGTGGTATATCATTGGGGAGAGATCCTCTCATTACTCGTTTTCTTCGTGGCACCCTGAGGCTGAGGCCAGCACTTCGCACTATAGCACCAGTGTGGGATTTGACTGTTTAATTGGAAGCCCTTGCTTTGACTCCCTTAGAGCCCATTGAAGAGGTTTCAGAAAAGTTCCTTTCACTTAAAATGTTATTTCTCATTGCCATTTCTTCTATCAGGAGAATTGGAGATTTGCAAACCTTGTCGGTTGCTCCTTCATGCCTAGAATTTGCACCTGGTATTGTGAAAGCCTTTCTTCACCCTAGGCCGGGTTATATTCTTAAGGTCCCTAGTAGCTGCCTTGTGGCATAAATCTGATCAACTGTTTGTCTGTTTCAGGTCACCTAGAAAAGATTACCCTGCATCCAAGCAGAGGATGAGCAAGTGGGTAGTCGAGGCTATCTCACTTGCTTATGAAGCGGCTGGTCTTCAGCCTTCACCTTTGGCTGTTCAAGCCCATTCTACCAGGAGTATGGCAGCCTCAAAGGCTTTATTATCGGGGGTTTCCCTCCATGACATCTGTGATGCAGCAGGCTGGTCCTCACCACATATATTTGTTAGATTTTATGACTTGGATCTAGGCTCCACTCCGGGGTCTAGGGTGCTTGCTTGCTTAGTGCACGCACTGACTTCACACAGAACGGGCATTTGTTATTATGGCGTTGTGGGTATAGTGCTCACACAGCGTCTCGACAAAGCTCTAGTTCTCTTGAAAGGGAGCGTCTCAGGTTAAGTATGTAACCCTGGTTCCCTAAAGTGGGAACGAGACGCTGCGTCACCTTGCCGTACTCCCTGCATGCCTGTGATCGACTTGCTTCGGCTTTTCAGAAGCAAGCACGGCCTGTTTTCAGGTGTGCTTTATAGTTCCCTGGTCAATGATGACACCCGCCTATGATGTCTGTTCTTTCCATTGGACTGATTATACAGGTGCTTCAAGACGCAATCACACAGGGGTGTTCCGACAGTGTCTCAACGCAGCGTCTCGTTCCCTCTTAAGGGAACCAGGGTTACATACGTAACCTGAGATGTTTTCGCGTGCATATGATACATACTTTATGGCGTGTAATACGCAAGTACCTCACACCACTAACCTTAACCAAGGGGTTTAAGGTGATGATACACAGGGCAACTTTTTGAGCAATGTTGCTGGGCAATGTTGCCGTCAACGGGCAACCAGATGAGACACAGGGCCCACGACAAATCTAAATTATCCAGAGAGAAATGTATTTCCCATTTTCAATGTGAAAGTGCCTAAGCAACAATCGCTCGGCAAGATTGCCCAGCAACATTGCTCAAAAAGTTGCCCAGTGTATCATCCACTTTTACAGTGCGTATTATATACACGTAAAAAACTGGTTGCGACGGGACCCCAAATAAACACAATGTGAAAGTGGCATGTAAATCTTATGAGATGTTTCACAGAATGAGCATTATGCTCTAGCCACACCTTTTGATGTTTGAAGTTAACGATTTGAACGTCTATGGTTGAGGCCAAGATTATGGATTTGGAATGACATGACATGATGGTCGATGAGTACTGTAAATGTTGAATAAAAAAAAATAGGTGTGAATTTTTCCTGTTTGTTGGTGTGACTAGACAGAAGAAATGTGTTAACTGAAAAACATTTTTCCATGTATTATGGAAAGCATATATACGTATTTGTATAATATTCTTATCAGATTCATATTTTATTGTCAATTGTAATGGGTAAACTAATACAATGTCTGTCCAATTGATAGTTCATAGAATAATTTATTCTCTGATGACAAGTCCCCTCATGTGTCTCCATTGTGTTCATCTGCATCATCAGACACAGACAGCATCCTTCCTGAAACATACAGTCTGATGTAAGATAAAAATTAAATATAATTCAATGAATATACAATAATTACGTTAAAATGACATAGATTGTAGATCTATGATTGTAAATCATATTTTTTTTCTGTTAAAGAAAAGCTATATTGTGGCATTGACTCATAAACATCCTTTCATGACTCTGACCTAAGATTATGTTTATTATGGTTTGCAAAATTGCTTTGTGCATAAATTAATCTCTTGAATAACTTTTTTGAATGTTTATTGAAGCATACTTTCCCATGCAAAAAGGTCTGCTAGAGACTACATTCAATTTGGATGATGTTATTAGATTTTGAAAAATCAATATGATAACCACAATACTAAGTGGAAAGCAAGGTCTCACCATTGAATGCTACTTTAGTAGAGGTTGTTTATTATTATTCTCCTTTTGTGTGACTGCTGGCGCAGCCTTGATCAGGTACTTTGTCAGTTACCTTGGTTACCCCCCCCTCCCCCCCCCCCCCCTTCCTCCTGCTCATCCTCTTCCTCTTCACTATCTTAGGTCAGCGGTTTCCTTCAGCTGATATCCACGCACAATATCATTTTCTGACTGTAACATTAATCAGAGTAATGTGCCCCATGCAAATAACTCTATGAAGATTTTTGGAGAAGGATTTTAGTTGCAGCAGTGCTGCTTTTGAAGATACTTGATGAAGCAATTCAATTTACATTTAGTAAATTAAATTAGTTATGATCATTAGTTATGATCAAAACAGTGCTATTATTTGTTATATCTGTTTCATTCTTGCGAGTAAAATATAGTGTTTGCCCTGACTAAGATCCATTGTTGTCAATTGTTTTGGAGAAAACTGCATGAGTCAAAATGCATGTTCTCTGGCAGAGTAAATGATGATGATTTAAATGAGAGCAAAATCAAAAGAAGAAAAAGAAAAGGGAATGTAAATTTCAAAAGCTATCAGCCCCATAAGCCACAGCTCTGTATCGTGCCAATGGACCTTAGTTGTTCTAAATTCCCTGTAAACCACGCCTTCACAGGGCATGTTGCTTCTATAAAAATGTTAACACACAATAGATACATGAAAGGCAAAATATATGTATTAATATGTTACTTTTTTAAAGTTAAATCTTTAAATGCTGCCCTTCTGGTAGAAAAAATTACTCCATGACAGTGACAGGAAACAGCAACAGAATTTTCCAAGGTGTAATGCCTTAATAAAACCAGAGACTTCAACATTGTAAATCCTGCAGTTTTATGTTTTATTTTTTTATATTTTCATATTTTAAAAAAATTAAGTACATTTATATCACTATACATTGTATTATATTAAACATGTGTGGGTGTTTCTAATACAGCGGCTGTGGTAGTGATGTTAAAATTGACATCTTTCTGACTGCCGTTATCAATCTCTCACTATTTTTTCCATATTTTTGAAAGTTGTGAAAACACTTCTGTTGAGCTTTTCTTTTGCTATTTGAGAAAATGGGAACACCAAAAATATATTTAATGTAGTCTCTCATTCACCACTATAGAAGTTTGCCCAACTATGATGACGTCCGCTTCTGAGAAACCCGGAAATATGAAAAGGGTCCATATATATTTCCTGCTTATCTGCTTACTTCTCAGCAGAGTACTCTTATAATTTAAACTAGGCAAGGTCATAGTGCGCGTTTGTCTATAAGAAGTATCATTAAACAGTGTAACTCGAACTTACAGTCCCATATCTGAAACAGAAAACTTTTAAATAATATTTTCCCTGCACTTCGGAAACTGTGAGCTTCTTTCCACACCACACACACACACACACACACACACACACACACACACACACACACACACACACACACACACACACACACACACACACACACACCCCCACACACACACACACACACACACACACACACACACACACACACATATCAATTATCTTGAATAAGAGGAGTTTCTTTAATCGGGAGAAGGGCGTGGTCTCAAATTTAAAGGTGAATAATGGCAGCAGTGGTCAGTCATACTTTACATTAAAAAAAACTGTTATTTATATTTACTGATATACATAATATAGAACAGCAGCAACACATAGACGTAGTGGTGCAGGAATACTGATGCAATGAGGTCAAACTTGTATGTATGTAGAGTAGTTTACTACAGCTTTGAACATGGCTCAACCAATCAGAATCAAGGACTGGAACTATCCGTTTTATGACTAATAATAAATTAATAAAAAAAGCGACTACTGGGCAAACTAACTCCATTTAACATATCATCTGTAATGCACTCTTTAAGGTCACTTTTACACAAATTTAAACTTTCTCAAAATGTTGAGTTCTTTTTGTCCTGTTTTCCTTTTCTGATTGTTCTAACCTGTGCCTTGTTCACCCCATTCCCCATTAGTCTTGGACTGGGTCCACAATTGAGCCCCTATAATACATTATTTTAGGGGACATTTTAAATAATCATGTTTTAATAATCTTTTGTCATACTTTAAGGAAGTGCACTTGACGTGTTGACTAACACAGTTCACACTTAAGCACATTGTCTAAAATGTACTTATTTTTCACAAGGGTATTCAAGTATGTGTTTCTAGTGTTCTTGTCCTTGAATGGATTAATGCCCGGAGTCTGGTACACATTGTACGATTTTGGATTGTCCTAGATGAAAGATGACCAATCGTGGCGATTTTTGTAGTCGTGGCTCCTAAAAGGAGGTCCTACATCGTACAGTGAGAGAGGTTCAAAGACGGCCATTGTCACGATCTTGTGACCAAAGGTAGCCTGCGATAATTTTCTGACAGTATCAGAAATTTAGCATGATCATCTCTGTTGTCAGTGTCTGCTGCTACTACGTGCGTCTGCTGACTAGCCAATAAAAATACAACATGAAAAGGCATATTGATCAACACGACATGATGCTAAAACTTAAAACTGCTTACCTCAAGCTCCATTTGCAAAATTGGCATGCCAAGCTGGCCTTTTCCCCCTTGCCATGACAGTGTCCATATTCTCCTCTTTCGCTCTATTTTTCAGCACACATAAAACCACAATTGCTAAAGTGCATTTCATTTTGCTCTATTTGTTTACCACTAGCGCATGCTGATGAAATTTTATTCTTCAATACTAACTTGTGTCGTAGCCAACTATTCAATAGGTGTCATCATCGTACAGTCTACATACATGTTGTACCCAAGTTTATTAGATCGATGTCGTACAGTGGGATCTGTAATGATGTTATAGGATTGCAGAAATCGCAGGCATTAGGGCTGCTGATTTCCATTCTTGTTCTTGGTTTGGTGGCAATGACACTGACAGTGACCAAAATTCTTCTTCATCAAAGTAAATTTCTTGAAAAATATAGTTCACTAACAGCCAAAGATCACTCATTTAAGAAGGTCCTGTAAACGCCTCAATAAACATGCCTTAAAAAACCTGTTCATCAACAATAAATCTGATTTGACAATACTTTCAACTAGCATGTTGTCAGGAATCCATTGTTATATGCCCAGTTGCTTTTGACTTGTAATACTAGGTCAGGATTTCATCTTCAAGCCAGTTGCTTATTCAGGACACAATGCTGATGGGCTCACAGCAGCACACTAGCGCTGGAGTGCAGTTCAGAGTGGAATGAGTGTGGATATCATCAGCAATCCTATCACATCATTGTGCTCCAACTGCAATTTTTCCCCAGTCAATGACACAAAGAGAGAAAGCGCGCAAGAGATGGGGAGACAGAGAATTACAGTAGTCACCTCGGTGGTGGAGGGTGCTAATGGAAGTTTTTGGAGCCTTTGGACCACACTGAAAATGAAGAATGAAGGGATGCTGTGAAAGTGGTAATACAATAAGGCTGAGGTAATTGCTCTCAGTTCAAAACTGAATGACAAATGTCTCGGGCACAAAATGAGATTCATTCTTTCATGCTCCTATGCTTTATAAAGCAGTTCTCTCACTTCTATTATGGCAGAATAAAATGGCTGCATGAGTGATTCAATTCAAATCAAACTCTTGGCCTAGTGAACCTTTGAGTAGTCATTTTGAGAGTGAGCAACTTGAGAATGATCAGGTTTGCCGCATTGGCATACAACCATCTTTTTTGGGAGTTCTACCACAAGACTTCAACTAAGTGCCAAGGAGTGAATAAAGTTTACTGGGAACTTTCTCTTCTCTTTGAGATGATGTAAGGCCTGATGTGGTGATTGGCTTTCATTACCACTGTCTTTCATTCTGTGCAACTGCATTGATTTGGGTTTGTAGAGTTCAAGCAAACGTCTTGAGGGACAAGAAAGTTTGATGTATACAATTTACATTTTTAGAAATGTATTTAAGAAATCCTTTAAAAAATTGCAAAATATCTATCTCAATTCTTGCAGTCTAATGTCATTGACAATTGAATTATTCAATGAAGAGCTGTTGTTTCAAATATTTCATTGTCTTCACATCACCCCTTTCCATATTTACGGGCTTTTTGATGTTTGCATGCAGCACATATCAATAGGCAGGCCTGAAGCTTTGATCTAACTTTCACCGTTTGGTTGGAGTGTCTTTCACAAGAGTGTACCTCTAAAGTAATTATTCCCTCCAGTCATCTTAAGGTGAAGCCTCTTCACTGCATTACAATGTGCATTGATCTCTGTGTGTTTCTCACACCTTTTTCAACATCCTTTTAGCTCCCAATCTCAACTTTTCGAAGGACTTCCTCGCTAGTGACCATTGTCTAAACATGCCATTTTAAAATTATCCAGTTTCTAACCAAAGGCAAGCCAGGATTGTTAACATATAGTTATGACTGAAAATGTCAAGACTTAGTATAGAAGACTCTGTTTGCTTTCACAGCGTTCAGTTTGTTTTCAGATCTCATATTTTCAGGCAAGTTGCCATAGCAACAGGTATCTTGTGGATTCCATACCAAACAAAATTAGAGTTAAATAGAGAAAACAACTATTTGTCTTAAGGATGAGCCCCATATCAGGGAAAACTTTTGATTTTCAACACCCTAAAAGCTATGATCAAATGGCAGCACGCACTCCAAC
The DNA here is from genome assembly GCF_051911475.1 of Siphateles boraxobius. Classification (NCBI taxonomy): domain Eukaryota; kingdom Metazoa; phylum Chordata; class Actinopteri; order Cypriniformes; family Leuciscidae; genus Siphateles; species Siphateles boraxobius. Next base: position 1,380,531 of record NW_027508722.1, on the reverse strand, counting down.
AGTTCAAGTCTCTTTACAACTCAAGAGGATAACTATCTACAGTCTGAATAGTATTTGTGTCTGATATTGCTGTTAGAATTTATATTTCAAACTGAATTGCAAACATAACCTTTCCAAAAGTACAATTCCCTAACACTCTGCCCGTCTTCCATTGTTCTTTTAACACACACCTTTCAATAATGCAGGACATTGGTCCAGCCATTGTCCATTTTTTAACCCTCTTGCTGGTTTCTTTAAGAATCAAACCATGAGCTATTAGTAGACAACTCAACATTGGATTTCCACTGAAGCTAAACCAGAGTACAAGGCATGTTCTTGCACTAAGTTTGTGCTACTATTTAATTGTTGATCAATTTATTCAAATGTCGGAAGCTCATATTTGGTCATTTTGTTGCAACGCACTATTCAGTTGCACTCTTTTTTAGCTTTTTGCTTTGTATATTTGTTAATGGCCATGATACATTAAAAGTCATGGCTAAATTCCAGACAGAATGCAGCTCATGTGAAAAAGAAAATGCTGTTTTCTCTGTAAATAATTCAATTCAATGAATTCAGTTACCTATTTGGATAATAAAGGCACACAACAGCATAAAATGTATCAATCACTAAAATCACTGCTGACATAACAGGATGACAAAGCCAGAATAAACTCAGGCAAAGCAGATTACTATTAAAACAAAAGGTCCCCTGTGTAAAAAGTTGGGAATCACTGCTCTAAAGTACTATTTTAAAAAATGCACATTTGACAAACCAAATTCAATTTGAATAAACTATCATAAACCTGCATGTATAGTTTTTTATTGACATAATGTTGGATCTGTGAGAATAAAATTTTAAGAATCTATTTAAGATATGCTGATTCCATATCTTGACATAAAAATCACATGCAAAACGTCTCGGGTTACGACTGTAACCCTTGTTCCATGAGAAGGGAACGAGACACTGCGTCGACTACGACACTTTGGAGAACGCCCTTAGCGTAACGCATCTGAAGTATGAATGAAACTAATCCAATCCTGATTGGTGTTGCGTCATGGCGTAACATGTTACGGCATAAACGGAAGCTACAAAGGTACGCTGACACACAACAGAGTTAGCTTCTGCGATGAAGCAAGTCGCTCCCAGACAGGGGAAGGTGTGGCGGAGGGACGCAGTGTCTCGTTCCCTTCTCAGGGAACAAGGGTTACAGTCTTAACCCGAGACGTTCCCTTTCGAGGGAACTCAAACTGCATCGACTACGACACTTTGGGGAACGAGTACCCACTATGCCACAACGAGCCCTGCCTGTCCCAGTGTGCAGCTGCGCACAGGCACACTTAGGACGAGAGCACTAGAGTGCCTGGCGTAGAAGAAATCTCCAGGCTATAGAATCTGATAAAAGTATGAGGGGTGGCCCATCCTGCGGCATCGCACACTTCTTTGATCGGGGCCCCTGAAAGGAGGGCTCTAGAGGACGCCATGCCTCTGGTTGAATGAGCCCCCATGGCCAAAGGTGAAGGCAAGCTGCACACCTGATAGGCCATAGAGATAGCCTGAACGACCCAGTTACTGATGGTCTGTTTGGATGCAGGAAGACCCTTCTTGGGCGACCCGAAGCACACCAGCAACTGGTCTGGCTTCCGTCTTCCATGAAGAAGACCTCTGGACACATATCTTGAGAGCTCTGACAGGGCAGAGCAAAATAAGTCTTTCTTCATTCGCCGTCACGTGAGGTGGAGGATGAAAGCCTGCAGAACCGTAGGCCGTGCCACATTAGATGGCACTTTAGGCACATAGCCCGGCCTGGGATGCAAGATAGCCTTAATGTTGCCTGGAGCAAACTTCAGGCACCCATGAGATATAGAGAGGTTCTGAAGGGCTGCTACTCTCCTCTGCCTCGACCAGCCCTTCGAGATCCACTGCCAGGTCCCATGTTGGAACTCTGGTACGAGCCGCAGGTCTCATCCTCCGAGCCCCAGAGGTTTCCACAGGTCTGGTCGAGGGTGAACATTGAGCCCCCGGCCAGTGGAAGCAGATCCTCAGAGGTATCTGCCAAGGCTAGCCTGCCTGGAGTGATATGATGTTTGAAAATCATACCCGGGCCAGCCAGTACGGGGCAACTATCTTTTTAAGTAGGCTGATCCTGTCTCGACGGACCCTCTCCAGAACTCCCGGGAGCAGAACGATCGGGGGAAAAGCGTACAGGCGTAGCCTCGGCCATGTCTGTACCATGAGCATCCAACCCAAATGGGGCTGGATGGGTGAAAACCACAGTGAACAGTGGGACGTCCCTCGAGACGTGAAAAAATCCACTTCCAATGGGCCGAACCTCTCATATATCAACTTCACCACCTCGGTGTGAAGTTTCCATTCCCCGGGCCGCAGCCCCTGGCTCGACAGGATATCTGCTCTCTGATTCTGGTCCCTGGGACGTGCATTGCTCTGAGATAACAGCTTCCCCTGAGACCACAGGAGGATCTGATGCGCCAATCTAGATAGAGGGCGCGATCTCAGAACCCCCTGATGAATCAAGAAGGAGACCACCGATACATTGTCTATGTGGTGACCCCTGAGGTCTGGGAGGAAGCTCCTCAGAGCCCTACCATCCATGACTGCGCCCCAGCCCCTGAGGCAGGCGTCTATCGAAGTGGCTTTCCGGCGACATGACGCTCCCAGCAGAGGGCCTTGGGACAGAAACCAAGCTTTTTTCCACATAAATAGGGAACAAAGGCATCTGCGCGTAACCCTGATCACCACTCGGGGAAACCCATTGGTTTTCCACCACTACTGCAGGGCCCTCATGTGCAGCAGGCCGAATGGAATGACATTGGACGCTGCTGCCATGGCCCTAACACTGTCTGAAAATGTTTTACAGTGATGGCTTGGCCTAGCTTTATCCTGGTCACTGTGGCCAGGATGGAATCGATCCGTGCAGGAGACAATTGTGCCTGCGTCGTGGCAGAGTCCAACAACACTCCCAGGAACGTGGTTCTCTGGGCTGGTGCCAACACGCTTTTTCCGTGTTGAGTCTCAACTCCAGGCTCTGTATGTGGGCAATGATGACATCTCGATGCCGAACTGCCAGCTCTTGTGACTGGGCCACAATAAGCCAGTCGTCGATATAATTTTGCACCCTGATACCCTGAAGCCTCAGCGGAGCTAGAGCTGCATCCATGCATTAGGGGAGAGAGCTAGGCCAAGCGGAAGAAGAACCCAATATTGTAATGCTTCGCCCCCAAAAGCGAACCTCAGGAACTTCCTGTGAGATGGAAGGATGGATATATGGAAGTATGCATCCCTTAGATCTATCATATCAAACCAATCCTCAGATTTGATCTGACTCACGATGATGGGAATAGTGAGCATCTTGAACTTGAATCTCCTCAGAGACCGATTCAAGTGCCTTAGAACTAAAATTGGCGCAACCCACCATCCTTCTTGAGAACTATGAAGTAGCGGCTGTAGAACCCGGACTCCCTGTCCGGCGGAGGAACACGCTCTATGGCCTCCTTTACCAGCAGGGAGTTTACTTGCTGTTCCAATACCCAACCCTGCACTGGGTCGACTGCAGTCCACACCAACCCGTGTAATTTCGGTGGGTGGAATCGAACTGCAGCCTGTAACCCCTCTCTATTGTGCGCAGGACCCAAAGAAAAATAATTGGCAGGTCTTACCGTGCTTTGAAGTATTCTACTCAGGGAACCAGCCTCTCGAGACTGATTTCGGGTATTATTCAAGATTCGTTCTCGATCCACTGAAGCGGCTCTCCGGCAGGGTTTGGTCGAAACGATTCTCGATGTGCGGATGCGAGCGCTGCCTGGCCGCAAGCCCGTGGTGCAGACAGAGCAGCGTGCGTTCGCTGGACACCGATGTTTCCCAAAGCGCACTTAACGGCAGAATACAGACATCGATTTCCCGAGGGCTCCCCTGAGGGGATGTTCTTTTGGTTTTGTTCTCGACACCCTGAAGCGGAGGACCGGCAGGGAATAATCGAAAACCGTTTCTGATGGGCGAACACAAACACTGCCTGGCTGCAAGCCCTTGGGGCGGACACTGCAGCACGCATTCGCTGAAAACCGATGTGCCCCGAAGCGCACTTGATGCTGGATACAAACATCGATTTCCTGAGGGCTCCGTGGAGGAGCTATTGTGACGTTGTAACACTTTCCTACTTCATTTTATGCTGGGGTGCCAGACAGATATATATTCTGCCAAAATATAATCAAGATATAATCTTGTTTAGGGTCGTTAGTCACGTCAAGAAGGAAAAGCGAACACAGGTCACATGTATTAAGTAATTAACATGAACCCTTAATGTTTCAAGAGTAGACTCTAACAAAACCCAACCACTATGATTCAATATGCAAATATTTTAGTAGGCTATATTCACCATGACAGAGTACCCAATTCATCACACCACACATCACCATTGGAATAATAGGAATACAGAACATACACAACACCAATATAAACAATACAGCAAACAACACAGGTTTCATTCATATCAAAACCTTCTTCACACAGTTCACATAGTCTTAGTGTGGAAGGATTGTGCGAAAAGAGGAGTTCAGAGAAACAGTCAAAGTCATTTTAGTCCATCAATGGTTCCACAGTGTATAAAAGGACAGCAAATAAACCACAAAGTCAGTTAGTCCCGCAATAACCGCTCTTGAGTTTATATATCCTTTTACTCACGCTCCACGACTTCACCCGAGTTAACGATCAACTCCGGCTTCTCTCAGATACTTCAAATACCTTTGAAAGAGATCGCTCGAACTGTAGTCTCTCTGGATGACTGGGTCGTCAACAACAGCGCTTCGCTTCTCTCAGTGACCACGGCAAACAGCCAGTACATCCATGAGCACGTCGCTTAGATCCAGGAATCAGATTACATATCCATGCATCGACGTAATCAACTTCCCGTCGGCTGAATAAAGACGCGTCTGCAGACAACCTGAATCTAGCTTGTTCTCCCCGCCATTCACTCTTTTCAACTAGTCAACACCTACGTCATCCTACATCCGGTAGTCCCAAACCGGACTGACAAAACCGCCATCTTTGTTGTATCATACGTTGCGTCGTTTAATCATTTATTTGCATACATTAAAAGATTAAAGTGCATCGTCACACTCCCTTCCCCTTCAGAGCAGCCAACCCACAGGGGAGGCGTTTTGATACTTCCCCCATTCAAATTTTTTTTCATTGTTCTTTCTCAATGGAGGGATAGCAATCAGAGGGATAACAAGGTTTAAGTCTTGACACATTAACCACTCTTAAATCTTCTCCTGTTTTCTCCATCACGATTTCATAATTGATAGGCCCCATTTGTTGCACCACACGATATGGTCCTTGCCACCTAGGAGCCAATTTAGCTGAGAATGATTTCTCTGCTTTTGAGTAAGGGTTAGAACGCAACCAAACTCTATCCTTATCCTCATATTGTACATCTCTTCGATGTTTATCATAATTTCTTTTTTGTCGTTGTCGTGCTGTCTTAAGCTTCTTTTCCACATATTCCTTCATTTGCTTCAATTCAGATGTTTTGTTATAACAAGAGTCATTAGGAGAAATATCTCTAGGCTGCAGTAGTACTTCCATTGGACCTCTAAGGGAGCGACCAAGATTTATTTCAGCAGGAGTCACCCCAGTGGATTCATGCACAGCTGAATTGAGAGCAAATCGGAACTCTGAAAGATGTTTGTCCCAATGCTTGTGTTGCTCCTCAACATATGAAGCCATCAGAGTTTTGAGTGTCCTATTGATCCTCTCAGTTAAATTTGTCTGGGGATGATATGCCGTGGTCAATCTCTGAGTAACACCCCACTCCTGACATACTTCTTGTAACACTGAAGACACAAACTGTGGACCACGATCCGAGAGAAGATAATTTGGAACACCCCATCTGGTGAGTACCTTCTTAATCATTACCTTGGAGATGGTCTCCGCTGTAGCTTTTCTCAGTCCAAATAATTCCACCCACCGGGAATAGTAGTCTACAAAGACTAATAGATAGACGTTTCCGGAGGAACTTCGTGGGAATGGGCCCATAAGATCAACTCCCAACATTTCCCATGGTTGTTGAACTATGGTTTGTTGTAATTTTCCAGAGGGTAGCCGATTCTCAGGTTTATAACACTGACAGATCTGACAATTCTGTATGAATTCCTTAACATCATAGCTGAGATTAGGCCAATAAGCCAAAGCTTGTATTCTCTTGATGGTCTTAAATCGTCCAAAGTGCCCAGCCAAAGGATCTTTGTGAAAAGCTTGCAGGAATGGCTGTCGAAGATTCCTTGGTACGTATACTTGATAGAGTGTTTTATGAGAAGTTTGCATGACTCTGAAAACTTTATTCTCCAGTATAGTGAATTTGGTTGCAGGGTTAATGATAATTTCCCCGGTTTCAACTATCCTCTGATAGTAGTCCTTGATCTCCAAATCCTCTTGCTGAGATTTCCAAATTAGATGATCTGTGAATGGCAGTTCCTCTTTTTTGTCGGGTATTTCAGATACTAGCGTGGAACAAGTGACGACAGGGGTATCGGAATCATCCAATGGAGCTCTGGACAGCGCATCAGGAACAGTGTTATATTTTCCCTTTCGGTACTCCACAGTGAAGGTAAATTCTTGAAGCCGCAAAGCCCATCGAATTAATCGGGTATTAGGTTTTTTAGTTTTAAAAACCCAAACCAGGGAAGAGTGGTCGGTCACCACTGTAAAGAACCTTCCCTCCAAGTAATACCTCCATTTCTCCAAGGCCCACACCACTGCTAAGCATTCTTGCTCTGTAGTGGAGTAATTTCTCTCTGCTTGATTTAGGGTACGGCTAGCAAAAGCAAGAACTTCTTCCGTCCCCAATCCTGTTTGTTGCACCAGGACAGCTCCCAAACCCACCTCACTTGCATCGGTATATACCACAAAAGGCAGATTAAAGTTTGGGTGTCCAAGTACAGGTGTTACTATTAGAAGTTGTTTCAACTCGTCAAAGGAAGACTGACATTGTGGAGTCAATTTGAATTTCACACCTTTCCTCTTCAAAGAATTTAGAGGCTCGGCCAACTGGGAAAAATGTGGCACAAATCTATGATACCACCCAGCCATGCCCAGAAATCTCTGAACTTCCTTAACATTTCTTGGCACAGGAAAGTCCTGAACAGCTCTTGTTTTTTCAGGATCTACTCCAATACCTTCAGATGAAACCACATGTCCAAGAAACTTCAAAGACGTGCTAAAGAAGTGGGTTTTTTTCATGTTTACTGTGAGGTTAGCATCTCGCAATTTATCCAGAACGGCTTGAATATCCTGGAAATGCTGCTGCCAAGATGAAGAATAAATGATTATATCATCCAAGTAAACAAAGCAGATTTTCCCATTCAATTCACCCAAGACTCTCTCCATAAGTCGTTGGAACGTGGATGGAGCATTTTTAAGGCCAAAAGCCATGACTTTAAAATGGAACAGCCCCTGTTTACAAATAAAAGCCGTCTTTTCTTGACTGTCTTGGTCCATCTGGACTTGCCAATACCCACTATTCAAATCCAAAGTAGAAAACACTGTCGCACCACTCAAGGATTCCAAGATCTCATGAACTGTAGGGATTGGATATGCATCAGAATGAGTAACAGAATTAAGCTTACGATAGTCCACACAAAAGCGGTACCCACCTAGCTTCTTAGGAATCAAGACCACTGGCGAAGCCCAGGCAGAAGAAGAAGGTTCTATGATGTCCGCAGCCAACATTTTCTAAATGAGTTCCTTTTGTACTTGTAATTTTGCAGGAGAGACTCTGTAAGGTTTTTGTTTAACAGGCAACTCTTGTGTGAGATAAATTTTATGCGTTAGCACCTTTGTTTGTCCCAAGGTAGTAGTACAAACATCCGCATTCTGTTTAAGTTGATTTAGAAGACATCTTCTACCTTCCTCATCTAAACAGATGTTTTGACAAGCAGCCTGCAAAAAATCTGGCTCATCGCCCATAGCACATGGGGCAAGAGCAGAAAATAAGGCTACAGCTGATGAAGCACTCCAGTCAGAACAATGGACACTTCCCTTCTGGAAATGGTACTTTTCATTAAAGTTGAACCAATAAGCTTCATTCCGAACATCCAACTGAAGACCACTGAAAAATAGATAGTCCAAGCCTAAAACGGCAGGAAAAGCAAGCATTTCTGGTGCCAACACTGTTACAGGCAGGGTGATAGTCAAACTATGCAAGGTGATTTTTACTTCACTCCACCCCAAAGGCTTCCGAGCTCCTCCATCTGCCAAATAGATAGGCCCCGCGGTCCATGGCTTTAATTCCTGACTGTGACCATCCAAACTTAACCACAACTTCTCATTTATCAGAGTATATGAAGAGCCCGTATCTACTAATGCACTCCCACTCCAACAGCCAATAGAAATTGGAACATTTAATTGTTGAAGAAGGGTGGTTGGTAATAGGTTAGCAGAACAATTTGTAGACTCCGGATACTGAGTAATAGTACTCATAGTAGGACCTTTTGGAGTAGAATGCAAAGTAGAATGAGATGGTGAAGGAGTAGGTGGGGTATACTTTTTGTTCTTATATTTTCCGCTACCCTCTTGAGGACAACAGGAGGGCGAATGTGAACCTTTACAACGCCAACAAAAGTAAGATGGAACTTTAGGTAGATTTTGGGTTACCTGTACAGAAACAGGATTTTTTGAAGGAATGGAAACACTCATGGAGTCTCCTCTGAAATTCCGACATTGTTGGTTCCTTTGCTCATACAGAAGTTGATTTTCTCTGTCCTTTTCCAACTGTTGACGCAAACGCACCAAACCATCTACAGTCATCACTCCATTGCTCCGAAGCTGGCTAGCCAAGTGAGGATTAATGTTCTTTAAAATCATTTTAATCACCTCATTTTCAGCAATATCAGGCTTCCAACGTTTACAAAGAGCACGGTACATGTAAGTAAAATCACGTATACTTTCACCTTCCTTCTGAACACGAGTTCTTACTCGTTCTGCAAGCTCATCCTCATAATCCTCTGATAAAAAAGCAGCCAAAAATCTATGCTCAAAATCCAGCCAAGTAACAGTTTCGAAGCGAGCAACATCCCACCAATCCCTTGCGGTCCCATGCAATACATTTCGAAGGGTAGCAAGCAACTCGTCTTCGGAAAGCGGATACACCGCCAAGAAATCTTGGCATTTTTCAAGAAAAAACAAGGGATCTGGATTATCCTCCATCCGTCCAAAGCATGGAAACTGAACTTTAATTGGATTTGTTCCAAGATGTCGCTGTCTCACTTCACCAGAATTCGAAGAGTCACTGGTAGCCAGAACATCTTGTTGCATCACAGGATGAATCCGTTGCAGCCTAGAAAACACTCCTGGAGTTTCTGTTGCATCGGTAGAAGTGATATGAGCTGGGACTGGAACACTGGCCATCGCTGTACTCTGTAAAGGCGGAACATTATCAAGGTCCTTACCCAGCTGTTCCAAACGTTGAGTACACTGATGGAGCTCATTCTGTAAGGGACTATTTTAACCAATCTCCGCAATTAAAGTTGCAACCTGCTGTGAACACTGATTGACACTGGTTTGGATAAGATCCAATGAAGCAGCCATAGGAGTCAACACACTATTAAAATCCCTCAGCACCTCAGTATAGTGATGTTGTAGTCGCCAGTTCAGAAGTTGATTAAATTCCTTGCGAATATAATCACACTGTTTCTCTATGAACTCTTTAACTTCTGTCCCTTGTTGAGCAGAAACAGAATTGACATGTTCAGTTAATGATTGAACAACTCGTTTCAATTCTCCTGATTGATTCTTAACCAATTCCACCAAACTATTTTGCTGTGCTCCAAGCTTAGCCATTGACTGATGCAAAGTGATATTTTCCATAATTCCGGGAACATTTCCCAGTAACATTGTTGAAGAAGGTGGGAATGGAGGTATCAAATTCACATCTCCAGTCAAATCCATATCCAACAAAGAATGTGTGGTGGCTGTGGACCCTGTTGCCACTGCAGTAGCAACAGGAAGAACTCCATCTGCATTAGAAGCCATACTAAGTTCAATTTGAGAGGCTTCCATATCATTTGTCAATTGATCCTATAATGTGACTTCTTTGTTACCATTTGGTTGATCAAGCAGATTAAGCCAATCATTAACTGAATCTGACATTTCCGAGTTAACTATGTAGTTTGGAGGGGTTTTTCCTTTTTTTTGTTTTCAAAGAACATGTCTTACTCTTATGAACGTCCCATCTGGGGTGCCATTTTTATGTAACACTTTCCTACTTCATTTTATGCTGGGGTGCCAGACAGATATATATTCTGCCAAAATATAATCAAGATATAATCTTGTTTAGGGTTGTTAGTCACGTCAAGAAGGAAAAGCGAACACAGGTCACATGTATTAAGTAATTAACATGAACCCTTAATGTTTCAAGAGTAGACTCTAAGAAAACCCAACCACTATGATTCAATATGCAAATATTTTAGTAGGCTATATTCACCATGACAGAGTACCCAATTCATCACACCACACATCACCATTGGAATAATAGGAATACAGAACATACACAACACCAATATAAACAATACAGCAAACAACACAGGTTTCATTCATATCAAAACCTTCTTCACACAGTTCACATAGTCTTAGTGTGGAAGGATTGTGCGAAAAGAGGAGTTCAGAGAAACAGTCAAAGTCATTTTAGTCCATCAAGGGTTCCACAGTGTATCAAAGGACAGCAAATAAACCACAAAGTCAGTTAGTCCCGCAATAACCGCTCTTGAGTTTATATATCCTTTTACTCACGCTCCACGACTTCACCCGAGTTAACGATCAACTCCGGCTTCTCTCAGATACTTCAAATACCTTTGAAAGAGATCGCTCGAACTGTAGTCTCTCTGGATGACTGGGTCGTCAACAACAGCGCTTCGCTTCTCTCAGTGACCACGGCAAACAGCCAGTACATCCATGAGCACGTCGCTTAGATCCAGGAATCAGATTACATATCCATGCATAGACGTAATCAACTTCCCGTCGGCTGAATAAAGACGCGTCTGCAGACAACCTGAATCTAGCTTGTTCTCCCCGCCATTCACTCTTTTCAACTAGTCAACACCTACGTCATCCTACATCCGGTAGTCCCAAACCGGACTGACAAAACCGCCATCTTTGTTGTACCATACGTTGCGTCGTTTAATCATTTATTTGCATACATTAAAAGATTAAAGTGCATCGTCACAACGTGTTACGCCACATGTTACATCATGACGCAACACCAATCAGGATTGGATTAGTTTCATTCATATTTCAGATGCGTTACGCTAAGGGCGTTCCCCAAAGTGTCGTAGTCGACGCAGTTCGAGTTGCCTCGAAAGGGAACTAAGTTGAACTACATTGTATCGAGCAACGTAATGATTATGTGTAGGCCTTTTGAACAACTTAAACTATGAGTGAATGTATACATAATTCTAGTTTTTGTGATAAAGTGTTGCTTAAACCATTTTGTGGTACTATTATCTGAAAGGACTAGGTGTCAGGTGTATGTTCTGTTTTATTGATTTTTTTAGGCAGGAGCACCATCAGTCCCTGGGCTGAAGATCTGTTTTGCGCGAGCTCACAAAGTTTTACACTTTTGTGATTATGCCATAATTGCCAATTAACTCTAGATGCAAATAAAAGATTCACGCACCGCTCTGTTTGTTGTTAGTATGACTAAACGCTAGATTTACTAAACAGCAAATTAGCGTGAGAGTGCAATCCCATAAATGTGCAGATGGGAGTTGAAAGTTCTGGGCATGATCTACTGACAACATGCAAATAAAGAACACAGCCGAATCATTTCCATAATGACCAACACAATCTACCAAGAGCAGCGCAAATTAACGTCTGGTTTAAGACATGCTTTTTTGGGTGGTAAATGACGGCACAAATACTATCAGTAAATTGATTAGTACAAACCTTAGTAAATCACATTGCATGATTAATTTAAATACTCTCCTTCCATAAATTTTGCATTTAAAAGAGAAACTCCTTCAAATGCAATAATGTCATTTGCAAAAATAACCCTGTCCACGCCTTTTCAGCACATATTTTTCACTCTGTCTTTAGTAAATCCTGACTGTAGTTTTTTTATCGCCAAGAGAGTATTTGCACTGGCGCAAGCTGTTAGAAAATCTGTCCCTAAAAGAGGTCTAACACATCGGCTCATCAATAGCTACGTCCCAATTCAGAGGCTGCATCCTTCGAAGGCTGCATTCAAAGGGCGATTGCGTCACAGCAGCACGATGAAGGCTATCCCAATTCAAAGGATCCTTCAAATGCGGCCTTCGTGTCCAATGCAATGAAGTATACAACAGATGGATCCTTCGTGGTCTAACCTACCCCAGAATTCATCACGCAGCTCTGACAACAGGATTTTTTAAGAGAAATTGACGAAGTACTTTTTTAAACGTAAGTATTGGATTTCAACTTACTCAGATATATAATGATACAAATGTAAAAAAATTCTAAATTATATATATTTTTTAAGCAGTTCACATTTTGAAGAAACATTACTGCCGCTCGTCCATAAAAACAATGTAGGCTAGACTGTCCCATTTAACAACGCTTGTTGGCCTTCATGGCCTTCAAAGGATGCAGCCTCTAAATTGTCAAAGTGAAAGGTGGGGCTTACCATTCACAGAAGATGAGTGTGAATTTTGTTTGCATGCAAATTGTATAATTTCCAAGGTAAACATTTCTAGTAATTGTGCAGTTAATTCTGTTACTGTATTTTCAGAAAGTTTTGGAATATTTATCCTCTCCCCAAATTTGTCACAAATAAAGCACAATAATACATAATTGGTAACACTTTACTTGAAGGGGTGTACATAAGACTGACATGACACCTTCATAACCATGACATAACATATGTCATGAATATGAAGTAGGGTTTATGCATGTTTATGACAACTGTCATTAAGTGTCTTTCGCTCAATAATGACATTTTGAATGCAAATATGACATTGTTTAAGATGTCTTTGTTATGACACCTTGACATAAACCATAACATCATAACCTGTCAGTGTCTTTGTCATGACAACTTGACAATAAATTAAGTTAAACTGGCATGTGGTTGGTTTTGACATTGGCTGTCATGAGGCCATTATAACTGTGTAATGAATATTTTTCGTGACCTCAACTACAGTGGTACGAATTGAATTTGTCATTAAACAGTTATAATGGCCTCATGACAGCCAATGTCAAAACCAACCACCTGACAGTTTAATGTAATGTTAACCAATAAAGCTAAGTGGTTTCTTAAGTTTGATAATTAATCTGCTATGTCATGTTTATGACAGGTTGTGTTGTCTTAGTAATGTCAAGTTGTCATGACAAAGACACTGACAGGTTATGATGTATTGGTTTATGTCAAGGTGTCATAACAAAGACATCTCAAACAATGTCATATTTGCATTAAAAATGTCATAATTGAGCGAATGACACTTAATGACAGTTGTCATAAACATGCATGAAACTTCCTTCATATTCATAACATGTGTCATGTCATGATTATGAAGGTGTCATGTTAGTCTTATGCACACCCCTTCAAGTAAAGTGTTACCACATAATTTAATGAGAAGGCTTACATTGACATATTAAGATTTTGTTTACATCTACCTTGTAAATATATGATTTTGCTATTTTATTAAAAAGTTTTCACATGTAAATCGACAACAATTACAATTTTAACAATATTTCAAGTGTAATCTTTCTTTGTAAAAAGCATACATTTTATCAACCATATTTCAAAGTTAAGGATTCATTAGTTTGAATATACATTGGAACAAACACTATAATAACATCTTAGTAGATAATTAAATATACCTACTTTATTTTTGACAAAATATCCCATACAATATATTTAACATATGAGCAGAAATTGGCTGACAAAAGCTTCATTGATGTGGCAGAAGTCTCTTTTACAGTAAAAACTATAATCTATCCAAAACTAGTAAACAAAATCGTGTATAAACATTCATATTTTGTCTGTAACATATCGTTTTTATGATGTACTATTATAGGGCATATGCATGTTAATTTGCAGTTTAATGTGTTGCTTATACAAAGACATTTTATTTCAACATATTTCAATCGATTTTTACTAATCTCAGTATAGCAATATAGTTTGAGAAATGCTAAACTAGTAGATGTGTTCATGTTCATGTTCATGTAAAAATAGCATGTTGTAAGTGCATGTAGTAAACAACAGCGCACCTATGTGCCGTTCATTCACACGTAGACACGTAATTCATATTTAAACAGTCTTTTTGTGGTTTACATACACTATATCGCAATTAGAACAAAGCACTTAAGAATAAAGAACTTACTATTCCCAATCCTCAGCTAGATCCGTTGCTCCTCAAAATGAAACCGAAACCAGCACATCTGAGGTAAATTTTTCCAGGATACTCCTCACAGCGTCGCAAGACGACATAAACCACATGAATCTGATAAAACTTATGTTTTATTGAGTTAATGTGGGCGTTGACAGGTTTCCCAATTGCCTCAGAGCATTTGCGTTTCAATAGCGCGCGTTCTCCGTAGGCGTGTTCACATTAGCAGATAATGAGTTGCCATGAGAATGACTGACATCTCTCTCTTTTCATACAGATTACATAAACAAATATTATTTGTTTTCGTTTTGAAATAGATAAGATTGAATTAGAAATAGACACTTAAATGTTTATAAAGATATATTGCTCATGCCTGTGTGACGAGTATTCACTGAGTTTTGTTTAAGTTTAGACAAAGGATGATTTATCACTGAATTGGTGTTCAGTTAGCCTGGTAATACCAGACTCTGCTACTTCACTTTGCTTCGTACACAGAGTCTGGGATAGCATAATAGAGAAGTGTTTTCTCTCTCGCTAGGGGGCGCGTACTGAAGTTTAAAATCATTGGTTACCCGTAAGCCAATCAGATAAGTTTGTTTATGACGCATGTTATGCGCCGACACAGCCGCATCGAACCACAGACATCATGCATCGAACTCAAATCTATGATCGAACTTCCACTGTAAACACTTGATGATGCGAGCGAAATACCCGAGTGAACATGGTTGTAAACGACTTTTTTGATCTGTGAGTGATGTAATAGAATGACTGCTGCGCTTGACAGGGCACAAACGAGCAGAGAGAGAGAGAGAGAGAGAGAGCCCCGGCCGCGCGCGCGCACTCCCACGTCTACAAACAACATGAGCGCTGTCTTGCTCTCCCTCGCGCATATTCATAAAAATCAATCGACAAGATAGTAAGAGGTCGGAAGACCGCGGTTTCACGTGGAGCATTTGGAGATTTTTAGAGATTATAGACTCTAGGAACAACATCTCAATGAACAACATCTCAACTATAAAGGCCTGTGTCATATAAGTTAGACGCCTATCTCAAGTACAAGCCGGTGCAGTTCGACGATTTGGGCAAATAAAAGCCCGGGCTATTATTTGAAGTTTTACGGTATTTAAGACCTGGAAAAGAAAAGAGACACTGACCTGTCAAAAGGCTCCCCAGTCTCTCGCTGACGATCGGTAATAGTTGATAAATTAAACTTTTCCCAAAGGGAGTAGGGCCACAACATCACCTCCATTCAAAATGTTTAATACACACTCTTCGTGTTCGGGCTTCAGTTTGCTAATGCCGGGAATATTCTCCACAACAGAGCGAATTGCATCCGCGTCTCCATATCAGCGGTCGTTTTCGATTTCCCTGACCTAATCTTAAACACGGCGCTTACCGACTACGTCACGGCTTTCAGCCCGCCCTCTGTTCGTTGATTGGCCAGGCTGTTTTCAGGCCGGTGGAAAACAGAAAGATAGGCTGCTATCTCAGACTGACTACAGGAGCGAAATGAAATTAGCGGAAGTAGGAAGTCTGACGTAGTCAGGCTAGTGTTCAGTATGTCTGTCTAAACACATCATACCCCCTGTTATTAATAACTATATCCAAGCTTAAATGACCTTACACCGAACTCATTATCACAAATCTTGCATAAACGTAACTGTAGTGTCACTGTGAGATAAAATAGACAATAGTGGAAAAATAGTACATATCAATACAGTTTGTAAATATCCAAATTAACCAAACATCATTGGACGGCAGATATAGTTTATGTTTCTGGAAATCAGTCTTGCTCAGCAGTGCCTTATTCACATTACAAACAGAATGATATATTAAACAGGATTAAAGCATTTGAGAAATCTAGTGCATTATACAGTACAAAGCCTATACCTCCAGACCCAGTGAAGTTTAATTTAAGTTCAATAATGACTATGTACCACACAGGAGGACACTTTCAATATGAGCTGAGCTTTTATTGACTAGGGTATATGTCATTATCAGTATGGGAAATCAAATTTGTCATTCAGGAATTTAATTGATTAATTTAAACTTTATCCTACTTCACCAGAAATAAATAGCAGAAGAAGAGTGATAAGTTCTTAAATGAATGAGTTTTGGAAATAATTGTGCATATTAAAATGGGCAAATTATTCTTCATCGTTCAGCTCATGAAGAACATGAAGAATGTAGGTTATTTCTTCTTGCTTTATATAAAATCCTTTAACATACATCCATTCCACATATTCTCTTGACTAATCTATTTTATTAATGAGTTGAGATAAGTTATTGGAGTGGCCATGTAAGAGGATTTTAATCGTGCGCGTTCACTAAATAAATTTCACAATCATTTACAACTCCATAGCTATTCCAATTACAGAAATATTGTCTATCCTCATTATCAAATTGAAAGGGTAAATTTAATTATTTTATTGTATTTATTAATTTATTTTTACCTTTGTCAAAGCTGCTTCAAGACAAAAATTTTGGTATTTCCCATTTTAATACTGAGCTTCAGCTAAGTTTTGGCATTTTGACACTACAGTTCTCTTCCTTAACCGAGTGAAGTGCCTAGAGAGAATTTTAAGTCATTCTAATTCTGCTTCCAATGTGAAGGCAGTTGCTATAGGTAGGCAGCAACATTACGCTACCCTCAAAGATACCTTGAATGGGCCAAATTCAAAGACAGCGTTACATGAATCCTTCACGGATGAAGAAATCCCAAAATACATTGAATCGGTACATAAAATCACAGACGTCAAGTGATAAGAATTGTAACTCAAACATTGTTTAGAAAACTAGTCCCGGCCGAATAGGGCTCAAGATCCACAGTAAAAATGTCCCTTCTCTCTCACTTCTTTTAACTGTTAAAGCTGTTATTCTTGTTACATCTTGCTATCAAGATCAAGACCCTGACACAGGCCTTAGTTTGTTGATTGCCTCAGGGCTTCTGGCATCTGATTTGAACAGATTTTTATGAAGTGAATAAAGGATGCATCAGCATTAATGTCTGCTGCTTTTTAAGTAGATCTATGCTTATCCTCGGGGAAGAGCTATCATCACTGGTAAGAGCATGTTTTTTGTCATTAAAGGATGTTTTAAGTGATATGTTTTCCTTTCAGCTGCTATCAATGAACAGGAAAAATGGCTGCTGGCCCAAAAACATTGCATATACTTTCATTCCTGTGCATCAGGGATGTGTCAGGGATGCAAATAAGCTTTCTTTATCTTTGAGTGCCTATACACAGAAGCTAACCAAACCTACAAAAACATCCATTTGGGAAGACCTACAGATGGCGGTTGTCTTAGATTAGTCTAGTCATTTTAAATAGTTTCATATAAAAGCAATGAATGTCTGTGCTATGTCCTCATTCTGAATTTGTTTAGGTCAAATGAGTTTTTTTTCTGAATTTAACAATGATCACAAGCAGCTTCATTGAAAAGTAGTAAGCTCATGGTTTCTCTGAGAAGAAGAAATAAATCTAGAGGAACAATGTCTGACTTGAAACTGTCTTGGTTGTAGGTTCTCTATCAATAATAGACTGCAGTCAAACGAATCTGATCAACATTACATATTCAGTTCAACCTGTATACTGTAGGAGGGCAGGTTGAATTGTGAAGACCAATAACCTATGTTCCAGAGTCAATGAATTGTATTAGCTTTACTGTATATTATTTTGAGATGAATACAACAAACAAGGAATGAAGCCAAGAAAGGGTAGGAAAAAGCCATCAAAGGACATATGGCCAAAGGTGGGCCTCAAAACCAAAACCTTCAGCAGCTTTACACAGTGTATATTCTGGACACGACAGCAACAACTTGAGGCTGTCTACGCTGGCCGCGACAAAGCGACCCTTGCAAATGCACTTGTTCTTTGTGTCAGAAGTAGCGTGAGCGCTTAAAGTACCTCAGAAATAGAATGGGTCATCAGTTTACTGTCGGGAATATGTTGCGTCACGTGTAGACAGCATCACTAATTATAATGGGTTATATCTGCTTTTGTCGCATAGCAACACTTGTGTCTGATGTAGACGGGGTTAAGGGCGAAACGCTGTTCCCGAGTTTGCGTTTCAGATGGGAGAGGAGTAAACAGTCCATGATCCTTCTTTCTCTCTGAAGGCAACATATGGGCTTGATGTTCTTTATGGAGGGTCGCTGGAAACCAGTGATATATTGGACTGTTGTCATTACCTGGGACTTGTGATCAGATGTAGGTGGTCAAGTAATAACATTTAATTATTAAACATTTTGTTGGTCTCATCCTGACCTTTATAGAGGTTCTAATCAAGTGCTGAGAGAGTGGAGGTACATCTTTGATGAGTTTTTTACCGGAAATGAAAGTGTTTGTTAGAAGTAGGACTACGTTTTGAAACTGCCAGCTTCCTGCGCCACCTAGAATCCACACACCATGAAGCTGAGAGGGAAATATTGAGTCTGTCAGAAAAGAGCCAGAGCTGAAACACTATTTAAAAAAGCATGTGAAATAAAAGCCACCAAGGAGAAACTAAGCCAGCCAGCAGATCTTTATGGTGAAAAATATGTTTTTGTGTCTGTCTGTCTGTCTGTCACTTCATTACTGTTACTCTAAATATTGCAGCTAGAATGGTCCTTTCCCAGGATTTAATGCGTACATCAAGTTGTCTAGCAGCTGCAAAATGTGAGGGAAGTCTTTCAGTCTCTACCCAGTACAATTAAATTGACAGGTTCTGGTAATGTCCTCCAGGTGTTTCTGTGAAAGTAACAGGGGTGAAAACTTATGAGGACTGAAAAAACTGAGACTATACAGATCCAGAGAATTCTTCATTGCGGAGGTCTAATGAATGAATAAACTTCACACTCACACATTTCAATCAACTTTTATTAAGTTTTTGTTTAAGTTTTACTGACTAGACATTTCCTCCATGCAGAATCTCTTCAGAACATTCAGATTCAGAGGTCCATGCTTGTTCTTCAGCTCATCCCACAGGTTTTCTATGGGGGTTGTGTCAGAGGACTGGTATGTCCATGGGAAAACCTTCATTCTCTGGGCAGTGAACCATTTTTGTGTTGATGTAAAGGTGTGCTTTGGATCATTGTCCTACTAGAAGATCCAACTATGGCCCAGTTTAAGCTTCCTGGCAGGAACAGACAAGTGTTGGTTTACAGTGATATCGGCTGGATCATTCTGTGTCAACTCCACCAGGTCTCCGGCTCAAATATTTTATTTTGGTAAAAAAAAAATAATAATAATTCTGAAGAAAGACAAACATAAATAGTGAAGAAAGCCAAAATATGAAATTCCATGGATAAATGTTTACTAAGTAATCAACTTTTTTGTAGAAGGGGACAAAATTAAAATTTTCACCTAACATTTAAAGCCAAATTACTTGCTAAATTAAATTACATTAAAGCCAAAATGACTTTAGAACTGTCACACTACTGCAAGGATGAAGACACAGAGAATGGCGTTAACAGGTTTTATTTTAGACACGGTATGCAACTCCTGAATACGGGAATGAGCTTCGAGATCCACACAGGGGAACACAGGGAGAAGACTTGAACTTGATGCCGCCTCGTAGATACTGGAAATAGCTGACCACTGGAGTCCTGATAGAGATCCGAGAATTCCACTAAAGAACACAGAGAGGCAGTTTGGAGAATCCCGGGGAACCACCGCACACAGAGGCTGCTTGGAATACACACACACTGAGAGGTTAGTGTTGAAGGACAATACTTGCGTAGATATACTGAGTATACTGGAACCAGACCGAAGAGTTAGGAACCGGAGAGTCACTGGCGTCAAAAGACGAGACCTGACAGTGAGCTGTAGACTGACTGGGGTTTATATGCAGAGCTGGCGTGGTGAGTGAAGTGATGAAGGTGCAGGTGAGGTAAATCAGAATTCTGGTGATTGCGATCGGGACCAGGTGTGTTGGGTTGAAGCTGGCTGGGGTGTGTCGTTGGGTGAATCCGTGACAGTACCCCCCCCTCCACGGCCAGCTCCTGAGGGCCGTAGACCCAGACGACGAGGGCGACCTCATGGACGGGGGGCTGGACGATCCGGGTGGTCACGGGTGTTCATCGGGTCCAAACCCCTCCCAGTCCACGAGGTACTGCAGCTGGCCCCCCCGTCTTCGGGAATCCAAGATGGTGCGGACCTGGTATACGGCTTCGTCTGTGGGGTCCACTGGAGGAGGAGGGAGCACTTCGTCAGCTTCAGCTTCTGTGGAAGGGGAAGAGAGAGGTGCAGTGTAAGGTTTTAACAAGGAAACATGGAAGGTGGGTGCAATCCGGCAGTGATGGGGTAGTGCAAGTCGATACGTGACTTCATTGACCTGCCTCAGCACCGCGAATGGACCTATGAACCTGGGACTCAGTTTACGGCAGGGCAGTCGGAGGTGGATATCCCTGGTGGAGAGCCACACCAGCTGGCAAGGAGTGTAGTGGGGTGTGGGTCTTCTACGTACATCGGCCTGTTGTTGGAACCTCGGTACTGCCCCTTGTAGATGGACATGGGCTGAGTCCCAGACCCTCTCACTCTCCCGGTGAACCAGTGTTGGACCGCTGGAACGTCCAATGTTTCGCCTGTCTATTGGAACAGAGGTGGTTGGTATCCCAGAACGCTCTGGAACGGCGTCAAGCCTGTAGATGTTTGGCGTATAGAGTTCTGGGCATACTCTGCCCATGGAAGGTACTGGTCCCAGCGGTCCTGTGCGTCATGGCAATAGGTTCTAAGGTATCTCCCGATCTCCTGGATCTTAAGCTCCGCTTGGCCGTTGGATTGAGGGTGGTACCCCAACGTCAAGCTGACCGATACTCCTAGAAGCTTGAAGAATGATTTCCAGATTCTTGATATGAACTGTGGTCCCCGATCCGATACTATATCCTCTGGGATTCTGAAGTGGCGGAAAATCTCGGTGAATAACATCTCTGCTGTCTTGAAGGCTGTGGGAAGTCCAGAGAGGGATATCAATTTACAGGACTTGGAAAATCTGTCAACGACCACTAGAATGCAGGTCTTGGAGTTGGATGATGATAGATCGGTAATAAAATCCACAGCGAGATGGGACCAGGGTCTGTTCGGAATTAGTAGAGGCATTAGCTTCCCTTCTGGGAGACGTCGAGGTACCTTGGCCATAGCGCAAGCGTATGGCCCCTGCACGTATCGGGAGGTATCCTGGGCCATGCCGGGCCACCAGTAGCGCTGTTGGAGAAGTGAGAGGGTTTGTTGGCTGCCTGGGTGTCCAGAGCCCGGAGACGTGTGTACAGAGTCCATGAGGTGAATGCGGAAGTTGGTAGGTACGAAAATCTTCCCCTCAGGACCCCCTGGCGGAGCAGGTTTGGCAAAGGTGGCGTCGGCAATGAGTTCGTCGATGTTCCACTGGATGGGACTGACAAACATGGCTGGAGGGAGTATGGGTTCGTTGATTTCAGTGGAGGTTTCGGATTGATAGAGGCGTGATAGAGCGTCTGCTTTGAGATTCTTGGAACCCAGGCGGTAGGTAACTGTGAAATTAAAGCGTGTGAAAAAGAGAGCCCACCGAGCCTGGCGAGGATTTAATCTTTTGGCCTCCCGGAGATACTCAAGGTTACGGTGGTCTGTAATTACTTGAAATGTATGGTTGGCTCCCTCCAGCCAGTGTCTCCACTCCTCTAAAGCTAATTTAATTGCCAAGAGTTCTCGATTACCGACATCATAATTCTGCTCCGCCGGGGACATCTTGCGTGAAAAGAAGGCGCATGGATGGAGTAGTGGAGGGGTCCCCTGCCGCTGTGAAAGAACAGCTCCAACTCCGTTGGTGGACGGGTCCACTTCCACTATGAACGGGAGATCAGGATTGGGATGACACAGCGTAGGAGCAGAACAGAAGGCTTTCTTCAAACCCTCAAAGGCCTCGGAATCTTCAGCATACCGGGTTAACTGTGTGGTACCCTTCTTCACCATGGATGTTACTGGAGCGCAGATCTTACTGTAATCGCGGATGAACCGGCGATAAAAATTGGCAAAGCCAAGAAAACGTTGCAGCTCCTCCTCGCCTGAATATGAAGCTGGTTTGGCCATGGGACTTACTGAGGCAGGTCGGTAGTTCCGAAAAGCGTGACGGAATTCAGTGAGGGTTTCTTGAAGTGATTGTAGCGGAGCTACAGCTGCATTAGCAGTGGCATCCATCAACAGCTGGGGTGTGGCGGCAGCGTGTGCGGCGGCGCCCCGAGGGGCTTCGGTGGATGCAGCGGGGGTCTCAGAAGCTGAGGTGTTCTCAGACACTGAGAATGCTCAGTGTGTTGGGTTGAAGCTGGCTGGGTTGTGTCGTTGGGTGAATCCGTGACAAGAACGACAGCATATTTTATTGACAAATATTGACAAAAAATATAATTTTTATGCATAGATAGGTTGGTCTATTAGTAAAAGATGTTGTCTGTTAGCAATATTTGTTGCATCATATGCAAATGTCGACAGGTAAAAACTGGGGAGAAGCACTTTTCATGTTTTTTTTATTGTTTTATTGTTTTTTTTATTGTTTTTTTTAGTTTCCCAAGGTTGGCATGCATGTAACTCAAATAGTAATCAAGATATCTCAATATGTTTTTAGATTCTGGTTCTTATCAAACTTTTCTAAAAATACTTAATTTTTAAGGCTCTATATGGTTCAATCCCAGTGATTTGGATATCTCAACGTGGCTCCATGAGTAAATTGTATACATTTTCAGTTTGTCAAAAAACAAATGTGGGTAACTTTGTTTGTACTTTTATTTATTTTAAAGAGCAATGTCTAAAGAACAAATAACGTTGAAACTATACATGTATCTTGTTTCCATCTATCAAAAGACAGACCAAAAGTATTGTTTTTCCAAAGTTTGCATGCCTGTAAGAAATATTAAAGTTCCCTTTTGAGGGAACTCGAACTGCGTCGACTACGGCACTTTGGGGAACACCCATAGCGTAACGCATCTGAAGTATGAATGAAACTAATCCAATCCTGATTGGTGCTGCGTCATGACGTACAGTAACGTGACGGCATACACGGAAGCTACAAAGGGACGCCGGCACACAACAGAGTTAGCTTTTTGCTCTTCAGCAAGCGCTCTGTGTCAAACTGTCTGTCCTATTTGGTGTTGTTTGTCCCATAAGAATTGTCCTAAATAAAGGTATGCATTGCAATATAGAATCTAGTTGCTCGGATCTCGCGTTTGCTAAGGCGTCGTGTAGATTACGGGTATACTCTGCAATAAAGATTCTGTGTGGGTGCTGGCTGTCTTCATTGAGAAATATCTAGTGTTTCAGCCTCGTGCCCGTTGAAAAGTGATGAAAGGATGAAAGTCAAATATATTGTGAATGACTCGAATCTCGCATTTATTGAGACAACGTGTAGATTACAAGTCTGCAATAAAAGTGACACACAAGATCTGTGAAATAATACTGTTTGGGTGCAAGGCATTCACAGTCAGCTCCTGAGGGTGCTGGCAGTGTTCATTGAGAAATATCTCGACGCATACTGCACTGTCGGATGTTTCAGCCTCGAACCTGTTGACTCTCTTCTCGAGGGATGAAAGCCAACTATATTGTAACAACTCGAATCTCGCGTTTGCTGAGGCAGCGTGTAGATTACGAGACCATATAAATAAATAATAAAACAGTATTGTCTGGTAATTATTGCTGCATTTCATTCTAAGAAATTAAAATGATGGAATATTATCTGATTTTAAGAAGTTAGATATTTTAATTCAGCCTACCATTCAGACCATGTTTCATTTATTCAGTGTTTCACTTCTGTTTATGGCTGCATTTAATTCTGAGGAATTAAAATGATGAACAGCGAATGCACGCTGCTTTGTCTGCCCCACAGGCTTGGAACCTGTGTTTCGTTCCGCACATCAAAAATCGTTTTAGATTTTTCCCTGCAGGTCCTTCGCTTCAGGGTATCGAAAAAAAGACGCAAATAGCAGGGCTATCTCCCCAAACCCCACCCAAGTAAACTCGCTGCTGGTAAAGGAGGCCATACTAGAATTAGAATATTTCAAAGCATGGTAAGACCTGCCAATTATTTCTCCTTAGGTCCTGCGCACAATAGAGAAGGGTTACAGGCTGCAGTTCGATTCCATCCACTGAAATTACACAGGTTGGTATGGACTGCAGTCGACCCAGTGCAGGGTTGGGTATTGGAACAGGAAGTAAAATCCCTGCTGTAAAGGAGGCCATAGAGCGTGTTCCTCTGCCGAACAGGGAGTCCGGGTTCTACAGCCGCTACTTCATAGTTCTCAAGAAGGATGGAGGGTTGCGCCAATTTTAGATCTAAGGCATTTGAATCGGTCTCTGCAGAGATTCAGGTTCAAGAAGCTCACTATTCCCATCATCGTGAGTCAGATCAAATCTGAGGATTGGTTTGTCACGATAGATCTAAGGGACGCATACTTCCACATATCCATCCTTCCATCTCCTGAGAAGGGAACGGGACCCTGCGTACCTCCGCCACGCCTTCCCTTGCCTGGGAGCGACTTGCTTCATCGCAGACGCTAACTCTGTTGTGTGCCGGCTTACCTTTGTAGCTTCCGTGTATGCTGTCACATGTTACGTAATGACGCAGCACCAATCAGGATTGGATTATTTTCATTCATACTTCAGATGCGTTACACTAAGGGCATTCCCCAAAATGTCGTAGTCGACGCAGTGTCTCGTTCCCATCTCACAGTCGTAACCTGAGAAGATATCTCAATATCCTTTTAAATTCTGTTTCTACACTTATGGTAGGTTCATTTTTAAGGCCCTATATGGTTCATTCTTAGAGATAGAGATATGGGGATTTCAATGTGGCTCCATGTACAAGTTGTTGAACTTGACCCATTTTAAATGGACGAAAACGTCCTGGTTGCGTATGCAACCAACCTTTCCCTGAAGGAGGGAACGGAGGACGTAGTCGAGGGTCGACTGAATGGGGATCTCGCTAGAGAGCCTATCCTCTTCGAGTACTATTGAGCGAGCCAATGTAATTGGTGTGCGTGATTCGCATCACACACTCCGCCCCCGCGGCGCGGGTATAAATACGGAAGTGGATGCACGCACTAGTTGCTTTTCGCTGTGGAGCCGAGAGTAACCCGGGGTCAGTGGTGGTCCAGCGGTAGTGGCAAGGGGACTACGTCCTCCGTTCCCTCTTTCAGGGAACGGTGGGTTGCATACGCAACCAGGACGTTCCCTTTCAGTCGATAACGTCAGACGTAGTCGACGGTCGACTGAATGGGGATAACCTTTGAAAACGCCACTAACGCTGCCACCTTCCAGTGCCTAAACCAAAGCCTCCTGATGCCCCGGCAAATTTAAGGCGGGGAAGGACAGGGCTTAAGCCAGGAAAGTCAATGCTGTTCCTACAGGACCACTGGGAAAGCGTTCCCCGTACATTGGAAGGAAGGGACGCTGCGGAAGCCAAATCCAACCCAGAGGGAGGTAACGTGGAGAATAAACATATGAACTGGGCGGAAACCGGGCAGTCTAACATATGGAATGTCACTAGGGTGGCTCCAGCCTAAGACGGGGGGAGACACACCGGACAGTGACGGCAGAGAGACTCTGCCGAGGGAAGACACGGGCTCGCCGCAGGGAGCCGTATCGTGGAAGAATACACATATGGGGTCGCCGTAGGGACCGCAACGTATGGACCCAGCCTAACACAGGTTCCACACTGCTTACGAGTGGTAGGCCTAACACCAGACGTTCCGCACGTCCGACGTCGGAGGGGTGTGGAGGAACTCAACAGGGTTCAATTTTAAGGGAACTCAAATGGAGTAGAAAGGCGCACGTATCCAGTTCATAGGAGGGGAATGGCGCAGCAAGCCGACACTTGAACCGGGCTCACGGTGGAACTGGCTTCATGAGAAGGGAGCCCAAGGGAAGCAGCGGTTCAACTAGGTGTCGTCCAGCCCCCAACTCTAGAATCTGTTTAGCAAAGCATATCGTCAACCCCCAGGCGGAGCACTTTACACTCATCATAGAGGAGCTCAACACCTAAGTGGACATGTTGCATCTCTGATTTTTACCGAAATGAAGGCAAGCACTAAGTGCAACTTTGCATGGAAACAGCCTTCCCTCTCTGCTGAGTTCCAACAGATATTTGTAGAGCTGATCTGAGGTCAATGGCTTGCATTATGTACACGTCCAAGCAAACGGACAGAGAAGCCAGGGCTGGATCTACCTCCTCCAGGGCAGCACTTGCAGGCTCACAACCTGCTCCTATTACGGGAGAGGTAGGAACCTTGGGCACAATCCGAGCCTGGGTCTCAGCTTGTGAGAGTTAGCCGGCCCAGACTCCAGGCACAATACGTTGACCGAAAGCGAGCAAGTCCCTACCCTCTAGTAGAGACCACGCGAGCAGGAGAACTGATATAACAGAATTTTTAACTCACTGCCTGCAGTGGCTCAGGGGCGGTCTCTGCAGTGCAGTCGCACCAGGGACAAGGCCCAAGAGGATAAAGAGGGACGCAAGGATTTACAAGACCTTGCTCCTCAGGAACCTGACGATCAGAACGTGCTTCTGCACACTTCTGCAACACGATGAACGTCGTTTAAACACCGAGGCAACATCATTTTGAGGGTGAAGGAAAACAGCCTACTCCAACCCATTTTGCAGGAAAGAGAGCACTGAAGTGATCGAAAGCTTTCAGGATCTCCTCTGGAGAGAAGCGACTAGGTTCCACTTCTAAAGGCGTAAGCACGCTACCCATTTCTAGGGGGTGCTCGCAGAAGTGATGGTAACTATCACATGTCCCTGTGATAGCCACCTGAACCTCCGCGTTCAGATGTAAGACCGCCCGGAATCTCCGGGGGAAGAACGCGGGTGCCATCGTGCCCCGTCCCTGTAAGAGTTTTCAGGGGAAGTCAGGAAGGCTGTCGATGGGAACCAGGTCTAGTTGGGCCAATAAGGGGCAACTATGAAGACCTGTTCCTCTCCTGACTTGGCACGTAGGTGCAAGCGACGGGCGCAAAAAGACAGGAGCATTGCTCAACATAACATGTGAAGATCACTGGGCTTCAGGAGCATTTTCTGCTCAGCACTTGACTGTGATAAGTTCACTGAGCTTCAGGAGCATTCCTGCTCAACACATGAGTGTGATAAACTCACTGAGCTTCAGGAGCATTTCTGCTCAACACTTGAGTGCGAAGAACTTCACTGAGCACCAGAAGCATTTCTGCTCAGCACTGCGTGTGAGGAATTCACTGAGCTACAGGAGCATTTCTGCTCAACACCTGAGTGTGATGAACTTCACTGAGTTTCAGGAGCATTTCTGCTCAACATGAAGTATGATAAATTCACTGACTTGAGCAGGCGCAAGGCGACCATGAGTCACAGTTAAACGCATTTCTGCGGGCCCCTGGGGCAGCTTAGAGCCAGTGTTTGTCCAAGGGTAGTCCGCTCGGTTTGTACAAACACTGGCAGGAAGACGAAACCGGAGGGGCAACTGAGCGGCCCCGGAATTGTCATGACCCAGCTGGACCCAGGGGATGGAGTCTCCACTTGCCCTGGCAATAACTGTCGTGAGGCTCGATGGCGGCACGATTGAGTAGAGCGGGAAGAGTGGAACAAAGCGTCCTCAGAAGCTTCTGACTCCAAGGAGGAGGTGACGGGTGAGTTGTGACATGCAAGGTGTCACCATGGGTGCCCTAGCCTGCAGCAACGCCATGGCACGCAAGAGGAAGCGGCTTGCCCACAGGCTTTGTAAGCTCTGCCCGTCGGAACGGACAAAAACTCACAGGCCTTAGGGGGGAGACGAGGATCCCCCCAAAAGGCAGCGGCCGCCGGACACAGGTGCAACTGTGTCGACAGACCGCTCCAATGGAGGGACACATCGCAACCCTCCACCGTTCCTCCATCAAGGGTAATGAGGGGGAAAAGCTATTCAGGCAGTTTCTGGCAGAGAAAGATGCTGTTCACCACCTGATAAGCTCTCCATGCATTTCGGGAAAGAAAGGCACTGGGGCGGCGAGCTGAGAACCAGCGCGGCCTGCCCCAAGATACCAAACTCCAGATTCCAACCGAGACTGAACGGGACACGGTGGAGGTTCCACTCTAGCCCGGCAGCCTCGGCGGCCCGTTTCAGCATAGCTGATCCTGGATCCGGCTCGGGCAACATTGAACTCCCGGAGGGAGACAATGCAGCTGAGTCATCATCTCTAGAAGTCAGCTCACCCTCCGATGCTGCAATCGGCGTCCTGTCCTCCAGGGGAGCCCCGAGTGAAACCGCTGGCCCACCCATTACAGATGACACCCATTACAGACAACACAGAAGGCTCCAGTGGTTGCAGTGGAAGGGAGGAGTGAGGAGCCCACAGGGAATGGTTACCGGGCGGGACATCCAACACTATCCTCCGGTCACCCATCCCACACAGCACCCGAGGGTGGGGCATGGTAATGGGGAATCGCTATCCGCGAATGAAGGCGAGTCTCGCCCTCAACACTGCGACAGTCATGTTCCCACAGTGAAAACATGAGCTGTCCAAAAAAGCTGTCTCAGCGTGCTGTAAGCCCAAACACGTGACACAACAGTTGTGACCATCAGAGAGAGACAGGGAACGACCGCACCAAGAAACGCACGGGCGGAATGACATCTTGAAAAAGATGCAAACGCACCCGTGTTGCTCTTTCAGAAAATAGGAACGTCACCAGTGCCGGAGCACACAGGGGAATGACCGCGGCAACACTGAACAGAGAACTGAAACAGTGAAGCACTCACTTTTCCGCCCTCTAACCAGCCATCAACACACACAGACATTTAGAAATTTGTTGCTGTTAAAACAGCAGTTGAGAGCTCAAAGGACTACGTCTGGGGACTACGTCTGACGTTATCGACTGAAAGGGAACCAACCACTGCTGTATCATTCAATAAAATCTGTTTTGAAAAACCGACAGCATATTGAGAATAAGTCACAAAAATGACACCCAGGCACATCAAAAACATGCATTTGTAATGCTCAGATCTTTAGGAAGGCTATGCAAAGTTTTTGGAGGAGTAGTGTCTTTACATCCACTTACTCGACATCCTTATCCAAAACTCCCTTAAGATCTTGTGATTGATGGACAGACATGAGTTGTTCAGAACACCTCCTCGATTACAAACGATGATGACGCACATTAAGGGTTGTGTCAAGGAGAACTGTGACGTCACCATTTCAAATCAGGGTGTTTAAGAAAGGTAGAAAAGAATCATTCATATTTAAAACTGGGGAGTTCGTTTTGAGTTTCTAGTGTTTATCTTATACGTGTGAATATCAAGAACATTTTGATTCTCCATTTTATGACCCCTTTCATTTTTTAAATTTTTTAAAGTTGGTATATGTAAAAACTGCAACAGCACAAACTGTTGTGAACAGCAACTACTATAAGTCAAAAACTATGAACATTTATAATGTTTCTAATATGCAGGGTTTTGTTTTATGTGGGATCTGTGTGTGAGATAAAGTAGGTTATCTTGCAGAGGTACTGCATGGCTTAAGGCTTTCTTGAAAAATCCAAGACGACAATATCAAATTATGCAAGACCTGAAAAAAAAAGGAAGGGAAAAACAGACAGAGAACATGATGTCCATCAATACTGTTGCTAAGCAGCAGTCAGTCAACCATAACTGGACTGACAAGTCTAGCCCTTCCTGCATATTATGATGGTACTATAACAGACCAGTTGTGTGTCTCAGAATGAAATCTGGCCATAGATCATTTCTAAAAGTAAGCTGTAATGGCAAATGCTAAAAGTCATGCTGATAAAGGGTGAATCAATGCTTCTTGTGGTAACATGACTATAAGACAATACTATTATTTATTATGACTGAATTAACCTAATGTGAGGCTCAGATCAGTTTCACAATAATACTTATAGAATACACAAAAGGAGAAATTGTGAAAACTGTTTTTTTCCATTTACAGTGAACGAGGACTGATGCTTTTAAGGTTAAAAAAGAATGCACAAACACCATCAAAATGTAATTTTGGTTTGTATTAGAAGTCATCTGAAGCCATATAAAGACACGTTGTGTGCCAACATTTGAATAATTACTGTCTTTGTCCACATCCTTTCAATTAATTTGTTGATCTGATTCACAAAACCATGAAACATCTGTACTTGACCTTGTAAAAGAGGAAACAGCAGAGGCTTCAGAATTACAGATTTAGTTTTAGTGTGTTGAATGGAAGGGAAAAAAATGTAATACGGGTTTAGAAAAAAAGGGAACATTTATTATTTAATAAATAAATGCATAAGGAAAAATTAAAGATTTTAGATGCTGTAAATGGTTGCTATGTATTTTATGCTTTATGACTTCCGCAGTAAAACACACTAAATATATATTGCATGTGCATCACTGCATATTTCAAATTTTGCAAGGATATTCTTAGTATCAATATGATTTGGGTAAATGGCATTATATTGCTTGTTAATCCATATAAATTAAATTGCATTATTGAATTTACATTGAGAATTTTCTAACTACATCCAAATAGTTTAAACTATGATGCATGATACTGTCACATCTGTTCAAGGTTTTGTTCATGTTCATGCTTTCTTATTTTGGATTTTTTTCCATAGTCAGGTTTCCTATTTTGTCATTTGTCATCTGGTCATGTGGTTCCTTTTGTTTCATGTGTTTCAAAGCCTTGTTTCCTTAGTCTCTTGTCTAGCCTTGTTTGAGTCTGTTATAGTTGGCTGTAGTTTTCAAATTCTTGTCAAGTTCATGTCTAGTTCTAGTATTCATGTTTATGTTAAGTTTTAGTCCTGTTTATTTTGTGCTCAGTTTTCCTGTTTGTTCAATAAACTACACTTAGTTTTCTACACTTGGAGACAACATTCTGCCTACTCAAGCTAGACATTTCGAAGTTGTAATTCTAAACAATTATTAGACATTCAACTAACTGTAAGTAACTTTGTAACTAACTGTCAACTACCAGGCATTAGAGTATCTGCTCTGGCACTTTATTTTGATAGGCTTCAACAGAAATTCTGCTGATGTTAGAAATGAGGCTATATTAAGAATGCCAGAATGTTCAGAATCTGATTTCCAGATTTTGTTTTATTTTTGAAAGTCTGGACAGCATGAAACGCATGAAATCTGATCTGACATTTGGAGGTGGTTTGAAATGCGATTACAATCAGATTTGTTACAGATGTGTCTCAGTCTGGATGCTCAAACCGGTCTTTTGCATCACTTTTACGAGACACACAACAATAACATCAAAACCAGCGATGCCAGAAGTATTCATACGGTATTTTCAAAGATATCGGCCGTGACTGTAGTGCGGAACATCACAATACTGTAAACCCTAACGCTCAAAATGAGTAATGGGTTTGAGTAGGACAAAATTTAAACAAATAAGTTCCATCAAATTAACTTTTATGAATTTTTTAGAACTTTCTTTTTCTTTTGAGTTCACAGAACTGACACATTTTATGTAGTCTTAATTGTTTAATTGTTTTGAGTTTTATGAACTTGTTTCTTTTATTGTAGACAAACTTAAATTTAACTGAAACTGGGCTGGGATTTTTATTTCCCAGCATGCTTTGCCATGTCATTCGAAAGGGAGAGTAAATGCTACAATTAAGTGTTATTTAAGTGTGTGTGTGTGTGTGTGTGTGTTAGTTATGTGGGGGATTTAGTAGTGTTTAATGCTTTTCTCTGCTAATTTAGAGGAGTTTCTGTTATGTTGTTTTTTAGGTTAACATCATGGTTACGATTGGAGCACAAGCTTGGTTTGAGAACAGATATAATTTAAATGTTCTGTATTGTCGTACCCATTCAGCAATTGTTATGCTAATGCTATTAAACCATTATGTTACCAATTAGCATGTTATTATTTACTGAATTAACTAGTTAAAGCTAGCCATATTTCCTCTACTAAAAATATTTAAGTTGAGATTACATTATCATTGATATTGATTTTTTTATGCAGTTATCATAAAAATATTAATTGTCTTACTCATATTTCAAGTTAAGGGCAATTAAAATGTATGTGTGCAAAATAAAAATATGCGGTTACACTTTATTTTAAGGTAAAGTGCCGGGGGAGGTGATGGCGCAGTGGATAAGACACATGCCTTTGGTGTGAGAGACCTGGGTTCGAATCCACTGTGAGACACAATGTGTCCCTGAGCAAGACACTTAACCCCTAGTTGCTCCAGAGGCGTGCGACCTGTGACATATATAGCAATTGTAAGTCGCTTTGGATAAAAGTGTCAGCTAAATGAATAAATGTAAATGTAAGGTGTTATTGTTACAGTGTAATTAAATATTTAAGTACAGTGTAATAATAATGAACTACATGTACTTACTATAGGGTTAGGGTAGGATTAGGATTTAGTTGAGGGTTAAATGTATGTAATTAGGCATAATTTACTGTTGTTACTAGGTAATTACATGTAACATATGTAACAAGGACACTGTAAAATAAAGTATTACCAAATATGCAAGTTATGCTTACTTAAACTTTGAATTTCTTAACTTATTACCTCAATTCTTTGAGTTTTGCCAACTTATTCGGGTTTACATTTGTGACGAAGCGGACGCTGAGGCAGACTCCATATGCAGATGTTTATTTGAATCCATAGAAAACAGATCAGAATCGGTAGGCAGATAGCATAAACTTGAAACAGGCTGAGGTAACTCACAAAGAGGCAGTCCAATCCAAACAATGGTACAAAGGGATAATCCAAGAGGCGTAAACAGAATAAAGCTGGCAAGGGTCGTACACAAGATAAACATGACAAAGACAAGATAACGCTCGGTAGCACAGGTAGACTGGCAATACTTCGCAATGACCTACTAACCTGGCCATGCTTTAAAGTCATACAAACAGGAAGTAGCCAGTGAAGCAGAGGGCGAGGAACACAGTCAGAACTCGGGAGAGGGCTCCCTCTGCTGGCGTGACGTTACAGAATCCCTCCTCCTAGGAGCGACCCCTGGCGCTCGACGAGGGCGACCCCGTGGTCGTGGTGCTGGACGATCGGGTCTGGCTCGATGAAAGTCTCTGATTAACGATGGATCCAAGATGTCATGGGTTGTCACCCAAGATCCTCCTCCTCAGGTCCGTACCCGTCCCAGTCCACCAAATATTGGAGCTGACCCCCTCTCCTTCTTGAGTCCAACAACTCCTTTACCGCATAAGCAGGGGATCCATCAATGTCCAGCGGTGGAGGTGGCTCCGAGTTCTCAATGTTGGGGTCAGCACCCGGGTGAGCCGGTTTCAAGAGGGAAACATGGAAAGATGGAGAGATTCGATAATTTATAGGAAGCTCCAACTGATATGTGACCTCATTTATTTGTCTTATAATTTTAAATGGGCCTACATACCTTGGGCTTAATTTCTTGCTAGGTAGCCGCAACTTGAGGTCCCGTGTGGAGAGCCAACCCCTTTGTCCAAGCTGGTATGGGGGGTGTGGACGACGTCGTCTATTGGCCTGGATCTCCTGGTTCCTGACAGCCCTTTGCAGACGTACATGTGAAGCATTCCACACCCTCTCACTACGACGAATCCAGTCATCGACTGCAGGTACCATGGATGGTTCTCCAGACCATGGAAACATGGGGGGTTGGTATCCAAGCACGCATTGAAATGGAGTGATATCAGTAGATGAATGTTTTAAAGAATTCTGTGCGTACTCAGCCCATGGTAAAAACTCTGACCAACGATGCTGATCATAACCACAGTACGACCGTAAATATCTACCAACCTCTTGATTTAATCTTTCCACTTGACCATTCGACTGGGGATGATATCCCGAGGTCAAGCTAACATTGATGTCTAGCTGCCTGCAAAAGGCTCGCCATACTTGTGAGGTGAATTGTGTTCCTCTATCCGAAACAATGTCTTCGGGTATTCCATAAACTCTGAAGACATGTTGGAACAGAGCTTGCGCGGTTTCCATGGCCGTGGGGAGGCCCTTCATGGGTATAAGCCGACAGGATTTAGAGAAGCGGTCAATGATAACTAGGACAGTCGTAAATTCATTTGATGGAGGGAGATCAGTAACAAAGTCTATAGAAAGATGTGACCAAGGTCGTTGTGGAATGGGCAATGGCTGTAATAAACCAGAGGGTAATTGTTTAGGTGTCTTCGACTGGGCGCAGATCGAGCAGGACTTGACATAGATGTCCACATCCTTAAACATAGATGGCCACCAGAATGAATTCTGTGTGAGACCAAGAGTCCTTGAGATGCCAGGATGACCTGAACAGAGTGATGTATGGACCCATTGAATGACTCTGGTACGAAGCTTTGTAGGAACATACTGCTTGTTGGGGGGACAACCCTTCGGAGTAGGTTCATTCTGTTGTTCTGCTTGAATTTCCTCCATCAAATCCCATGTAATGGGAGCAATAATCACAGATGGTGACAGAATGAATTCTGGTGTGGATTCTGCTTGGGGATGATCATGACGCCTGGATAAGGCATCAGCCTTACTGTTTTTACTGCCAGGTCTGTAAGTTACCGTAAATTGAAATCTTGTGAAGAAAAGTGACCAACGCGCTTGTCGTGGATTAAGTCTCTTGGCACTCTTGACATATTCCAGATTCTTATGGTCCGTGATAACCTGGAATGGGAGAGTGGACCCCTCCAACCAATGTCTCCATTCCTCTATTGCGGCTTTCATGGAAAGAAGTTCCTTGTTGCCGACATCATAGTTGCGTTCTGCGTCTGTGAGCTTTCTTGAAAAGTATGCGCAAGGGTAAAGCTTGCCCGGCTGTCCATGGCGTTGAGATAGCACTGCACCAATACCATTGTCCGAAGCGTCAACTTCTATTATAAACTGCAGGTTGGGATCTGGATGCTTGAGGATGGGTGCAGTTGTGAAACTGTTCTTGAGCTTAATGAAAGCCTGTGTGGCATTTTCAGTCCATTTTAATTTTGAAGGTTTACCCTTCAGCATGGAAGTCAGTGGAGCTGCAGTGATACTATAATTACGGATAAAGCGTCGATAGAAGTTGGCAAATCCTAAGAAACGTTGAAGTTCCTTGATTGTGGTTGGTTGGGGCCATTCAGTGACTGCAGTAATCTTTGAATTGTCCATTTCTACACCCTGATGGCTGATGTTATATCCCAGGAAAGAGGTACGCTTGACATGGAACTCACACTTCTCAGCTTTTACATAAAGTTGATTCTTTAGTAGTCTGGATAGCACAGTCTTGACATGATCTTGATGTTCACCTTCAGACTTGGAATAAATAAGAATATCGTCAATGTATGCAACCACATACTCGTTCAGAATGTCCTTGAAGATCTCATTGATAAAAGACTGGAAGACTGCCTGTGCATTGACGAGACCATATGGCATGACCTGGTATTCGTAGTGCCCCCTAGTGGTCAGAAATGCCGTCTTCCACTCGTCCCCCTCCTTGATTCTGATGAGGTTGTAGGCACTCCTGAGGTCTAACTTGGTGTAAATTGTTGCCTCTCGGAGCTGTTCTAGGGCAGAAGGTACCAATGGTAATGGATAACTGAATTTAACGGTGACATTGTTCAAACCTCTGTAGTCAATGCAAGGCCGTAATCCCCCATCCTTCTTTTCCACGAAGAAAAAGCCTGCAGCCGCCGGAGAAGTAGATGGTCGAATGAAGCCGGAACTGAGAGCTTCTTCAATGTATTCCTCCATGGCCTGAGATTCTGGGCGTGATAGAGGATAAACTTTGCTTTTGGGGGGCATTACATTGGATAAAAGGTCAATAGCACAATCCCAGGGACGATGCGGTGGAAGAATGGTCGCTTTAATTTTGCTAAAGACTCCTTGATATTCTTGATAACATGATGGAATGGTGACAACCTTGGAATCAGGACTTTCAATACTTGTAGTACAACACGGCTTAGTAACTATGGTGCTTAGACAGTGTGTACTGCAGAATTGTGACCATTGCTTAACTTCACCCTGACGCCAAGAGATGATAGAATCGTGCATTGATAACCATGGGTATCCTAGAATGATTTCATGACGTGGGGAATCAATCACGTAGAATGAAATGGTTTCCAAATGATATGGTCCTACTTGAAGTTGCATGGGTAGAGTTTGTTGGTTGATGCCATCTCCAATAGGCTTATTGTTAACAGCGTTGATCCTGAGTGGTGGATCACAGGGTTGCGTGGGAATGTTGAACTTCTTGATGAGGTCTTGGTGAATTAAATTTAGGGCTGATCCAGAGTCAATCAACGCTGAGGAATCAACACAGTCATTTTCAATGGTAATCTTGACACGGATAGTGGGGAATTTAGTGGTAAAGGGAGGAAATTGGTCAACACTCACCCGGCTTACACGTGTTGTAGTCCTCTGGGCCTTATGTGGACATACAGCATTGATGTGGCCTGCCTCCCCACAATAAAATACAAACGTTGTATCAGCCGTCGTGATTTCTCCTCCAAAGAAAGCTTGGTAACTCCTAGTTGCATTGGTTCGGTACTGGATTGATCAGTAGGTAGCACAGGATTGGGTATTTGAAAAGATTGACTTATCGGAGTGATTCTCTGTGATGATGATTTGGATTTAGCAGGACTATTACGCATAAGGTTATCAATCTTGATAGCCAGTGTCACATACTCTGAGAATGACTGGTTCTCTCCCTTGCATGCAAGTTCCGCTTGTAACTCAACATTAAGACTTCGTTGAAACATGGCTTTGAGCGCAACATCATTCCAACCACTCTGAGCAGCAATCGTTCTAAACTCAATAGCAAAATCAGCGGCTGATCTGCGACCTTGATACAATTGCAGGAGTTGTGTAGAAACGTCCATGCCCCCCGCCGGATATTCAAATACTTCTCTGATTTGTTGAATCAAATATGTATATGATCTTTGAATCCCGCTGTCAGTCTCCCAGACCGCTGCTGCCCAATCAATAGCCTTACCAGATAACAGAGTCATTAAAAAAGCACATTTCTTCTCATCAGAGTCAAAATCATCCCTTTGATGTCTGAAAAAGATTTCTACTTGCCGGAGAAACCCCTTGCATTGCTCTGCTGAACCATCAAACTTGTCAGGTAATGCAAAATGTACCTTCTTGGATGAAGGAGGTGGTAAAGAATGGAGATATTGCGTGAGGTAATCATTAGCAGCCTGCACCCTTCCCAGCTGGTCCTGATATCCCTTGAGGAGGTCGTTTTGGAGAGCTATAGTTGTCTGTAGATTAGCCATCTCTGCTGGAGTCATCGGAGGCGAAGTATTATGTGACGAAGCGGACGCTGAGGCAGACTCCATATGCAGATGTTTATTTGAATCCATAGAAAACAGATCAGAATCGGTAGGCAGATAGCATAAACTTGAAACAGGCTGAGGTAACTCACAAAGAGGCAGTCCAATCCAAACAATGGTACAAAGGGATAATCCAAGAGGCGTAAACAGAATAAAGCTGGCAAGGGTCGTACACAAGATAAACATGACAAAGACAAGATAACGCTCGGTAGCACAGGTAGACTGGCAATACTTCGCAATGACCTACTATCCTGGCCATGCTTTAAAGTCATACAAACAGGAAGTAACCAGTGAAGCAGAGGGCGAGGAACACAGTCAGAACTCGGGAGAGGGCTCCCTCTGCTGGCGTGACGTTACAACATTGTACCTGCACTTATTTGGGGAGCAAGATGATGCACTTTCATTTTTCCTGATCAAATCTTGTTTGCTTGTTTGATCACTTGAAATTAATTGTGCAGTCAGTCAGCCTGAAAAAATCTAATTTGAGGGAAAAATTCTGATTTGCATGCAGTCTGAAAAATTGCAAGTACATTTCAACTTATTCTACTAACCCGAACAGTTGACTAATACTCTAATGAGAGTCAGTAGACATTTAGTTGCAAAGTTACTTATAGTTAGTAGACTCAAAATGAAGTGTAATTATGCGACTAGTGTATTTGTGTACCGTATTGAATTTAATGCATTGAGCCATGCCGTTGACCAGTTAAGTTTTTTTTAAGCAAGGTAATGCACATGTGAATGGATCTATAAGAGTGATTTTCATGTGCTATTTTATCAATTCTAGTTTTGTACATCGTTCTTAAATCCCTGCAGCAATGCAGTCTCCATGGTGGGGAGAATTCGAATCCATGATCACTGCAGATGACACCAAATACTCTATCAGCAGCTTAAATTTGATTTATATAGTGTCATTCCTGCTCTCTCACTGATGATCCATCACATGTGAATCAGTACTTCCATTGATAAAGAGATTCATGCATTTTTCAACATTCAAATACCTTCAACCTCCAGGGATGGATGTGGCTTGCCTATCAGCTTCACAACAACAAAGACGCAATTCATAAATATTAGAAGACGACGGAGCCAAGAGTTTTTCTTCCCTCCCACCTCTCCTCCTTCTAGCTGAATCCACCTTGTTAGCGTGCTGTTCTTACAGAGC
The DNA here is from genome assembly GCF_051911475.1 of Siphateles boraxobius. Lineage (NCBI taxonomy): Eukaryota > Metazoa > Chordata > Actinopteri > Cypriniformes > Leuciscidae > Siphateles > Siphateles boraxobius. The sequence goes on along the minus strand of NW_027508722.1, from coordinate 1,341,850 downwards.
TTCAGCTACAATGAGTTGACATGGATTTACTCCTGGGATTTCAGTTTTGTTAATCTATTGCTCTGTCAGTAATAGTGATACAAAGAAGAAGAAAACTACAGGAAAAAAGCGAAAGAAAAGCGTTATTTTTATACAAATGTGTTTGTCATGCGTTTAGGAACTCAAAGAAAAATAAACACATCTGTGGTAGGTTGAGGTCCTTATAATAAGCAGAGCTGAGAGAAAGCGAGAGGCTGCAGGAGCGGTATATATTATATCGTAGTGTTTTTTTTAACAGGTGGTTCAACGCAAATAATGTGTCGCAGATCTGTTATAACGATACTAAATGCAAATAATAATATGTTACTTTTTTAAGATTATGGAGTATGTTTTACAAAAAAAAAAATCATTCTTTCTATTAAAAATATAATTTTTAAAGTTGCAGTATATTATTCCTCTTCATTCCTCCACCTACAAAGCTCACCCTCCAATCGGTCTCGAACCCTGATGACTGGCATGCGAGGCGGTTGCACTAACAAGGTCGCTAAACAGTAAACACCGGTTTCTCTATCAATCGTCACCCTGCACAACTAGCTGGCCTCCGTTCAGGGGTGCTGCTAAGGGGGGAAAAGTTAGGACGATTCTAAGGGCCCACACACTTTTGGGGCCCCCAGAGATCGATTTTATTAATGGAATGGGTGGGGTAGGGGGCCCAACCTCATATTCTTTCATAGGACCCAACATTTCTAGCCGCGCCCCTGCCTCCGTTACACATGAGTGGATGTCTGTTTATCGTAGCGGAAGCGCAACAAAATAATGCTTCATGAAAATAAAGCAGAAAAAATGAACATACATAAGAGTAAATACAATCAAGAGTTTGTTGTTAGTTGGAAAGCTTTTCTAATATTAGCACAGGTCCTAAAGCTCTTTCCTGATCATATCCCTTCATTTTCTTATGAGCTTCTTCTCTTTTGCAATGTATCTCAGCCATCTCTCTTTCTATAATCATTCTTTAGAGCATCCTCATTCTCTCTCCTCCACCATCATACATCCCCTAATTCTGATTGGCTGCATGTTTGTTGTTGTGTCTGGTCGTGTCAGTCCGACCAACAGCATTTTTCAAACCCCACCTTTAGTGAAACGTGTTACTTGCTGTTTCTTTTTAATTATTTGAGAAATTTACTAGAAAATTTTGAGGGAAATTGTTTTAAAGTAATTCTTACACTTTCTTTTCAGTGTGTAATAAAGATCTAAAATACTTAGACAGACAGCAAAATAGGTTGGCTTTATAAAGAGAGAAGAAAACAGTCACACTTTATATTAGGTGTCCTAAACTACTATATACTTACAGCAAAAAAAAAATATATATATATATATGTTGTGCATAATCCTCGAACAGTCACTAGAATGGAATTCACCTCTCTACGTCAACTTCATTGACTATGAAAAAGCATTTGACAGCGTGGACAGGCAGACACTCTGGAAGCTTCTACGACATTATGGAGTACCCATAAAGATCACCGATATCATCCGTAACTCATATGACGGACTGTCCTGCAGAATGATCCACGGCACACAAGTCACAGACAACTTCCAAGTGCGGAATGTCGTAAGACAGGGGTGCCTGCTTTCTTCTTTCCTGTTCCTGCTTACCATAGACTAGGTCATGAAGACAAACAACAGCACAGAGAAGGATCGGTATACAGTGGACCCTATGGAAACAGCTGGACGACCTCAACTTTGCCGAAGACTTGGCAGTTCTTTCGCACACCCAGCAACAGATGCAGGAGAAGACTTACACTGTGGCAGAGAACTCCATATGCATTGGTCTGAACATCCACAAAGGGAAGACCAAGGTCCTCAAGATTAACGCAGCCGACACAGCACCTATCAAGCTGGAGGACGAGAAGCTGGAAGAGGTTGAAGGATTAACTAGTTGAGGATAAATTATTTAAAATTTGGGAATTCCACCGTTATGGACATGACATTTGCAGACTTGCAGTCAAAACTTATATAATTATATAAATTCTCAGAAAATGCATTAATACCAAAATATTGAAACGTCTGTTTATCCATAGGCTCCTCCCAGAAAGGAGTCCAGACATTAGAAAAATATCAGTCTACACATGCGTTTTATATTTAATATTAGGGAAATCGAAAGTCATGTGTGACAAAAAAAAAATCTTTAACTTTTAGGAGGCAACGATTTTTTTTTTGTAATTCTGTGAATTACACTGCGCAAATCTAATGAAGAAGGGTTGGCTCTCCACAGAACATAAAATATTCATTTTATTTTATTTTTCGTGTTCGCATTTATGAGGAAAAAACAATGTTACCTACATACGTGACAGTTCTCCGTTACGGACGCGACCGCTCTGAAGCGGCACTAAAAGACTGCTTTAAAACTTTCACAGACACCTTACACAGAAGACACGAAGCCTTTCTTTAAAGTGAATTTCGTTTTGTATTAATTGTCCGGACCTGAAAAATATATCTATATCGAAATGTCTAAACAGAACAATTTAAAACGAAAGAAAACAGACTGCTCTCTGCTTATGAAATGAAATGTGCATTTCTATCTGGTGCATTCACTAGCCTACTGCGAAGATCGCGAGTCAGCATCGTCAACTCCATCTTGACTTTATTAATAAACAATCAACATGTCTCCTTGCTATATTTGACATATTCATAATCATTGCTTTTGCCGGTTCTTTGTGACAGCTTTTAGGTGCTTTATCGGCAGCGCCGCCGCCCTTACTGGAACGCGTCACCACGGCATCAAAAACATGATTGCGTGATGAAAACATGAAAAATACCACATAAACATAGCCTAACTGTTTAGAAAGAAAACACAGAACGAATAGCCTAATGCTCATACGTCTATCTCGCGAATGTAGTCTTCTTCATGCCATCTTCACCATTAGCCGCTTTTCCTCTGGCCAGCGCGAGCACAGAGGCCGAAATCATACCCAACGGCACTCCTGTAAAAAATAAATCGCTATACAAATATATATCAGACGCTGCCATTTAGTCTTTAATTACAGACTTGGACACCACACGCAGCTATTGACTGACCACGAACAGATAATTTAGACTACTTGCATATTTCATTCGTTAATGTCTGGCGGTCTTGCTGCTTTTTTTTTTTTTTTTTTTTTTTTTTTTTTTTACAATTAAAACGAAAAGTCTGTTATAACGCAATCCTTACCGAACCTGTACCGAGTAAAATATTACTGAAAATTGATTAGTAATGCCTTACACTTCTGCGTTACAGCAAAACGTAATATGTTACTGTAATGCATTACTTTTGTACCTCGTTACTCCCAACACTGCTCATTGGTTGCCCTGCGGCAACTGCTGCAACCTACCACTGAGCCTCGCGCGCGACGTCACGTCCAATGAGGGCACTTTGCGCCCTTACGCTTCATAGCCCGCCAAAATGGGGGTGGCTTAGCGTATAAAAGCCAGGCTCGTAGGTTGTCTCACTGGTTTCATCAGCTGAAGCGAAAAGACACTCGTGGCGCCTGCACGGTCAGGTTACGCAATACTCGTTCCCTCTTCTAGAGAGAACCGAGGTTATGTTAGTAACCGAGTATCGTTCTCTTACGAGAGGTTTCTTTCATATTGCGTAAGCTAGCTTATGCTACGGGAACCCATTGTCAACGCCGTGCGCGTTCAGCCTCCCCTTCATGAGTCCCAGGGATTCCCGGGGAACATAGATAAGTGGGAAACAGGTGGCCAGCAATGCGGGCCAGCACATGTTATAAGCACATATCGGGTATACATTGCGGCGTCGCCGGTCCATAACTGTTCAACCTATAGTGCAGCTCAACCAGGAGAGCTAACGTCGCGTGAGGGAAGTCCGCGCATGATAATCTGGGCAGGACAACACACTGCTCACACTGACAGAAGTCTAGCCTGCAAGGCGGGAACTTCCAGGTTATAAAACCTAACAAATGTGGACGGAGAGGCCCAGCCTGCCGCCTCACAAATGTCATGAATGGAAATTCCGCCGGACCAAGCCCACGACGAGGCCACGCCTCTGGTGGAATGCGCCCTAACGCCCAAAGGGCATTGCAGACCTTTAGACATATAAGCAGATGTGATAGCTTCCACTATCCATCTGGACAGGCTCTGTTTCGCGGCGGAGAGACCCTTGGTGCGCCCACCAAACGAGACAAAGAGCTGTTCCGAACGCCTGAAAGAGGCGGAGCGCGTTATGTAAATCCTGAGCGCCCTGACGGGGCAGAGGAGATTCACATAGCACTCACTGTCGGATGCAGGCAGAGCCGAGAGAGAAATGACCTGCGCTCTGAATGGGGTGCCCAATATTTTAGGGACATAACCATGTCTTGGCTTGAGGATGACTTTAGAGTCATTTGGCCCGAACTCAAGACACGCAGCACTAACAGATAGCGCGTGTAAATCCCCCACACGTTTAACTGATGACAGAGCTGTCAGAAAAACGGTTTTGAGCGAGAGGTACTTTAGGTCCACGGAGTCTAGCGGTTCAAAGGGGAAAGCTTTCAGGGCCTCTAGGACCAGTGAAAGATCCCAGATGGGAACCGAGGGGGGTCGCGGGGGGTTCATCCGTCTAGATCCTCCAAGGAAGCGAATGACGAGCTCGTTCCTTCCTATTGACTGGCCGCGCGTCGACTCAGCGAACGCTGCAACGGCCGCCACATAGACTTTAAGTGTGGATGGGGACCTGCCCTTATCCAACAGCTCCTGAAGGAAGCTAAGCAACCCCGGGACCCCGCACATTCGTGGGTCTAGATCTCTATCGGCGCACCATTTGGAGAACACCGTCCATTTAGACGCGTAAAGCCGCCTCGTAGAGGATGGGGATGCCAGATTGAGCCGCGGGCTTGAGAGAGGAGGTCTCTCCTCACCGGAATCGGCCAAGGGGCTGTGTGGGACAGCCGCATCAGCTCTGGGAGCCATGTTTGATTCTCCCAGCGTGGGGCTATAAGGAGCACCGAGTGGCGCGTTTCCCTGATCCTCTTGATTACCTGTGGTAACAGAGAGACCGGAGGGAAAGCATAGAGTGGGAGGCTGGGCCAGATTTGGGCCAGCACATCCTCGCTCTTTGAAAAGAACATCGGGCAATGAGCGTTGTCTTTTGACGCAAAGAGGTCGACTTTCGCTTTGCCGAAAAGGCGCCATAGTAGCTGGACTGTTTGGGGGTGCAAGGACCATTCCCCCGGGGGGATGTGGTTCCTGGACAGTGTGTCTGGACCGTCGTTCAGATGGCCTGGCACGTGCGCAGCTCTCAACGAGCGCAGACGGCCCTGAGACCACATAAGAAGGCGTTCAGTCAGATGGCAGAGGTTTCTGGATCTGACGCCGCCCTGACAGTTTCTGTAGGACACCACCGACATGTTGTCCGAGCGGACCAGTACATGGTGGTCCTGTATGAACAGGAGAAAGCGTTTGAGCACGTTCTCAACCGCTATCATTTCCAGACAGTTTATGTGGAAGTGTTTCTCTTGGTCCGACCACAGGCCAAAGGCTGGTCTGCCCTCGAAGACGGTGCCCCATGAGATGAGACGTCCGTCGAGATGACCAGTCGGTGTGAAACAGCCCCCATCGTCACTCCCCGCTGGTACCAGTCGGCCGCTAACCAGGGCTGCAGAGCCGAAACGCAGCTCTGAGTCACTCTGATTCGCCTGTAGCCTGAAACCCAAGCCCGGTGAGGCACTTGGGAGTTCAGCCAGCGTTGTAGCCGGCGCATGCGCAGCAGGCCCAGCTGAAGCACAGCCGCAGCTGATGCCATACAGCCTAGCATCCTCTGGAATGTCTTCAGAGGTATAATGCTGCCTTTCTGGAAAGACGCGGCTAGCTGTCGAACACGGCGCGCGCACTGTGTCGATAAGCGGGCCGTTATAGCCACCGAGTCCAGTTCTATTCCTAGCTAGGAAACTGACTGACTGGGCAGTAATGAGCTCTTGGTCCAGTTGACCGTGAGACCCAAGCTTTCCTGATGGCTGAGAAGCGTGAGTATGTGAGATACATGGGGCATAGTGTTTACATGTAGGGGTGAGCACTGACTTGTGGGCACATTTTCTACACATAAAGCACACTCGGCGTGAGCCGGATGACCAGAATTTTTACTCTTTTTGAGATTTCTCTGGATCGCGGTAAAAACGGCGTTTGTGTGCAGGCGAGCGGGCTTGTGTTGCCGACTCGTTGGCTGCTATGTGTATGTCTGCAGTAGCCTTCACCGAGGGGACTGACAGGACGAGATGCTTCGACGGTGGTCCGGCCGCGGCGAGACCAGCGCGTCTTTTCCTCACTAGCGTTGCTAGGAGGGTTTTCCCTGCTCGGGCTTCAGCACAACCCTAGGCCGGGGTCCCCGGGGGGAGGCGGCCTGCGACCGGAGGAGCGAGATCTAGGGCGGCCGCCCTGTCGACGCTGCGGAGGCTGGGGCTGGGCGCTGGCTATCTTGATGTGCAGGCGGCTCAGGTGGGCAGCTTGCGGAAGAGCTAGCGCGTCGCGGCAGGAAAAGGCTCTTGGCCTGTGTGGTCTTCTGCACTTCGGAGAAGCGGTCGACGATCCCGTTTACCGCTGGGCTGAAGAGACCGGAAAGGGAGAGCGGCGCGTCGAGGAACACGGACCGTTCAGCTTCCCCCATATCTGCCAGCGTCAACCAGAGGTGCCTCTCTGTGACGGTAAACGAGGCCATGCATCTGCCCATCGCCTGTGCTGCAGATTTAGTGGCGCGAAGACAGAGATCCGTCGCACTCCTCAAATCCGTAATGGCGGCCGGGTCCTTGCTTTTCTCGTCCTACTCACGGAGGAGATCAGCCTGAAGGCTTTGCAGCACGGCCATTGAATGCAGGGCGGAAGCAGCTTGTCCGGCGGCAGCGAAGGCACGGCTGAATTAGTTCTGCAGGCTTTGGACAGGAGGGCAGTATTCCACTGTGGGGATAATGGTGTATCCCTTCTCGGCGGCGGCGGCCACTCGGGAGAGGGTCGAGGAGACATTAGCGTGGAGCCTCATGGAGAATGGTGCGTTCCACGATTTTGACAGCTCAGCGTGCAGCTCTGGCAGAAAGGGTGCAGATCTGGAAACAGGCTAGTGGCGGCGGCTGTGCAGGAAACAGCCTTCAAGCCTGTTGGGTGCGGGCTCCTTCGGCGGTGACCAATCGAGCCCAAGTTGGTCGACGGCCTTAGAGAGGAGGCGCATTAACTCGGCGTCCACGCCTGCCCGAGTCCTGCTGGATTCCTGGACGGATGAGGAGGCGGAGTGATGTGAACTCGATCACTCCTCACTGTCCGACGCCAGAATGGGCGGTCCAGAGGGTGGATTGACAGCGTTCTGTGTGAGGGCTTCGAGTCGAGCCCGCAGGGTCGACAGTGGAAGCGCTTCACAGTGCTCACAGCCGCCCATATCCAGGGCGAGGGCTGCGTGATCCGGTCCCAGGCAGAGAGCGCAAATCACATGGCGGTCTCCTGCGCTGAGCTGGGCTCTACACAGGCTGCAGGAAAGGCGAGGCATTTTAAAACAAACGCTTGCGGTCTTTTGTGAGAGAGAGAGTGAGTGTCGCAGCGGAGAACACACAAGATAGCAGTATAAAGGATACACGCCGGATGGCGTAGCAGGCACGGATGGCTGAAGGTGGCGAAGACGGCCAGCTTCTTCAGGCACTTTCCTCTGCTTGCTAGTCGCTGGATTCAATGGCAGCGGCTTCTCTCAGAGTCCAGCGATGCGGAGAGCTTCGCTGAAATGATGAAATCAGTGAGACAACCTACGAGCCTGGCTTTTATGCGCTAAGCTACCCCCATTTTGGCGGGCTATGACGCGTCCTTTTCTTTTTTTATGCTTTGAAGTATTAGTTGCTGAGAGCATACAAATAGTTTTTCAATTTTATTTTTATAACCTCATTTTTAAAAACAGTAGTTGAATACTCAGTAAAAAAAAAAAAAACCTAAACTAACCAGAATCCTAACGAGAGCATTGCCAATTAGATAAGTTGCTTACCAAGTAAAAGAGTTCAGCAGCGAGAGACCACTCACCCCCATAAACCCCTGCAAAATTTTTACCTGAGTCTATGCTATCATGGTATGTTAAGTACACAGGCTTAAACCTTTGCCTTTTTTGTTTTCATGTACTTTTAAGTTTCGAATCAATGTTGCAATTCATCTGGAAGGTGGTTGAAGCTGGTCTCAGCTGTAAGGCAGCATTTTGTTTCCTTTCCCCAGACTGCAGAGACCACCAGATTCAGGGCATATTCTTGTATGCTGAGTGAGATCATGAAAAACGAATGCCTCATTCTCGCTTTCCAAAAGCTTCCTACACACTGCCTATTTATCACCGCAGCTGATAGAGATAAAAGACGGCCAGAGTGTCTTGTTACTGTGGTGGGGGAACAGAGCTCATGCATTACCAGACTAGTGCAAAATGTCTGAATTAATGGTTATGTCTGAGGCTGGTATTCCTTTAATAGGAGAACTACTCTCATTTAGAAATTGTCCCTATATGAAGGTCTACTTTCAGTTTACTGGGGAAAATGAGGAGCGTTGTATTAAATTCCAGTCATTTGAAGAAGAAAAAAAAAGATCAGGAGAAATGTGATTGTCTGGGTAAATTATGACCTTGTCCTGACTTGTTTATAATAACTTGCACATAAAAAGTACACACACAGAGAGATAAAGAAATACCCAGCAAAATACGAACATACAGTTTTTAATGCATTGGTCAAGTATGTTTAACAGGAAAATGTTATGTGGATGCAGGAGATGAACCCAAATGCAGACAGAGTGCGATGAACACAAGGTTTATTGGTAACAAACAAGAAAACAAAACCCACGAGGGGGCAAAATACGGACAGGGCAGGGAAACTTAGACTGACAAGACTAGACTATGACTATACAAAAACAAACAATACTACTAATAAAATGTTCACAACGACATGACCTTCCACAAAGTACTCACAGGTAAGATAAGCACGGAGAATGATACACACATTATTTGACACAATGAACCGACCCAGGACAGCAAACACAAAGGGATTAAATAGGGAACACTAATGACAAGGACAGGTGAAACTGACTAGACAATAATGACAAGACGAGGATCACAAGGGGGCAGGGTAACGTAACGAGACAAAACAAGCACATGGCCCAAGCAAAAGGCCATGTGCTTGTACACAAAACATGGGTCTGTCATGATTCTGCCACAAGACCAGGGAAATCAAAAGACATGATGGCAGAATCATGACAGAAACCGCTCATTTGATGCAAATTCAATTTTTGTGGCAAATAGATATGTCAGATTGGATTTTGCAGCTCTTCACTGATAGCCTAACTAGCAGCAAACCTTTGGCAAAAATAGACAGTTTGCCTATGCAGCAAACAGGTTTTGGCAAGCTTCTGCCACAACTGGTACACATATTTGCCGAACTTTTGGCAAATATCTGCCACTACTGCAAACCAGTTATGTGACAAACCTGCGGTATAACAGCCAAACTCTCATTATGAATGGAAAAATATCTAAACCAAGTGTAAAAACTTTTACAAAAATAATAATAAATGTTACAAACGCCGACTCAAGGAACATTTTCAGCATCTGATACCAGACTTTTCAGAAGTTATGCAAATAACCTTAATATAAAGTCATTATAGCATCAAGGTGTGTTTTTTCTACAATTAAGCAATCTAATGATCAGGTATGGTTTGGCACTTAGGCGACATGTGTCATGGAAGGAGAACCTGAAGAATTTACTTCCTCCCCTCCCCCTTCCTCTCTAGTAGTAATGTCACTTAATATGCAACAATATTATCGATCTGACTGTACTGATGCTGTTGTATGAGAACTGAACTGAGCTGGATGATGACATTTTTTTTCAGAATTGCTTAATAGATAAAATGAGCTAATTTAATTATTGATGATCTTTAAAACGTACTCGGCTACTAACGTAACCTCGGTTCTCTCTAGAAGAGGGAACGAGTACTGCATAATATCTTACGCTACGGGGAAAACCTCTTTTCCACAAGATGTTGAAGCCAAAAATTATCCTTAATTTTGAATCAATGTAAAACGCGTTTTACAGCATGCAGACATAGGCAAGACGGCTCGCGTGCCTATTGGCTGACCTGCGGCAACAGCAGCAGCCTATCGAGAGAGGCCCTGCGTGACGCCATATCCAATGGGGGCGCTTCGTGCCCACTACGTCACATCCCGCCGAAATAGGCGTGGCCTTGACCTATAAATATAGCTCGACAGGCTGATACAAACTGGTTTTCACCGCCGAAGCGAACCAGAGCATGTTGTAAGCATGGCAAGATACGCAGTACTCATTCCCTCTTCTAGAGAGAACCGAGGTTACGTTAGTAACCGAGTACGTTCTCTTACGAGAGGTTCTCTCGTAATGCGTAATGTCTTACGCTATGGGGAACACAGTGTAACACCCTGTGTGTACTTGGGATCCAAAGTCCCAAGGGCAGTAGCCCGGGGCTCATATAGTGCATAATCACCATGGACTCACAGAGAGTCAGGGAAGAGAGGCTAGAAGCGTCATTCCCTATAGATAGTATCCCACAGGAGCTAACCATATTAACAGTGTACCATGCAGTCAGGGTGAAAAGCATTCAGCCTAAACTGGGTAGCAGTACGGGTCTTTCAATACCCATGGAGTTGTTCTATCGATCAGTGAGCGATGCATAAGCAAAACTCAGCATTATAAAACCTTATAAATTAAGACGGCGAGGCCCAGCCTGCCGCTGCACAGATATCCTGCAAGGTAATCCTGCTAGACCACGCCCACGACGAGACCACGCCTCCTGTGCAGTGCGCTCTGACACCCAAAGGACACTGCAGGCCCTAAGAAGTGTCAGCCAGCGCTATCGCATCGACTATCCACCTGGATAGGTTCTGTTTTGATGCGGCTAGTCCCTTAGAGCGGCCGCTAAACAAAACAGAGAAGTGCTCGGTCTGTCTGAAAACAGACGATCGGGACACATAAGTTCTCAGTGCCCTTACAGGGCAAAGGAGACTCGCGTCCTTCTCCTCGTTGTGAACCAGAAGGGCGGACAGGGAAATAACCTGGGCCCTGAACTTGAAGTTGAAGGATTTAGGCACGTACCTGTGCCTTGGTTTGAGTTTGACTTTCGAGTCATTAGGCCTGAAAGCGCTTGTAAATCCCCAATGCGCTTCACTGAAGCGAGAGCCATAAGAAACACTGTTTTGAAAGACAAATGTTTCATGTCTGACAAATGGATTGGCTCAAATGGGGCACCTTTCATGGCTTCCAAAACCGTAGAAAGGTCCCACACAGGGACTGAAGGGGGTCTGGGAGGATTCAGCCTCCTAGCTCCCTTGAGGAATCGCACGACCAGGTCGTTCTTCCCCAGTGACTGGCCAGACGCCGGTTTAGTAAATGCCGCTATGGCGGCCACATAAACTTTGAGCGTGGATGGGGATCTGCCCTTATCTAGTATCTCTTCAAGGAAGGAGAGAACTTCCATAACCCCGCAGTCTAGGGGTAAAAAGCCCTGAGCTTGACACCAGCCAGAGAACAAAGACCACTTTGAGGAATAGAGCCGTCTAGTAGACGGGGCCCTAGCCTGCGTAATTGTATTTAACACTCCCTCCGGGAGGTTAGCAGGTACCCGTTGATGGCCCATGCATGTAGGGACCATAGTTCCGGGCGAGGATGCCAAATCGAGCCCTTGGCCATGAGAGAGGAGGCCTTTCCACATCGGTATAGGCCACGGGGCAGTGCTGGTCAGCTGCATCAGGACTGGGAACCATGCCTGGTTCGTCCAGAGCGGAGCCACAAGCAGCACTGAGCATCCGTTTTCCCTGATTCGTTCCAACACCTGAGGCAGGAGCGATACGGGGGGAAAGGCATAGAGAGGGCAGCGGGGCCAGACGTGGGCCAGTACATCCCTGCTTTTGGAGAAAAACTTTGGACAGTGAGCGTTTTCTTGGGACGCGAACAGGTCCACCTGCGCTCTGCCGTACGTCTCCCACAGCAGTCGGATCGTCTGCGGGTGCGGCGACCATTTTCCTGCTGGAACATTGTTTCTGAACAGTCTGTCCGGTCCAAGATTCAGGTGACCAGGCACATGCGCTGCTTTCAGTGAAAGCAAGTTGTGCTGAGCCCAGACCAGGAGGCGTTCCGTCAGCCTGTAAAGGTTTCGGGACCTGATGCCGCCCTTGTGATTTATGTATGCCACCATTGACATGTTGTCCGACTGGACAAAAGACGTGATGTTTATCTTGGAACAGAAGCGCCGTAGCGCATTGTCGACTGCCATCATTTCCAGACAGTTTATGTGTAGAAGCTTTTCCCGTTCTGACCACTGGCCAAAGAACGGTCTGCCCTCGAGCAGCGCTCCCCATCCCAAGGTGGAGGCGTCCGTGGACACCACCTTCACACTCGAGAAAGTCCCCAGTCTCACACCTGACTGATACCAGTCGGTTGCTTTCCAAGGTTCCAGAGCTGAGACGCATTTCAGACCATGCCCGGGGTGGAACTCGCGCTTTCAGCCTTAACTGCAGTGGGCGCATGCGAAGCAGACCCAGCTGGAGTAGCGAACTTTTCGCCCAATTGACTGTGAGACCCTGATTCTCGAGATGCTCAAGTAATATGGTCCTGTGTTCTATGAGCTCTGAGTGTGATCAAGCTAGAACCAGCCAATCGTCCAAGTAGTTCAAAACTCATATGCCCCGAAGTCTCAGGGGTGTGAGAGCCGCGTCCATGCACATTGTAAATGTACGGGGTGCCAGGGACAGGCCGAACGGCAGAACTGTGTATTGATATGCCTGGCCCTCGAAGGCGAACCTCAAGAATCACCAGTGACGTGACGCTATTTGTATTTGGAAATAAGTGTCTTTCAGATCTATTGACATAAACCAGTTCTTTTGAATAACTTGCGTGAGGATTTTCCTGCTTGTAAGCATTCTGAACTGGCGTTTCACAAGCACTCTGTTCAGCTGTCGCAGATCTAGAATGGGTCTGAGACCTCCGTCTTTTTTCGGTACCAGAAGATATTTGCTGTATAGACCCCCTTCGCTCTGAGCCTGAGATAAAGGTCCTATGGCCCCTTTGCTCAGTGGTTTCGCTATTTCGGCTCGAAGTAGATTCGCTACCTCGTTCTTTACCGTAGTTTCGACTCGTGCCGTGTAACGGCAGGGACGTCGAGCGAACTGCAGCGAATAGCCTCTTTTTATAGTGTTCAGCACCCATTCTGACACCCCAGGAAGCTTTGCCCACGCATTTGCAAGAATAGCTAGAGGTAGAATGAAATCTGGGCTCTGGCCGCAACGTACTGGCGACCGGAGAGCTCTGGTGTGCTGTAAAGTGAACACTGTGCTTGCAGCATCCGAGGCGGGGAGCACGCTGATCACAGCGGGCGGTCTGGCCCCGCTCGATTTCTCTATGGCAGTTTGCAAAGAGGAAATGAGCGGGATGAAAACCGTGGGTTTTAACATGTCTGTGAGTTAATGTGGGCGCGTGACAGCGGGCACATTTACTACACTCAAAACACCGTCTGCCTAAGCTGACTGAATGTGTGTTGGCTTAGTTTTTTACAGAAACCGCGGGACATGTATTGGGTTGTGGACACATTCACTACATGTAATGCACAATCGACATGAGTCGCTGGCCGCGCTCGACTTCTCTAAGGCAGTTTGCGGAGAGAGAGCGAGCGGGACAAAACCCTGTGGGGTTCAACATGTCTGTTAGATAATGTGGGCGCGGGACAGCGGGCACATTTACTGCACTGAAAACACCGTCGGCATGAGCTGACTGAATGTGTGTGTTGGTTTCGTTTTCACAGAAACCTTGGGACATGAGTTGTGGGCACATTCACTACATGTAATGCACAATTGACACCATCGGCCGTGGCCGGAATACAGAAAATACACTTCATGTGATTTGTGACCCGTCACAGAAACCAGGGACACAAGTCGGCAGCACAACTTTCGAGCAAAATGAGAAAGAAGAGTTTTTTTTCAAAATTGGTGATTTTAAATTTTTTGGAGAATCTGTTAATTGAAATCACGAAGAAGCCTCTCCATGTTTGAGGTAGCAGTATTGGTATATTTAAAAGCTTACATTTTGAGGTTGAAATCGGCTTGTTTTCGGAGATTCTAGCATGCAGTAGGGGCGTGGCGTGTCATTGTCTGTGTGTATTTCCATAATGAATAACCCGGCACTTTTGCCCCCGCCCTCCAAGTGAACCGCATGGCTACTTATTATGCTGTGCTCTGGCCGGCTCTATCTGATATCAAAATTCAATGAAGATGGATGCCGCAAAGATTGTCGCAGACGAGCTGAACCGTCTGGCAGTTACACCGAAAATGTTTTCGCCGCACTTTGTGGCCTCGGGGAAACTGAACCGGAGGTATGGGCGCGGCGCGTGCGCCCTCAGTGCTTGAATACGGCGGCTCGGCTCGCTGACAGCGGTGGCTGGCTGTTTCAAATGTGACGTCCCGATTGCTTTGAATGGGGAACGTTTTGTGAACAGGGAACAGAGTTAATGGACTGGCAACAATCTCCATAGAACATGAACTGGCACAGAGAATCGAAATAGAGGATGCAGTTAAGACCTTTGCTGCGATGAAGGCCTGCCGTGCGTGTTTCTGAAATGTAAGTTAAGCTTCATTTGCTCTTTAGTCGTTATTTAAGATGCTGAACCTGCTGATGATATAATGTGCTTGCGGACATTTCATTTGTGTGTGTATATGCACATAAGAAAGTGGTGTAAAGAGATTTGCAACAGTAATTTAAGGAGGTGAAATGTGATTATTTGGAAAATTCCAGAAATGACTGCTTAAAGAAAAATGCCAGCAGGCATTTGCCTCCTGCATAAACTTTAATATTGTTGACATTTTGGGCACACGAGCGTTGCGCACTATTTGCGTTATGTGTAGGCCTATGGCATATTGGTCTTTGTGTGTTGTTGCTGGTTTTGCATTATATGTATATGGCATATTGGTCTTTGTGTGTTGTTGCTGGTTTTGCGTTATATGTATATGGCATATTGGTCTTTGTGTGTTGTTGCTGGTTTTGCGTTATATGCAGGCTATATGGCTTATTGGTCTTTGTGTGTTGTTGCTGACCGTTGCAAATAGAGGGGCAGCACTATTGTTTTTCGCCTAGTGCGGCAGAAGTGCACTCATTCGAAGTGCAAAAAAAGCTGTAAAGCACATTGAGGAGCTTTACAGGGGGTATGGCTTATCTAAATGAGATGTAAATGAGCCCTATTGTCACCCCCAGCAGCAGAGACAGGTGAGAACTGCACAATCTTTAGAGGTCGTTTTCTCATCTTTGAGCTTTTTTAAGTGCCTACTTTAAAATGGCCACAACTTCTCCAAATATTATCAGATTTCCACATGTTACACATCGTTGGAAAGCTTGGAGATTACACTTTCAGAATCTATGAATAACTCAAAATGCCCCAGAACCGACTTGTGTCCCTAGTTTCCGTGACCGGTCACATTTATCTGGGTCGCAGTGAAAATGGCTTTTGTGTGCAGGCAAGCGGGCCGTGGTACCAGCTTGTTTACTGCAGAATACACTGGAACAGTCGCATTTTCTAGGACTGAACGAGCGAAAAATTTTCGGTGCATTTTTTTATTACACTCATAACACCATCGGCCATGGCCGGGATACCAGAAATTACATTCTCCATGTAATTATCTTGGTTGCCGTAAAACGGCTTTTGTGTGCAGGCAAGCGGGCCGTGGTACCGGCTTGTTTACTGCAGAATACACTGGAACAGTCGCATTTTCTGGAACTGAACGTGCGAACATTTACGGTGCGAGTCTGAACCCGGCGACACTTAAACACCGTTGCTTACCTAGGAGGGCTAGGAAGACTTTGAGGCGTCGGGCTTCATCTCAGTCTTCGGCCGGGGCCCACTAGGAGGGGAGCGGCGTCCGGCAGAGCGAGAGCAGGCCGGACGGGCACCTTCCACTCAAGGCTGAGGGTCATCGGCTCGGATTCGATGCTGGCCCGTTTCCCTGACGACTCGCGGGCAGAGGGGGGGGGGTCCACAGAGCTCGCCCAATCCTCACTGTCCGACGCTAGGATAGAGCAACTGTCCTCCTCCACAGAAGCAGCTATCTCGTCGTCACCAATGGCGGAAGCGGCAGCGGATGGCGGCCGCTGTCCATCGGTGAGTGACTCAAATGAAGATGGCGAAGCTGGCGGGCGAACCGGCGAGCTTTCACAGGCTGGAGAAGGCTCGGGGACCTGTTGAGTACGGTGCTTTATATGGCGCGGCACTATAGCGGGTGGAAGTGCAGACTCTGAGAAAAAATGCCAGGTGAGTCCTCAGAGTCGCCATGGCAAGAGCTCGCAATGATGGCAGCCGCCGACAGCGAGCGCGAGAGCTGCATGATCCTCACCCAGGCAGGGGACGCAGATGAAATGGCGGTCCCCGTCGCTGAGTGCGACTCGGCACGAGCCACAGTAATGAGGCATCTTTAAAAAGACGCTTGCTCTTTTAGATAAGAGAGAGAGAGTGTGAGTCGCTGTGGAGAAATCACACTCTCAGCAGATGTAAAAGGATATAGGCGCCGGAAAGCGTAGCAGGTACGGCGACTGAAGGCGGCGAGATGAAGGCCAGCGGCTTCAGATTTGGAGGCTCGTGCCGCAGAAGGCTTATTCTCAATGGCGCGGCTTCTCACTCTGGATCCAGCAATGCGTGAGCTTCGCTGAAGAGATGAAAATCAGTTTGTATCAGCCTGTCGAGCTATACTTATAGCTCAAGGCCATGCCTATTTTGGCGGGACGTGATGTAGTGGGCGCGAAGCGCTCCCATTGGATATGGCGTCACGCAGGGCCTCTCTCGATAGGCTGCTGCTGTTGCCGCAGGTCAGCCAATAGGCACGCGAGCCGTCTTGCCTATGTCTGCATGCTGCTGCAACGCGTTTTACATTGATTCAAAATTAAGGATAATGTTTGGCTTCAATATCTCGTGGAAAAGAGGTTTTCCCCGTAGCGTAAGATATTAAGCAGTACAAGAGAACCTCTCCTAAGAGAACTGAACTGACTTCAGCTGAACAACAGCCAAAAATGCATAATTTTCCTGTTATCACTTGAAACAATCTGCATTGTATAAAGTGCTATAGAAATAAAGGTGCATGGACTTGACTTGACAAAGACACAATTCACACAAAATTCTTAAAATAACATTTGAAAGATGATAAATAAAGGGTCTCAAACATAATTGTAGTATTTCTTTAAAAAAATAAAAATAATAATAATGTCATGCATTGCAAGTCTACATTGAAGAAATTCAGGCCCTGAATTTGATGGTTTCAGATTTTTTACAGATTTCCGTAATCTGATGTTAGAGAAGATATAATCTGCAGAGTATTCACAATGTTTTAATTTACTTCCACCCCTCTCATCTCCATGAATATGCTCCAGTGTCTTAAACTGTAATGGCACTGCATTAACATTATAACAGTCAAGCAGTGAGATCCATTAGGTGCTGCACAAAAAAACATCATGTTGATGAGAGCAGATGGCAGATTTCTATACCAGGCTCAAAACTGGCTTCATTTCAGAAGGATATTCACATTGGGTATTTTGTGCACTCTATTGGTGATGTTTTGAAATTTCTTTTTTACATAAAACTTGCTTTTAGTTTTGTGATCTGAGGTCTATTGCATCTGCACAGATATGCATTTAACATTTAATTCACCTTTAATTCCACAGGAAAATGGAATACAAATATTGATGACTTACCTTGTTTTCCTGAAAAAAAAAAAAAGTTTTCACTGAAAATATTCCTCCTACTACCACCTGCCACACACAATACAAGCAGGTCATACCAAGTCATGTTCAGAATGGAATGCTTGGTTATTTATCTTTATTTATTTATTTATTTATTTATTTATTTATTTATTTATTTTAATAATAATAAATTGTCCACAGTATACACACTACAATAGACTATTCAAAACATTGTCGTGGTTTTGGCAAACTATAGAATATAATTAATGGTTTGCCTGGTGGCGGCCATCCCTGGGTTGTGGCCACCATAGAAAATTAAAAAGTTGCTCTGACACCACTGTATATTAGGATGGACGTAAGTCTAAAGAGCACAACACAGTGGGTGAAGTTTCTCCTGCTCTGGTGTAGTGAATGGTGGAGGACAGAAGGCTTCAAGAACGACCGACATGGTCGATAATGAAATAGGAAGATCTGACCGCCCCTTCTCGTTACTACCACGAAACCTCTCCATCCCCGCCACCTTTGGTGCTTCGGGGGGGCAGCTGTTTCCAGCGAATTGTTAGATGTTCCGTTGCTTCCTTCTTTCATCCAGAACACGGAACATCTAACATCCCCTCAAAAGGAAGTGATAAAGTTGATACCACTATCAGAGAGTCTGGCAGCGTGGAAACTTCTGCCAGGCATTTCTGCTTGGTTATTAAGCACAGTGCAAATAGGATACAGAATACAATTTATTCGTCGTCCTCCGCTTTTCAACGGCGTGGTCTCCACTTCCGTGAGACCGGAGCTGATGCATGTACTGTCAGAAGAGCTACAAACTCTTCTGAGCAAAGAGGCCATAGAGCATGTTCCTCTTCCAGAGAGGGTGTCCGGCTATTACAGCAGATACTTCCTGGTTCCCAAGAAGGACGGGGGGTTGTGTCCAATCTTAGATCTTCGGGATCTTAAACTGTACAGTCAAAGCACTCAAGTTCAAGATGTTAACCGTCAAGACGGTCGTGTCGCAAATTCAACATCCCGATTGGTTCGTCACGATCGATCTGAAGGACGCATATTTTCACATACAAATATTGCCACAACACAGGAAGTTCCTGAGGTTCGCTTTCGGGGGCGAGGCATACCAGTTTCGGTTTCTTCCATTCAGCCTAGCCTTATCACCCCGCACATACAAAAAATGCATGTATGCAGCACTGGCTCCATTACGACTCCAGGGCATTTGCATTTTAAATTACATCAACGATTGTGGCTCAGTGGCTCTGCTCCCGGGAGATCTAGCCAGAGTTCGCCAGCAAGGGTCTTGCCTCTTACTGATTGCGCCGCATTGGCCGAACAGAGTATGGTTCTCGGAAATACTAGGCTTGTTTGAGATGAGCAAAATCTGCGCAGAACCGATCACCGGATATCAGCGCGTAATGCATGCCCGTTAGAAATGTGTCCATGGGCAGAGTTTAAGTAGGTTGCGAAATTGACAGATCCTGCAAATCCCCAGTTCACTTTAGTGAAGTATTGGCCATTAGAAAAAAAACATCTATAGAGTCAGAAGCTTGTCAGGCGCTGACTCTAGTGGTTCACAAATGGGTCTTGACTAGCCCCTCCAGGACTATGGCCAAGTCCCAAAAAGAGAAAACTCTAAGGCCGGGCATACACTGTGCGATTTTCGTTCGATTTTGAGCCGAATTCTGACTCGTGCGACTCTTTTTCGGGTTGGGACGATTTTCAGCTTTGTTGTGCGCCGTTTGTTGTGCAGTGTACAGGTAGAAACGAGAGGCGATTAACCTCTCCCGATCGGCAATCGGATGGTCGGATGAATTTCTGGCATGTCAGAAATTTTGGTCTCTCCTCGTGACTATATCGCACAGTTGAAGCAGAGCTACGAACCGATTGCCCTAAACTCATTGGTTTTTCCCTCACTGCGCCTGCGCGAAAAATGAATGTTAACCATTTCTATCTGCAGCAAAAAACAAAACAAACAAAAAAAAAAACGAAAAGATCTTTAAGTTCTGTAGTTCAAAATAGCTACAAATTACTGTTGCTTACCTTCAGTTTGTCCAGTTATTACCAACGTCTTCAAAGCCACCTGCGATGTAACACCGTGCCTCTTTTATTAATTTGTTAAACAATGTTTTTGAAATAAACCTGTTTTTAATTTTCATTGATGACTAATTATTGCAGTGTTCGGATATATTATAGACTGTTAATATAATTATATGCCTATAATTCATTGTAATTGACCTAAATGTTTTAGACAATTTTCAATGAGGAGTAAGTTTCTATGTAATATTTTATTATCCTCACAGGTGATGTGCTGTGAAATTATTGCGTGGCAAATTAATCATAATAGCAGATCAATTTAATAATAAAATTAGCCTTTCCTAATAATGATAATTCAATAATACTAATAATAATTTAATACATAAATTGGAAATGCTAAATCATCTTGATATTGATATCTGGTGCTTGATTTGACAATATCTCTGGATACATGATATCCTCTAGGCACAACCCAGCACGGGGGTTTATCGCAAATATTTCACACCTATAGTGTGCAGCAGTCAAGTCGCAGCTCAACATTCAGACCCTATAGTGTGAGCACATAAATTCTGAGCTTTGGCTTTACATTGCATGCAATTTACTTATTCAGTGTGAGTAGGAACATTGCTGAAATCGAACAGACATTGCACAGTGTATGGCCGCCTTAACAGGAGCCTCAGTCGCCTCGTTCCACGGATGAGTAGGCGATCAGAGGGTGTTTCCCGACTGGAGCCCCACCAATCAGGGCATGGCAAGCCGATATGATGGCCACAAATACCCTGAGAGTTGCGGGGCATGATCGTTTTTCATGCAAAAACTCCAGCACTGGAACCATCTGGCAGTAAACCTTTCAAAGACATCCAATTTAAGGGCATAGATTCTTCTTGTGGAGGGAACCCTAGTACTCAGAATAGTATTGGTTGCCCTGCCTCAACTGCTGTAGCCTACCACTGAGCCTTGAGCGTGATGTCGCACCCTCTACGCGTCACAGCCCACCAAAATGGGGGTGACTTAGCGTATAAAAGCCAGGCTCAGAGGCTGCGTCACTGGTTTCATCAGCTGAAGCGAAAAATCGCTCGAGGCGCCTGCACGGTCGGATTACGCAATACTCGTTCCCTATTCTAGAGAGAACCGAGGTTACGCATGTAACCGAGTACGTTCTCTTACGAGAGGTTCTCACGTATTGCGCAAGCTAGCTTATGCTACGGGAACCCATTGTCAACGCCGTGCGCGCCCAGCCTCCACTTCATGAGTCCCAGGGGTCACCGGGGAACATAGATAAGTGGGAAACAGGTGGCCAGCAATGCGTGTCAGCACATGTTATAAGCACATACAGGGTATACAGAGTCCATATAACTATCCACCATATAGTGCAGCTCAACCAGGGGAGCCAACGTCGCGTGAGAGTAGACGTTGGAGAGTAGACATTGGACAGTCTGTCAGTGTGTGTGGTGTGTATACTCTGCCCAGTTTATCATGCTAAATGATAAACTGGTCAGAGTATACACACCACTCACACTGACAGAAGTCTAGCCTGCAAAGCGGGAACTTCCAGGTTATAAAACCTACCAAATGTGGACGGAGAGGCCCAGCCTGCCGCCGCACAAATGTCTTGAATGGAAATTCCGCTGGACCAAGCCTACGACGAGGCCACGCCTCTTGTGGAAATGCGCCCTCATGCCCAAGGGGCATTGCAGACCTTTATACTTATAAGCGGATGCGATAGCTTCAGCTATCCATCTAGACAGGCTCTGTTTCTAGGCGGAGAGACCCTTGGTGCACCCACCAATAGAGACAAAGAGCTTATCCGAATGCCTGAAAGAGGCGGAGCGCGTAATGTAAGCCCTCAGCGCCCTGACGGGGAGAGGAAATTGACATCACCCTCACTATCGGATGCTGGCATAGCCGAGAGAGAAATGACCTGCACTCTGAAGGGAGTGCCCAACACTTTAGGGACATAACCATGTCTTGGCTTAAGGATGACTTTAGAGTCATTTGGCCCGAACTGACGATAGAGCTGTCAGAAAAGCGGTTTTGAGCGAAAGGTACTTTAGATCCACTGAGTCTATCGGTTCGAAGGGGAAAGCTTTCCGGGTCTCGAGGACCAAAGAAAGATCCCATATGGGAACCGACGGGGGTCGCGGGGGATTCATCCTTCTGGCTCCTCTAAGGAAGCGGATGACGAGCTCGTCTCTTCCTACTGACTGGCCGCGCGTCGACTCAGCGAACGCTGCAACGGCCGCTACATAGACTTTAAGCATGGATGGGGACCTGCCCTTATCCAGCAGCTCTTGAAGGAAGCCAAGCAACCCCGGGACCCCACACGTTCGTGGGTCTAGATTTCTAGCAGCACACCATTTGGAGAACACCGGCCATTTAGACGCGTAAAGCCGCCTCGTAGAGGGAGCTCTGGATTGCGTAATCGTGTTCATCACTCCTTCTGGCAGGACAACGGGTACCCGTTGATTAACCATACGGCAGAGACCAGCGCTCTGTCTGGGGATGCCAGACTGAGCCGTAGGCTTGAGAGAGGAGATCTCTCCTCACCGGGATCGGCCAAGGGGCTGTGTGTGACAGCCGCATCAGCTCCAGGAACCAAGTTTGATTCTCCCAGCGCGGGGCTATAAGGAGCACCGAGTGGCGCGTTTCCCTGATCCTCTTGATTACCTGTGGTAACAGAGAGACCGGAGGGAAAGCATAAAGTGGCAATGAGCGTTGTCTTTCGACACAAACAGGTCGACTTTCGCTTTGCCGAAAAGGTGCCAAAGTTAATGGACTGTTTGGGGGTGCAGGGACCATTCCCCTGGGGAAACGTAGTGCCTGGACAGTTTCTCCTGACCGTCGTTCAAGTGGCCTGGCACATGCGCAGTGCGAGACAGCACCCATTGTCACTCCCCGCTGGTACCAGTCGGCCGCTAACCAGGTCTGCGGAGCCAAAACGCAGTTCTGAGTCACTCGGATTCGTCTGTAGCCTGAAACCCAAGCCTGGTGAGGCACTTCTAGCGTTGTAGCGGGCACATGCGCAACAAACCCAGCTGAAGCCCAGCCGCAGCTGATGCCATGCAGTGATGCTGCCCTCCTGGAAAGGGTGTCGAAACACGGCACGTGCGCTGTGTCGATAGGTTGGCCGTCATAGCCAGAGAGTCCAGTTCTATTCCTAGAAAGGAAACTGACTGACTGGGCAGTAAAGAGCTCTTGGTCCAGCTGACTGTGAGACCCAAGCTTTCCAGATGGGTGAGAAGCACTGTTCTGTGAGATAACAGTTCTATCTCTGACTGTGCTAAAATCAGCCAATCGTCCAAGTAGTTCAGGATTCACAGGCCTTTCGCTCTCAAGGGGGCAAGAGCCGCATCCATGCACTTCGTAAATGTATGGGGTGCCAAAGACAGGCCGAACGGGAGGACGGTGTATTGATATGCCCGGCCGTCGAAGGCGAATCTCAAGAATGGCCTGTGACGGGGGACTATCGGGATCTGAAAGTATGCATCTTTCAGATCGAGAGAGATAAAACAGTCCCTCTGGCGAGTTTCCGCGAGGATTTGTCTGGTCGTGAGCATTTTGAACGGCCGTCTCATGAGAGCTTTGTTCAAATATCTCAGATCTAAGATCGGTCTTAGAGCTCTGTCCTTCTTGGGTACGAGAAAATAATGCTAAAATGCAAAATATGCTTCCACATGTATAGCTTGGGGCAGAATGGACTCCGGGTTCCGATTGCCACGCTTCGCGGGCTCGGGAAACTGAACCGGAGGTGTGTGCGGGGCGCGTGCGCCCTCTGATCTCGGGAACAGCGGCTCGCTGACAGCTTTGACTGTCTGTATCACTTGAGATGACCCGACCACTGGGCATGGGGAATAATTTGTGGCGGCATTTAGTGTGAACGGAGCCTGAGACGAAGTGTTTATCAGTAAGCGTGAGCGCTCGTGGGCGGGCACGTGACTTACATTCATAACTTGGCCGCTGTGAGGCTGTTGCCGTATAACAGAGCGGGCAGCGAGTAGGTGTGAGCACAGATTTGTGGGCACATTCTCTACATCTAGCATTCAAGTGGCATTTGCCAGCTTAATATGAGTGGGCTCTGTGTGCGTGTGAGACAGGTGGGGCATCGTGTTTATGTGTAGATGTGAGCACTGACTTGTGGGCACTTTTTCTACACTTAAAACACCGTCTGCGTGAGCCGGATAACCGAATTTGCCTGCTCGGGCTTCAGCACAACCTTGGGCCGTGGTCCCCAGGGGGGGGGGTTCCCTGTCGACGCTGCGAAGGCTGGGGCTGAGCTGGGCGCTGGCTAGCGTGTCGTGCAGGCGGCTCACTTGGGCGGCTTGCAGAGGAGCTAGAATGTCGAGGCAGGAAAAGGTTCATGGCCTGCGTGGTCTTCTGTACTTCGGAGAAGCGGTCGACGATCCCGTTCACCGCTGGGCCGAAGAGACCAGTAGGGGGGAGCGGAGCGTCGAGAAACGCGGAGCGCTCTGACTCCCTCATATCCGCAAGCGTCAGCCAGAGGTGCCCCATTGCCTGAGCCGCGGATTTAAATCTGTGATGGCAGCCAGGTCCTTGCTTCTCTCCCTTCTCAGCAGCACCGTCCGCTCAGGAGAGTGCCGAGGAGACATGTGAGTGGAGCCTCGTGGAGAATGGTGCATTCCAAGACTTAGAAAGTGGCGGCAGAGCGGGCCGAAGCTGTCGGCTGCACGTCCGGAAGGGGCGGAGAAAGAGAGAGTGAGGCTGGCGGGATGCGATCCGGCGAGCACTTCACTGTGGCCACAGGCTCCGGCATCCTCTGAGCACTGTGCTTCTTCTTGCACGGTCCAGAGGGTAAAGTGACAGCATTCGGTGTGAAGGCGTCGAGTCGAGCCCACAGGGTCGACAACGGAAGCGCTTCACAGTGCTCGCAGCCGCCCGAATCCAGGGCGAGGGCTGCGTGGTCTGGGTCCAGGCAGAGAGCGCGAGGCTCAGTGTTAGGCTTTAGCAGTTGCCGCAGGGCAACCAATGAGCACGCAAGATGGCCTGCTCTTGGTCTGCTGGGTGCTGCACTGCGTTGACAATAAATGCAAAATTAAGGATCATTTTTGGCTTCAATATCTCGAGCAAAGATTACTTTACCCGTAACGCAAGCTAGCTTACGCAATATGAGAGAACGTCTCGTAAGAGAACTCTCGCGAGCGCAAGGCGCATGTGTCGGATTCTGCAGTCGCGCGCAGTTGCTCTCCACCGACTGCGCTTATCAAAAGCAAGATGGGAAACGACTTGCTGACGACACAGCTTAATGTTGATTTTGGTTTAAACAACCATGATGTATTGTTCTCTTTTAAAATGTTTGATTTTAAAACTCGGATATCATGTTTTATGTGTATATGTTATGTGTGAATATTCCTAAACTCTCGGACAGTGCGATCTCTATGGGTTATGCAATGTAATTTTATTATAAAAAAAATAAAAAAAATAAAAAACACACACACACACACAAAAAAAACACATAGCCTATGTCTGTATTAAAGAAAACATTATTGATAAACACTTATTTGGAATGGAATTAAATAAGTACATTGGGGGTCTTGTTCATTATATTTATTTTCATATAAAAGCAACAGAACTTTACATCCAGTTTATTAGCAACACTGCGCATGAGCGTGAATCCCGTGATATCCATCATTGATCTCACAGGTGTCAGATCCACTGCGTGAAGCGAGAACTGTCCGGCTTGCCTGCGCTTTTTTCACTCCTCCTCTCACTGCAGTCGCCTACTCTCGACTACAGTTCAGGCGAGGCAAGGCGCATCTCAAACAAGCCTAATATCTCTCCTTGACGGCTCGCCATGGGCGATTCCGAAGAGGAGGGACCTTCTGTCCCAGGTGGAGGTGACAATATTCCATCCCAGGCCCGACCTGTGGAACCTTCATGTTTGGCCACTGATGGGTACCAACTGAGGGGCACTAAGCTTTTGCCTGAGTTATTGAGACCATTCTATGTACTAGGGCCTCCTCCACTAGAAAGAGATATGCCAACAAATGGGGTATTTTTGAAAGGTGGTGTGTTGTGCATAATGCAGATCTGGTCAACTGCCAGATTTCTTCAGTTTTGGATTTCCTGCAATAACAATTATCAACAGGCACCACTCTCAAGGTTTATGTGGCCGCTCTTTCGGCCCTCGACGCTTTGGTTGACGGTTGCCACTCGGGAGACATCCACTGCTTGCTCGCTTCATTCGTGGGGCCAGACGACTGAGGCCTCCCGTAAGAACCAAGATCCCTTCATGGGACTTAGCAATAGTTCTCGAAGGTCTGGTTGAGACCCCCTTTAAACCTCTAGAGTCAGCATCTGACAAACTTCTGACCCTAAAGATGTTTTTTCTTATGGCTATACCCTCTCTAAAAAGAATCAGGGACATGCAGGCTCTGTCAATATTGCCATCCTGCTTAGACTTTGCCCCAGGAATGGTGAAAGTGATTTTGCATCCTCATCCTGATTACCTGCCTAAGGTACCTTTCTCGGCTGTACATCCGGGCACTCTAGAGGCCTTCTGTCCTCCACCGTTCACAACGCCGGAGCAGGAGAGATCTCACAGACTAAGTCTAATTCGTACTCTTCAGACCTATGTCCTCCACACTAGCCAGTGGCCTAAGTCAGAGCAACTATTCGTTTGTTATGGGGGCAGCAACAGAGGCGCTGCCGCAACCAAGCAGACCATTTCACATTGGGTCAGGGATGCTATTGCTCTATTGCTGCTATTGCCAACGGGTCTAAGGGCTCACTCCACCAGAGGGGTCACCTCCTCTGCTGCCTTGGCAAGAGGTACCCCCTTGCAGTTTGTTTGTGATGCGTCAGGCTGGTCCTCTCCGCACACATTCATACGATTTTATAGTTTGGATGTTCATGCCACTCCAGGCTCTCACGTCCTTGAGTCGACATCACAAGCTAATGTCTAGGGCTTTCTTGCGTTCTTGTGAGCACAACTACACAACCGTAAGGAGTCCAGACACCTTCAAGCACGGTGGTGTGGGCATTCTCGTTCCCAATGCGCTAAGCAAAGCAGCATTGATTGTAGCTTTTGAAAGGGAATGTTCCGGGTTACTTGACTGTAACCCTGTTTCCTGAAAAAGCTACAATCGATGCTTTACTGCATTGCAGTGCTGATGAACTTCAGACAAAATATCTTGGCGATGCACCTGTGGCTCATCTAATAGCCATATATCTATATTACTTCCGGGTCGATTCCATCGACATGTTTACACACTATATTCACAGCAGGTCACAATTAAAGACGTTCCCAATGCGCTAAGCAGTGCAGCATCGATTGTAGCTTTTTCAGGGAACAGGTTTACAGTCAAGTAACCCTGGAACGAATTTTGTCATAGTTTCCGGTAAGGAAATTAACATTAGAGTATCAGATTATATTACACCACAATTATTTTACAATGAAAAGAGACACTTGCCAATAAGTGAGAATAGCTGTGTTGTGTATGTGTTTTTGTCATTTATATATGGTAGAAAATGTCTTATTTCCCAGAATAAAAACATGACATTGTGATTCCTGTGATGTTTGTATGGGTTAGGAAACAACACAGAATTCATTGTATTTTTACAAATAACAGAAGGCTGAACCATAATGACCATTTATGACCACTTAGGTTCTCAACTATTAAATTAACATTAACATGAATATTTACTGTATGCACATTTATAAATTATTTAATTGCAAATCTAAACATCTACAATTAACAAATAGCAAAAACAAATTATATGTTAAATAAAGCACAACAAATGTAATTGATTGATTAAGTAAAAGCCACATAAAAGTCTTGAGATGATACACTCAAATATATATTTATGTAATCTTAACTGAACTGCGTAATTATCCATTGCCTTATAAATACATTACAGGATAATGTTTTTTTATCAGGCTTGTCAACTCCTATCCATGATTAAGGATAAAGAGGGGTATAAAGAGGTATGCCTTGTTTGAGAATCATCCATCAGCCACACCATTGTGTGGTTGATAAAAAAAATAAAAATAAAAACTTGACCTCAGGATACCCCAGTAGAACTGAAATTGTTGTAAAAGTGCACTATCTAGCTTTAGCTAAATTGTTAGTCATTGAAATTAGTAGTCATTAGTATATTGAAAACTCTTTGGAGGGAAAACCATTGGCTCAGTATGCTCATTAAATGGCTCATTAAATGTCATAATAACAATTAAGCAAATAAAAACAGTCTTAACAAAACAACAAGCAGAACATTTTATAATGTGCAAAGTAGAAGGGTTTTCTCTGAGGAACCAAGAAAGGCATTGTTTTCTCAGAAAAATCTGATGAATAAATAATTGACAGTGCATAATGGACAACCAAACAAACTTATTAATCTTTTTTTTTTTTAAATAAAATAATAAAATAAAACACAGTACGAGCATTCGGACGAACAGTGGTACAGTGCTCATTCAGTAAATGCACAGCTAAACAGATGTGTTTTGAGTCTGGATTTGAATGTGACTACTGTAGGAGCACATCTGATCTCTTCTGGAAGCTGGTTCCAGCTGCGGCTGGCATAGTAGCTAAAAGCGAACTCGCCATGCTTAGAGTGAACACTTGGTATTTCTAGCTGATGTGATCCTAATGTTCTGAGTGATCTGTTGGGTTTATATTCAGTGAGCATATCTGCAATGTATTGAGGTCCTAGGCCATTGAGTGATTTATATACCAGTAATAATACTTTAAAATCAATCCTAAATGTAACTGGCAACCAGTGTAAAGACCTGAGGACTGGTGAGATGTGTTCATATTTTCTGGTTCTGCTCAGAATCCTAGCAGCAGCGTTCTGTATGAGCTGCAACTGTCTTATGGTCTTTTTTGGAAGGCCAGTGAGGAGTTCATTACAATAATCCACCCTGCTGGTGATGAAAGCATGCACAAGTTTCTCTAAGTCTTGACTGGAAACAAAGCATCTAATTCTTGCAATATTTTTCAGGTGATAGTATGCTGATTTTGTTATTGCTTTGACATGACTACTGAAACTAAGGTCTGACTCTTGAGTCACACCAAGATTCCTAACTTGATTTTTAGTTGTTTGACCCCTAGACTGAAGGTATGGGCCTTGAGAACTTCATCTTTGTTTCCAAACGCAATGACTTCAGTTTTTTCTTTGTTTAACTGAAGAAAGTTTTGGCACATCCAATTGTTTACTTCATCAATGCATTGGAAAAGAGAGTTCATGGGGCTGTAATCGTTAGGCGATAGGGCTAAGTAGATCTGTGTGTCGTCTGCATAGCTGTGGTAAGCGATTTGGTTATTTCTCATTATTTGGCTCATTGGGAGCATGTACAGGTTGAATAGAAGTGGCGCAAGAATTGAGCCTGGAGGGACTCTGCATGTCATGGATGTCCACTCAGACTTATGATCGTCTCTGGTTACGTATGTAACCCTAGTTCCCTGAAGGGAACGAGACGCTGTGTGACAATGCTTTGGGAACGCCCCTGCGTGAGTGCGTCATGAAGCACGTATGAAATCAGTCCAATGGCGAGGCTGGTGACGTCATCGACCAGGAAACTATATAAGCACCCCAAAACACAAGCGCGTCAGCTTCTGATAAAACTGAAGCAAGTGCTCACGGGCATGCTGGGAGTATGGCACAGACACGCAGCGTCTCGTTCCTGCGTGACAACACTTTGGGAACGCTAATACCAATGCCGCCATATGAGCAAGAAGATATAGCAAGAAGAAATACAGTCTTTAGAGTGAGGAATTTCTCAGAAACTTCTTCAATGAGCTCGAACGGTGCTAGAGAGAGACCTTCTAGAACAACCGCCAGGTCCCAGGTCGGCACCCTCGTGCGGACTGCTGGCCTCAGCCTCAGAGTGCCACGAAGGAAACGGGTTACAAGTGGGTGTTTCCCGAGAGAAACTCCACTCAAAGGGACGTGGTAGGCAGATAGGGCCGCCACATACACCTTCAGTGTGGAGTGGGATAACCCTGTGGAGAAGCGCTCCTGAAGGAATTCCAGCACTGCACCCACTGGGCAGTTAACTGGTTCCAGCTGGTGTTCTCCACACCAAGAGGTGAACATTCTCCACCTCAAGGCATATAATTTCCTAGTGGCCGGAGCTCTGGAGTGGAGGATGGTCTCCACGACCTCAGTCGAAGGACCAGATTCTATGAGCTGGGCCCCTTCAGAGGCCAAGCCCACAGCCTCCATAGATCTGGGCGGGGGTGAAGTATCGACCCGCTCGCCTGAGAGAGAAGGTCCCTCCTGGTCGGAATCTCCAGGGGAGAGCCGTCGAGGAGAGAAATTAGGTCCGCAAACTCGGGCCGGCCAGTACGGGGCTACCAACAGTAGACTGACCCCGTTCCGGCGAACCCTCTCCAGAACTCCTGGGAGCAGCGCAATCGGGGGAAATGCGTACAGGCGTGACCTCGGCCACTCCTGTACCATCGCGTCCAACCCCAGAGGGGCTGGAGGACTTAGGGAAAACCACAGTTGGCAGTGTGATGTTTCCCTGGATGCAAATAGGTCTACCTCGGCACGACCGAAATGTTTCCATAGGAGCTCCACCACCTTGTGGTTGAGTCTCCATTCCCCGGACCTCAGCCCCTGCCTCGACAGGATGTCTGCCCCCTGATTTAAATAGCCCGGGATATAAATCACCCTCAACGAAAGAAGCTTCCCCTGGGACCATAGAAGGATCTGGCGAGCAAGCTTGTATAGGTGTATTGTAAAGGTGGCCTTGCCCCACCTTTCTCCCTTTGTGGGGACCACCCTCAGTACCCTGACGTCTGTGGCGTCAGGGCTTCTTCTTCGACGAAGCCTTCCTGGCGACAATAACCGTCCTCAGATCGGCTTTGCCCCTGGAAGACCTCGTCTGAGAGCGCCGCGCCTCGGCCCAGTCTTGCTGGGGAGGAGCACGAGACGCGACGCGACGCTCCTTTTCTGTTGCGCCCTGTGCGAGGTGCTACTCGCAGCCGGGGCTGCTCTTTGCCAGCAGCCCCAGGGACATGCACCCTGAGAGGGAGGAACTTCTGGAGCGCTGCTGCCTGCTTTCTTTCTTCCTGAAACCTCTCGATGACTGTATTTACAGAGTCACCAAAGAGGCCAGTGGTCGACAGCGGGGCGTCCAGAAGGAAGGATTTCTCTTTCTCCTTCATGTTAGATAGATTTAACCATAAGTGCCTATCCTTTGCCACCAGGGCTGCCATAGAATGGCCTACTGATCTGGCCGTCTCCTTGGTGGCACGGAGAGAGATATCGGCTGCCTGACGTAACTCTCTTAATACATCAGCACTCATTTCCTCCCCTTCACTAATGTCTTTCAATAAATCAGCTTGATAAGCTTGTAAAATAGACATCGTGTGTAAACAAGATGCTGCCTGTCCGGCCGCCGAGGAAGCTTTGCCCACCAGAGCCGAGGTGTTTCTTAGTGGTCTGGTGGGCAACGCCGGTGTCTTAAAGGACGATGCCGTGACCGGAGAAAGGTGGCTCGCCAACACTTCCTCAGCCTTAGGCATCGCCCCGTAGCCATAAGTTTTAGCCTCAGAAATATTAGAATATATAGATGTCTGTTGTGTAAATATTCTGGACGAAACCGTTTTTTTTCCATGATCTTGACACCTCGGTGCTGATCGGGCAGAGCCCGTCTCAATCCCCGCTGATAGATCCATCTGCGAACCTCACGATTGAAGCTGTGCCTCGTCAGCAGCGGGAGCTGAACCGCGGGGAGCGCGCACCGAACCACTCTTCACGAAGAGGGCACGGCGGGAGCAGAGCGTTTTCATAGACATACGCTCGCAATGCACACAATCAGCTCCCTCGAGAGCTGACTGGGCATGCTGCACTCCCATACAAACAACACACAGATCGTGAGTGTCCCCACCCGTGATATAACGTGGGCAGGGATGAACACACTTTCTGAACTGCTGTTCGCTCGCCATATTATATATATATATATATATATATATATATATATATATATATATATATATATATATATATATATATATATATGTGTGTGTGTGTGTGTGTATATCGTCTCTTTATAGTTTTTTTATATGTGAAAAACTGTCTGCCTAGCAAATTCTAAGGACAGACAAAAAAACTTGAGACACAGACTGATATATTTCACACACAGAGCGCTTGCTGAAGACTCAGAAGCTGACGCGTTTGTGTTTTGGGGTGCTTATATAGTTTCCTGTCCAATGACGACACCCGCCTATGACGTTCCGTATCACCATTGGACTGATTTCATATGTGCTTCATGAAGCACTCACGCAGGGGCCTTCCCAAAGCGTTGTCACGCAGCTCGAGTTCCCTGATAGGGAACTCCAATACTCACATAATAACCTCTCCCTCCTAAGTATGACCTGAACCATTTTAGGACTATCCCAGAAAGCCCGACCCAGTTTTCCAGCCTGTCAAGAAGTATGTTGTGATCGACAGTGTCAAATGCAGCACTGAGGTTGAGTAGTACCAGCACTGATAATTTGCTTGTATCAGTATTTAAGCGAATATCGTTTATTATCTTTATGAGCGCTGTCTCTGTGCTGTGATGCAGTCGGAAACCAGATTGAAAAATGTCAAAGTATCCATTCGAGCTTAAGAATTTGTTCAGCTGATTGAATACAACTTTTTCAATGATCTTGCCTATGAAAGGAAGATTTGAGATCGGTCTATAGTTGTTTAATATGGTCTTATCCAGATTGCTCTTTTTCAGGAGGGGCTTGACAATTGCAGTTTTCAGGGAGTTCGGAAAACTCCCAGAGAGAAGTGAGGCATTTACCACTTCTAGGAGATCTGCTTCTAAACAGTTAAACACACTTTTGAAGAAAGATGTGGGAAGTGCGTCAAGAGCACAGGTTTTAACAGAAACTGTCTAATTCCAACATTAGTTGATAAGGTTTCAGAAGAAAGCAGTATGTTTTTTGGCTCTCTTGAGCTTATAGTGTTCTCATTGGCCAAGTGCACAAGCAGCTAAATATAGATGTCACCATATATGTAAATGAACGGTCAGCTTGTCGTCACTCACTGTAAGAATCAAAGATGCTACAACATAGCACAGCTTCTAATTATGAAACTGCCTAGATTTAAATTCCAGAAGAAATGAAGTGAGAATGTGTTGTTTTGTGTTTTAACTCAAAATTAGAGGTTTTTAGTATGGCACTTTTTAATAATTTTACTTTTACTAAGGTAACTTTTTAATGTCTTGTTAGTTGACGCTTTTGTCATGTTGTACTGTGTTAGGCTAAATCTTCATTAATCCGGTTCAACGAGGGCGGAAGCTGAGGCTGAATCCATATGCAGTCGTTTATTGAAAATCCACAGCAAACAAACAAAAATTAGCAGGCAGATAGTATAAACTTAAGACAGGTGGAGGTAAGACACAATTAGGCAGTCCAATCCAAGCAACAGACCAAAAGGGATTATCCAAGAGGCAAAAAACATAATAAAGCTGGCAATGGTCATACACGAGATAAACAATACAATGACAATATAACACTTAGTAAAGCAGGTAGACTGGCAATACTTCGCGATGGCCTGTTAGCTAGGCCATGCTTAAATGTCTCACAAACAGGAAGTAACCAGTGAAGCAGAGGGAGTGGCACACAGTCAGTATTCGGGAGTGGGCTCCCTCTGCTTCCCCTTAGTTACATCCGGATACATTTGAAAATTCCGTTTTCGTTTTAAAATCGTTTTCGATGTTTCTATGTGGATGAGAAACTTTTGGAAAATGCCTGAAACGCTAAATTCACCTTACTGCGCAGGGGCAGTGCTCCTCTGCCCAATGAACGAACAGTCTATGATTATACTGTAATTCAGCCAGTATTATAGGTCAGTGTGGACGGAGAGCCAAAATGGAGATAAAAAGATGAGTTCTCAAATGAACACAAGACCTTAGTTTAGAAAAATCATCTGCTGAAGTCTATTCCAGATATAGATATGCATACTTTCCATGTGTCTAAATACGGTTACAGACGCTCAACTTGCTCTCAAATGTTCATGGACCAGATTGGACCGTATCAGTATGACGGACAGCCTACCTATAGTAGCTCATAGAAACAGCTACTAATGATATATATAATATATGGTTGTCACTCCTCTACTGCAAGCTTAATCTTGTTCTGTACACAGAGAGATTGGTCATTCCTCATGTAATTTGCATAAGTAAATCTGCATAAGTGTACAGAACCGAAGTGAACAACTAGCTGGTAATGCAATGATCATTCTCTTTTGGGCACTGACAGCTTGTCAGAGCTGCTAAAAAATCAGAGAAACAAGAACGTGTCTTGACTCATTTGACGCATTTTGATTCTGTCTCTCTCCACTGCAGTTTCTCTCACAAGATCTGCAGTCTCAGGGAAGCAGGAACAGTCTCAGTCTCCAATTTTTAATATTACTTTGGTCACTCCACCAAATGGATTGAATGAAACTACTGGCATCCATGTTTCTTGTTTACTACGAGAAGTCAGAACTGTTTCTATCTCTGTCAATCATGGCAATTTCATTGAGCTACTCAAATGTAGCGTGCATGGGGGTAACAGTGAAATGAAGGAATATTTCTTTGTAGGTTACACTTCTACATTCTACTATCTATGTCAACTAACTCTCATTAGAGTATTAGTAGACTAGAATAGTAGACTAGGCTAGAATAATTTGAAATAAACTTGTAAAGTTACTTATAGTCAGTAGGATGTCTTTTGGTGGACCATCGAAATAAAGTGTTACTGTTTTGTATGACAAACATTAACATGTTATGATGTTGTGATAAGGGCTCAAAGCTAACACACTTACCATAAAGGTGACCATTATCCATTATGTGATCAAAACATATCCCAAGATTCCTAGTGCTCCATGAGTGTAGTCCCTGGGAAACACTCCAGAACCTCCAAGCATGATGAAGTTTATCATTAGACACTGGGATCGCAGGTATGTTTTCATGCGTCATTTGATTAATAGAATAATTTCTGTGTAACGTCCTTATACATTGTTGTCTCTGGTGGGACTCAAAAGTGAAGTGTTGATTAATGGGAAGAGGCATGGAAATGGTAATCTCCACTTTTGAAATCCATGACCTACTTTTTTGCACTAGTTTTAACTTCCACCACTTCTTAGGACCTTGTTCTCTCATTTCTTATCTTTAGTAATAAAACATTTCTGTCAGGTCACCACCATAGATCCTGTGAGTCAATGTTTTTTACACACACACACACACACACACACACACACACACATATATATTAGTCAGTAGACTTGTGCCTGTTTATGTAATGCATCATTAATACAATTCACTTTATACTTTTACTCAAAAGCATCTTACAATATATTTCAACCTCAGATTCAGATATTGAATTCTCCTTCATATTAAAATCTTCAGTATTTTGTTTGACAAGGTCAGTCAACAGCTATTTCCTACATTCAAGATTGAGATGATAATGAGATACATTGCATATATTTTGTGCAGTCATTTAATATTCCTTTTGGGTTCAGAAATGACACAGGTAGTTGTAGGCATCAGGCGACCTTGGACAAAATGCCTGTTAATCAGAAACTGCTCTGCTTTCAAATATGACTTTCTGTAATTACTGATGGAAAATTGACAGTTGGACAAAATGTTTCAATGTCAATGTTTTGGGGTCCAAAGTGTTCTCTGTAGAAGAAAAATACAGAAGTTTAGTATATTTAAAACTTTCATGCATCAGACTTCCCATAGGTTGCTAAGACAAAAGATCAATATTTCCTCTGCTAGGCCTCCAAGCGATTCAGGATGCTAAAGCTAATTAAAATTGCCCTTAAAACACATACTGACATCTGCAATATTATTTTAGGTCAGCATAACCTATTCTCTGCAACATTTCTTCTAGAACAATATACTCTAAAATTGATTTCTTTAGCTGAGGCAAGCCATAGTTTGTGGAATTTCTACAGAGTTTATAGATTTAGAATGATCTAATTATCTTTGAATTATTTACAAAAAGGTAATCTATTCTGTTCGGTTTCAACAAGACATGTAAAGGACATTGTTATGTTCTAGACAGTTGTATGCATAAAAAAGAGTGGTTGATGTTTAATCATCTAGACTAGACAAATGTCACAGTTTCTGGCCCATGTAGAAACATGAAAGATGATTAACCCCCGGTTTCACGGACAAGGCTTAAGCTTGTCCCAGACTAAAATGTATGTTTGAGCTGTTTTAACCGAAAGCAACTTGCACTGACATATCTTAAAACATGACAGTGCCATTGTTTTGTTTCAAGATGCACATCAGTAATGTTTTTTTTTTCCTAAGGCACGTTTATAAAATCTACTTAAATGCCCTATTCCTGGCTTAGTCTAAGCCTTGTCTGTGAAACCTGGCCTATATCTTACAAATATGCTCTAATAATGTTATGAACTCCAGTGCAGAACTGTCTGTGGAATTTACACTAAATGGACAAAAGTATTGGGGCACACTTCTTGCTAATTTAATTAAGGTGTTGCAATCAGACCACACCTGTGGCACCTTATTGCCACAGGTGAATAAAATCAAGTCTGCACTTACAAACATTTGGGTCATTCTTAAGAACTCAGTGATTCAAGCATGGTTCTGTGATAGCATCTTTACAATAAGTCAGTTTGAGAAATGTCTTCCTTGCTAGATAATCCACGGTCAACTGTAAGTGGTATTATTGGAAAGTGGAAACATTTAGGAAGAGCAGCTACTCAGTCCCGAAGTGAAAGACCACATAAAGTCACGGAGCGGGGTCAACAAGTGCTGAGGTGCGTAAAAGTCATCAATACTCTGCTCATGCCATAGCTAAAGAGTATCAAACTTCGACTGGCATTAATATCAGCACAAAAACTGCGCGACGGGAGCTTCATGGAATGGGATTTCATGGCCAAAAAACTGCATGCAAGCCTCACATATAAGCGTTGGATGGAGTGGTGTAAAACACGCCACCACTGGACTCTAGAGCAGTGAATATGTGTTCTGTGGAGTGATGAATCGCTCTTCTCTGTTTGGCCATCTGATGGGTGAGTCTGGGTTCGGTGACAGGAGAATGTTACCTGTCTGACTGCATTGTGCCAGCTGTGAAGTGGAGGAGGGATGGTACGGGGCTGTCATTTGTGGGAACAGTTTGGGGAAGACCCTTTTCTATTCCAGCATGACTGTGCCCCAGTGTTCAAATCAAGGTTCATAAAGACATGGTTGGATAAGTTTGGTGTGGAAGAACTTAACTGGCCCGCTCAACGCCCTAACCTCAACCCCATCGAACACCTTGGGCATGAACTGGAATAGAGATTGTGAGCCAGGCCTTTTGATTCAACATCAGTGACTACACAAATGCTCTACTCGATGAATGGGCAAAAATGCCCACAGAAACACTCCAAAATCTTGTGGAAAGCCTTCCCAGTGGAAAGAAAGTGTTTATAGCTGCAAATGATGGACCAAGTCCATATTAATGTCTATGTATTTAGAATGCAATATCATCATTACAGTCCCTGTTGGTGTAATGGTCAGGTCAGGCCTGTAAATGTATTTGCTTACGAACTAAATACAAGCAGGTGGGATCTAATTAATGAGCAACCAATGAGACAAGCTAGTGGTCGGAAACAGAACTGAGGAAAACGAACTAGATAACTAAGGCGGGCAAAACAGGAACCGAATACAATGAAAATGAAACCAAAACAGAGCATAACTGTGACACAGTGGACCTTGAGGTTCAGTGTTAAGAAACCCCTGTCTTAATGCTGCGTTCACTCCATGTCGTAATTACCGTAATGATTCGGAACTGTAAAACGCCTTTATGTGCTCGTAGAACTTGTAATTATAATGTGTAAACTAGTAATTGTCTGAGAGCTACAGTACTACGTGGCTGCAGTACCATCTGACCCCTGCAGATTTAAGGTGTGTACGCCGCTGTGCAGACCGATCAGTGTATTACATCAAAGTACTGCGTGAGTGATTCGAAAGCATACAGAGCTTTATTTACAGTAATTATGACATGCCGTAAGTATTATACTTTGACACATAACTGATCCCATACCATTATTGCTACAAACAATAACCTGAATCAAGTGTTTAGATTAATGATTGTCATGCTGAAGACAATATAATGGCAAATACATAAATAATAGCACATACTTAGAACAGAGGTGTCCAATCCTGCTCCTGGGGGGTATTCCAAAAACACTATTATAATAACAATATTTATTTTATTGTAATCTCACACATCATGGATCTGCATTCAAATGTTTTTATTTGTATTTTATTTTTGCAATGGGACTATGCTATAATGTATTTCTATAATAAAATACATATGTGATATGTCTTATTTAATTACCATCAAACAGTTTAGTTCTTATTCTTAGTTTTGAAAAATGTAATATTAATGAAAAAGATTGAAAAAATAAATGCACAACAACCAATAGGTGGCTATATGCACTAAGCATGTAAATCGCTATTAAACAAAAGAAGATAAAGGAAGTAGTATGGCTTGCTTTTTAGCGTCCGTTCCCATTGTGACTTGTTGATTCATCGCTCTGTTGAGAATGTCTGTACTCTGAGTTGGCTGTACTTACACCTGGATGCGTTTTTGGAACCAGCATACCTCAAGTAAGCAAGGTTTGGGTTAATCAACCGAGAGTTCAGGGTAAGATATCCTTGCTTTCTCGAATACACCCCTGGAGTGGCAACATAAAAGATTAGCTGTTTCTAATAATCTGGAAGAGCTTGATTAGCTAGAGGGTGTTGCGGGTTGGTTCAGTGCACCACTTCAGATGTGTTTAATAAGGGCTTAAGCTAAATTCTTCAGAAAGGTGGCATTCCAATAAGAGGGTTGGACACCACTGACTTGGAAGAAAGGACCCAATATATATCTAAAGACCAGGGTTGTGACCAAAATGGCCCTCAATACCCTTTTTTTCTGCACTATCTGAGGGGACAGCCATTTGTAGTGATGTCCAAAATCACAGTGGACATTACAAAGTGCAATCATTCAATCTCATAATACACCACAATAACGAGTGTACCACCAATGTACACTAAACAGCTCACTGCTACCCATGCACTGTGAATATATCACAGCACAGTGTCTCGGGAGAAGATGACATCCACAACCCTTTTTTTTTTCTTGCACACGTTTTCATTCACTCCCTCAAGTGGACTATAATAGTGGAATAATGAATGGAATAGTGAATGAGGATATAGGCAGTGATTTTGAATACTCCATGGCTTCAAAACCCTAGAATTGTGGCATTGAGCATGGTCAAGCATGTTTTTGTATGTAAGTATCTAGTTTCAATATACAGTTTTGCCCCCACTCCACATTATTTTGCCAAACATTAAAAATATAAAATAAAATGTCATGATAGAAAACAGGCTGTCAAGACATACCATCTGTGTAACGGTTCCATTCATTTATAACAGCTGCCGAAATATGACAGCCTTGCAACGAGTGCAAAGTATGTTTAGCGTGATAATGTAGCTGTGATTTTATGGAAAGATTATCAAGAGAAGCGCTGAAAATGCACTGACCTTAAGCAAAAAATAAACTGTCATAGACACAAGCAAACAAATTCAAACTATTGCCTAGATTGCAGCTCAGTGATAGGAGATATAAGCGCCTGGGCAAATACTGAAACGCCTGGGCAAAGTCTTACAGATCATTCATGCATAAAAATACACAACATGTATAACACAGTGACATGCCATCCAATTCATATATGGTACACTCTACTCCCTGGTACGGTTACTGAACTGCTTTCTGCTGTTACTAACTTAATAAGAATTCCATGAAATCCTTGTGAAGTTATTAACACTAACTGACCCATATCCTGGGGTGTGCAAACTTTTGAGATGCTGTGGGGAGAGGCAGTGAAAGTGTGGGTCATATTTCTTGGTTTCCTTTTGAAAGGGTATTTGTTGTGGATACTTAGATTAGGTGACTTTGTTTATACTCTGTTTTCTCTGTGAGACTCTATAGCCTGTGTTTCAGAAAATCAGTTCAATACAATATGTTAGAATTTTGTGTCAAAATATTCAAAAACCACTTGCACAGTGTTATATATTTCTTTCAATTGTTTGCTTACATTATCCTAAATGTTTCCAAGACTTAGTAAATTCAGAGAAATTCACAATTTTAAATAGTACCCGTCCCTTGTAACTTGTCGCCTGTCAATGACGTAATATCCACGTTATCCCTGGTTTCCGCTTGTACTGCCATAGTACAACTGCGTTATGTCTAGTGGCTGGCTGTTGTTGTTTCGTTCAAACATTATGGACCTAGCCTGGATGCCAGCCGAACTTAGCTCCGCCCTGTTGGAAACTTTTCCTTCAGAGACCAGGAGACATTGGGATATCTTTCAATGCAGAAGTTACTCTTTATTGAGGACTTTGCTGTTGCAATGCTCTAGTCATCCAAGTCTAAACTCAATAGCTTAAGCATAGTGTGTTTTACCTTTCAAGGGGGAGGGATTTACATAGAGGTGGAGACAATCTTGAACAAAGCATGTAAATGTGAAGTACAGGAATCAGCACGTTACCGGAAATTCCACAGCCCTGATCTCGTCAGCATAACAGTGTGATTCAAATGCAAATTTTCTGATCCAATCAGCCGGACTATTCAACGACTGGGACAGGGGCTCCGAGAGCCATTAAAACAAAGGGTGAGAGTTTCAATAATCTGACTCATCTAA
This sequence comes from Siphateles boraxobius, assembly GCF_051911475.1. NCBI lineage: Eukaryota > Metazoa > Chordata > Actinopteri > Cypriniformes > Leuciscidae > Siphateles > Siphateles boraxobius. The sequence continues at coordinate 1,301,495 of NW_027508722.1, read as the reverse complement.
TTTACAATAGAGAGAACAGGACAGGCAAGGAATCTCTTGCTGATACTAAATTCAGTCTACTAAACTTTCTCAGTTTATATACTATTGTATTGGAACCTAAATTAAACATTTAATAAATTTGTTACACTACAGCCCACAACATTTGAGGTCGGGAAGTTCGGTCTGGATTTGATCCGTTGAGAAGCAAGTATGCCCGAACCAGAGTTGTTCGGACCAATCAAGTTGTCAGGGCGGGCTTTATACGATGATGGACAGATGATCAAGAGTAACATAATCATCCATGTCACCAAAGAGAGCTTGCGTTGATTTCTTTCACAACAAAGAACTGCTTCCATTGGAGAATTTAGATGTGTAGATTCAGCCATTGCGTCTGTTATAGAAGATGTAGACAGCGCATTCATTTTAAATGAGGAACAGAGAACCGCAATCTAGGCATTTATCGATCCAATTGAGTGCAGAGGCATTTTTTTTCCTGGTTCGGTTGAAACACCCCATAATCACAGCCTAATGGAGCAGTTTCAGACTCACATTCTGACTAGAATCTGAGTATGACGACGTCAGGCTATTATGGACCATGACAGCATATCAGCATGGCGTTTTCGAAATGCCGAGAGCTCCACGTCCTTGACTCACTTTGATTTGACAGAACTTCACGAGTCACGACTTGACGGTACTCACGCTCTTGCATGTTCTTTATTAGACAAGTGAGCAAATGAACATAAAACGAATCAATGTTATATAGCTCAACATGATGAAATGTTAGAATACGATCAGTATGTTATTCTAATGTTGATCTAGCTTACTGCTAGTCTCATACAGCCAACAAACTAACACATAGAATAACATTATAACTTTCAACACACTCCAATGCAGTTTAGTGTGATAGTGTAGACTAAGTGAGACAGCGCTGCGTTGCCTCACAAGTTTCATTCGTCTAATAAACTGACCTGTGTGAGTATAAATTCAGCACTTGCGAGTAGTTCGGTAGAATGAAATGTCCTTATTCCTTTATATCCGCGGACTCGCGTGTGGCGCTGATATCTGTCTCTCATTAGCAATTGCGCCTTGCTTCGTACCACAATCATGTTAAAAAACATGAATGTTTTCACTCATCCATAAACAATATTAGATCCATCAGCATGACGGCAAGTTCCATGATTCCGCTTATTCACTGCGTCATAAACCTACGCCTTTGTTATTGTAAGAGGTTAGCGGCGAAACAAATTACATTTTGTAGCTTTAATCTTAAATGGAAGTTAATATTTAATCATTTAGTCATTTAATCATTTAGTTAACTACATAGCTACATTGAATTCAGTTTTAGTTGGCAGATTGTTTTAGTGGGCAGTTGTTTTACCACCCGAAGGCTCAACAGATTCAGACAAATTTATACTACTGTCAACTTAATGGAAGCAGCATCAACACCAACACCAAAGCAGTTAAAGCATTTATTGCCATGAAAATAATTTTAATGGGTGAAGGGAAAATGCTTGCAGTGATGGGTTACTGGCCATATGACACAATATATGACAAAATAGCAGGCATCATGTCAGTGAAGAGCTTCAAAAGCTTGTCCAGGATGCTCCATTTTCAAGATTTAATTTACAACATGACTTCGGTATCCAACGAATAATTGTTTTGCAAAGCAAACATGTGCTGAACCACGTTAAAACTTAGCACATCAGAATAGTGTGTACCAACATTATCTGTTGCTAGGAACTGTTTGCTTCCATTTCACTGCCAGTAATGTTTGGCCTTTGCTGTTGTTTCCAAGAATGGTTTGTAAGAATATTAACAGAAAGCAATGACAGAAAAATATATTGTTATCTAGTATTTTGAAATGTATCTGTGTGGAATTAAAGAGACGTTGTATTATAAATCCATTCATAAATACTCTGTATAGTTGTTGTTTAACAGAATGTGTAAAATGTTGTAAGCATTGACAAACAAGAATTCACTTTTTCCGCTTTATTATGAGGTTGACAAGGTTTTCATTAATTTATATTTCTAAGTTATCCATCTATAACACTTCAACTAAACAGTGAACCTAACAAAAATGACCAAGCTCAGTATATATTATACATGTAAATTCACAATATTTAGGAATGCTAATATAAAACAACAACAACAACAACAACAACAACAACATTATAATGGTTATGCTAAATGTTACCACAGAGTTGTACAAGCACTGTTGCCTGTACTATTGAGCATGTATTTGACCGACTTAATAACAGCAGTGTTTTTAAATTTAAAACACTGACATGTCGGTCCTGCAGCTGTTGTCGAGTTGTGTTTAGCACGTTATGTGTGATGGTGCTGTATTTGTGAATGACCACAACTGCAATTGTCCAGAAAGTCCAAGGGTTAATATGAAGCTGCCGCGATATTATGAGTTTGTGCCTCTGGAGCCTTACTTTGTCCATGTGATGCTAGCAACATGGTGAGCTGTATGGTGATAAGAAGATGATGTAGTCCACATGGTGCTGGTGCTTGAGAGTCCAAAACTTCTAGTCCAACTTTACCTCACTCTATTGGGAAGTAGCGGGACTACTTCACCCGTATTGCGGCAGAGGTGGAAAATAATCAAGATCAGCTGATCGTCATTTCCCGATCCCGCTTCCTTCTATCCACTCCCATAGCCGCGGGAACATCTTTTATCAGGGGCCGTGCTGTGGTAGAGTATTTTAAACATAATCCTAATATTAAACAGCCCAAACAAGAAGATGAACATACAAATGAATGAGGACAGAGTTATAGAGAACGCTCAGAACTCATTATACATTTTAAAACCTAGCACACAAATCTGCGGCTTACCTTATGATACTCGCTCAGGAGTAAAAACGTTTAAAGGAATAATGCAAGACACGGGCAGTGGAACGGGGAAAAAACGCAAGGTCTAGACTCTCGAGGCGCACTTTAGTTTAACATATTTTTACTTCAGCACTGCGTTTTTAGAACGCAGATAGTTCTAAAACTATCTTTGATAGTTTATCTAATGCAATGGTATTGAAACATTTTTAAGAGTCTTATGTATATCCAAATACTTGTTGGCCAAAGTATATAGATAATATGTAAATAAATACACATAGATATATTTTAATTGAATTATAGGTGAGCTTATAGATTAACTGTTGTTCCCGTTCAGTCTTAAATCAATCACCACTGGCCTCGTCTCAGAGACTTTGAAAAAAAACTACCATCAAATTCTCACAGACCTGTTGTATACCCCTCAAACTTCCCACCTCAATACAATTATCTAGTCTGTAGTTAACTGTGAAATTCCTTCGCACCCCAATACAGATGAAGGTGTGAGAGATGTTGTTATACAGCACAAATGTGCATCTGCATGGAGGAGATAGTAGACAGATTGACCAATCAATTTTGTAGTAGCAGTTAAACACACACAAACTCTCAACTTGGTCGATAGAGAGATTAGACCTCGGGGAAGGGCTGTGTACTAAATTAGATGTCTGAGTATGTACCAACTGCTTGAACACTATACAACTAGTTTTCTCCTCTTTCACAAAGAATTTAAAACATTATCAAATGTTTATCAAAAGTTATCAAATAAGAGATTTAACTGTAAAGATGTTTCATTCCTGTATGTCAAACTTTTACTCCAGTGGATTTTTCTCAGGGAATGTTTATTTTGAAAGTACACTTCAATAAAACTACACTGAAGTCAATCTATATACTGATTTTGAAACTGGACTGTTCGTCTGGACAAGTTTTCACATGTGTTTTAGATTTTATCATTTTATACAATTTATTAACATTTTATTGCAATGTATTATATTTATAACTTTTGATTCGCTAAATGTATTTTTTTGCCACCGTTCATATTTTTGCTGTTTCATAAATTTTTATATCATATTTTAGTATGATAGTTTGTATTTTGCTGAAAAGCCTATAATAGGCTGTGTAAAGGCAGATTCCATTGTAATAATCCTATATCTAAAGTGTGACAGGGGTTGCCATGTATTAAATGACCTGTATCTGTATCGGTTTTGTTTTTTCCTGGATGATATAGTAGTAGCTGAAGTGTTAATGTAGAACTACTAATCAGCATTACTTCCAGCATAGTTACCTATTAATTATGGACCATTATTCTAAAGTGTAACCAAATGTTCTTCACAATATAGAGATGTTTTTTTTTCTCTCTTTTAGTAACAGAAGTGGTTACTAAAGGGTTATTTGGGAAGGGTTCTTTTTCATTCCATGGCATTGTTGTGAAAACACTCTTTTAGAAGATTAATTTTCAAGACTGTAGAGAATAAAAGCAATTAGACTTTTGATTCCAAACCTTATAGTTGATATACGTAATGAGCAACTCAACAGACAGCACCTGAACATTTCCCCATGTGACAACTAGCCCCAGTCCTATTATAGTAAATGCACACTTGTCAATATGTTCAGGAAATTTGTAAAGTAAAGGCCTAACTTTTTTCAAATATTTTAACAATTTGCACAGAACTAGTAATATGCACAAAAAGGTACCTCTAAACCGATTAAATGTAGGCGGTCAGGCTTCAGATAGCAATGGTGTAGTGTTAAAATAGTGGAGATAAATCTTCTTCTTTTTTTTTGCATTACAGCATTTATCCTCGAACATGAAAGGGACGCATCCACATTCACAAGCTTAACTTCGCCAACACTGCATTTTATTCCCAGACAAAGAAACCAAGTTTTAGAGTATTCTTGTGAGCTGCATTTTTCCAGCACAATCTTGCTCATCATTTCACTAAGAGGCGTCAAAAGAACATCTTGGATTATTACTGTGTAAGAAGAGAGATCCTTTTTTTTAAATAATCCTCCTAATCTGTAAACATGCTGGAATCCTTTCAATTCAATTGCTCTTAGACAACAAATCCCCCAATTCATCTTACTGCCAAACAGTGTCTCAAGCTAAACTAGGTTGTTTCCCTTAATTCGTTCATTACGCAAACCTTTTCATTTATTTTCAACAGCCTAAAACCACAATTTTAAAACAAGTACCAAAATCTGAAGCAGAGAATGTGAAGCCATTGTCGGAATTACGAAGAAGCATGGAAAGTGAATCAGGAAATATCCATTTACTGGGAAACTTGTTCAAACATGATGAATATATTAATCGCAAGAGCACAATCCGTTCATAGAGACGTACACAAATTAAAGACACTCAACATCTGGTGTTTTATAAAGACTGGTTAATTTTCGCAAGAAACATCAATGACATTCTCGACAACTTCCCTTCAGCACATGTTTAAAAATAAAGGCCTGGTTTCACAGGCAGGAACCACAAAGCATTAAGCCAGGAATAGGCCTTAGTTCAATTAGAACATTTAAGTAGCTTTTATAAACATGCCTTAGAAACAAAAACATTATTGATGTGCATCTTGCGACAAAACAATCACACTGACATATTTTAGGATATTTAAGTGCAAGTTGCTTTCAGTTAAAACAGCTCAATATGCATTTTAGTCTGGGACCAGGCTTAAAGTTCCCCTGTAGTCAATAATTGTATCCCTAAACAAACTCATCTTTGATCACCAAAATGACATATTGTTTTTTTTTTTCCCTTGAAACAATATTTTGTCATGCCTTAAAATAGCTTGAATATAACTTTACACCCTTGCCTCATTTAGTATACGCAGTTCTATGAATATGCAAATGAGCCCCGCCTCCACTCACTCACAGCAGCTCAGAGATCCAATCGTTGATGATCACACATTTACCTGATTGGTTACAAGGTAGTTTGTGACGTCAGAAACACCAGCGATTTCAAACAGTATTTGATTCACTGCAGTTTTAAAGAGAAAATACTCAGCAATGGTGTTGACTTATGAATTTACACATGGTTTGTCTTACAGCATATTAAAGACACCACATAGATAGATAGATAGATAGATAGATAGATAGATAGATAGATAGATAGATAGATAGATAGATAGATAGATAGATAGATAGATAGATAGATAGATAGATAGATAGATAGATACTTTATTTATCCCGAGGGAAATTCCAGTATCCAGTAGCATGTGACATACATACATTAAAACTTACACAGCACATGTTTAAAACTAAAGGCCTGGTTTCACAGGCAGGGCGTAGATTAAGCCAGGAATAGGCCTTAGTTCAATTAGAACATTTAAGTAGCTTTTATAAACATGCCTTAGAAACAAAAACATTATTGATGTGCATCTTGCGACAAAACAATCACACTGACATATTTTAGGATATTTAAGTGCAAGTTGCTTTCAGTTAAAACAGCTCAATATGCATTTTAGTCTTAAACCCTATAGTAACCCTTTATGCATTTAAACCCTATAGTAAAATAATATTTAAAAATAAAAATAATAAAAATAACTTATTGCATAGTAGCCACCGTAAACTGTGCTGAACGATAAGCAGTACAAAATGGAGTGCAGATGGAGGTAAACACTCCAGATGGAGGTAGAGATTGTCCAACTGCCTATTTTCCTTCCTGCCATGACTAGGAGCTGTTGTACAGTCTGATGGCCAGTGGGATGAAAGAGTTTTTAAGTCTGTTGGTGGAGCTGGCAGGGACAGTAGTCTGCCACTGAACACACTCCTCTGGGCGATAAAGGTGTTATGAAGAGGGTGGTAGGCGTTGTCCAGTATGGACAGCAGTTTGTCCAGGGTCCTTCTTTCTGCCACTGTCACCAGAGAGTCCAGTTCTGAACCCACTACTGAGCCAGCTCTCCTTATCAGTCTGTCCAGTCGACCGGCGTCTCTCTTCTTGCTGCTTCCTCCCCAACAAACTACAGCATAAAATAGGATACTGGCCACCATAGACTGGTAGAACATCTGCAGCAGTTTTTTGCAGATGATGAAGGACCGCAGCCTTCTAAGGAAGTACAGACGGCTCTGCCCTTTCCTATGGAGTGTGTCCATATTTGCTGTCCAGTCAAGCTTGTCATCCAGTTGCAGCCCCAGATATTTATAAGTCCTGACGACCTCCAGATCAACCCCCTCAATGGACAAAGGCTGGAGATGTGGTTTCTTCCTTCTGAAGTCCACCACTATCTCCTTGGTCTTTGAGGAGCTGCAGATGGTTGGTCCTGCACCACCTCTCAAAGTAATCAACCAGGCTCCTGTACTCCCCCTCCTGTCCATCCTTGATACAGCCGACTATTGCAGTATCGTCTGAGTATTTCTGCATGTGGCAGAGCCCGGAGTTATACTGGAAGCCAGATGTGTACAAGGTGAAGAGGACTGGAGAGAGCACGGTCCCCTGTGGTACTCCGGTGCTGCTGACCACAGTGTCTGACGTGCAGCCCGTCAGTCTAACGTACTGTGGTCTCTCTGTGAGGTAGTCCATAATCTATGTCACCAGGAGTGGGTCAACCCTCATCTCTGTCAGCTTGTCTCTCAACAGGAGCGGCCGGATGGTGTCGAAGGCGCTGGAGAAATCAAAAAACGATATTCTCACAGCGCCCCTATCCTTGTCCAAATGTGAATAGGCCCTGTGGAGAAGATAGGGGATGGCATCCTCCACGCCCATCTTCTCCCAGTATCCAAACTGCAGTGGATCTTGTGCATGGTGAACCTGCGGTCTGAGGACATGGAGCACCAGCCGTTCGAAGGTCTTCATGATGTGTGATGTCAGTGCTACTGGTCTGAAATCACCAGGGTCCCTGGGGTGTTTTTTCTTGGGAACTGGGATGAGACATGATGTCTTCCAGAGCACTGGGACCCTCCCCAGCTGCAAGCTCAGGTTGAAGACATGCTGGAGTAGCTCCCCCAGTTCAGCAGAACAGGTTTTAAGCATCCTTGGACACACTCTGTCCGGGCCTGCTGCTCTCCTTGGTCTGAGCCTCCTTAGCTCTCTGATCACCTGATCTTTGGTAATGGTGGTGGGGAGGGGTGTTGAACTATCCATGTGTGTGGAGGGTGGGGGTAGTCTGCAGTCTGAGGTGGTGATGGACATGGTGGTGGGATTTGGGGAGATGATGGACCTGGGGGTGTGAAGTGGGCTGTCGCTGTTTGTTTGAGCTGGTGTATCAAACCTGTTAAAGAACAGGTTCAGCTGGTTTGCTCTCCCAGCATCCCCCTCTCCTGTGATACTGCCCTTCTTCTTACAGCCTGTGATGGTTTTCATGCCATCCCAGACCTCCCTCATGTTGTTGTTCTGCAGCTTCTGTTCTACCTTCCTTCTGTAGTCCTACTTCGCCTCTCTCAAATGGACCTTGAGTTCTCCCTGTACGCGCTTCAGCTCATCCCTGTCACCTTCCTTGAATGCCCTCTTCTTCCTGTTCAGGATGTCCTTGACATTACTGGTGATCCAGGGCTTAGTGTTGGGGAAGCAGCGTACAGTTCTAGTGGGGACCACAACGTCCATGCAGAAGTTCAGGTAGTCAGTAGTGCAGTGTGTGACCCCCTCGATGTCCTCACCATGTGCTTCCTGTAGGACGCTCCAATCAGTACATTCAAAGCATACATAGACATATAAACAACATTAAAAGCTGGATTTTCACCACATGGGGACTTTAAGCCTTGTCTGTCGGATAGGGGGCTAATTTACTAAAAGGATTTAAGATAATTCACTAAAAGAGTTCGCTTCTTATAACCACCAATACAAATTAAGCAGGTGATAAATGCACTGCACTAAGAGTGAACCATGAATATATATATATATATATATATATATATATATATTTAAAAAAGTCATTATTTTCAGCCCAAACATGTCTCTTTGTATTTTGAATATGAGCGCAACGTGCTTCTTCAAAATGTTTTTTAATAGAAAAACACTTAAGAAAAAGTGAGATGTGTTTACTGTATATTCTGGGTTCATCTGCTTGCCTGCATCATCAATACTGTCACAATTTCAGTCACCAGACCAGTCCCCAAAGCACACTACATTTCCATTAATCCTTCCTGGCTCACACCTGCACACACTCATCTAATCATCACACCTGTTCATATTCATTTCATCATCTCTGTGTATTTACGGGTTGTTCACACAATACCGCTTTCAACCAAAAACATTAAACTTTGTATGTGTTTTGGCTGTTCGTTTACAGGTCAACAGCGTTTTGGGTGCCTGAAAACTCAAACTTTTGAAAACGGTCTCCATGTAAACAACAATAACACGAATCTCTGAAGACGATGACATCATGCATGTGCGTATTACATGTTCAGTCTATAGTGTTTCATCGCCATAAATCGGCCTGGCAGCAGAATCGTTGTTTTTGTGGATCCATGGGAATGGGAATCATTTGGACAATGATGTCGTCTGTACGCGGAAAACTCAAAGGAAAAACTTCTCCATATTAAGCACATCATTGTCTTGTAAACGTACCCTTAGTTCCTCTGTTTTAAGTCTTTGGTTGTTGTTTATGTATGCTATGTTATGCACTCTGTTATGCCTGTCTGCCTTTTTGTTTTAATTTAATTTAATTTAATATCACTGTCCACATTAGGACTTAATAAAAACTAACTGGTGGGAAAAGGAGGAAAGCCTTGTTTTGCCCTCCTGTAAGTTCCTATAAGTGTTTGATGTCATGTGAAAACTATGAATAAGATGGGGAATTGCATTATGATATTGCTTTTATACAACAGTTCATGAAAAAATAATACATATCGCGTAATTTGTTTCAGATAAAAAAATTAAAAAATGGCCAGTTAGTTTGTATATTTCTACTCTAACAATAAGAATAGTTCTGAAAGAAGTCAGCAAGCAATGAAAGCCAGTCTGACTAAGCTAGCCATATCTGCTGTATATGAGTTATTAAGTAGAGTGATGGAGATTTCCCTTGCACTTGGCTCCAGCTCTACTCTGGGTTTTTCCATTTGTCATTTGCCCAATCCTCACTGTAGACAAAATCGCACAACTCCTCTCCCCGCTCAGCGTCCACTCACAAGAGTAAATATCAGCATTCATGGAATGGCGTTCAGCCAAATAAAATTAGGGGACTGGAACTGACTTATGTATAATTTCTATAAATATATAAATATATGAAAGCAACTTTCAAACAATAATTTGTTTTAGATTCTATAGTTAAAATTTTGGATCACACTATACATTAGGCTAGTTGTATTTAACTACAATGTACTTACATAAAAAAATAAAATATGTACAATTTACTACTTATCATGTTGATGTTGTATTGCAAAACTACGGAGCCCCTAAACGGACATGGAGGTGGAAAAAATATGGGACGGGAGAAAAAATAAGAGAAAAGTCTCTCACAAAACCTGTTGGGTAAACTTTCTGTTTAATGTCTGGCTGGCAGTGTTTCAGACGCTCCATACATTAACAATGGAGCGGTTCATGGAGTTTGAACTTGGACTCAAATATAATGAAATGCGGTCAGTGCTTAGTTGAAGGAGCTCAGTAAAGTTGACAATATATTCACAGATTCAAACTCGTGAGATAAACATTGTTAAAACACAAATGAAACCTCTTTCCAGTCATTCCAGTAGACAATGAGCTACAATCTAATTTTCCTCAAAAAGAGCCTTATAATATAAATTGATCTTAATAAGCAGGTGGCTAAGAGACAAGTCCGAAGGGACCGTCTGCAAAGTGCAAAACCCCAAAAGAGTTACTACAAACATTTAACTTCACTGTAACACGCTGTAGTATCATCAAATTCAGTTCACATATAACTGCTCTCCTGGTGGTCATACTACAACACTTAGTTTGATAAAATGTCTTTTTGCATAAGTTTTATGATTATTTATTATGAAATAAAATCAATAACTTTACTGTTATTAGAAAAAAAATACACTGTTATACAGTGTAATGCCATCAAATTCAGTAAGCAATTATCATGCAAAAGCTATTTCACAAGTGCACACTTACAAATAAGTCAGATAGAATAAATGGTATGCATATTTGGCGTGCTGTCCGAGAAGAGGGCTCCGGACTCGGTATTTGGTCCGAATCCAGATTACTCCCCCCGTATTCCTGGATGTGGAAGGAACAAAAGTGTCGGGGTGGTGGAGGGATGCTGAAAAACTGTCGAGGAATGTAGTTGAGTCGACTGAGTGCATATATAATACTGCCTCTCATGCTGATGGAATAGACATGATGATTGTTGATGACAAGTTAATTGGATTGATTATTTGATCGTGCTCCTCCCCAACTTTGTTTAATGAAACATAATTTCACAAGTTCACACTTACAAATAAATCAGATAGAATAAGCGTGCTGTCCGAGGAGAGGGCTCCGTGCTCGGTATTCAGCCCGAACCCAGAGTACTCCCCCCAAAAGTTGCAACAAAAAGACAGCTGCCAAAAATGAATGAATGAATGAATTAAACCTTTATTGCTCTGAGGGGAATTTGTTTTGCACTCAAGGGAGAACATTGAACATTAACACAGATAACAGTAACTAATAATAAAAAATAAAACCACACCAAACTTCCAAACGATTATTTGATCGTGCTCCTCCCGAACTTTGTTTAATTAAAAAACATCATATTGTAACTAGTATGTTAGCTGCGTACCAACATAATTTGTGTAAACAATAGGCCTACTTATTGTCTTAGCTATTACTTGCCAAACTAAATGCTGTAGTATAACCAGCAGGAGAGCAGTGATGTTTGAACCAAATTTTGTGTGTTACAGTGAAGTAAAAAATCATAAAAATTATGCAAATGTTAATGTATGGAGCTGTCTGAAACACTGCCAGCGGGATATTAATAGGAAGTGTTTGTCCGAACTCACAATAGGTTTTGCGAGATATCATTGTGTGAGAACGCAAAAGCTTAAAAAAGTATTTTTTCCTCCCGTCCCATCATTTTTCACCACCATTTCCCTTTAGAGGCTCCGTACAATACACTTGGTCTACTATTGTCACAATCACGTTTTGTTTAGTTTCATTATCTTTCTCTGTTTAGTTTCCTTGTTATGGTTTTCCCTGTCACTGCTGCCTGAGTTCTCAGTCATTCATTTGTTACCATGGTTTCTCACACACCTGTTCCCTGTTTCATGATTACATTTCTCTGTGTATTAATGGTACGTTTACACAACAACAGTGTACTTAAAATGGAAAAGTTTACCCTTTGCAATTTTCCTGTACAGACGACAACGTTGTCAAAGCAATCCCCGTTCACACAGATCCGCGAAAACAATTAAAAATGCTGTATTATTCTGCTGCCAGGCCAGTAGTTAGAAATGTTAATTTGTAAAGAAATAAATACATGCTAGGGATGTGAATCAACGTGAATCACCGGTTAATCAACGCGTGACAACACCGGTAAAACCAGTATCAATGGCGGGGGCTTTTAAATCTCTAATTTGAAGGTGTCCGCACGGGCATTCCTAATGGTATTATAGTTATGAGAGAAACATTTCAATTTAACCAGATAGGAAATGATGCCACAAGCTTTCCAGTTTGCTGACAAATTCACTATTTGAAATTATATTTGAAATATTTACAATGTTAAATTATTAAATGAGAGAAGCGAGAGAAGCACTAGAGGCTGTTCGGTTAGCCATGCAATTATGTCAGTCGGATGTAAACTCTCTGTGGCACAATGCAAGTAAATAAATAATTTTATTTACTTTTAACTTTTAATCAAAACATTGAATTCAAATGAAAACACAATATTGCATCATTTTAATGTAAAGGAGCTTTGGTAGAAAGTTTACGTCTTATTGATGTTAGCATGACAGACGGTACACTTCCCCTGCAGAGCCAGGGTTATATGCACAGATACAGAGCATGATCCTCTTACGGCTGCTGAAGCTCTCATCTTCCTACACGGATCGTTCAGTTAACACAAGCAAGCTCTCAGTGCTGTGGTCTCTTGCCAAATCTCGCCTCTTTCAATTGGCCTTTTCTTTCAGCTTTTCTTTATGGAAAGATCTGGTTGCAGTTTGCTGTATTGTATTTGGTTCTAGAGACAATCACTATTATCCTGTGAGATGTCCAGTTTCTGAGCGCCTCAAGTTGTAATCCATTGGGTAGACTTCACAGCATTACATTTTTAGCAGTGTTAGCTGTTATACTTTCACTGTAATTTTTACCGTAGTAGATGTACAATTTGTTTTCTAAATGAGAACTGTATAACTTCATCTTTGCAGCACGAATAAAATATGTTGTTACTTTTATAGCAGGTACTTTTGTTTTTGCAACTTCAAGTAACTCTTTAATAAATTGTTATTTTGTAACCATAAGTAGGTTTCCTATACAGTGGCAAGAATGAGTCTGTGAACCCTTCAAAATATCTGGATTTCTATAATGTTTACTCATAAAATATTTTCTGATCTTAATTACTTATTTTAAGATTTCCTTGGCATTGAGTAAAAATGTATAGGTTTCTGTTTTATTAGTTTAGCCAGACTCTGCTTGTTAAATTTCGATCAGACCATATTTTATGAGTAATCAATGCAGACATATAAATATTTTTAAATAGTTCACAAATGTATTCTTGCCAGTGTATTAGTCCATACCATGTAGACTGCAAATTATAATCAAACTTGGGAGTAACATTACTTCACCGCCTTGAGCAAAAAAAAAAAAAAAAAAAAAAGATACTAAGTAAGCAAAGTACACTTTTCCATCCAAATGGACACGAATCACCACAATGGTGACTTCACATGAAACACTATTATTTATTTATTTTTATTGTAAAATCCAGGAATATTTTACTGTGCAGTTAGCAGGCAGCGTTTGCTATAGGAGTGTGTAAAGTGTGTAAAGGCATCATGAGAACCCATTTAAACCTAGTATTAACATTCAACTGTCCTGCTGTGTCCCAAACAAAACAGGGGGTTTCAACTTTGGCAGTTTTAAAAGAAAACTACCATAACAAATAAACCCATACCTAAAACTTCCCAAAAACACCTTTGACATAAACATGCATCAACACTGTAATATTCCTAACACTGTAACACATAGGAATATGTTGTGATGAAAGAGACCCTCACATAAATGACGTGCAATCACAAGCGCTCACTGTAGACGCATTTAAGACATGTTACTTCAAGATATATAATGTATTATGTCTCAGATGGTAACTTGTGATCAGATCACCCGAGATGGATGTTAATGTCAGGCGTGATGGCAAAGATTTTCTTTCTTGAATGAATCAAGATTCAAAATTTAGGTAAGACTACCAAGGAACTTTATGTATTTGACATGCTATGCTTGTCTTTGAGTTATTCTTGTCCTTCAGAGGTGTTCGTCCTTCAACAATAAGCCAAATGCTTATAAATTTAGCACATCGCACCCATCGCCACATGACAGCCTACAACATATTTCAGGAAACTGAACTCACTAGCTCAGGCGGGCCTGTTATTCTGCAAATTGTAACAAATATTGACTTGGAATCAGAGAAAAGACGTATACAATGCATATACTACAGAATTACTTTCAATTGTAGGTTTAGATAAAGCCATTAATATTAGCTTTATAAGTACAGCCAATATCCTAGTAATATGCATGCTAATAAGCAGTTAATAGTGAGATTGGTCCCTGTTGCCAATCAACCTTTTAAGAGCACAATGTTTAGCAGCAGCGAAACACTTTCTTCACTCCAAATTACATGTAAATTTCTATAGCATAAGAATACCAACAATAAAATGAAACATCACACTCTTTATCAGAGACATCTGCAAGTGTTCACTAGAAAGTGCAGAAAAAAGCGTTTCTAATCAGAACCCATTTGAAAACAGGTGTTGCTGGTGTGATATCTTTCATTATATGTCATACTGCTGAAGGTTAATGCCATTAAATGCAAAAAGTCAGTTATAACCTGCAAAATCACAGCACTCAGCCAACAGAAATGCTGTAAGGCAATGAAGTGAATTTACAAGGTTTAGAAGTTAAAGGGGTTATAGCACTTTTCTGTTGCATCATGGATTTCTATCAGTTGTTTTTATGACCTACACTACGTTTAGACTTTCAGCAGCCATTTACCAGAGAGTGCATCATTATTCCATTTTGCTCAATCACTTTATAACCCTCACTAAAGTTTTAAGAGAGCAGTCTCTTCTCTGATTAACTATCCACAGACTGGTTTTAATATGGTAGAAAGATGCAGAGATCAAGGTATATCCACTTCATAAGTACGGTTAGCACCGCGCTTTTCCATTTCAGTTGCCATTATAGGTAAAAGCTTGTTAATATGTAAATTTGTGCTATAAGGGTATCTTCCTGTCATTAGGGAGTCATCAAACATCCTTTCCACATTATGCTAATGAAGCATGGAAATGACAAAAGCAAGGGAAACAACATTAAGTTAGAATAGAGGCAGAGTGCACAACTTCGCTTAATGTGACAGGGACTGGTTTGCAAAAGACACAATCATGGTCTGTAGACATATTGGCTTTCGAGATGAACAAGTTGAGTTGACCCACTGTAATGTGGTGTTTGCATTATTTCTAAGCTGATTAAATGACTCATTAGAGAAACAAGTTAGAGAAAGTAATTTGAAAGTCTTTTTTTCTTTTTCTTTTTATAAATAGTGCCTCCTACTGCACTGTGTTTTCAGCGATCTTTTCAGAGGTGAGAGGATAAGATGCTCAGCATAAGATGAGAAATACATCTGAACATACATCTTATCTTAATAGTATTTATAGAAAAGTCATTTTAGTTTGAGGGTCACACTCAACAAAATGCCACTTTACAGGCTTTTTAACCTTCGTCCTATTAAAGGTGACATATTATGTCTGGTGTATCTACGGTGTCCCCAGAATGTGTCTGTAAAATTTCAGCTCAAAATACCCCAAGATCATTTATTGTAGCTTGTCAAATTTGCCCCTTTTTGGGTGTGACTGAGCGGCAACCTTCCAGTCTCTCTTGTGAAGCCAACACGTAAGTGAATTAAACTGCAATTCATCGACTGGCCGCTAGAGACAGGTTCCAAAAGGGAGTCAATTCCATATATCCCCCATGTTAAAATACCCAACTTAACAGCAGGAAAAAAAAATGTTTACAGCCTGGAACAAAAATGTATTTTGGTCTATAGCTAATTTTGCCCTTCATGACTACTGTGAGGGGGGTGAATTTATTTATAACTCATTTGTTTAAATTATATTAACCCTCAAAATAATGCATATTTAAGGGCATGGCCACTTACCAACCACAGTGACAGGAGGATTGCCGCTGATGTCACTACTAGCCGTTTGCGTCACGTCACCTCAGCTAATTCCAGCTGGTGAACTTGGCAATGTCGTGTTTGTGCTTTTTCCGGGATTATTTCATACAATTTAGAACACGCATTATACCTTCGACCACACTGTTGGATTTCTTCGTCATCGAGTATCGAGAGAACAACCAGCGCTGTCCTCTGTGAACATGCACTAATGGATGTTTGACAATTTTGTTGCTTTTTGGAGTTTTCAGATTAAAAAAAAACGTCCATAGATATAGAGGCTATACTCATCCTCATGGAACCGATGGACTAAATATGCCTTTTTTTTAACTTTTAGAGTTAAATAAAAAGTACCGTCAGATGAAATCCTGCAGGCGTCAGTGCTTTCTCCGTCTGTGCAATACATGCACATCCTGGAATGAGCGCAGATTTCTAGCGCATTTACTTGAACTTCTTAGGTAATATCTATGGTTTGACCTATTTGAGAGGCGGCCAAAATCAGAATTTAAAATGGACTTAATAAAGCTCTCTACGAACTTGACGTGAAATGGACGTGCGATGCGGCACTGACTGACATGTATGCGCATGAATCAATGTCACACACACACACATGCGCTCAGATCAATATGGTAAGTTACTGCATAGTAAATTTTTAACTAGCAGAATAATACAGCATCACAACACACACTTTTAGCTATGTTTTTTTATTATTATAGTATTTCTGAGCACGGTGACGCACTGCCAAGATGGCGATGGCCGGCTCCGCCCACTTTAGGCTTCAAAAATGAAAATGTATAAAAATTCAGAAACCTACGGGTGACATCACGGACACTATGTCCATATTTGTTTTACAGTCTATTGGTGTCAGCAAATACGTGTAATTTTTCATTTTTCATCTTTTTTCTCATCGACTTGCATTTACCATCATGTTTAACTTTTACCCAAGTTGACACAGTTCCCTGATATCTTTATTAGACAGCTGTGACATGTTTTGCTCAAATAGTGTTCAGTGCTCGTCTGTGCAGCAACAACAGAACCGTTTACATGCTCGAACTTTTGCCATTGTGTTAGAATTTACCAAGGCTTGCCAAAACAAAGTTACTAGGTTGTCACTTGTCACATTTTCTGGGTTGGTAGATGCACAGGGGACCCGATTATAGCACTTAAACACGAAAAAAGTCAGATTTTCACCCTCATTTTTTTATTTCTTCTGCTGAACACAAAATAATATATTTTGAAGAGTTTCAGTAACCAACAAGTTGAAGGGCCCCATTGACTTCCATTGTATTTTTCTTCTTCATACTATGGAAGTCAATGGGGTCCATCAACTGTTTGGTTACTTATATTCTTCAAAATAACGTTTTTTCTGTTCAGCAGAATAAATAAACTCATACGGGTTTGGAACTTTAACTTAAGTTTAATTTTGATGATTATAACTGACAACTAATGAAAGCCCCAAAATCAGTATCTCAGAAAATTAGAATATTGTGAAAAGGTTCAATATTGAAGACACCTGGTGCCACACTCTAATCAGCTAATTAATTTAAAACACCTGAAAAGGCCTTTAAATTGTCTCTCAGTCTAGTTCTGTAGGCTACACAATCATGGAGAAGACTGCTGACTTGACAGCTGTCCCAAAGACGACCATTGACATCTTGCACAAGGCACAAGGCAAGGCTCAAAAGGTCATTGCTAAAGAGGCTGGCTGTTCACAGAGCTCTGTGTCCAAGCACATTAATAGAGAGGCGAAGGGAAGGAAAAGATGTGGTAGAAAAAAAGTGTACAAGCAATAGGGATAACCGCACCCTGGAGAAGATTGTGAAACAAAACCCATTAAAAAATGTGGGGGAGATTCACAAAGAGTGGACTGCAGCTGGAGTCAGTGCTTCAAGAACCACCACACACAGACGTATGCAAGACATGGGTTTCAGCTGTCGCATTCCTTGTGTCAAGCCACTCTTGAACAAGACACAGCGTCAGAAGCGTCTCGTCTGGTCTAAAGACAAAAAGGACTGGACTGCTGCTGAGTGGTCCAAAGTTATGTTCTCTGGTGAAAGTAAATTTTGCATTTCCTTTGGAAATCAAAGTCCCAGAGTCTGGAGGAAGAGAGGAGAGGCACAGAATCCAATCCACATAGCTTGAAGTCCAGTGTAAAGTTTCCACAGTCAGTCATGGTTTGGGGTGCCATGTCATCTGCTGATGTTGGTCCACTGTGTTTTCTGAGGTCCAAGGTCAACGCAGCCGTCTACCAGGAAGTTTTAGAGCACTTCATGCTTCCTGCTGCTGACCAACTTTATGGAAATTCAGATTTCATTCTCCAACAGGACTTGGCACCTGCACACAGTGCCAAAGCTACCAGTACCTGGTTTAAGGACCATGGTAGCCATGTTCTTAATTGGCCAGCAAACTCGCCTGACCTTAACCCTATAGAAAATCTATGTGGTATTGTGAAGAGGAAGATGCAATAGACCAGACCCAACAATGCAGAAGAGCTGAAGGCCACTATCAGAGCAACCTGGGCTCTTATAACACCTGAGCAGTGCCACAGACTGATCGACTCCATGCCACGGTGCATTGCTTCAATAAATCAGGCAAACGGAGCCCCAACTAAGTATTGAGTGCTGTACATGCTCATACTTTTCATGTTCATACTTTTCAGTTGGCCAACATTTCTAAAAAATCATTTTTTTTTGTATTGGTCTTAAGTAATATTCTAATTTTCGGAGATACTGAATTTGGGATTTTCATTAGTTGTCAGTTTTAATCATCACAATTAAATGAAATAAACATTTGAAATATATCATTCTGTGTGTAATGAATTACAGTTTTTCTCAATTGCTTTGGCACATTTTTCGAAACAGTCTTAACATTCTCTAAACTGTGAGTGCAAATGTCACAACTGTTTGCAGGAACTTCAAAACTTTATAGCATGTCTGCAAAATGTAGTTACTCACCCAAAACATTTAATTCATGCTTCAAAACCTAGTTATTGTGTCAATAATTTGCCCAAGGCCACCAAAATCTAAAGTATTTTTGTCATTGTGTGAGCCACACTGGTCAAAATGTTTAGTTGTTTTTTCACCACAACAGATGAAATTTAAGGATTTACTGTAAACAAGTCTCATATTTGTTGAGAAAAGTCAATAGTATGTAGAAAAAAAGTGTATGAACATTTGTATTTTTACAGTGTTTATTTTTGTACTTCATGTGTACAAGTGTATTTACTGTACATGTTACGGTAAGTAACTGACAAGAGTAACAAGAATCACTTTACATTTCATATTTGTGTAAGGATGCTAACCTTGCCAATGGCGACTCTGGCGCACGCGCATGTGTGTGTGTGTGTGTGTGTGTGTGTGTGTGTGTGTGTCATTATATATATATATATAATGATCTTGAAATTGATCATATATATATATCCACAAGTGTGGCTCTGATTTCATCAGAGACTCTGACTCTTCTATTTCCACCTCTTCCTCGGTTATTTCTTCCTCTACCACCACCACGTATTCTTACACGCCTTCCAATTGCTCTTCCATGAGCATGTTGCTGCAGTTCAGGGTTGTGAACGTCCTCCATTCTCAAAAACTTCTACAGCAGTGATTGTGCTGTGGGCAATCTATATATATATATATATAGACATATACTCCCAAAGTTGATTGGTGTAATGGTTAAATGGTTGATTCATATTAGAGGTAATTTGCAATTAGATTGCGAATGCAATTAGAGGTCATGTGCCAATTTAGCAAACATTACAAACAATGTCAATGTCAGATATATTTTGGAATATACATTCATGTATACTAATTATGATAATTGAATAGATAGTTTTGAATGTGATGGCTTACACAATAAAAAATGTCTGAGAAGTTCTGAAGTGTTTGACAGTGTAAGTGAGAATCGAGTCATCAGTTTTGATCAACAAGCCATATGCAATTATTTGTTGTCCAAACTGCAGACAGTTGTATGTACTCTTTGCACACATGTGCCAAAGCATTTGCAATTTGCTCAAATCAATAAGAAATTCCAATCTGATGTGAGGAAGAAGCGAATTGTTCAGAGATCTGAACTTAATGTTTTGGGAAATAAAAAAAACATTTGAGAACTGAGCCAAAGCAATTGAGAAAAACTGTAATATATTGTCCAAATTTCACTTTTTGAATGGAATTACTGAAATAAATCATCTTTTTGATGATATTCTAATTATATCACCAGCACCTGTATATCTGAGATAAGTAGAAAGTGATTTGAATATAATATGTAATAAACATGGACCATTTTCACATTTCCACAGTTCTCCGAAGCAGAAGTTGTCATCAGAGTCATCAGGGCTTGTAAACCTCTATAATGGTGTATGGGAGACTTCGGCAATGTGAATTTCCAATATCAAAACACACAATCCATGATAGCATTTCCATGACTTCCAAGTGGCCATTATAATATGAATGTAATTGAATCCACTAATTAATTAATTAACAAACTGACGGTATGCATTTGGTACAGTTTTTTCACACCTTTTTTCCCCTTTTTCAGTAACTGATTTATGCAGTTACAAAATCAGAGCCCTCCCCCTCTCATGCATGTTACTACCAAACGCAAATGATAATCTGTCTTCCCTTGACGAAGACATTTTTCAAAACATCTTATTTTGTGGTTTAGAGTAAACACTTGGTTGCATGCAAAATATTCTGCATGAGGAGCTCATGTAGAGATTGTCTAGACATTGTTAATGTTAGCATTTGCACACGCATAATTGCCTGAAGAATCACAACATATTTATGAAGGTTTACAATATCTCACATATCTTAAAAATAGGCACCACATTTAGAGACTATAATATTGCAGTGACTTGAGAGTGGATTCTTTCTCATTGGGCTAGTAAGCAATGACATAGCAAAAAACAAACAAAAAAAACATTCATATATATATATATATATATATATATATAAATATAAATTACATGCAGTGGTATTGGGGGTAAAACTATTGTAACTATTGATCCAAACTATATGACATTCATACAATATTGCAAACGCCAGTTTTCTGTAAATCAGGAAAAAAGAAGGATGAATTGAGCTTCACCAACAGCAACACTTATCACTATAATGACATTTATACAAAACAAATGATAAACATTTAAAACAATATTTATGCAACCCTCCCTACATGGTCAGCATGCACTTCTAATTAGTAAATGCAAATCTAATTAGTAATATATTGTGAAAACTGTGCCAATCTAGCCATAGATCTCCTGTGCTCCTCCTGAGACTGTGTGTTCATGAGACTGTATGAGTGCAGCAGTCACTCTGGACAGGCCAGAAAAAGCACACAAGTGCATCATTTTAAGCAATCAAGATTAATGAACATACAAATGTCTGGTCCAAAAAAAGAATGAAAGGTATATGGCAAAAGAGTAACCACGGGTTGAGTAAAGATTGTATTTTATCTTTTGAGTGAACTCCCTTTTGTTCTCATGGTACATTTGTTGAAGCTAAATAATACAAATACATTTTATTTCATCTTAGATTTTAAAGGATGGTACAAAGTTAAAAATGGTAAAATGTTAAATTTCTGGTAGATGTTAATTTACAAATTAATTAATTAAATTCATGATATATTTTTCTTTATTTCATGTGAAAGGAATTAAATGTTTAATTAAAATGGTAATGTTTGTTCTCTGTTTTGAAGGTTTACAAGCTAACAGGTTCCAACCTGTCAAGTTGAACAGACCAATCAACTGACAAAGCCAAATTAAAATGAAAGTGATTGAGTCGGAACATTGAGTTGTCCTTGTGTCCTTTGGATGTCGAACTGGAGTAGGACTTGACACTTTAGGGTTTCTTATTAGTGAACAGTCAGAATGTCGGACAGAAGTTTTATTACCCAGAATTCTGTTTGGTCATTTAGATCCATTCTTAGTTAGCAAAGTGTTCTGAAGTCTTTAAGACCCTTAAACACCTCTTCCTTTTTTACGAACTGTATTGTTGTATACTACTTTAAGTATCTCTCCGATTAGACTGCAGCGATGTGATCATATCCATTATAGGCCTGCGAGGCCGGATCCTTTAGGTTCTTCATTCCATTTATATGCAGATGATGTCCATTCTGTATCCCTCTCTTCATAATTGGGCCTATAATCTGTAAAAGAGAAGAGTAGACACAGTCTCTTATCTTCCTGCACGTGTGGGAAGTCCATATTTCCAATCATCTTCACACGTGCCCACAGAAAAAGAAAGTAAATGGGTACAAGGCATGATTTTTTTTCTTCAGTCTTTATGTTCTTGTGGGTGAGGGGAAGGTTTGTCTTTTACTCATCCTCTTTGCTGTACATTGATCTTTTGTTGCTGGCAGCTGTGGAATGGATGCTGGCTCTATGAAGGTTACAATGTGTTAATAGAAGGACAACTAAATATCTGTATCTAAAAGCCTCTGATTTGAGGTTTTTACACTTTTCAAGGTTTAATTTGATCTAAATTGCTGTCAGATTTCCCTCTTTAGCTTCAACATCACTTATCTCAGTGCCCTCATGATAACATTGTTGAAAATCAATAAGTTAGTCATTCTTACAAAAGGACAAACCAAACAACTCAATAACAAAGGCATTGTTTGAGACGTGACCCTGGCAGAAAGGTTTTCCTCACAGATGAGAGATCATGGACTGAAAACAATAAAACAGCCATGTAATTTATTTAATGTGCATTTTTAAATGTTTGCAGAGATCATGCACAGTCATCCAATTTTCCATACCAACTCAACAACACGAGTGGACGTCCTAAGAACATTCCACAAACCGATCATTTGAGAATATTAAAAGCCTGCTTTACCCTACTCATTCCTACTGTTCATTTCAGAGGTAGACATGTTTGAGTATTGGAGCCTGCCGTTACACTCTCAATGGCCCAGATTCAAGAAAGCTCAGACTTAATAAGGGGAATTATAATGGGAGTACTCAAATCACTCAAGATGGAACTTTTTGAGACATGGCAAAACTAGAAACACCCCGTACAGATGCTAAATCAGAAGGATTTATAAGAATATTTGAAATGCTAAAAAAATAGACCTCCAACCGTAGCGTGTTGGGACATGTTTTAGCAATTTCACAATTACAGTCCGGGATTTAAAAAAATAATAAAATATTTATCGGTATTAACAGGTAATCATCATAATTATCAGGTAATCATGGATCTACTATTACACTTTTATTTTCTATCATCTATGGCAGTGGTATCCAATCCGGCCCCTGGAGGGCCACTGTCCTGCAGAATTCAGCTTCAACCCCAATCAAACACACCAGCTACAATTATTATATTGTAATTTAATGGGTTCCATAAAAAACTACATTGTGAATGTGACCTGAGAAAAAAATTAAATACAAAAATAACTATACATATATATGACAAACATAATTGCAATAGTAAATTGGGAAGCCCAAGGCACAAGCATTGCAATCTTAGGCCCAGATTTTAACCCTATCACAATGCCATCACAAACCCTATTTTGGTGTTAAATAACTACTGTCAGGATTTTTGCAATGAAAATTTTGTGATGAAAAGTCGTTTTTTTTTTTTTTGCGTCTGACCTTATATTCATTTGTATGAGTTTCCCATTCAGACAGAATTTATGGGAGGAGAGTTTGGTAGATTTATCCCTACGCACCTGACTTAAGTTTACCTGGGCAATCTCCAGTCGACATCCAAGCGTCTACAGTCGACATTGAATTTTCTTTATACTCTAGCATTGCGTCTACAGTCGACAACCTGCTTCGAGTCGGACGACGTCTCATCCCTTTTTACAGCAGTACTCAGGAATAAGATCTATAGTTTCCTATAACCTGATGCGCAGCAATAACTAGACAGACTCCAGACAATACCTTATAATATCCTTTAATCACAGTGGGAGGATCTCAGACCAATTTCAGAGAGAATCCCACCAGCAAAAAGAATACAGCAGGTTTTATAGAATAGGAGCATGTTAAAGGTGACATACATTCAATTTCCCCTTTTGTTATATTCGGTCATGATTCAGACACACAGTGACTTTGGCCAAGGTGTTGAGGACATTTAGGTTTCAAAAGCACATAATTGTTAATCCTGGAAGAAAAATAAATGTTAGTTATTATTATTAAAAAAATAATCACAAAATTATTTAAATTCAGCATGCAAGTTGTTTTACTAAGGTTTGGAAGAGTCAATTTACTGGTATTTGCACCTTTATGTAACACCCAAAAAAGCTTGTCTTAATAAGTTTTGCGCATGACATGCTGCGATAATTGCTGCTAGGAGGAAGAACCGCAGAGGACAGACTGCACAGAGGGATAGAAATTTCTTATTTGTTAATTTATTTGGAATGCCAGAGGAAGACGTCCAAGCTCATACTGTGATCTGTCTGATCACAGTGGCCCTCATTTATCAAAAGTGCGTACACCAAATTTCCAGCGTACACCTGGCGTACACCCAAAACCACGGTGACTTTGATATTTATTAATATGGACGTTGGCGTACGGCACGCTCAAATCCTACGCCAGCTCAGGAGGTGGTGTACATGTACGCACGTTTTGAGTTAGTGCGGATATGCGCAGAAAAACAATTCCTAACACCACAAAACGCACTGACAAACTAAAAGATACTAGGAGCTCTTTTCCAAAACGCGATAAACGCCATTTTTAAAAATAAATTTGTATTTTATTTCTATTAATAAACTAGTGTTGTGTCTGCAAAGATGAAATTGATGATCACCATCTCCGTAGTGAACGCGCCGAGAGTAGCCTATTTCTTTTCGTTTATAATTGTTTCGTTTAAAGACATTTCAAGCTTTCTTTATAGATATATTTCTCATGTCTGTGAGGCATATGAGTTTCGGTTAATTTGTGATGAGATGCGCTCCAGTTCACGTGCAATGCCCGCGCCTCCATGTCATGACTCATGATTATATTGTCTGCTTCTTATTTATTAAATCCAGGTACTTGGTTGATGAAAAAAATAT
Organism: Siphateles boraxobius; assembly: GCF_051911475.1. NCBI lineage: Eukaryota > Metazoa > Chordata > Actinopteri > Cypriniformes > Leuciscidae > Siphateles > Siphateles boraxobius. The sequence goes on along the minus strand of NW_027508722.1, from coordinate 1,276,458 downwards.
TAAAATTAAGATACAATTTATACAAAACGAAATTCACTTTAAAGAAAGGCTTTCTACAAAACAAAACTTAATTAAGTGGCCAAAATCATGTCTGAGCATGTCTCCCGATATATTGCGCATCCTATCTTAGCCTATGTTCACTTTTCATAATCAACATTAATTAATTATAATATGAAACTAAATGCACTTAGTTAATGGCTACAACATGTAGCCTAATAGTAGGCCTGAATATTGTTATCATTACTTTTCAAGTTCGGCACGAATTACTATTAGCCTAAATGTGTTACTAAATGATTTGAATGTATTTTTAACATTGTTGTATTTAAGGACTGTATTTGTGTGTTATTTTTAAATTATTTGTTTTATGTGGTGGACAATATTGGAACGTGACATTGGAAATATTTATTTTATTTTTACTATTTTATTTATTTTACTATTTATTTTGTTTGGCTTTTATTTATTTCATGCAGTTGCACTTATTTAATTTATATTAATTTATAGTATGAGTCCCTGATTATATGTTGGATGTTCTCTTCTTGTTGTTTTTGTTGTTGTTTTTTTAGACAAAAAATGGATGGATTTATAGCGTTTTGAAAAAAATATATAATTAACTTTGAATTTATCATCAACAATATTGTTGTTTGATTTAATAATAATTTTTCATGATGGTGATGGTCTCGATCTCCAGAGAAGTGTCTCCTCTTTGCCGTCTTCCGTGTGTCCATGGCGTAAAATGAGGGTGTGGGGGAAGCGGATACTTGAATATATAGGGGCGTGTTATTCTAATGACGATCATTTTCAGCCGCGGCATTTATCAAGGGCAGGTATTGCGTACACCTGGATTTCAAAGGTACGCACAGCTTCATAAATCAGGCGGTAAGAGGAGTGTAAGCATAATCTTACGCCAATATATACGCCCGTTTCTACGCAAGAATGATAAATGAGGGCCAGTATGTATAGTAATGTGCTGCACAGTTCTATAGTAATGTGCTGCTTTGATACACACACATAGGTCACTCACACACAGAAACAATCAGTAGCATAGAAACTTATCGGTGCCATGCAACTTTTTTTATAAAATAGCTGAATCGCTACATTATATATCTCAGCAAAGCATGGATAAAATCGTTTTTTTGTGAAGAAGTAATAAATTAAACTCACAGCTTCATTTTTAGTCTCTCTCTCTATATATAATTAATTCAAATAAATGTTATCTCTGTGTTTGATTTTAAGCGGGCAGAATGTTAGATCTAACGAGACGCTGATGAAACTGATGAATATACATTCCTTTTCTGTTGGTCACTTTCGACGTTTCGACAGCTAGACTCGCAGCAAACATCAGCAGGCTCTCTCCGGCATGCACAGAACAGTGCAGAGACTTCCCCTGAGTGCATCAGCACAGCCGCGTTCTGAAAGAGGCAAATGTCCCTAGAGCAAAGAGCAAATTCTTTTAAAAGGGCTACACAGCGGTTTGTGTATTTTTAAAGATGCCGTTCTGACCTTGTCCTTCTGGATGCAGGCAATTTCTTTCCCCCTTAGACGAGCACGATCGCTGTCTGCAGTGTGGGCCGTGCCCATACTGAAACCGCGTTCGTGGATGCATAGTGCTCTCACAGCGACAGCATGCCCATTGGGACATTGCATTTGCAGCTCTCGTACTTCAAGAGGCCGAGATTATCCTCAGCTGACCCTGTCCTGCCCCTCCGGGGACCAGGCCTTGGTGGTTAGCGTGGGGGGTGATCTATGGGCCACAATGAGAGCTGCAGCCAGGTCAATCCCTGCACGCTTTTCATTCCTCAGAATGATCAGTCACCCCGCTTGAGTTTCCGGATGAGTTTGGCGGCTCCATGCCTTCTGATGTGGATGACTTGTCTGTGCTGCCATCAGGCGTGACAGCGCAGTCAGAGGCTGACGTTGAGTTGGCAGCTGTGCTTTCCCAGGTACAACTGGATGATTGGTTCCTGGGTTCAGACAGTGACATTGTGCCATGCTTGGCCTTTCTGCCATTTTCGAGGAGATCTTGAAGTCGTGGAAGGCACCTTTTTCTGCCAGCAAATGCTTTACAGGCTCCTGCGTTCTTACTACCCTCGATGGTGGGGCGATGCGGGGGTACTTGGACGTTCGGAATCAGCCGAAGCTCCCATCCAAAGCTCCCATCCAAAGCTTGCAAGTTTACCTCATCTTTCCTGACGAGGGCTTACAAAACTGCTGGCCAGACCCCCCACTTTGGGTACACCGGATATCGTTCCGTTGGTGCCACTCATACGGAGTTTGGACACGTGGCTATCGCTGCCCAGCCTGTCGCACTGGCCTATCAGAATGATCAAGTTCGACAACACAATTCTTCAGGCACCCACCCCGGTACTGTGGAGTGTTTTTCAACTCAGTACGAGGTAAGAATGCGCCTGTCCTTTGGGCGGAGATTGCTGTCCTACTGGCAAAGGAAGCGATAGAGCCTGACCCTCCAGCCAAGATTTAACAGGCCGTGCTTCATCATACCAAAGAAAGGAGATGGGTTGTACGATGTGGGCCCTGTACAGGCTTCTATTAGAAATGATCACTTTTGAAACACATCTTTTCATTTGTTCAACATCATGATTGGTTCGCAACAATAGACCTGAAGGACGGATACTTTTTTATGTCTCGATCCTTCCATGGCACATACAGTTTCTACGGTTCACCTTCGAAGGTCTTGCATATCAGTACACGGTCCTCCCCTTCGGACTGTCACTGTCTCCTCACGTCTTTATGAAGGTCGCAGAGGCTGCCCTTGCCCCACAAAGGGAGGTGGGCATTCACATGCTCTACTATCTACTAATGACTGGCTAATCCTCGCTCACTTGCGAGAGTTGGTGTGTGCACACAGGGACCTGGTCCTCGAGCACCTAGCCTGAGACGCTGGTGAGACGAATGGCATCTACGCTAATGTTAGTCTTTCTGCTTATTCCGAGGTTTACTGTAATCAGCTGGATTCAGGCCGTATCCAGACCAGATGGAGGACCTGCGCCTGGACACAACCACAATGCATGATGTAGTCAGCCGGATCTGGGCCGTATCCAGACCAGATGGAGGACCTGCACCTAGACACGACTACAACGCATCCCTGAAGTGTCAGCAGAAATTGTGTAAACTAGATTCTCATTGAAGGCCTCATCGACACGACAGCCATCTGCACTGATTCTCAACAAACCCGTCTCCATCCCGGTGTGATGACTCTGATCTTAAACCAGATGGAACTGGATAATATTCTGATTGTTACAAACCAATCTGACATCTGATCTATAATGCTGCCTGAATCATAATCATACACTGTTCATTCATTGGCCCCCCGACTGAGCCTGGGTTCTCCAAAGATTTTTTTCTCCATTCTACCACCTGATGGAGTTTTGTTCCTTGCCACTGTCGCCTTTCTCCACCTTTGTTGCCATTGGCTTGGCGTGCTTAGTTGGGGACATTAAATTTAAAATTAAATTTAAAATTCAACAATAAAATTGATCGGCCTGCATTGAAACTATTATACAAGAACTGAACTGAGCTGGACGATGCTATTTTCTTCTGGAAACAATCTTTTTTGCATTATTTTCCTATTATCTCTGTAAAGCTGCTTTGAAATAATCTGTATTATAAAACGTGCTTTATAAATAAATGTGACTTGACATGACCTGTCTCTTCAGAACAAAGCTGAAGTGTGTGTGCAGCCGGCTCTCCTTATACAGTATACAGTGTGTCTGGGGGCGTGGCCCGGCATGCAAATTCATCAGAGTTGTATGGGGCTCTCAAGGGCAACCCCTAGTGATGGAATTTATTATTAGATATCATAAAAGAGAGATCTCTCTTTGCATTATGTCCTTTTGACATTGGATTCATTTTGTGTTACAAAAGGGGGGAAAAGTCATACCAGTTTGCAGCAACATGCAGGTGGTTGTCAACACGGTATTCCATAAATTATCTGCAGGTGCAACTCAACTGGAATGTCAAAAAGAATTGGCATTTTGGACAAACAATTGTATGCCTTCGATACTGGTGCAACTAAATTATCAAACATATTTTTAGAAGCATTTTTGGTACTTTATAAAAACATGACGAAAAAGTATGAGGGGGTGAGTTTAATTGTAAAGGAGGAAAAAAGTTTAGTTTTATAGTTGAGGATGTGTGATTGTTTACAATGAAACAAAGCTCACAATTGATTGTAAATTCAATTCAATTGAGTAAATTCTTTCTCCCTCTTTTCCCTGAGAAAGAATGAAGTGTTGATCAATCATTATGCCACAAACAGACTGCCTGTGACACATATGCCAGGTGAGCCTTAACATATACATGCAGCCATATATCAAGGGAATGACAGGTACATTAGAGAAAGTCACCGGAGTACAACAAAGCCCATGTCAAGCTACTCTAGAGTCAGAGACTCTGTCAAATAAGCACTTTATTTTCTGCTGGCCATGAAACACAGAGCTAAGGGAATGCGATAAATATATCCATGAAAGTACAACATTTATCTTCTTTTCTCGTTTTATTAATTTCTCAGTAGTATAATAGTTTAATTTGTTGAAAGCATATACCTTTGTTTTCATCAATTGCCCACACAAACACTCAAGATAATCATGTCCTAACAACTTTGCATTAATCATGATAAACATTAGCAATTACTTTTATTTTTTTAGACAGCATAGACTGGACCTTCCCATTCGTCAAACACACATTAAGGTGTGTTCCCTATCAGTCGGTCACTCTTTACGTACGTCATGACTGACAAATAGGAATCTCGCTAGAGAGACCAATCTACTTCGAGTGACACTAAACGAGTCAATGTACTTTGGGGTGCAATCGTTTGCATCAGCTGTTTAGCCATGCAGCGCGGGTATATAATGAGCAGCAGGTGCGAATGCACTTCAGCTTTTTGCTTCGGAGCCGAGCATTTCGATGCTGTGTTCTCTACAAACGGAGTCTTTACAAGACGAGCGAGCTCTCAACGGGACCTCTCCAGGCTGGTGCGGGTGATACAGAGTGACAGTGTGATCTCTCATCATTACTAATCATTACATTATAGGCTACATCAGTGATGGGCAAGTCCGGTCCTCGAGGGCCACTGTCCTGCAGAGTTTAGCTCCAACCCTAATTAAACACACCTGAACAAGCTAATCAATGTATTCAGGATTACTAAACAATCATTTTTGTCAGGGTGGGAGCTAAACTCTGCAGGACAGTGGCCCTCGAGGACCGGAGTTGCCCATCCCTGGGCTACATGATACTTTACTCGTTTTGTTTTGTTTTGTTTTGTTTTAAGTTAATCGTTTGTTACACTTCTTCACCATTGTTAACGTTTTGTTTTCTTCTGGGTGACACTGCTGAAACAGAGCATCTGGATGTATTTTCTCGGAACATGAAATCTGGATAAACAGCCTGTTATTGGAACAGGGCTTCTGGATGTGTTTTCTCGGGACATAAAATCTGGACCAAATGGAACAGTGTTGGATGTTTGAGTGAAGCATATTGAACTGTTAAGTTATTGGGACTTAAGCATTATATCTTCCGAAGTCCCTCTGACATTCCCTGGTCGATTTTTTGCGAACTTCTGTTCAGCGTCTTACTTTGTGAAATCCCCGCGAGCCCTCTCACTGTCTCGGCTTTACCACTCTGCACTCTTGATGGGTAAGTTTCCTCTTGTTCATTGAGTAGTGTTTCTTTGTGGTTCTGCCTTTTCTAGTTTGGCTAATGTGGAGTGCTGTGGCCTCACTTTACTTTTCCCGCGAGCCCTTACCGCTGCTTTTCATGAGTCCTATAACATCTGACGCAACCGGTAAGCATGTTTCCACTTGTTTGGCGAGCTGTTTTGTTGATCACAATTAACATCAGCTGGGTTTGGCTAACGTGGTGCTGTTGTAACGTGGGTGGCCATTTGGCTTTCTGTGAGTGCTGTCTTAAATTGTGCAAAGAGATGTCTTTTGCTATTTATAACTCTCCGGCATTGAGACCGCTGGCCCTGGGCTTTGTTGGGCTTGTTTTTCTTCTCATTGACGGTATGGATTTCAATTATACTTCATTGCAACTGCATAAATTAAATCATCCCTCCCGACTGGAAACTTCCACATTTGACTGGTGTACTACCCTCGGAATTGCACGTTGTGCACGTTATATCCATCCGTCTGCTAAACAGTGGCGGTTTTATGACTGCAACTCCTTTTTATCAATACCTGTTATCTGGTCGCCGAGATCGAAGCGTTACCATGGTAACGCTGTGACTCTTCATCGCACCAGGACCCTCATACCACTAACCAGAGATGCGGTCCCGTCTACCCATCCCTCTCCTTGGTTTACCCCTAAGCTTAGAGTAATGAAAACAAAATGTAGGTGTCTGGAAAGACTCTACAAAAAACATTCCCTTCTTGTCCATGCCATGGCCTTTTCAGATTCAGTAATCAAATATAAAGAAGCTCTTAACATTCCAGGCTCTGACTATCTTTCTTCTGTTATCAACAAAGCCAAGTGCAGACCTAAAACTCTCTTCTCAGAGATAAACAAACTGGTCAAACCATCCTCTGTAGCTATTACTGGCTCTGTTAATATATGTGAAAGTTTTCAGTATTTTTTCTTACAAAAAATTGATAACATTTATCAATCTTTTTCTCCAACTGCCACTTCCCATTTAACTCCATGTTTGATAGGCTGTCCGCTAGACACTTTTTTACTCACAAATACATCTGTGGTTGAAAAACTGATCATCAAATCTAATTATTCCTCCTGTACACTTGATCCTATTCCAACATACCTTCTTAAAACTCTTTTGCCGTCGCTTATTCAACCTATTACTCATATTATAAACAGATCTCTTCCCACTGCCTATGTTCCGCATGATCTGAAAGTAGCGGCCATCACTCCAATTCTAAAGAAATCCGGCCTCGACAACACCATTCAGGACAATTATAGACCAATATCAAACCTCCCTTTCGTTGGCAAGCTACTTGAGAAGGTAGTTGTGGCACAACTGCAGTCACATTTAGGGAAACATAATCTTTTTGAACCGTTTCAATCTGGTTTTCATCCATATCACAGCACAGAAACAGCACTTCTAAAAGTGTTAAATGATCTCCTTCTGGCTTCTGATTCTGGTGCACATAGTATCCTGGTTCTCCTTGATCTCAGTGCAGCATTTGACACTGTATGCCACTCTACACTTCTTACTCGACTCTCTGAAATAGGTATCACTGGTGCGGCTCTTCAGTGGTTAACTTCATATCTATCGGACAGACAACAATTTGTTAGGATAGGTGAGAATCGATCCCGTACCATCAGTATTTCTCATGGTGTACCTTAAGGTTTTGTACTTGGTCCTCTTTTATTTCTCTCTTTCACCTAGACCCGCCGGGGCAGCCAGCTCATCGGCTCCACTCCGCACCTCAGCAAAAACTGAAGTGCAATCGCACCTTCTGCTCATTATATACCCGAGCTGCGTGGCTGGACAGCTGATGCAAATGATTGCACGCCAATGTGCATTGGCCCGTCTAGTTTCACTCAAAGTAGATTGGGCTCTCTAGCGAGATTCCTATTCGTCGGTCACAACGTATGTATCCGTTCCTTCCTTCCTTCAGGGAACTAGGGTTACCATACGTAACCGAGACGTTTACTGAGTGGTACAGCAATATAGATTAATATAGATTTCATAGAAATCATCCATAACTTCTTCTTCATTATAAAAAGTCTCAACACCCTCAGAATATGTCAATCAAAAAGCCTTTACTGCTAAATAACTGCTCAAAATAATGACTTTTCCAATGTGGTGCATTAGCATACTAGAGAAATATTCAATAAGATTTAATTAAGGGTATTACTGAGAGGGGAAATGACTGAAAACATATTTTCCATTCATAGTTGACAGATGTGGCATGATTGTGATGGCAGAGCAGTGACATGAGCAAAGCTGTTTTTAGGGCCGGAGCAGAGAGCGGGGGAGGCGCTCGTTTCTTCCTTTGTCCCTCCTGTCATTGATTGGACCACAACATCCGCGCGCTGACTGGCATGACCTCCACCGGAAAGGATCAACCTTTCATTCTCTCCAGCCTGTGTCATTATCGGACACTTCAACAGCACGTTGGATGGGAATCGTCGATTGTATTGTATTGTGACATGTTGTACTCAACAGATCAAAAGACGAAAACTCAGACTCAGAGAGTACAGAGTCAACGTCTAAACGTCTTTTGTTGGACATCACCTTAGAAACAGCATGCATTTAAAGGGCCATTAATGGCAACACTATCACAGCAATTTGTACAGTAACACTCCTATAAATATAAAACAACTAAAGGTTCTGTAACCATTACAGCAGCTGGAAGAAAATTAATTAAAAGTAAATGAGGTCCAAGTTCTTAGCCAAAGCGAACACTAATCACCAAAGGTCACTTCAAACAAAGCACAACAATCTGCATTATTATCTCACAATGCAGAACATTATTATTTATTGTTAGTTTGCCTAAATGTGCACAGTAAAATCTTGAAAGCAGTATTTAACCACAAGAAGCTGATGTTAAATCCTGTACAAATTAAATATTTCAGACTATTTCCAACCTAAAAACATGTGGAACCATAATTCCTGGCACATTCTTACATGTGACAACTACAAATGACACGTTATCTATATGGATAATGTAAAATCTTATAAAATGCAAAATTTGCACACAAAAAAAGAACATGGAACCATGATTTGTGGTACGGTTTAACGTCTGATTTGTGCAACAAATGGCACGTTATCTATGGGCCCATTTTCTCCGTTCATGTTAATTATTACAATCACCACATTAAATGTGCATGCATTTGACCTTTAACTGAAGTAATGCTAATGCTTGAAATAACTGGAATAACAATCATCTTTTCTGTCATAACTCAGAGAGCAGAAAACTGAGTGACAGTGTTTTTAGAAATTTTAAGCATTTGCAGCCAGCAAAGGCCACAGACCTAACACCCTGAAAAACTAATTGCGAGCATTAAGGCTCCATTTTTTAGTGACCTGGGGCCACCTCTGTAAATTATTTATTTATTTTACTCATGGAAGGAGTGTCCAGTAATCTATTTTAATTAGTTCTAATAGGCTTCCTACATTCCTGCATCTTCTCTGTGGCCTTAAAGGAAAAAAGACAAGAAGTCGTGTATTTTATGTTGTGATAAACAGCTTTTCCGATAGTCTAAGGTGGGGGAAAAATGACTAATGTTCTGTGTAGAGTAGGGCTGGGGCAGCACTTTTGAATGCTAATATATTCATAGTTTGGCATTTGGCCATGCGTATTCAGTTGCTAATGTAGAACAAACTTGCAGGAGGCTACGTTTTATGCAAAGGATCCATTTTTCAGCAGAGAGCCACAAAGTTGACAAGACTTCAAAACAGGCATCTTTTTCTCCTTGGTCAAAGCAAACCTGAGACTGTCAATATAGATTTCCTGTGTAAAGATACCAGACGACTGCAAAGTGAGCCTACATATGACAGTACAAGGCCATACAAATTATTAATAGAGAATTTGTGTATTAAACAAAAGAGTCACAAACTTTTGTTGATCACATGAGTGTCTAGATATGTCTAAAAAGAGGCTTTACTTTGGAAGTCAATTAAAATGGCCATTGCTGTTTTTTGTGCTTCTGAAAGGCTGTCAATACTAAATTTTTTCCAACACATTTGCTGAATGTACCATACAATGTTACCAGGGTTGTAAAGTACAGATAAATTGTATGCAAAGTATCTAAAAAGCCCTTCAAAATGCTTGCAAGTAAAACAAAAAATATCCACATTTGATAACCATATATTAAATTAAACTTCAAACTAACCAATTTAAACAATGTAAGAATCCAAATATGTGAGGACATTATAGTATTTTAGATGCAAAAACGTAGTAAAGAATCCTGACAAAAAAGAGGATACAATTTCCTCATTGTTCTGACTATGTAAGACTCAATGACACACCAGATAACTGAAACCTGTTACCTGAATATGTTCAGAAAAAAATGAGCAACACATGATATTAAAGTATCCATATTATGCCATTTTAAAAATTCCTAATTTGTTTTGGAGTCTCTTATAATAGGTGTACATGTATTCAAGGTATATAAAAAAAAAATGTCATAATATACATTGCTCATTAACTCATTTCTCAGAGTCTGAAACCGGTTTGTTCTGATATTCAGTCTCTTTATAGCCCTCCTTTCTGAGAGCCTGCTCTGATTGGTCAGTTTAGTAATATTTTCTTACTTAGTATTTTTGTCTTGTTTCAAGTCCAAATATCTAAACATTCTTAAATCAAGAGGCATTTACTAGATAAGTAAAATGCCATAAGATATTATGTTTTGTTTTCTGGGGGAAAACATCTAAATGAAGTGATTTTTTGCTTAAACCAAGCTAAATTATCTGCCAATGGGGTTTGAATTAAGATTATTTTTCTTACCCCATTGGCAGATAATTTAACTTTTTTTTAAAGCAAAAACATCTCGGGTTACGACTGTAACCCTTGTTCCCTGAGAAAGGGAACGAGAACTGCGTCGAATGACACTTTGGGGGAATGCCCCTCAGCGTAACGCCTCTGAAGCATGAATGAAACTAAGACAATCCTGATTTGTGTTGCATCATGACGTAACGTGTGACTGCACAAGCGAAAGCTACAAAAGGATGCCGGCACACAACAGAGTTAGCTCCTGTGATGAAGCAAGCGCTCACAGACAGAGGAAGGAGTGGCGAAGGGACGCAGTTCTCGTTCCCTTTCTCAGGGAACAAGGGTTACAGTCGTAACCCAAGATATTCCATTTTGAGGGAACTCGTACTGCGTCGAATGACACTTTGGGGGAACGAGTACCCACTATGCCACGACGCCCCCTGCCTGTGGTAGTGTAAAGCTGCTCACAGGCACACTTAGGACGAGAGCACAAGCGTGTCAGGTGTAGATGGAATGTACAGACTATAAAACCTAATAAAGGTATGTGGGATGGCCCATCCTGCTGAATCGCAGACTTCCTGGATCGGGGCCCCCGAGAGGCGGCCTCTAGAGGACGTCATGCCTCTGGTTGAATGAGCCCTCACGGCCAAAGGTAAAGGCAAATTGTGCACATGGTATGCCATAGATATAGCTTGGACAATCCAGTTGCTGATGGTCTGCTTGGAAGCTGGAAGCCCCTTCTTGGGTGACCTGAAACACACCAGCAACTGGTCTGACTTCCGCCATGAAGAGGACCTCTGGATATATAATTTAAGAGCTCTGACAGGGCAGAGCAGATGAAGTCTCTCCTCATCCAACATCACATGAGGTGGAGGATGAAAAGCCTGAAGAACCATAGGCCGCGCCACATTAGATGGCACCTTAGGCAAATAGCCGGGCCTGGGATGTAAGATGGCTTTAATGTCACCTGGAGCAAACTCCAGGCACCCATTGGATATAGAGAGCGCCTGGAGATCTCCTACCCTCCTCAGAGAGGTAATGGCCAACAGAAAAAAACACCTTTAGGGAAAGGTTCTTGGCCTCAGCCGACTCCAGTGGTTCGAAGGAGGCCTCGGCCAGCCCATCGAGAACCACCGCCAGGTCCCATGTGGGAACACTAGTGCGAGCCACAGGCCTCATCCCTCCAAGCCCCACAGAGGAAACGTACGACCAACTGCTGTCTCCCCAGAGGCCCATCACCAAGAGGAGCGTGGAAAGCCGCAATGGTAGCCACGTACACCTTGAGTGTGGACGAGGTAAGACCAACCGAGAGGCGATCTTGGAGGAACTCCAGCACGGAAGCCACTGGGCAGTTATCTGGGTCCACTTCACGCTCTCTACACCAAATGGTAAAAACATTCCACTTTAAGCCGTACAATTTCCTCGTGGAGGGAACTCTAGAGCTGAGTATGAACTCCACTACTCCTGCTGACAGGCCAGCCTCTCGGTACTGTGTCCCCTCAGGGGCCAGACCCACAGTTTCCATAGTTCCGGCCGAGGGTGAAATATTGAGCCCTCTGCCTGTGTCAAGAGGTCCCTCCTGAGGGGAATCTCCCACGTAGGTCCATCCAGGAGCGATATTATGTCGGAGAACCATACTCGGGCCGGCCACAACGGGGCATCCAGCAGTAGACTGATCCCATCGCGACGGACCCTCTCCAGAACTCCCAGGAGCAGACCGATCGGGGGATATGCATACAGACGTAGCCATGACATCCAACCCCAGCAGGGCTGGTTGTGAGAGAGAGAACCACAGTGGACAGTAGGTCCAGACGCAAATAGATCCAAATAGCTCTCGAGACGCAAATAGATCCACTTCCACTGAGCCGAACCTCTGACATATTGACTCCATCACCTTGGGGTGGAGTCTCCATTCCCCGGGCCTCAGCCCCTGTCTCGACAGGATGTCTGCCCCAAGATTCTGATTCCCCGGGATGTATTTTGCTCTGAGAGACAACTGTTTCCCCTGGGACACAGGAGGATCTGATATATTCAATTCAATTCAATTCAAATTTATTTGTATAGCGCTTTTCACAATACATATTGTTTCAAAGCAGCTTTACAGAAAGTGCATTTCAGAAATGTACATACAAAAATAATGTTGGTTAATCATGTAGTAATTTAGGGCATAACATATCGCCGGTGTTGAGTCATCTCTTCACAGGCGTCGAGTCGTCTCTTCACAGGCGTTTAGTCATCTCATCGCAGGTGTTGGGGCATCTGAAGTCTCCGTGAGAGGCTGGATACAAACTGGAGCTGACGAACGCTATTTAACTCGGGACTAGCGTCCCGAGATAACAGCAGAAGAGCAGATGGGAGATAATTAGCATAGGTGCTGTTCATAATATTAATGCATTCGATCTGATTCAAAAGTGGTATAAAAGGTAAGCATTATGTGAATGCTTGGCTAAAGAGATGCGTCTTTAATCTAGTTTTAAACTGGGACAGCGAGTCTGAGCCTCGAACAATATCAGGAAGGCTATTCCAGAGTTTAGGAGCTAAATGCGAGAACACCCTCCCTCCTTTAGTGGACTTAGATATCCTAGGAATGTCAAGTCAAGTCATCCTCATTTATATAGCGCTTTTAACAATGTATATTGTTTCAAAGCAGCTTTACAGAGATAAAGATAAAGATATAATTTAAGGTAACAGAGATTGGTTTGGTTTTATAGTGGCTCTTGAAAAAAAATTTGTCCAGCTAAAGTTAGTTTTGATTGATTCACTTCCGTCTAAATGATCATTTGTTATTAAATTAGGGGCCGCTAAGATGACACCGTTCTCTCGTGTTTTTATGTGATGTGTTTTTAGTCTAGCTTTGAACTGACAGACTGTGTCTGCTTCCCGGACAATGTTAGGAAGATTGTTCCAAAGTTTTGGTGCTAAATAGGAAAAGGATCTACCGCCAGCAGTCGATTTATATATTCTAGGTATTATCAACTGGCCGGAGTTTTGAGATCGCAATAGACGTGAAGGACTATAATGCGTTAAGAGCTCGCTCAAGTACTGGGGAGCTAAACCATTTAGTGCTTTGTAAGTAATCAGCAATACTTTAAAATTTATACGATGTTTAATAGGGAGCCAATGCAGTGTTGACAGAACCGGGCTAATATGGTCGTACTTCCTGGTTCTGGTAAGAACTCTAGCGGCTGCGTTTTGAACTAGCTGTAGTTTGTTTATTAAGCGTGCAGGGCAACCACCCAGTAGAGCATTACAATAATCTAGCCTTGATGTCATGAACGCATGAACTAGTTGTTCCGCATTTGTCAATGAGAGCGTATGACGTAATTTAGATATATTTTTAAGATGGAAAAATGCGGTTTTACAGACACTAGACACGTGACTTTCAAATGAAAGATTGGTATCAAAGAGCACACCCAGGTTCCTAACTGACGGCAAAGACTTAACAGAGCAGCCATCAAGTGTTAGACGGTATTCTAGGTTATTACGTGTGGAAGTTTTTTGTCCAATAATTAGAATCTCTGTTTTTCACAATTTAGTAGTAGGAAATTACTAGTCATCCAATTTTTAATATCAACTATGCATTCCGATAATTTTGTGAATTGGTGAGTTTCGTTAGGTTTGGAAGAAATATAGAACGTCCTGGTTGCGTATGCAACCCACCGTTCCCTGAAGGAGGGAACGGAGGACGTAGTCGACGCGACTGAAATGGGATCACGCTAGGGAGCCTATCATCTTCGAGTACTATTGAACGAGCCAATGTAATTGGCGTGCGTGATTCGCATCACACACTCCGCCCCCGCGGCGCGGGTATAAATACGGAAGTGGATGCACGCACTAGTTGCTTTTCGCTGAGGAGCCGAGAGTAACCCGGGGTCAGCGGTGGTCCAGCGGTAGTGGCAAGGGGACTACGTCCTCCGTTCCCTCCTTCAGGGAACGGTGGGTTGCATACGCAACCAGGACGTTCCCTTTCAGTCGATAACGTCGGACGTAGTCGACGCGACTGAAATGGGATCAACCATTGAACACGCCACTAACGCTGCCACCTTCCAGTGCCTAAACCAAAGCCTCCTGATGCCCCCGCAAACTTAAGGCGGGGAAGGACAGGGCTTAGGCCAGGGAAGTCACTGCTGTTCCTACAGGACCACTGGGAAAGCGTTCCCCGTACGTTGGAAGGAAGGGACGCTGCGGAAGCCACATCCAACCCGAGGGAGGAAATGTGGAGAATACACATATGAACTGGGCGGAAACCGGGCAGTCTAACATATGGAATGTCACTGGGGTGGCTCCAGCCTAAGACGGGGGGAGAGACACCGGACAGTGACGGCAGAGAGACTCTGCCGAGGGAAGACACGGGCTCACCGCAGGGAGCCGTATCGTGGAAGAATACACATATGGGGTCACCGAAGGGACCGCAACATATGGACCCAGCCTAACACAGGTTCCACACTGCTTACGAGTGGTAGGCCTAACACCAGACGTTCCGCACGTCCGACGTCGGAGGGGTGTGGAGGAACTCAACAGGGTTCAATTTTAAGGGAACTCAACTGGAGTAGAAAGGCGCACGTATCCAGTCCATAGGAGGGGAATGGCGCAGCAAGCCGACACTTGAACCGGGCTCACGGTGAAACTGGCTTCATGAGAAGGGAGCCCACGGGAAGCAGCGGTTCAACTAGGTGTCGTCCAGCCCCCAACTCTAGAATCTGTTTAGCAAAGTATATCGTCAACGCCCAGGCGGAGCACTTTACACTCATCATAGAGGAGCTCAACACCTAAGTGGACATGTTGCATCTCGGATCTTTGCCGAAATGAAGGCAAGCACTAAGTGCAACTTTGCATGGAAACAGCCTTCCCTCTCTGCTGAATTCCAACAGATATTTGAAGAGCTGGTCTGAGGTCTATGACTTGCATTCTGTACACGTCCAAGCGAATCGGACAGAGAAGCCAGGGCTGGATCTGCCTCCTCCAGGGCAGCGCTTGCAGGCTCACCACCTGCTCCTATTACGGGAGAGGTAGGAACCTTGGGCACAATCCGAGCCGGGGTCTCAGCTTGTGAGAGTTAGCCGGCCCAGACTCCAGGCACAATACGTTGACCGAAAGCGAGCAAGTCCCTACCCTCTAGTAGAGACCACGCGAGCAGGAGAACTGATATAACAGAATTTTTAACTCACTACCCGCAGTGGCTCAGGGGCGGTCTCTGCAGTGCAGTCGCACCAGGGACAAGGCCCAAGAGGATAAAGAGGGACACAAGGATTTACAAGACCTTGCTCCTCAGGAACCTGACGATCAGAACGTGCTTCTGCATACTTCTGCAACACGATGAGCGTCGTTTAAACACCGAGGCAACATCATTTTGAGGGTGATTTAGGAAAACAGCCTACTGCAACCCATTTTGCAGGAAAGAGAGCACTGAAGTGATCGAAAGCTTTCAGGATCTCCTCAGGGGAGAAGACGCACTCAACGACTAGGTTCCACTTCTAAAGGCGTAAGCACACTACCCAATTCTAGGGGGTGCTCGCAGAAGTGATGGTAACTAACACATGTTCTTGTGATAGCCACCTGAACCTCCGCGTTCGGATGTAAGACCGCCCGGAATCTCCGGGGGAAGAACGCGTGTGCCATCGTGCCCCGTCCCCGAATCCAGGGGAAGTCAGGAAGGCTGTTGAAGGGAACCAGGTCTAGTTGGGCCAATGAGGGGCAACTATGAAGACCTGTTCCTCTCCTGACATGGCACGTAGGTGCAAGTGACGGGCGCAAAAGACAGGAGCATTGCTCAACACAACATGTGAAGATCACTGGGCTTCAGGAGCATTTTCTGCTCAGCACTTGGGTGTGACAAGTTCACTGAGCTTCAGGAGCATTCCTGCTCAACACCTGAGTGTGATAAACTCACCGAGCTTCAGGAGCATTTCTGCTCAACACTTGAGTACGAAGAACCTCACTGAGCGACAGGAGCATTTCTGCTCAGCACTTGAGTGTGACAAGTTCACTGAGCTTCAGGAGCATTACTGCTCAACACCTGAGTGTGATAAACTCACTGAGCTTCAGGAGCATTTCTGCTCAACACTTGAGTGCGAGGAACTTCACTGAGCACCAGGAGCATTTCTACTCAGCACTGCGTGTGATGAATTCACTGAGCTACCTGTGATGGACTCACTGAGCTACAGGAGCATTGCTGCTCAACACCAGAGTGCGATGAACTTCACTGAGTTTCAGGAGCAAATCTGCTCAACATGAAGAGTGATGATTTCACTGACTTGCAGGCGCAAGGCGACCATGAGTCGCAGTCACTTTTAGAAGGCTCACTGGGGTTAAACGCATTTCTGCGGGCCCCTGGGGCCGCTGAGTCCCAGTGTTTGTCCAAGGGTAGTCCGCTCGGTTTACCCAAACACTGGCGGAAAAATAAAACCGGGGGGGCAATTGAGCGGCCCCGGAATGGTCATGACCCAGCCGGACCCAGGGGATGGAGTCTCCACTTGCCCTGGCTATAACTGTCGTGAGGCTCGATGGCGGCACGATTGATTAAGCGGGAGGAGTGGAATAAAGCGCCCTCAGAAGCGTCTGACTCCAAGAAGGAGGTGACGGGTGAGTTTGTGACATGCAGGGGAAGCTTGCGCAACGGTCGCAATGTCTAACAACTCGAGGCACGAATGCCCGTGTAGTCGGGGGTCGCCCAGGCCCCCGTTAAAACACGCCCTTTGTACATGGCCCCTCTGTTGAAGAGGGTTTGGCAGCAGACCGGGATGAACTATAGTCACACAGGGTGAGCTGCTCTGCCACGGTCACCTCGGGACTCGATCGTGAAGCTAGCGCTGAAGCGGTCACATATGGAGGGAGCCAAAGGCTGCGACTACCATATACCCCAGGAGCCTCTGAAAGTTCTTTCAGTGGGCCCTTTCTCACTTCAACACCAGCTGAACACATTCTCATTGGAGAGACATGTTGGACCGAGTACCTCTCCAAAACTAGAAAAGAGATACTCAGCCCGTGGGCGAGATTACTCTCTTCCAGTTGACCTGAAGACCCAACGGGCTCTGGAGCACTCGAGGGGAAGGACACTGTACTGATACTCCACCCTTAGACGCAACACACAGGATGGCCTGCGGTGCGGGAGGTAGAGATCTGAAGCACATGTCTTTCAGGTCAAAGCTGCAGACCAATCTTGGGCCAAGATGGTCACGACCCACCACCTAGTAGCACGAAGAACGAGTTTACAACTGGCCTTCGTACCGGCTGGAGGAGCGGCTATATCAAATCCTTCGCCAGCAGGATAAGATAAGCACGCACAAGTCAGGAGCACTGCTCAACACTCGGTGTGATGAATATCACTGAATTTTCAGGAGCACGTCTGCTCAACACCTAATGTGATGACTATCACTGACTTGAGCGGGGTAGCCGAGCCTGAGGTGGGGCAGCAAAGTAGAGAGAGTGGTGTTAGTGTGCTGTGCAACACTTACCTGTCTCCACAAGCGGCAGGGGGCGCGTGAGAAGGCGGATGACCGGGTCCTCGAACGCACCAAGCTGCCTGCTGGCGACCAAGGGGGAGCTGAGGGGTGTAAGGCTATACAGGGTCACACCCGCCAGACTGGCCCTCTTGGGACCCAGGAACAGATGAAATTGCTCTCTCTTTGAAGTGTGGGTACCGCTTGCTCCGCTTTTTTTTTTTTTTTTTTTTTTTAGGGAGCCAGCGGCGGAACAGACACACACACAAACAAAGGCTCCACCCGGCCCTCACCCGGGGGGAGGGAGTGATCGTGCCACTCCAAGAGCATCTCATCCATTCCTGGGCGGCCCGCTCCGGAATGCTTTCGCTGTCGCTTGCCACCTGGCTTGGCAGCGCCTGGAGCGGGCTGGGCGTCTCTACTGCGGCCGGCTCCCTGCTGAGGCCTGGGTGGAGGCTGCTGCGGAGGGCCAGCAGGAGCGGCGGCCGGAGAACGCCCACGGCGACGAGCAGGCGGAGGAGCTGCCACCGGCGGCGGGTGGAGGCAGCAGCTGGCCACCGGGGCAGGATGTGCCGGATGACCTCCGTCTGCGCTTGAGCGGCAGAGAACTGTTTGATGCAGTTCTCCACCGCGTCGCCGACCAGCCCAACCTGGGAAATTGGGGAGACCAGGAACCGAACCTTGTCCGCATCCGCCATACCAACCAGGCTGAGCCAACAAAGGCGCTACTGGACCACCAAGGTGGACATCGCCAGACCGATCACGCACGCTACGACACCCGTACCCCGGAGGGTGAGGTCGGATGCAGTGCGGTGCTCACCTATGAGCGCACGGTCTGGATTACCCTCGTGCATGCCATGGGTGCCCTAGCCTGCAGCAACGCCATGGCACGCAAGAGGAAGGGGCTTGCCCACAGGCTTTGTAAGCTCTGCCCGTCGGAACGGACGAAACTCACAGGCCTTAGGGGGGAGACGAGGATCCCCCCAAAAGGCAGCGGCCGCCGGACACAGGTGCACCTGTGTCGACAGACCGCTCCAATGGAGGGACACCTCGCAACCCTTCACCGTTCCTCCATCAAGGGTAATGAGGGGGAAAAGCTATTCAGGCAGTTTCTGGCAGAGAAAGATGCTGTTCACCACCTGATAAGCTCTCCATGCATTTCGGGAAAGAAAGGCACTGGGGCGGCGAGCTGAGAACCAGCGCGGCCCGCCCCAAGATACCAAACTCCAGATTCCAACCGAGACTGAACGGGACACGGTGGAGGTTCCACTCGAGCCCGGCAGCCTCGGCGGCCCGTTTCAGCATAGCTGATAATTCTGGATCCGGCTCGGGCAACATTGAACTCCCGGAGGGAGACAATGCAGCCGAGTCATCATCTCCAGAAGTCAGCTCACCCTCTGATGCTGCAATCGGCGTCCTGTCCTCCAGGGGAGCCCCGAGTGAAACCGCTGGCCCACCCATTACAGATGGACCAGCAGACAACACAGGAGGCTCCAGTGGTTGCAGTGGAAGGGAGGAGTGAGGAGCCCACAGGGAATGGTTACCGGGCGGGACATCCAACACTATCCTCCGGTCACCCATCCCACACAGCACCCGAGGGTGGGGCATGGTAATGGGGACTCGCTCTCCGCGAACGAAGGCGAGTCTCGCCCTCCACACTGCGACAGTCATGTTCCCACAGTGAAAACATGAGCTGTCCACAAAAGCTGTCTCAGCGTGCTGTAAGCCAAACACGTGACACAACAGTTGTGACCATCAGAGAGAGACAGGGAACGACCGCACCCAGAAACGCACGGGCGGAATGACATCTTGAAAAAGACGCAAACGCACCCGTGTTGCTCTTTCAGAAAATAGGACCGTCACCAGTGCCGGAGCACACAGGGAAATGACCGCGGCAACACTGAACAGAGAACTGAAACAGTGAAGCACTCACTTTTCCGCCCTCTAACCAGCCATCAACACACACAAACATTTAGAAATTTGTTGCTGTTAAAACAGCAGTTGAGAGCTCAAAGCTCGCGATCACCGCTGCACTCGCGCTGTAGAACACCAGCACTGGGAGAGTCTTCCTGAAGAACACCGACACACTCGCTCGTTGTAGACAACAGCACTCTCAGAGACATCAAACGATCGGCTCCGAAGCGAAAGGCAACTAGTGCGTGCATCCACTTCCGTATTTATACCCGCGCCGCGGGGGCGGAGTGTGTGATGCGAATCACGCACGCCAATTACATTGGCTCGTTCAATAGTACTCGAAGATGATAGGCTCCCTAGCGTGATCCCATTTCAGTCGCGTCGACTACGTCCGACGTTATCGACTGAAAGGGAACTGAGTATCATCAGCATAACAGTGAAAGCTAATTCCATGTTTCCTAATGATATCCCCTAAAGGAATGACCAGAAGCCTCGAATTTAGTGATCTTAAAGAACGTGATGGATTGTAGGGCGATAGAAGGTCCATTAAATACACAGGAGCTAAACCATTTAGGGTTTTATAGGTCAGTAGTAATACTTTGTAATTGATACGGAACTTAATAGGTAACCAGTGTAGAGATGATAAAATTGGTGTTATATGATCATATTTTCAAGTAGGAACTCTAGCAGCTGCATTTTGCACTCACTGTAGCTTGTTTATTGAGGATGCAGGACAGCCAGCTAATAAAGCATTACAGTAATCTAGTCTCGAGGTCATGAATGCATGAACTAACTTTTCTGCATCAGAAACAGATAGCATGTTACGTAGCTTAGCAATGTTTCTAAGGTGGAAAAAGGCTGTTCTTTTTTCGAAAGACAAGTTGCGGTCTAGTATAACACCCAGGTCTTTTACTGTAGTGGATAAAGTAACAGGACATCCTTCTAAATTAAAGTTGTATTTTACAAGGTTTTGTGGGTAGTTTTTTGGACCAATAAGTAATACCTCCGTTTTATCTGAATTTAATAGCAGGAAATTACACGTCTTCCAGCATTTTATATCTTTGAGACACTGTCAATTTAGATGAGTTAGTGTTTTCATCTGGTCGTGATGAAATATATAATTGAGTGTCATCGGCATAACAGTGGAAATTAATTCCATGTTTTCTTATAATATTACCAAGTGGCAGCATATATATTGAGAATAGCAGATGGCCTAACACCGATCCTTGCGGCACTCCATAGTCTACTGACGTTATCTTCGATTTTTCCCCATTTAAACAGACAAAATGATAACGGTCTGATAAGTACGATCTAAACCAGCTTAATGCCTGTCCCTGAACACTAGTGTAGTTTTGTAGTCGATCCAAGAGTAGTTTATGATCTATAGTGTCGAACGCAGCGCTGAGATCGAGTAGAACTAGTATTGAGATACAGCCTTGGTCCGAAGCTAAAAGTAAATCATTTGTAATTTTAACTAGCGCAGTTTTTGTGCTATGATGCGGTCTGAATCCTGACTGAAATTTTAATAGATATAATTTTCTTGCAAGAAAGAGCACAATTGAGCGGACACAACTTCTTCTAGAATTTTAGACATAAATGGAAGATTTGAAATGGGTCTGTAATTTGCTAGGTTATTTGGATCTTATTGCGGTTTCTTAATGAGAGGTTTTATTACTGCCAGTTTGAATATTCTTGGAACATGACCTAAAGATAAAGACGAGTTAATAATATTGAGAAGAGGCTCTTCCACTACAGGTAACACTTCTTTCAGTAGTTTAGTGGGTATTGAATCTAATAAACATGTTGTTGGTTTAGATGCAATGATACGTTTATTTAACTCTTCCTGTCCTATAGTTGTAAAGCGGTGTAGTTGTTCTCGAGGGGCGATAATTGAGGCTGAATCATAAGACACCATAAAAGATTGTACATTTACAATTTTGTTTCTGATGCTTTCTATTTTCTCATTGAAGAAATTCATAAAATCATTACTACTATACTGTAACGGAATAGTTTGCTCTGATGATGTTTGTTTATTTGTTAGTCTAGCTACGGTGTTGAATAAAAACCTTGGATTATTTTGGTTATTTTCTATTAGTTTGCGGAGATGCTCTTCAGCCCTTGCTGCTTTTAGAGCCCTTTTATAACATGACATAGTGTCTTTCCACGCGATTCTAAAGACCTCTATATTAGTTTGTTTCCATTTACGCTCTAAGTTACGAGTTTCTCTCTTGATAACATGCGTAGCACTGCTGTACCATGGTGCTTTAGTTTTCTCTCTAACCTTTTTTAATCTAATTGGTGCAACAATTTCTAGTGTACTAGAGAAAATGGTGCTCAAACTGCTAGTCATTTCCTCTAGTTCATCTGTTTGTTTGGGTTCACTGAGCAGCTGAGATAGATCAGGTAAGCTATTTGAGAATCTATCTATACTGGCTGGAAGGATTGTTCTGCCTGGTCGATAACGTGGCGCAACATGACAAATTTCAGCAGTACGTATTATGCAAGTTACCATGTAATGATCAGTGACATCATCATTTTGCGGTACAATATCTATATCGGTTGGATTGGTTCCATATGATATAATTTAATCTAGTGTATGATTTAGACGATGAGTGGGACCACTGATGTTTTGCTTGACCCCAAAGGAGTTTAATAAATCTGTAAACGGAGCCCCTAACGCATCATTTGTGTTATCTACGTGTATGTTAAAATATCCAACAATTATTGCTTTATCGACATTGACCAATAGATCTGAGAGAAAGTCTGCAAACTCTTTTAGGAAATCAGCATAGGGCCCTGGAGGTCTATATACAGTAGCCAAGGCTAGAGATAATAGGGATTTCTTTCTTACTGTTATGATGAGGTGGAAGCAAGGAGGAAGCAGGATCCAATTGCAGCACACTTTATTTAATAAACTCAAACTACATAAAGACTCTGGCTAGGGCACAAGACTCAGGAACAGAACCAACAACATCAAGGTACAAAAACACAACATTAAGAACTCACAAAGACTGAACAAGACACAGGGCTTAAATACATACTGGACTAACAAACATTTAAACAATCAACCAATGACACAACAGACAGGGGAACACAAGGCAAGATCACATGACTAGAACAGGGGATCACATGACAGACAAGAACCAGGAACAAGAAACAAAACCCAAACCGTGACATAGCCCCCCCTCTATGGGCGGCTCCCGACGCCCATCAAAACAAAAAAAACACAAGTTCAGGAGGGTGGTGAGTGGAGGCGGTCTTGGGGGAGGGACGGAGGGCCAGGCTCGCACTGGGACCAGGAACCAGGACACAGGAATGGCGAGCCTGAGCCACAGAGCCTGGGTGGACCTGGCTCTTGAGCGACCAGGGCAGAGCAGGATGCGCAGTGCGGTGCGGATGCGGTGAAGACCCCTCGGGCGGCCACGGCGGTGAAGACCCCTCGGGCGGCCACGGCGGTGAAGACCCCTCGGGCGGCCACGTCGGTGAAGACAGTCCATCGGGCGGCCAGGGCGGAGAAGACAGTCCTTCGGGCGGCCAGGGCGGCGCAGACACCGGCTCAGGAACAGCAGACAACACACACACTGACCCTGGCTCGGGAACAGACAACACACTCACTGGCTCGGGAACAGACAACACACTCACTGGCTCGGGAACAGACAACACACTCACTGGCTCGGGAACAGACAACACACTCACTGGCTCGGGAACAGACAACACACTCACTGGCTCGGGAACAGACAACACACTCACTGGCTCGGGAACAGACAACACACTCACTGGCTCGGGAACAGGCAACACACTCACTGGCTCGGGAACAGGCAACACACACACTGGCTCGGGAACAGGCAACACACACACTGGCACGGGAACAGGCAACACACACACTGGCTCGGGAATAGACAACACACACACTGGCTCGGGCTCAGGAACAGACAACACACACACTGGCTCGGGCTCAGGAACAGACAACACACACACTGGCTCGGGCTCAGGAACAGACAACACACACACTGGCTCGGGTTCAGGAACAGACAACACACACACTGGCTCGGGAACAGGAACAGACTCCGGCTCGGAGACGGCCATCTTGTCCGTAGACACTGGTTCAGAAGCGGCCATCTTGTCCGTAGACACTGGCTCGGAGGTAGTGATGTGAACAGTCTCTGGATCAGCAGAAGTGATGTGAACAGTCTCTGGTTCGGCCATCTTGTCCGTAGACACTGGCTCGGAGGCGGCCATTTTGTCCGTAGACACTGGCTTGGAGGAAGTGACATGAACAGTCTCTGGATCGGCAGAAGTGACTTGAACCGTCTCTGGATCGGCAGAAGTGACTTGAACCGTCTCTGGATCGGCAGACGTGACTTGAACAGTCTCTGGATCGGCAGACGTGACTTGAACAGTCTCTGGATCGGCAGACGTGACTTGAACAGTCTCTGGATCGGCAGACGTGACTTGAACAGTCTCTGGTTCGGCAGACGTGACTTGAACAGTCTCTGGATCGCCAGACGTGACTTGAACAGTCTCAGGATCGGCAGACGTGACTTGAACAGTCTCTGGATCGGCAGACGTGACTTGAACAGTCTCTGGATCGGCAGACGTGACTTGAACAGTCTCTGGATCGGCAGACGTGACTTGAACAGTCTCTGGATCGGCAGACGTGACTTGAACAGTCTCTGGATCGGCAGACGTGACTTGAACAGTCTCTGGATCGGCAGACGTGACTTGAACAGTCTCTGGATCGGCAGACGTGACTTGAACAGTCTCTGGATCGGCAGACGTGACTTGAACAGTCTCTGGATCGGCAGACGTGACTTGAACAGTCTCTGGACTGGACGGGACCAGCGGCGAAGAGGGCCTCGGCTCTGGCTGGACGTGGCTGACGTGAAGCTCTGGCTGGACGGAACTCTGGAACTGGTTTGACGGGACGAGATTCAGGCAGGACGGTGATCCTTGCAGACCGTACGGACCTTAGCGGGGAATCTGCCAAGCTGGACATCAGCCCTGAACGCCCATAGACCGATCCGGTGTCAGACCCGCTGACTGGCGTGACGCGGGGAAACTCAGGCTCTGCAAGTGCCGAACCGCCCAAGGAAAGGGCCAGATCAACAAACCCTTTCAGGGTCCAGCCAGTATGATCCTCCGGCATCACTTGAGCGATGTGCCAATCCAGCCCGCTACAAAACAGGCCCACGAGCTGGGCGTCATTTAGCGCTCCCAGATGACAACACGCCAAAAAGTCCCTCACATACCTCTCCAAGGGCTGGCCATCTTGAGACAGAGATGATAGGAATTTCCTTAAGGCCTGGTTGCTAACAACTGCTGGATCCATTGGCGGTGAGTTCTTCTGTTATGATGAGGTGGAAGCAAGGAGGAAGCAGGATCCAATTGCAGCACACTTTATTTAATAAACTCAAACTACATAAAGACTCTGGCTAGGGCACAAGACTCAGGAACAGAACCACCAACATCAAGGTACAAAAACACAACATTAAGAACTCACAAAGACTGAACAAGACACAGGGCTTAAATACATACTGGACTAACAACGAGACAAGGGACACCTGTGAACATTTAAACAATCAACCAATGACACAACAGACAGGGGAACACAAGGCAAGATCACATGACTAGAACAGGGGATCACATGACAGACAAGAACCAGGAACAAGAAACAAAACCCAAACCGTGACACTTACATCTAAGAGTGTAACATTTAGCACAAGTACTTCAAACTAATTAAACCTGTGACCTGTTTTCTGAGTAACATTTAGAATATCTCTATAGATTGTTGCAACACGGCCACCATGACCGATCAGACGGGGCTAATGCTTATAACAGTATCCTGGTGGAGTGGACTCATTTAGACCGAAATAATCATTTGGTTTAAGCCAGGTTTCAGTAAGGCAAAATACATCAAAACAATTATCTGTGACCATTTTATTTACAATAACCCACCCTAACCCTAACCCTAACCTTAGGTGTGAGCGATCTAATGTTTAGAAGACCTAGCTTTAGAAATTGTTTTTGTTCACTGATATTGAGATTTTCTGGTTTAATTACAATAAGATTTTTCCTAGATCCTACAGTAGATTTATTGTTTGGCCTCACTAAACGAGGAATAGACACAGTTTCTATATAATGTTCTACACTACTTATATCAATTAAGTTGGGACAGCAAAGACTGTGATTTGGGCTTTGACTTACAAGTCATATGGTGTGTAACGTCTTGGAGATGTTGTCCGACAGAACAGCCGCTCCGATTCTGCTGGGGTGCAGGCCATCTGCACGGTAGAGCCTAGGTCGCTCCCAAAACAGATTCCAATTATTTACAAAGAGCAGTTTCTGTTCATTACACCAGGACATTAACCATTCATTTAATGCAAATAATCTACTGAACCTTTCCTGTCCTTGTCGGTACGTGGGAAGCGGTCCAGATACAATGATCGTTGCTTCAGGCGATGTGCTGCGTACCGACTCGATCAGGCTCCTGTAGTCCTTCTTCAGAACCTCAGTCTGCCGCAGCCTGATGTCGTTCTCTCCCGCGTGCAGAACAACAGCCCCAATGCGCTCGTCACCGTTCAGGATCTCAGGAACATGTGCAGCGACATCTAGAACACGAGCACCAGGAAAGCAGTGAGTGCGCACCTTACCCTTACCCTAGGTAGCACGGACATGACGGACGATGGAACTGCCGATGATCACGGCGTCGTCGCGTTCCGACTCGCGAAGAGGGGAGAAGCGGTTCCGGGTGGAGATCTCGAAGACTGGGAGAGGCGGAGAGGTTCTTGGTCTGGTCCTGGCTCGTGTCTTCCGCTGAGGAATCACCCAGGGCCCATGGTGTTGTGTCAGTGCCGGAGTGAATGAAGCCAGGGATGATTGTGTCCTGGGTGCTTGCGTCCTGTGCAGAGAAGCACACGGAGTAGACGAGGTCGGAGTCAAAAAGTTACTAACCACTGACTTGTGAGCATCAGCGCATGATGTTTCAAGCGCTGAACACCGATCTCGCAGCTCGGCTTGCCTCTCTAGCAGACCATGGATCTGCTTCTCCACGGACTCCAGCTCCAACAGCACCGAATGCAGCTCGAATGTGTCCTCACCTGCACTCAGAGGTAACGTTTGACACACATCCGATATATTCGCCATTATAACAGATGGACAGTAAATTAGTAGTGATACTACCAATATCACTACTAATTTAGGACTGAAATCCTGGATATAACCCGTTTCCTTTCAGTGAAACAGGTGTAAATGAGACGATCAATAGGCAAGAGGCCACGCGTGCGATGCTAGCGGGCTAAAGGCTAGTAGTGGAGATTCGAAAAGTTGGATCTAAGTAGCGAAATCAAAGCAATCCGATTGTTTTTTATTAAGGAAAAGTATCGAAGATAAGTTCACATGCTATAAAAATAGAAAGTGCTTGTTTATAAATGAGTGGTAAAGAAGAAAATCAAGGATTTATGAATCAATTCGACGGAGCTCCAAACACAAGCACCCTCAAAACACAAACACAAACTCCAAACACAAAGGCCACTTTGTGTTTGGATAGGCCACTACCGACATATTGTCTGACCTCACAAGGACATAATGGCCCTTGAGGTCCAGCAGGAAGCTCCTCAGAGCTCGGGACACCGCCAACATCTCTAGGCAATCTATGTGCCAGGAGGAATGATGGTCCTGCCATAGGCCTGTCATAAAGCGCACGTCCATGACCGTGCCCCAGCCCGTGAGGGAGGCGTCTGTCGAAACGGTTTTCCGGCATCATGGCACTTCCAACACAGGACCTTGGGAGAGAAACCAAGCTTTCTTCCACATAGATAGGAAACGAAGGCATCTGCACGTAACCCTGATCACACGAATGGGAACCCCTTGGTTTTCAACCACCACTGCAGGGCCCTCATGTGCAGCAGGCCGAATGGAATGGTTTTGGACGCTGCTGCCATGAAACCTAATGACACTCTTTGAAAATGTTTCACAGTGATAGCTTGGCCTAGCTTTATCCTTGACACTGTGGCCAGGATGGACTCGATCCGTGCAGGAGACAATTGTGCCCGCTTCGTGACCGAGTCCCACACCACTCCCAGGAACGTGGTTCTTTGGGCTGGTATCAACACCCTCTTTTTTGTGTTGAGTCTCAACATCTCGATGCCGAACCGCCAGCTCTTGCGACTGGGCCAGGATTAGCCAGTCGTCGATATAGTTGAGCAGCCTGATGCCCTGGAGCCTCAGCGGTGCTAGAGCTGCATCCATGCATTTGGTAAATGTGCGAGGGGAGAGAGCTAGGCCGAACTGAAGAACCCGATATTGGTATGCTTCGCCCCCAAAAGCGAACCTCAGGAACTTCCTGTGAGATGGAAGGATGGAAATGTGGAAGTATGCATCCTTGAGATCTATCGTGACAAACCAGTCCTCGGATTGAATTTGACTCACGATGTTGGGAATAGTGAGCATATTGAACCTGAATCTCCTCAGAGAACGATTCAAGTGCCTGATATCTATTATTGAACACAACCCCCCATACTTTTTGGGAACTATGAAGTAGCGGCTGTAACTTCTTGTTCCAATACCCGACCCTGCACTGGGTCGACTACTGTCCAGACCGCCCCGTTGAAATTTGGTTGACGGAAACCGAACTGCAGCCTGTACCCCTTTTGAATGGTACGCAGGGCCCAAGGAGAAATATTCGTGAGATTTTTCCATGCATCGAAATATTTTACCAAAGGAACCAGACTCTGGAGCCTGGCTTCGGGTATCAATCGGGATTCGTTTCGTATCAAGTCGACATTGATTTCCTGTGGGCTCCGCGAAGGAAGCAACCTCGATCGCTCCGCCATGTGTGGGAGCTGGTGGATGGCTGCGGCTGCCCACTGGGGGCAAATTTCTTGGGTTTAGAGCGGCGCGTTTAGTATTGTTTGAAGGCTGTAGACTGTTTCTTCGCTTCCTGGAACCTGTCGACGATGGTGTTTTCGGCGTCGCCGAAAAGGCCAGTGGGCGAAATCGGGGCATCAAGGAGGGAACCCCTGTTTTTCTCCTTGATGCCCGATAAATTCAACCATAAATGTCTCTCCAAGACCACCATTGCCTCCATGGAATGGCTGAAACCTGTGGGGCGGACAGTGCAGCATGCGTTCGCTGGAAACCGATGCGTGCCGAAGCGCACTTGGCGGCGGGAAGTCGACATCGATTTCCTGTGGGCTCCGCGAAGGAAGCAACCTCGATCGCTCCGCCATGTGTGGGAGCTGGTGGATGGCTGCGGCTGCCCACTGGGGCAAAGTTCTTGGGTTTAGAGCGGCGCGTTTAGTATTGTTTGAAGGCTGTAGACTGTTTCTTCGCCTCCTGGAACCTGTCGACGATGGTGTTTTCGGCGTCGCCGAAAAGGCCAGTGGGCGAAATCGGGGCATCAAGGAGGGAACCCCTGTTTTTCTCCTTGATGCCCGATAAATTCAACCATAAATGTCTCTCCAAGACCACCATTGCCACCATGGAATGGCTGATAGCGCGGACTGTTTCCTTGGTGACTCGGAGAGACAAGTCTGCAGCCTTCCTCAACTCCGCAATAATAACAAAATAAGTTATTTATAGCGGAATACCCAAACTGCACTTGTGTTTACAATGAAAGTGAATGGAGATCATGGCCGTCCACCCAGTGAATAACAATATTCAATTCAATTCAATTCAATTCAAATTTATTTGTATAGCGCTTTTCACAATACACATTGTCTCAACGCAGCTTTACAGAAAGTGCATTTCGGAAATGTACATAGAAAAATACAGTTAGTTAATCATGTATTAATTTATGGCATAACATATCGCCGGCTTTGAGTCGTCTCTTCACAGGCGTCGAGTCGTCTCTTCACAGGCGTTGGGGCATCTAAAGTCTCCGTGAGAGGCTGGATACAAACTGGAGCTGACGAACGCTATTTACCTCGGGACTAGCGTCCCGAGATAACAGCAGAAAGGCAGATGGGAAATAATTAGCATAGCTGATGTTCATAATGTTAATGCATTCGAACTGATTCAGCAGTAGTATTAAAGGTTAAGCATTAAGTGAATGCTTGGTTAAAGAGATGCGTCCTTAATCTAGTTTTAAACTGGGACAGCGAGTCTGAGTCTCGGACAATATCAGGAAGGTCTGTTAAAGGAGAACTCCGGGCAATTTTTAAGTTAATCTTGATCGTTAGACCTTTGTGAGTACTGACTATAGAAAAAAAACGAACCGGATTGGTGCTTGCTACGCGGAGCTGCGACCGCGAATGCCCAGAGCTCCCACCCAGCTAAAACGGCAGTTATGGGGGCATCGACATAAAGAGCGTTTTTGAGCCTCTTAACAGACACAAAATGCAATTAAAATGTCTGTCCAACATGAACAGGGACCCTACATGTGAACAAGATGCGTTTAGCAACTTAGCCATTGTTTCAACTCACCTAAATAGTCTTTTAGACGGCAAGCTGTAGTCTCGCGCTGCAGTCCCGTGCTGTAGCCGGAAAAGGTAAACAATGTCCAGGTGGGAGGAGCGTTGATCATGTGCGACGAGTCTTCGTACATGAATGGCATTTTTCTTCAAACGGCCCCGCTGTGTTGAGTGTGTGTAGTCATCCTTGTCAAAGTGTTCACTGCAAATGCGGTAATCTTTAGCGCGTAGTACTTCTACGGGAGTTTGCACATCAAGTTGAAATACAACTAGCCACAAACTGCAGAATCTCGAGGTCATGGAAAGGAAGACGATGAAAATATAAGCTCTTATATTTTCGCATTCTGTTGTCACAATTCGGAAAGGCACAAACACGAACCATTTCTTCTTCACTTGTAAGCAACTCTGATCATAACTCGTCGCACATGATCAACGCTCCTCCCACCTGGATATTGTTTACCTTTTCCGGCTACAGCACGGGACTGCAGCGCGAGACTACAGCTTGCCGTCTAAAAGACTATTTAGGTGAGTTGAAACAATGGCTAAGTTGCTAAACGCATATTGTTCACATGTAGGGTCCCTGTTCATGTTGGACAGACATTTTAATTGCATTTTGTGTCTGTTAAGAGGCTCAAAAACGCTCTTTATGTCGATGCCCCCATAGCTGCCGTTTTAGCTGGGTGGGAGCTCTGGGCATTCGCGGTCGCAGCTCCGCGTAGCAAGCACCAATCCGGTTCGTTTTTTTTTCTATAGTCAGTACTCACAAAGGTCTAACGATCAAGATTAACTTAAAAATTGCCCGGAGTTCTCCTTTAAATACACAGGAGCTAAACCATTTAGGGCTTTATAGGTCAGTAGGAATACTTTGTAATTGATACGTAACTTAATAGGTAACCAGTGTAGAGATGATAAAATAGGTGTTATATGATCATATTTTCTTGATCTAGTAAGAACTCTAGCGGCTGCATTTTGCACTAACTGTAGCTTGTTTATTGAGGATGCAGGACAACCAGCTAATAAAGCATTACAGTAATCTATTCTCGATGTCATGAATGCATGAACTAGCTTTTCTGCATCAGAAACAGATAGCATGTTACGTAGCTTAGCAATGTTTCTAAGGTGGAAAAAGGCTGTTCTTGTAATATATGAAATATGATTTTCGAAAGTCAAGTTGCGGTCTAGTATAACACCCAGGTCTTTTACTGTAGTGGATAAAGTAACAGGACATCCTTCTAAATTAAAGTTGTATTGTAAGGGATTTTGTGGGTAGTTTTTTGGACCAATAAGTAGTACCTCCGTTTTATCTGAATTTAATAGCAGGAAATTACACGTCATCCAGCATTATATATCATTTAGACACTCTGTCAATTTAGATAAGTTAGTGTTTTCATCTGGTCGTGATGAGATATATAATTGAGTGTCATCAGCATAACAGTGGAAATTAATTCCATGTTTTCTTATAATATTACCAAGTGGCAGCATGTATATTGAGAATAGCAGAGGGCCTAACACCGATCCTTGCGGCACTCCATAGTCTACTGGCGTTATCTTTGATTTTTCCCTTTTTAAACAGACAAAATGGTAACGGTCTGATAAGTACGATCTAAACCCGCTTAATGCCTGTCCCTGAACACCAGTGTAGTTTTGTAGTCGATCCAAGAATATTTTATGATCGATAGTGTCGAACGCAGCGCTAAGATCGAGTAGAACTAGTATTGAGATACAGCCTTGGTCAGAAGCTAAAAGTAAATCATTTGTTATTTTAACTAGCACAGTTTCTGTGCTATGATGCGGTCTGAATCCCGACTGGAATTTTTCATAGATATCATTTTCTTGCAAGAAAGAGCACAATTGAGCGGACACAACTTTTTCTAGTATTTTAGACATAAATGGAAGATTTGAGATGGGTCTGTAATTTGCTAAGTTATTTGGATCTAATTGCGGTTTCTTAATGAGAGGTTGTATTACTGCCAGCTTGAATATTTTTGGAACATGACCTAAAGATAAAGACGAGTTAATAATATTAAGAAGAGGCTCTTCCACTACAGGTAACACTTCTTTCAGTAGTTTAGTGGGTATTGGATCTAATAAACATGTTGTTGGTTTAGATGTAATGATAAGTTTATTTAGCTCTTCCTGTCCTATAGTTGTAAAGCGGTGTAGTTGTTCTCGAGGGGCCATAATTGAGGCTGAATCATAAGACATCATAGAGGAATGTATATTTACAATTGTGTTTCGGATGCTTTCTATTTTCTCATTGAAGTAATTCATAAAATCATTACTACTATATTGTAACGGAATATTTTGCTCTGGTGATGTTTGTTTATTTGTTAGTCTAGCCACGGTGTTGAATAAAAACCTTGGATTATTTTGGTTATTTTCTATTAGTTTGCGGAGATGCTCAGCCCTGGCTGCTTTTAGAGCCTTTTTATAACGTGACATACTGTCTTTCCACGCGATTCTAAAGACCTCTAAATTAGTTTGTTTCCATTTACGCTCTAAGTTACGAGTTTCTCTCTTGATTGCATGCGTAGCACTGTTGTACCATGGTGCTTTAGTTTTCTCTCTAACCTTTTTTAGTCTAATTGGTGCAACAATATCTAGTGTACTAGAGAACATGGTGCTCAAACTGCTAGTCATTTCCTCTAGTTCATCTGTTTGTTTGGGTGCACTGCGCAGCTGAGATAGATCAGGTAAGCTATTTGAGAATCTATCTATAGTGGTTGGAAGGATTGTTCTGCCTGGTCGATAACGTGGCGCAACTTGACAAATTTCAGCAGTACGTATTACGCAAGATACCATGTAATGATCAGTGAGATCATCACTTTGCGGTATAATATTTATATCAGTTGGATTGGTTCCATATGATAAAATTAAATCTAGTGTATGATTTAGACGATGAGTGGGACCACTGACGTTTTGCGTGACCCCAAAGGAGTTTAATAAATCTGTAAACGCAGGCATCATTTGTATTATCTACGTGTATGTTAAAGTCTCCAACAATTATTGCTTTATCGACATTGACCAATAGATCTGAGAGAAAGTATGCAAACTCTTTTAGGAAGTCAGCATAGGGCCCTGGAGGTCTATATAGGGTAGCCAAGGCTAGAGATAATATGGATTTGTTTCTTAAATCTAAGAGCATAACATTTAGCACAAGTACTTCAAACGAATTAAACCTGTGACCTGTTTTCTGAGTAACATTAAGAATATCTCTATAGATTGTTGCAACACCGCCACCACGACCGATCAGACGGGGCTCATGCTTATAACAGTATCCTGGTGGAGTAGACTCATTTAGACCGAAATAATCATTTGGTTTAAGCCAGGTTTCAGTAAGGCAAAGTACATCGAAAGTACAATATACATTCCACTTTGTTCCTTACATAAAGCCTCATAGGGCTTCTGAAGTCTGTACATGACTTTTATGGATAACTTTGCTTTTTTTGTTATTTATGGAACCAGAAAGCCCCTGGTCCCCATCCAGTTTCATAAAAAAACATGTACATTATTCAGAACTTTTCCATTTGTGATCCAATTAGTAAAGTATTTTTGGTGAACCATTCTTCTAAAATGATGCTGCCTTATCATCACTAAAATAAATGTTGGTATCTACACTAAAATAAATTTCATCGGCTGCTTAAATAAAAGGAAAGTTAAACGTATTTGAGCATGATTAATTGGCTTGTTAGTCACATTAGAATAAAAAGTAGTTAAAAACTACTTATAAATAATTTTAAGTCACAATAACACATGTACTTTGTACTTTTAATAGAGTAATACATATTTTTTTCTTGTACATATAATTGAGTAAAAGTATTCGGTTTTTACAAAATTCAAAAAAAGTAGCCTACAGATTTTGCAAAATAATACTTAACACAACATTTCACACATTGGTATGCAACAGAATGAAGCAGACACATCTGGGAGGTAATATTCTATATTTCAGAATGATACTGTCACATATGTTTAGTTTAATTGTTTCGGTTTGGTTCTGTTCCTGGGGCCTGTACCATGAATCCGGTTTAGGTGGCTAGCCAGGTATGTTTTAGTTTAGTTTGCGCCAACCCTGGGTTTTAGGCAACATAAAAGTGGTCTGGCTTTTACTTCTTCGCCATAGTAACTTACGCTCCACGGCTAACCTCGGCCGGGGCAGGTGATGATCCAGGTAAGAGGTTGCAAACCGAACTTGGACCAATCAGCTGTGAGCAAAGTGTCACATGTCTGATGCGATAAAGTCACTCCACCTGTTTCTTTTAAAAAATAAAGATCACTACACAGCAAATGATTTTTAAAGACAAAATCGTCTAGCTTTTAGTAATGCTTATTTAGAATAGTAATTTTCTATGATATAGATATTATTTATGTTATTATTATACCCTTAATTGATCACACATGTACAATTTTAGTTGATCAATTATTAAAAGTAATATAAATACTCTTTTGAATCAATAGATAAAGCTATAAAATGACATGTGAGCCTACATGTGAGCTTAAATGTTCAATTCTTTCTATACCTTTATCAACTGTATAAACTAACTTCACAACTTTAACTTGCACTGATATAGCAAGACTTTTTATTTAATTGTCCTTTTTCATAGATAGCTATTTTTTCTTGCTGTGTAAATTTGTTTAAATTCTTAATAATTTTCAATCTCATAATATTCTGCAGAAGAGAGAAGTGAATCGCGCTACTTCTCTCGTGAGAAAGGAATCGCAGTGTCACTATTTCTAAGCATGTGATTGGCTGTTAGCTACTGATGTCACACCTAAACTCCTAAACTCAGGATCAAAGCCTGAGTTGACAGGAACAATTGATGATCAGCATCATGGTACCAGCAAAGCCTGGTTAGATTGGTTTGGTTTTGTCAACTCAAAACTAATTCTGTAACCCTGAGTTTGTTCAACTACCATCATGATACAGGCCGCTGCTTGCCTGTGTTCCCAATCCTTGTTTGGTTCCATGGTTTCTGATTATGTTACGCATCTGTCTATAGTTCTGTTGATTAACCTCCATCCGTCTTCCGTTATTGTTGGATGAATCCGAAATCGCCCCCATAAACCCTCATTCACCATTCCCTATTCCCTACATTAGTCCATTAATACTGTTCACTTCAAGGAGTGAATGAAAAGGAGAGAGCAAATTCGGACAGCTGTTGAGTGTACATCGGTGACACGTTATTGCAGTGCAATGTGGGATTGAATAAGTGTTCTCAATAACGTACATTATGGTTTCAGACACCACTACAAATGGCTGTCCCCTCAAATAACACCCTATTTGAGGGTATAGGGGGCGATTTCAGATTAAGCCGTTATGTTTGTGTAGTGTTATATGGTTTTAGTTTATTAAAAAGTAATCTCTCTCTCTCTCTCTCTCTCTCTCTCTCTCTCTCTCTCTCTCTCTCTCTCTCTGATGGATTATCTACTGACGTAAGCGTCACAGCTACAAAAGATTTTGAAAACAAAAGATCAATACCATGTTTTCTCTGCACACAGGCATAATGGCCTCTGAAGTTCATACACTGTAGTCCATTCAATTTTCTATATATATTATTGTGAAATGTTTGCTTTTCCTGCAAGGAGGTATTACTCCATGTGCCTCCATGTGCCTTCATTTAAAGGCCCTGATATCTCTATAATTCTTAACTGGATATCACAAGTGACTAAGTCGTGTAAGTGCATATCAAACAAAAAGTACTATTTGATTTAGTAATTGCACATCTGAGCTTAGAGAGTTGAGCAAGGGCTCATCTGTGACTGATCATCAGTGTGTGTAGTCCGACCGCTCTCCACCACCTGAGCCTGCGGGGTATTGTGCTTATTTTCTGGAAGGCTTAATAATATTGGTGGGAACATGTCTCAAAGAAAAAAAATAAATAAAGAAAGAAAAACACACACTTTCGGTGAAAAACGCCCTCCGTCCACACTAGCATTTTCAGGCGTTTTCCAAAAGTTTCTCATCCTCACTGAAATGTCGAAAAACGCTAAATTCACCTTACTGAGCATGCTTAAACCCTCACAAAAGCTATTTTTATTTAGAAAAATATCTGATGCGTCCAGGTCGCTCTCACTCACCATTATATGTTTTGGTCTAAAATGCCACCGCTCCCATGTTTTGCTGCGGGACAAAAAATGTGAGTACATTTTAAAAAAGTAATCTTCCAGGACAGTGATATGAAGAGTGTGCGAAGTAACATATTTCAGCAACAGTGTGAAAGTGAATAGCACATAACAGGCACAATAACGGTATAAACATGAAAATCTATTGGTACAATATGTATCACATGATTAAACTTATATGTCATCATTTTTAAATACCTCCGTTTTGACAGTCCACACTACAACGCGAAAACTGTGTTTTCAAATTTACCCACTTTGGAAATCGTTTTAAAACGCCACCTCAGTGTGGATGGAAGGCCAAAACAGAGAGAAAAAGATGCATTTTCAAACGAAAACGTATTCGTGTGAACAAGGCCTGACTTGGTATGTATGCACATCCAAGGCTATGGACTAATGTAAAGTGATGAACCAGTTTACTCTCATTTTCCAGTGGACTTTCCCTGACTTTGAAAATTCTCAGAACTCCGTGGCTTTGTCCTACAAAGCGTCTCTACGGCAACAACAGGAAGATTTAAATTTATGGTAAAGTAAGTTTTACACATGATCCATTTGCAAGACTTATGCAGTCTGTATGTGATACATATGCAGTGGTTCATTATGCTTTCAAAAAAGATACTGCATACTGTACCACAGATATTAGTTCTCAATGCTTTTTCAGCATTGGATTCTCTATGTAAACAGTACAGCACTACAATCTTTCATAGTCTTATTCATGTTTGAACACAATAAATATGTGTCAATAAGTGCCATTAAAAATGTTGCCATATTTTCCTAAATGTGGTTTTAGTTTTCCTGGCTTTACACAGGGCTTTAACAGGGCCAGACTTTAACAATATATTTATGGAGAAATTGCAAAATTTTCGTGTTCATTTTGACGACGCACAAAACGTTGTCACTTTAATTCAGCACGTACAGCAAAAAGAAGAAAAAAATAGAAGAAAGTGCATTCAAATTGTCCTGGGAAGGTCATATTAACAATTTGGGAAATTGTATTTACACCGTCCGGTGCATTCAAGTCACTTTTATCAGTGCAAGAACCTTCTCTTAAAGGCCCACTGAAGTGCCTTAAAACAAGTAGCATTATTCAATGTGTTGACATTATTTCCACTGAAACAGCAAGTCAGGGTGGGACATACTGAATAGCTCCTCCCCTTTTTTAAAATACCCAATAGCGTTTCATTTATATCACAGTTCACCCAGAGCCGTTGATCTCGACAAAGCCACAGTTTCCTCCTCTCTACCCGTTTTTCTCCTAATCTCCTTCATATTGCTTTAGAATACAGAATTCTGTGTAGAATTCAAATGGGTTTGATACATTTTCTGGTCTGCTGCGACTAGCGCATATGATCTATACTTTATTCGCCCCAATGAAAAGCATATTTACATTTTCTGAATCATTACCTATCCCCTATATAGTGCACTATGTGCCATTCACCATGTAAAAAAAAAAATAAAGTAAATATGTGAACAAGTGACTGATTTCAGCTGCAACTTCAGCATCTATTTATAATGTAGTGGGCGGAGCTTCAGATTCTAGAGAGCATTTGATTGGACAGGAAATCTGATGAGAAGCTGCAGAGTGACATTTTGAGGTAACACTTTAGAATACGGTTCCTTCGTTAATGAATAACTACACAAGAACCAATGAGTAACACAATATTAACAATCTAGTAACTATTATTAACTAACAAGAAACTCTGTTTAACAAACTAGTAAGTAATAGCGCACAGATGAAAGTGGTAGTTCACTATTAACTAATCAATAACTACTATTTTTTTTATGCTTCCCAGAGAACTACTGAAAAAGTTTATTAACAATCTAGTAACTACTTTTAACTAAAAATAAACTCTGACTAACAAATTAGGAAGTAATAGTGCACAGATGAAAGTGGTACTTCAATAACTACTATATTCTTTTATGCTTCCCAGAGAACTACTGAAAATTTTCATAATTCATACAAAAGTAATCAATAACCAATGCAGGGTTAATGACTAGCACTACATTAACATTTGAACTGCTACCGTAAACGAATACACAAGGTTGTTTAAATTATCAATATGTAAGCTGTTAATAATTGGCCTATGCTGTCTATTTATCAACTGAATAATTTTAAAGAAATGGATTTTTAAATGGAGTTGTCGGGACTCGGGACCTTACTTGTCCTGTGGGCAATTTTCTGGCATTCCTTTGGACTGACATTGAATCACTAGAGTCACGGTGACGACTGGAACATATTGAGTCATCAGCCATCCAAGTACTATATAGATAGAATGTCTTACCTCACAAAAAAATTTGTTTTTATGTATGTCTCCTAGCATGTATATATATATGTGTATGTATATATATATATATATATATATATATATATATATATGTGTGTGTGTGTGTATGTGTGTGTGTGTGTGTGTGTGTGTATTGTGAGTGAGAAAATACACATGTGGGGGTTACTCAGGGGAGGAACCATGCACACAGAGGCACCTAGCCGACGCACAGGCAATAGACACTGGCACCAGCGTCAACAGTGCTGGAGGACTCAGAACTTCAGAGAGGAGGCTCACCTGAGGAATTATTGCACGTATCCAGTCCGTGGAGTGGAGTGGCGAGCAAGCGAAGACACCTGAGCGGGTCCGGTACTAGCTGACTAGAGCGAGTACACGAGAGGACACAGGCTCCACTCTGAGATTATAAAATCTGGCGGATGTGTTGGGTGTCGCCCAGCCTGCAGCTCTACAGATGTCTGCCAGCGAGGCGCCATGCGCTAGAGCCCAAGAGGAAGCCACACTCCGGGTGGAGTGGGCTGTCACACCAAGGGGGCACGGTCGGCCTTGCTGTTGGTAAGCCAAAGCAATGGCGTCCACTATCCAGTGGGACAACCTCTGCTTTGAGAGAGCCTTTCCCTTCAGTCTCCCACCAAAACAGACAAAGAGCTGGTCTGAGGTCCTGAAACACTGCGTCCTGTCTATGTAAGCACGGAGAGCACATACTGGACAGAGCAGTGCTAAGGCTGGGTCTGCCTCCTCCAGGGGCAGCGCTTGCAGGTTCACCACCTGGTCCCGGAAGGGAGTGGTGGGAACCTTGGGCACATATCCAGGCCGGGGTCTCAGGATCACGTGAGAGGACTCACCTCGGGACTCGATCGCGAAGCCACAGCTGAAGTGGTCTCATATGAAGCAATCCGAGTGGCGTTGCCGCGGCTGCAGATGACATATGCCCCAGGAGCCTCTGAAACAATTTCAGTAGGACCGCACTCTTGCCATCGAACTGTCGAAGACAAGTCAGCAGTGAGTGTGCGCGCTCGCTCATAAGCTGCGCAGACATGGCGACCGAGTCGATCTCCATACCGAGAAAAGAGATCCTCTGCACGGGGCAGAGTTTGCTCTTCTCCCAGTTGACCCGAAGGCCCAGATGGGCTAGGTGCCGGAGCACTAAGTCTCTGTGTTCGCAAACCTGATCTCGAGAGTGAGCTAATATTAGCCAGTCGTTGAGGTAATTCAGGATGCGTAGGGGAACAAGGGCTGCCTCGACGACCTTCGTAAAGACACGAGGAGACAGAGCCAACCCGAATGGGAGAACCGCGTACTGGTATGCCTGCCCCTCGAAAGCAAACCGGAGAAAACTGTGTCGAGGTAAAATGGAGACATGAAAGTAGGCGTCCTTCAGGTCTATCGCTGCAAACCAATCCTGTGGCCGCACGCATTCGAAAATGCGTTTGGCCGGTAGCATCTTGAACGGCAGCCTGTGAAGGGAGTGGTTCAAGACGCGCAGATCCAGGATCGGCCGTAACCCACTGGTCTTCTTGGGGACAATGAAGTATGGGCTGTAGAACCCTGACTTCATCTCGGCTGGAGGGACAGTCTCGATTGCACCCTTCGCCAGCAGGGTAGCAACCTCCGCTCTCATGATAGGGGAATTGCCACCGACCATAGTAAAGGGAACTCCCCTGAAGCGGGGAGGAGACCGTGTGAACTGAATCGCATAGCCGAGCCTGATAGTTCGGGCGACCCAGCGGGACAGGCTGGGGAGCTCTAACCAAGCTGCCAGGAACTGAACCAGCGGGGTCATGCGAACCACAGACGTCCCCCCGGAGGGGCAGCGAAGCGGAGTGACCGGCCCAGGCGTGGGTGGCATAGCGGCCCGGTGCGGGGGCGCGGTCATGCTCCGCGTCCTGACAGAGGAGACCAGGGAAGGACCAGCGTTCCAAGGGGGTCTGCTCTGCCAGGGGTCTGGCGACAGAGGGGGACGAGAGTGGTGAGGTCCGGAGACGGCACGCACTGTCATCCGCACCCTCTGAGACAGAGGGGGACGGGAGTGGCGAGGCCCGGGGGAAGGCTGCTGCTGCTGGGGCCGTTCGGGAGGGGAGGGAGCCACAGGAGGGCGCCCTCGGCGGCGAGCAGGCTGAGGCGTCTGGAACGATGGCTGGGTGGAGGCAGCAGCAGGCCGTTGGGGCAGAATATGTTTGATCGCCTCAGACTGCTTCTGTGCGGTTGAGAACTGCTGGGCAAAGTCCTCAACCGCTCCGCCGAAGAGGCCGGCCTGGGATATGGGGGCGTCGAGCAGACGAGTGCGCTCAGCGTCCCGCATATCGGCCAGCTTCAGCCACAGGTGATGCTCCTGTACCACAGACGTGGCCATCACCTGACCCAGGGAGCGTGAGGCCACTTTCGTCGCTCGTAGAGCAAGGTCAGTGGCGGCACGCAGCTCATCGAAGAGCCCTGAGCCCGCCTTGTGCATATCTCTGAGCAGCTGGGCCTGGTAGACCTGCAAGGTGCCCATCGCATGCAGAGCGGCGGCCGCCTGTCCTGCAGCTCTGTGAGATCTCGCCACGAGGGTCGACGAAAATCTACAGGCCTTGGATGGGAGCTTAGGAATACCACGAGATAAAGCGCTCTGAGGACACAGTTGCATGGCAACAGAGCGTTCAACCCAGAGCGGGTTGCAACACTGTAGAGGGGGGCGTGGTCCGAGGACGCATCGTCGGATTGTTCCACACCATCACCCTCAAGTCACCCTTTCCACCAGCCGAAGTACCACCTCTCGTGGAGGGTGTAGATCAGGGTGTGGATGAGGGGACTCTCTCTCGAATGAGATCATTGAGTCTCGACCTTAGTGTTGCAATGGCCATGTTCCCACAGAAGGAACATGAGTCATCCACAAGCGCTCCTTTAGCGTGTTCTAAGCCCAAACACGCAAAGCAGCGATTGTGCCCATCAAAGGAAGACAGGAATCGACCGCACCCAGAAGAACACGGGCGAGACCTATTTAAAAAGACGTGCCACGTGGAGCTCTTTTAGAGAGGAAAAACTCAGCGATGCTGAGGCGACAAGGGAGAAGCACACAGACTGGCAGATCACTGCTCAGATCGCAGGCAATGTGAAACTCGCTGGGTACCGCCGTGACACCAACACCGGAGAGTTTGCTCGTCTCGAAGAAGATGATGTCACAGAAAACTCAGGATTTGGCTTGTGGAGTGAAGAGAAGCTCTTGGCTCCGAAGCGAAAACATTATCTGCCTTTGCCGGTGTCTCTCCTTTTATACCCACGCGGTGGGGCGGAGATACGCTATGCAAATTCCGCAGACCGGGGGAATCCCAGTGTACCCATGGGCGACCGCCCCATCGAGGGGGGGGAAGGCGGAGAAAGCTGACGAACGTCCACGGGAGGTCAAGGGAGCCTTCCATGACTTCGCCAGCTCCTCATGCACCTCCGGGAAGAATGGTATTGGGGTTGGCTGTGGCCGTGAGGCGGCAGCCGCACCCAAAAACCAGTCATCCAACCGCGAACGCTCAGGGCAGGACGGAGGGTTCCACTCAAGCCCGATGCTCGCGGCGGCCCGGGAGAGCATGGCCGTCATCTCGG
This sequence comes from Siphateles boraxobius, assembly GCF_051911475.1. Classification (NCBI taxonomy): domain Eukaryota; kingdom Metazoa; phylum Chordata; class Actinopteri; order Cypriniformes; family Leuciscidae; genus Siphateles; species Siphateles boraxobius. The sequence goes on along the minus strand of NW_027508722.1, from coordinate 1,234,312 downwards.
GATCTGATACGGGCAACGCTGGTACTCCAGAAGGAGGCAACGCAGCCGCATCGTCACTTCCCGATGACTCCTGCCCGCCTTGTGATGGCGCGATCGACATCGAGTCCTCCTCTGGAGCGCCGAATGAAACACGCGGGGCATCAGTAGATGGACCCGGTAGAATCAACGCAGAGCTCGCGGGTTGCAACACTGTAGAGGGGGGCGTGGTCCGAGGACGCATCGTCGGATTGTTCCACACCGTCACCCTCAAGTCACCCTGTCCACCAGCCGAAGTACCACCTCTCGTGGAGGGTGTAGATCGGGGTCTGGATGAGGGGACTCTCTCTCGAATGAGATCATTGAGTCTTGAGCTTAGTGTTGCGATGGCCATGTTCCCACAGAAGGAACATGAGTCATCCACAAGCGCTGCTTTAGCGTGCTCTAAGCCCAAACACGCAAAGCAGCGATTGTGCCCATCAAAGCAAGACAGGAATCGACCGCACCCGGAAGAACACGGGCGAGACATCTTTAAAAAGACGTGCCACATGCAGCTCTTTTAGAGAGGAAAAACTCAGCGATGGTGAGGCGACCAGGGAGAAGCACACAGACTGGCAGATCACAGCTCAGATCGCAGGCAATGTGAAACTCGCTGGGTACCGCCGTCACACCAACACCGGAGAGTTCGCTCGTCTCGAAGAAGATGATGTCACAGAAAACTCAGGATTTGGCTTGTGGAGTGAAGAGAAGTTCTTGGCTCCGAAGCGAAAACATGATCTGCCTTTGCCGGTGTCTCTCCTTTTATACCCACGCGGTGGGGCGGAGATAAGCTATGCAAATTCCGCAGACCCATGGTATTTCATGCCATGGGTCTGCCATTGGCTCGTTTTATAATACACAAAGATGATTGGCTTCTAGGCGAAACCCCCTATTCGTCGTCATCCGACGTAACTCGGAGTGACTACAAAAGGGAACTGGGCTTACCCGCACCACGAAACATAACAAACTGTTCCAGCCAATAACCGATAAGAAGGGTTTGGGGGGTCAGTGCGCGGCTGAGGAGGAGCGAGGGTCTAGCTAGCCTTCGTTTTGTTTGAAAATACTTTAAACGTCAACAAGAAGTGATGTCACCCGACATCGCTTAGAGCACCTTTAATTTATGAAAATTTTGCATCAACTAGGAACATTGCATCCATTGATCTCTCCATGTTTCTCACGTACACGTCCCCATCTCAGAAACTCTGAGCTCAAAGAAAACTCGTAATTATGACTTTGTCGTAGTGTTCATGTCTTTAGAACTTTTAAATATGATCTTTCTATTACTTGAATGCAGGGTTCTAAATTAACACCCGCCAACCTGCCAAATGCGGATTAAAATTCATTTTGGCGGATGTGAATAAAAACTTACTAGCCAGTTTGGCCGGTGATGCATAAGGCTCTGTTCTCGGTCATTTATCCCCTGGCAGTACTTCCTACATTTCCCATGAACACTGTGCCGTAATGCTACGAGATGATGTTTCATACACCATTGGCTGCGTGCAGTTTGCAGTGAAACCAGCGCGAGAAATGATCGTGGAAACGAACGGAGCGTCCACCAGAAAACACAAGGAAGATGAAGAACAAACGGAGCCAGAGCAGGGAGCATAGACTGGAAGAGGAGGGAGTTAGCTAGTAAAGTAAAGTAAAGTAAAAAGTTAAGATTAAATGTGGCGGTGGTTGGGACAGACTTCTGGGTTTAAATTTAAATGTTGTTTAACGAGAGATACGTTATTTTTTTTGTCATTATTTCTGAACAAGCTTATACATTAGGCAATATACACAACAAGCTTACTGTATAGCTTAACGTTTTCTTTTAGTTGAAACGTTTTCTTTTAGGCACCCTGGGGTGCCTTCTGGCGAGAGCAGGGGTGCCGTGTAAAAACTCCATTAAACATTTTTAAATTGCTAAAATGTGTAAAAAAAATAATAATAAATGTATCATCATTCTCGCATCGTCTAATAACAACAAATAATGCACACAAATTTATAATAAAAAATGCAACTCATAAGTTTTCCGCGTTCGTTGAATTGCGGGGGTTCCTCATGATTTCATTCTCGTGCTTCATTCCCAGCGTCCACACATAAAGCTGCCTCTTTTTCATGGCTTGTTGCGCTTACGGTCAAATACACACGAAACATTGTCACAACGTCCGTCTTGCCGCATATTCACAAACACATCGGTTATGTCCGTGCTGCTGTCAACGGTAACGCGTGCGATTAATGTTTTTCAGTTTTACGCGTTAAAAAAGATTTAAACACAATTAACGCAGCATCCGTTTTTTTCTGTCATCCTTTGGCTAGCCTTACATTATATAATCACGTTCTTATTCATGCAAATGCTTTTAAACCATGCAACCGCGAAAAGACAAAAGAGAACGCGCTGTCTGTGAATGTCCTGCTGACACAGGACGACGCGCATCGCGTGCCAGAATCGACTTCTCTTTCGTGCTTGAACGAATAATAACACACAGTTATGACAAAATGTCCGTTTTGTTGAGTATCCTCATGAGAGCAGTCTTAAATTAGTTAAAATCTTAAATTAGAGTTGTGAGAAGATGGGACGCGTGTGAGATAAACAAGTGCAGCAGTGACAACAGAATCAAAGAACAGGTAACAGAGAAAATTACTCACTGCTCTTGACTAAAGAACGCTTGTAGCTTTAATAAGGATTCATCTATATTTAATTTATTATTTATGCAGTCAAGACTGTAAAGTGTTTGATAACTTTATTCAATTCCTGTGTATTTCCTGACATCAGTAGCAGTATTGGTGTAGAGACCTGGATAAATGTTTGTGTTTCTAAATGTATAACTGTCGTTTTTTTAAAAAGAGAACTTTATTATTTGTATGTGGGTCTGAAAACATACACTCAAACAAAGTGTAGATCGACTTTTTTTTTTTTTTTTTCATGTTTAAATATGAGACATGTTTATAAAAGTTTTTTTCAATATGTGTGTAAGGGAAGACAACTCATACAATGGCTGCATTTTATTGAGTATTCTGAGAGAGTTTCAGTTGGACAATGAAAACTGTGTACTTTGACCCCTAAATCTCTCGCGAGGTTTGTTTTTTTTTCGGGGGAAGTTCGACGCGAAGAAAGCTGGCAGTGGTCGACGCTCACGCAGATTTTTTTTTTTAGTGCTAGCTCGGTGACGAGAGTAGAGTGTGAACTGGAAAAATTCATGGATGAGTTTGCAGCTTGCAGCCCAGAAAATAAATGCGAGAGAGTTCGCTGAAAGACTGCATGCGCACTTCAGTTTCACGTGAGTAAAAGAGATAGAGGATATCTAGCACGAGGATCCCATGTGAGAGAATCTGTGGGGTTTTTTATTATCACGCTGATTTGTTTATTATTTTAGATTGTGAAATCATCCGGAAGAATATTCCCGTGTTTATTTTCTCAAGTTCAGTGTTGCAGTTTGAGATATAAGAAGTTGAGTAATTCGTGTGAAATCCGGAAGAATATACCCGTGTTTATTTTGGGTAAAAGTACCGCAGTGGTGTATGTAGTTGGGAGTTCATGTCAACTGTGTGTCTATTGTCTTTAACACCGAGAGATCGTCGAAATCGGGAGATCTGTGTGGATTTTTGCGGATGCATCTAACCACCACGAGGGAGGAGTTCATCGAGGCCTATCCAACGTCGCCGTGGGTTGCGTCACGGTTGCTGTTTGTCATCTCGTTGAAGAGTGATCATTCTGCAATTGGAATTCTTTTTCCTGATTCGTGAGTAGCCTATTTTGGTTTTGCATGAAAGAGCTCCAACTAGAGCGCCATCTGTGTACTGAAAATCCCAGCTGGGTAAAATTATTACATTGACATTTTATTTTATTTTATTTTATGGTGATTATTGGTTGTGACTTTGTGAATTTAATTATTTGGTTATTCAAAGAAGGAAAAAAAAACAAAGACAACCGAGTACTGAGAATAATAAATGTATGTTTATTGATCTGCCATAATTTTGTGTGATTTCTGTAGGGAAAGACCTGTTTATTATTCATTTTTTTTCTCCCTTTGAGAGATTTGTATTTTAAAATCTAAAGGTAAACACAATAGTGTTTTTTTTTATTAATATTTCCAAATAGAAAACACAAATCTGACACTATCAGGTGAAGATCTGAGATCTGGGTTATAGGTATTGAAGAGAAGATGTGCCTTTGCCGGGGTAGTGGGTGACTTTAAGATCCCCTAGACAGATTCCTACCATAGGAACCTAGAAGCCATAGGATTCTACCCGGCGGGAGGGCTACATTTTGTGGGGGCTCGTCCGGGATCAGTCAGATTATTCAGATTGTGTTTCAGACACCGTGAACTTGTGTGTTCTGTGAAGAGAACTTTAATGCTTAACAGGCATAACCTGTTTTTTTTTTTTAGCACATACTGTTGAGGACACAGGTGAACAAAATGGAGGTTAATGAGATTATTGATTGGTGCAGCGAGAAAGGTGTTGAGTTGAACAGAGTTATCATTCTGAGCAACGTACCTGCAGATTGTGAAGACAGAGTAGTTTATGAAGTGCTGGATGCTGCTCTGGGAATAAGGAAATGCAAAGTGCTTGCTCGCCTTTTTGATAAGACTAAGCAACAGCAGTTTCTTCTGATCGAGACAGTTAGCAAGGTTTCTGAGATGTCTATACCTGCAGAGCTCGGAGGACCTGAAGTAGGTACCTGGTACACACAGGTTGTGCATGTTGCAGCTGAAGCACCTAAACACAGTAAGGAAGGTGAGTTTCAGACTAAGCTGATGTCTTTTCTCCAAGCAGAGGGAAAGTCGCTATCTGATATTCAAAGTTTGGCTTCCTCTACACCGGTGCTTGACATTAAACTGGTTGATGCCATAAACTCCCTTGTTCAAACATGTCATGTGGCTTCATCTGAGGAGAGAGCTGGATATAGGAAGCTGCGTCCCTTCTCTGGGTTCATTCCCATTCCCCATGGAGAGGATGAGTATGAGGTATGGGTGGAGCAGACTACTCACACTCTGGAAGAGTGGCAGTGTTCCGATAATGTCAAGAAGCAGAGACTAGTAGAGTGTCTTAGAGGTCCTGCAGCGGACATTGTAAGGTTCGAGAAGACTGGTAACCCATCTGCTATCTTCAGTGACTACCTCAGTGCGTTAGAGTCAGCGTTTGGCACCACTGAGGATGCTGCAGATTTGATGTTAAAATTTAGGAGCACTTACCAGAGTGAGGGAGAGAAGCTCTCAGCCTACATAATGAGGTTGGATAGGATGCTACACAGTATGCTGAGGAAAAGAGGCATTGAGTTCCCTGCAATGAATCGTCTTCGAATGCAGCAAATAGTTAGAGGTGCTCTTTCAAGTGACCTGGTGGCAATGCGCTTGAGGATGACACATAAGCTGTGTGCCCCTCCTTCCTTCAATGAGCTAATGAAAGAGGTGCGAGAAGAAGAGAGTATGTTGAGACAAAGGAGCTCAGTGCATGCAAATGTTGCTGTGTCTGAGGTGCCCCCTGCAAAGAATGAGTCATCTGGTAACACCAATCTCGCCAATTCAGAAGTAGAAATGCTGAAGAGGGAGATTAGGGGGTTGAAGAATGAGGTGTCTCGCTTGTCAGCTGTGGCGAAAGAACCAGTGACTTACGACCGTTCTGTTACACACAGTTTAGCTGCGATTGCAGAGAGCAAAACACAAACCAGACGAGTGAACAAGGCTAACATCTTCTGTTACAGATGTGGAGAAGATGGGCATCTGAAACGTGACTGTACCAAGGAAGAGAATCTCAGGAGAGTAAACCAGCGGCTCATCAAAATGAGACAGCCGTCGGGAAATGCCTCCGGGGCTCAGTAGAGGAACGGCCTGAAGCTCCGGGGAAGACACGTTCCACAAAGTGCAAAAGAGCAAGAGCCGAGCAAGTAGATCTTCCGAGCGGGTTAGTGGGACCTAGCTCTGTCCTTCCCATCCAGGTGGAAGGTATCTACACTAAGGCTTTGTTGGATAGTGGATCGCAGGTCACGCTGTTGTACAGATCCTTCTATGAGAAACACTTAAAGCATCTGGCATTGACACCAATTGAAAATTTGGAGATATGGGGATTAAGCTCTCAGAGATACCCTTATGATGGCTGCTTGTCTTTAAGGCTGGAGTTTCCAGGATCTGTGGCAGGAGTGGCGGAATCCATAGATGCACTTGTGTTGGTCTGTCCCGATCCTGTCATGAAAGGAGATGTCAACATTCTGGTGGGAACAAACACGGTGGTGGTAAAGAAGCTGGTAGAAGTTTGTAAGACGAAGATGGGAAATGATTTCCTCCATACCCTGAGTGTTCATCCTGAGATCAGAACTGCCTATGAACGGGTCATTGCTGTTAGCAAGTGTGATGTTGACGACTGTAGAGGGACCGTCTGGTTTCCCCGCCTTAAGCCGTTGAAGTTGACTCCGGGAGAAAGTGTGAGGGTTTCTGGAATCCTGAAATACCCAGTCACCTCCTCTGCTAAAACCCTGTTAGTGGATCAGCCTGAGGAGTCCCGTTTTCCTGAGGAACTGCTAGTGAGAGCTGAGGTGCATTCTGCTACTGTGGTCCAGTCAAAAAGAATTGGAGTCACTATTAGGAATGTCTCTTCTTGCGCAGTGACGATTAAGAGAGGAATGCCTATCGCCCATGTGTTTCCGGTCGATGTTGTGCCTACCATCTCTAAACCCAGAGAGAGTAGTGGTCAAACCAAACTGACCAAGGATTCATTTAATTTTGGCGATACATCGGTCTCAGTAGAATGGAAACAACGGCTGGCCAAAAAGATGTTGGAGAGAAAGGATGTTTTCTCCTGCGATGAATTTGATGTGGGATGTTCGAAGAGTACTCAACACCACATCAGACTAACAGAGGATAAGCCGTTTCGTGAGAGGTCACGGCGGCTTGCACCAGCTGACATCGAGGATGTGAGGCAGCACTTGGAGAAGCTGAAAGAGGCTGGAATTATAGCAGACTCCAGAAGCCCCTACGCTTCACCGATCGTCGTAGTCCGAAAAAAGAATGGACAGATAAGGATGTGTGTGGACTACAGAACGTTGAATCGTCGCACAATTCCCGACCAATACACCGTTCCACGCATTGAAGATGCTCTTGCCTGCTTAACCTGTTAAGCTTTAAGCCCACTTTTGAAAAATCCCCAGAAATGGCATACCCAAACTTAAACAGATACAGTTCATGAACCCTTTGCACTAAAAGCACAAGTATGATCTCATTTGAAAGCTGACACCTAGTAGTATATTGTAAATGTAGAATTAATTATTGTCATAATGAATTTTTTTTTTAAATAGCTTCAAAGTTTTGTAAAGTTATTAGAAATTTATTTTTATGAAACATCTTCATAAAAATAAAATTGAAGTTGGCCCTGGAGCAATCTAGAAATGCACTGCAGCTAAAGCCATATGTGTGACCATTTTATATTTAAAATCTGAAAATGATAAGTCTAAAACTCTGTATTTAGTTAAATGTTTTTCAAGATCATGTCAAATTACTTTATTTTGATTAGACTCTAAAATGCAAACTGATGTTTAGTCATCTTCTGAGTCATCTATTCAGTCTATTGTCTCTATTGTTTTGTGGTGCAAACGAGCCCCATTCATTGTCAGTCTCCCCTGCACACATTTACACCTCTCCAGACTGGTTATGGCTCTAAATATGCATTTCTTTTGTCTACATTATAGCTACTAACGACTGGCTATTCACAGGCTATTCATAGGGTTTCAAAACCTAATTTCTTTTATCAAAGTTCTCACTAAATATTTGAAACTGGTATCAAATGCACTGAAACATTTCAGTAAGCATTCCTATTTAGAAAAAAATCATAAAACAATAACTGCTGGTGGCAGGTGCACCTTGGCTAGCTAGCATGTTAGCTAAATATGCATTTCTTTTGTCTACATTATAGCTACTAACGACTGGCTATTCACAGGCTATTCACACCATCAATACACGACCATTTATGAGATTAAAACCATGTTTGTGCTCCAAACTTACTTTATAACGCAAGTCGAGTGTTTTAAATAATCTTCTGTGATCTAATTTGGCTTCAGATAAAAAAAAAATCCGACAGAAAATGTATTATTTATAGTGTTCTGCACGATGATGAAATCTATATCGATTAGCATTACATTATAAATATAATCTATTATTATGAAATACCTGGCATGGCTTGAAGAACACAAGTAACTCAAATATCATTGCAATCATGTTTATTGTCTTCAAAACATCTTTATCTGCATGTTACAGCGATCTCTGTCAGCTACTTTCTGTATCAGTGACGTCCTGGAATGTCACATGACTAAGGTTCTTCTTCATGATCCATATATGGACTACTGTTGTGCATATAGCGCCCTCAGGCTATTGGTATGAATTGAAAACACAGCACATCTCAGTAAGAAGCGATCATAATGATTACATCGACGCATTTGGGTATAAATTCAATAAATATTATTCCTGTATATAGAAATATGATGTGAATCTATGAGAATATATCAATATTTCTCCAAGTCTGCACATTTTTGAGCTAAAGCCCTGAGGGACGATGTTTTGTGAATCGCTGTCATGACGACAGCACGGAGTGTTTTTTATGAATGGACCAGCTGACGCTCATAATTCATATTAAAGGTATCGACTCATTTTTTTATTTCATAACTCCTGACACAAATTAAGACATAACTGTCACTATAAGTTTCTCAGAATACAATAGTGGTCAAATACTGAATCTTGAGTATTATATCTTTTTAACGATGTATAGTTTGTCAAGGTATAACATTAAATCTGATAGTAAATTTGAACTAAATAAACAAAAAACGCGTCAGTGCGCCGACGCTCTGGCAACGGTTAACAGGTTAAATGGAAGCCAGTGGTTCAGTGTATTGGACCTTAGGAGTGGATATTATCAGATCCCTCTGAGTGAAGACGACCAAGAAAAGACAGCTTTCATTTGCCCAGTGGGGTTTTACCAATTCCAGCGGATGCCACAAGGGATTTGTGGAGCTCCCTCGACTTTCCAGTGAGTGATGGAAAAGACGGTGGGAGACATGAACCTGTTGGAAGTGTTGGTCTACTTGGATGACCTCATTATTTTTGGACGGACTTTGGAGGAGCATGAGGAGAGGCTGCTCAAGGTGTTGGACCGCTTGCAGAGCGAAGGGTTGAAGTTGTCCCTGGACAAGTGCACCTTTTGTCAGACTTCTGTCAGCCATGTTGGTCACATCGTGTCTCAAGACGGTGTATCGACTGATCCCTCCAAAATTGAAGCTGTCAAGTCTTGGCCCAGACCCCAGAACGTGACAGAGCTACGTTCTTTCTTAGGTTTTTGTGGGTACTACAGAAGATTTGTAAAAGACTATTCTAAAGTGTCTTACCCACTCAACCAGTTGCTGCAAGGGTGTCTTCCTAACAAGAGTTTGAAGAAAATCAAGGCTGGGGACAACCCAGACAGAGTAGTATATAAAGCCTCGGATCCATTTGGAAGTAGATGGACTGATGCTTGTGAAGCTGCTTTCAATGAGTTGAAGGTGAGACTTACCCAGGCTCCTGTGTTGGTCTTTGCTAATTCTCAGCTCCCATACGTCTTGCATGTTGATGCCTGTTGCGAAGGGTTGGGCGGGGTGCTGTATCAGGACCAAGGAAAGGGGTTGAAGCCTGTAGCGTTTGTCAGCAGAAGCACTATCTGACGCCTGACGCCTTCTGAAAGGAACTACCCAGTCCATAAACTTGAGTTCTTGGCGTTAAAGTGGGCTGTTGTTGACAAGCTACATGATTACCTGTACGGAGCAAAGTTTGAAGTGCAGACGGACAACAACCCGCTAACTTACGTTCTGACCACAGCTAAACTGGATGCTACGGGACATAGGTGGCTGGCGGCCCTTTCTGCTTACGACTTCAGTCTCAAGTACAGGCCTGGGAGACAAAATATTGATGCCGATGCTTTGTCTCGTCGTCCTCATAGGGGAGTGAAGGACCAGGAGTGGACTAGTATATCATCATCTGGAGTGAGATCCCTGTGTAAGCTGCAAGTGCAAGACAAGTCCAACTACTTTTCAACTGCCAGCAGGATTGTCACGTCATTGGGAGGATCTCCTAAATCAGTCCCCAGAGCTTACTGCAACTTAGCCACTCTGGATACTTCTATGATTCCAAAACTGAATTCTGCAGATCTGTCACGTGCTCAGCAGGAGGATCCTTGTCTTGGAGAGATATGGAGAGCTTTTAAAGGAGGAGATCTGTCCAAAGTCAAGAAGGAATCTCACAAGGACCTTCCCTTGATCATGAGAGAGTGGGAAAGATTAGTACAGGAGAATGGAGTGATGTATCGGTGCACTCAAGCCCCAGACAAACCCCGTCGTAAGCAATTGTGCCTGCCCAGGCAGTTCCATGAAATAGTTCTCCGGTCGCTTCATGATGATTCTGGACACCTGGGATTTGACAAGACTTATGGATTGGTAAGAGAGAGATTTTACTGGCCACGAATGAAGATGGAGGTGGAGAAGTACTGTCAAACATGTGCCAGATGTGTTCAGAGGAAGACCCTGCCAAAGAGAGTTGCGCCATTGTCACACTTATCCAGTGATGGACCTATGGATCTTGTGTGTATGGACTTTTTATCCATTGAGCCAGACTCCAAGAACATCTGTAATGTCCTTGTCATCACGGACCACTACACCAGGTATGCGCAGGCGTTTCCGACTAAGGACTAGAAGTCGTCCACAGTTGCAAGGGTCCTGTGGGAGAAATATTTCATTCACTATGGACTGCCTAGACGGATGCACTCGGACCAGGGACGGGATTTCGAGAGCAGGCTCATCCAGGAGTTGTTTGACCTGTTAGGAGTGGAGAAATCCCGGACAACACCATACCATCCCCAGGGTGATCCGCAACCCGAACGGTTCAACCGACACTCTTGAACATGTTGGGGACCCTGGATCCAAGGCAGAAACCACAGTGGAGCCGTCACATTGGACATCTTGTACACGTGTACAATAGCAGCCTGAACGAAGCCACAGGATACTCGCCTTACTTCCTTATGTTCGGAAGGGAAGCCAGATTGCCCATAGACCTGAGTTTTGGTGTGTCTAGTGATGGTACTTCCATTAAGTCTTACCAGCGGTTTGTCAAGACCATGCAGCAAGAGCTGAAGTCTGCATACGAGCTGGCGGAGGAAAAAGCTGGGAAGAAGAATGCAGGAAATAAGAGAAGATATGATCAGAAACTGCATTACTCTCACCTTGTTTCTGGAGATAGAGTGCTGATCAGGAATCTTGGATTGCATTGGAAGCACAAGTTGGCGGACAGATGGAGTGCTGAGCCCTACATTGTCCAGAGCCAGATGCCTCACTTACCTGTGTTTCGTCTTAAGCCAGAGACTGGAACTGGACCTGTCAAGATTCTGCATAGGAATCACATTCTTCCTGTTGGACAAGGGTTGAGACAGCAGCAAGTTCCTGACAGTGTCCCGGAGCCCAGAAAGAGAGTTCTAAGGAAAAGGAAGAATGCTGGACAGACACAGAGTCCAGAACAGGAAGGTGAGAATGCACCTGTAAGACAGGAAAAAGAAGCTAGAGTTGATCAGAATTCTGATGTGAATTCAGAGAGTGAGGATGAAATGTATGGAGTGTGGTATCACATACCTGAAAATCATCCTTTGAATCCTAGGAGAAGAGACACTTCTCAGAATGATGCAGGGGTTTCTGATAATGCTGTTTCAGAGACTGTTGAACAGAGTGTTTCTGAGGAATTTGAGCATTCTGGAGCCAGAGTTGAGATTCCTCAAAGAGTTGAGACAGATGAGTCTGTAGAGTCTGTTTCAAGACTGCTACCAGAGAGTGATTCTGATAACTTGCAAAGTGTGAGCCAATTGTCAGACATTGGTGATGATGTTGAAAGTGATGTGCCAGACCTTTCAAATGTGAATGCGGATGATGTAACTAAATGTATCTCTACTGAGGTAATTGAAAAGGAGAGAAGGTCTCAAAGAGAGAGAACTGTGCCTAAGAGGTTTACCTATGATACTCTTGGGAAGCCAAAATTTGAGCCTGCCATTGCTCAAACTAAAAGTGTAAGTCTTGTTAGATACTGTTCTACCATCTTTTTGTGGATGAATGTGCCTGCTAGAAGGTTAAGTACCTGTTCAGTTGACTTTACTGCTAGACACTAATGTGAGTAAGTTGTTTCAGTTTAGACATGGGTCTATTGTGATATTATTTTGCTCATTCATTTGAAAAGTGGATAGATGTCTGAAAATGTGAAAAGAGATAAGGTATTGAAATGTAAATTGTGTGATTTTCAGTTTTCCCTCGTTATGGGGACATAACGATTCTTGGTGGGGGGAGAATGTAGAGACCTGGATAAATGTTTGTGTTTCTAAATGTATAACTGTCGTTTTTTTAAAAAGAGAACTTTATTATTTGTATGTGGGTCTGAAAACATACACTCAAACAAAGTGTAGATCGACTGTTTTTTTTTTTTTTTCATGTTTAAATATGAGACATGTTTATAAAAGTTTTTTTCAATATGTGTGTAAGGGAAGACAACTCATACAATGGCTGCATTTTATTGAGTATTCTGAGAGAGTTTCAGTTGGACAATGAAAACTGTGTACTTTGACCCCTAAATCTCTCGCGAGGTTTGGTTTTTTTTCGGGGGAAGTTCGACGCGAAGAAAGCTGGCAGTGGTCGACGCTCACGCAGATTTTTTTTTTTAGTGCTAGCTCGGTGACGAGAGTAGAGTGTGAACTGGAAAAATTCATGGATGAGTTTGCAGCTTGCAGCCCAGAAAATAAATGCGAGAGAGTTCGCTGAAAGACTGCATGCGCACTTCAGTTTCACGTGAGTAAAAGAGATAGAGGATATCAAGCACGAGGATCCCATGTGAGAGAATCTGTGGGTTTTTTTATTATCACGCTGATTTGTTTATTATTTTAGATTGTGAAATCATCCGGAAGAATATTCCCGTGTTTATTTTCTCAAGTTCAGTGTTGCAGTTTGAGATATAAGAAGTTGAGTAATTCGTGTGAAATCCGGAAGAATATACCCGTGTTTATTTTGGGTAAAAGTACCGCAGTGGTGTATGTAGTTGGGAGTTCATGTCAACTGTGTGTCTATTGTCTTTAACACCGAGAGATCGTCGAAATCGGGAGATCTGTGTGGATTTTTGCGGATGCATCTAACCACCACGAGGGAGGAGTTCATCGAGGCCTACTCAACGTCGTCGTGGGTTGCGTCACGGTTGCTGTTTGTCATCTCGTTGAAGAGTGATCATTCTGCAATTGGAATTCTTTTTCCTGATTCGTGAGTAGCCTATTTTGGTTTTGCATGAAAGAGCTCCAACTAGAGCGCCATCTGTGTACTGAAAATCCCAGCTGGGTAAAATTATTACATTGACATTTTATTTTATTTTATTTTATGGTGATTATTGGTTGTGACTTTGTGAATTTAATTATTTGGTTATTCAAAGAAGGAAAAAAAACAAAGACAACCGAGTACTGAGAATAATAAATGTATGTTTATTGATCTGCCATAATTTTGTGTGATTTCTGTAGGGAAAGACCTGTTTATTATTCATTTTTTTTCTCCCTTTGAGAGATTTGTATTTTAAAATCTAAAGGTAAACACAATAGTGTTTTTTTTTATTAATATTTCCAAATAGAAAACACAAATCTGACACTATCAGGTGAAGATCTGAGATCTGGGTTATAGGTATTGAAGAGAAGATGTGCCTTTGCCGGGGTAGTGGGTGACTTTAAGATCCCCTAGACAGATTCCTACCATAGGAACCTAGAAGCCATAGGATTCTACCCGGCGGGAGGGCTACATTGGTATCAGTGATACTGGGCTTCATTCATAAAAAAGATGCCATTAAACAATTATTTAAAATATACTGTCTTTATGTTGTTTATACATTAATTTGGAGATTAACTGTGAAATTATTACATTATAAAATATATTAAAAACAAGCTATCTTGTGCAATTATAACAAAATTATCCCAATATAAAAACACAAATAGGCCTACACTGAGTGAGCAAACATTTAGGTGAGATTTGCAATGGTAATTGAGCAATGTTTTGCTGAATTATGAATAAAAGCCTTAATTAAATATGTCATCATGTAAAGTCATCTCTGCAGAAGAAATTAATGATTTCCTAGACTTTAAATGGATGGACAAAAAAATTGATAATATTAAAAAATATCTATATGACAGTAGGCCTATATACTGCAGTTATTCCCTGTGGTATTGAAAATCAATACATTTCAAGGTATAGTATCAAAGTACTATCGTGACAACACTAGTGTAGGGTGCCACAATTTTTTTTAAATTTTCAAAGGGTGCCTCGACTGAAAAAAGTTTGGGAAACACTGCATTAAACAATATGTGTAAACAAAAAATATAAACAGCAAAAGCATTTAAGCTCAAGCAGCGCGAACGGGGAAAAAACGATAAAAAAAAGCAGACTGCGCAGTTATCGTACAGAACGTACATACTCAAGTCAGCATATGATTATCGTGTTTATTGTTTCACGTTTATGTTGAGAAAAACGTACTCGGTTACTAACATAACCTCGGTTCTCTCTAGAGAGGGAACGAGTACTGCGTAATATCTTACGCTATGGGGAAACCTCTTTTCCAAGAGATATTGAAGCCAAAAATTATCCTTAATTTTGAATCAATGTAAAACGCGTTGCGGCAGCATGCAGACATAGGCAAGACGGCTCGCGTGCCTATTGGCTGACCTGCGGCAACAGCAGCAGCCTATCGAGAGAGGCCCTGCATGACACCATATACAATGGGGGCGCTTCGCACCCATTACGTCACGTACCGCCAGGATAGGCGTGGCCTTGGCCTATAAATATAGCTCGATAGGCTGATACAAACCGGTTTTCATTTCCGAAGAGAACCAGAGCGTGTTGTAAGCACGGCAAGATACGCAGTACTCGTTCCCACTCTAGAGAGAAAAAAGGTTACGTTAGTAACCAAGTATGTTCTCTTACGAGAGTATCTATCGTACTGCGTAATATCTTACACTATTGGGGAACACAGTGTAACACGCCGTGCGTACTGGGATCCAACACCAAAGTCCCAAGGGCAGAAGCCCGGGGCTCATATAGTGCATAATCACCTTAGACTCACAAAGACTCAAGGAAGAGAGGCTAGAAGCATCATTCCCTATGAATAGCATCCCACGGGAGCTAACCATATTAATAGTGCACCACGCAGCCAGGGTGAAAGCTTTCAGCCTGGACTGGGTGGAAGTATGGGTTTTTAATACCCATGGAGCTGTTCTATCGATCAGTGAACGATGCACAAGCAAAACTCAGCATTCTGAGCCTATGCAGCGGGGCAGATAGTACTGAATTCTAGACCGACAGAAGCTTGGCCTTTAAGGCGGGAACCTCTAGGTTATAAAACCTTATAAATGTAGACGGCGAGGCCCAGCCTGCCGCCATACAGATATCTTGCAAGGTACCTTGCAAGGATACCAGCTCTCAGTGATATGTGTCGGGTCCCCGCTATGACAACAATAACTTTCTCAAATGTTTACAGAAAAAGAGGGAACCCAGTGTGCCTGTATCTTTCTCTATTGCTGTACGATTACATGATAGAAAGTCTAAGGCCTTCAAAAGCCGTACAGCAAACCTATCTAATCTGGTGCCTATTACACGACAAACAAAGATTGCTGTGGGGACAAAACGTAAGACTGTTAAGTTATCACTTTTAAACATCCGCTCACTTAAAAATAAATCACTTCTAGTCAATGACTTAATAACCACATACAACCTGGATTTTATGTTGCTGAATGAAACTTGGCTAGAAGAAAGCTGCAGTGCAACAGTCCTCAATGAAACAGCCCCTCCTAACTTTACTTTTATGAGTGTCTGCAGAGCTATCAGAAGAGGTGGAGGTTTAGCTGCTCTTTTTAAAGATGTCTATCAATGTAAGCAAATATAATTTGAGAATTACCCGTCTTTCGAATATCTGGGTGTTGTCTTAAAAGGTGCTCCACGCATTTTAGTTATCATTATTTACAGGCCTCCAAAATACTCTCCAGCCTTTGCTGAGGACTTTACAGATTGTTATCAACAATTTCCTCAGAGTTTGACTGCTTTGCCATTGCTGGAGATTTTAACATTCGCATAAATAATGCAGAAACCAATATGGCAAAAGAAATAAAAACTGTTTTAAAAACTTTTGATCTGACTCAGCATGTACATGGACCCACACATGATCGTGGACACACTCTAGATTTACTTATCAGCAAGGGTCTAAACATTTCATCAATTGTTATTAAGGATGTAGCACTGTCTGATCATTTTTAACTTTTCTTTGATATATTGATCTCTCCTGCCATTGAAGCTAGATCTGTGTCTGTCAAGAAGAGATGCTTAAATGAGAAACACTAGTGTACTATTTATGAAGGCTATATCTTTAACACCAAGCATATCTGCTGACTCTGTCCTTGATTCTTTTAACTCAAAAGTTAAGAGTGTAATTGATGATGTTGCTCCTGTGAAAGTCAGGAAGAAGAATGGCAGAAAAAAGCACCTTGGAGAAACTCAACAGCAGTGCAAAATATGAAAAGACAATGCAGAAAAGCAGAGCGCATGTGGCGGAAGACAAAACGTGTAGTCCATTATAACATCTACAAAGACAGCATCCATGCTTTCAATAAGTAAATAAGCAAAGCTAGACAGACTTTCTTCTCGAATATTATAAACAGCAATATAAAAAATACACGTTCTCTTTTTGCTACTGTAGAGAGACTGACAACCCCCCCAAGCCAGATTCCCAGTGAAATGCTCCCAGACAGCAAGTGCAGTGAGTTTGCTTCCTTCTTCTCTGAGAAAATCAATAATATCAGAAAGGTGATCAGCTCATCCTTTAGTTGCGCTGGGGTCAGACAGATCAGACCACAGCCTGAAAAAGTAGTCAATATGTCTGATTTCGAAGAAATAAATGGCAAAATTTTGGAAGATACTGTACAGCACCTTAAAACATCAACCTGTGCTCTTGACGCACTTCCCACATCTTTCTTCAAATGTGTGTTTAACTGTTTAGAAGCAGATCTCCTAGAAGTGGTAAATGCCTCACTTCTCTCTGGGAGTTTTCTGAACTCCCTGAAAACGTCTCAGGTTACGTATGTAACCCTGGTTCCCTGATAGGGAACGATACGCTGCGTTTGGGACGCGATGGGAACGCTCTGCGTGATTACGTCGTGAAGCACGTGTAAAATCAGTCCAATGGAAGCCCACTACGACATAGGTGACGTCATAGACCAGGAAACTATATAGCAGCCCTGAAATCAGACCGCGACAGCTTCTGAAAAACCTGAAGCAAGTCGATCAGGGCATGCAGGAAGTATGGCAGGCAAACGCAGCGTCTCGTTCCCTATCAGGGAACCAGGGTTCCCTTTCAGTCGATAACGTAGGACGTAGTCGACGTCGACTGAATTGGGATCTCGCTAGAGAGCCTGTCTTCTTCGAGTACTATTGAACGAGCCAATGTAATTGGCGTGCGTGATTCGCATCACACACTCCGCCCCCGCGGCGCGGGTATAAATACGGAAGTGGATGCACGCACTAGTTGCCTTTCGCTTCGGAGCCGATCGTTTGATGTCTCTGAGAGTGCTGTTGTCTACAACGAGCGAGTGTGTCGGTGTTCTTCAGGAAGACTCTCCCAGTGCTGGTGTTCTACAGCGCGAGTGCAGCGGTGATCGCGAGCTTTGAGCTCTCAACTGCTGTTTTAACAGCAACAAATTTCTAAATGTTTGTGTGTGTTGATGGCTGGTTAGAGGGCGGAAAAGTGAGTGCTTCACTGTTTCAGTTCTCTGTTCAGTGTTGCCGCGGTCATTCCCCTGTGTGCTCCGGCACTGGTGACGGTCCTATTTTCTGAAAGAGCAACACGGCTGCGTTTGCGTCTTTTTCAAGTTGTCATTCCGCCCGTGCGTTTCTGGGTGCGGTCGTTCCCTGTCTCTCTCTGATGGTCACAACTGTTGTGTCACGTGTTTGGGCTTACAGCACGCTGAGACAGCTTTTGTGGACAGCTCGTGTTTTCACTGTGGGAACATGACTGTCGCAGTGTTGAGGGCGAGACTCGCCTTCGTTCGCGGAGAGCGAGTCCCCATTACCATGCCCCACCCTCGGGTGCTGTGTGGGATGGGTGACCGGAGGATAGTGTTGGATGTTCCGCCCGGTAACCATTCCCTGTGGGCTCCTCACTCCTCCCTTCCACTGCAACCACTGGAGCCTCCTGTGTTGTCTGCTGGTCCATCTGTAATGGGTGGGCCAGCGGTTTCACTCGGGGCTCCCCTGGAGGACAGGACGCCGATTGCAGCATCGGAGGGTGAGCTGACTTCTAGAGATGATGACTCGGCTGCATTGTCTCCCTCCGGGAGTTCAATGTTGCCCGAGCCGGATCCAGAATTATCAGCTATGCTGAAACGGGCCGCCGAGGCTGCCGGGCTCGAGTGGAACCTCCACCGTGTCCCGTTCAGTCTCGGTTGGAATCTGGAGTTTGGTATCTTGGGGCGGGCCGCGCTGGTTCTCAGCTCGCCGCCCCAGTGCCTTTCTTTCCCGAAATGCATGGAGAGCTAATCAGGTGGTGAACAGCATCTTTCTCTGCCAGAAACTGCCTGAATAGCTTTTCCCCCTCATTATCCTTGATGGAGGAACGGTGAAGGGTTGCGAGGTGTCCCTCCATTGGAGTGGTCTGTCGACACAGGTGCACCTGTGTCCGGCGGCCGCTGCCTTTTGGGGGGGTCCTCGTCTCCCCCCTAAGGCCTGTGAGGTTTTGTCCGTTCCGACGGGCAGAGCTTACAAAGCCTGTGGGCAAGCCGCTTCCTCTTGCGTGCCATGGCGTTGCTGCAGGAAAGGGCACCCATGGCATGCACGAGGCTAATCCAGACCGTGCGCTCATAGGTGAGCACCGCACTGCATCCGACCTCACCCTCCGGGGTACGGGTGTCGTAGCGTGCGTGATCGGTCTGGCGATGTCGACCTTGGTGGTCCAGTAGCCCCTTCGTTGGCTCAGCCTGGTTGGTATGGCGGATGCGGACAAGGTTCGGTTCCTGGTCTCCCCAATTTCCCAGGTTGGGCTGGTCGGCGACGCAGTGGAGAACTGCATCCAACAGTTCTCTGCCGCTCAAGCGCAGACGGAGGTCATCCGGCACATCCTGCCCCGGTGGCCAGCTGCTGCCTCCACCTGCCGCCGGTGGCAGCTCCTCCGCCTGTTCGTCGCCGTGGGCGTTCCCGGCCGCCGCTCCTGCTGGCCCTCCGCAGCAGCCTCCACCCAGGCCTCAGCATGGAGCCGGCCGCAGTAGGGACGCCCCTATCGTTGCATACGCAACCAGGACGTTACATACGTAACCTGAGACGTTCCCTTTCAAGGGAACTCGAGCTGCGTTTGAGACGCGATGGGAACCCCATATGACAAATGCCCGTTCTGTGTGAAGTCCTGTGCACACTAAGAAGCAAGCAACCTCGCCCCAGGAGTGGAGAGGTCAAGGTCATAAAACCTGACAAATGTATGCGGAGAGGACCATCCTGCCGCATTACACACGTCAAGAAGGGAAACTCCCGAAATTAAGGCCATAGAGGCCGCCATACTCCGAGTAGAATGGGCCCGCACAGCCATAGGTGAAGGCTGTCCCGCCACTTCATAAGCCAATGAATAGCCTCGACTATCCATTTACTCATCACCTGTTTAGATGCAGGGCATCCTCTCTTGAGTGACCCAAAACAAACAAATAATTGCTCAGATTTACGCCACAGAGAAGCTCTGTGAATGTAGGCATCTAAAGCCCGGACTGGACATAACAGGTTAAGCTGTTCCTGATCTGGGGTATTAAAGGGAGGAGGATAAAAGGCCTGCCGCACTATTGGGCCCCCAACATTTAGTGGGACCTTAGGAATATAACCCGGTCTAGGGTAGAGGAATGCTTTCACCATACTAGGTGCAAATTCCAGACATGAAGGAGCAACCGACAGAGCATGTAAATCACCAATTCTCTTGATAGACGAAATAGCAAGGAGAAATATAATCTTTAGAGTGAGGAATTTTTCTGAAACCTCCTCGATGGGCTCGAAGGGAGCCAAGGCCAGACCCTCAAGTACAATGGTCAAATCCCAAGCCGGTGCTCTAGATTGCAGTGCAGGCCTGAGCCTCAATGTACCACGGAGAAAACAAATAATAAGAGGATCTCTCCCAAGAGAAGAAGCCTCGAGAGGGGTGATAAGCAGATATAGCCGCTACGAACACCTTTAAGGTGGAGGGAGATAATCCAGCAGAGAAACGGTCTTGAGGAAATCGAGAACTGTACCAACCGGGCAGTTAACAAGATTTAAAAAACGTTCTCCACGCCATGTAGAGAACAGTTTCCATTTCAATGTACATAGTTTTCTCGTGGAAGGAGCTCTGGATTGAAGGACGGTCTCAACGACCTCAGTCGAGAGACCAGATTCTATGAGCTGGGCCCCCTCAGAGGCCAAGCCCACCGTTTCCACAACTCCGTTTAACCCTTTTCTATTATGTGCAGGACCCATAGAGAAATATTTGGCAGAAGTTTCCACGCTGCCAGAAATTCCGATAAGGGAACCAGTCTCTCGAGACTGGCCTCTGGATTTGATTGAACAATCATTTCGGCGCCCTGAAGCGGCGAACCGGCAGGGAACAACCGAACTGACCATTCTACAACCCTCCTCAGAGGATTGCACGGGGACGCTGACACCTCGGCGCCCTGAAGCGGCGAACCGGCAGGGAACAACCGAAGTGGCAGCGCTGCGACCCTCCTCAGAGAGTCGCACCCCAGCAGAACTCCCGGGAGCATTGATAACGGGGGGAATGTGTACAGGTGCAGCCTCGGCCACACCTGCACCATAGCGTCCAGTCCGAGAGGAGCTGGATATGTGGGGGAAAACCATAGCGAAAAGATCGACCTGAGCTTGACCAAAGATTTCCCATAGGAGCTCCACCACCACGGGGTGAAGTCTCCATTCCCCGGGCCTCAGCCCCTGCCTCAACAGGATATCTGCTCTGATTTACGAGATCTTCAGTGTGTTGTCCGGACCCTCCGCCGAGCGACCACTCATGATCACTTCCGACTTGTGAGGGAAGCATCCGTCGATAGCATAATGCGTCGACAAGAAACCCCCAACACTGGGCCTGGGCGAGGAACCAAGGTTCTTCCACATGACCGAGGCACGTAGGCATAGCCGCGTGACCTTGATCATGTGAAAACGGATTTGCCCTCGGAGAAAACCCCTTGGTCCTGAGCCACCACTGCAGGGGTCTCATGTATAGAAGGCCAAAAGTTATTACGTTGAACGCAGCTGACATGAGACCCACAGTCTGAAACTGTTCCACAGTGAGTGACTGGCCTAGATAAACCCATATTACACCTAGAAAAGTGGTCCTCTGAGCTGGGAGGATCACACTCTTCTGGCGTTGAGTGGCAACCCCAACATCTTTAAATGAGACAGAACGACATCTCGATGCCGAACTGCCATATGCTCAAATTGAGCTAGGATCAACCAATCGTCGATATAATACAATACGCGAATGCCCTGGAATCTCAAAGGAGCCAGAGCTGCATCCACGCATTTTGTAAAGGTGCGGGGTGATAAACCTAGGCCAAATGGAAGAACCCGATACTGGTATTCTTCGCCCCATTTTTAAAGCGAACCTCAGGAACTTCCTGTGATGAATAGATACTTGGAAGTACGCGTCCTTCAAGTCTATTGTGACAAACCAGTGCTCGGACTGAATCTGTGATACAATCTGTTTGAGAGTAAGCACTTCCTGCTCCATAACCAGAGCGTGCTGTGAGTCCACTACCGTAGGGAGGACCCCCTGAAATCTGGGAGGACGAGAACCGCTGTAACCTTTTTCTATTATGTGCAGGACCCATAGAGAAATATTTGGCAGAAGTTTCCACGCTGCCAGAAATTCAGATAAGGGGAACCAGTCTCTCGAGACTGGCCTCTGGATTTGCTTGAACAATCATTTCGGTGCCCTGAAGCGGCGAACCGGCAGGGAACAACCGAACCGACCGTTCTACAACCCTCCTCGGAGGATTGCACGGGGACGCTGACACCTCGGCGCCCTGAAGCGGCGAACCGGCAGGGAACACCCGAACTGGCAGCACTGCAACCCTCCTCAGAGAGTCGCACCCCAGTAGGAGCCGAGGAGAAACGATTTCTCAAAACCGTCCCTAGTTTTATTTTTTCGACAGGACTTCTTGTCTAAGCTTTATTAGAGATGACGACAGTCCTCTTTTTATTTAGATCTTGCCTACCTCTAACAGCTTAGTTCCTACGACCCTCCTCGGAGGATCGTAGAAAAAAGCAGGCACCTCGGCACCCTGAAACGGCGAACCGGCAGGGAGACCGAACTGACTGCTCTACGACCCTCCTCGGAGGATCGTATGGGGACGCTGACACCTCGGTGCCCTGAACGGCGAACCGGCAGGGAACAACCGAACTGGCAGCACTGCGACCCTCCTCAGAGAGTCGCACCCCAGAGGGCGCCGAGGAGAAACGATTTCTCAAAACCATCCCTACCCCGGAGGGGACCACCCTTAGAAGCCTGATAGCCTCAGCATCAGGTCTTCTTCTTTGCTCTCTATGTCAGTTTAAGGAACATAGATTGGTGAGGAAGCAACCTCTGGAATGCCGCTGAAAGGTTTAGTTTTCTTGAAAGCGGAGCGTCCAGAAGAACAGACATTTTTATCTTTCTTTATCTTTATTTTTATATCAGAAAACTGTATACATATAAACATATATATATATATATATATATATATATATATATATATATATATATGAGAGAGAGAGAGAGAACACGCACCGGCCGCGCGCGAGCACTCTCAAGTCTTCAAACAACACGAGCGCTGTGTTGCTCTCTCTCCCTCGCGCATATTAATCAAAATCAATTGACACCATAGTAAAAGGTCGGCCAGATCACCAGACCGCTGAATCGGTGTATAAAAAATCGGTAACTTAATTAGATCAGTTAACATTTACTATTAATAAACTGCACTTCTACAGCATTATTAATGTTAATTTCAATATTTCAGAGTCTCTAGGCCCACTATATGTGCCATTAAATAAGCGCATTTAGTTTCATTTTTGTTAAAATATTATAATGTTATTTTTTTTTTTACATCTATGCTGATTATGGAAATAGAACAGCATGAGTAAGATTCGCAAAATATCGGAAGATACGATGGGTCAGACATGATTTTGACCACTAAATTAAGTTTTGTTTTGTAGAAAGCCTTTCTTTAAAGTGAATTTCGTTTTTTATAAATTGTATCTTAATTTTAATAAATTTTTCATCAACCAATTGCCTGGATATAATAAATAAGAAGCAAATATAGCAGACAATATGATCATGATATGGAGACGACGGTGCTATTGCATTGCACTGCACGTGAACTGGAGCACATCTCATCATAAATTTTGCTCATTTAAATAATTGTGTGTGTGTGTAGCCTAATTATATATATATATATATATATATATTAGAGGTGGGCATAGATTAATATTTTTAATATTTTAATATATTTTTAATATATATATTTACGCAGCTCCCCCTGTCAATGATCTAGCACCCCCTCAGCAGCTGCCTTAAACATTATCTGGCGCCGCCCCTGCTGAAGTGGTATTCTGGAACTGTAAATAAATTAAATAAAACAGCAAAATAACAATAACAATAACATCTTCATTAAACAAAAAAGAGATTACCTTAGATGAAGTTTGATTAATATGCACATACAGTAGCCTACTGGTAAAAAGTCTGGACCAATTACTAGTTTTAATGTTTTTGAAAGAAGTTCTTTATTATGCTCTACAAGCCTGCATTTATTTGATCAAAAATACAAAAAAAAAAAACAGGAATATTCAGCAAGGATGTGTTAAATATATAACAAGTGATAGTGAAGACTTTTTTAAAACAACTTTTTAATAATAAAAAAAAATCCTGAAAAAAGTATCACAGGTTATAAAATAAATACTAAGCACCATTTCTAACATTTGATAATAAATCAGAATATTATAAAGTTTTCTGAAGGATCACATGACACTAAATTCTGCTTTGCATCACAGAAATATATTTTAAAGTATAATAAAATAGGAAAACTATTATTTTAAATTTTTATAATATATTATTTTCTGTATTTTTGATCAAATAAATCCAGGCTTGATGAGAGCATAAGAGACTTCTTTCAAAAACATTAAAAATAGTAATGTGTCCAAACTTATGTACTGTGTAAGTAAAAACATTTAAAATTAAATGTTGTATAAATTAAAAGGTTAGGAATCATATTTGTTTCAAGAGTTTTTTATTGGGGGTGGGGGGCCTCGAAGATGAATATTGCCTAGGGCCTCCAAATGTCTAGAACCGGCCCTGGTTGCAGCTCATACAGAACGCTGCTGCCAGGATTCTGAGCAGAACCAGAAAATATGAACACATCAGACCAGTCCTCAGGTCTTTACACTGGCTGCCAGTTACATTTAGGATTGATTTTAAAGTATTATTACTGGTATATAAATCACTCAATGGCCTAGGACCTCAATACATTGCAGATATGCTCAGTGAATTTAAACCCAACAGATCACTCAGATCATTAGGATCACATCGGCTAGAAATACCAAGGGTTCCGCAGCTGGAACCAGCTTCCAGAAGAGATCAGATGTGCTCCTACAGTAGTCACATTCAAATCCAGACTCAAAAAACATCTGTTTAGCTGTGCATTTACTGAATGAGCACTGTGCCACTGTTCGTCCGACTGTTTGTACTGTATTTTATTTTATGTTTTAATTATTCTGATTTCTTTTGATTATTTCTGTAGTTTATCTTTTATTCTGAACTGTTTTAATTATTCTGATTTCCTTTGATTATTTTAATTTCTTCTATGTAAAGCACTTTGAATTACCATTGTGTATGAAATGTGCTATATAAATAAACTTGCCTTGCCTTGCCTTGAGTCGATCTCATTTTTTTAAATGAACACTGGGCTGTGGGGATTTTTATTACACTCATAAAAATGCCAGGTGACTCTGAGGACTCGCCTGGCATTTTTTCTCCGAGTCTGCACTCCCGCCCGCTGTAGTGCCGCGCCGTAAAGCGCTGTACTCAGCGGGTCCCCGAGCCTTCTCCAGCCCGTGAAAGCTCGCCGGTTCGCCCGCCAGCTTCACCAGCTTCAATCGAGTCGCTCACTGACGGACAACGGCCGTGGCGCGCCGCCACCTCCGCCATTATGACTACGAGATAGCTGCATCTGTAGAGAAGGCCAGCTGCTCTATCCTCGCGTCGGACAGTGAGGATTGGGCGAGCTTTGTGGACCTCCCCCCTTTGCGTTTTTTGTTCTTAAACCTGACTCCCTCAACGAAATTTAAAGCAAGCATATGTCTCAAAATCATATCATATCGGATCATGATTCCCTCGGGGTACAGCTGCTGACCTGCAGACGTTAATGCAGTGAAGGGCTGCGTTCCAAACCGCATACTCAATGAGGTACTTAATTTTAATGAGTACTTACTTAACGAGCGCTAAAAGAGTAGGTACTTTATAGCCAAATCTCGTTGAGTATGAATGCGATCCGGATTCCGGACATCATCCGCCATGTTGACGTTATCATGTGACCTACGACACGTTATCACAAGCGCAACAACTTAAAAATGAACGACACGTTTAATTCATCTATCTGTAAATATCTTGATATTGATGAAACTTGCTCATTTTGTGGTATTGTTGAAGAAACAGCTGCCAATTTATTTTGTGAATACATTTAGGGTTGATTTAAGTTGTTAAATTTTAAACCCTTTTAATGTGACCCACAGTTCCTTATAACGATTTTTTAAGAAACCCCAAAATCGTTATCTCTTGAATATGTTGTTAATTTCTTTATTTTATACCCAAAAAGTTTCTCCAAGTTTTCCTCTTTTCTTGATGAATTTACCTCTCGTTTCATCCCTCAGACAATAACAACAAAACTATTTTTGAATGTATTATGAAGAAAATATTTATATTTAAAGATATTTAGCCTTGTTATTGTTCTTTTTTCCTGTGTATAAATATCATATTATGATGTAGGCTACACAAACCAATGATCTTTATGTTTTCTGTTTTGTCATTATGATTGTTCATTGTTAGATACAACTAGTATCTTTCCATGATCTTTATGTAATAAGTTTAAATGATATGAGCGACAGGTGCACTAACACTTCATAACATCAGTAACTCGACAGCACAACCTAGAACAGTTTTCCTCTGCGTTTACTGTCTGCAGTGCACAAGGAGACGGGCCGCTGCTCGAAGATCTCCTTTGGAGAAACTGTTGACTTTATACTCGAAAAATGCAAGTATCGCTCATAAAAAATTAATATTACCTCAGAATGAATTGCATTGTTAGCCCACCCCAAAACTTAAATAAAATAATATTAAAGGCTGACCAATACTTAATTATATTACTTTTTTTTATATACTAAAAATGATATAATTTAATTTAATAAAATTCATATGAGTTATGCATGAATAGACGTGAACATCTCAATTGTCAGTCAAGCAATGAATTAATGCATACATTAAATAATTATATTTATATACTGACAACAATAAGAAACATGAATAAATGAGTAAAAGAACAAATAAAAGTAACCATCACACAATAAACAAATGCATGCACATGAAACAAATCTTTATTCAAACTACAAGCATGTATTTGGGCGCTGAAGCCCACATCCTACTGCCATCTCAACACAGCGGTTCCCATTCTGCGGCTTTATTCTGATGAATTCACCAGAGGTGACCGTGCCTTCGTGCCGGAGCTTTTTGCTGCGCTGCGCTTCACAATCTGAGGCGATAAGGGCAGATGGAGAGATCTTATGACAGTCTCATCCATGGCACCGTTTCCAGGATTCAGCTCTGGACTCCTCATCCTCAGTGCTCACACCAGTCTGAATAAAAACATGTTTAGTTACTTTATAGATTTGTTTATTTACCTTATTTACAGCACATTAGTCTAATGTCAACAGTGTTGACAACAGTGAATTAACGTTATCCTATCCTATGATAATGCCACACATAGATCACTCAGATGTCTTTTTCATGTTGTGATGTGCTCATCTGCAATATGTCAATACTTACAATATTTTCCTTTCAGATGTAAATAGACATTTTAAATAAGCGTGTTTAAGATGTATATGGTTATGTAAATCCACTTTAGAGACGTTATGTGTGCTTAGAGCTCCCCTGTTAGCTAGCTATACAAAACATGTTTTACAGCAAAATCACAACTATACTATACTAACTACTTTACACCTTCAACAGTTAAAACGTCTACTCTATTGTAGTTTAACACATAAGGAACCGTGTTTACTCACATTTGAAAACCCCCGGCGTCGCTGATCTCCGTGATGTTTGATAATGACGTATGCTCTCGCATGGCCTCCTGGGATAGAAGAGTATCCATCGGTTGAGCACTCAAAAATCGGGCCGGAAGCAGTAAGCCATCCGGGAACTTCTCCCCTACTCTTTTATGAATACTGATGTTTCGAACGTACTGCTTCCTTCACGTACTGTTTTCGCCTACTATATAGTAGGAAAGTAGGCACATTCGAACGCACTTAAGTCCAAATCTCGCGATAATTGGTACGTCACCCAGGTAATTCTCGCGTACTCTTTTGGATTAATACATACTTTTACGCTCGTCTACTCTTTTCCCATACTAAATAGTAGGGGAGTATGCGGTTTGGAACGCAGCAATGGACAGCTGCTTCCTCAGTCGACTGGTGTTTCTTTGGATTTCATGTGATTTCTCATATATTGTGGTGGTGATATAATGATAACTCAGTTTAATTAATAAGTTATTAAAAGTAATTCCATTTTCAAATAGGCTATCATTTTCATCTAAGTAATTCCAAACTTCGTGAGGCAGACAACGACATTATGTGATCAAATACAATCCACTTGTTAAACACGCTCCACCCAGTGCATTTAATTATAACTGCGAAAAAAATAAAGGATTTTTTTTTAATTATTTTATATATTAGTATTTTATTTTTTGAATAATAATTACAGATCGAAAATTTGAATATTCGTGCACATCCCTAATAGATAGATGGATCCCAAACTAGAAATGAAATGTTTACACTTTCTATGTTGTATTGTATTTTATATGTGTTTTTCATGCCAACAATGTTAATAAAATGATCAAATGCATTCAGTGGCACTCATAATTTCTCTTATTTTCACTGGAAAAAAAATGGCTAGTGGAAATTCTGATTGGCCAGTAACTTTAGAAAGTTATCAGCCACATTGGCTGGTGATAAAAGAAGTTAATTTAGAACCCTGCTTGAATGAACAAAAAGACAGCACCGGATCCTGCAACACATTTACCGTGCCATAGATATCTGTGTGCAGTGTGAATGTCTGACCTATTATTATGGGTGCTGAAAAAAAAATGTCCCACATACGTACTGCAAATGTATTGTGTGAAACAGGCTTTACAGGTAAATGATTTCCTTTAGTTTCAGAACTGGGTCATAGCTGAGGTAGAGTGGTTAAGCTGTCATGCTCATGTTGTTTGGAGATGTGGATTCCAGCCCACATCATGCTCTCATTCTATTCCCCATGATATCCTATAAATACAAATGGAAACAGCAACCGATTAGTCCAAATCGGTATGGCGAGGAAAGGGAATTTATTTTTGTGTTAATGTTTCACAGAAACAAGACATATTTTCAGAATTATCTAATGCAGTATGTTCATTATACAATAACTTTTAGGGGTAACTTTCACAGTGCAATCAGTTTGTCAAATGTCAACAAAAAATACTTATGAACCAAACACTTCAGGTTGTTTGTGATATACCGATGAAGCCTATAATGCAGTGATTCATAATTAAATAAATAAAATATTTTCCATGAGCCATATTACTGATAGTGTTGCTATGTCTATTTGGCATGAAGTGAAATAGTAAGTAAACAAATGTCTAATTCGGGAGACAACTAAATAAAATAACGTAATTTAGATTTTCTGACAAAATGTTAATTGCCGCAGTCTATTTAAAATGTTTAATTCATTTGAATGACTTTTTTTTTTAAATCAGTTTGAGTTGATTTTGATTCAATGAATCACTCTTAAATACTTCACTTGTTTCTTTATCTACTGGATGAATCCGCCCTTTTTAACTAATCTTTTGAATAAATTATTCAATGACATACATTTTTTAGGTCACTTGTGGCCACCAATTGTCATAAATATGTAATTAGAAATATTTGAAGGGTCACGCTACTTTCAAAAGATGATTTGCTCCATTTTGATCAATGCCGTAGACATCGGTGTTTATATCTGAACTATAAACTTTTATCCCAGGATTTCTGTGATAATTTGAATATTTTGAACACAAAATAATGATACTGTGTGGTTGAAAATCCTGTTTGTGAAGCTGTTTAACACTTAAGCATGATAACAGCTCTCTCTGTCTCAGCGGCAGCGCCAACACAGATCTGAATGTTCTGATATGATTTTGTCAAAGGTGTAATACACAGGCGAACTGTTGTCATTTAGGTATGAGATCACATGGGTGTTTGAATCAAGATCGGGACCTTTTAACGATTATTCTTGCAGCTCTACTAAACCCATGGTTGTATCTAAATCACCACCACCAACTCCTAAACCACCACCAATGTGCAGCATCACCTTGATGATGCGACGGCAGCCATATTGCTTTGGAGTGATGATGCCAATTAGTATATATATATATATATATTAGAGTCTCTTGATTCCAGTATCTGTGTGAAAGTTGTGATTAGTTGTGGTTCAGTGTTTTGTTTGCTGTTGTCTCTTTAAGGTTCTGATGTTCTTATGGTTCTTCTTTAAACCTGTTATCTGCTGTGGAAACAGAGGTCTTAATTACATACACTTTATTAGAGCTTGTCATATTATTCTACCTTGTGTCAAACCGCTGTGACAGAGATTTGGCAGAATTAGAAGAAATTTTGCGAACTCTTGTGTAAACCCACCTATTTTGAATGTTGTGATAAGTAAGCGGACTAAACAGAGAATCTGCCAAAATAGAAAAACCTTCAGATTGTATGATATTTCAAGCATACACATGTGAACAACGTTGGAGGTATCAAAGCATAAACACTAATAAAAAAGGGACCTCACACTGTCATCTTATTTGTGTTTGTCTAGCTGACAATGTCTTCTTGCGTTCCTGCTGTATGTAATCCAGGTCCTTAATGCAGAGATACACAAATTTCCCAAGGGTTTAGATGAGCATTGGAGCGGTCGGATCTTCTGCCACTGCTGGTTTGGGGCTTTATTTTGTTTACAGCACAGCTATAATGGGAAGAGACAGTACCATTCATTCACCTAAAGCACTCTCAACCCCGGTGCGCTCCCAAAGAAGAGAAGGAACATAAACATACAGACTCAACAGTATACAAAATTATTGGGAAATAAAATGAGAAACTGTAAAACAACAGTTGCACTCAAGCATGGTGTGATGGAAGACTGCTGGAGAATGCTTTAGAGAAACAGTTCCCCCTATTTTCAACCATTTTTGTATTGTTACAATGTCAGTAGTAAATGTAGATGAACAATGTGTGCTCAACAAACCCAGATATCCTATTTGTCAACAAAAGGCTTTTTCTGAAACTATAGACTGAACCTCAGACCGCCCACGGACAGTCGAACAGTCGCCAAAAATAAAGTTTTTGCCAAAAGGAACTTCCCAGCCCTTTTTTTTTAGTTTTCTCTAGTTATGTAGCACTTAACAAATAGTTTCTACTGCATATAGATCCACGTTTTGTTAAAATTCAATGTTGTCCGGGGTGAATTACTGCTTTAAGTGCGGTATACCAACGCTATCTCATGACCAGTTTGTACGTATTTTAGGAGGTGGCTAATTCGTACGAATTCGTACGACCTCACTCATACGATTTGTCTAAATCCCAATGACAGCTGGTTTAGTGGTGGGGTAAAAGGTAGATCATTCGTATGAATTCATACGAATTTGGCAACTCGTAAAATATGTAAGAGTTTAGCAAAAATGTTACGAACTCGTAGGCGATTTTGGCCACCTTGTAAAATACATACGAATTGCCGTGAAATTAGGTTGGGCATACCATGTGCAAAGTTAAACAGGCTGTCTCATAATGTGTCATGATTATTGTCAATAATGCGAAATGCCATCGGCTCTTGTGCTTGGTTTGAATATCAGCAATTAACTTTCATGGTTGTCAATTTTAATTAATCCTCTCGTTCATGATACCCAAACAATGCTTTGTTAAAATAACTTTATTTCCCTATACTGAGTTTGCATGAACACATTTTTTGACAGGCAAATTATTGAATTAAGCAAAGAGCAAACAATTATGTTGATGTAATGCGAATTTGTGTGGAACTGATGTACAATAATATGTCCAAAAGTGCTGTCCAGAGGGGATATTTGTTTTTTCAATAACCCAACAAGTTCGATTAAAATAAATAGGAAATATTTTATATTTCTGAAATACTTTAAAAATCAGGCAAGAACAAAACACTAAATGTGGTTAAGATGTTTGTGTAACAAAAAATATTTGAATAAATGGCACATTACAGCCAGAGGTTTTATTTTACTAAAACAAATTCATAGAGCTGCAACAAAGAGCTGGCAGGAACAAGCAAACATTGACTACAACAATATCAGTTTGGTTAAATCCCTCATGTTTTTACATGTGTTCATAATTTCTTTGTTTGACAGTCTGGCCAAAAATTATATCCGCACAATTTAAACAAATGAAACAATTGACTACAAGCACAACAAAATCTTTTACTCCTTTTACTTCTTTTAATAATATTTGAATAAATGATTGCAATCTCAATTTGCCTGAGCCGGACATCACTTTTGGCCACACACTTTAGATTAGGGTCCAAGTCTCACTATTAACTAACTATTAACTATAACTTTTTCCTCAATAAACTCCTATTATTGCTTATTAGTAGTTAGTAACGTAGTTGTTAAAGGGGCATTCGGCAAATCTAGCTATTTCTTTGCTGATTTTCACTTTTGTTTTCGCATGTTTTCTCAACAAGCTCCCCCTACAGTTGTGAGGCGTATATTTCACAACAATGTCGTGAAAGAACTCACTTGCGTCACCTTCCTCCCCCTTTCTACCGCTGCTCATGTGCATTTGTTATTATCGGAGCCCGCCAATTTTATCGTGTGGAGCTATGTCTAACGAGGTGGGTAATACATCATACACATTGAGGGTGGCGTGTGTGTTTATGTCAAATTGCCATAAAGCAGTTTATGTTTCTCGCTCGTTCTCGCTTCTCACGAGACTTCCTATTTCCAACTTACCGGGACGTAAGTCCCCATGTTGCAAGGTTGGTTTTCCACCTGGGAACGCTGGGGGGAGCGGGGAAAGTCACCATTCTCACCAGAATAGGTTATTAAACCATCCAAATGATTTCTAAATGGTTTTATTAAGTTGAAATAGTTGCCGAATGCCCCTTTAAGTTTAGGTATTGGGTGGATTACGGGATGTAGAATATGGTCATGCAGAAGAAGGCATTAATATGAGCTTATAAGTAGTAATAAACAGCCAATTTCTTAGTAATATAATATCTAAGCAACTAGTTAATAGTGAGAATTGTACCCTAAATTAAAGTGTTACCAATTAATAATAGTTGTTCCCTTTCGAGAGGTCTCTCGTATTGTGTAAGTTAGCTTTCGCTATGGGAAAACTCCTTTTCTTGAGAATATTGAAGTCAATTTTTTAAAACGCAGTTCAGCTGCACGGACCTATGGCGAGTCGGCTAGGATGCTCGAACCAATTCCTCCCCTTGAAGAGGCAGTGGCCTCTACGGGATGGAAAGCTAAGGCGACCCACCCATCGAAGCCCATTAATGAGGCGAGAGCGCCTTCAACCAGGCGTTTTTATGCTCTAAAATGGTAAGTGTTCTCCAGCTGGTGCACAGCGTGGAACCTGGACCCCTACTCATGTGGAGTAACAAGGGTACTTTACTTTCTACAAGAGCTTTTGGACGCGGGTCGCACCCCCTCCACGCTCAAAGTATATGCGGCCATAGCAGCATTTCACGCTCACGTGGCTGGGCAATCACGGCGAAAAAACAACCTAATCGTATGCCTCCTCAAGGGGGCTAGAAGGCTAAACCCACCTAGACCCCCCTCTATACCTATTTGGAACCTTTCCAATGTCCTGGAGGCCATGAAAGGGGCCCCTTTCGAGCCACTTCAGTCTGCTGACCTGAAGCCGCTTTCACTCACAACTGCCCTCTTGGTAGCACTGGCATCAGTCAGGCGAGTGGGTGATTTGCAAGCACTCTCAGTGAGCGCTTCCTGCCTTGAATTCAGGCCCAACGACTCCAGAGTCGTCCTTAAGCCAAGGCACGGGTATGTTCCTGAAGTGCGCTCGACTCCGTTCAGAGCGCAGGTTATTTCGCTGTAATACGTAATAACAGTAAACGTTACGCACAAGCACGGCATATCAAGAAATGTACAAGTCAGGATGTATATCGTGTACTCTCTCTCTCTCTCTCTCTCTCTCTCTCACGCACACACACACACACACACAGACACACACACACACACACACACACACACACACATACAACCATTCTTAATCCTAATTTTGTTGCACAGCGGCAATTATGTTTGTCAGTCAGGAAAAGTAAAATCACACACTGCTCAATTGAATATGAAGGCAAATGGCTTGCATTGATTCAAACACATTTATCAATTCAATATTAAGCCCAAAATAGTTTTTGACTCACCAATCTGTAGATTATTTGTAGGCTACATAAAATCCATCCGCCGTTCTCGTTAAAATGTCGATCACATATTTTCTTTCATTCCAGTCTGTTTGAAACGATCGGGCAATTTTTAGGTCCTTTTGCTGCATTAGTCCATCTAAGGCTGGCGTAGACCTCCCTCTTGCTATTAACTCAGATTTTGTAAAAGAAAAATTTCTTAACTCCGTGATCACGGCCGGTGCTGTCATTTTGACTTTGAATTTGGCGGGGATTAACTGGGTTAATTAGGCTAGCTGTGGTGTAATGACGTTAGCTGCGCAAATGTCCAGTAATATCTCGATTTTAATTGGTCCATGTCTGATACGTAACGGAGATGATTACTGGCATAACATATTTACGTCCAAAGGCACAGCAGATTTGTGCTTTTTGCCGTACATGTTGAAGAATACAGGATCGAAGTGAGCATGCGCAACATACAAACAAATGCTAGTAAAAGAAAAATGCTAGTAGACAGTAAAAGCACTTCTTATTCTACCATTTGTTTTTTATTTGATTATGCGTAACTGCCACATTTGTCATCATAACGTCTAAACAATTGGAATAACACACATATTGCATATATAAAAAACAAGAATAAACAGTAAAAAACAATTTTGGCAGGGTAGTGCCTAGTTTGCCTACCCAGACCGCACGTCACTGAAACTT
Source organism: Siphateles boraxobius (assembly GCF_051911475.1). Classification (NCBI taxonomy): domain Eukaryota; kingdom Metazoa; phylum Chordata; class Actinopteri; order Cypriniformes; family Leuciscidae; genus Siphateles; species Siphateles boraxobius. Next base: position 1,199,846 of record NW_027508722.1, on the reverse strand, counting down.
GTCAAACTGTGCAGCCTCTCTGCTCAACCCGTAAATAAATCCATCGATCTGCTCATTTTGTTTGAGCTCTTTAATGGTCTAGTGGTTGATCTTTTGCCAAGTGTGTCAGAGGTTACGGGTTCAAATCCGCACTTGTATAGTTTTTTTTTTTCTCTCATCAAAACTGAATATGTTCATCAGTGGTTACAGTCTATATCAAACAGGGACAGGTTTGTGTGGATTTTATTTGGAGATTTCACCGGAATGAATAGAGAGTCTCCACAACGGCGATAGATTGAAGCGCGTGTCCGAGTGAAGACTGCGTGAGCCTGTATCCATGACACTGATTGCCGCGGCAACGAGCGCTCAGCAGCTTGAGTTCAAAAACACCACATTTTAGCGCTAGATCTCTTATTTAATAGCGAATTAAATTAATGCTCTGTTAGTTAACTAGATATGTTTTATTTATATGTATTAGGTACATCTGTGCGCCTCAATGTTCAGTGTTTCCCCTAGAAATGTTTCCAGCAGCAGTGCTGTTATGTGCCCGAGGTTGTTACCAAGCCGCGCGTGGTGGGGTCCGGGGTCATGCACCCTAGATGATTTTTTTTTTAAAATAACCCCTTAAACCACGACTTCTGGCAAGTTTTGTGGATAGACATGGAGATTCTGAGAAAAACAAATATGACATACCATCAACTGATTCAAGGCATGATTATTGCAGCACGTACCTTGAACTGCAGTCACAAACAGAAACCTTCATTTTATAATTTTAGACAGGATTGTTCATGTTTTCTTTTGTGTTCATTTTCAGCTTGGTAGAAATTGTTTAGGGGAAAAATGAAACGGGACAACCCAGAAAAAGATTATTTACAATTTATTGAAAATTTTATCTTAATGGGAAAGGCCACACCCAATCTGTGAGCACTTAATTTTTCTGGGCTTTTTATAGATGATCTCTAAGGCTCTTTGCTAATTGAATGATATTGTGGGGGTATTTTTTGTTTTTGCAAGAAGTCTTATGCTCATCTAGCCTGCATTTATTTAATCCAAAATACAGAAAAAACAGTAGCCTAATATAGTGAAATATTATTACATGATGTTCTTTTTAACTTTTTATTAATCAAAGAATCGTAAAAAAAAAAGAAAAAAAAGAGCATCACATATCATCATATTAGAATGATTTCTGAAGGACACCAACAAGTTTAGTAGACTCATCTGAAAAATAAAATATGATTTAACGTTAACTATCAAGGACTATGAGCAGTAGGTGATACTTCCTCGTCTTCATGGAGAGCGCAGTTCGTACCACTTTCTCCTTTCCACAAGCGCTTGCTCTCCTGTGGCGTCTGTCGTTGCTATGCAACCATGAACAGAGGTGCGCTTGAAAAACGAGCGCCCCGGCCGCATTTGAAATAATGAATTTGCACGCGCAAAAAACGTGCTATGTGAACGGGCCCTTATGGCAACGTGACATTAGTCTAATCGAAAATATTTCCATATGTGGCTCTTTCCTCCTTGTTAACAAGTGGATTCAGAGCCACCGCATGCAGCGCCGCCGGTCGCCATGTCTCAGTGTTTTTAGGTGTGTACGTGAATGAAGTGAATGTCGTGATATTGCTGATCATGGAAAGATTTTGCAGCGGCGCTGAAAATCCAGCGGCGGCGCTGCGCCGCTGCTGAATACATTGTAGGGGAAACACTGATGTTTCAAAAAGTGGTGGGTACAAAATTACTCATGCCGAAATCTGATGGGGACGCGTACCCACCGTCCCCACCGAAATCGATGCCTATGCTTATATTGCCATAAGCCACGCCCATTCTAGCGGGCTCGAAGCATCCTGATTGGTTCACGCATCCTTGACGACTCGCCATGGGTTCGTGCAGTTGCCGCAGCACAGCCAATGAGCGAGCTAAGGCGCTCAGCTGTATGTCTGCTGTGCAGCAGCACAGCATTTTAAACAAAAGTGCTTCAATATTCTCGAGAAAAGGAGTTTTCCCATAACGTAAGCTAACTTACACAATACTCGTTCCCTACTCTCAGGGAACCAAGGTTACGTTAGTAACCGAGAAGTTATTTATTTTAATAATGTCTGGTATTTCACCACTGAATAAGACATTTTTGGAATAATGTGGATATCACACTATATTATGAAATGTGAGCTAATGAGCTGATACTAATGAGCGCTTCATTCGAAATCAAACTGGCATTCATTTTAAAGCAAAAAATAATCTATTATCCTAAGAGAGTCCACCAATACACACACACACTCTCTCTCTCTCTCTCTCTCTCTCTCTCTCTCTCTCTCTCTCTCTCTCTCTCTCTCTCATCAAAGATGAAGTAGGCCTATTTAATTTCCGTGTCACTAAATGGAATTGTTTTTTAAACATGTTTCTTAAACATTTGCCCCTATCTGGTTGCGCTAGACAGATAAACCTGGCCCAAACTCACGTCATTGTTTAAGCCAATATTTCTTATGTATATATGTGTATATATATATATATCAATTTTTTTTATTTTTTTTTCAGGAAGCCCATTTCAGAAATCTGAACGGCCAGTATCGCATTTTTCTATGGTTCATTGTTAGTGGCTCTTTTGTACAGTGGTGCATTCAGTCTTATAGCTCAAATTCCTCAGTGTATCCTTCATCAATAAGAACACAGACTTTTGCAAGTCCGGCTGTAAAGCTTTTCTTTTTTTACACATTAATTTGGCTTGCCAGCAGTGAGCTCAGTTTATCACATTTGCCTGTGGGGCCTGTGTCCTCTCGTGTACTCGCTTCAACCAGCTAGTACTGGACCCGCTCAGGTGTCTTCGCTTGCTCGCCATTCCACTCCACGGACTGGAAACGTACGATATTCTCCTCAGGTGAGCTTCCCCGAAGGCCCTGAGTTCCTCCAGTACGTCGGCGCCAGTGTCTATTGCCTGTGTTACACCCCGTCTAGGGGGAAAGGGGCAACATGAAAGAGTCAACGAAAAGCGAGGAATTGGAACAAAAGTTATTTATTTTCTTACTTTGGGACTTACGATTCAGGAGCTGACAAAGCCAAAACAACAAACAAAACAACCTTAAATTTAAACCTCTTTCCTAAACCTTAACCCAAAAGAAAAGAAAATGAAGATACAATCAATAAACCTATCTCCCTAACCAAAAACAGAGATTAAACAGTTTACAATAAAGAAAATAATGCAGTCACGCTCCCAACTTTCCCAAAAATCAATCAGTATTTACAATATATACAGCCAGGCAAACAAACTGAAAAGGGCAGTCCAAATCAGTGTCGGTAAACAGGCAAAGGGTCAAATAAACCAATGAGGATATTCAGATACAAACAGCTTTCAACACAAATAAACAAACAGTACTCACAGTCTCAATACTCGTAACACTCAAACACTCTTAACAGTCTCAAATCACAAACTCTCTCTTTTAAATCAAACAAATAAACAAACGAACGGCTACTCAGTCTCAAAACTCTTAACACTCAAATCACAAACTCTCTCTCTCTCTCTGCTCAATACACAATATCTCCAGACTTCCTGTAAAGGAAGTGATGATGTATCTTTTTAAAACAAGCTGCACCAATCAGGATCGAGCAGCAATCATCGTGCAGGAACCAATCAGATGGGCGTTCCAATCATCCGTCAGGAACCAATCAGATGAGCGTTCCCATCATCCGTCAGGAACCAATCAGACATTCCTAAACAGACACACTGAGAGACTGACAAAGCAACAGAGATAACAAAATACAAATCATAGGGTCATAACACCCCCACACATATGAGTAAACATGGTTACAAGTTTACAAATGACATCTGGACAAAGAGTCTGCAATTACATTTTCAACACCTTTCTTGTACTTAATGTGCAAATTAAATTTTTTTACAAATGAGTGCCCAACGCATAAGTCTCTGGTTTTTATTAAACATACGCTGCAAAAAGACAAGTGGATTATGATCTGTAAATACATCAACGGGTTGTGAACTGGAACCAACATAAACTTCAAAATGTTGAAGAGCTAACAAAAGAGCTAATGCTTCTTTTTCTATGGTACTGTAATTGAGTTGATGGCGATTACATTTCTTTGAGTAGAAACATATCGGATGGTCAATTCTTTGGTCATCTTCCTGCAGTAAGACACTACCGGCACCCGTACCACTAGCATCTACTTCAAGTTTAAAAGGTTTAGAGAAGTCTGGGGCAGCCAAAACAGGAGCATTGCACAACAAATTTTTCAAAGACTCAAAGGCAAGTTCACACTCAGAATTCCAGTTAAAAGACAGCTTTACGAAGGTTGTCTGTGAGAGGTTTGACAACATCAGAAAATTTATTGGCACCTGCCAATACCCTTTAAGCATGTCCAACTTAGTTACAAACTTAGCGCTTCCAATGCGATCAATACAATCCTCCATTCTGGGAAGAGGGTAAGAATCTGACTTTGTTAACTGATTAACTCTCCGGTAATCCGTACAAAAACGTGATGTCCCATCAGGTTTTGGAACTATTAAACAAGGAGAACACCATGGACTAGAGCTTGACGCAGCCAGACTATTTTCAATGAGATACTGGGTTTCTTGTTTCATTATCTCACGCTTTACAGGATTGACACGATAAGCGTTTTGCTTAACTGGACGATGATCACCAACATCAATGTCATGTTTCAACACATTAGTCACAGTAGGTACATCTGAGAAAAGTGTAGAGTATCTATTAATTAACTGTATCAGTTCACTTTGGGAAGATCTGGATAAATGTGAAAGTTTAGAACTGAGACTTACAAGAGTTTCCGAATTTTGCAAACGAGCACCAGAAAGGCAAGCACTTCCTAAGTGAAGATCATCAATAGAAGGAGAGTATTCAGAAGGAACTACATCCACAGAAGTTACAACAGCAGGAGTAGACACTGGAGAATCGGCAAAATCTTTAAAGTTAGATCGAGAAACATACAGTTTAAGCATGTTTATGTGGCATATGCGAGTCTTTCGCTTTCTTTCAGGAGTTCGTACTACGTAGTCAGTATTACTTAACTTTTCCTCAATCACATACGGCCCCGCGAACTTTGCTTGTAGAGCTGAGCCAGGCAAAGGCAGCATTACAAGTACTTGATCACCAACCTTGAATGAGCGTTGAACAGACTTTTTGTCATATCTGTTTTTCATACGAGACTGGGAGTTTGTTAGTGACTGTTGTGCTAATTGCCACACTGAATGTAAACGTTCACGAAATGAACTCACATGATCTAGCACATCCAAACAAGGAGTAACCGACTGACTTTCAGAGAGTAACTGTTCTTGTAACACCTTTAATGGACCTCGCAGACAATGTCCGCGTCGGCTAGGTGCCTCCCGTGTGCATGGTCCCTCCTCTGAGCGACCCCCACATGTGTATTTAGACTGTAAGCCTCTCTGAGCATGTGTTTTTCCCTTGGCAAGCCACCTTGCCACCCCTGGGGTTGAAATATTCCACCTGCGGCTGGACACCCCAGTGTTCTCCATATGCTTCCCTCCGGGTCATATGTGTATTCTCTAAGCCTTTTATACCCACGAGGTAAGGCAGAGATACGCAATGTAAATTCCGCAGACCCATGGCATTTCTTTGGCTCGTTTTGTAATACCCAAAGTCGATAGGCTTTCTAAGCAAAACCCCATTCGTCTTCATCCGACGCAACGTCTCCGTTCCCTACTCAGGGGACGAGGGTTACATACGTAACCAAGACGTTTTTCTTTCCAAATGTTATAGATTACCAAAATCTATACATAGAAATATTGTAAAACAAATAAAACACCAAAAATACATGTACTTTTCCAATTTTAGGTCAATCAGTAAGATTTTGTGGTGATTTGTAAATTTGTGCATAGTCGTGGAATGGGTATTCTGGATGTATAAGGGGTGGGGAGGAGGGTGGTGGGTGGATGTCAACTTAAAAGGTTATTTAAGTAGTCAACAAAGACATAAATTACCTGAGACACAAACCTTTGTAAAAAAAAATAAAAAAAAATCATATTCTGGAGGTTTTCAAATTACTGGGGTCAAATCGACCCCAGTGGGTAAAAGATGTTATCAGATTTGAGGGTAACAGGAGGGTTGAGTCAATGATAATGAAATGACAATGGTAACCAAAATCTCCACACATATACTTCACAAATAGTGTGCACAGTGTTACATATTTATTTATAATCCATAGATGAGTCATTCTCCTTTGACGGATGTGTGTGTCGTCTGTATAAGTAAGCTTTTATTTCACCACACTGTGTTCGTTCAGGGTTGTGGACCTTGGATCTTGTGAGAATCATTGAAAAGGATGAAAGATCACTGCCTGGTGAATTATAACAAGTAAATCCACTAGTTATAATTCACCTGCAGCTGCTTCTAGCCTTCGACTGCTCTTCAAGGTCATACATCAGGAACACAGTGAGAATACACAAGAGTCTCTTGTCTTTAAGGTGTATTATCACAAGAAGCCTCCCTTTAAACTATAAAAGTAACTACATTTGCATTTCCTGAAGGAAATAGGTTTAATGTTTTTGTTCCATGTAGCTAAATAGAATTCTGCATCTGAGACACTTTGCTGTTGTCATGACCCTGAGCATTCACACATATAACAATGAAGAGTAGTCAAGTCATCTTTATTTCTATAGCGCTTTATACAATAAAAATAGTTTCAAAGCAGCTTCACAGTAATAGACAGGAAAACGATTCAGTGATAGAAACAGAATTCAATTATCCTGTAAAGCACCTCTAAAAGGACAATTTTTTCATTATTCAGCTAAAGTCAGTTCAGTGTTATTTCAGTTCAATAACTGTTTAAAGTTCAACAAATCAAGTCGTCACCTTTATTTGTTTAGAGCTTTATACAATACAGATTGTTTCAAAGTAGCTGAGGTCAGTTTAGTGTTCATTAAGCTCTGTTCAATGACTGTGTAAAGATCATCAACAATTAAATGAGTGCAATTCAGCTATAAAGCAGCTCTGGAGAAAACAGTGATGTCATCGTTCAGCTCAGTTCAGTTCTCATCTAATAGTGTCAGTGCATTCAAGTCAATAATATTGCTGAATAGTAAGTGTCCCCAACAAAACCAAACTCCATCTGTGACAGAATGGAGAAAACAAAACCTTGGGAGAAACCAGGCTCAGTCGGCGGGCCAGTTCTCCTCTGGCCAAATGAAACAACATTGTGTGGTTATGATTCAGGCTGCATCACAAGTCAGATTGTGAATTTATTCTGCATATCATTCAGAATATTTCTTGCAGTCCCTTCTGCTTGAAGATCAATCATGAAGATACAAGATTGAAGATACGCCATGCTGGCATATAGAGTATATTTGATTTAAGCTATGAATCTTGATCACAATTAGATCTAATTATTTAGAGTATGGATATAGATTTTGGATAGATTCTTGTCTATACGCTTGGGACCAAATAATACTGAAGCTGCTGATAAAATTACAAGATGTTTTAATAATGCACTGGGTCCATGGATCAACTGGTGTTTATACTTGGAGACTTCAATACCTGTGATTTGTCTGCTTATCTTCCAGCTCTTCGACAATATAGTACATCACGTTTCTGATGAGTTCAACACAAACATTGGATAAATGCTTTGGGAATGCTTATAAAGCAGTGTGCAGAACTGCCTTAGGCAAATCAGAACAATTTTATCCACCTACTGCAGAGATAACAACAGTAGATTAAATGTGGAAAACCTCTCACAAACCGTACAGCAGTTGTTGGAGAAAGACAGTAAGAACAGAAGAGTAACTTATTTGTTGTTTTGACACAACAGATTGGCAGGTGTTATTTGACTCGTTCCTTGATGTTCATGAACTTAAAGATGTTATTATATCTTATATAAGGTTTTGTGAACATTCAGATTTTTTCCTAAATAATAAGCCATGGTTAACAAAGGATGAAAAGAATGAAAAGAAAATTGCTCTCAACAGAGGTGACACTGACATTGTTAAAGAGAAAGTGAAGGAATTTTGGACTGATTTGAGATGGCTCAAATATACCTCAGGCGCACCTCTCTGTAGGCAAGGGCGTGGTTAGCTGGTACCCTCTGACGTCAGAGGGTACCACAACTTCCAATAGGAAAATTCAACTGCAGTAGCCACCGTTCAACCTGAAGAGGGCAGCACTCAGACATTTTTACACCATATATTGTAGAATTAAAACAATTTAAACCCAAATGTCAAAAAATTTACTTGAGTCAATGAGCAGCATTTATGAAGCACCATTCTTACAGATCATTAACTAAAAAAAGTTATTTTAGTGTTTAGTTACCCTTTAATTGAACACGTAACATGCATGTGCATGATGTCATCATCTTCAGAGATTCACGTTTATGTTGTTTACACAGAGACCGTTTTCAAAATCTTGCACTTTGAAACCCGGTTTCACCCAGGAGCACCCAGGAGAAGTGAGGAAGTCGGAAGGATGGTTGATTGGAGTCGTTGTTGGTTGGAGTCTTTGTTCCAAAACTCTTGAGATTGTCCTTGGTTCTTTGTGAGAGAGTCAACTCTCTCCTGCCTGAGCCCATATCTGGTTGGAATCGAGGCCTGCTGGGCCCTGGGGCCCCCGTGGAGGGGGAGGGGGTTCCCCAGTATAACCAGAACAGTGTTGCGGCTGGATGAAAGAATTAAGAGAGAGAGGTCACATGTGGACTGTCTCTAATAAGGCCTGGAAAAGATCCTCCCCTAAGGGTTGAACTCGACCAATCAGAAAGGTGACATGTCTGAGAGGGAAAGTGGCTCTTAGTTGATTTACGGATCTTTGTCCCTAGCATGATTATACCTTCATTAATGCTCAGATAGCTATAACTCATCCACACTGCATTCTATAAGAAGGTGATGTACATCAAAGTGTGAGTCATTATATGAGGATTAATTAGGTAGGAGGCATGATACAGGTGAGATTACATTGATCGTTAGTTGGTTGTATACTAGGATACATACCATAATATATACCTAATAGTACACGAGACAGTAAACCATTTACACTGTTTCTTTCACAGTTTTATGCATGTTAATTTATAGATCAGTTAGTCTATGATTAATTAAGAAGGACCTTAAGGACCTCTTTCCCGAAGCCTTCTTCGCCTGAAGGACGGCCCTCAGGTCACCCTTCTGGCTGGAGGACTTCGGTTGAGAGTGCTTCCTCTGTTGGCAAGCTCCCTCAGGAGGGGCTCTAGAGGCAACGCTCTGATTTTGCTCTTGCCGATGGGAGGAGCTTTGATTTAGAGTGGCGAGGGAAATACCGTTGGAATGCCGCCGACTGTTTTTTTTTTTTTTTCGCTTCCTGAAACCTGTCAACGACTGTAGTGACAGCGTTGGAAAACAGGCCAGAAGGAGATAGCGGAGCGGCCAACAGGAATATTTGCCTCATTTAGATCTTTAAGATCGGCCTGCTACACCTGCAAAATCGTCATAGAGTGCAGGCACGCACCAGCCTGACCAGCCACCTTATAAGCCCGGCCAACCAGTGCAGATGTGTCCCTGCACAGTTTGTTGGGCAGCGCCGGGGCTTAAAGCGAAGATGCCGCATCAGGAGAATGATAGCTCGCTAAAGCTTCCACAATCTGCGGCATCTTGCCATAACCCGCCTCTCTCGCACCCACCACATTCGAATAAACATATAATGAATGTGGTGAGATATGTAAAGAGTGGTTTTTTTTCCCAGGATCTACATATATATTTTTTTATAAAGATCTGGGAAAAACAGTAAGCCCCGGCTCTGAGGTTGTGAACGGTGCTGCAGGAATCTCTCGTCTAGTTCATTTTGACGGGGACCATCCTGCTTATTTTGTGACCAGCTGATATATTTTATATATATATTTATTTATTTATTTAGTCTTCCCACAGTACGCATCACAACCTCCACGAGCTCTACATAAGCAGAAACATAAGCCAGCGAGAGTGACTCATGTTGCTCGTTCCCGATGCTGAGCACATCTACTTCCTTATAAACAGATAGTTCGAGCACTGGGCACTCGTCACGGGCAGAAGAAGCGGCATCGCGGGCTTCTGCGTCGTGAACGAGTGTCATAGAATCTGCGGATGATGAGAGAAAAGGTGCCTCAGCAGTCTCGTTCTCATCCGCGAGATCCTTCTGCGATCTCCACGATCTAAGCCGTTGCGCCGCCTCAACGGACGCGGGACCCAAATCGCGGGGATCACGAGCCTGGCCATCATCAGGAAATAATGAGCCCGTTCTCATCCTTTGGCGGCATATGTGACGCCATATGACAAAACGGCGAAATACTACGCAAATGGCACCCTTTAGCGTGAATATAACACGCGAACCCAAGACGTCATAAAGTTGACTGGCATCCTTTAGCGTGAATATGAGACGCAGACCCTACCCCACACCTAAACCTACCCATCACAGTGCGTGTTATATTGACGATAAAGGGTGCCATGTGCGTAGTATTTCGCCGTTTTGTCATATGGCGTCACATATGACGCCAAAGGATGAGAATGCGTTAAAATAATATAGCCAAGCGGGAGCGCAGCACTCTAATAGGAAGTGCTTCACAGTGTGCACAGATGTCGATCCAAGAAGGCGCCGCAGATGGCTGCCTCGGTGTGGAGCTCTCCAGCTATTGTGTTGTTTTTGTTCGTTTGTCCTGTGTTTAGTCATTATTTTCCTATCAGTTTCACCAAAGACGAACTGCTGGACATTAGGAAACACACACCAGAAAACTATACAGTTTTTGATTATTCAGACGTTTTGCTGGACATTCTCGTCGGAGGGGCAGCGGTGTTGTTCAAACGCGCGGTCAGACGCAAACGCGGCAAGCGTGCAGGCGCGCTGGTTAAACTCCGCGAGCGCGGCCTGCGCACTGCACTCCCCAGCATTCATCTTGCGAACCTTCCTAACAAAATGGACGAACTACTTCTCCTCACAAGGATTAACAAGGATTTTTCTAACTCTGCTGCTCTGTGCTTCACTGAAACCTGGCTGAGTGAAGCCATACCTGACAACGCAATACATCTGCCGGGCTTCCAGCTGTTCCGAGCGGATCGCATCGTGGAGCTAACGGGGAAAACGAGAGGTGGTGGATTGTGTTTCTACAATAACGAAAATTGTTGTTCAGATATAACAACACTGAACAAGATATGCTCTCCTAACTTAGAGACCCATTTCATTAATTGCAAACCTTTCTACTCGCCTCTGGAGTTTTCCTCTTTCATTCTCGTGAATGTTTACATCCCTCCAGACGCGTGGGTGAGCGCGGCGCTACAACAGCTGGCTGAACAAATATCTGAAACAGGACAAAGGCACCCGGACTCTCTTCTAATAATTATTGGGGATTTTAACAAAGCAAATCTTTCCCGTGAACTACCAAAATACAGACAGCACGTTACATGTCCCACCAGAGACAGTAATATACTGGACCACTGTTACACCACAATAAGGTATGCGTATCACTCCGTTTCACGAGCAGCTTTAGAGCTCTCTGATCACTGTTTGGTTCATCTTATTCCGACCTACAGGCAGAAACTGAAATCAGCTAAACCTGTGTTAAGGAATGTTAAAAGATGGACTAATGAAGCAGAGCAGGATCTACAGGCCTGCTTTGATTGCACTGATTGGACTGTTTTTGAAGCTGCTACCACCGATCTGGATGAGCTCACAGATACTGTAACATCATATATAAGTTTCTGTGAGGATACATGCATTCCTACCAGGACATTCTTATCATTCACTAATGATAAACCATGGTTTACTGGGAAACTCAAACACCTTCGTCATGCCAAAGAGGATGCTTACAGAAGTGGGGATAAAATCTTGTATAACCAGGCCAGAAACAGACTGACAAAGGAGATCAGAGTTGCTAAAAGAAGCTACTCTGAAAAACTGAAAAACCAGTTTTCATCCAACGACCCATTAACAGTCTGGAATGGCCTGAGGAACATCACCAACTACAAGTCACCATCCCCCCGATCTGTGGACAATCAACACCTGGCTGACGATTTAAATTCATTTTATTGCAGGTTTGAAAAGCCTGGACTTAATGACAACAGACCTGTCGCTCTCACATCTGTGGTCATGAAGTCGTTTGAAAGACTGGTGCTGGCCCACCTGAAGGACATCACTGGACCCCTGCTGGATCCCTTTCAGTTTGCTTACAGAGCAAACAGGTCTGTGGATGATGCAGTCAACATGACACTGCATTATATCCTGCAACATCTCGACAGACCTGGGACTTATGCAAGGATCCTCTTTGTGGACTTCAGTTCCGACTTCAATACCATCATGCCTGATCTTCTCACAGCCAAACTGACCCAGCTCTCCATACCATCCTCAATCTGTCAGTGGATCTCCAGCTTCCTGACGGACCTGCAGCAGCGAGTGAGACTGGGGAAACACACATCCAGGACTCTCACCACCAGCACTGGCGCCCCTCAAGGGTGCGTTCTCTCCCCACTGCTCTTCTCCCTGTACACTAATGACTGCTCTTCTAAAGACCCCTCTGTCAAGCTCCTGAAATTTGCCGACGACACCACTGTCATCGGTCTCATCCGGAATGGTGACGAGTCTGCTTACAGACTGGAGGTTGAACAGCTGGCTGTCTGGTGCAGTTACAACAACCTTGAGCTGAACACGCTCAACACAGTGGAGATGATCGTGGACATCAGGAGGAACAGCTCAGCACTCCCCACACTCACCATCATGAACAGCACTGTGGAAGCAGTGGAGTCATTCAGGTTCCTGGGCACTACCATCTCTCAGGATCTGAAGTGGGACAATCACATTGACTCCATTGTAAAAAAAAGCCCAGCAGAGACTGTACTTCCTTCGCCAGCTGAGGAAGTTCAACTTGCCACAGGAGCTGCTGATTCAGTTCTACTCAGCCGTCATTGAGTCTGTCTTATGCACATCCATCACTGTCTGGTTTGGTTCAGCTACCAAATCAGACATCAGGAGACTACAACGGACAGTCCGGACTGCGGAGAGGATCATTGGTGCCCCCCTGCCATCCCTCCAGGACCTGTACTCTTCCAGAGTGAGGAAGAGAGCAGGTAAAATCATCACAGACTCCACTCACCCTGGACACCACCTGTTTGAACTGTTACCGTCAAGACGGAGACTTAGATCACTGGCCACAAGAACATCTCGGCACAGGAACAGTTTCTTCCCACAGGCCATTTCCCTTCTGAACAGTTAACACACCTCCCAAGGCATATGCCTTTAAGTGCAATACTCCCACTATTTAGTGCAATATCCTACAACTCAGGTGATACTTATACTTATATTTAGATTTATTTATTATAATATTCAAAACACTGTAAATATGTTCATAATCTGTAAATCTGGAAATGTCTATTCTGACTAAACCCAACTGTGATACTTTTATTCTCATATATTTATATTTTTATTCTTTATTCTTATAATTTGTAGTATTATGTTTCATGTTTCTTGTTGTATTTGTATAGTCCACTGGAAGCCTCAGCACCAAAACAAATTCTTTGTGTGTGCAAGCACACTTGCGATAAAGCTCTTTCTGATTCTGATTCTGATTCTGACAGGCAGCCCTCTCGAGAGCTGACAGTGCGTGCTGCGCCCCTAAACAATACACACACACATAGCTGATGCGTGTCCCCACCCGTGGCATATATATAATCTTGGGCAGGGGTGCACACACTTAGTGTATTTTTCAATCGCCATAATATAGATTTTTGCACAGACAAAAAACACCAAATAAGACAGACAGTTTCACAGAGAGCGCTTGCTGAAGAGCGAAAGCTGATGTGTGTGTGTGTCAGCGTCACTTTTATGCATCCGGTTATGCCGTCACATGTTACGTCACGACGCAACACCAATCAGGATTGGATTAATTTCATTCTTATTTCAGAGGCGCACGCTAAGGAAGCATCCCCAAAGTGTCGATTCTCGACGCAGTGTTGAGTTCCCTCGAAAGGGAAACAGCAATTTTCATGTACAAAGGAAACATACTCCTCTTAGAAAATGTTTGTACATACTTGTACATACATAAAGATACATTTATATGTTAAATTGCTATTTGTAGAAGTAGGATTGCTAGATGAGGGCTTAATGAGCAATTTTTTTTTGAAAACCTCAAATTCGACCAAAATTAAAAAAAATTCGCTTGTTTTGCCTGTAGCTCGTAATAAACCCTTGCGCATTCCGACTCATTTTTCCAGCACGGGTCACATATATTGCGGCTAGTATGTGTGTCCGGCCCACACACATGTTGACTCCAGCCCCTGAGCACAGTCCAGTGTCGGCTCCAGCCCCTGAAAACAGTCAAGTGTCGGCTCCAGCCCCTAAGCACAGTCCAGTATCAGCTCCTGCCCATGAGCCCTCTCCAGTCCCAGAACTCAGACATGAGATCTCTCCTCCCTGGCTACCCTAGCTACCAGCACCTCCCTGGCTCCTGGCTTCAGGATGCAGGCCTTCCATCCCCAGTTGGACTTCCAGCAGGGGGGAGTAATGTCACTTGCAGGTTCTGTTTTGTCTTATTGTTCATCATGGCTGACATCAAGAGAAAAAAATCACGTCTTTTTTTACCTGCATCAACAAATTATTCACAGAAATTTTAAGGAAACGAATTTAAGTATCAAAACAACGGCATACCTTAGGGAAGGGCTAAACAGCATCCACCAGGCACAGCATTAAAGCAGTTAACTGTTTTATCCAAATCCACATGGATGGCCCGTTCAATGTTCAGTACTGCAGTGTCCGAGAGTCTCTCCTGTCTCATTGTGTTTCCTCGTGTATGTTTTCAGTCGGCACAAGCAAGAAAAATTTCTTCACATGATCTGTGTTTATTGGCACAGTTAAAAGCAATCAAGAGGTTGCCAACGTTTATTAAACTGTGGACTAACTTTGACTCTCTGAATAGTGACAAAACTCACTTCTACTGTGAACTCCCAAATCTACTGAAAGTGGTGATCAGTTCTCATTGCTAAAAGAGCAAAGATTGTGGAAGATGCTAGGCTTTTTACACTGGCAATGTGTGAAGTGGATGTCTGTAGTGCTTTGGACGGTACATTGCACTGCATGTGAATTTGTCGCATCAAAATGCAAGGGAACAAAAAGTGAAAATCAGACTACAATATGACTACTTGACTGTCCCCAAACTCGCACATAGTTTTTTAGAAACTTCACGAAGACTGTCAACCATAGTCTCAAAGTGATCAAGTATGGCCTTAAGAGCAGCTCCATCTTGTGTTGCTTAGAGATTTCGGTGTGTTAGATGTACCTGAAAAGTCACTGCTCCGTTCTTGCAAAGACTCAAAAACAGCATGTCGTTTTGCTGACCCCTCAATGAAGTAATAGATAGAATATTGGTCAGCATGTGTCTCACAGCTGTATTGGTGCGACAGACATCCACAATACAGAGGTTGAGGATATGCGAGTGTCAACGGATATACATCGCCAGTGGATTTTCGCTTAAAATGCATGTAGCTACACCACGGGAGGCTCTTCACATACTCGCCGCACCATTGTAACATTGTTGCAGATATCAAGCTTAAAGCTTCTTAGTACATTCGTTAAAAGAAGGGCCAAAGATTCACCATCTGTTCAGTCAGTCCGATAAAATCAGATGAATAATTCATTGACATCGAGGGCTCTTTCGACAGATCTTAAAACCACTGCAACTTGCTCATGCCTACTTATGTCTTGCGTTTTATCCACAAAAAGTGCAAAAATTCTGGCTTAATGCATTCATTGTTTGATGTCACTTTTAACCTGACTTGCCATTATATTGATCAACTCATTTTGGTCCTTACTATGAACATAATTAAATGATCTCTCTCTATTTTTGAATAGCCGGTTAATTAGTTGGTTATAGGTGGCCCTTAAATCTGTCAACTGTAAGAAATTTCTCAGATTTTCTGATTCATCCGTTTCATCGTGACCATGAAAAGCAATACCAGAGCGACAACAGGAAAGCAAAGTCTTCAGATATGCTCTGTTCTCATCCACTCTCCTGCATGTTCACTGCTGATTTGCGTGGCTACGCTTCCCGTTTTGAGAGTCAGTTGATGACTTTTCATTTTTAACCCAGCAGAAATGTGCTTTTCTGATGTTGATTGAATTTTTCAGTGGCTTTTTTCCAGTTGGCAAATCCAGTCACTTGAAATGTGTCCGTCTTAAACTCGTTGCAACCAAATGCACGACACGTGAAACACATAGCCTGATCAACGGTGGGACTAGTATTTTCATAAATCCAATCCCATTCTTTCTTGAACTTTCTACCATCAGTCCCTGGAAATGAATATGGGAGGGGAGGCACCTAACCACCACCCCCCCCCCCCCCCACCCCCCCACTCACTTTCAAATATGCCACAAGAATAAATGTAATTTAGCTATTTAGTTGTACAGTTTTAGACAGAACAAAATTCAAAGCTCTTTAAAAGCAAATTTATTAGATTGAATTTCCTTGCCAGGAACATTGAATCCAATCTCTTTATCAGATCCCATCAAAACACATCAATTTTGTGCAGTGGCATGCAGAGACCTCCTCAGGGGCAGGAGTGGAAGGACCAAAAAGGCCAAGAGTTCCTTTTTTTTCTTTTTACCGTTTATTTCCTTGGCATTCTATGAAAATATGTTGATACAATTAGAATGCATAACACATCAAACGAGAATAGGGAAATTATTATAATATTACTAAATATTATTTACTTTACCAAACAAAACAGTTAGAATCAAGATGGTAATTATGAGGAATTCATGTTTAGTTTTGTTGATGTTGTCAATTTTATGTATGTATTATGTGCATATAGTGTTATCTATCATGAAATCAGTATCACTTTAAAATAAGGTTTCATTAGTTACATTTGTTAACATAAACTAATAATGAACTGCATTTCTAGAGCATTTACTAAAACATTATTAAAATCAAAAGTTGTATTTGTTAAAATTAGTTAATGCACTGACTGTGAAATAACATGAACAATCAATTAACAGGTGTATTATTATTAACTAGGATTAACAAATACAGTAACAAATGTGTTGCTAATGATTCGTTCATGTTAGTTAATATAAATAATAAACACATTAACCTTATTGTAAAGTGTTATTATGAAATCAAATATATAAATTCCTTAAAATTTAGAGTTGGACATGGACTTAATATTTCATTTAAATATTTTTTTGGTATTATTATTGTACGTGGCAATAGTGTATACGTATGTTGTTATCTATTATAATATTTATAATAATAATAATTATTATTATTTACAATTATCAGAGAGGGGCACAATACATTTTGAGAGTATGTGCCCCCCCCCCCCATCCCCCATCCACCCCAACTAAAACTACCACTCAGCAGTTTTCTCTAATGCCCATAAGTTAGTTAACAAACTGTATTATGTCTGTAACCCAAAACTCTAGAAGCCGTGGAATAGCAGGAAGCAGGAGTCAAGGTGATGATACAAAAAGAATAGTGTTGTTTTTTGTTTTAGAATCTTTGTTGCATTTGTTTAAATGCTCAGACTCCACCTGAGCTTCATCCCGAGGCACTACTGTCTTAATATCCTTTATTCCCAGTTGTGCTGTGTCTAATAATACATATTTTGGAGATGATTGTATAATTTGGTGGTAATGTAATGAATTTTAGAGACAGTAGTCTTTAGCAGTAATTTTCTGACAAACAGATTAAATGCATCATTTACTAAGAATAATAATCAGTGTTGTTTTAGTAATGAAGAAAGTCCAGAACTAATTGTACAATATGTTCAGCTGCAGCATACTGCAATATTACTCCCCAGCATTGAGTTGTTGAAGGTAATATTTTAATAATTTTGGTTTGACTTGTTTTCACTTCTTTGCCACAAACATGGTGCCCTATATGATCGATCACTGAGCGTTTTCCCAGTTTGTTTGTTGAAATCCTCATGGCACCAGTCTTAACATAATGAACATTTCCAAGGATTTGTCCAAACGGCTGGGCCATTCCCTCAGACATATTTATCCAGCTCTGAAACACAAACCAGTAGCTTTTGATTTCAGTGATCCATGTTATTAGCTTCCACTTTCTCAGACAGGCTATTAATCTTTTTCCCTACATACTTTTTTTATTTATTCTTTTTATTTTCCCAGCCTCATTCTAACAGCAGCTAAACTAGAACTCCTGCGCTGTGTCCTCAACTCTTACTAAAATTGATTATCATTGCTTTATTCGTCATTTTAAATGTCTGCTCTCCTGCCAGGGGTCAAGGTTTAACGGTTTAGCATAGCAAGTTAACCCTACTTTGCTGAACCTCTGCTTTCCCTTGCTCTTATAATAATTAATTTTCCCAAAAGCATTATTAGCCAGCCATTTTCAGATCCAATCAGTAAATCAACTTTAACATAGAATTGGCCAGTTAATTAGTGTGAAGTGTGGGAACCCATACTCCTCCAAAAGCTACATTATCACAGATGTTAAGTATTTTTGTATGGTCATGTATTTTCGGAGAAATTCTGTGGGAGCTTGGATAGGAAAACTCCCTGAACTAGTAGCCCTCGAAGACATACAGATTAACACTCACAGATAATTTAGTGTTTCCTAATTCACCTACCCTGCAGGTCTTTGGATTGTAGGCTAAACCGGAGGACGGGGAGAACATGTAAACTCCTCGACCTTTCAGTTTTATTGTTTAAGATTTTCTTTTTTAGCTGTGTCACTTGTGTTGCCCTTATGGTTAGTACAATGAAATGTATTCTCATTACAAATGAAAAATGGGTCCTTTGAATATTGATATTTAATCCTTTATCCAAAAAGTCATGTGTTTCAACATGTCTGTATAATATAAGCCTTATAATGATGGGGGGAAAAAATATCACTGGACAGGAAAAAATGCTGCCTATTTATTGATCTCAAATATGTATTACAATGCCTTGAAGACAATGCTATTCAAATTCCTTAACATTTCACATTTCAAATCGACTCCATTCAAACTTTGTTAATGTCTTTATCAATTCAGTTCAATAACAGTTGATGTTGCAAAGTTACTGTCATTATCCAGCTCAGTTCAGTTAAGTTCAAATATCTTTGTTGGAGAAACTATGTTCAACTCTTCACAGACAGAGCTTAGGCCTTAGTTTAATTATGACATTTAAGTAGCTTTTATAAACATGCCTTAGAAAAAAAAAAACATTACTGGTGTCCATCTTGAGACAAAACAATGCCACTTACATATTTATACATATTAGAAATGCCAGTCCAAGTTGCGTTCAGTTAAAACAGCTCAAACTTGAATTGTAGTCTAGGCCTAGGCTTAAGCCTTGTCTGTGAAACTAGGTGCAGGATTCTTAAATGGAGACAGATGTATTGGTGTGAGGTTAACAGACCCTGCTCTATTAAAGCAAGAAAGAGGCCCTGAACAGACGGGTAGGTCTGTCACTGAAAACCAAAAAGATAAAAAAATGTATGGGAGCTTGTTTCCACCACGGAATAAAAAAAGGTAATTCTGACTTTTTGTCATGATCCCGGCCTGTGTTCCCCTGGTCTTCTGTTTTCCATGTTTGATATGTTTAGGTTTATTCTGGTTAAAATTTGCTGCGTTTGGATCAAGCTCTCCTTAATTTTTGAGTTCCCCCTTCGTTACACTTTAATTTCACATTTCTGACTCTTTCCTCACATTTGCGTGTTTACATTGCGTTATAAACTCGAGAAAATGTTACAATTGTGCGCTGACTTTTTTTCAGAATTGAAAGTTTTTATTTGGAATTCAGACTTTATAACTCAGAAAAAAAAGTCAATTGCAAGATATAAACTCGCAATTGCTAGAATTTAAAGCTTATATCTTGCAATTCCAAGTTCTTTCTCATAATTCTGAGAAAAAAAAGTCATAATTGTGGGACTTATAAATTCACAATTGTGAGAATAACGGCAGAATCGCGAAGTCACTGTATATTTCGCAATTCTGACTTCATATCTCAAAATTGCGACATTATTTATCAGAATTGCAAGTTTATAACTCACGACTCCGAAAAAGTCAGAATTGTGAGATAAAAAGTCGCAATTACCTTTATCATTCTTTTATTCCATGGTGAAAATCAAGCTTAAATTTTATTCAGAAATATGCATAATTCTTAAGGGTTCACAGATTTTCTAGTTTTAATGTATTTTTATAATGATTAGCATTTATAATACCTTAAAATCTTAATGGTCCTAAAAATAAGCATCATGCGATTGTAATGTGCAGCACCTTTAATACGCAATTAACAGGTTCTGAGAATTCATTGTGCCACCCCGTTCAATAAGATGTTAAGCAATAATCAAAGCGGAGGTATCGATCATGACTCTGAGAGCTGCCCCTGCATGTAGTTCAATCTGAAGCGAGATTAAACCTGGCCTACGTGCACCGCTGATGGGCCTTGGGAGAGAGACATTAAAAAGGCTTCCATTCAATCGCTGCTTCTATTTGCCCAGTGTTGAAGCGCAAGGCTTTGAGCAAGGACAAAACGGCTATAAATCTGAACATGGGTGAAAGCTGTTAAAAATGAATAAAGTCACTGCTGATGACAGATAAGGCATTTCCACACTATGATAGATAAGCTTCTGGAGAATCACCTATATATGGCGTCAGAAATTCCATTTCTTTACTGCGATAGTAGACAAGAAATAGAAGATAGCAATCTGTGTCAACACAAACTAAATTAAAAATGAGGAGACTTAAGAATTGATACTATTTGTGGCCCATGATGCAATTTTTTCTGCAGACATTAGATGTTTAATTTTAATGGTTATGGATAGGTTTGGGAGAGTCCACCTGTTGTTTTTTTGATCAGGAGAAAATGTGAATGCCATGAACAAAAACATCCCTCTTGTTCATAGTGTAACTTTAGTGATGGAACTTTTGCATTGTTTAAAAAATGCCACACCTTTAAATAAATACTGTAAACTGTAGGTTTAAACTGTTAATCAGTAGCGTAAGTATACAACCAGTACAGTCGTTTTGGGGCCTATGATGACCAGACCCTTTCACATTGTTTTACAATTTGTTATTTTTGTTTTACAATTTGTTGTTCTAACCCTGAACCTAACCATTTCTCGAAGTCAGTATTTATAAATCTATATTTATATATAAAGCATGTAACTGGCAGATAAAAGTACAGCCACAATCATTTAATTAAAAATTACGTTATATTTCAAGTTATCCAAGGCCAAACGATTGCTTTGTATGAAGACCAGATCTCAATGTGATGTGACTGCGTTTACGAAGCATTAAGTTTCACTCTGTTCCTCACATAAAGTTATCACATGGCTTCAGAAGACATGGAATGTAGTACAAGTCATTTAAAATACTTTTATCTTTAATACATAATCTCCTGTATCTTGCTAACAACGCAGTGGTCAAGTGTTCAGTCCCCAAGTAATGCATGAACTGATAGTATATACCTTTAATGGAATGTTAGTACTGTTTCTGTGTAATTACTCTATTATTACAATTACACTGTAATCAATGTATTTTCTTTAGAAATAAAGGCAGGCTGATTTTGTCTTGTGTTGTCCATCCACATGCTGAGATGCCTGTTGAATCAATACCTGTTTATCACATGAAGTTTTTAAGGGGATGCTCTCTATGACACCTGTTTTTTTTTTCCAGCTCCAGCATAGAGTTTATTGTTAGCGAATAATGTCTACGGGTGGTGGAAATCTGATCTGACTACAGCAGCGCCAGCCAAGCTATAGTGCAGAAATGATCTGCAGGCTCAGAAAAATGCGAAGAGCAACTTTTGTCCAAATGAGCTCCCCTGACACTGCTATTGGACTATTGCTATATTTGTTCCGGCAGTTCACCGGTATTTGGTACAGTAAACATAGATGGACATAAACAACGTACTGTATATGTATGTGTGTATGAATCTTTGAAAGGGTAAACAGGTGTGGCTTGTAGGTAGGATTAAGTATATGACCAATCCCAAGCATTTTCGCTGCTTCTCTGACCATATTTATATTTTCTACTGGCAAAATCCACCTCACAGGGGTGTCATGTCAAGATACTGATTAGACAGCATAATTATTGCACAGGTGTGCCTTAGGCTGGCCACAATAAAAGGCCACTCTAAGATGTGCAGTTTTATTACAATCGTGGACTTGCGCGTGCTGAACCGCTCCCTTCACAGGATGCCGTTCAAGATGCTCACCGCCAAACGCGTTTTCGAATGCATACGGCCCCAGGATTGGTTTGCAGCGATCGACCTGAAGGACGCCTACTTTCATGTCTCCATTCTCCCTCGACACAGACCGTTCCTCCGGTTTGCTTTCGAGGGGCAGGCATACCAGTACGCGGTTCTCCCTTTCGGGCTAGCCCTGTCTCCTCGCATCTTCACGAAGGTTGTCGAGGCAGCCCTTGTTCCCCTTCAAGAACAAGGGGCTCGCATCCTGAGTTATATCGACGACTGGCTGATCCTAGCTCACTCTCGAGATCAGGTTTGCGAACACAGGGACCTAGTGCTTCGGCACCTAGCCCGTCTGAGCCTTCGGGTCAACTGGGAGAAGAGCAAACTTTGCCCCGTGCAGAGGATCTTTTTTCTCGGTATGGACATCGACTCGGTCGCCATGTCCGCGCAGCTTACGAGCGAGCGCGCGCAGTCACTGCTGACTTGCCTAAGACAATTCGAGGGCAAGAGTGCGGTTCCACTGAAACTTTTTCAGAGGCTCCTGGGGCATATGGCATCTGCAGCCGCGGTCACGCCGCTCGGATTGCTTCATATGAGACCGCTTCAGCTTTGGCTTCGCGACCGAGTCCCGAGGTGGGCATGGCAACACGGCACGTTCCGAGTACCAGTTACTCCGACCTGCCGTCAGTTCTTCACCCCGTGGGCGAACCTCGGTTTTCTCAGGGCCGGTGTCCCCCTGGCACGAGCTTCCCGGCATGTTGTTGTCTCAACAGATGCCTCCACCACGGGCTGGGGCGCCATGTGCAATGGACATGCTGCTGCGGGCTCCTGGACAGGACCCCAGCGGCTGTTGCATGTCAATTGCCTCGAGTTGTTGGCAGTACGCCTTGCCCTGCACCGCTTCCGGGCGTTGCTCAGGGGTCAACACGTACTAGTCCGTTCAGACAATAACGCCACTGTAGCGTACATCAACCATCAAGGTGGTCTACGCTCCCGCCGTATGTCACAACTCGCTCGCCACCTCCTCCTATGGAGTCAGAAGCATCTGAGGTCGCTTCGAGCCATCTTCATTCCCGGAGCGCTGAACTGTGCAGCCGACGAGCTCTCACGGCTTCAGCCCCTCCCTGGAGAATGGCGACTCCATCCCCAGTCGGTTCAGCTGATTTGGGACCAGTTCGGGGACGCGCAGATAGATCTGTTTGCCTCTCACGACTCGACCCATTGCGCCCAGTTCTATTCCCTGACCGAGGGCACGCTCGGCACGGATGCTCTGGCGCACAGCTGGCCGCAGGGCCGCAAGTATGCATTTCCCCCAGTGAGCCTTCTTGCGCACACTTTGCGCAAGGTCAGGGAGGACGAGGAGCAGGTCATTCTGGTTGCCCCTTACTGGCCCAACCGGACCTGGTTCCCCGAACTAGTACTCCTCGCGACAGCACCTCCCTGGCCGATCCCTCTGAGGAAGAACCTTCTTTCTCAGGGACGGGGCACCCTATGGCACCCTCGTCCCGATCTTTGGAACCTCCACGTGTGGCTCCTGGATGGGACGAGGCAGGTTTGAGTACCCTACCACCAGCGGTGGTGGCTACCATCACTTCCGCTAGAGCGTCGTCCACGAGACACGTCTATGCGTTGAAGTGGAACCTCTTCGTCAACTGGTGCTCTTCTCACCGAGAAGACCCCGGAGATGCTCGATCAGTGTTGTGCTTTCCTTCCTTCAACAGGGGCTGGAGCGAAGGCTGTCTCCCTCCACCCTGAAGGTCTATGTTGCCGCCATTGCCGCACATCATGACCTCATCGAAGGTAAGTCGGTGGGGAAGCACGACCTGGTCATCAGGTTCCTGAGAGGAGCGAGGAGACTAAATCCTCTCGTTCCCTCTTGGGACCTCTCAGTGGTTCTAACTGCCCTGAAGAGTGCTCCCTTTGAGCCCCTGCAATCAGTTGAGCTTAAGTTCCTGTCTATGAAGACAGCGCTCCTGGTTGCACTGGCCTCCATCAAGAGGGTTGGGGACCTGCACGCATTCTCCGTTGACGAAGCGTGCCTGGAATTTGGGCCGGCTTCCTCTCACGTGATCCTGAGACCCCGGCCTGGATACGTGCCCAAGGTTCCTACCACTCCCTTTCGGGACCAGGTGGTGAACCTGCAAGCGCTGCCCTCGGAGGAGGCAGACCCAGCCTTGGCACTGCTCTGTCCAGTACGCGCCCTCCGCGCC
The DNA here is from genome assembly GCF_051911475.1 of Siphateles boraxobius. NCBI lineage: Eukaryota > Metazoa > Chordata > Actinopteri > Cypriniformes > Leuciscidae > Siphateles > Siphateles boraxobius. Next base: position 1,175,572 of record NW_027508722.1, on the reverse strand, counting down.
TTTGTAGACAGAACGCAGTGTTTCAGGACCTCAGACCAGCTCTTTGTCTGTTATGGTGGGAAGCTGAAGGGAAAGGCTCTCTCCAAGCAAAGGTTGTCTCACTGGATAGTGGACACCATTGCTTTGGCTTACCAGCAGCAGGGTCGACCGTGCCCCCTTGGTGTGACTGCCCACTCCACCCGGAGTGTGGCGTCCTCTTGGGCTCTAGCGCATGGCGCCTCGCTAACAGACATCTGCAGAGCTGCAGGCTGGGCGACACCTAACACATTCGCCAGATTCTATAATCTCCGAGTGGAGCCTTTGTCCTCTCGTGTACTCGCTTCAACCAGCTAGTACCGGACCCGCTCAGGTGTCTTCGCTTGCTCGCCATTCCACTCCACGGACTGGATACGTGCGATATTTCCTCAGGTGAGCTTTTCCGAAAGCCCTGAGCTCCTCCAGCACTCCTGACGTCGGCGCCAGTGTCTATTGCCTGCGCGTCGGCTAGGTGCCTCCCGTGTGCATGGTCCCTCCTCTGAGCGACCCCCACATGTGTATTTCCACTGTAAGCCTCTCTGAGCGTGTGTCTTTCCCTTGGCAAGCCACATTGCCACCCCTGGGGTTGAAATATTCCACCTGCGGCTGGACACCCCAGTGTTTTCCATATGCTTCCTTCGGGTCATATGTGTATTCTCTAAGTCCCCCCCATCCGGGCTGGCATTAATTGCATACTTCCCCTAAGCTTGGGATATGCTTCCCAGTGTACCTTTGTATTCCTGTGATAAATGGAGTCCTTTGCCCAGGCTGACAGGGATCTCGATTTACGCAGGGCACTGGAAGACAGCTGAGAAGGTGGCGTGATTAGACTGGTAACCCCATTCGTCGTCATCCGACGTAACTCGGAGTGACAACGAAAGGGAACGTCTACGGTTACGTATGTAACCCTCGTTCCCTGAGTAGGGAACGGAGACGTTACGTCTGCCTGCCACTTTCCGCTGTACCGCGGGGATCGCCTGAGCTCAGTCTTGGCTCCTCAGCGAAGAAACATATCTGCTTGCTGCCGGCTTCCTCCTTTTATACCCACGAGGTGGGGCGGAGTTACGCCATGCAAATTCCGCAGACGCATGGCATTTCTTTGCCATTGGCTCGTTTTGTAATACTCGAAGTTGATAGGCTTTCTTAGCGAAACCCCATTCGTCGTCATCCGACGTAACGTCTCCGTTCCCTACTCAGGGAACGAGGGTTACATACGTAACCGTAGACGTTTTCACTACACAGGGCAGATGGCAGACAGTGTGTATGGCGTTGTGTGGGTGAGTGGTTTGCTAATGTCAACGTTGAGGATCGAGTGGCCCATTGTGGCAGTGGGGTTATGGTGGGCAGGCATATGTAATGGAAAACGAACCCAGGTGTATTTTATTGATGGAATTTTGAATGCACAGAGATACCGTGACGAGATCCTGAGGCCCATTGTTGTGCCATTCATCCACGACCAATGCCCGGCCCATGTTGCAAGGATCTGTACACATTTCCTGGAAGCTGAAAACATCCCAGTTCTTGCATGGCCAGCATACTCACCGGACATGTCACCCATTGAGCATGTTTGGGATGCTCTGGATTGGCGTATACGGCAGCGTGTTCCAGGTCCTGCCAATATCCAGCAACTTCGCACAGCCATTGAAGAGGAGTGGACCAACATTCCACAGGCCACAATCAACAACCTGATCAACTCTATGCGAAGGAAATGCGTTGCACTGCGTGAGGCAAATGGTGGTCGCACCAGGTACTGACTGGTTTTCAGACCCTCCTGGACCCCTCCCCCAAAATGTGCAGTAAAACTGCACATTTTAGAGTGGCCATTTATTGTGGCCAGCCTAAGGCACACCTGTGCAATAATCATGCTGTCTAATCAGCATCTTGATATGCCACACATATGCCATACATATACAGTATATAAACAAGATTATCCCTTTTGGTTATATGGTTTGGGAATGGATATTGGAATCCACTGCTGCTTAAATGTATACGTAATAACTGATTATAATTAAGGTATTAATCAATATTTTTCCTTCTAAATACCAAATGAGTTGAATGACTTCTCTAAGCTTATGAGATTTTACTTCTTTTACTTCTTTTCACGTATTCTCTAATGTCTGTATTTGATATCTGATTGCAGCAACAGTACTTGCTCATTTAGCCTGGCTTCCAGAAATGAAATATGGAAAGATGTTTTGTTTGAGAAAGATCTTCAACTCGTGTTAAAACAAATCTGTTCTTCTAGCTCACCATGAAGACTATATCTCACAAGGGCCATTGGAACCAATAGTTTAAATGACAATTTCTTATCTAAAGATTTACTTTGCATTATACTAAAATGTCCTTTTCTTGAGAACTGTGTAATGTTAAAGTGCCATCTCCTTGAGAGAAATAACGTATTACCTTGATGTTTTGAGAATACTCTCCTTTTTTTAGTTTGAGCCTGGCCAAATCCAACCTTGAAGACGCTGTGTGTTGGTGTGAGTGTTAGTTTTTTTGGTTACAGGTTAAGGAACTACTGGCATTATTGGAGATTGACTGAGTTGTTGTTCGGGACAGGCTGGCACCCAACAACCCAAATCTGCGACCTGGAAGGTCACGGCATGCCTAACTTCAGGGTCCGAGTGTCAGCTGCATAATCGATGGAGATATGCTTCAGTCTATCTGTTTATGTGTGGAAAATTACTGTTTTTATCTATTTCTTAGCCAATCAGAAACTGCAACCTGAAGCAAAGACATAGACCTTGGTGAAGGGTATAATTGCTGTGATCTTTCTAACTTTAAAAGGGCGCCCTACAAACTCCTTGTGAGTCTTAAAGCTGACTTCTGCTGATGAAACTGCAAACTGTCTTCAGTAAAACTTTTCTTTAATTTATTATAATTCTTACTCTTGTCTTAATTAATAATTTCTGGTTCTGGGTCTTTGACTGTAAATCCCCTTACACTGTTCCGATAATCCACTTTAGACATTCTACTGACAGAGTAACTTTGTAACTACATGTGAACTGACTCTCATCAGAATATTAGTAGACTGGTAGGGTTCGGGTTAGTAGAATAAGTTGACATGTAGTTGCAAAATTTCTTATAGTCAGTAGAATGTCTGTTGGAGGAGCATCACAATAAAGTGTGTGCAGATAGTAAGCAGACCGTCTACTAATACTTTAATGAGAGTTATTTTACATGTAGTTGCAAAGGTAACTATATTGGCACTTCGATATCTGAAAGTGGACTTTTTTTTTGAGAAAATCTGAGTGATGCTGGTCCATGCAAAACTCACTGCCATGATACTAATGGGTGGTTTCAAAATGGTTGCAAGATTGTTCTGGGTTGCTATTCTAGGGGTTTTTGGATGATTGCCGTGTAATATTCTGTTCTAGCTACGGCTCAGGCCCATCCTGAAACTTATGATCCACAGTATGTCTATCTACCTAGGCCCTATTGATATCCTCAGAAGAGCTGAGAAGATTTCAGAGACTTTTACACAAATAGATCTGTTGAATGACTGCACAGACAAAAGTACCAGTGGGCCACTGAAGAAACACAAACTCACAAGCAAACACTGCCTGTCTGAAGCAATTTTTTCAATCAGACAGCAAGATGAGAACCGTAAAGGTGGTCATTTCCTCCAAATGGACTGTCACACAAGAGTTCTGAATGGAGTACTGAAAGCAATGATTTAAAATTGGGAGGAGCCAAAACACACACAAACACACAAAAAAAAAAATTGTACATTTGTCCTTGACAATGATTGGGAAGGTCTTGAAGGAATCCAAGATTGACAGCTAAACTACTTTTGCACAGTCTCCAGTCATTTCATAATTGCATCAATAGCATTTTTCTCCACTCTCTTGCACTGATGGCTTTTGTTTCTAATCTGAATTTTGAAATTGCCTTAACTGCATATTCAACCCCTCCTTTCTCTCTCCTTTCAGTCTCCTTCTCTGTCTCTGCATTAGCTCAGTGTGAGTCTCATAAGTACTGCATCATGCTGTTACTTATATAAAGATTTCTATACCCAAAAAAAACAATCAAATTCAGTACATTTCAGCTTACAGTCTATTCTTGGTTCAATACAAGTTACCGCTAGCTCCATCAACAGCATATGTTTCATCATTTTGATTTACCTACTGTGTATGACACGACTGTTTCTGTTATCATTATCATGTAAAGTTACCAGGTTATCAAGTTAGATACTCAAATTTCAACAAAGTTGAAATACTGGATATAACTTTGGTCGGAAAATGACAGTAAGTAATTCTATCCCACTAGACTTGCCAATGTGTATGTTTAATGACAGTGTGTTGTTCGTTGTACTTTTTAAAAGTAGACGCTTCACTTTATCTTTTTTAATATTGTAACGTATTGTCTTGTTTTGGTTTTGTTTCATGTTCCTGTTTCATGTCTGTCATGTGATCCCCTGTTCTAGTTATGTGATCCAACCATGTGTTCCCTTGTCTGATGTGTCATGTTGTCATTGGTTCATTGTTTCATTGTTCACAGGTGTCCCTTGTCTAGTCATTTGTCATTGTGTATTTAAGTCCTCATGTTTGCCATATGTCCTTGTAAAGTATTGTTTCCTGTTACCACTGTTGGTAAGCGTCATGTCCAGATTTATGTTTTGCGTTCATGCCATGTTATTGCCTTTGTTTTATGTTTGATCACGTTGTGTAAATAAACTGCATTTGGGTTCTCTACAAACTTGCCTTCAGTGGACAATTTTGACTAATATAAACATGAACAATTTTTTTTTTTACTGTTGCTATTTTTTTTGTCGTAATATTTTATATATATATATATATATATATATTTTTTTTTTTATATATATATATATATATGAAGGAAATCATACACCGCAACATCAGCAGTAATAGTTGTCTCAAACTGTGGCAGTAGTAAGTGTATGATGGAGAATTAAACACAAACACTTTTATTAACAATAATATTAAGAATACACAGGATTGATAAACCACAATAAAACCATCAATGAAACACCGAACCATGAACACAAAGAACTGACCACTTTAAAATAAAGAGCTAGATAATGAACGGAAAAGAAACCATGGAAACAAACTAGTAACAAGAACTCAGGAAAACAGTGACAGGGAACAATGAAAACGAAACCAAAGCAGAACATGACTGTGACGATAGTAACACAGAAGCAGTGTTGCAGTAAACTAAGGAGCTGTTTACGCAACACCATTTTCAACAACAAATGTAAAACTTTTAAAAAAAGTGCAAGTTTTTAAAAATGGTCATGTACATGCGTATTACGTGTTCAGTCTATAGTGTTTCTTCGCCATCTAATGCCACCACAGCAGAATACAGTATTTTTGGTCATTTTCACGGATCTATGAGAAATGTAGTGATGTCAAAAGTACCGACTTTGGTACCAAGTCGGTACTGAAATTTAAAAAATGTGACGCTTTGAGCGCTGTTGAGTGGAATTGTAAACACCTGATTGGCCATTGTGTTAACAAGCTCATCGGATATTCCTGTGATTGGCTACAGTGATCAACGCATGGGAGCGTTTGAGAGCACACTAAAGATTTTAAAAAAATGGTAAAAAAAGCTTTTGAAAGCAGAAGCAGCCGTCTATCAGCGGACCGGTCCTGCTTTCAAACACTCCCGTATGTATCTGTGTAAGTGCTCAGTGAAGAGCATCATTGATGTATATTTACAACATGTTTTTGAAGCGCTGATCATTGTAGCCAATAAAAGATATATTTGATGAGCGCATGATCACAATGGCCAATCAGAGGTGTTTACCATTCCACTCAACAGCGCTCAAAGCGTCACATTTTTAAAATTTCAGTACCGACTTGTTACTGAAGTCGGTACTTTTGACAACACTATGTGAATGGGGATGATTTTGACAATGGTGTCATCTGCACACGGAAAACTCAAAGGAAAAACTTCTCAGTTTTAAGCATAACGTACCAAAGGGTACGTTTAAATGACAACAATGTACAAAAAAAATAAAAGAAAGCTTTTGCATTTCTGCATTTAGCGTCACTCTACAAGTGCTAATTTACTATTAGGGATGACAGCGGTTGTAATCAAGGGGTCCTTGATTATGATTTCACTTTTTTAACTGTAGTTAGTGTGTAAAGTTGCTGTTTGAGCATACAACATCTGCAAAGTTACAACGCTCAAAGCTCAATGCAAAGGGAGATATTTTCTCTTATAGAAATCGCTTTTTAAGGACTACAACAAACGGGTGTTAGGGACTATAAAGAGGTTCTTCCAGGGTTGGTGACATCACTAGCTCAAAATTTACATAAACTCCACCCCCGGGAACACACAACACAAGGAGGGTGAGGCCATGTTGGGCTTCTTTAGAGAAGAGGAAGAGTTGTATACATTATAACCTCAACGTCTGTCTGTGCCCTGCACATTTTACGGAGAACAGCTTCCAGAAGAGATGCAGGCTATACACACAAAAGCTTCTCCTGAAAGACGGAGCCGTTCCTTCCCATTCTGTAGGGACAATCTGTTGTTTATGGATCACAACTTGTAAGTATGTCTATAATTTGTAGTTGTGTTTTCTATTAACGGTTCCAATTATAAGCTTTATGTATAGTTGCTATGATAGCTATGATGTAAAGCTTTGCCTATACGCTAGCCTGCTAACTAACATTACAGTATTGATGTAGTGTTTACTGTAGATTTCGTAACCTCTTGCTTTTGAAATTGATGCCATCGTTAATATTTACATCTGAGTAGAGCTTATGGTTATGAAAGGTCGTGACATTTCCCGAACAAATGCTAAGAGGTGCCAATTACAACACACAGGGCAACCTAACCAATCACAATACATTTTGTATTTCGGAAGGAGGGGCTTCATTGAAAACTACACGTTTGAGCAGACTGGGGAGACAGGAACTGTAATAATGTAAAATGTGTGAAAAAGAATGTGCTTTTTTTAACAATCAAGCATGAAAACATATTCCAGAACACCCCAAAAACAAAATCAAGACTTTGTAAAAGGGCATAATAGGACCCCGTTAACACACCGTTTCACTGAAGAAGAAGAAAAAAACAAGACAAGAAAAAATAGAAACCACTGATTTAATAATTGTTTAAATTATTTAATACTGAAAGACACCTAAAATAGTGCTTAGACAGACAGACAGACAAACAAACAAACAAACAAACAAATAAATGCTGTCATACTAAATTGCAAAAACAGTCATAACAGACTGATTTGTCTTGTGTAAAATAGATATAGAAATAGGGATAACAGTTTTATAAGCTCTTGTTTTGGGAGTATCTGAAAAGAGTGTTAAAGAGGATGCAAAGGGTCTGCATTAATGGAGGCTGCCTTCCTTTTTACAGTCCGAGTCAGAGAGAGGCTGTAGGGTATTAGGTGGCCTGAACCTCCCACTGCACAGTGCTCTGGTCTTACTAATGTTCAGTTCAAGGGAGCTTTCCTGAAACCAGAAGACCACAGTGTCCACAAACTGCCTGTGTGTAAACAGGGAATGCTAATAAGCACTGCAAGTAGAGTTTCTGCACTGAAGTCTTATTCAACCTATTTTTATTTATTAGTGTGTTACACATTAAATTTAGCAGAAATTGGTTTGAAAACACAGTATAAACATATTAACTAACATAAACTTTTGCAATATAGGATTTAGGGCTGATATATATCCTTTACCACAGTATAAAACGTCTATCGTTAGAGATCTTGCTGTATAGTGTATATTGCGGTCTGTACATATATAGCACTTTTGACACTTCAGAGTGATGAAATGCATGCATGAAAATATAAAGAGCAGGATGTGCTTGATGTTAAAATTAGTTATAAGCTTAATATATCCTGAAAAGGGCCTCGGTGTGGTGCTCATCCTGACTGGCACACTGCCACAAGTGCACATACAGAAAGCTGCCTCTCTCAGGCAATCACGAATTTGGGATGTGCTCGATGTTAAAAAGTGTTAAGCACCATAAGCAGTTAAAAAGAACTCAGTGCAGTGTAAGAGCTAACTGACAGTGTAAGCGTGTGCATCTCTCAGCATGCCTTCATGAATTCTGTTCTCTTTCACGTCTTATTGTGCTTGAATGATCAAATACACACAAAATAATGTCAAAAAACCCATTGTGTGGAGTATTCATTTAAAGACAGCCGGTTATGTCTCAAGTGAAAGTAAACAGTTGGGTGTAAACTGGATGTGTATCAGTATAATGGATCCGTGCGTTTGGTCTTAAAGTGACAACAGCCTGATAAATCTGCTGCTCTGTGTCATTAATATGAATCAAACAAAAGAGAAAATAACTTACTGCCCTTGACTGAATAACTTTTTTTGTAGCTTTAATATGAATACATATTTAATTCATACAGTGAAGACTATGCAATATTTTATTTTTACATTTGATTATTACATTTATGTACTACTTCTAACTACATGTTAAATAAAACTAAATTTTTTTAATTCATATTTTTGCTATGCTGTATTTGTCTTACTGTTAGTAATTTACTTCTTCATTATTTTTTTAATAACAGAAATGAGATCAAATAAGCTGCAGCTCTGTTAAACAGCATAAACGCCGTCAGAATGATGTGAGCTCCTGTTGCAGTGGCACTTCAGGCCGCAGACGTGCAGTAGACACCCTTGATGATGCTCAGTACTCAGTGCTGATGTTTCCTCGCTCATCCATCCTTCAGTCAATGACCCGGAAACAAGTATGTGGTTTAAATAAACCATAAATTTCACATACTTCAACAGTGCATCTTTCTTCATTAATATTTATTAAGAATGCCTTAATTAACATAACATAACATCAGATCCCTGAAGCACACTGATGTCCCTTTGAAGAGATGCCTGAGTGAGCAAGAATATTCTGTTTTACAAATACATCTTTGCTTCGATGCCTTCATCCTGACATCTCCTCCTCACTCAAGGTAAGAGGTAGGATGCATGGAAAGTATAAAAAAAGATGCACAAACATAGAATGAGAAGCACCCAGTATGTTTAAAATAGGCCTAACTACAAAAGCCAGTTTGTTAATGGCATCATCCTCCAGGAAGTGACATCACCTTTGGTTGGGAAGCAATCCACTCATTAAGTCTGACGTCACATATCATCGCCTCCTGTATCTAAACGCTCAATCAAATGCCAAAAGAATAACAACAACTAATGGTGCTATGTAGGGCTGTCACGATATCAGATTTTTTACGACACGATTATCATGGCCAAGAGTTCACCATATTTTCACAATATATCTCGATATATATAGAAATTAAAAAAATAATGCTATCAGTCAAATAGAAATTAAAAATACATTATATCATTGTATAGTATCATATACAGTGATAACGGCTATGTTGATTGCCATTACATTATAAATATAAATTATCCTTATGATCACAGATAAACCATAATACTGTCACAATAGTTTAAGAATCTTCGTTCAATCAGTCAAAATGTCTCTATCTGCGTTTTATTTAGTTACAGCTAGAGCCCGAAGCCATTTGTTTTGAGAATAATGGCTGGCTGATGAAGTTATTGGCTGGCTAGCCGGCTCAGCCAAAACCTAAATGGCTGCTGCAGCCGCCAAACTTTTCATAGCTGCAAATGGCTGAAGCTGCCACTTCATGTCTACAGATGTCTATGTTATACTGATTTACTAGATCTCAATATTTCCAAGCAATGCATGGCTTACACTATATTTCTACAAAATGCAATACAATGTAATAAAGAAAACACCAGATTTTACTTTCACAACGTATGTACATATTTATTTTGTAGTCTGATCGCGGAGAAGTAACGTTATGTTGATTAAGAACGCAAACTTTTGTTGAATTTATGAGAAATCTACAGACGCAAACAGACGAAGTGTAGTAAAATAAAGACCTAAATGTGTATTTCGGACTTTTTTTCACCACAAGTCTGTAAGAAGACATGGAAGACAAATATCCAAAAATCTCAAAATTGACCAGTAAAAAAAAAACGATGTTTTTGCCTGCCGTGTCTCGCCTTAATATAAACACACACTGTTATCAGTATTATTTTGGACAAAGTTTTGCACATTTCACTTCAATGTACACTGAAGCATGCGTCGTGAATTAGCAATGTGGAAACGGTGGTTTGTTACTGCAGTAATATCACGTTCAGTGCTATAAATCTCTCCGTTCCAGAATATTTGGTTCATAACATCATATCTTTGATTCAGGTGTTTGTGCAACCGTGCCCTGAAGATTTAACAAAAGTCTGGCTAGGCCTAAGTTAAAAAAAAAAGTAAGTAGGAATTAGCAAAGTATGTGAGAAGTGAGATCAAAATTACCTTGCTTGCTTCTTTCCGCCATTTCACCTCAGTGCGAGAAAAAAATGCATCGCTTCTTCTGTACGGAAAACGAGCAATTTTAATTGGTCGTCAATTCACTGTGAGTCTGTGTATCGTAGCAACGAGCACAAGACTGTGCTGTTATGAATCCAGTGGGAAAATAGATCTCGTGTATTGTTTATATATTCGTGTCGTGTGTGTATGTCTCTATGTGATAGAATTATTATTTGATGCAAATAATTCTAGCCAGCTCAGCCAAACTTTATCAGATGGCGGCTCAATTTGGCTTACGAAAATATTGGCTGGCGGCGGCTGAAATTCTAAATGGCGCAAATGGCGGCGCCTGGCGGCGGCTTCGGGGTCTAGTTACAGCGATCACTGGATGGCTGTGTCCAAAATTGCATTCTCTCTTGAGTAGGTACTTGAATAAGTAATTACTTCACGGCCCCTAAAAAAGTAGTGTAGTAACAATGTAATCTGGACGTACTACGTTCGCCATGTTGTGAATGTTGTCGTCATTCACAAATCCTCTCCCGTGGCCTCATGGGATAATAAAAGTGTTCATCAGATGCACACTTCAGAATCTCACCAGAAAAAGTAGGACATCCGGGTACTTTCCCTACTATATAGTAGGGAACTATTCGATTTCAGATGCAGCCGATGTCTTTGTCCATATTAGGGATTTCCCTAAATGACACCCCTAGTGCTAAGGTACAGTCTCGACGTGATGTGAAACTACTGAAAAATCATGATCCTGTAATCTTTATCGCCATACCAAACTCCCAGATGGCCATACAGTGATAAATCTTCAATAAAATCACTCACTCTTTCCCTGCCAGTATTTTATTTAAAAAAAAGTTGCAAGTCAGCACCAGCATTTTGGATCATTTTCACAAAACTTTAATTCCCCCCAGAATATTTTTGTTGTATGAATATCTTAGCATGAACCGAACACAAGAACAGAGCATCTGCTTTTAAAAAAAAAAAATAACATTTTATATTGCTTCATGTGTTTCATGTGGGTGTTTCATAAAAAATCACAGTTCCCTTTCGTAGTCACTCCGAGTTACGTCGGATGACGGAGAATGAGGGTTTCGCTTAGAACACCTATCGACTTTGAGTATTACAAAACGAGCCAATGGCGATGAAATGCCATGGGTCTGCGGAATTTGCATAGCGTATCTCCGCTCCACCGCGTGGGTATAAAAGGAGGATGCCGGAACATGCAGATATGTTTTCGCTTCGGAGCCAAGAGTATTTCTTCACTCCACAGCCATCTCTGACTTCGCTCTACGAGACGAGCTTCTCTCTCCGGTGTTGGTGTGACGGCGATCTGCAGCGAGCTCACAGTGCCTGCTGATCTGTGCAGTGATCTGCCAGTGTGTGTTTGTCTCCCTGTGCGCTTCAACATCGCAGAGTTTTTTCACCTCTCATAAAAGAGCTCGCACGCGGCACGTCTTTTTAAAGACGGCTTGCCCGTGCATTTCTGGTTGCAGCGGACTGGTATCGGACTCTGATGGGCACGAGCGCTGTCTAGTGTGTTTGGGCTTTGATCATGCTTGAACAGCGCTCGTGGATGACTCATGTTCTCTCTGGGAACGTGATCATCGCGTCATATATAGGTCGAGACTCGGTGAACTCGCAAGAGTGAGAGTCCCCTCATCCACCACCCGATCTTCGGCTGGTGGCCAGGGTGACCTGAGGGTGTTGGTCTGGAACAAGGCGCCGACTCTGTGTCCACGCCCCAGCCCCCCCTCTTTAATGACGGTGCCCGCTAGCGAACTGATGATTCCACGAGTCTACCCTCGGGTGGCCCGTGTGTTTTCATTTGAAGCTACAGAGGATGATGCTGTGTCTGTAGCAGCATCACTAGGTGGGCTTGATTCTTTTGGAAACGATGACTCGTCACAGCTGCCACCTTCAGAGTGCTTCCCGGAGCAATCCTAGGCACCCGTCCAAAGCCTGTAGTTCTTTTCGTCTACACTAATCTGTGGTGAAATCCTATAGTGCCACAGGACAGGCAGCTGCCTCACTGCATCCCATGACTGTTCTGCTGGTCTACCTGACCCAGATACTCATGGACATGCAGGAGGGCGGGACTGACCCGAGGCTCTCAGTGAGCTGCGCGCCGCCACTGGCCTTGCTCCCCGAGCGACGAAAGTGGCCGTACGCTCTCGGAGTCAGGTGATGTTCACCAGTCTGGGGCTGACCGGTCTGATGTGCACGATGTCTGGCGGACCCGTCTGCTCGACACCCCCATCTCCCAGGTCGGCCTCTTCGGCTGTGCGGTTGAGTGCCAACATTTCTCAACCGCCCGTGAGCAGATCGAGGTTATTCTGCCCGACGGCCCCGCCGTCCGCTCAGATCCCTCAGTCTGCCCTCCGCCGAAGGCTCCCTCCCACGGTTCCAACCCTGCCCTATCACCCGGGCCTGGCTCTGGAAGACCGTAGGGGGGATGCCACAGCCCTCTCCAGCCCCGCCCCCTGCTAAACGCCGGTTGAGTGGCACTTTTGAGATGGGCTGCTCAGAGATGAGACTCAGTTCTTTCCAGGAGTTGGTAGCAGAGCCACTCCTTTCCCCGGTGGAGGGCTCAGGAAGAATCCTTATTCAGAAAGAACTGACTCTCTCGTCTCTGAGCATACAGAGTTCTCGGACGACACAGAGCGCCGCCCACAAGCCGTGCTCTCCTCGTCCCCCTCTGTCCCAGAGGTGGTTGACACGGCGTGCCGTCCACGGACCACTTCACCCCTGTCCCCTTCTGTCGCCAGACCCCTGACAGAGCTGGCCCTTCCCTGGCCTCCTCTGTCAGGGTGTGGTTATGACCTTGCCCCCAACGGGCCGCTATGCCTTCCACGTCTCGGCTGGTCATCCCGCTCCGCTGCACCACCGGGGGGACGTCTGTGGTTCTTGACGCCGCTGGCACAGTTGGGAGCCTGCCTAGAGCTTCCCTATCTGTTCCGCTGGGTCGTGCGAACCATCAGCTCGGCTATGCGATTCAGTTCACACGGTCTCCTCCCCGCTTCAGGGGAGTCCACTCCACTTTGGTCGGTGGCTATGCCCCTATCATGAGAGCGGAGGTTGCTACCCTACTGGCGAAGGGTGCGATTGAGACTGTCCCTCCAGCCGAAATGAGGTCCGGGTTTATAGCCCCTACCGCATTGTCCCGGAGAAGTCTGGTGGGTTACGGCCAATCCTGGACCTACGCATCTGAACCGCTCCCTTTACAGGCTGCCGTTCAAGATGCTCCTGGCCAAACGCATTTCTGGATGTGTGCGGCCACAGGATTGGTTTGCAGCGATCGACCTGAAGGACGCCTACTTTTATGTCTCCGTTCTCCTTCGACTCAGACCATTCCTACGGTTTGCTGTCAGGGCGCGCGCATATCAGTACGCTGTTCTCCCATTCGGGCTAGCCCTGTCTCCTCGCGCCTTCACAAAGGTTCTTGAGGCAGCCCTTGTTCCTCCATGGGAACACGGGGTTCGCATCCTGAACTATCTCGGTGACTGGCTGTCTTAAGCTCACTCCTGGGACCAGGTTTGCGAATACAGGGACCCAGTGCTCCGGCACCTAGCTCGTCTGGGCCTTCGGGTCAACTGGGAAAGGAGCAAACTTTGCCCCGTGCAGAGGAGCTCTTTTCTCGGAATGGACTTGGTCGCCTTCTCCACTCGGCCATTGCTGTCTTGCCTGAGACTATCAAGCGCAAGAGTGCGGTTCCACTGAAGTTTTTTATTTTTTCAGAGGCTCCTGGGGCATATGGCATCTGCAGCTGGGTACGCCGCTCAGGTTGCTTCATATGAGACCGCTTTAGCTTGGCTTCGCAACCGAGTCCCGAGGTGGGCATGGCAACACGGCACCCTCCGAGTACCAGTTACTCCGACCTGCCGTCAGTACTCACCTCCTGGTCGAACCTCAGTTTTCTACGGGCCCGAGTGCCCCTGGAACGAGCTTCCCGGCATCCTGTTGTCTCAACAGATGCCTCCACGGGCTGGGGCGCCATGCGCAATGGACATGCTGTCACACTCTCATGTTGAGCAGGGATGCTCCTGAAAAGTTCAGTGAGATTTATCACACCCAGGTGTTGAGCAGAAATGCTCCTGAGGTTCAGTGAATTTCTTCACACTTAGGTGTTGAGCAAGGTTGCTCCTGAAGCTCAGTGATTCTCGCATGTAGTGTTGAGCAGTATGGCATGTCTATTGCCTCGAGTTGCCGGCAGTACGCCTTGCCCTGCACCGCTTCCGGGCGTTGCGCTGGGGTCAACACATACTAGTCCGATCAGACAATACCACCACAGTAGCGTACATCAACCGTCAGGGTGGTGTACGCTCCCGCCGTGTGTCGCAACTCGCACGCCACCTCCTCTTATGGAGTCAGAAGCACCTGAGGTCCCTTCGTGCTATCTACATTCCGGGAGATCGGAACTTTGCAGCCGACGAGCTCTCGCGGTTTCGGCCCATCTCCAGCGAATAGCAACTCCATCCCATTCGGTCCAGCTGGTTTGGGACCAGTTCGGGGACGCACAGATAGACCTGTTTGCCTCCCACGACTCATCCCTTTGCGCCCTGTATAACTCCCTGTCCGAGGGCACCCTCGGCACGGATGCACTGGCGCACAGCTGGCCGCGGGACCTACGCAACTCTGCATTTCCCCCAGTGAGCCTTTTCGCACGGACCTTGTGCAAGATCAAGGAGGACAAGGAGCAGGTCATTCTGGTTGCGCCGTACTGGCCCACCCGGACCTGGTTCTCCGGACCTCTCAGTGGTGTCAAATGCCTTGCAGAGGGCTCCCTTTGTGCCTTTGCAATCAGCTGAGCTTAAGTTCCTGTCTATGAAGACAGCGCTCCTGGTTTCATTGGCCTCCATCAAGAGGGTAGGGGACCTGCACGCATTCTCCGTTGACGAAGCGTGCCTGGAATTCGGGGCCGGTCACTCTCACGTGATCCTGAGACCCCGGCCTGGATATGTGCCCAAGGTTCCCACCACTCCCTTCCGGGACCAGGTGGTGAACCTGCAAGCGCTGCCCCTGGAGGAGGCAGACCCAGCCTTGGCACTGCTCTGTCCAGTACGTGCTCTCCGTGCTTAAATAGACAGGACGCATTGTTTCAGGACCTCAGACCAGCTCTTTGTCTGTTATGGTGGGAGACTGAAGGGAAAGGCTCTCTCAAAGCAGAGGTTGTCCCACTGGATAGTGGACGCCATTGCTTTGGCTTACCAACAGCAAGGCCGACCGTGCCCCCCTGGGTGTGACAGCCCACTCCACCCAGAGTGTGGCTTCATCTTGGGCTCTAGCGCATTGCGCCTCGCTGGCAGACATCTGTAGAGCTGCAGGCTGGGCGACACCCAACACATTCGCCAGATTTTATAATCTCCGAGTGGAGCCTGTGTCCTCTCGTGTACTCGCTTCAGTCAGCTAGTACCGGACCCGCTCAGGTGTCTTCGCTTGCTCGCCATTCCACTCCACGGACTGGATACGTGCGATATTCCTCAGGTGAGCTTTCCTCTCTGAAGCCCTGAGTTCCTCCAGCACTGTTGACGCTGGCGCCAGTGTCTATTGCCTGTGCGTCGGCTAGGTGCCTCCATGTGCATGGTTCCTCCCCTGAGTAACATCCCACATGTGTATTTCCACTGTAAGCCTCCTTGAGCATGTGTCTTTCCCTCGGCAAGCCACCTTACCACTCCTGGAGTTGAAAGTTGCCACCCCTCGAGCTGGTCACTCCAGCGTTCCTCCATTTGAAGCCCTCCGGCCATATGTGTATTCTTAAGTCCTCCCTACGGGTAGGCATGCTGCGGCATATTTCCTCTGAGATATGCTTCCCAGTGTACCTTGGCATTCCTGTGTTAAGTAGGACTCCTTCGTCCGTGCCAGTATCACGACGAAGGAGTGCCCTTTCGCAGGGCACTGGAAGACAGCTGTGAAGGTGGCGTGATTACACGGGGACCCCCATTCTCCGTCATCCGACGTAACTCGGAGTGACTACGAAAGGGAACGTCTCGGTTACGTATGTAACCCTCGTTCCCTGAGTAGGGAACGGAGACGTTACGTCTCCCTGCCACTTCAGCTGTACCGCTGGGTAGTACGCCTGAGTTCAGTCTCGGCCCCTCAGCGAAGACATATCTGCATGTTGTCGGCGTCCTCCTTTTATACCCACGCGGTGGGGCGGAGATACGCTATGCAAATTCCGCAGACCCATGGCATTTCATCGCCATTGGCTAGTTTTGTAATACTCGAAGTCGATAGGTGTTCTAAGCGAAACCCCCATTCTCCGTCATCCAACGTAACTTCTCCATTCCCTACTCAGGGAACGAGGGTTACATACGTAACCGAGACGTTTTCTTACCCCAGTTTTTAGAATATTCTCATTTAGTCAGAAATTGTAATTACAAAAAGCAATCTCTTTCACTCTGCTGCTTGTTTGTACCATTATAGCTTTAATAAGTTGCTTTTACTATGGGACCAATAATATCAATGCTTTCACATCCATGTAGAATGCTAGCTTCAGATACATGATTTATTGTAAATATTCATGGCAAAAACACAATGTGAATAGATCGTGACTGCTAACAATATAACGGTTGTTAGTACATATGATTTATTGATGGTGTCTGTTTTGATTACATTTACAGTAAACAGATTTGCTGAAAATGTGCTCAATCGCTGAAAAGCAACATATTGTGAAGTGTGTGCATGTTAATTGTGCTCTCGACATACAGCCACCTTTTGAGACTTGCTGTTCCAGTCAGGCATTAGTTTCATTAACAAATAGGCTTCTTCTCATTGCTTTTTTATACTCAGGCAATATTGAATTTTTTTGAACGCAGACTTGTAAGGTCACATAAGTGGCTATTCATAGGCTTTTACTCATTAAAATTAGCTTTAATTAATCAAATTTTACTGTGCAATGGTATTTAACAGGTGGCAGTGATCAATGTTGTCGGCTAGAGCACACTCTAAATTAACTTAGTACAACACAGAGGTCAGTATCCAGAATCTGTATGTAAATTGAATCCGTCTCTGTGCCACATAGAATAAAAGTGACCCATTCGGAACAGTAGGTTAGCATTGCCATATTCATTGACATGGAATAAAATATGAAAATAAAAAACATGAAATAAAAGTGACTGTTACAAAACACTAAGTATTAAAAATAATATACATATAATATATAAATAATATATAACAATATTATTATATATATTATAATATTATTATTATATATTATTATAATATTACAATAGAGTGAGCTTTGGTGATAACTGAGTAGTGCTACAATAGTAATGTCATTGCTAAAAAAAATGACATCAGAAGTAGAAAATGTTGGTCAGAAACTTACATTTACACAGACTCCCCACCAACCGCAATGTTAAGACGCATCTTTTTTTTAGCTCAACTGTCAGAATGGAAAGCACAGGATTGTGGGATATCAAAGGCAGCGAAGGATACATCTATGATGCCTTTAAAAATCGATCAGATGAAGGTATCTCAGGAGACAGGAAGTGAAGCTAAATGGATTCGGATGGACCTCAATGCCTTCCTACCTCTGAAGGCAGCATTGTTAAGTTTTCGGAAGCAGCCCCTATTTCCCTTGTTTCCTTGGTTGTTAAGTACAATGCTCGAAGTGGGCTTGTAGGCATTACCACCACTTCTATATTTTAATGTTTAACCTTCTCATTTTCTTGCATACCGCTACTTCTCACATTTTGCCAGTACTTTGCCACTCAGAGTCAAACTGTTTCTATAGTTACGGATTTGGTTCTTTACCGGTGTCTTACTTAGATCATTGTTGCCCTGTGTAGGCCTATTTATACTCGGTGTCTTCAGTTCAGGGTCGGTTATTGTTTTGACTTTGTCAACATTAAGTTTACATTTTCTTTGGATCACCATCTTTGTTTAATTTAATTACAACGATTGCTTGATTTAGATTCTCATCTCTTCATCTTCCCAGCTCTGAACATAACAACTAGCCTACAGTCTTCACTCATCAACACATGCATTTGATTCACAATGTGTTTTATTGTAAGAGATTGGTTAAAGTCCTCCTGTGGTGAAAATCAAGCGTTTAATGTTGTTTATATGTCTATGTGGTGTTTTTAATATGCTTTGAAGGGGTCCTATTATGCCCTTTTATGGAGTTTGATTTTGTTTGTGGGGTTTACTAGAATAGGTTTTCATGCTTCATTGTTCAAAAATGCATTATGTTTTACATATTTTACATTATTACAGCTCCTCTCTCCTCAGTCTGGTTAAATGTGTCATTTTTGATGAAGGCTCTCCTTCCAAAATACAAAATACAACAAAAAAAAATACAAAAAGTGCTGTGATTGATTAGCTGGCCCAGTGTGTTGTGATTGGCAGCACGCGTGTTCTGGAAATGTCATGCCCCTTCATAACCGCAAGCTCTCCTCAGATGTAAATATTAATGATGGCGTCAATTTCAAACCATTTCGAGACTGATTCAGACCCTGACAATGTTAAAGAACAAGAGGATTGCGCTGAACAAATTTCATTCACAGACTATGCAAGCACGGATTTCACCGGACGTTTCAGGGTGGTATGTTTTTTGTAGTTTTCTTATCGATATGATGCTACCCACCATTTACTTCGTCAACTTGTTTGCATATATGCATAATAGGACCCCTTTAAGACAAACCATGTGCAAATTCATGTCAACACCATTGCTGAGTTTTTTCTCCTTAAAACTGCACTCGAAATCACTGGTGTTTCTGACGTCACAAACTACCTTGTAACCAATCAGATCAACGTATGATTGTCGAGCCCGATCTCATGAAATCTCATTTATACGCCAAAAACAGTTTTTGCGTGCATATGCTACGCAGTTTCTGCGTGCATATGATATGCACTTTATGGCATGTAATGCGCACGCACTCCCCACCCTAATTCTACCCAAGGGGTTTTCAGTGCGTAGCATATGCACGCTAAAATCATTTTTGCCGTATAATTATCACGAGAAATAACATTTGTGGTATAGATACGCACTTTCATGAGATTGTGTTAGATTGTCAACGAGTGGATCTATGAGCTGCCGTGAGTGAGTGGAGGCGGGGCTCATTTGCATATTCATAGAACCGCGTATATTAAATGAGGAAAGGGTGTAGTTACATTCAAGTGTCATTTTGGTGATCAAAGGTGAGTTTTAAGGGATAAAATTAACGACTTCAGAGGGACTTTAAATTCTTGCATTTCATGTAAATGTATTCTCTTGGTGCACAGAGCTTGTTATACGAATACCTACTAAATACTATAGGATATTCTGAGAGGGCAGATAGCTTAGATGTATACTCGTTTCTCTTAATATTTTTTAATGACAAATGTGTTGCTAATATTGTTCTACTTATGAAGACATTTATTTTTATTGTGATTTTACTGGAGAATATTGGCTGCTTCTATCAATTTGTCATTTTCTCTTTCTCTTAAGCTGACCTTGACAATGTCCTTTCCCTAGCCTAGTTTTCAAACACCCACTCTCTCTTCATGCTAATGTCTTACACAAGCACTCCATTAAAAATAAAAGTTGGTCTATTTCTTTCTTTCTCTGTATCTATCTAGCTCTTTTTTCTCACCCTCCCGCTCTCTGAAGTTCTTTCATGAAGCATCAAGAGCCATATATTCATTATCTGGCATCATATTCATTTCTATGCTAATGAGGGCCATGCCCACTGAAATCTGTCCTTCAGATAGGAGTAAGTGGCAATCAGGTTTTGTTTGTTTTGAGGTTTCTTTCTGGAATGAGAACATTTCCAGTATTATCTGGAAATTAAGTATTCAGAAATTCAGTGCATAGAAGCTACAGTATATAATATTCAGTTTTTAAATAAAATAACAAATCCAGCAATGTAAAATGTTTAGAGATACATTAACTTTATTTTTTAATGTTTGTTTTTGTGTGTTAATGTGATACATTTATTTTTTGTTTGTCACTTTATATTTAGCCTGTAGTTTGTGTTTTGATAAGAAAGACATTAAGATCATCATTAACAATTCAACATTATACAATGATGTGTCATTGTCATCATTAAACCATTTCTTCAGTAGAGCTGAAATAAGATGTTATCAAGCATTTCCACGCTTTTCTTTTACATAAAATAACAGCATACAGTGGCTTGAGACTTCCAAACTCCAAAAATAAATAAATACTTATTACAACTCATATGCTATATTTCAAACCTTCTGAAACTAATTGATTGGTCTTAAATGAATGACGGTTAGATAATGTTTACTTTTCAATACTGTTCTTTCAGATTCAGATTGCCAGAAAACTACCATTGGATGCATACTTCCATGTATCTTCACCTGTGGAAGTTGTTTGTGTGTCATGCTAAGCAAAACTCAAAGTTTTCCATGGATCGGTTGGTGGCGCACCTCCCCGAGCTGCGGCGTCTGAAACGTGACATTTTCACAGCACGATGAGAGCTGCCACTCTCTCTCTGTAATTATTTCAGCGGCACTCGCTTGCCCCAAATTGAAAGAATGAATATCAGCCTATATTTCCTCTGAATCACATCATTTAAGCAGCTTTTTATATGTTTAATAAAGCACAGCCGCCAGCCTCTATCACTAAGGAGCGAGTCATTTCCTGGGGAGGGAGAAACATCTGTTCCCAATTGAAGGGCTTGCTGAGGGGGAAATAAGTTTTTTTTCATATTATAATTGAGGAGAGAATAGTTTTAAATGGCACATTAGAGGCAGCACAATCTAAAGGATTGAGAGTCGGGAGCCTCCAATACTCAAGGAGAGGTGAGGACATGTGTATTATACTGACCCACCTGTTCAGAATCATTGAATGCTATTTATTGCAGCCGGCAGATTTTATAGATGTACCGTAGTTAGCAGATAAACAGCCTGCAACTAATTCACAACGTGAGAGCAATATATCAGTCCTTAAAGGAGAAAAAATACATGAATTTAGTGGATGTCACTCCCAAAGGTGAAGCGTGTTCGTGGCCACTGGTCCACCATAAACAACAATATTTTATTCAAAATCTGATCTGATTATATCGCCTACAAAGCGCCCAAAGAGCGGTCCCTTTATAATCACTAAAAAGCTGTCACCTATCTTAGTTACATTTAATCATTTTGCAGACCTTTTTATCCAAAGCGACTTACAAATGAGGAGAGCAATAGAAGCAGTTAAACTAACAATAGGATAACAATATGTAAGTATTGTGACTCTTCCCAGTTTAGTCTAACGCATTTAGTTAATCTCAGCTTCATTGACAATAATTTAACTTCGTGAGATCGAGCTGTCTACACTGCACAATGAATCTGTTATTTACACAATGTCTACGCTTTGCTATAGTGAGAGGATTTGCAAGCATCGCAGAAAAAAAATTGTAGTGGATTCTAACTTAAACACAAGTTGTAAATAGAAACCTTTGCAGAACAAAAACGAAGATATTCACGAGATAATTTGCAAAATCACCAATCACCAATATGCTATTGTTATGGAGAAAACTTGTCCTAGAAAAGCAGTTTTGGGGCAGTTTTTCCCTCTAAAAGTAATCAGAAGCAGTTCGAGTGAGAAGATTCCATGCTAATCTCAATTCTGTGGCCTGGGGAAGCCTTGCCCAGCCTTACACACACTCCACCTATTTATCTTTGTTTATTGTTCTTATTCTGTTAATTTGTTATTTTAATTAGGGATGGATTGTTGTTCTCAAGAAATTGGTGGCTGACGATAAATCACATTTAACTAATCTTAATTATCAAATTATTTTTATGCCATGCATTGTAAAAATGATGTAATCTGAGAGTAGGCATTGGTCCACCCTATTTCACCAAGGTACAATTACTTTAAAATGTCTGGCCTCGCCACAGTTACAGCGAACCTGAGAGTGGAAAATCACTTAAATGCAACGGCATTGTAGTGTAGAATTACAACAACTGTTTTGTCTGTTTTTACAGTACTCTCTTGTTAATGGGTATTGTCTATTTAATGATTAATTGCAATAGTGTCCATAGTTTTTTTTTTTTTGTAAATTCGTCATGTTTAGCGATTGTTTCATGTAGAATTGTGTTGATTGACAGACACCATGTTTGTGCTTTGAAGGCTGAGTGCATTTTTGAATGCAGTGCTGAGCAATGGAAAAGGGTGCTCGCTACACTATCACATTCACATTCAGTTTAATTTATCTTAGTTTCATTTTCATGGAATCTTAGTTTGCTTATGGTTTCTGGTTTCATTTTCCCACCACTTGTTTGTCACCATGGTTATTGATTTAACGATCACACCTGTTTGTATTCTGTTCACTATCCCTGTGTATTTAAGTTCCTTAGTTTGATTATTTCATTTGTCTGGTATTTTTTGTGCTAAGCACTCTGTTTTATAGTCTTTTGGCTTGGTAGGTATCTCAGTAGCTTCTGTTTAATAAATTTAATTTTGATTTTGATTCTAGATAATCTTCATCTTCCTTGGAAACTCTGGGCCAGATTTACTCTATGGGCCAGATTTATCGCCAGCACAAGCTCTCTTTTGCCGTTAAAAACTACTGTCAGGATTTACTAAAGACACGCAATGTAAAATGAGTGCTGAAAAGGAGTGCACAGGGTTATTTTTGCAGCTGATCTTATTGAATATGCATTTGTAGGAGTTTCCCTTTCAGGCGCAAAATTCATGGGAGGAGAGTATTTAAATAAATCAGGCAAGGTGATTTACTAAAGTTTGCGCTCGTCAATTTACCAGTGTTTGCACCATTATTTACCACCCCATAAAAGCATGTCTTAAACCAGACGCTAACTGGTAGATTGCTTTGGTTATTATGGTAATGATGCGGCTGCATCTGTGTTCTTTAATTTTTGTCCTAAGTAGATCACGCGCAGAACTTTCCACTCCCATTGGCGCTGTTTTGGAATTGCGCTCTTACGCTAATTTGCCGATTAGTAATTCCCTATGACATTACACACTGACACTATTTATTGTGCAAACTATTAAAAATAACAAGTCACATCATGTTAGGTTAATTTATTTGTATCGCAGTTTCAAAACACGCTGATTCAAGGATGCTATATAGTTCATAGCACAGACTGATAGGTCCTTGAAATGCAATATGCAAGTACTTTCATCATTGCATTATGGCACAAGCTGATTGGACTCTGCTGATCTTCCAGCCAATGAGATTGCTTGCTCAACGTTTTAATAGTTTATTTGAGTTCCTCTGAAACCTTCCACCTTCCCCAGCTCCACCTGCCCAGATCTGCTACAGGATTTATGTATATATATATATATATATATATATATATTCATGCAGCAGCAGAATATCTTTCATGCTCACAGCAGTGTCTCTGTGTATCTGTTTACAGTAGTGCTCCTTACTAGTTCAGCAGCAGCAGTGAAGTAGATCTAGTCCGCCAAGACCAAATAGATTAGCATTGCCCTATTCAATTATGTGTTAAAACTATTACAAGATTTGTTGTGATTGAAATAAGAGGTTTGAATGTTTTTTTTTTTAATTAGTACCTACCTGAAGAAGCTGTTTTACATAACAAATGTTTAAATATAGTTAACAAGACAAACTAATAGCTGAATTAAAATAAAATTACCACATTAATATAATAATAAAGTTTGAACCTTTTGTAATAATTGTGTATATGTCCCTCAGTTGTCCTGAGTGTGAAAAGATGGTTCCCTTTCGAGAACGTTCACTTCGTATTGCGTAACTATACTCTGATAAATATACTATACTGGGAAAACTCCTTTTCTCAAGCATATTGAAGCCATCATTTTAAAACTCAGTGCAGCTGCACAGCGAGCACAGAGCAGAGCATCTAGCTTGAGAGATGGTGCTAGAGCGAGGGGGGACATTGAACTTATTCGCGTCCTCACTAAAGCTGTCAAAGGCCTCAACATCGAGTGGTCCCCACCTAAGGAGCCCACCAGAAGCCATCTCTTCGGGTGGTTTCTGCAGGGGCGTCAGCAGACCCCTCATCAAAGACTAGCACCCTGCTTCCCCTAGGTACACGACAAGCTGACTAAGTCATGGCCCCTTACTCGGCTCGCCTAAAGACATCAACCTCCGCAACGCTCTCCACTATTGATGGCGCTGAGGAGAAGGGCTGCAACACATTGCCCCCCTTAGAGGAAGCTGTGACCGCGCATCTCTGCCCACCCAACTCTAGCGGATGGAGAACCAAGGCGGTCCACCCATCCAAGCCCTGCCGAATGACATCAGCCCTCGCCGGTCGCGCTTACACCACCACCGGCTAGGCTGCATTGGCTTTGCACACCATGGCAATCCTCCAAGTGTTTCAGGACCCTGAGACCTTTGGGGGCTCACGCAGCGCCACTGACTTAGCCCTGTGTGCCACCACGACCACCCACCAGGCGATCGGCAGAGGTACAGCCAGTTTGGTTGTGCTGGAGCGCCACCTCTAGCTGACCTTGACAGAGATCAAGGACGCGGACAGAACCGCTTTCCTCGACACCCCAATCTCCAACACTGGCCTCTTCTGTCCAGCGTTGAAGGGATTTTCTGAGTGCTTCACTGAGGCGCAGAAATCGTCGGAGGCCATGCGACACTTTCTTCCCAAGTGTTTAAGCTCGGCTTCAGGGCGCCCTAAGAAAATGCCTCCCCCTCAGCCAGCCAAGCCCGCGCCGCTGGCCTCTCAACCCCGCCCAGCGGCTGAAGGCCACCAACGCCTAAAGCCTGCAAAGCGTTACCCATTCCCAGAACGTCAGGGCCCCCGACCCAAAATTGTGTTGGACCCTGAGCCTCTGAAGCCCTCCTAACCGAGTTCAAGTCCTTCCGTGGACGGATCTCCCTCGAAGATAGCTTGTGTGCTTCTCCCAGTCCCCTCTTCAGTTCAGGTTTACAGCGACCCAAAAAAAGCACTAAAAGAGAACTTTCTAAAAGAGAAAGATCAACCTCTCCTATTACTCCAGCCAATGGGCCCGCTTTTCTCTTTTTCAAACAGAGCGAGATCTGAGTGTTTTCCCAACAGCCCCCCTTACAGTTCGGGCAGCTGGAAATGTTCAAAAATCAGTCACCAGGCCCGTTACAAAGCACGAGCCACTGATAACAAAAGCTGTCTGTATAGAAAATCAAAACACACTTGAAAAGAATACTTTTCTAGCTCTCAAAGTTCGGGTGGTCGGGTCCCCGTCACACGGCGGCCCGCCCCCAGATCTTATTCAACCCTTAGCCACATGGGCCGAGGCCTGGCAAGCCATCCCCGGAGTATCAGATTGGGAAATGAAAAAAATAAAGCATGATGATTACTTTCATATCCAAATAGCCCACCACCACAGGCCATTCTTGAGATTCGCCTTTGAGGGGAGGGCTTGTAAATATACAGCCCTACCTTTCGGGTCTGTCTCTGGCACCCCGCGCATTCACAAAATGCATGTCTCCCTGAAAAAACCGGGAATGCGCATCTTAAACTACCTCGACAATTGGCTCGTCCTAGCCCAATCAGAAGGCAAGTTGCTAACCCACAGATCCTGGCTCATCAATCATCTAGAATGCCTGGGTCTCAGGATCAACCTTGTAAAGAGCGTGCTGTTTCCCAGGCAGCATACAGCCTTCCTGGGAACAGTTATAGACTCAAGGCAGGTGAGAGCATGGCTTTCGCCAGGCCACACCCTCACTATTCAGCAGCTAGTGGCGTCGTTCAAAGCGGGCTCTCACAGGCCACTCAGAACGTTTCAGAGGGTTTTGGGCCTTATGGCCCCCGCGTCATCAGTACTCTGACTAGGCCTACTGCACATGAGTCCCCTTTAGCGCTGGCTGAAATACACAGTGCCAGCTCATGCATGGCGCTCCGGTCACTTAGGTATCAGGGTGGACCACAGCTGATTCAAAGCCCTGGCCCCTTGGAAGCGCACCGACTGGTACCAGTCAGGTGTAGACATGGGGTTGGTCTCGAGAAGGAAACTGGTTTCAACAGATGCCTCCAACCTGGGTTGGTGGGCACTGTGCGAGGGCAGGCCAATTTCTGGCCTCTGGTCGAGCCAGGAGAAGCACCTACATATCAACTGCCTCAAAATGAGAGCGGTTCATTTAGCCCTGAAAACCTTCCTCCCAGAACTGGCGGGACGCCACGTCCTGGTCCACACGGACAACATGTCAGTGGTGTCCTATATAAAATGTCAGGGTTGCCTCAGATCGGCCAGCCTGGACGCTATGGCCAGACTCCTCCTCCTTTGGGCACATGCCAATCTGCGCTCGCTAAGGGCAGTGCACGTACCAGGCATTCTGAACCAGGGTGCGGATATCCAGAGGAATATTCCCCCAGGGGAATGGTCTCTCTACCCTCAGATGGTTCACATGATCTGAAGCACCTTCGGCATGGCAGAGGTCGACCTCGTCGCCTCAAAAGACAATGCTCACTGCCCAATATTCTTTTCAAAGAAAAGGGACGCGCTGGCCCACAACTGGCCCAGCCTCCCCCTTTATGCGTTCCCTCCAGTCTCGATGCTCCCACAGGTCATCGAGTGGATCAGGGAGAGCAAGTGCTCAGTCCTCCTCATAGCCCCCTCTGGAGATGCAAAACTTGGTTCCCTCCTGCTAGTGCTGGCGTCGGTCAAAGGAATAAAAAACCTGCAAGCGCTTTCCATACGCGATGCATGCCTTGAGTTTGGGCCTGGCGACTCTAGAGTCGTGCTCAGTCCGAGGCACGGCTATATTCCCAAAGTACTCTCAACCCCGTTCAGAGCCGAGGTGATATCACTTTACAGCTCTTCCCCCGTCGGAAGATGATAATAACTTGAATCTGGTCTGCCCCGTCAGGGCTCTCAAAATCTATCTGGAGCACTCCGCCACATTCAGACAGTCGGAACAGCTCTTTGTGTGTTTCGGACAGAAACAGAGACGATCTAGATGGATAGT
This sequence comes from Siphateles boraxobius, assembly GCF_051911475.1. Taxonomy (NCBI): domain Eukaryota; kingdom Metazoa; phylum Chordata; class Actinopteri; order Cypriniformes; family Leuciscidae; genus Siphateles; species Siphateles boraxobius. The sequence goes on along the minus strand of NW_027508722.1, from coordinate 1,148,438 downwards.
AGACGATATCTCTCTACCCTACATCTCTTTGGGCCTTCAATGCCCCATAGGTGTTAGAGCTCATTCCACTAGAAGCATGGCCACCTCATGGGCTTGGTCCAGTGGTGTACCAATCGAAGACATCTGTGCGGCGGCAGGCTTGTCCACTCCATCCACATTTGTGTGATTTTACAAACTAGAGGTCCCTGCTTTGCAGGCACGGGTACTTTCTATATGAAGTTATCGGCCCGAGGGCTCCGAGCCTATGAGACATTATACCTTAACCCCCTGGGTTCTGCAGTATCGCGGGCGATACCAGCTCACTTTTTTTCTTATCAGTGCAAAAAAAACCTCAAAATACTCTGTTGATTTTGTTCTTACATATTGTTTTGTTCCTTGCATCTTGCATTTGTTGTTATACATCATTCAAAACTGTTAAATGTCTTCTTTTATTTGTGTATACTCATAATAAAAACAAAACCTATTCGTTTATTAACGTAACCTTGGTTCCCTGAGAGTAGGGAAAAAGCATTGTGTAGCCTGCCGTGCTATTACGCTTGGCTCAGGTGCTGTCTCTACAGTCTATTTAACCTGATTCTATGGCGAAATTGTCTGCTTATATAGGCATAAGGCATGCCCATTCTGGCGAGTTCTGATGCGCCCTGGGCGTGAAGCGACCCGATTGGTTCGCGTGTCTCAGCCGCCTCACCATAGGTTCGTCCAGTTGTTGCAGCACAGCAAATGAGCGAGCTAGACGCTCTGCTACGCTGTGCGTTTTAAAATAATGGCTTCAATATTCTCAAGAAAAGGTGTTTTCCCACCTTTATTTGGCAATACTCGTTCCCTACTCTCAGGAAACCGGGGTTACGTTAGTAACCTAGAACAATCTCAAAATCATAGTCACTGCTGGAAAGGTTTCAAATATGCAGAAGATGCTGGAAAATCAACAAATGTGCATGATCTGGAGTGTTTTACTCCAGATAAAACACTCCAGATCATGTGAACAAACTGCTCAGGACAAACAATACAATACAATACAATTTTATTTGTATAGCACATTTAAAACAACTGGCGTTTACCAAAGTGCTTAACAAGGCCAAAAAGACAAACAAAACAAATAAAAATATACACATAAAACACACATCAAGATATATTAAAAGCTGTTGAGAAAAAACGTGTTTTCAAAGTAGATTTAAAAATTGACAAAGTTGGGGCAGATCTATTGTAAGCCGGTAGGCTATTCCTGTCACAGTTTATGGTTTGTGTTTCCCCGGGTGTCCACTAGAGGTATTTTCCCCATACTGTCACCATTCACTCTAGAACTGCATTTACCATAATCCTTTGTCACTCGTGATTGCACTCAGCTGTTCCATATCACATTGTTAGTTTCTGTGTATATATACCCTGTCTGGTTAGTGTTTGTCACAGAGTCGTTGTTTGACGTCACTTACACTTCCAAAGTTGTTTCTCGCCTGTTCTTGTTTTGTTTCTTTGTTTATTGAACTGCTAATATGGATTTTAAACCCTGCATGGATGACTACGAATTGGATTGCCCTATCAATAAATATACTGCTTTTGGATCTACCTGTTTTCCTGTGTGTCCCCGTGACAGAACGACTCCGTCCTGTTGATCCATTCTGGCAATGCTACGAGACAGGAACTCGTTTAACTCCGGCTTGCTACTTGCTGAATCCATGTTGGTCAGTTCGTTCTGTTACGGAAAAAGAGGCGGAAGATTCAAATGCAAGTAAAGGTAAGTTTATTAGTGAACACAGAAGAATGATGAGAATCTCCACGTGAAGGCACAAGGTAGCACAGGGACACTGTGGGTGAACCAGCCACAATCGGCAGATGAGTAGAAGTGAAGAACGGTCCGTAATCCAGGTGACAGGAAGATAGGAGGAATCACTGAGATGAACAAGGTGCCAGGACAAGCGAACAACCAACAGGACTGGAGACGGCGGGGAACACGGAGAACAGGAGACAAGCGGGACCACAGGTACATCCAACAATGAACTGACAAAGACAAGGTGAAAACAGAGGGATTAAATAGGGCGCGCTGATCGACTGCAGCTGGCGTGCTGATGAGCCGCAGCTGGTGAAGATCAGAGGTGGTGATCAGCGCTGCCGCCCACACGCACAACACACACACAACATACACACGAGACAAGAAGGAAACAGCGACTTCATAAACCGTGACAATTCCATAGCTTAGGTCCAATGGCTGCAAAAGCGCGATCACCCCTATTTTTTAGTTTAGTTCGAGGGACAGATAGTAAGTTAGAGTCCCCCGAACTGAGTGATCTTGACTGTGTGGTTGGATGAAGTAATTCAGATAAGTACTGTGGAGACTGATTCTGCAATGACTTAAAAACAAATAACAAAACTTTAAAATCAATTCTAAATTTAACCGGTAGCCAATGAAGCGAGATCAAAACGGGTGTAATGTGTTCAAATTTACGCTTCCCTGGACTAATTGTAAACGAGTGATGCATTTCTGAGGGGCACCAACATATAAGGAGTTACAATAGTCCAATCTGGATGTTACAAATGCATGCATAGCAATCTCAAAGTGCTTTGCAGACAAGAAGGGCTTAACCTTGGCTAAAAGACGGAGATGATAAAAACAGGACTTAACCACAGCACTTATCTGTTTATCATATTTAAAGTTATCAAGCCAGACCCCAAAATTCTGAACACAGGTGGTGCTGTATGGTAACAACGATTGGAGATCAATGTCATGAGTACTACGATCATTGGAGCCAAACAACATAATTTTGGTTTTGCTCTGATTAAGACTCAAGGGGCCCTATCTTGCACCCGGCGCAAATGACATTGTACACTGATGCATGTATCATTCTTATTTTGCACCCGCGCAAAGCGGACTTTTCCCTCCACAGACACACGTCGGTTAACTAAGAAATACACTTGCGCTCCCCGGGGCGGTTCAGCGCAAAGAGGAGGCGTGTTCCGGCGCAAACTTTCCCTCATGTTATTTTGCTGTTCTATAAAACAATTGCGCCACTGACCAGAAAAAACCTAGTCTAAAGTAAGTGGCGCATTGCGCGTACATTCAGATGCCAAGCACGCATGCTTGGCCATAATACAGAGTGTGAAAAACGCGCATACACTGTAGATGATTCTCTCATCTACACAGATGCATTTAACTTTTTGCAAATGGTACATTATTATAAGGAAAAATATTAAAACAGGAGGGAAATCATTGTTGTGCCCATGACGATGGGGAAAACAGGCATAAAGCTTACACATTTACCCAAATTATTGTATGCATGTTTAACCGAAGCTAATTTGGGTGGGTTTGTCCCATCCCCGATGTCACTTCTCTTTCTTTTTACGGCCCTGACGAGAACATCGATCTCCTCGGCTGTGAACCAATTCTGAAGCGCGCCTGGTAAATGCGCTGTTATAATAGTATTGCGCCATGGAACAAGCGCACCTCGTTCATCATGCTCTTAAAGGGAATGTGATATAAAGCTCGTATTGGTTTGTTTCCCGTTACGCCCAAACCACACCTATGAATAATGAAGCTACTTCAGACCAACCCCTTTTAGATTTGCGCCAGGCGCAAGAGGCATTTATCCCGCCGGGAAAATAGCAACAGCGCCGGGATCCGCCCACAAAGTTACTTGCACTTTGCGCTTTGACACTTGCGTTTCAGATCGTTAGAATAGGGCCCAAGAAGTTACTAGCAAGCCAGAGTTTTAGTTTGTCCAGGCAGTCTAGTATTGGCTTTAAAGCTAGCTTGTCATCACGCTTCAAAGGCAAGTAAACAAGGGACTCATAAAAACAAAACAAAAAAAGCAGTTGTGGATCATTAAGGTAAAAAATACTCCTCTGTGCTGCAAATCGCCCAAATTAGTCATTTTACCATAGAACCTGTCTTGATTCAAACTGACAGACTTATTACATTCCACCAAAATGTAATAATTTAAAACCAGAACCTTTATAATCCTTAATGTTACTGCAAAATTAATTAACAGCTTTAAATTAAAGTGAAAACCTCCATGTTACCAGAACTACACATGAAAACATGTGTCATTGATGATTCATAGTAGTTTGAGTTGAATCGGTTGAAAAGAACAGACAAAGAATTGTTTATTTATTGCTGCAATATTGCCCGGGAAAATATAATATTGTAGCATTTGTCATCATCACTACCTTGCTAACTAATAAAAAATATAGGTTCAATCCTGAAAAGCTACATAATTTAAAAAATAATGACGCTACCACTTTGCTACTGAGAAACATAGTTAAGCGAACAGTTTGACGTATTATGCTTCTCTCCGATGGTGTTGACAGTTTTTAAGAGCACCATCACTTCTTGTTGGCTCGTCATGAATGGGAGTCTTTTCACAGCTGCTACTGGAGGAGGGCAGTAAATCCCAATCATATAAAAGTGCAGTCACACGAGAGGCAATCATTTTGAGATGGTCGGCTGCCCAGACTCTTGCATCGCCCCAGAGCCACACACGGACACTCTCCCCCTCTGTGTCACTCCTCTCTGTGCTTCAGTTCCTACCTAAATTACAGTAGACTCCAGCACAGAAGCTAAACTACACCTACAGGCTTGACTGCAAAAGGTCAACAAGCTGCTTAAAATGAAAAATAGCGCAGGAGTAATCTACTCTCCCATCTTCTTTCCCGAACCACCTCTCTCACTTCTATTCCCTCTCTCTGTTTCTCTCTCTATTTCTCTCATTCTTTGTACATCTGATATCCTTTTTAGGATATAGTGTTCTAAGAATAGAGAATTCCAAAAGTAATTGCTTTAATGAATCCACTCCACTAAGAACAAGATCTTGTGTGTTCTTTTGTTCTATTTCATGCATTTAATTTTGGTCTCTTTCTTTATGAGCCTCTTGCTGATAGTGAAAAAAAAAATATATATTTTGCTATTTTTTGGGAGGAAATATGTGGGGGGCTTGCCTGTGCAAAATGCAATGCTAGGATGTTCCCTTACGAAGGGAACTCAACGATGCGTCCATCGACGCCATGGGAACGCCCCCAGCGTGACTGCGTCTGAAGCATCTATGTCAACTAGTCCAATGGAAAGAATGAGCGTCACGGGCGGGTGACGTCATGACCAGGATATGATAAAAGCACATCCGGTGCAAACCGGCATTAGCTTCTGTTGCCTCAGCAAGCGATCTGTGTTATACTGTCTCTGTCTATTTATTGTTGTCTGTTGCAATTTATTCGGAAACGTTATGGCGAAACAAGTGTACAAGCAGTGTGTTCCTCCCTGCCCGCGTTATTTAACGGGTGGGGACACACACGAGCTTTGTGTCATTTGTTTGGGAATGGAGCATGCGGTCTCAGCCTTCGAGGGGGCTGAGTGTCAACACTGTGAAATGCTACCGCTCCGCATGCTCCGCTCTCGCCTGTCACTCTTTGATGAAAAGAGTGGGCAGGCTCGCAATCCTCAGGGATCAGGACCCGCGTCTGCCGAGGCGGCGCGGAGAATGCATTCCTGGGGATCGCAAAAGGATCTTTCGGAGGGGTTGGAGACGGGTCCGCGGGCCTTTTCTCCTTCCTTACCCGGAAGATCCAGCGCTCTCCCCCCGGTGTCGGAAGCACGCACTGCGGTTTCTTCCGCCCGGGGAGAGAGCCCTCCATTACTTCAATGCTCTTCCTCCGAGGAGGTCGATGTTATGAGTATGGAGAGTGAAAGCACACACATGGGGGAAAGAGATTCACAATTTATTTCCCCAGCATATGATGAGCTGGTGGATGTTATGTCACGGGCTGTAGAGAAATTAAATATTGAATGGCCATCTGAGAATAAAGGCGCTCGTCCTAAAAGTAAATTAGATGAGCGCTTTTTATCTTCCACGACATTATCTCCACCACGAGGGCTTCCCTTTTTTCCCGATCTTCATAATGAAATATCGAAATCGTGGAATAAACCTTACTCTTCACGACTTTTTAGCCCTCAAGTTAACACTTATTAGAGAATAAGAGGGCTAAAAGAGTATGGTTATGAGGCGATGCCCCAGGCGGAACAGAATTTAGCCAGCTATCTTTCGCCTGGTCCCGCATCGTCCCTGAAAGCCTCGGCTTTGCCCACTAGACCGCTTAAAGCCACCTCGGTTTTAGTGGGCAAAGCTTATACGGCAGCAGGTCAAGCTGGAGCATGTCTGCACACAATGGCAGTGCTTCAGGCTTATCAAGCTGACCTGCTGGGGGATCTGGATAGTAGTGAGGGAATTTCTCATGACGATATTCGAGAACTTCGTCGGGCTACCGATCTTTCTCTCAGGGCTACTAAGGAGACCGCCAGAGCAATTGGGCGGTCTATGGCAGCCTTGGTAGCTACTGAGAGACATTTATGGTTAAATCTGTCAGAGATTAAAGAAAAAGATCGAGCTTTTTTATTAGATGCTCCGCTTGAACCTTCTGGTCTCTTCGGCGACGCAGTCCACGCGGTCGTCGAGAGATTTCAGGAGTCTAAAAAGCAAGCTGACGCTTTTAAAAAGTTTATCCCTCGCCGTGTCCAGCCCCCTGGGGCTGCTGGGCGTGAGCAGCCCCAGCCGTCCAGCTCATCATATCATGTGCAACAGAAAGAGAGTGTTGCGTCTCGTGCACCTCCACATAGACACTGGAGACAGACGCAACCCTCTCAACCGAAGTCTTCTAAGTCGAAGCCGGATCTGAGGACCGTTCTTCAGGCGAAGAGGACTTCGGCTCAAAAAAAAAAAAAAAGGTCCTGATGTTCATGCGTCAGGCCTGTGAGGACAGCCCCGACCGAAGTAGAGCGGTGTATACCTCATTATACGGTGCCTGTTCCATTTCGGGGTCCTCACGAGACCGTTCTGCCAACCCTGCCACCCTTGGTGCTTCAGGGCGCAGCGGTCTCCAGCGAGTCGCTGATGCTATGCTGCGGCACAGCATCGGTTTCGCGCCCTCTGAGGGGGGCTTTAGAGCAGCCAGTTCAGGTAGTTCCTGCCATTATGTTTCAGGCTCCAGAATTAGCTGTCTCAGTAACACCAGAGACCAGCCTCGAGAGGCTGGTTCCCTTAGTAAATTTTCTGGCAGCGTGGAAGCTTCTGCCGAATATTTCTCGTTGGGTCCTGCAGATTGTAGAGAAAGGATACAGAATCCAGTTTGGTTCTCGTCCTCCCCGTTACAACGGGGTGTTGCCCACAGTGGTGCATCCCGAGCAGGCTCTGGTAATGGAGCAAGAGGTAAAGGCCCTGTTAGCGAAAGAAGCTATAGAACAGGTGTACTCACCCGACCGAGAGTCGGGTTTTTACAGCCGTTATTTCATTGTTCCAAAAAAGGATGGAGGGTTGCGTCCTATTTTAGATCTTCGTCTGTTAAATCGGTCAGTTCAGAAACTGAAGTTCAAGATGCTGACACTCAAACAGATCGTGACTCAAATCAGATCCGAGGACTGGTTTGTCACGATAGATCTGAAGGACGCCTACTTCCATATCTCCATCCTCCCTCAGCACAGGAAGTTCCTTTATCACCCCGCACGTTCACGAAATGCGTGAATGCAGCTTTAGCCCCTCTCAGGCTTCAGGCCATACGTATTCTGAACTACATCGACGACTGGCTGATTCTAGCGGAATCAGAGCAGTTGGCGGTTCGGCACCGAGGTGTCGTTCTCGCTCATATGCAGATGTTGGGGTTGAGGCTCAATGCCAAGAAGAGTGTGCTTTCTCCAGTACAGAGAACCACTTTCCTTGGTGTGGTATGGGATTCAGTGACGATGCGGGCCACCCTATCGCCCGTTCGTGTAGCTGCTATCCTGTCAGCCACAAAAGAGCTGAAGCTAGGCCAGTCACGCACTGTAAAACAGTTCGAGAAACTGTTGGGTCTTTTGGCAGCAGCGTCCAACGTGATACCTTTTGGCCTGCTGTACATGAGGCCTTTACAGTGGTGGCTCAGGACCAGAGGGTTCTCCCCGAGGGGAAACCCACTTCGTATGATCAAGGTCACGCGGCGTTGCCTTCGTGCCTTAGTTATATGGAGGAAGCACTGGTTCTTAACCCAGGGTCCGGTGTTGGGAGCTCTTTGCCATCGAGTTACTATCTCGACAGATGCTTCCCTCACCGGCTGGGGAGCGGTAATGGAAGGCCGCTCGGTTCAGGGTCGGTGGAAGAGTCATCATCTCTCGTGGCACATAAATTGCCTGGAGATGATGGCTGTCTTCAATGCGTTGAGGCAGTTCCTCCCAGACCTGAGGGGCCATCATGTGCTCGTACGAACAGACAACACATCAGTGGTCTCTTATCTGAACCGTCAGGGGGGCCTGCGTTCGCGTCCGCTTTGCAAACTGGCGCACCAGATCCTCCTGTGGTCTCTGGGGAAGGTACTCTCTCTGAGGGCAGTGTATATTCCTGGGGTCCAGAATATAGGAGCAGACATCCTGTCGAGGCAGGAGCTGAGGCCAGGGGACTGGAGACTCCACCCCGAGGTGGTGGAGAAAATCTGGGAGTTTTATGGCCAAGCAGAAGTGGATCTGTTTGCGTCTCAAAATACGACGCACTGTCCTCTGTGGTTCTCCCTTACTCACCCAGCCCCCCTGGGGCTGGATGCTATGGTGCAGACGTGGCCGAGGCTACGTCTGTACGCCTTTCCCCCTGTTGCTCTGCTCCCAGGAGTTCTGGAGCGAGTCCGCCGGTATGGAATAAGCCTACTGCTAGTAGCACCACACTGGCCAAGTCGGATCTGGTTTTCGGACCTGATCCATCTCCTAGACGGTCCTCCCTTCGCGATCCCGATCAGGAGAGACCTTCTGTCTCAGGCCGGGGGCACAATATTTCACCCTCGACCAGAGATTTGGAACCTGTGGGTTTGGCCTCTGAGGGGGCCCAACTCATAGAGTTTGGTCTTTCAGCCGAGGCTGCTGAGACCATTCTAAGCTCCAGAGCCCCAGCTACTAGGAAACTATATGCGCTTAAATGGAGAGTTTTCTCTTTATGGTGTCACCGACATCAGTGGGATCCAGTTAACTGTTCTGTGAACACAGTACTCGAGTTCCTGCAGGAGCGCTTTACGTCAGGCCTATGTCCTTCCACGCTCAAAGTCTACGTGGCGGCCATTGCGGCCTACCACGCCCTGGTGGGGGGTACATCGTTGGGTCGAGACCCCCTGGTTACACGTTTCCTTCGTGGCACTTTGAGGCTGAGGCCTGCAACTCGCACTAGGGTGCCAGCTTGGGATTTGGCATTAGTACTAGAAGGCCTGTCTAGGGCTCCATTCGAGCCCTTAGATTCGGTTTCAGAGAAATTTCTTACCCTTAAGACTATCTTTCTGCTAGCTATTTCGTCCCTTAAGAGAGTTGGAGACCTTCAGGCCCTTTCGGTTTCCCCCACTTGCCTTGAGTTTGCACCGGGGATGGTCAAGGCATTCTTATATCCAAAACAGGGATACGTCCCTAAGGTGCCGACCTTGATTCCGAGGCCTATCGTGCTGCAGGCTTTCTGTCCTCCTCCTTTTACATCTGCGGACCAGGAAAGGCTGAACCTCTTGTGTCCAGTGCGAGCACTGGATACTTATGTTCATCGGACATCTTCTATGAGGAAGTCCGACCAGTTATTTATTTGCTTTGGATCACCTAAGAAGGGTCTTCCTGCTTCTAAACAGACGGTTAGCAAGTGGATAGTCGAGGCTATTTCACTTGCATACGAGTACTCTGACCATCCGTGTCCCTTGGTGGTCAGAGCTCACTCAACGAGGGGTATGGCGGCCTCTAAAGCCTTGTTATTTGGGGTTTCCCTCCAAGACGTTTGTGATGCGGCAGGCTGGTCCTCACCGCTCACATTCGTCAGGTTTTACAGTTTGGACCTGGATGCTGCCCCAGGTTCTCAGGTGCTTAGTGCTTAGTTACAACAGACTGACACTCAGGTACTTGGAATTCTGGCGCTTTGGGTATTCTCGTTCCCATGGCGTCGATGGACGCATCGTTGAGTTCCCTTCGTAAGGGAACGTCTCAGGTTACTATTGTAACCATAGTTCCCTGAGAACAGGGAACGAGACGATGCGTCACCCTGCCATACTTCCTGCATCCCTGTGATCGGCTTGCTTCGGCAATTTTCGAAGCTAATGCCGGTTTGCACCGGATGTGCTTTTATCATATCCTGGTCATGACGTCACCCGCCCGTGACGCTCATTCTTTCCATTGGACTAGTTGACATAGATGCTTCAGACGCAGTCACGCTGGGGGCGTTCCCATGGCGTCGATGGACGCATCGTCTCGTTCCCTGTTCTCAGGGAACTATGGTTACAATAGTAACCTGAGACGTTCTGGATGGTTGCTTGGTAGCTCAAGTTAAAAGAGCCCACCATCAAGTACCTCTGATATTCTGGTCTCTAGATATGCATTGGGTTTCTCTGGATGGATTTGTTTACATGTAACACCATTATGGATATTCTATCAAAACTAGACATATTATTGTAAAATGGTTTCCAAGCAACATGTAGGCTACATTGCAAATAGATTATTTACAACAAGGTTCAAATCATTAACAATATTCGTTCAGTATCAAGAAATTGGTAACACTTACAATAAGGTTCATTAGTTAACATAAGTTAATGTATTGAACATGAACTAACAATGAGCAATACATTTGTCACAATTTTTATTAATCTTTTTTAATGTTAGTTGTAAGGTCAATTTAGCTCAAAGGGAATTATTAATTAATTTATAGGGAATTCGAAAGAATCACTTATTACAGCCGAGCAAAAGACTCATCCAGCATTCATTTGAACGGGCCTTAACTATCAGCTCTGCTGTGGATGTAAATATCCAAAATAGTGAAAACACTATTTATTAGCAAGGTAACTTAGATCAGTAGTTTAAGACATTAAATTCGTAAGCATACAGCACAAGAACAATTATCTTTAAAATACAAAAAATACTTTATTGATTATTCTAACACATAAAACTAATATCTAACAAACACACGCACGCACATTCATACGAGTTGCAGAAAGAAAAAGAGTGAGGAAAGAATGAGTTTTAAGAGTGAGATAATGAAATCCCATGTTTCTATATGCACTTATAAGACATGGCCTGAACGAACCATCAATCATTAATTTAACCCTTCTGTCGTTTCTTAGGCGGGTTATCAAAGCACCAGTTCAGTTAAGAGTCTGGAGGCTACTTGCTTGTCTTTGGGTTCCTTTATATGGAAGCTTATGTGTAGCAATATTCAATTTGAAATGTAATATGCAAAATTATAATGAAATATGTAAAATGACAATGCAATATGTAAAATGGCAATTCATTTCTGTATTTAAATTAACATTTTCCATTACATTTGTGCAACGTTTGGTGCAAAATGAAAATGATAATTCAATTATATAATTTACATTTGCCATTCCATACATATGTTTTAATATGTAAATTGAATACATATTTTAACGCTTTATAAGTTGCAAAATGAAAATGTATTAAAGGAATTTTTAGATCGGTTTAAAATGTTCAAGCAAAAACTGTAGCAAAATGATCATTTAAATGTTATTTTTCTTAATTGCATTTACACTCACAGTTAAGACACTTGCGATTGCATTTTCATTAAATGTCCCGCAATGAATGTAGCAAAATTCAATGTGCAAATTGAAAATGCATTCCGAGCCGATCACGCCCCTGCCCCGCCCCCTCCCTCCCTCCCGCTCTTGTCAATCACTGCATCAAGGCGGGGCTCGGCAACATTTTGAGGTGTTGGAAGGAAACATGGCGGCGGCAGAGCTGATACCTTTCTTTTACTGTCTATGGCTGATACGAGCGTAAATTTACTGGCAGATGAAGGGAAGTGTGAACAGAGATATTGTATTGTTTCCGAGGATTATTACGCGTTTGCAGGTGATAGAACCAGTGCGTTGTTGGACCGTCTGGGAGAATGTTCTGCTTTATCACCCGTTTGATGTCAACAATATGCTGCGCTGTTGTTGTCTGATGCAGGACTCTGTTAATGATTGTTTCGTTATGTATTAAATATTCTCATTGTCTGATACACATGCTTAACTTTATTCTTATTACTATTAACTATAATTACCCAATAATGTTGGAGATCCTACAGGTTTTCTTTACAAATGCGCCTACTCTGAGATCACAGAATATGAGGGGTCAAATTCATAGCTACCAAAAAATTTGACCGCTCTTTATTTCTTCATAACTGACTGTAATGTTCAATAAAGTGACTCATGTGATGTTTAACCATCTCCCTTTTCTATTTTATAAAGCATATTGATCAGATATTTATAAATATATAGGGTCATCACGGAATCTGACGGGTTTTGATACTATCGTCTATAATTGGTCTAATATTTTAAAAACCGAAGCCGCACAAACAAAACTTTAACCGGCACAAACGAACGAGACTATTTTATTTGGAGGATGTGGGGGGCTGGGTGACCTCAGAATGACCTATAAATATTATTTATATATCTAAAAAATCGAAGCAGCACAAACAATAAAGCAAAGTAACAGCACAAATGAAGTAAAAACGATTGAGCCTATTTTGCCGACGTTTTGCATTGGGTGGGGGCGGGGCCAACTTCACGCAGTGATTGACAAGAGCGGGAGGGAGGGAGGGGGCGGGGCAGGGGCGTGATCGGCTCGGAATGCATTTTCAATTTGCACATTGAATTTTGCTACATTCATTGCGGGACATTTAATGAAAATGCAATCGCAAGTGTCTTAACTGTGAGTGTAAATGCAATTAAGAAAAATAACATTTAAATGATCATTTTGCTACAGTTTTTGCTTGAACATTTTAAACAGATCTAATAATTTATTTAATACATTTTAATTTTGCAACTTATAAAGCGTTAAAATATGTATTCAATTTACATATTAAAACATATGAAATGGCAAATGTAAATTATATAATTGAATTATCATTTTCATTTTGCACCAAATGTTGCACAAATGTAATGGAAAATGTTAATTTAAATACAGAAATGCATTGCCATTTTACATATTGCATTCTCATTTTATTGCATTATCATTTTGCATATTACATTTCAAATTGAATATTGCTACACATAAGCTTCCATACCTTTGGGGATTCCTTTTTGTCAGTGTAAAAGGGTGTTTCCCGGGTCCGGTGATTGTCTGGCGGTGTCCTCGTGTCTGGGCAGATGTCTTGGGCGGCCAATCACGTGGTGTGTTTGGCGGATGGATGGAAAGTGTTTGAAGTTGGAAGCGGGCTTTGCAGTCGAATCAGTTAACCGAAACTTTGCAGCAAAACTTAACTTAGAACCAAGACTCTCAACGGAAAAGAAGAGAAAACTAAGTTAGAGAAAGAAAAGTGAGACGAGAGTAGTTAGATGGCTTGAATGAAGCTGTTTAACCCCTGTTCTTCTGATCTTGATTTGGGTTCTTTTGTCTGCTCATCTACATGATTACTCGTCTGTCTGGTTACTCCATCATGGCTACTCCATGACTACTCAATGTATCTTCTAATGCTTTCTGGAATCTTCTCACTTTGTTCGTGTCATAAGATTTTAAACTCAAATGTTTGTTCAGGCTCCTGGATGAGTTCTGACCAGTTAGGCACTGCCTTTATTTGAGAGGTTGTATTTTCGTAAATCATGCATTATCTGTGATCTCTTTACTCTCCAGCTCTAGCAGAAAGTAGAGGGTACAAATTAGACATGATTACAATTATAAGAGTACAAAATGTGTAACACAGATTTCTATCATGCCATCTTCTGAATTAATGACATACGATCGTACTGATAGGAAATCACACACTTTCATTCAAACATCTAATAGTTATAACACTTACATGACTTATGTGATCTAAGCATAATAGACACAAATATAGGTTGTAGACCAGTGTTTGGAATAACGCCATTTAAAAGAACGGCGTTAGGTAACGACATTATTTTTTCAGTAACGGCCCGGGCTAATCTATCTAAGTACTTTTCCCGTCGTTACAATCCTGTTAACATTACTGGACGTTAAATGCTGTGCATTACCACGGGTGTCAGTTTGGTTTGAAATGTGCTCGGCGATTGAGACGCATTCGGAAGTGCGTTTTGAGAAGTGCTGGGTACAAACTTGTCAAACTGCAGCCTCTTTGCGCAACCCGTAAATAAATCCAGCGATCCGCAAATTTTGTTTTAGTTCTTAAATGGTCTAGTGGTAGACCTTTTGCCAAGCGTGTCAGAGGTTACGGGTTCTAATCCGCCCGCGTATAGTTTTTTTTTCTCATCAAAACTCAATATGTTCATCAGTGGTTACAGTCTATATATCAAACAGGGACATGTTTATGTGCATTTTATTTTGTGATTTCACCGGAATGAATAGAGAGTCTCCACAACGGCGATAGATTGAAGCGCGCGTCCGAGTGAAGACTGCGAGCCACAAGAGAACACTGTATCCATGACAACTGATCACCGCAGCAACGAGCGCTCAGCTTGATTTAAAAAACAACACATTTTGGCGCTAGATCTCTTATTTAATAGTGTTTTAAATGGCAACGCATGGCGTTGTTAGAGTTTGATTTATTTAATTTGCTACAGTTACTGCAAACACACTTTATATTATTTAACTCTTTACTTTTGAAGAAAATACTTGAAGTACAGAATGTATTCCAGACCAGTTGTCTGAAATTGGGAGTTTGATTTATTTAATTAAGAATAAGACTACAGAGCTAAACACACTTTTTTGTTGTTGTTTAAAAGTTTACTTTTGTTGTGAACAAAACACTTGGAAGTACAGGTTGTTTACTTGACCTGTCGACATGCAATAAATATCGAAAGTTATGTACAAACACCTGTCTGACCTATTCATTTCAACTGACTTGTGAAAACTGCTAAAAAAAACAGAATTCTTTGACATATAGCAACTTTTTTTTTAACAGTAACGCAAATAGTTACTTTCCCTGGTAACGAGTTACTTTTACTATAGAGTAATTCAGTTACTAACTCAGTTACTTTTTGGAACAAGTAGTGAGTAACTATAACTAATTACTTTTTTAAAGTAAAGTTCCCAACACGGTTGTAGACACAATATAGAATTATGTAGTTGAACGATGTTTGATTATAAATCCGTCAAGAATTGTGTCAGGATGATTTTATGTATTTTGATATGTAAAGACTCAGTCTATGTTGTTTTAAGATATTTCAACCCTGGGGTCGTTCAGAGGTCCTTAAGAAGGAGGAGGTCTGTTTTAAATACTTTGTCTTGGGATCAACCTCTGCCGTTATCTTGGTGCGTCCTGAGCTGTGCCATCTCTGAACCAATCAGTTTCTTCCAAACTATCTAACACTGAAACATTCTTCCTTTAGCTGGGCTCATCTCTTTGTAGTTTGCATGGCTGTTAAGTTCTTAGCTGGGGGTTTTCGTTGGTTAGAGTAGACTGGCTGGAGCCTGGATTTGATGGTTCTGGATTAGTGATGTGGGGTCTGAGGTGTTCGGTTTTGTGTAAAAATTATGCTTGAACGAATCATCTGGAAGATTCATTTGTGTTTGGTTCGCCCTTAAATCATACGTAGTTAATAAAAATACAGCTGTTCATTGTTTTTTCATGTTAGCTTACAGTGCATTAACTTATATTAACAAATACAACCTTTGATTTTAATAATGTATTAGTAAATGTTGAAATTAATACTAACTAAGATTAATAAATGCTGTAGAAGTATTGTTCATTCTTAGGTCATGTTAAAAGTGTTAGTTGTGTTAAAGTGTTACCAAGAAATTATAATAAACAACATTTTACAACATTACTTTGTTAATGTTGTATTGAATTGCATTTTCTAGAGCATTCCAGTTTCATTGTCGGACACCTCTGACTGCCTTCACTTCTCCTTTGTTCACACACTGTTTCTAATGAACTAACTGGCCTTGACCCAACTTGACTCTCACCCTAAGGTTCATGCCAGGGCAGCGATAAAATAAGGACCTACAGATGCAGCATGGTCATTTACTGGGCATGCAACATCAGAGGCAGCGACAGAGAAAACACACTCTCTGACACAAAATACAAACAAGCCTGCAATAACCTTGTCTCAGATCAGTGAGATATTAACAGATACCATATTTTCTGAGTATCCTGCCTGTAACGGAAGATACATCAACTGACACACTACATTCTGAGTCTTCATTCAGTGAGATGACAACATGCTCAGCATGTCCTGAATCTCCATCCAAGAGAGATAAAAGGAGATTTTGCAAGTTTTGAGTCTCTAGTAGACAATACAGACAGTTTTGGAAAAAAGTTACTCTAGAGAGCAAATCTTCAGTTTAAGGTACCTTTGCCTGCGTGTTGAATTGTTGAAGGCATTATGTACCGACTTCTGGACCTCATCCTTGTGAATTTCGTACTAAAATTGACAGAATTTGAAATCTGAGACTTTGTTTCATATTACAAGTTGCAAAGCATAAAGCTTATTGTGATTTATTGGATGGGAGGCACGATACAATGTTCTGTTCATTCATCAACGAAAAACAGCATAGACCAAAAGATCGACACTTCGGATTTAAGATTCAATATTGGTTCATAAAAATGACAATTGATTACATTAGAAACATATTATTAGCTGTTTGATCAAAATAGTCAAGCAAAAAGCTAATCATATTAATTACAGTTATGTGTCCGACGTTGTAGAGAGCGTTACATGAAATGCATTACCAGTCTGATATATCGACTTCTGAATCAGTTTCTGGTTCAAACATATATGGCTGAATTAAAACAGTATTTCCACTTGCCATTGTACATCGTTTACTACAGTAAAGTTGAGCGTCTGGATCAGGTTATCTGAGCTGGTGTGAGTGAGTGGAGGCAGGGCTCATTTCCATATTCATGGCACCGCAAAGTAAATGTGTGTAGTAAATGAAGCAAGGATGTAGAGTTACCAACTATTTTAAGGCAGGTATACATGACAGTGTATTTTAAGTTTACAGGAAAAAAACAAATATGTCAATTTGGTGATCAAAGATGACTTTTAAGGGATACCGTTGACTGTAAGGGGTCTTTAAATGTCTTATTATCATTAAAACATGAAAATTACAATGACGGCCATTGTGAAAGTTTAACACAACCTCAGCCCAGTTGTACTGAACACCACTGTGTGTCTAGATTAAAGACATATCTCTTTAGCCAAGCATTCACATAATGCATCTCATAACCTTATACTCCAGTTCTATCTGATCAAATGCACATGACTATCTTTTGCTTGAAATGTTATGAACTGGAACTACGCTAATTATTTTCCATTTGCTTTTCTGTTTCTACCTCGGGATGTCAGGTAAGTAGAGATTCTCTCATGTTATCTTAGAACTGTACATTTCTGCAATATCGACAATATTTTGACACATTCACCTCTAACACATTAGTCTAAATTGTAATGTAAAAAAATAAATGTTCTGTAAAGCTGCTTTGAAATGATGTGCTATATAAATAAATGTGAACTGAATTGAATTGCATGTATGTCGCTTAAGCTGCCTATACCCACCAGTGTATATACAATCCAACAGAATTGATCATTCAAAACACTTGAAGCCTGTCAGATGCAAGGTAAATCCACAGTCTGAATGTTGGTAATCATCACAGCTGTCCTTTTGTTTGGCCACTTGCCTGCCATGCCGTGCTTCCTTTATGTTTCCTGTCATGTGATCAGTCATATTTTAAATGTCTTAAAGACATACACACAAAATTATAAGAGGGATATAACTGTCTAAGAAAATATGTAAACATTTTAAAGCTCTAATATAAAGTCATTAATAATATATAGATCAGTTAAATTTGTCGCTTGTGGCAATATTCTGCGAGTTCATGACGTTTCTGTTGAGGAAAGAAGAGAAAGTGTTGTTTGTTAAGAATCAATGAAGTATTTTGATAAACTCCACACCTTTTCCTAAGCAGTCATGAGTGGATATTGTCATTATAGTATTTATTAATTTGCATTAGATGTTTCATCGCATTACATTTGTGCCTTTCTTATGTTGATACACTAGGAGACTCTACAAGTTATCCGCTAACTCGCAGATCATTTGGACTGGTCAGGTTACAAACTCCCTCCAATTCATATAATTGTGTATCATTTTTATTTATTGAGCCATCCTCTTGAATTGTTCCTGAGGTGACCCAATTGGAGATCAAAACTCACTTCACAATTTGGTGCCTTGTGTGAAGAGCACTACAATGTTAATTTATAAATGCAGAATTACTACTGTTCATTACAGGTGGGGATTTGATTTACTCAACTTGAATCAAGTCACACATTTAAGGACTTGCTAGACTAAATGAAGAAAATTATTTGACTTTAGAGTCAATAACACCAATCTCAATACATAGGGTAGAACAGAATTCCAAAAGATGTTATACAATTACATGTTTATAAAGTGACAAGAAAAAACACACACAAACACACACACACTCACACAAACACAGACACAGACTGACTCTCTCTCTCTCTCTCTCTCTCTCTCTCTCTCTCTCTCTCTCTCTCTCTCTCTCTCTCTCTCTCTCTCTCTCTCTCTCTCCATACAAAAAATGCATATTGATACACAATTTAAATAAAAGATAAAATGTCCATTTTTAATAAAATGAGAAGAACAAAGAAAAAAGGTGTCTCTCTCTCTCTCTCTCTCTCTCTCTCTCTCTCTCTATATATATATATATATATATGAATATATATATGCTCAATATTTATACAGCAGCTGCCATTGACATGAATGGAGATGCCAACGGGCTGCTTATTTTAGACATCCTCGATATGAGAAAAAGAAGTAATGAAACCTTCCTTATCAAACACCACAAAAAAAAACCAAAAAACAAAAACAAGAGCCATTTCTTTGTTATTCACATAAATGCATTTACAGCTGCAACACACACACACACACACACACACACACACACACACACACACACACACACACACACACACACACACACACACACACACACACACACATTCAAGCCTTCTCTGACAAATGACACAGGATACAGTTTAAAGTCATTGTAATATTAAAACAAAATCAACAGTTTTTCAAAAATGTATTGAATTACAAATGAACAATTAAAGTCTAAACTGAAACTTTATTTTATGTAGGTGCATTGATGGTAAGTACAATAGATTGATGTTGCCCCCTGGTGTAGAGTCGAGATGCTGCCAGACACAGGAACAGCTGCTGGAAAATACAGAATGCAATTTGTCTTTGTTACTTTGATATGCACATCTATTTCACTTTCGCATGGACATAGTATCAGTATTGACTTCATATGAATCCAAGGACAGGTGAGAGAGAAGAAAGAGAGAAAGGTAGAATCCGACTGTATGAATAAGTCATTGTGTACTTCCACACCCTTTCTTCTACTCTGTAGTCCATGAGAAGTGTGAGAGAAAGCTTTTCCCTGCCCACTAGACGAGGTGTAATCTCAAAGGCACAAAACACGCTCACAAACACTCCCCACCTTCTCGTCAGGGGAGGATATCGCATGTGTCCATTTGATTCTTTTCATCCGGTCCCTTGAACAGATTGCTTCAAATGGGACTGCAGGTGGTCTGTTCGCTCTCGTCACCTTGTGTTCTTTATCACCTTCTTCTGACTTTCTCTTTTCTTCTATCATTCCTTCTGTCTTACAGATAGAAAGGTTCAGGGTTTGGCTGCTTTGGCAGTTAAATGGATAGTTCATCCAAAAATTAAAATTGTCATAATGTACTCAACCTCATGTCGTTCTTTCTAATATAGGCCTATACCTTTCAATCTTTTCTCAATATTTTCAGAAATGTTTTCCTTTTTTTTCGTCCAAACAATGGAAGTCAATAATAACAGATGCTGTTTGTTTACCAACATTCCTCAAAAAAGTGTGTGTGTTTGTGTGCGTGCGCGTGCGAGTGTGTGTGCGTGTGCGTGTGTTCTATATAAGGGAAGAAAGTAATACCGTTTCGAAAAGATTAAAGAGGGCAAAAATGATGACATCATTTTTATTGTGGGTAAACTTTCCCTTAAGCGGTAAACTTTTTTTCTGTTAAACAAAATATACAATTTGCTAAATAATTTGGACTCTAAAAGTGCTAGAAAATCAAAGTCATGTGTCTAACCATGTAATGTTCCAATTTGAAGTCTATATCACAAACATTGAGCCCACTAAAAAGTTAATGTATTAATAGAAATGCAATGTATCATTTCAAAACGTTTTCCACAGAATTCATTTAGTGTGTTTAGGCTTTCGAATTATATCTAATTATAAGAGTTCATCATATGTCAAGGATACGTTTTGTTTTGTGTTTTTTTTTTCACTGCAAGGGCAAAACATCATTGGGCTCCATGGAATTCCAAAGACAGAGGAACTGAAGAATCAATGGTTTTAATGTATTTTTAACCCTATTCCTCAGCAGTACAGCCACAACCTTTTGTCATGTTCGCATCAATTCTCTAAGAGAGGTATATATATATGATATGTATATATATGTGTATATATATATATATATATATATATATATATATATATATATAACAAGTAATGTGTCACAGTCATGTTCTGTTAAGTTTTATTGCCATGTTCTGTTTCATTTTCCCTGTGTTCTCTGTGTATCCTCTGTTTGTTCTGCCTGTGTTTGCAAGTGTAATTCTGTTTTTTCAGATTGTGAATTTTTTAAACTCCCACATAGAGTGTGTTGAGGGTCTTTTCCCCTATTTTATTCAGCGTAATGTTTGAGTGACCGCAGGTAACAATGTGGGTAATGGGATCAGAATATCACATGATTCATATTTTGACATCTCCCACATGACGGCCACAGCTCAATGTGTACGAAGCATTCTTCTCTTGTAGTGTTTCCACTAGTTGATTGTGGAGAAAATATAGGAAATGAAAGTGAGAAGAGGGAAGAACGGGATTGGGTCACAACACATCTCTCAAATGAGCACCATGGCTCAAAGTGTCTGGAACATGTGTATTAACCAGTAAGCTGTGATTTTAACACTCTGGGTCTTTTTCCGTGCAGGAGAGGATCTGGCACAAATAAAGGGGTGGCAGGGGTGCAATTTGGAGGGGGACATAGGCATCTTCTCCAATCAGATTGGCAATTAGCTAACACTCTCATGCCAACAGTGACAAATTTTGCTTTTAACATCCTGCTGCTCTGCATTAATTGTCTTTCGCTAGAATTTGAACGCCATCACAGGGAGCATAGCACCAAGAGACAGTTTCTGTGACAATTAACGCCAGGCGAGATGCTGTGATCAGGCCTTGTGCTTGGCAGGGTGGGACTTAGACCAGGAGTCATATGGACTCGCATGTAGAGCGGGTTCAGAACAGGGCAGATGGTTAATAAACCAAAGCCGCTTCTCTCAGACTCTCATCTTACACAGTTCGAGGACCCATGCATGACAGAGTGCCAAATTGTAAAGAGGTCATTTCATTCAAAATACAATTTTCATCTATTAAGGATTTATCTATGGAAAACATTAACTTTCCCAGTCCAAAAAGGTCATACATTGAAACTGTAAACATGTTTTTATTTTTTTTATTTCTGACTACAGCCAACCTCCAGCACATAGATAGCTCATTATACAAGCAAAGAGGAGGGTTTCTTAAAGCAGGGATTGGAAACGTTGATCCTAGAGGGCCGCTGTCCTGCAGAGTTTAGTTCCAACACTAATCAAACACACCTGAACCAGCTGATCAATGTCTTTGGGATTACTAAGCCTACAGGCAGGTGAGGGTTTTTTTTCAGGGTGGGAGCTAAACTTCAGCTTGTTCAGTAATGCATTATAATTGTAGATCCTAAGATTAACATCAAAGTGTTTCCAGGCACTTTAAGTATTTTTAAAACTATAATGAAACTCAAATTGTATGAAAAAGACTTACTTCTAGGAGTAATACATTTTTAATGTGACTATTAACATTGGCATTCATTGTAGTTACTCTTCTCACTCAAAAACATTGTATCACTGTCTATAATCATTCAGACAAAAAGGCCATAACATTCCTTAAAAGAGAGGCTAAGTGGTTTTTAATGTAGGACAGAGAGTGAGTCAGAGATGTGCAATATGCCCTTTATACTAAAATAACACTAGCTGGCCAGAAATTAAATTTTCAGCCAAGATGGAGTGCAAAAATATCATACCCACTTTGAGGTGTCATGCGTTTTTGTGTGTGTGTGTGTGTGTGTGTGTGTGTGTGTGTGTGTGTGTGTGTGTGTGTGTGTGTGTGTGTGTGTGTGTGTGTGTGTGTGTGTGTGTGTGTGCGTGTGCGTTATAACAACAACAACAACAACAACAACAACAAAACAAATAGAGCATGCATTTAAAAATGATTCAATCAAAAAACTTTGTATTTGTTAATGTAGTCAATTGACTGTTCTCATAGATCCGCCCCATGTAGTTACTGTTGCTATGTCAATCCACGCCGCTCTCACACCACACACCATGTTCTCACACAGTGAAAAATTTATCTCGGAGCAAAGAGGACACTGACAAGGCGCTGGCTGACAGGACAGACCAGGTTACTTTTGATAAGTCTCAACTTTCAAATTTGGTCATTTTTTAAAGAAATTTAAGAAATAAATACCGTTTTGTGGTATTTATATAAATACCGGCTCTTTAATGTGTCTGACAGATCGCTGTAGAGCCTCAGGTAAAGCTGCTTGTAAACCGATCATCTCTTCCTTCAAGTTAATTTATAGCATCAAATAAACATGAACGAACATAAGAAGGAATGTTGTTTTAATCGCGGAAAGACATCAGTACACTCCGTTTTTCAAGTTCTAATTCACCGACATTAATCTACTAACTCTCCTGACTGCTTTGTCGGACAAAAATGGCGAATTTGGCAGATTGCTGTTTATGATTGGTCAGATTGCCTGCCAATCAAACTCCCTGCAAGGGGTCAATTATACTGCTATATTTATTTTTAAATGCTACAGCAGTAGTAGACAACCTTTTTGTCATGAAGTGCCATTTTTTATTTTCCTAGTTAGTGAGTGTGCCATACCACCCCCACTTGATTAATTATATATAATTATATAATATTATATGATATAAATTATTATATGCACTATCATCATGTCTCCTCAGATGGAAAATTAAGTTTATGAGTTTATTTTGTTTGTTTTGTTTTTTGAGTAGTGACATTTTCAGTTGCATGGGATTTCAATATACATAATGATGAGAGAATATTACAAAAAAATTATTTAATTTGTTTTGCAAAGATGGGAATGAGATAAGGGTGATACAATTATGACAGAATTTTCATGTTTGGGTGAACAATTAATTTGAGGTCTCTGTCTAACAAGTTGAAAACCCCCTGTATGTTAGTTTTCATTCTGAAAGTTACTTGAGTGGACTTGAGTGAAAGCACTACCTTGATCTGTGTCATGCTTTTCCCAAAACGGAGCTGTTTGTTGGAGCTGTATATATTAAATGATCACACTATAATGGTATAGTAGCTTCTAACTTAATAAAATAGACTGTGTGACTAATGAATAATTACCCAAAAATTTAGATTGTGTGGTTTATTAAGTTTTGGGAAAGTCATAGCATGTTGAGTCCATGACATTAATTCATGCAAACATGATAATATGTCCTGGCAACAAGATCCTTACATGAAACAAACCTGTGTGATTAGTAATAAATACACATTTTATTTTGAATTATGATTACATAATTACAGTGCAACTTCAGGTCATATGTCAATGACATAAAGCTGTTGTTACTTTGACAAAATGATACTATGGCCACGACATATCACACAAGTTAATATTTCATGGCCTCAACATGCTATAACATTCCCACAAGTTAATGTCACAACCACAGCAAAACTAAGTGAACCTGGCATGTCCCTTCCCAGTCGAGATTAGAATCCAGACACACAAGCGACTTTATGGCTGTGTCCAAAAGCTGAAAAAATAAGGCAACAAGCCATGCCAGATCCAGTGATCGTGTCACACTCTGTCTACTGAGATTCCTTCATCTGATTGATTTTTGAAGGCAGAATGGATGTTTCCTTCGCTGCCTATTATATCCCACTCTCCTGCAATTTTGTGACAAAATACATCATCTGAAAATTGCAGGTGGTGGTCAGTTTGTGTATAAATGTAACTTTTTAATTTCTAGTGAGAAATTAGTACTGTGGTAGTTAAATATGAACTTGGTTGTCACCAAAGTTCTCGCTGTTTTGTTGTGGATCATTGGTCAGTTGAAGCCTGTCTGTTTGGTGATGTGCCATTGGCTCCTCAAGGTAGTCATTGGCTTATTGAGCAGCAAGGCAACAAGCCAGCAGCTTATGCTTACAAATGCAGCCTATAGGCCTATTAGTGAAATGCACAGACCTCTCTCACTATTACTCATGTTTCAGTGAATACCCCTACCGGTTGCCAACTCTTGAGTAAAAATAAATTATATTTTGTCAGATATTCTAAAAATGTGCTTCATTTTTGCTTTTTTCCCTCTTCACATCTACTACCCTCTATGGGTTCTTTACTGCTTCTCAAAGTGGGTCACTAGATATGTGACTATCACAACCTTGTGCTTATTACACACATAAAACTTGATTAAAAAAATACAAAATCAAGCCTAAGTACCCAGCTGTCACAAAGGTGAAATCATCAATGTTGATGCTTTCCTGCTGACATGAGAAAATTGGAGCTTGTTTGATGGGCCATGGTTTTCCAGGCAGTCTTTTTGCAGTTGTGTGCACACTTATGGCAGATGAAATTATGAGGCACTGCCAGTTGCTAACCAAGCAAACCGCTACATGAACAGGGAGTGTGCATAGTTGAACATATTAGATGAAGAGAGCACATTTTCCACGTGTACTTTCTTTCAAGCTGCATAAAGCTCACCAGAGATGATGTCAATAGTTTAAGCCCCCTGGAACATTTTGCACAACAAAACATTTTTCGTTTTTGGATTCATTTGCAAGAGAAAAGTCTGAATTTAATCAAAATGGGATGAGATAATAAAGGTGTTATGAAGCAGTGTTTGTCTTCACATCTGTTCTGCAGGTCAGTAGTATGCCCAGTAGTATTTGCCATCTTTTCCCTTCTCACTATCACAGCATGCCAATATCATTGTCATCATGTGAAACACACATTTTTATGCTTCCCTGTTTGATATCAAGCTGTAATGTGGCGTCCCAGACAGGATGAGCACCTGCACAACAATTACCTTCTTCAACACAGCAACCATCTCACAGCAGTTTCCTGTTGAAAAATGAAATTGTTTAAAAAAATAAAACTGATGGCTAGCCATAAGCAAGTATTCGAACAGCAGAGGTTCTCAACTGGTAGGTCCCGATCCAAACCATGCAATATGCAAACTATGAAATGCAAATAACATATAATATTGCACTTATTTTATACGTTTTTCTGGAGATGTGACATTTTAATCTAAAAGCGCTTTCGAGTGTCTGAGTGTGTTTAAGAGTCCTCTCCATTGTTTGTGACTGATGCCCAAGCTTGCGGTGGGGTGAGGAACAGGCTTCGTCAGCAGACTGCAGTGGCTAATATGTGGTTGCGGCGGTCACTTCCCGCAGCTAAAAGTCAAGCCCACAGACTGCAGACCAGATTATCAGTTCATCCAGCCTCTCACGAGCCACTCGTTCAACTTTGCTGACTGATTCAATCTTGCTGCCCTTCTCATGAAGGACTCAAGCTAAACCAAACAGCACAGATGCCGTAAGACCAACCAAGAGAGTGCTGAGAGGTCCATCCATTATCCTGCCACTGTGGATAACAGAAAAAAATTCTCGATTTGTGTTTCATTTAATCAGCATGCCTATGGAGATCTGCAGAAATGAATGAACAGATGTGATTGAATCAGGGGCACTGTACGATGTTGAGCAGGGAGAGGAGAATAGGTCTGTCTGGGGTCGGAAAGGCAAGAAAAGCAGCCTGTGACAGGGAAAGTGTTTTGGCGTATCCCTGCCGAGAGTTCAGGCCCATCAGTCTAATGCGCAGTGACATCACATTACCAGAAGCACTCAGCACCTCTCCTCTCCTGCTGGCTGCTCCATTAATTAGGTTAGGGCCTGCTAATGGTACACCTCACAGCGAGGGAATGCAAAACAGGACTACAATCCACCTGCACACGCAAACAGCTTCGTCTAGTCCACACACTTGTGCAGGCAAAGACCTTCAATGGGCTACATTGAGTCAGCGCCTTATCGTTTGATTGTGGTTTAAGACTTCCTTTGCAATGAGAAGAGGACAACCAAGAAATCAATAGTCTATTCCCTCAGTTAATGGCTATTTTATCGATGAATTAAAGGCCGGTGTGTGGGTTTCACTCAGCTCTGCTGTATCTACCAAGGTCTATAACCGTTGAAGAGAGCATCTCTTAGCATTCCTCGGCTAGTGCATATCGACCAGAAAGTAGGCAACATCCATACAGCCATCTTCGCTCGTGCAAAACTTTTTGGAAATTTTTTTTGTCATGTGTCTAATTGTCCTTTTATTCTCAACTTCATTAGAGAACCATCAGTGTCCTTGTGCTTTAAAGAGTCTCTTCAACTGCCCCCAATATTATGTAACTGCAGCTACAGTGAATAAGAATGCCTATCACACACTCTCTATTACTGGAAAACTACAAATTGATGTAGCCAATTAGGTGGGGATTATTTAACATCTGAAAGACTGCATCACTATACTGAGGTGTTAAGAACCACAATAGTCAAGTCAAGTCACCTTTATTTATATAGCGCTTTTTACAATACAGATCAAAGCAGCTTCACAGTGATAACAAGAAAATAATAAAACAAAGTTTGTTTCTAGAAGAAAATTGTTTCATCGTCCACCTTAAGTAAGGCAGATCAATAATATTGTTGAATATTAAATGTACCCAACTAAGCAAGCCAAAAGCCAAGGCAACAGTGGCAAGGAACTGAAACTCCATCAGTGACAGAATGGAGAAAAAAACCTTGGGAGAAACCATGCTCAGTCGGGGGCCAGTTCTCCTTTGGCCAACGAACGAACAGTGTATAATTATGATTCAGGCAGCATTACAAGTCAGAAGTCAGACTGGATCAGAACATTTAGAATATTTGTCCTGTTAATCTAGTTGGAAGCCGGAGTCATCACGCCGGTATGGAGACGAGTTTGTTTCAGGATCAGTGCCGATAGCTGTCGTGTCGATGAGGCCTCTCTAGCTCTTCCAGCATCAAACTTAAGTCCTTGTTATAAATAATTTTCGTTCTTCGCTTGGGGCTAAAAATAAATTCTAAATATCTGTGCAGCGGTATATTATTACCGAACATCCAAACATCCTGTTTAGATTAATATGTAAATATGTGCTGCACGCTTTTCTCTCAATAACAAAAACAAAAGAAAAAAAATACACCACAATAAAAGAAAATAGCAGTTAAAGGGTTAGTTCACCCCCAAATTAAAATTCTGTCATTAATTACTCACCCTCATGTCGTTCCAAATTCGTAAGACCTTCGTACATCTTCGGAACAAAAATGAAGATATTTTTGATGAAATCTGATTTCTGATCCCTCCATATACAGAAAGGTTGTAACGACATCATTTAAATAGTCCATGTTACCCCAATGGTTCAGCCTTAATGTTATGAAGTGACGAGAATACTTTTTGTGCCAAAAAAACTAACAAAAATAACGACTGCGTAGTGTAAACAGTGCAGCACTTCCGGGTTCTACGTCAGAATTCCCGCTTCGTATCGGCCAGCTCCTGCATCAGTATCACACGCATTGTGCTCGCGTGAACAGCGTCGGCCAATTGGCGTCTGCATTCTGATGTAGAACCCAGAAGTGCTGCACTGTGGTAACAATGGAAACAACGTAGGAGATTGACACAGAAGAGAAGAAATTTTTTAATAGAGTCAATATTTTTGTTTGTTTTTTAAGCACAAAACGTATTCTCGTCGTAAAACATGGACTATTTTAACAATGTCTTTACTACCTTCCTGGGTCTTGAAAGTGGTCGTTGCGTTGCTATCTATGTGGGATCATAAAGCTCTCGGATTTCATTATAAATATCTTCATTTGTGTTCCGAAGATGAGCGAAGGTCTTACGGGTTTGGAACAACATGAGGGTGAGTGAGTAATGACAGAATTTTCATTTTTAGGTGAACTAACCTTTTCAGAAACTATCTAATCATAGCAATGTGGAATTCACATTTATTGATATCGCACTTTATATCAAAACATGAAAAAAACAGTGCCATTCTCAGTTTTAATTAGAATTACAACTTTAGCTTCTAAGCTCCAGTCCATTTGGTTAGTTTTTACTCGTGTCTGACCTAGATTTGTATAGATCTCATCTTTGGGTTGCTGTTCCCCTTCTGACCAGCAGGAGGGGAGCTCTCCTTGAGTCTTCTATACCATGCTCCCTCCAGGCCTACAGATGGCACTTATACTTTGAGCCCTGTTCTCTCCAGTCCTGCAGATGACGCCAACCTTGTTCAGCACTTTGCTCGTTAACCCTCATACCCTTCACCTGTGTCTAGCCCTTTATAAGTCTGTTTGTTCCCAGCCTTTGTGTTCAGTCTTGAGCCTATGTATTCTGTGCTTCAGTGCTCTGTGATCTGTTCTTTATTATACCTTTTGACCCTTGTGTCTATTTTGTTTCACCGTTTTATGGAAGCTTGTTTATTAGTACGTTGTATTTTTTCTCCAAGTAAAGATAATATTTTTGGAAAGAAACACATGCATCCTGGCTCATTGCTCTTCTGCTTTTGTGTTCAACTGTTGGGGAGTTAGCTCAATGGTAAACACCTTGCAATTGAGCACTGCAGACCAGGATTTGATCCCCGCCCAAGGCAGCCATGATTTAGCAAGACTGAACCATGGAAGTGAGCCCAGTGGAAGAGTCTTCACCACCCTCTAACATAGAACGAATTCTGTAATCCCTTTCGGATCAAACTCCAACTGTTCAGAGGCACGACCAGGCTCTGTCAGAGATCCTACACCTTCTGAGTCACCAGTCTCAAGCCTCCTCATCCCGAGACCCACCTCTTGATCTTCCACCCAGATCTATGGTCGCTTTACCATCAGAGCCCAGACTACCAGCCCCTTAACGATTCAATGGCAGTCCTGAGAGATGCAGAGGTTTCATTACCCAGTGTACACTGGCCTTCCAGCTCCAGCCCAGCAGCTTTCCCACTGAGAATAGTAGAGTGGCTTACATCATTACCCTTCTCACTGGCAAGGCATTGGACTGGGCCTTAGCCTTGTGGGATCAGAAATTGCCACTTACAGCTGGCAGTCAAGACTTAATTTCTGAGATGAAGAGTTTTCCATCATCCAGCTAGTAGGGGAGATGCGGATCACCGCTTTCTCAATCTCTCTCGAGGTACCCAGTGTTAAGAAGACACAGCAAATGAACGCGCTCTACATCAATAAGCGCGATCTCCGGCCAATAAGAGCGCTCTCCACTGCATGACGTCAGCCAGTGTGTGCCTGGTGAAGAGAGATAAGCATTACGTTTCCTGAGGCTGAAACAACAGCAAAACTTCTCCATAATGTGGACATTCCTTTTAGTGAGTCATGGAAAATACGTAATTGCGATTCTCTGTACTTTATTTGGTGACTTTATTTGTTAGTCAAGTGATTGTATGACTTATTGGTTTATTATCGTCAGCTTGTTCACTCGCACGAGCAGTATAGTTATTCGTGTGTACAAGTTCATCTTCTGTATTGCCGCTTAATAAGTTTAATTCTTCATTCAGTAGTTTAATGGATGTTTGTAGGTAATACATTTATAGTATTTAGTATATTACATGTGTAGATTATTGATTTCATGTCGTTTGTCACATTTACCGTGCCATTTAATAACGTAGCAAAATGACCTTTTACCTTCTTTATTCCGCATGCTTCATGCGCCACCTAGTGGCACTACATAGTGTTGTAATAATGTTTATTTCAGTACGTGTTACATACTTTAAGAATATGTGACCGGTCACGGAAACTAGGGACACAAGTCGGTTCTGGGGCATTTTGAGTTATTCATAGATTTTGAAAGTGTAGTCTCCTATCCTTTCCAACGATGTGTAACATGTGGAAATCTGATAATATTTGGAGAATTTGTGGACATTTGAAGAAAGGCACTTAAAAAAGCTCAAAGATGAGAAAACGACCTCTAAAGATTGTGCAGTTCTCACCTGTCTCTGCTGCTGGGAGTGACAATAGGGCTCATTTACATCTCATTTAGATAAGCCATACCCCCTGTAAAGCTCCCCCCTGTGCTTTACAGCTTTTTTGCACTTCGAATGAGTGCACTTCTGCCGCACTAGGCGAAAAACAATTGTGCCGCCCCTCTATTTGCAAAGTACCAGCAACAACACACAAAGACCAATATGCCATATAGCCTACATATAACGCAAAACCAGCAACAACACACAAAGACCAATATGCCATATACATATAACGCAAAACCAGCAACAACACACAAAGACCAATAAGCCATAGGCCTACATACTGTATAACGCAAATAGCGCGTGTGCCCAAAATGTCAACAATATTAAAGTTTATGGAGGAGGCAAATGCCTGCTGGCATTTTTCTTTAAGCAGTCATGACAGGAATTTTCCAAATAATCACATTTCACCTCCTCAAATTACTGTTGCAAATCTCTTTACACCACTTTCTTATGTGCGTATACACACACAAATGAAATGTCCGCAAGCACATTATATCATCAGCAGGTTCAGCATCTTAAATAACGACTAAAGAGCAAATCAAGCTTAACTTACATTTCAGAAACGCGCACGGCAGGCCTTCATCGCAGCAAAGGTCTTAACTGCATCCTCTATTTCGATTCTCTGTGCCAGTTCATGTTCTATGGAGATTGTTGCCAGTCCATTAACTCTGTTCCCTGTTCACAAAACGTTCCCCATTCAAAGCAATCGGGACGTCACATATGAAACAGCCAGCCACCGCTGTCAGCGAGCCGAGCCGCCGTATTCAAGCACTGAGGGCGCACGCGCCGCGCCAATACCTCCAGTTCAGTTTCCCGAGCCCACGAAGTGCGTCGAAAACATTTTCGGTGTAACTGCCACGGTTCAGCTCGTCTGCGACAATCTTTGCGGCATCCATCTTCATTGAATTTTGATATCAGATAGAGCCGGCCAGAGCACAGCATAATAAGTAGCCATGCGGTTCACTTGTAGGGCGGGGGCAAAAGCGCCGGGTTATTCAGTATGGAAATACACACAGACAATGACACGCCACGCCCCTACTGCATGCTAGAATCTCCGAAAACAAGCCGATTTCAACCTCAAAATGTAAGCTTTTAAATATACCAATACTGCTATCTCAAACATGGAGAGGCTTCTTCGTGATTTCAATTAACAGATTCTGAAAAAAATTGAAATTCACCAATTTTGAAAAAAAACTCTTTCTTCTCATTTTCCTCGAAAGTTGTGCTGGCGACTTGTGTCCCTGGTTTCTGTGACGGGTCACATATGATTGTTTCTAGCCAATGGTTATAAGTTATTGTGATTATTGTTTACTCATTGTTATCTTTGTTATTTACAGACCACATCTATAAATGTCCACTATACCAGTGCGAACACGCATCCACCTGAACTAGTGCATATACAGTAGAACAAATCCCTTTTCCATATTGGAGGGCAGCAGAGTTTGCTATTGGGTTTCGCACTCTCACCACAGAGAGTGGATGGGATCAACGAGCCCTGAGATCTACCTTTCACCATGCCTTGTCTCCTGAGCTCAAGGACGAGTTAGCATTCCGAGAACCTGTTTTTGATCTCGAATCCCTCATTGCCCTATTAAACTGCCATCGTCTCCTAGGGCCCCGAAGAACTCATGTAGCTGGGTGGAACCAGGATATCCCAAGCTAAATGCAACCGATGGATGAGAGAGAAACTGTCTCTATTGTGGCCACTTTCTCTTTGTATGTCCTGAGTTGTCGGGAAAAGCCAACTCTCATCCAGGAGGAGGGGGGCAGGGCAATAATAGGAATCATCCCCTGCTCGGCGACCTCTGGTATGACCATCCAGTGGAGGCATTGGCAGGAAAGGGCCAAACACCCTTTCCTCATATGGATCGACCACAGAAACCTCACTTACATCTGGGAGGGGAAGACGTTGAATTTTCGACAAGCTCGTTGGGCCATCTTTTTTTAACCGATTTAACTTCACTCTTTCCTATCGCCAGGTTCCAAGAAATCTCAAACCAGATGCACTCTCGAGACAGTTTTAGCCACAAGAGGGGGAGTCCGTTCCAGAACCCATTCTCCCTACTTCCAGGGTGGTTGCCCCCATCCAGTGAGATTTTGAGACGGCTGTCAAGAGGACCCAACTGTAGCAGCCAGGACCAGGTAATGGCCCTCCTGGGCGCCTTTTTGTCCCTCTCTGTCTGCGTTCTGATGTTTGCAGTGGGCTCATGCTTCCCTCCCTTCTGGACACCCGGGAAATACCAGAACATGCAAGCTTGTCCAGAGGAAGTTCTTGTGGCCTAAACTGCACAAAGACATCCGGGCCTTAGTTGCTGCTTGCTCCGTTTGTGCCCAGAATAAGGAGCCTAGGACCCACCCTCAAGGCCTGCTGCACCCACTAACTATTCCGAGATGCCCTTGGTCCAACATTTCCTTGGACTTCATCACAGGCTTACTACAGTCTCAAGGAAATACGGTAATTATGTTGGTGGTGGATAGGTTTTCAAAGATTTGCCATCTCTTACCTTTGCCCAAGCTCCCCACAGCAAACCAAACAGCAGAACTGTTGATGAGGCACGTGTTCAGGATCCACGGCTTCCCGCAGAATTTGGTTTCCGACCGGGGTCCACAGTTCACTTCCCGGTCCTGCAAGGCATTCGGCCGGCTCATCGGATCTTCCATCAGCCTGTCTTCCGGCTTCCAACCCCCAGTCCAACGGCCAGACAGAGAGAGTAAATCAAGACATTGAAAGGACATTCAGATGCCTAGTCGTTGCCAATCAATCCACACGGAGCTCTCAATTAATCTGGGCTGGATTTGCACATAACACCCTTTACCATTCCTCCCTAGACATTTCTCCTTTTGAATGTCAGTATGGTTTCCCTCCCCCTCTGTTTACCAGACAGGAGCCAGAGGTTGACGTCACTGTTGTTTTTTATAGAATAGACATGATACATTACCACCAGTTTTCAAACCCAGACATCTCAAAAAAAGATTCATCATGATTAACATGTCAAGCTCTCCATCATCACGATTGGTTACGTTGTAATGGTAAATGGACTGGATTTATATATAGCGCTTTCACAGACCCAATGGCCACCAAAAATGCTTTACATATTGCCTCACATTCACCCATTCCCTCATACACCGACGGCGGTGTCAGCCATGCAAGGCGCAATACAACTCGTCGGGAGTTAGATGTCTTGCTCATGGACACCTCGACACTTGGTCAGATGGAACCAGGGATAGAACCACCAATCTTTCGGTTTGTAGAGAACCTACATGAACCACTAAGCCACTGCCAAGTGTCAAAACAAATCCCCCCTTTCATTACCTTTTGTTAGTGAGAAATATACTGTATCATCAAAAACATTGTGAGGGGTTAATATTTTAATCAATAATTTCACAATATAACGGTTAATCCAATTTCAAAGTTCCTTTTGACCAAAGTTATATTAAGTCAAATGTTTAGGAGGTTAGAGTTCGTCTGATGGCTACATCCTAGAGAAAAAAGGAAATAAGCTCACTTTAGATTTATTGTTAGAATCATGGAAATTTTAGTCTTCCTCAGACATAGGACCAAAGGAAGTGTTAGAACTTATCACGAGATGTTAGTATAATTCATATCTTTGTGGTTAGAATCATAATTAATCTTTATCTCATTAAAAAATCCATCACACTACTCAGCTGGTCAGCCGGTGCAGACGTTCCAGGCAAAGAGCACGTGTTGCTTTATTGAGAGCCACCCAACATCAACAGAGGCAGGCTAACCGACACCGGAGTGTGGGACCCACGCTTCACTCAAGGTAAAGAGTATGACCGTCAACCCAAGATCTTCCTCTGTGGGTGGAATCCCGCAAGCTGGTCCCATGATACATTGGTCCATTCAAGATCCTTTGAACGATTAATCCAGTTTCCTATCGACTCCATCTGCCCAGGTCCATGAAGGTTCACCCCACTTTTCATGTTTCCCAGTTAAAACCTGTTGTTTGCTCTACTCTGTTCCCAGTTAGGAAGCCTACCCCAGTACCTCGCATTATTGATGGCCAGCCAGCTTACACAGTCCGCAGACTGCTTGATTCTCACCAGGTCCGCGGGAAAACTCAATATCTGGTGGACTGGGAGGGCTATGGCCCGGAGGAGCGGATCTGGGTTCCTGCTCGAGACATCCTGGATCCAACTCTCATCTCAGAGTTTCACCGGGCCCGAGGTAACTTCCAGAATAATGTCAGGAGCCATTCCTATGGGAGGGGAAACTTCAGTTTATGGAAGAAGCTTAAGAAGCTTCCTTTATGGAAGCTTGACTTTCCTTGTTTATTTGTTCTTTGTTTTTTTTTTTCTTCAAGTAAAGATTATAATTTTGGAAAGAAACACAGGCAACCTGGCTCATTGCTCTTATGCTTTTGGGGTCAAATGTTTGGGGAGTTAGCTCAGTGGTAAACACCTTGCACTTGATCACTGCAGACCTGGGTTTGATCCCCGCCTAGGGCAGCCACGTTTTAGCAAGACTGAACCATGGAAGTGAGCCCAGTGGAAGAGTCTTCACCAACCTCAAATGTAGATTGAATTATTTTGGATCAAGCTCCAACCGTTCAGAGGCACGACCAGGCTCTGTCAAAGATCCTTCACCTTAGCTGAATGTCTGATGCTACCCAAGTGAAAAAAAAGTGTACTTTATTGTATTTAAAATATATTCCCTTTTTCATTAGTACATTCTAAATATACTAAAAAATATTGAAATATATTAAAAGTATATTCATCATGCTTTTACCTATTTTCACAATACAACTTAAAACACACTTTAAAATAATAGTACTTCAAGTATATTTTTCTAAAATATATTTTTAGAAACTATACTGAAGTGAACATACTGTTTTTATTTGTTTAAAGTGTATTTATTTGCACCTTATTAAAACTATATAGTTAGGTATGCTGAAAATGATCATTGTAACAATGGATTAAAAGTATACTTTCAAAATACATTATAGTATACAATAGTATTTTGAACAAAGTATAGCTAAGTATTATTTGTTTAATGTATTTAAATGTATTTACACTCTTTCTTTTACCTCAAAAGTTAAGAGTGTAATTGATGATATTGCTCCTGTGAAAGTCAGGAAGAAGAGTGGCAGACAAAAAGCACCTTGGAGAAACTCAACAGCAGTGCAAAATATGAAAAGACAATGCAGAAAAGCAGAGCGCATGTGGCGGAAGACAAAACTTGTAGTCCATTATAACATCTACAAAGACAGCATCCATGCTTTCAATAAGGAACTAGGCAAAGCTAGACAGACTTTCTTCTCGAATATTATAAACAGCAATATAAACAACACGCGCACTCTTTTAACTACTGTCGAGAGACTGAGAAACCCCCCAAGCCAGATTCCCAGTGAAATGCTCTCAGTGAGAAAGTGCAGTGAATTTGCTTCTTTCTTCTCTGAGAAAATCAATAATATCAGAAAGGTGATCAGCTCATCCTTGAGTTGCGCTGGGGTCAGGCAGATCAGACAACAGCATGAGAAAGTAGCCACTATGTCTGATTTCAAAATAATTAATGGCAAAATTTTGGAAGAAACCGTACAGCACCTAAAAACATCTACCTGCGCCCTTGACGCACTTCCCACATCTTTTTTGAAAAATGTGTTACACAGCTTAGAAGCAGATCTCCTAGAAGTGGTAAATGCCTCACTTCTCTCTGGGAGTTTTCCGACCTCCCTGAAAACTGCTGTTGTCAAGCCCCTCCTGAAAAAGAGCAATCTGGATAAGACCATATTAAACAACTATAGACCGATCTCAAATCTTCCTTTCATAGGCAAAATCATTGAAAAAGTTGTCTTCAATCAGCTGAACAAATTCTTAAGCTCGAATGGATACTTTGACCATTTTCAATCTGGTTTCCGACCGCACCACAGTACAGAGACCGCGCTCATAAAGATAATAAATGATATTCGCTTAAATACTGTTACAGGCAAATTATCAGTGCTGGTACTACTCGACCTCAGTGCTGCATTTGACACTGTCGATCACAAAATACTTCTTGACAGGCTGGAAAACTGGGTCGGGCTTTCTGGGATAGTCCTAAAATGGTTCAGGTCATACTTAGGAGGCAGAGGTTATTATGTGAGTATAGGAGACCATAAGTCTGAGTGGACATCCATGACATGCGGAGTCCCTCAAGGCTCAATTCTTGCGCCACTCCTATTCAACCTGTACATGCTCCCAATGAGCCAAATAATGAGAAGGAACCAAATGGCTTACCATAGCTATGCAGACGACACGCAGATCTACTTATCCCTATCGCCTAACGATTAAAGCCCCATTAACTCTCTGTTCCAATGCATTGATGAAGTAAACAATTGGATGTGCCAAAACTTTCTTCAGTTAAACAAAGACAAAACTGAAGTCATTGCGTTTGGAAACAAAGATGAAGTTCTCAAGGTGAACGCATATCTTCAGTCTAGGGGTCAAACTACTAAAAATCAAGTCAGGAATCTGGGTGTTTCTCTAGAGTCAGACCTTAGTTTCAGTAGTCATGTCAAAGCAATAACTAAATCAGCATACTATCACCTGAAAAATATTGCAAGAATTAGATGCTTTGTTTCCAGTCAAGACTTAGAAAAACTTGTGCATGCTTTCATCACCAGTAGGGTGGATTATTGTAATGGACTTCTCACTGGCCTTCCCAAAAAGACCATAAGACGGTTGCAGCTCATACAGAACGCTGCTGCTAGGATTCTGATCAGAACCAGAAAATATGAACACATCACACCAGTCCTCAGGTCTTTACACTGGCTCCCAGTTATATTTAGGATTGATTTTAGAGTAGTTTTACTGGTATATAAATCACTCAATGGCCTAGGACCTCAATACATTGCAGATATGCTCACTGAATATAAACCCAACAGATCACTCAGATCATTAGGATCACATCGGCTAGAAATACCAAGGGTTCACTCTAAGCATGGCGAGTCTGCTTTTAGCTACTATGCCAGCCGCAGCTGGAACCAGCTTCCAGAAGAGATCAGATGTGCTCCTACAGTAGTCACATTCAAATCCAGACTCAAAACACATCTGTTTAGCTGTGCATTTACTGAATGAGCACTGTGCCACTGTTCGTCCAACTGTTTGCACTGTATTTTATTTTATGTTTTAATTACTCTGATTTCATTTGATTATTTCTGTATTTTATCTTTTATTCTAAACTGTTTTAATTATTCTGATTTCTTTTGATTATTTTAATTTCTTCTATGTAAAGCACTTTGAATTACCATTGTGTATGACATGTGCTATATATGTGATATAATAATCACATATTGGTAATCCTCGCTGTCTGATCTCTTGTGGGGATAGCCCAGGCATAGCGGCTAAACATATGGGTCATGGGGCCTTCCTAACGAAAGGAAATCTAGCTCGATGACCTCAAGGGGAAAGGACACAGTAAAGGGCTTCAAGGGTGCTTTAGGCACAGCATCAATCTTTCTCATCTGACAACGGGGACACAGGGAGTGATATTGTTGGACCTGAGTCTGCATACCTGGCCAGAAGAAATGTCGACGTAGACAACTGATGGTTCTCTCCACTCCCAAGTGTCCAACAGCATCATGATGTTTCTCCCACACCTCTTTGCGCTGTTGAATAGGGCAGACAATCTGGAAAAGAGCTTCATGAGTATTATAGTCAGTAATCCGACGACACAGAACCCCATCCCACATCACCAGCCTTGTTGCAACAGCCGTTTCACCCCGAGCGAAGCAGCTCGCCACTCTTGTCCCACTGGAAACTTCCCACTTTCCACATACCTCCGCACTTGGTCAAAGGAAAAGTCTGGAGAATAGACAATGATATCATCCAAATAAACAAGTACAGAATCAACAATTTGGCCACTCAAGCACTGCTGCATAAGCCGCTGGAACGTCGCTGGCGCATTGCAGAGGCCAAACAGCATCCTCTGAAACTCGTATAGGCCTAGTGGGGTGGTGAAGGCGGTCTTGGGTCGGTCTCGAGGGTCGACTCCAACCTGCCAATAACCACTGGCTAAGTCAAGCGTGGTAAACCAGGAAGCTTGGGTCAGCAAGGTCAGGGTCTCCTCTATACGGGGGAGCGGAAAGGCATCTTTATAAGTCAGGGAGTTCAACTTGCGATAGTCAACGCAAAAGCGCCAACTGTCATCTTTCTTGCGAACCATCACAATAGGTGCAGCCCAAGGGCTGGAACTTGGCTGAATAACCTTCTTTTCCAACATATCGGCTAGTAGGGTGCGCATTTCTTGGTACATCATAGGTGGTAGGGGGCGATATTTTTCTCTTACTGGGGGCGCATCATTAGTGTGGATTTGGTGTTGCACCGCATCAGTATGCCCAAAATCCTCCTCGTGGAGGGCAAACACCCTGACCCACCTTTGTAGGAGAGCTTTAAAATCTTGCTTCTGTCGTTCAGTCAAGTCGTCTCTGCCTTGTAAATCTCTTTGCATCTCAACGGGTGGTTCCACCTGTTCTCCCTTTCCAGCCTCCACAATATCTACTGCGACGGTTCCATCGTCCTGCACAGTCAGGCTCAGATCTGTCTGGCCATGGACGTCAGCACGGTCAACACGAAACACCTTCGCCAGCTTCTGGTAACGGCCTATAAAGACAGGACAAGAGGTCATATTTTTGATACGAATAGGGAGTTGGCCATGTTTGACAAATCCAACAGTCTTCGCCACAGAGAAAGCCCCCAGTTCCGGCAGTGCTTCAATCAGGCCACAGTAGTCCTGTCCCTTCGGACCCATCCGCGCACGGCCCCAAACCACCACCTCGCTTCTGGCTGGAACGGTTAGGCCCCTGCGACTTGCTGGACGCACAAACCCCATGTATCCATCTTCTCCCCCAACTACAGCTGTTCGCTGGCACACAGCAAACGCACCCGTCCAGGCCTTCCTTGTCCCTTGATCCTGGAAAACAGTCTTCAGACCCTCTGGTCGAGTAAGCAGGTCATGCCAACAGGTTGTGATAACATTCATACCAATCAGTAATGGGGCAGTTAGACAATGATCGGCTACAATAACAACCCCCCTCCCTGAAATATTAGCACATCCTATCTCAAAATCCATCACCACATAGCCTTGATAAGGGATGGATAACCCATTAGCCGCTCTAAGTGTCAATTTATTGGGGGCCGCACCATGTGATAGGGCATCTGCTGGATAGTGTTGGTCGAATACACTCTGTCGCATCAATGTCACTTGTGAACCAGTGTCAATTAGTCCAATAAGGGGCACACCATTTACTTTAACCTCAACCTTAGGGCAGTCACCTACAAATACGGCCCTTTGTCCTGCTTCCCCCAAATTCCCTGCTACTTGGACCTCAGTAGCAGGACAAACTAGTTTAAATCAGCATTGGACTCGGATGGGGGTCTACAGAACCTGGCAATATGTCCAGTGCGGCCACACTGGCGGCCGATAGGCTTACCGTCTGCAGCCCAGGTATTAGGTGTGTAAGACTGGAACCTCCTCCTGAGTGGTGGCTGATTAGGGAATTGTGAGGATCGTGTAGGCTCACCTGCAGCGGGTTGTAACTGCCGGGTCATTTCTTGTCTTAATGCATTCATCTGCCCCCTCACCTCCTGGAGGAGCTCCTGCCGAAACGTCTCAGCCCAATCATCATTCCCTGTTACTGATTTAAGAACCGAGGACTCACCTACAGCTTGTGCTACAGTTTCATGCCCAGCTCCAGGCCGCTGTTCACATTCTAGCAACAAGATCTCCTCGAATACAGTGTTGAAATTGGCATCTGGATTACGGCGTGCATAGGTTCTGATAGTGCTCCTCAGTTCTGCGTTACGGAGTCCCATCAAGAGCTGGTCCAGCAGGTGACTTTCATCAAGAGGGCCATCTGGGTCTCGCTTCCTTAGTCTACAGAACAATTCCCGCAGCCTGAGAACATAAGCTCTTAAACTTTCACTGGCAGTTTGTGTGCAGCTAAAAAATTGTAATCTCAAATTTGCCACAGGGACCTGATCTCCATACAGAGTGTCTAAATACCTCAAAATTTTTGCTACAGTATCACGGTCTGGATCCCCCAAAACACAAACCTCCCGCTTAGCTTCATCTGTTAACGCCCCCAATACTATACTGACTTTTTGCTGTTCATTAAACTCCTGTGTCTGCAACAAACTCTGAATTTGTTCTTTCCACTCACCAAATTTTAAATCACCCCCCGCCCCTTTAAATTTAGGGATCCAAGGTGCACCGGCATAAATCGGCATCATCATCATATTCAAAACAACAACAACAACAACAAAAAAAGTTATATATCTAAAAGTTATAAACAATTATGCAATTCAGATAACCTGTATGTGAAGCTCCAAACCAAACCCTGCCGACTACTGCCAAATGTGATATAATAATGTAGCCCGACTACGCCACCCAATTGAAGAGCTGGGACTCTATTAAATAAAATAAATATTTTACTTGCAAGTTATTTTAGTTTGGTGGGAGCAACACAACAAAATTACCCAAACAACACTTTCAGTATAAAAGTTTATTTATTACAATCTCTGATTACGATGATAAAAAAAAGAAAGGGCGCGCCGTGCACTCACGCACTCTCTCTTACTCAATTTAAAAACTGGACATTGGAATAAACACATTCACAAATCCACTGGAAGTCCGTAGTTAGGCACCCACAGTCCGTCAGCGGTTCCGCCAACACAAGTCCGTCTCGCACCGAACAGCGGCGTCTACACCGCAAGCCACCTGTCACTCACTCGCGTGCATCAGCACAACACTCACACAAACAGAGAAAGAGCCGCCAGTATCTCCACAGTAGATAAACACAGCATAAACACAACACCACCCTAGAAAAGCTATTAATCGTGCCACACTCAATTAGATCACTGCAATTCGTGAATATGCATAAGCGATAAAGATAACAGTATGACTACAGTAGACAGACTGGAACTCTAATTTAGGTGAGACGTAGATCTTAACTTCGGACGGGCAAGGCACACAATTTAACAGAGCGTCACTCACCAATAAACTGGGAGTAGACGAATCTAGCTCCCAGTCTTGTTGGACAATGCTCCACAGCACCACGGCCCAGGACAGATGAAGCAGGGCTCCGGGCAATACAGCGGAGAGCAGCAGCGATCTATAGCGCAGCAGAGGGCGGCATCAATCCAGCACAGTTGAGAACAGCAGCAACCCCAGCACAGCAGAGAACGGCAGCAGTCCCAGCACAGAAGAGAACGGCAGCAATCCCAGCACAGCAGAGAACGGCAGCAGTCCCAGCACAGAAGAGGACGGCAGCAATCCCAGCACAGCAGAGAACGACAACGATCCCAGCACAGCAGAGAACGGCAGCAATCCCAGCACAGAAGAGAAAGGACGAAGATACCAGCAGCCACCGGGTTAACAGCAGGACCGTCACTTCAACGAAACTTCAGCTTCAACACGAGCAGACAATGATCCATGCAATGATCGGGACAAAGAAATAAAAAAAAACAATCGTGACTACCGTCCAATAATAAAATGTGGGGAACAGAGCGGCACAACGAGTTTCACGGGTCACGGACACCTGTTGTCAGTTCCTTGGCCTTTTTGAACCGTCTGTGATTTGACATGGCATTACCAACAGCTGTCCATCTACTAATCACCCGTGATCCGGGCTTCCGAAAAATACAGGGGCGTTACCCCACACTCTAAATCATAATCAAGTGTCACACAAATAAAGCGTGCATGATAAAACAAAATCACAAAGCACACCAAATCAAAAGAAAAAGGAAAACAAACAGTGTCAAATACACACACACAAAAACACACATAAAATAAACCATAGTCTCTCCATATGACATATAAATAAACTTGCCTTGCCTTGCC
The DNA here is from genome assembly GCF_051911475.1 of Siphateles boraxobius. NCBI lineage: Eukaryota > Metazoa > Chordata > Actinopteri > Cypriniformes > Leuciscidae > Siphateles > Siphateles boraxobius. The sequence goes on along the minus strand of NW_027508722.1, from coordinate 1,106,535 downwards.
TAATGTGCATTTGTTATTGAAAACAAAGGGCAATTTGTAATTCTTTTGGTATATTGATTTTATGTTTCAAAGACACTCAATGAATTAATTGAATTTGTATGGTACTAGTTACACAAATAAAGTACACTTTAATATCGCTAATTCACTAGTCCCTACACAGGCATATACTTAAAGTATACTAAGTATACTTGAAGATATTCCAATTTAGCACACTAAAGTACACTGAACACACTTTACTACAATTTAATACAATTTAATTGCAACTAAAAATACACTAACTGCAAAATTAGTTGTTTCAAAGTAGCACACTTCAAGTTAAATAAATCAATAAGTCTACTAAATTAGTCTGGCTACAGTAAATCAGTCTGGCTAATAATCCAGGGCACTATTTAATAGAAAACATGTTGTTTTTATTTCTACCCAGCTTCTTCGGATTTGCATGGCCTTTGACATTTGGAACCTTGTTATTTTGTGATTCTAGGTAAGATTTGTATTAAATTTAACGTTACTTGTCTGTTATTGTGACACAAAATGTAACAGCACATCTTCTTCAGTAAAGCTACATTCAATTTGACCAATCAGAGCCAAGCTTTTCAAGGCTACGTCGAAGCAGACTCGAAGAGTTGAAGATACTGCTCTCAGAAGTTACTGGTAAGTTTTAGTTTCTGTTTGCATAAATAAACAGCTCACTGTTTAGGGTTTTCCTAGGTCAGGGGTCTTCAAAACGTTGCTTACCAGTAGCTCGTGGCTTGATTGGAGCTAGCTCGCAAAGGGGCTGTTCACGTATAGCATCTTTTGCGTGCTCAGGTTTGTTATTTCAAATGTAGGTAGCAGCAAGCGTGCTCATAATTGAAGCTAATTTTTTCCAGGCGCAGTGAGATGAAAAAAATTTACCTTTTCAGAATGCCGCAAACACACTGCAGGTCATGTGATAAGAACCAACCAATCAGCTTCACCCTTTCCATAACAACATTGAAAGCTCAGTCAGCATGAAGGATGAGGGTGCACCCAAACACCACGGGTGTTTTTCTCTTCTCCGTAAACCTTGTAGCAGAGCTACAGCAAGTGTTTTTCGGTGGTGGAAATCCATTAGATTTTAAAACTTTGTCATTGTGGAAAGCGCAGTGCATGGTTGCATAGCAACAACAGACGCCACGGGAAAATCGGACCGAATTTTACTATTAATAATAAAAGATAAGCTAATGTGCATTGTAAACGTCAGTAATTTATCTCTTTTGACTCAAAAGGCTGAGATATGCGAGGTTTATCTTTTTATAAAACCTTTTTTGTCAAAACTTTATGTGAACTTGTACATGTTAGTAGGAAACATATTGCAAGACACTACTTTAAAATCTGGCCATCATTTTTAATGTTATTATTTTAATGTTTATGTAAACAAAAAGTGCACATTGATGCACATTTTATTTGTTATTTGCTGGTTTTCAACATAAAACTTGGTGAATTGATTTTGTGTAGTATCAGTACTTTTTGAACAGGATTCTGTGATAACTGTGATCATTTTGGTCACTATAATCGTGAAATGAAATTTTCATACCATTTCATCTCTAGTTAAGATGCACTATAAAATCAACTATAATTATGTGCATTTACAGTATAATATGCAAAGTACAATTTTCTATACATTTTTTTTTTATCTTTGCTAATGTTCTTTTCTCTGACATTTAAGGGTGACATATATAGGCCTACAAAAACTAGTTTAGGTCTAAAACAGTTTAGTTAGTTGTTAATATGAGAGCTTTTACGAGATTTAAGTATTGTATATCATGAGTAGCTCTCGGCCACTTTCATTTTTAAAAAGTAGCTCTCAAATCAAAAAAGGTTGGAGACCCCTGTCCTAGGTGGATGGGTCTGTTATGCATTTGCTAATATGAGTAACACGTGGTGGAATACTGATGTTAACCGCTGTAACATGACGCTGACACTGATTTCTAGAAACTTCAGCACTGGGTATACAGTAAAAGTCTAAAGTCTTTGATAAATCTCTTTAAAATCTACGTGGAGACATTTTGCGGTCTTAAAACAACCATAAAACATTATCCAGTGCATCTGCAAAAAACACTGTCCAATGTATCTGCAAAAAACACAATTCGTCATTATAACATTACATTAACGTTATTTTTATTTGCAAAATGAAGCTGTGTATTTATTTTTGATTTTACTGAACAATTTCTGAAATATTTATATTTGTTGTTTTTCAGACCAGCTGCTATAGAAGAAAAACTGAAATCTGAGTGCAGAGACAAGTGAAGAAGAGAGCAGTAAGTATGGTTTAATCTCATATCACCGCTGTTATAAAGATTTTTTATTTTTTATCTCCTTTTATCACCTTATTTTAACTTCAGCAAATCAGCACAGTGCTCAAACGCTGGATTACTACAAGAAAAGCATAATTATTTTTTTCGACCAGCCTCCCACTGAAAGCTTACATTCCGGGGAAGAGAAAACACAACTGCCTACATTCATAAGGATAAGAAAATGCCTCTTCTCTACTTGCTGCTCTAACTGCCACAGACTTTTACAAAGGATTGCAGTTCTTGAAACAAAGTTAATTGCGGGACCACCAAACCAGACAACAGAGATTCGTTCTAGTGCACCTCGACAGGCCATAATGAGTGTAGAGAAACAAGCCAACCGACTTACAAATTGATGGCACAAACAGGGAGCGAGACCCAAAGGCACCTGAGACATCAAATTGTCACGAGCATCACATATTGCCGAAGTAGCATCCTCTACCCCCAGATACGGCTCTGACAAGGATTGCACACTGGTCTCGTACCACCGCCTATACATCTTGAGAATAGATTTGAAGTATGAATGAGGAATCCCCAAATTTGATTAATGTGATCGAACACAGACTGAATAAGCCAGTAGCTAACACTGATGCTGACTGGGACTCAAGTTCGAGCAGACAGCGGCACTCAGCTCAGAGCGCAGCCGGGCCCAGGACTCTGATAGTGGGTGACTCCATAATCAGATACATTAGTAGCAGGGATACAACTACATGCTGCCTTCCACAAGCAACAACTTCTGAATTAAACAGGGAACTTCAGAACATTCTGATGAAACATAAGACTGCAAATCGACTCATCATTCATGTGGGGAAGAATGATATTCCTAAAGAGCAGTCGGAACTCCTTAAGAAGGATTTCAATTAACTTTTTGAAACACTTAAAAGAATGAAAGTTCAAACATTCATCAGTGGACCACTCCCAGCAAGAGGAACAAACAGGTTTTCACGGTTGCTTGGGCGTAATACATGGCTGCAAAAAACCTGCAATTTAAAAGGAGTGAACTTAATTGAAAAATTCAATCTTTTCTGGAGTCAGAGGCAACTGTTTCAACAGGATGGCCACCACCCAATCAAACTTGGTTCAAGAGTGCTAAAGGACAATATCTACTTCTCCCTTCATCATCCTTCTGCATTGTGTGCCAATCCACTCAACATGAATGGCACACAAACACCTGGATAAATATGAATGATCACAGGACTTCACTTCAGCACCTGAATGGACATGCGGTTGACACATCACACAAGGACAATGATAACACCACTCAGCCAAAACAACTTCTGCTCACGGACACAATCTCAGCTGAGCCCTGCCCACAAAGCTCACCTCAGACAGACTGTGACTTACTAGCACTGCTCCAAGATTCAGCACCCAAGAACGACTTTCTGGAAAACAGCCAAGGAAACCAGGACAGCATATTACAGCCTCCGATAACACCATTCTGGAACCAAACTATCCCACTTTTTTGCAAGCCCCCAGATATCAAGCAAAAAACAGCAGGTCCTGCAACCACCAAAGCCGGTGGGCCTAGCTCGCCCTCTCCCTCCTCCTGTGATAGCTCTTCGGCCTCTGCCACAGCACCAGGGCCCACACCCTCCTCTAGCGGCTCGAGGTAAACAAAAAACAACTGATACCAGCTCTCAGTGATATGTGTCGGGTCCCTGCTATGATAACAGTAACTTTCTCAAATGTTTACAGAACAAGTGGGAACCCAGTGTGCCTGTATCGTTCTCTATTGCTGTTCGATTATATGATAGAAAGTCTAAGGCCTTCAAAAGCCATACAGCAAACCCATCTAATCTGGTGCCTATTACACGCCAAACTAAGATTGCTGTGGGAACAAAAAGTAAGACTGTTAAGTTAGCACATTTAAACATCCGCTCACTTAAAAATAAATCACTTCTAGTCAACGACTTAATAACCACATACAACCTGGATTTTATGTTGATAAATGAAACTTGGCTAGAAGACAGCTGCAGATGAAACAGCCCCTCCTAACTTTACTTTTATGAGTGTCTGCAGAGCGGGTAGGAGAAGTGGGGGTTTAGCTGCTCTTTTGAAAGATGTCTATCAATGTAAGCAAATATAATTTGGTAATTATGATATATCTTTCGAATATCTGGGTATTGTGTTAAAAGGTGCTCCACAAATTTTACTTATCATTATTTACAGGCCTCCAAAATACTCTCCAGCCTTTGATGAGGAGTTTACAGAACTGTTATCAAGTCACCTTTATTTATATAGCGCTTTTTACAATACAAATTGTTTCAAAGCAGCTTTACAGAGATAACAGGAAAGTAAAGTTTTTATAGTATTGTTAAATTCAAAATTAAATGTTAAATGTCCCCAACTAAGCAAGCCAAAAGCCAATGGCGAAAAAAGGCGACAGTGGCAAGGAACCAAAACTCCATCAGGTGAAAAAATTGGGGTGTGATGCAGCCATCAAAATCAAAATTTGTTCATATTTATAAAATACAATTATGTTGGTCAGTGAAAACATTGGAAAACTTTTCTTTGTACTTTTGTCAGTTAAAAAAAGTTTAAATATAATTAACAAATCACAGATTCTTGATTTTATTGCATTTTACAAAATGTCCCAACTTTTTCTGATTTGGGGTTGTACACACTCTGGATTTACTTATCAGTAAGGGTCTAAACATTTCATCGATTGTTATTAAGGATGTAGCACTGTCTGATCATTTCTGTATTTTCTTTGATATATTGATCTTTCCTGCCATTGAAGCTAGATCTGTGTCTGTCAAGAAGAGATGCTTAAATGAGAACACTAGTGCACTATTTATGAAGGCTACATCTTTAACACCAAGCATATCTGCTGACTCTGTTGATTTTCTCCTTGATTCTTTTAACTCAAAAGTTAAGTGTAATTGATGATATTGCTCCTGTGAAAGTCAGGAAGAAGAGTGGCAGACAAAAAGCACCTTGGAGAAAGTCAACAGCAGTGCAAAATATGAAAAGACAATGCAGAAAAGCAGAGCGCATGTGGCAGAAGACAAAACTTGTAGTCCATTATAACATCTACAAAGACAGCATCCATGCTTTCAATATGGAACTAAGCAAAGCTAGGCAGACTTTTTTCTCAAATATTATAAACAGTAACTTACACAACACGCGCACTCTTTTTGCTACTGTAGAGAGACTGACAAATCCCCCAAGCCAGATTCCCAGTGAAATGCTCTCAGACAGCAAGTGCAGTGAGTTTGCTTCCTTCTTCTCTGAGAAAATCAATAATATCAGAAATGTGATCAGCTCATCCTTGAGTTGCGCTGGGGTCAGACAGATCAGACCGCAACCTGAGAAAATAGTTCCTATGTCTGATTTAGAAGAAATTGATGGCAACATTTTGAAAGATACCGTATAGCACCTTAAAACATCAACATGCGCTCTTGACGCACTTCCCACATCTTTCGTCAAAAGTGTGTTAAACGGTTTAGAAGCAGATCTCCTAGAAGTGGTAAATGCCTCAGTTCTCTCTGGGAGTTTTCCAAACTCCCTGAAAACTGCATTTGTGAAGCCCCTCCTGAAAAAGAGCAATCTGGATAAGACCATATTAAACAACTGTAGACCGATCTCAAATCTTCCTTTCATAGGCAAGATCATTGAAAAAGTTATCTTCAATCAGCTGAACAAATTCTTAAGCTCGAATGGATACTTTGACAATTTTCAATCTGGTTTCCGAATTGCATCATAGCACAGAGATCAGCACTCATAAAGATAATAAACGATATTCGCTTAAATACTGATTCAGGCAAATTATCAGTGCTGGTACTACTCGACCTCAGTGCTGCATTTGACACTGTCAATCAAAACATACTTCTTGACAGGCTGGAAAACTGGGTCGGGCTTTCTGGGATGGTCCTAAAATGGTTCAGGTCTACTTAGAAGGGAGAGGTTATTATGTGAGTATTGGAGATCATAAGTCTGAGTGGACACCCATGACATGCGGAGTCCCTCAAGGCTCAATTATTGCGCCACTCCTATTCAACCTGTACATGCTCCCAATGAGCCAAATAATGAGAAAGAACCAAATCGCTTACCACAGCTATGCAGACAACACACAGATCTACTTAGCCCTATCGCCTAACGACTACAGGGGTCAAACAACTAAAAATCAAGTCAGGAATCTGGGTGTTTCTCTAGAGTCAGACCTTAGTTTCAGTAGTCATGACAAAGCAATAACTAAATCAGCATACTATCACCTGAAAAATATTGCAAAAATTAGATGCTTTGTTTCCAGTCAAGACTTAGAGAAACTTGTGCATGCTTTCATCACCAGCAGGGTGGATTATTGTAATGGACTCCTCACTGGCCTTGCCAAAAAGACCATAAGACAGTTGCAGCTCATACAGAACGCTGAGCAGAACCAGAAAATATGAACATATCACACCAGTCTCCAAATACTACAGTATCTGAACCACAAGGCGTACTCAAAGAAGTGATCTTCCACTTGAAGATGTGACATTCAAACTCTTCTGTTTCTTTGGTTTGTAAAAAAAGTTTGTAAATAATACATTATTCACTTCTGCACATCGTTTTCCCATAACTGTTATTTTAATTTTTTCTGAAAATTTGCATTGTGATGCTTAATTAAGTGATGTAATATTCATAGTGTCGTTTTCAGTAATACAGGTATAACTGAAATGTTATATTAAAAAATGTATAAATATAGCTCTGCCATAGCATTTCACTGATCTTTATTATAATGTATTTTGTTCAAGAGATTATATATGCTGCTCTACTTTTTTAATTTACTCTTATGTATTTATTTTGCAATGTACACAAGATAGTATGTTAAAGTTTTCTTGATTTTAGAGTGTGTCTTAACATTTATATTTAATTATTTTTGCTTTTAATATACAATTTTGAATACTGAATAAAGCAGCTTTATAATAAACAATTAGTGTAATGCTAATATATTTCTAATGAGCCGAAATGCTATTGAAATGTTCTTGTACATTAAAATTAAGCTTCAAATATATTCTAACTGTAGTTTAAGAAATATGAAAGTATATTTTAAATGAACTGTAAAGAAATACACTATGTACTTTAAGTGTTTTTAGCACAATTTAATATATTATAATATATTGCAAATACCTTAAAATTGATCTTAAGCATATCTTGAAATACATTTAATATACTTGTGTTGTGAACTTTTTCTTTGTAGAAAAGTTAGAAGCTCAGACCAGGAGACGGTGGAAGTTTTCCAAGAAGAAGTTCTTTATTGCTTGTCGGTAGCTGCAGTCATTCCAACATCGTCTGACTTCTTGAGTCAAACATTGTAATATATATACATTATAAGAGGGAGGGATTAAATTGTGATGGTGGAAACTCATTTACAGGTTTAGGAACCTGTATTAAAAGAGAGAGGGAAAAAAATCTATTCAAACCTTGAGACTCCAGAACAGGAATGACTGGACTCTCTCTTGCTAAGACAAAAGCTCGCGAGAGTCTCCAAGAGTTTCACTAATATGTTGCATTTAACTTACAATAGAAAGAAAACCCGTCTGACAGCTGTATATAGAGACACAGAATAAGACAGGACTTTCGTGCTCCACAGCTGAATGCTAAATTCAATTTACAGAACTTTCTCAGTTTATATATGATAGTATTAGAAGTTAAATTAAACATTTGACAAAGTTGTATTACTTCAATTCCCTCTTTGGGAGTTCTAAATAACTCCCACACTATATACAAATTTAAACAATTAAAAATTCATTCTTACAACTTGTGATAGTTACAGGCACATAATGCGCTCTGTGTTTGCTTTTCTGTAATTGCATGTTGACACAGAAACAAAACATGCAATTAGGGTCCGTGAGTCTTTTCTGGTTGGAACTGTGATTTTCTCGTGATCAATCAAGTTTCTGAACCATGAAGAATTATCTTCCGTCATCTTGGTGTAATTTTGCTGAAAGATCAAGAATGTCTTGTTGGACCAACATGTTTGTGCACAAGTGAGTACTGGAATGCAGTCATCTTCGGATGTGACATGCACACTTTCTTTCCAGCAAACAAGGCATTTGTGACATATTCATCAGCTCTAAGAATATGTTGTTTCTGGAGTCCGGACTTTGTGCGATCTTCATGATGTGTAGTAGTAGGACAATCTTGATCATGTCGATGGATGACTGAAGGTTTCGTAGTCTCTGCGTTGTGTATTTTTTCTTTTTCTTTTCTTTATCCTTTTGTGATAGTTGTCTCGGAAGTGGGTCAAGTTGTTTCTTGACCTTTTCTTGTGGCTTCATACGCAGATGACGAGGTCAGTGCGTATGGGTCTCGGGAAGTCATCAGTGGTATCTGCACAGAGTAAGAAAGAAAACAAAAGACAGGAGAGCAGTATTTGTTCTAGGGTTGTACTTTTCTGAGTCTGCTCGACAGTAGAGCAGTATTGGTTCAAACACTAGGGTGGTAAATTTTCCGAGTCTGCTATTGTTGTTCCATCTTTCCCTATTTCTTAAACCTTTGACACCTAAGGAACAGTGAGGTAAGGATGGACTAGGATAGGGCCTATGAGGGAAGTCTTCACCCCAGGGTTAACCCTCGAAGCCTGTTGCGTTCGGTTCGTCCCGGGGCTCCTCACTGGTTCCGTGTCCTAATCTATCCCTGTTGGTGGGGGAACAACCTTACAGTGTGTACAATGAGTCCAGGTTTTCCTTCCCTGACACAATACTGCAGCGGCTGTAATCAACATCACTTGATGTGGCCCATGCCACTTTGGTTCTAATGATTTATTTCTGAATGACTTTATCATGACCCATTGACCTGGGATGATTGTGTGTCCACCTTCTGGTGGAGTCTGCCAACATGACTCAACTCTCCCTCTGGCACTCTGTACCGCCTTTGTTAGGTTTTCACAGTAAGCAATCAGGGCATCTGAGGCAATGTGTACATCAGCATTTCTAAGATCAATCACACCTGGCATCTGCATGGGGCGTCCAGTAATAATCTCATGAGGGCTCAGTCCTACTGTTCTGTTAGGTGATGCTCTCATACTACACAGTACTGCTGGCAATGCTTCAACCCATGGTACTCCCTCCTGATGCATTTTGCTTAGTCTGGTTTTGATTGTTCTGTTCGATCGTTCAACCTGTCCTGTTGCTTGTGGCCTGTATGGGCAGTGAAGGTTCCACTTAATCTGCAACATTCTAGACACTTCCTTGACTATCTGTCCTGTGAAGTGTGTACCTTGATCTGAGTCAATGCAATCTGGTAATCCCCATCTGGGAATGAAATCAGTGACAAGACATTTAGCAGTATGTGCAGCTGTAGCACGCCCTGTTGGATAAGCTTCTACCCATCTTGAGAACTTATCTATTACTACCAAAACATCAGTTTTTCCCTTACAACGAGGCAATGATATGTAATCAACTTGCAGGTGACGAAATGGTCCTGGTGGAGCTGGGGTATGTGCTGCTGGTGTAGTGGCTGCTGGTATATCATTATTTTTCTGACATGTAACACACCTCTTGCCAAATATGGCAGCAGTGATTCGGGAGCGACATACTTTCCCCCTTTGGTCCAGCAACCAGATGAATCCACTGTGGCTCCTTTGTCTAACCATGTCCATGCTTCATACAGAGGAACGTCTTTGTACAGATCAATTTTTGATTCAGGAGGCATTATTGTCTTCTGTGCTGCACTACCTGAACACACTTGTACAGTTGCATAGAAACAAGCCTGTTTAGCTGCTATATCAGCAAGAGCATTACCTTTAGCTTCCGTAGTATTAGTTGTGAGATGTGCTTTCACTTTGATCACAGCTAATTTCTTTGGAAGTTTCATGGAAAACATTAGATCTTTCACTAATTCAGCATGCTTAATGGGGGATCCAGCAGAAGTTAGAAACTCTCTGGTTTGCCAAATGACACCAAAATCATGAATTACCCCAAAAGCATATCTGCAATCTGTGTAGATATTAGCAACTGATTCTGAAGCTAGCGTGCATGCTCTTGTTAGGGCTACTAGTTCTGCAGCTTGAGCTGAAAAATGATCTGGAAGACGTCCTGAAGCTAACACTTCCGTGGTGGACGTTACTGCATAACCTGCTCGTCTGTTACCTTCAATTACTTGAGCTGAACCGTCAAAAACAACTCAAATTCTGAATTCTCTATGGCAGTTTCTTTTACCACACTCGTAGGTGTATATGTAAGCGTAACACAATCGTGAGTCATTTCTCCTTTATCCTCTAACAAATTCTCAGTCATTGCAGACATCATACATGAGGATGGGTTCGTGACAGGTGCACGCTGTAAGACAATATTCGGGGCTGTGAGAGTTGCTAACCAATTTCCCCAGCGAGAGGAAGTGACAGAAGTGACTTTTGCTTGATTCATTAATGCGGACACTGCGTGTGGACATCTTACGTTTACAGACTGTCCTAACACCATTCCTGATGAATCCTGAAGCGCTAGATGCACTGCCTGTACTGCTCTGAGGCATGGGCCCATACCTTGAGCTACTATGTCAAGTTTACCAGAATAGTAATGAATTGGGTGTAAACTGCCCCCATGATCTTGCATTAGACATGCAGTCATGAAGCTTATATGTTCATGGATATAAAGCACAAATGGTCTATCAGTTTGGGCAATTCCTAATGCTGGTGCTTGACATAGTGCTCTCTTCAAATCATTGAACGCTTTGAGGTGACATTCTTCCATACAAACATTATCAGAATCTTTACCATGGCCTTTCAACAAGTCATAGAGCGGCTGTGCAATTGAGGCATAGTCTTCAATCCAAGGTCTACAGTAACCTGCTGTTCCTAAAAATGATCGGAGTGTTTTAATGGTAGTAGGCGGGGGTATGGCTTTGACTGAAGCCGCTCGATCCTGTGTAATGGATCTGTTTCCTGCACCAATTGTTTGACCCAGAAATGTGACTTGCTTTTTAGCAATTTGAGCTTTGTGAAAGCTGCATTTGTGTCCTTTCTAATGCAAATAGTCCAACAATGATGCCAATTCAGTTTGATGTACCTCGTGATCTGTTGAGGCAATCAAAATATCATCGACATATTGGATCATAGTGGACTGTTTTACCGGACATTCTGGGTCACACAAATCACGTCTGACAGCCTGATGGTATATGGTTGGGGAGTTTTGAAATCCCTGTGGCAAACGTGTCCACTGGTATTGCTCATAGTCAACTGTGAAAGCTAACCATGGCTGGCTGTCAGAGTGCAAAGGTACAGAAAAGAATCCATTAGACATATCAATTACTGAAAAGATCTTACTCTCTAATGGTATGCCATTACAAATTGTGGAAGGATCTGCCACTAGAGGGGTGATTTTATTAATATTTTTATTGGCTACTCTGTAGTCTATTGTAAGTCTCCATGTCCCATTGGATTTCTTGATGGGCCATATGGGCGAGTTACAGGGACTATTGGTTTTAACTAGCACTCCCTGCATCAGCAACTTTTCTACAATAGGTTTGATCCCCTGTATAGCTTCCTTATTGATCGGATATTGTTTGGTGACCGGAGGTGGAGTCCCCGTCAATTTTATTAGTTCTACACCTGTCAACAAACCACAATCATCCTTATCTTTAGCCCAAATTGGATGATTCTGTAAGAAAGCATACTCTGGAGGGATTTACATTATTGGTAGAAACTTGTGCTGAGGAAATTTGAATGCTAGCAGATTCTGAGGACATGTCTAAAGTTAGATGTACCTGTCTCAGGAGATCCATGCCTAAAATTGCACCTGTGTTTAATGGAGCACATAGCAGTTTTGTAGTCAGAGTTTTAGGGCCAAAGTGTACCTCTATGGGCGGGGTTTCATACAAAACAGAATCTTCACCTACTACACCAGTTAAAGAAAGTTTGGTTTTCTTGTACGGTATGTCTAAACCTTTAGCCAATTTTGTATGAATTATTGTAATCTCTGCACCTGTATCAATCAAAAAATCAATTTCTTTCTCTTGTATGCTACCTTTCACAAAAATTCTTTTGTCATTATGATGGATTACAGGTGAAAGGTAGCTACTCACAGCCCCAACAATTAGTTTTTTTCCTGGTCTTTTTGTGCTCTTAGAAGAGCCTGAACTAGCTGTCCTAAAGTTTCAGTGGACACTTGCGGAACTATTTCAGGGTTGTATGCAGGCTGAGAAGGAGCAGAATTATGCATAGCATTTCTTTTTGTTTCTTGCAACTTCTTCCTACACTCTTTCTCCCAATGTCCTAATTTTACACAGTAGTGGCATTTGCCTTCTTTTTTAGACCACCTGTTTACTGGTGGCGTTGTGCTAAATGTAGCTGCTGCTACTCTCACTTTGGCTTTAACATCAGCATCTCTTTCCCATGCTGCCAAACTGTCTAAGTTACTTCTGAGAGTTCTGTTAGACCAAGCTATATCTAGGAATGGCAAAGCTCTTCTGTATTCAGCAACAAGACCATCTGACCAGATACGAATCAGTGGTCCTTTGTCATCAAGCACACTTTCAGAGTCATCCACTATTCCACTGTACGTTACAGCTGACTGACAAAACCTCTCAGTATATTCGCACACATTTTCATCTTTCTTTTGTACACAGCTAGTAATTCTAGACCAATCTATTTTGGGCCCTAAGATATTCTTTAGGATTTTCAAAACACCTTCTCTCATATCACTTCTACTGGCATGTTGTAGTTCAGAAGTCACGGCAGATTCAAAACTGTTGAATTCAGTTTCAGTTAAAATTTGTGACATTAACTGTGTGACCTCTGTTAAAGACATGTCATATAGACGCATTTTGCTGATTAATGTTCTTCTAAATTCAGAAAACTGTTTACGTGCTGAAGGTAGGCTCTGGGACAGTCACTCTATGTCTTTAGGTCCAAGTGCTTTTGCAACAGTTTGGATTTGGACAACAGAAGAGTTGGGAGGAACACTTTCAGTTCCCTCAATTCCCTGCGATCTCTTTCTAGCACCACACACATTTACTGAATTTACAGGCACATCAGTTACTGGGCGGAGAGCCGCATCTGTTTCAAAGAACACTCGTAAGTCAGGGTAAATGTTATCCAGCTGACTAACTTCTTCTACATCATTTTTTTCTATAGGTTTTTTGCGGTTCAATTTCTTAGTCAAAGAAGAAATTCTAGCACGTAGCTCTTTGTTCTCTTTTTCTAGTTCTGAGTTATGCTGAGACTGTTGTGTAGCTACTGCTAAACCAAATTCTCTGTGACAACAGATAATTGCTTCCACATTGTTCTTGCGAACACTTGCTCCTAGAACCTTTTTACACTCTTCTACAGACCAAATCTTATCTGGATGAATCTCATATTTCTGTGTAAGTTCTTGTCTAACTTTTTCAGTGACTATTAGATCCATCTGTTCTCCTAACAGTGTTTTAAATTCGCTATCTGACCACAAAGGAGTAGCAAGACCACCTTTTTCCGTTGTTGGAACCAGCCGAGCATTTTTTCTAACCATTTTGTGATGTTTCTTTATCACACAATCAAAAACACTAAAACTTCTCTGATCAACAGAGGGTACACTTGTTAACACAAATCAACTATTGTTAAACTTCCTTGTTACCAACACATCACAAACTATTGGCATGTTACGCTAATCTTCCCTAAAAGAAAAATGCAAAGGATCTTTCACCTTCTTAACTTTTAGAGGATAAAACAAACAAAAACACTAAATCTTCTCTGCTCAAAAGAGGCTACACTCGATAACACAGTTAACCTTCCTTGCCCAGAGCAAAGGGTAACACACAAAATATTAGCACGCTACGCTAATCTTCTCTAAAAGGAAATGTAAAGGATCTTTCACCTTCCTAACTTTTAGAGGATAAACACATCCCTGTTTGAACAGAGGTTCACCAATATTAACACGTAATGTTAACCTTCCCTAACTTTAGAGGATACCTTCTCTAGCAACGTAGAGGCTATACTTTCATCTTTAAAATAAACTTTTGAAGGGTAACTTTGTTAGCCAGACACTGCAGCTGTCTGATAACTGTTCTCTGACGGCGCAGAGGATTGTACTGGTCTTCAGTGGTTCTTTGAATAGATTGAAACTCACCAAATCGTTGTTTATACGGAAAGGATTCCGTCTGGAACTCAGTCAAAAAAAGTTTGTTCTTTGTTGAGCTTTTAAGTTTCAGGATTCAGTTCTGGAACTCAGTCTTTGTTGAGTGGAGATTTCAGTTCTGGAACTCAGTCTTTGTTGAGTGGAGATTTCAGTCCTGGATTCAGGTAAGATTCTCTCTGGAATGCAGTCAGATCTTTGAGCTTGAATTCCAATCTGGATTCAGGTGAAGTTAATTCTATCCGGCTCACGGCACCATCTGTAGTGAACTTTTTCCTTGTAGAAAAGTTAGAAGCTCAGACCAGGAGACGGAGGAAGTTTTCCAAGCAGAAGTTCTTTTATTGCTTGTCGCTGCAGTCACACCAACATCGTCTGACTTCTTGATTCAAACATTGTAATATATATACATTATAAGAGGAAGGGATTACATTGTGATGGTGGAAACTCATATACAGGTTTAGGAACCTGTATTAAAAGAGAGAGGGAAAAAAACCTATTCAAACCCTGAGACTCCAGAACAGGAATGACAGGACTCTCTCTTGCTAAGACAAAAGCTCGAGAGAGTCTCCAAGAGTTTCACTAACATGTTTCATTTAACTTACAATAGAAAGAAAATCCGTCTGACAGCTGTATATAGAGACACAGAATAAGACAGGACTTTCGTGCTCCACAGCTGAATGCTAAATTCAATTTACAGAACTTTCTCAGTTTATATATGATAGTATTAGAAGTTAAATTAAACATTTGACAAAGTTGTATTCCTTCACTTGACATTGTTTCAAAATAACACATTTAATACTCACTTAATATTGTATAAGTTAAATGTACAAGTATATCCAAAAAAATCACAATTTAAATATATTTCCTTTTCACCTGGGAGGTGAAGTTTGTGGCATAAACTCTTTAAAATGTGTCCAAGAGTTTTACACACTGGTCTATTATCGTAGGGACAACAACGTTACATTTTCAATCCCATAAACATGATGCTGAATAAAACCAACTGTGATTGGTTATCACTCAAACGGCCTCTGGGTGAACAGAAAATATTAACCTGGGGGCTATTACAGAAAGGTTATCTTACCAAACACACCCTGAACTTTTGTTTGATTAACCCAAACCTTGCTTACTAAAGGTATACTGGTTCCAAAAAACTCATCACGGAGTAAGTTCAGTTTACTGTATAAAATGTAGAGTATAAATGGGTAAATGGTAGTATATAGTGATGAGTGTTAAATACCTCACTTCTTTCTGGGACTTTTCCAAACTCCCTGAAAACTGCAGAAGTTAATCCCCTCCTTAAAAAAGTGCAATCTGGATAGCACCATGTTGAGTAACTACAGACCAATCTCAAATGTTCCTTTCATAGGCAAGATCATTGAAAAAGTTGTTTTCAATCAGCTGCACAAATTCTTAAGCTCGAATGGACACTTTGACAATTTTCAAGCTGGTTTCTGGCCGCATCACAGCACAGAGACAGCGCTCATAAAGATAATAAATTATATTAGTTTAAATACTGATACAGGCAGAACATCATTGCTGGTACTACTCGACCTCAGCATTCAACACTGTAAATCAAAACATACTTCTTGACAGGCTGGAAAACTGGGTCGGGCTTTCTGGGATGGTCCTTAAATTGTTCAGGTCATACTTAGAAGGGAGAGGTTATTATGTGAGTATAGGAGACCATAAGTCATAAGACCATAAGTAGACATCTATGACATGCGGAGTCCCTCAAGGCTCAATTCTTGCAACGCTTTTGTTCAACCTGTAAATGCTCCCACTAAGCCAAATAATAAAAAAGAAACTGCTTACCACAGCTATGCAGACGATACACGGTTCCCTTTCAGTCGCTCACGTTTGACGTAGTCTACGTGTCGACTGATTGGGATCACGCTTAGGGAGCCTGTCATCTTCGAGCGTTGGGTTACACTTTATTTCGAAAGTCACTTTAGAAATTCTACTAACTATAAGTAACTTTTCAACTACATGTCAACTAACTGTCATTAGAGTATTAGTAGAGTGTAGTAGACTGTCAGTAGCCTGTTAGGGTATGGTTAGGTGTTAGGGTTTGGGTTAGGAGAACAAGTTGACTTGTAGTTGCTAAGTTACTTATAGTCAGTAGAATGTCTGTTGGGGGACCAACAAAATAAAGTGTTAGCAGATATTAAGCAGACAGTCTACTAATACTCTAATGAGAGTTAGTTGACAAGTAGCTGCAACGTTACTTATAGTTAGTAGAATGTCTAAAGTGGACTATCGAAATAAAGTGTTACCAAAAATACAGAAGTGGATGCACACACCATTTGTCTTTCGCTTTGGAGCCGATCGGTCTTCACATCGATGTCTCTGAAGAGTGTTGACTATTTTTTAAAGAGCGAATGTTTCGGTGCTTCTTCTGGAAGTCTCTCCCGGTACTGGTGTTTCTACAGCGCGAGTACAGCAGTGGTTGCGAGCCTTCTGAGCTCTCAACTGCTGTTTTAAAAGCATTCCTTTTTGTTTTTGTTTGTCTGACGGTCGGTTGAGGGAGAAAAAAGTGAGTGCTTCACTGGTACAGGCTGCACCATTCCTGTCAGTGTTGCCGCGATCATTCCCCTGTGTGCTCAGGCACTGGTGAGTGTCCCAATCTTCCTGAAAGAGCAACTTGGGTGTCATTCCACCTGTGCGTTTCTGTATGCAGTTGTTCCCTGTCCCCCTCTGACGGTCACAATAGTTGTATCACGTGTTTGGGCTAACAGCACGGTGAAGCAGCTTTTGTGGATAGTTCATGTTCCCATTGCGGGAACATGACTATCGCGGTGTTGAGATCGAGACTCCCCTTCGTCCACGAAGGTGGAGGCCCCATTACAACGCCCCACCCCAGGGTGCCGTGTGGGATGGGTGATCGGAGGATTATAGTGATGGCTTCCCCGCCCGGTAACCAATCCCTGTGGGCCCCTCACTCCTCTATCACACCCCAGCCGGTGGAGCTCCCTGTTGAGTGCGCTGGTCCCTCTGTAATGGACCGACCAGCCGCTTCATTCAGGGCCCCTCCAGAGGAAAGTTTGCCGATTGCAGCATCGGAGGGTGAACTGACCTCTGGAAATGATGACTCAGCTGTGTTATCTCCCTATGGGAGTGTAACGTTGCCCGAGCCAGATGCAGAAATGTCAGCTATGCTAAAATGGGCCGCCGAGACTGTCGGGCTCGAGTGGAATCCTCCACCGTACAAAGCCTGTGGACAAGGCACTTAAACGGGACCAGGTGGTGAGACTGCAAGCACTGCCCGGGGGGAGGCAGACCCAGCCCTGGGTTTTTTTTCTGTTTCTTACGCTCCTTGCGGAACGCAAAGCCTCAGGACATCAGACCAGCTCTTGTCTGTTACCGGGACCAGCAGAAGGGAAGGATGTTTCCAAGCAGAGGTTGGCCCACTGGATAGTGGTTGCCATAATCTTGGTGTGTTAATCCAAGGTGCACCATGGGTGGTGAGGCTCTCCAAAGAGTGAGTGTAGCTCCTTCCTGGGCGTTGACACAGGGTGCCTCACTGAAAGATGTTTTTAGAGCTGCGGGCTGGGCGACACCTAACACGTTCACTAGAAATATAGCCTATATGTTGAGCCGGTTGCTTCCCGTGGGCTCCCTTCACATGAAGCCAGTTTCACCGTAAGCCCAGTTTGAAGTGTTTGCTTGCTGCGCCATTCCCCTCCTATGGACTGGATACGGGTGCCATTCTTGTTCCAGTAGAGTTCGTCTTTAGCCGAACCCTGTTGAGTTCCTCCACACCCTTCGGCAAAGGATGTGGCGGAGCGTCCAACGCCAGGCCTAACACTCGTATGCACTGGTGGAACCTGTGTTAGACTGGGTCCCATATGTTGTGATCCCTACTGCGATCCCATATGTTAATTTTTCCACGGTACGGCTCCCTGCGACGAGCCCGTGTGTTTCCCTTGGCAGAGCCCGCTCTGATGTCACTCACCGGATGAGTCTCCCCCTGTTATAGGGTGGAGCCACCTCAGTGACTTTCCATATGTTGTACTGCCCGGTAAAAAGCCCAATCCAAATGTGTATCCTGTATACCTGTATACCTGTATACCTCCCTACAAACAGGATGTGGCCTCCGCAGCATCTTCCTTTCCTCTGAAAGGGCACGCTTTCCCAGTGTTATCATGTCTGATTGAATGGGTCTTGCGGAACAGCTGTGACTTCCATGGCCTAAGTTCCCTCCTTCAGAAAACGAGGGTTACATAGGTAACCGAGACGATCTACTTAGCCCTATCTCCTAACGACTACAGCCCCATTGACTCCCTGTGCCAATGCATTGGTTAAGTTAACAGATGGATGTGCCAAAACTTTCTTCAGTTAAACAAGACAAAACTGAAGTCATTGCGTTTGGAAACATACCTTGATGCTAGGGGTCAAAGTCAGGAATCTTGGTGATTTTGAGTCAGACTTTAGTTTCAGTAGTCATGTCAAAGCAATAACTAAATCAGCATACTATCATCTTAAAAATATTGCATTCATTAGATGCTTTGTTTCCAGACAAGACTTAAAGAAATTTGTTCATGCTTTCATCACCAGCAGGGTGGATTATTGTAACGGACTCCTCCTTGTACCCAACCAAAAAAAAAAAAAAAAACACAGTTGCAGCTCATAGAGAATGCTGCTGACAGGACTCTGAGCTAAACCAGAAAATATGAACATATCATACCAGTCCTCAGGTATTTACACTGGTTCCCAGTTACAAATGTTAAAGTATCATTACTTGTTTATAACTCAATGGCCTAAGACCAAAATACATTGGAGATATGCTCACTGAATATAAACCCAACAGATCACTCGAATCATTAGGATCACATCAGCTAGAAATACCAAGGGTTCACTCTAAGCATGGTGAGTCTGCTTTTAGCTATTATGCCAGCCGCAGCTGAAACCAGCTTCCAGAGGAGATCAGATGTGCTCCTACAGTAGTCACATTCAAATCCAGATTCAAAACTCATCTATATATCTGTGCATTTACTGAATGAGCACTCTGCCACTGTATGTCTGACTGTTTGCTCTGTATTTTAGTTTTGTATCCTCCTTTTTTTCTAAACTGTTTTAATTTAAACGTCAAACGATCTTTGCTGTGTTGTCAAAAGCTCTCATATTCTTAGATACACTGTTATTTTGCCAAAGTTAGTGAAAAAAGTGGAAAATGAAGAGTATATTTAGCAGGTGAAGCAATACAATCTTTCTTTGTCAGTCATTTAAATAATGTCCTGCTCATTTTAGATTGATGGCCCCTGATTTTGCCATGCCAACTCCATCATCTCTATCTCTCAGCTTGTGACAGTTTATTTCGTCCTATTCTTTGATGTTATCTTACTGGTTCATTTACTGCATTACAGCATAGTATTCGTACCTGGGTATTACTCCATTGCAAAAAAAGTGAAATAATATATTAGGGTAATATGTGAGATGCATCACTGTCACCTCTATTAAGGGCAGAATCTTTCTCAAGCAGTATCACATATAGAACCTCATAAGTGACTGATTTAGAACGCTGGGACAGCAACCTAGTGCAACCCAAAGAGTGTTCTGCTATAAACTGACATATTCCTTGGTTTACCTGCCGTTTTGGGTTGATTTTTTTTTTTTACTTGCACGTTCCAATGCATGTGTTTCTTTGTATTATTCCTGCTGTCATGATTCTGTCCTTGAGTTCTCTAGTTCTGACACAGGATCATGGCAGACCCATGTTTGTGTACAACACATGGTCTTTGGTTTGGGCCATGTGCTTGTGTGTCTCGTTACTTAACCCCGCCCCCTTGTTTTCCTCGTTTGTCATGATTGTCTAGTTAGTCACCTGTTCCCTTTATTGGTTCTCCTATTTAATCTCCTTGTGTTTGCTGTCTCGTGTTGGTTCATTGTGACCCTTACCTCTGTGTGATCATTGTGAGTTTTTGAGACCTTGTGATATCCTGTTCCAGAGTATTGTCTAGTTATTGTTAGTCACAGTCTAGTTTATTCTCTTCGTGTCCTGTCTACGTTTTGCCCCCTCGTGGGTTTTGTTTTCTCTGTTTTTGTAAATAAACTATTTGTTATACATCCTGTTTGCGCTTGGGTTCATCTGTATTGATCGTGACACCTGCATCCAGTTTTTCCAAAAAAAAGAAAAAGAAAAAAAAAGAAATTAATTTCATATACATTACAGGCTTACCGCTTTTCTCACAGTGCCTGAAACGTTTTGATAAAGAACCTTGTCTCTATAAACCCCTCCTTCTCAGAACTTTACTCTTCTCTGATTGGTCAGATGGCCCAGTCTGTTCTGATTGGCCGACCGCTTACAACGCTCTTCCTCAGAGCATTTTGGATTGAATTTTCAACTCACAAGTCCAAATGCATGTGTTTCTTTGCACACAGTAAAGACTGATAATGCGAAACATGTTTCCACCAAAAAGATTGGGGTGAGTGGTACAAAATATTTTGACAAACTTTTACTATATCTTGAACAGTAGAGTGATCTATTCCATTGAAACAGCCTAGTCCAATCCATTTTACTCCATTTTAATGACCCTGTTGTGCTTCTTTTTGCATTCTATCTTTGATTCCTTCAGATCATGTCTGATCTTGCCTTGGGCATGTGAGTCAGGACCACTACTGCTACAAAGTTCAACATAACACAGTAACAGTTCATTTAGAGTCAAAGATGATACAAAGTAAATATTTGCGACTAGTCAGATTCAGTAACCAGTCACATTGATTCAGTAGGAGGTTTCTCTGAATACGTGATACAGACAATATGCACCAGAGTGTTTTATGGAGCAGTGTGGAGACTATTTTTCTCTCCATTTTTATTTCCTACCTTTTCTGTGGTGTAAGTGAATGGAACCTAGTTTTGTCAAAAAACTTAAACTCACCGTTTACTCACTTTCATGCTGTGTCACACCTGTTGCTCTTATATGTTTCTTAAACATATTCAATGAAACTTTTTTCTTATAATATAACTTTTTTCTTATAATATAAATTACAGCCTTACCTCTTTTCTCACATTGTATTAAACATTTTGATAATAATTTGTTCTCTATAAACCCCTCCTTCCCAGGACCTTACTCTGCTATGATTCGTCAGATGGCCCAGTCTGTTGTGATCGATTTACCACTTACTGTGCATGTCAGAAACAAAACATCCACTAGTATATCTGAATTTCAGCTCTTCCTCAATACATGATACAAAGTGATACGAACAGTAATGATGATGTTGGTTTTGCAATACCGAATTTGCTTTTTCTGTGCAAAGAACATTTACCAAACTCTCCTCAGCTAAGACTACAGTGTTTGAGGGCGGGTCAAAGTAGACGTGGTTCACAGACAGCCAATGAAGACCATAGATGGACTTTATAATTCAAGTTGGAAATTAAAGTGCAATTACTGACGACTCATTTGAGTTTAAATATGGTTATAGTTTGTAGTTGAGAGCAGTGGCGTAGCCACGAGGGGGCCTGGGTGGGAGGAGGAGAAAGATGAGCGAGAAGGAGAAAATGTGCCATCTACATCTTCAGCTTACTATGAGGCGACAGCGAGTGAAGCGGCACCTGAGGCTTCTTAGGAGACAGAAACGCTGATCAGCGATCACTATTTAGTCTCTCTGTTTTCACCCTGACTTTGTCAGAGCGTTGCGGATGTTCCTGTGTGTTCCTGCCTGTCTCTCGCTGTGTTCCTGCCGGTCTTCTGTTCCTGTGTCGTCGTTGTCGTCCAGCACTCAGTCTTCCCCGCTACCTACTTCCTGGTTCTGTTTTTTTGCATTCATTGTCATCTACCTGGATTACTCTTCACCATTGTCTTCTGCCTTCAGTCTTCACCATCTGGACGGGCTGTCCCAGCGTCCCTGTGTTGCCAAGTGCACATCATCCCTGGACATTATCACCATATTGCTCCCTGTCACCATCCATATCAGAATAAATATGTGATCAGGGGGGCGTGGTTTTGCGGAGTCTGCAGCGAGAGAGTGAGGGAGGAGCCGAGCGGTAAGTAAGTGGGTCAAGTGCAAAATGACGAACACCTGTCTCTGATTGCAGTAATTGGCGTGGGGAGACCGCATATAAGCTGGCTGGTGCAAGAGAGCGAGAGAGAGAAGGACTTGGGGACTCGTACAAACACTCACGACCTGCTGGCTGACAAGTGGACTGAGGTGCACATCAGAAAGAGTTTTATGAATGGACTGAGTTTACACATCGGGAAGAGTTTGATAAAAGTGAACTGAGAGCTGAGTCCAGTGGGAAAGAGTATCTTTACATTGTGCTGTAGTTTTAATACGGTGAAAGCGCATGTGGCGCACCTTTTCTTTGTTTTGTTTTTTTTATTAATAAATTGTACGAGTCCCCGTTACGCCGACCCTTGTCTTCTTTCATCCCACACAAAGAACCTTCGTTACACTGGTGCCGAAACCCGGGATGGAAGAAGAAGCCGCCGCCAGACAGCCTCCGTCCCCGTTTGTGGATGTCATCCATGCGCTCGCGGGTCTACACCAAGAACAACATCGTGCCCTGCTGGCCGTGAAGGAGGAACAGGAGCGCCGGTTCGAGGCGCTCCTCCGAGCCCAGCAGGAGGACCGCGAGCTGTTCCGGAGCTGGATGGACCGGGAGGAACGGGCCAGACCATCAACCCCAGCTTCAGCCTCGGCCCAGACCATCCCCCTGCACAAAATGTGTCCGCAGGATGACCCGGAAGCCTTCCTCGACCTCTTTGAGAGGAGGGCCGAGGCCTGGGGCTGGCCGCCCGGGGGCTGGCCAGTGCTGTTGATCCCGCTGTTGTCCGGAGAGGCACAGATCGCCGCACAACAGCTGCCAGTCCCGAACCTCCTGTCTATCGAGACCTCAAGCGCGCCATCTTACAGCGGGTCGGCCGGACCCCTGAGCAAAGCAGACAGCGCTTCCGGACCTTGAGCTCGGGGAGTCTGGTCGGCCCTTCGTCTTCGCGCAACAGCTCCGGGACGCGTGCAGCAAATGGCTGATGGCCGAGGAACGTGACGTCGAGGCAATCATCGACCAGGTGGTACTGGAGCAGTTCGTGGCGTGGCTCCCCCGGAGGACCGCGCAGTGGGTACAGTGCCACTGCCCGACGTCGCTGAACCAGGCCATCTAGTTGGCGGAGGACCAGATGGTGGCGTGCCCAGGGGTCGGCGAACCCCTTCCAGCAGCTTCTCTCTCTCTCTCTCTCTCTCTCTCTCTCTCTCTCTCTCTCTCTCTTCCCCCTCCCTCTGTTTCTTCTCGCCTTGTCCCTCTCCCTAGGTCCCGTGGAAACCTCCCTCCTAGACCGGCGCCCTGTTGGAGGACCGGCACCGGAGCCGAGCCTGTCCCTGCACCCAGAGCGCCGCCTAGGGGAACAACCTCCCCGTCCGGTCTCCCTCCGCTACCGGCACCCGCCCTCTCCCCACGCCAACCACTTGACCCGCTTCCCGCCACTGGAGTGGCGGGAAGGACTGGGCCGACCTGTTGGCCTTTCGGGGACCCTGGTCATTTTATCGATCAGTGTCCAGTGATGGAGGTGGGGACTCTGATCAGGGTCCCTGACACACCGCAGGCCGCCCCAGATCGAGCTGGGTTGTACCAAATACCGGTGAGGATAAAGGGGGGTACTTTTCAGGCTTTGGTGGATTCAGGCTGTAACCAAACCTCCATCCATCAAAATCTGTTTCAACCTGAGGCATTGGATAATAGCATGGTTAAGGTGAGGTGTGTGCACGGGGAAGTGGTGGATTATCCCTTAATGCCGGTCACGATCCAATTCAGGGGCCAAAAGCATAGGGTGGAGGCAGCCGTAAGTCAGCACCTCCGACACCCGCTAATTTTGGGGACCGATTGGCCGGGATTTAAAGTTTTATTGGGACATTTATGTGCGGGTGTTTCTGGGCTTAAAAGGAAGCGGGGGAGGAGAGCGGTCGCTCAGGTGGGAGAGGCTGTACCGGGACCATCGGAACCTGCACCAGAGGATCGGAACGCTATTGAAAGACAAGATCTTTCTGAGCGTGATGACTTTCCTCTGGAGCAGTCCCGAGATGAAACGCTTAAAAATGCCTTTGATCAGGTCCGCACGATCGACAGGCAGCCTCTCCACCCGACCGGCCTCTTTCATATCTTTCATATCCTTATTTTGCAATAATAAAAGATAAGTTGTATCGGGTAACCCAGGACGCCCAGACAAAACAAGATACAACACAGTTATTAGTTCCGAAGAGCCGTCGGGAAATCCTTTTCCAGGCGGCTCATTGTAATCCGATGGCTGGGCATTTAGGGCAGACAGCAACACTAAATTGTCTAATGAACCGTTTTTTTTGGCCGGGCATTCACGAGAACGTGGGCAAGTGGTGCACGTCTTGTCGCGAATGTCAGTTGGTAAACCCACCGGCCAACCCAAAAGCACCATTGTGCCCCCTTCCCTTAGTGGAGGTCCCCTTCGAGAGAATTGGCATGGACCTCATCGGGCCATTAGAACGATCCGCACGAGGGCATCGCTTTGCATTAGTCCTAGTGGATTATGCAACGCAGTGCCCGCTTCGCAATATTTCCGCCAAGAGCGTAGCAAGCACACTGTTTCAATTAATCTCCCGGGTGGGAATCCCAAAGGAGGTTCTCACCGACCAAGTCACGGCGTTTATTTCACGTACTATTCGCGAACTTTACGAATTATTGGGCATTAAATCGGTTCGCACCAGCGTCTATCACCCACAAACAGACGGACTGATCGAACGCTTTAATCGCACGTTGAAGTCAATGATTCGGAAGTTCGTACAGGAAGACGCCAAAAATTGGGATAAGTGGCTAGAACCCCTCTTGTTCGCTGTACGCGAGGTCCCCCAAGCCTCCACGGGGTTTTCCCCCTTCGAGCTTCTTTATGGGCGTCAGCCCCGCGGGGTGCTGGACGTGCTTAGAGAAACTTGGGAGGACGGACCTTCGAAAACCAAAAATGAAATTCAATATGTCATGGACCTGAGAGCAAAACTCCACACTTTGGGGCGGCTTTCTATGGAGAATTTGTTACAGGCCCAGGACAAACAAAGTCGGCTATACAACAGGGGGGCTAGACTACGCGAATTTGCACCGGGAGATAAAGTACTTGTATTACTCCCCACGTCCAGTTCGAAATTACTCGCGAAGTGGCAAGGACCCTTTGAGGTCACACGGCGAGTTGGGGATCTCAACTATGAAGTCATTCGTACAGATAGGGGAGGGACACATCAGGTTTACCACCTCAATCTCCTTAAAAAATGGAGCGAGGCGGAGTCAGTGATGTTGGCAATGGTAGTGAGTGGGGAGGAGGATCTTGGTCCAGAGGCGAATTCAAAGTCTCAATCACTCGCTCTGGCCACTGGTGGAGACCACCTCTCGCCGTTCCAAATCACTGATATACGTAATTTACAAACGGAGTTTGCTGATGTGTTCTCGCCCCTGCCCGGCCGAACCGATCTCATTCAGCACGACGTTGAGACAGAGCCGGGTGTAGTAGTGCGCAGCCGGCCATATCGCTTACCTGAACATAAAAAGAAAGTAGTTCAGGAAGAATTGAAGGCTATGCTGGACATGGGGGTAATAGAAGAATCCAACAGTGACTGGGCAAGCCCGATAGTTTTGGTACCATAACCTGACGGCTCGGTCCGGTTCTGTGTGGATTATCGCAAGGTGAATGCTGTGTCGAAATTCGACGCATATCCAATGCCTCGGGTTGACGAGTTGCTTGATCGGCTCGGCACCGCTCGATTTTATTCGACACTGGATTTAACGAAGGGATATTGGCAGATCCCCTTAACTCCAATGTCTAAAGAAAAAACTGCCTTCACAATGCCGTTTGGATTACACCAATTTGTCACTCTTCCTTTCGGCTTGTTCGGGGCTCCGGCAACCTTTCAGCGCCTGATGGACAGAATTCTCCGGCCGCATGCTGCATATGCCGCTGCGTACTTGGATGATATTATCATCTATAGTAATGATTGGCAGCGTCATATGCAGCATTTGCGGGCTGTCCTCGGGGCGCTGCGAGGAGCTGGGCTCACGGCCAACCCAAAGAAATGTGCGATTGGGCGTGTGGAGGTTAGGTATCTGGGCTTCCACTTGGGTCATGGACAGGTGCGTCCCCAAATTGATAAGACTGCAGCAGTTGCGACCTGTCCGAGACCTAAGACCAAAAAGGAGGTTAGACAGTTCCTGGGGCTAGCGGGATACTCCAGAAGGTTTGTGCCTAATTATTCGGACCTCGCTAGCCCGGCTGACTGATCTAACTAAAAAGGATGCACCAGATACCGTCCAGTGGACGGAGCGATGTCAGCAGGCCTTTACCCAGATAAAGGCTGCTCTCTGTGGCGGACCGCTCTTACAGGCTCCTAACTTTTCTCTCCCTTTTATTCTGCAGACGGACGCGTCGGACAGGGGGATGGGTGCAGTCCTGTCCCAGGAGATAGAGGATGAAGAGCGGCCGGTGCTGTACATTAGTCGTAAGCTCTCTAAGAGAGAGACTAAGTACAGCACCATTGAGAAGAAATTTCTTGCCATCAGATGGGCCGTTCTCACCCTCCGCTATTATCTCTTGGGACGGGAATTCACCCTCTGTTCGGACCATGCTCCCCTCCAATGGCTCCACTGCATGAAAGATACCAACGCGCGGATCACCCGTTGGTATCTGGCGTTACAATCTTTTAAGTTTCAGGTGATCCACAGGCCGGGGGCGCAGATGGCTGTGGCTGACTCCCTCTCCAGGAGAAGGGTGGGGGGGGGGGCTGTAGGCCGGATGGCTCCCCGGCCTGAGTCGGGCGGTGGGTGTATGTGATGAGAGGGGCGTGGTTTTGCAGAGTCTGCAGCGAGAGAGTGAGGGAGGAGCCGAGCGGTAAGTAAGTGGGTCAAGTGCAAAATGACGAACACCTGTCTCTGATTGCAGTAATTGGCGTTGGGAGACCGCATATAAGCTGGCTGGTGCAAGAGAGCGAGAGAGAGAAGGACTGAGGGACTCGTACAAACACTCACGACCTGCGGGCTGACAAGTGGACTGAGGTGTACATCGGAAAGAGTTTTATGGATGGACTGAGTTTACACATCGGGAAGAGTTTGATAAAAGTGATCTGAGAGCTGACTCCAGTGGGAAAGAGTGTCTTTACATTGTGCTGTAGTTTTACTACGGTGAACGCGCATGTGGCGCACCTTTTCTTTGTTTTTGTTTTTTTATTAATAAATAGTACGAGTCCCTGTTACGCCGACCCTTGTCTTCTTTCATCCCACACAAAGAACCTTCGTTACAAAATACTTTTACTTGCAATTGAACCTTCTTTGTAATTTCATCACACTTACAAAGATCGGCACAATGCCCAATGACTTGTCTGCGATTGATGAACCGCCTTCACAACCAGTGATGACCACAATTCCTTACCCTGAGTTTGCATATAGTTCAACAAATAATGCTGTGTTTTGCAAAGCATGTCGGCATTTTCCCGATTCATGCGCAGAAAAAGCATTCATCTGCGATGGACTCACAGACTGGAAACACCTCCGCAGGTCATGCATCAGATACCAAGCCAGCAAATCTCATTCCCTTTCCATTTGTAAATATGAGGCATGTAAATGTGGCAATACGACCAGATTGATTTATGCAGCTCACCCCTAATAACTTACTCCGACTACGCCACCCTGGGGGGCGCCAGGGAAACAACTCTCAAGAAAGACACACAGGTAAGCGCTACCAGTTGGACAGATAGATAACTGGAGACGTGAGGGGCAATACAAAAATACTTTATTCAAAATTGATCCACATTCATAAAACTCACACCGTAACAAAATACTTCCTCCGAGCCAAGGTTGGCGGGAACAGGGCAGGCCGGCTGCAATTCCAGAGGTGGTCTAAACCGACCTCAACTCACAGCAAATCAAACCAGCACACCCACACCATAAGGACGCTTCGTCAGCACCCGAGAAACACCACCAGCCCACGGTGTCGCACACCACTCAAGTGAAGCGGCTAGCCTCCCCCGTTCCACACCAAATCCTCACTGGCTCCTGGAGAGAAAAGAAAGGGACTCGCATTAACAATCACAGAAAATCACAAAAACATGATATGAACCACCAAATATGGCAGCTATAATACTGCAACCCCCGACCGGTACCTTCTGCTGCTAGGGCTGACAATCAGCGACTAGTAGCACCAAACGAACAGGACCGGGGATGCAGGAGAAACAACACTCACAAACTGAAATTATGGGATACAAACATGAGAAATGCCCTGCAGTAATCAGGCAAGACCGAATTTCCCACAGAATTTCCCACAAAATAAACCCACTGTTAGACAAAACAAAATTCACAAGAAACAATAAAAACCAACCCGGCAAAACAAACAAACAAAAAAAAACTATACATGCAAACAAAACCAAATAACCCTGGTAGGCAACCAGGCGTTAATCCAGCAACATAAATACACTGATCAAAAGTAAACCAATTAAACAAAGGAGACGTTGCCGGGAAGCAAAACAGCAGCGGCGTCACGTGCAGCATTCCCCACTCTGGCTAGAGAAACCATTGACCTTCTCCATTGACCTTCAATAACGAGACACCAGTGAATCTAAATGTCCCGAACCCCGAATGTGAACAAGGGAGAGGTGACTTACGGTTTAGATTGAATCACGATCAAACGCGGCGCCGTACGGTTACTCACAACCCGTGCTGCGGATCCGATTACTGGCCAGTGTTCACCCGCATCTGCCAGCGCGTTCTTACTGCTAAACGTGACATAATAATTACCCCCAACACCCACGCTAGAACTTTGGAAGTATATATCAACATACCTGAAAGTAATTTCGTCAGGATCTTAGTACAATGCCATCGCCACCAGCCCGCTATAAATAAACTGAAAATAAAGCACATCACTAAAGTAATCCGTGTATCCACAGCGCCAGAAAGTATGTCAACATACCTTAACGGTGAGCGAGAACCGAAACGCCAGGAAGGGAAGAACCCAGAACTACGAGGACCCGTACCCCTGTCAAAATACAAGTCCTTAAATATTCCGGCCACTTCCATCTTATTGGAGTATCAAGGCCCTGCTCAACAAGGACCAATCAGCCGGCCAAATCACTTATCCGGCCACATAAAGCAACCCGTAAAACCCAGGGTACTGTTTTAAACCAGCTCTTTCGGGGTGATAGCACGTTTGTGGAGAAAAACCGTGAACACGTGAAAGTGGTCATTGACATTGTTATGTTCTGTGCAAAACAAGGCATTGCTTTACGTGGCCACAGGGAAAATGAAGAGGCCTTAAATAAGGGCAATTTTCTGGAACTGTTTAGTTTAATTGCCAAGCATGACCCAAACTTGCAAAATCGTCTCCAGGAAATACCAAAAAACGGCAGACTAATGAGTACAGAAATTCAGAACGAGTTACTTGAATGTGCAGCCTCACTACTTCTACGAAAGATCAAATCTGAGTTGCATGAGACACCATATACCTACTACGCAATTATGGCTGATGAATGCAAGGACATTTCAAAACGCGAGCTGGTGGCAGTGTGTGTAAGATACGTTCATGCATCCAAAGTTAAAGAGAGAGCGGTTGGATTCGTTGAAACGGGAGATATGAGTGCTAATGGGATTTCTTCTAAGATTTTGCAAGTCATTGAACCATTACAGTTGGATCCATCTCTTTGCATTGGCTTTGATGGGGCTTCTGTTATGTCCGGTAACAAGGGTGGTGTGCACTTGATTGTAAAGCGTACTTTTCCAAATGCCTTTTATGTGCATTGCAGCTCGCACAGGCTGAATTTAGTTCTCTGCACTGCAACAAATGTATCTGTCCATGTCAATACTTTTTTTGATACTGTGAACTCTTTGCACACTTTCATGACTGGTGTGCACAGGCATGCCCATTTTTTTGAGATCCAGAAGGAGCTTTATCATCACAGAAGGTGTCTTGAACTTGAACAATCTACAGATACAAGGTGGAGCTCGAAATCTGGCTCCATCAGCAAAGTACTGACGTTATTTTATGTCATTTTAGAAACGCTGGCGGAGTTCTCCGAAACAAGTGGCAAAACGAAACTGGATTTTTTTTTATTTCTGCTGGCGACATTTGGGAAATTATTTGATACCAGTGACGTTGCTACCAGGGCTTTACAGAGCTGCACAATATCAGTCACCGACTGCCTGTCGCTGATCAAAAATCTAAGGGATATGTATGTACAATTCCGAGAAAATGTGCAAAATGATTTCGACAAAGTTTTAAAGTTGACTGATGAACTGATGGAAAAGAATTCAATTTCCAACTGGGATGTCACCAGCACCAGAGTAAGATTGCTACCGGCCCCACTGAAAGAGTCTCAAAACCACAGCCATAAAGGAGAATGCTGATATCAACAAACTATGGGTTGATATTTTAGACCGACAAATCACTGAACTGAACAGT
Source organism: Siphateles boraxobius (assembly GCF_051911475.1). Lineage (NCBI taxonomy): Eukaryota > Metazoa > Chordata > Actinopteri > Cypriniformes > Leuciscidae > Siphateles > Siphateles boraxobius. The sequence continues at coordinate 1,075,809 of NW_027508722.1, read as the reverse complement.
CGCATTCAAGAGGATCAATGCGTGCAGCAGCTGCGTGTTTGCCCGGCTCTGATTTTTTTTCCAAAAGGCGAGCTACTGAGGATGCCCTGCGAACACTATGGCATTTCATTTGAAGACGCCGAACTACACATTTTCTTTCAACTTCTGTGCAGGAAAATAAACGATGGCCACTCTTTCTCTTCCCTCATGGAGGGTTTGGACACCTGCCCTCTGATGTCTTCCCAAACATAAGTAGACTCTTAAAGATAATGGTCACACTCCCAAAGACTTTTTGTTGTGTCGAAAGACTTTTCTCAACAGTAGGAAGAGTCAAATGATCTTTGAGATCACACATGACAACTTTGTGTTTAAATAATCTTTCACTGCTGTCTTTTGAACGGGAACTGTTGGATTCTTTGGACTATGATGACATCATTGACATATTTAATAATCACCCCGTAGACTCTGCCTTGTCATGTAAAAGGTAATCCCATGGTTTGATTAGCCACTGAGCTATTTTTTTGTTTTGCTGCTAAAAACAGTGAAGTAAAAATGCTGTAATTTTATGCTGTATATTTGCTTTTAAATCTTTCCATCCTGTTTTTTGAACGTGAATTGGTGGATTCTCTGGACTGAGTATGATGACATCATTGACACTTTATAATTGCCCTTTTAGACTCATGTAAAAGGTAATAAACAACCTTTTTTTGTAGGCTCTTATGTCTGTTCTTCTGAAACGGTGAAGTAAATATGCTGTTTTAAATGTGTGCAGGTGTTAGGGTGTTTTATTTATAGGTGTTAAGCTTATAAGTGAATACATATATAAAATTCTGGCTATATATATATATATATATATATATATATATATATATATATATAATGTATGTTGCCCCCTCATTTAAAGACGGGACCCCATCCCAAAAGTAAAATTCTCCCCCTGGTTGAGAGTAATACAGTGATACATTGCACCTATTTTTCTGAAGTATTATTTTGCAATTAGTGATTATTTGCTTGTTGGATTCTCTTGTGAAATCTTATTGTAAATTGGAGTATCCTTCAATTTACAATGGTTTGTCAATGGCCACAAACTGATGAATCATACAAATGCAATTTCTCAGATTCCCATCCGTGCCTGCCATGTGCCAACTAATGAAGTTTAAAAACATTTATTTTCAATACGTTAATATTTCACACCATTCTACAGTGGCCAGTACAATCTTTTTGCATCTTTTTGAGACATTGTTCATGCACTTTTTATTCTTTTCCATTGTTGTTATTGCTTTTTGATTTGTTTTTCAATAATCACTTCAATCACATTGCTTTCCATGATGTGATTGTCTGTGAGAAAATGCAGCCCAACCTTCTTTGCCTCAGAGAGGTGAAAATATGTATCAGAGTATTCTCATCTGAAAATAGAATCACACTCCTTCGGATCTCTGTATTTTTTGACACTTCCAAAGGAAAGAAAAGCAAGGTAATTTGTTCATCATGTGCAAAGTGAACACTACTGTATGTCTGTGTATCGGGACAAGGATAATGTTTCATTTTTCACAATGACTTACTGCTTATTAATTCGTAAGACTTTAAAGATAGTGGCTTAAAATGTAAAAGTTTTAACCTTGTAGGTCTGCAGTACAGTTGATTTCTAATATGTTAAACAAATGATTTTATTGGTATTGCACTTTTTTATTGAAGATCCTCAAAGGAAATTTTTCATTCTCTCTCGCCACTCTGTCTGTTTATTTTATGATAAGGACAAGTTACTGTACAGGTTTGGTTGAGCTTCTGTTTATGTTTGCTGATCCAAAAGCCTAAATTAAATCTGTTCATAATATAAAACAAACATGTCTCTTTAGAAAACTTGCACTAAATCACTCGATTCATATGGATATATTTTACGATCTTTTCATGAACTTTTTGAAGTTTCAAAGTGGTAGTTGCGTAGCTGTCAATGGAGGGACTTAAAGCTGATTTCAGATTTCATCAAAAAGATCTTAATTTGTGTTTCAAAGATGAACGAAAAAGTTTGGAACGTCATGACGGTGAGAATTACTGATATAATTTTCATTTTTGAAAGTAACTAAACCTATAAGTCAGCGATGAGGGATTCACGTGAAAATGCAGGGAAATGGAAGCTTTAGCATAAGTTCTGCCAGGAAGACTCAATTGCTACGTCACTTATTACCTTCTCAACTATCCAATCGTATTCTAATACTCGTGGTATAAAAGATCGGTACTTACACATCTGAGTTCACAGATGCTGACACTTCCATTCAGTTGCTCGCATCAGTTGCCGACCAAACATGTCTCAGGGCCCGAATCTCATTTGCGATTATTCTGATTCTGACGATGATTTCGTCCCGCCGTCTCCTCCTGCTGCACGCCACAGTTCGTGCATTCAGTGTGGTGTCTCTCCATGGGCGCAGTGATATTCCGTGAGCATGATCAACACTCTCGAGGACGCCGGCATACCCATCAGTCAAGATCTTTCAAGAGAAGACCTACTCCTTCTGGCCCAAAACACCCTGGGAAATCTAAGGTAAGGACATTAACTTGGCTACATTTCTGCTTCCTTCGCCTGCTGCTGACAGGAAAATGGTTGACTGTGGTGACGTGGCTGTTCTTCTTAAAACTTCCGATCCTCGCCAACAACGCAATCTCGTGTTCGTTGAATTCGTAATAGCTTTTATCATTTACAGAGACATTTTGTGCCAAGTTTACTCAGAGAGAAGCGAAGAGCTAGATCTCTATTTAGCTATGATGGCGGACTTCAGCCAAATATATGGGGGCACGTTATTTTATGAATACCACAAGTCATTCTCTGCTAAATCTGCTTCCTTCATCACAATTTTTAACTCAAGACTAGACTGGTCTATTACAGACACGGAACTGCTCGTCTGTCATTTCGGCGGTAAAAAAGTTTGGCTTGTGCTATTTCCAGCGCTCATGGTCAAACAAATTCATTTTCCCCTTAAGCATTCGCAAGCCATGATCCGTCCGCTGGCCATGGTGCTGAAAATGTAAGACTCCCTTCAAACAGCAGAGGTCGCCATGTTGCAGAATTCAATGGCGTTCCTATATGTGCCTTATTTAATGAATCGGTTTGTTCTTATTCTAATTGTAAATTTGCTCATATTTGTAGTTCTTGCAAGGATCCGCACCCAAAATCTGTCTGTCCACGCCGGTACAAACCTGCAACCCAGGGGAAAGCCCCATGTCGGAGAAAATTCTGAATAGTCACCCAGCTACTCCCATTAATATTCCAAACCTTTCAAGCTTCCTTTTTTCTCACCCTGATCCATCTTTTGTGGCTTATCTATTTGTTGCTTTTGTTGTCTGTCCCAAGGGTTTCAGGTGGGCATCCTTTCTCATCTTACTGCCTCTTTTGTAGCAAAAAATTTGCAATCAGCCACATATAAGTGGCATTTAGATTAAAAACTTAATCCATCCATAGATTACTCGCAGGCATTCAGTTTTATGCAAAATACTTCAATCCAGATTTTCCAAGTCTTTTCACTGCTACTTCCATTTGCTTATTACTCAAAGACATAAGTAAGTCCTCTAGCAATTCTCCAGATAAACGGTTGCCATTTACTTTGCCTCTATTGCAAAGATTAATCCCTTCGGTCCTCAATGGCTTTTTCTCCACGTACACTAACATTCTGCTAGAAGCCGTGTTTTTAACTGCTTTTTACGGATGTTATGAAAAGGTAGAAAGAGAACCCAACAGCGAGGTGCGGCAATCAACAGTCTTTAATCAACATTCAACTGTCCTTAGCAAAAGACATTAGTTCAGGGGGAAAAACTGGAGAACGCAACGAACGCCTCCTGGTGCTCCTGATGCAGAAGACCGATGAGACAGAAGGAAAACCTCGATAAGCGAGGGATCCAAGACGTCCCGGGAGGGAACCCAGCTTCTCTCCTCAGGACCATACCCCTCCCAGTCGACTAAATATTGGTACCCACGACCCCGTAGGCGCCTGTCCAAAATTCGGCTGACCCTATGGACAGGAGCGCCCTTAACATGAACGGGGGGGGGGGGGCGAGAGGGACGTGAGGGAGGACGAATGACAGGTTTAACACACCAGACATGAAAAACAGGGTGGACCCGACGGAGATTGGACGAAAGACGAAGTCGGACAGTGACAGGATTGATGATCTTGATAATGCGGAAAGGACCAATGAAACGGGGTGCCAATTTATGAGATTCGGATTGGAGAGGCAAATTGGCTGTGGAAAGCCACACTCTCTGACCACGAACGTAACGCGGACTCTTTACCCGACGTCTATTTGCCGCTGCTCTCATGCGTCTCTTAGAACGACAAAGTGCTGATTTAACTCACCTCCAGGTGCGTCTACAGCGAGCAATAAAGATCTGAACGGACGGACTTTTAGACTCCGTCTCCTGTGAGGAGAACAGCGGAGGCCGGTAACCGAGGCAACCGTGGAAAGGCGAAAGACCCGTGGCGGAAGACGGATGAGAGTTATAAGCGTACTCAGCCCAAGCAAGTTGCTCAGACCAAGACGTGGGATTACGAAAAACCAGACTACGGAGAATGCGAGCGATAATTTGCTTGGCCCGTTCGGCCTGTCCATTAGTTTGGGGGTGAAAACCAGACTAAAGGCTGATGGTAGCCCCGATAAGACGGCAGAATTCCTTCCAGAACAACGAGGCAAACTGCGGACCTCTATCAGACGCAACATCGGTGGGCAAACCATGGAGCCTAAAGACATGGTCAACCATAATCTGGGCGGTCTCCTTAGCAGAGGGGAGTTTAGGGAGCGAAATGAAGTGAGCAGACTTTGAAAAGCGATCGACGACAGTTAAAATGACTGTATTCCCAGCTGAAGAGGGGAGCCCGGTGATAAAGTTAAGTGCAATGTGCGACCACGGACGAGCAGGCACAGGCAAGGGTCGGAGGAAACCGGCCGGAGGAGAATTACCAGATTTAGTCTGAGCACATACGACGCAAGAGGCAACAAAACGGCGCGTGTCGTGTTCTAAAGTAGGCCACCAAAAGCGTTGACGGATAGAGACAAGCGGGCGACTAATTTGGAAGAGTGACCCCATTTAAGGACCGCCTGACGTGCCGACCCAGGGACGAAGAGAAGACCCCTAGGACACTCGGGAGGAGCGGTGACTCGAGAGAGAGTCCGTCTGACAAGTCTCTCGATTCCCCAAATGGCTGCCCCATGAAACGGCCAGAAGGGATATTAGTCTCGAGATTTGCAGGAGTAGTTGAAGAGTCAAAAAGGCGAGAACGTTCTTAGAACCTGGACGGTAAGAAATCGAGAAGTCAAAGCGAGTAAAAAACAAAGCCCAACAGGCTTGACGAGCGTTCAATCGTTTTGCAGAACGGATATACTCCAGATTACGGTGATCCGTCCAAACGAGAAACGGAACTGAGGAACCCTCTAACCATTGCCGCCACTCTCCTAAGGCTAAGCGGATAGCGAGTAATTCTCGATTGGCAACATCGTAGTTTCGTTCAGGGGGCGAGAGACGGTGAGAGAAAAAGGCACAGGGATGCACTCTTCCGTCAGCGGCGGAGCGCTGGGAGAGCACAGCCCCAACCCCCACCTCAGAGGCATCCACCTCGACGATAAATTGTCTCGAGACATCGGGAGTGAGAAGAACCGGGGCAGTAGTAAAAAGGGTATTTAGCCGATCAAATGCCTCTTGAGCAGCGTCTGACCATCTAAAGTTGGACTTGATAGAAGTTAGAGCAGTGAGGGGCGCGGCAACCTGGCTGAAATTTCAAATGAAACGGCGATAAAAATTAGCAAAGCCGAGAAATCGATGTAACGCGACGCGGGACTCTGGAGGTGGCCAATCAGTAACCGCCGACACCTTGCCTGGGTCCATACTGGTCCCCTCTGCAGAGATAATTGAACCTAAAAACGAAATTGAAGACACGTGAAAAGAGCACTTCTCTGCTTTGACATAGAGTCGATTCTCTAAAAGCCGTTGAAGGACTCAGCGGACATGCTGGACATGGACCTGGGGAGACGGAGAGAAAATCAGAATGTCGTCTAAATAGACAAAGACAAAAATGTTGAGCATATCGCGGAGAACGTCATTAATGAGAGCTTGAAAGACTGCGGGAGCGTTGACCAATCCGAAAGGAAGAACCCTATATTCAAAGTGCCCCAGGGGTGTGTTAAACGCGGTCTTCCATTCGTCTCCCTCCTTTATACGAACTAAATTATATGCGTTACGGAGATCGAGTTTATAGAAAATCTTTGCTCCTTGTAAAATCTCAAAAGCTGACGACATCAGTGGCAAGGGGTATCGGTTCTTGACAGTGATCTCGTTCAGCCCTCGATAATCTATACAAGGACGCAAAGAGCCATCCTTCTTCTTAACAAAGAAGAAGCCGGCGCCGGCAGGAGACGACGAGGGAACAATTAAACCAGCATTAAGGGAATCTGACAGATAATCTTCGAGGGCTTTACGTTCGGGAGCAGACAGTGAATACAATCTACCCCGAGGAGGTGTGGTCCCCGGGAGAAGATCAATGCTACAGTCGTACTGGCGATGAGGGGGAAGAGAAGTGGCCCGAGAACGACTAAAGACCTCCCGCAAATCGTGATACCCCTCCGGCACTCCTGACAAATCACCCGGTTCCTCCTGGAAAACAGAAACAGAAGACACGGGGGGAACAGCAGAGGTTAAACATTTAACATGACACGACAGTTTCCATGAGAAAATGCAGCCGTTAGACCAGTCAATATGGGGGTTGTATTGAACAAGCCAAGGATGGCCTTAAACCACAGGTGTAAATGGGGAATGAAAAATTAAAAAAGAAACAGTCTCATTATGGTTCCCCGAGACGGAGAGAGTAAGGGGACCAGTCTCTCTCCGCACCCCAGGAAGGGAACTACCATCAAGGGCTAACAGAGGGGTGGAGCTTCTGAATTCAATGAGGGGAATACCTTGCTCACGCGCCCACGTCTCGTCGATGAAGTTACCCTCAGCACCTGAGTCGACCAAGGCAGTACAGGACACAGAGTAAGTCGACCAACGAAGGCGAACAGGTAGAGTGGTACAGGACTTAGACGGAGAGATCCTATAAATAGCGCTCGCCAGTAACCCACCGCCTACTGACGAGCTCTGGCTTTTACTGGACAGTCTGAGACAAAATGACCTGCAGCAGCACAGTACATGCAAAGACGGTTAGAAATACGTCGCCCACGTTCCTCGAGGGAGATGCGAAGACCTCCGAGTTGCATAGGCTCAGGTTTCGGATCAGAGGACCGAAAAGGAGTAACGTCAGGAGGAGAAAGAAGGGCGGTCTCCAAACCGCGGGCTCTGCGACGTGAGTCGAAACGTCTCTCCACCCGGATGGCCAGATCGATGAGCGCGTCGAGTTGAGTGGGTACCTCGCGTGCAAGAATCTCATCCTTGAATTCTGGGTTAAGAGCCTCCAGAAAACGCGCCACCAGGGCTGGAGTGTTCCACCCGCAGGTCGTTGACAGTGTACGGAACTGGATGGAAAAATCAGTTACAGCGCGTCTCCCCTGACGAAGCGTAAAGAGTAAACGTGAAGCCTCTTCACCATTAGCTGAGCGATCAAAAACTCTAATAATTTATTGCTTGAAGAGAGAAAAATCAAACACGTAGTTAGTCTCAGCCTCCCAGTTGGCCGCTCCCCACTCCCGCGCGCGGCCCGTGAGGAGTGAGATGACATAGGCAACCCTGGACCAGTCAGTGGCATACGTGGAGGGCTGAAGTGAAAAGACCACCTCACACTGTGTCAAAAAAGAGCGGCATTGAGTGGGCTCACCAGAATAAACCGGCGGATAATTTATCCGTGGCTCAGAAATAGAAGACGGCTCCTTGCGCAACTGATGCACCCGCTGAGAGAGATCCGTCATCTGAGCAGCCAGTGATTCGACAGCCTGTCTAGCTGACGAGATGTCCTCCTCGTGCCTGCCCAGCAAAGCGCCCTCCATCTCAACGGCCGCTTGAAAGGGATTGCCACTCGCTGAGTCCATTCTGTTGGTCAGATTATTCTGTTATGAAAAGGTAAAAGAGAACCCAACAGCGAGGTGCTGCAATCAACAGTCTTTAATTAACATTCAACTGTCCTTAGCAAAAGACATTAGTTCAGGGGGAAAAACTGGAGAAATCAGGATCGGCCACTCGGCTCTTAACGAGAACAGAAATCCCCTCCTCTGGACAACAAATAGTGCGGATGCGGTCGGTGACTGTCGAATCAGAGAACGCTCGAGCCTCCAGTGAAGAGAGTCGACGCCAGCTGTAGGTCTATGGCGAGGTGGAGGATCTCAGCGTCCAGAACTGAACAGAATTCAGAGAGCAGATAACACAGTAATACTTGCAGGTAATTGAGAATCACCACACACCAAGACAGGACAAGACAGGACACTGATGAAGAGAGTGAGCGTATAGCATGAACTTATACATCGAATAATCTGACAAAGAGCCAAGGACAGTAAGAGCTAGAAGAAGGAGAAGCAATCAGGGGAAGATTAGGAAACAGCTGGTGAAAGCCAGCGCAGAGAATGAGGAGAGTGGAATCAGCTGAAGGAGATGAGATAATGAGGATGTGAATGTGAGTAGAGGTGCGTAAATGTGTGTGTGAGTGTATGTGAACGACCACAAGGGGAGACAGAGAAAGATAGAAGAGCCAGGATCATGACAACGGATTTATGCGTCCAGGGGAATTCACTTCACCAACCAATTATATCGATCCCGTCTGCGGTCTTTCTTTCTCTGATTTACACTTCTCACCTAAATCCTTCACACTCCTTCTTAAGCACTCTAAAAAGGATTCTCAAGGTTCCGGCATCTCATTAACCATATCTAAAATCAGTTATAATTTCTGTCCCTTCTCATCTATGCTTAAATTCCTCAAAATCCATTCTAGATCCTCACTATTTATACGTTCTAACGGAGCACCTCTCTCTAAAGCCTGGTTCAGGTCTCATCTAGTTTCTGTCCTCAAAAGCTGTAGTTTAGCTCCCTCCCAGTATACTGGTGATTCCTACAGGATCGTGGGAGCCACTGCAGCAGCTGAACGTGGCATTTCTACTTCAGCTATCAGGATCCTGGGCAGATGGTCTTCCTCTGCATATGAGACATATATAAAACCCGATCCAAAAATCATCCTCGAAGCTCAGCAAGCTCTCCAGTAACGGTTCAGGTAAATACCTATGCAACTATTGGTGGTGTTATGCTCTCCCATTATTCTGTCAATAGTCTCTAGCTTGCATTCTACAAATGGCCAATGAGTCATCATCTATGTGTGGCCTAGTGGTCTTGTCTCAGTGTGGCCTCTATATGGCAGTAGTAGCCGTTGTGGTCTTGTCTCATGTGGCCTTTACGGTCTCAAAAAAAAAAAAAAAAAAAAAAAGAAGATAACGCAAGAGTATGATTTATGATATATGTTCAGTGTGGTCTACTCTGACTGTGTAACCTAATGTGGGCTTGTCCAGTGGTCTAGTGGCCAGTTATGGCATTGGTTCTGTGTGGCCTAGTGGCTGTGTCTTGTTGGCCTTGTATCCGTGTGGCATTAGCAGCATTGTGGCCCAGCGGGCCTTGTCTCTGTGTGGGTCTCAAGGCCTTGTGGCACAATGTTGCCTTGTCCTGTATGTAAAAAAATGGCCAGTGGTCTGTGGCCCTTAGTGGCTCGGCTCAGTGTGGCCTTAGTGGCCTCATGGCATATTGTTTGCCTTTTCCTTTGTGCCTATCGCTGGCAGTGTGACCCTCCGGGGCATAGGTTTTGTGTGGTCTTCCACGGCCTTGTGGCATTTGGTTGCATTGTCCTTTGTGCCTATCACTGACAGTATGGTCCTTTGGGGCTTAAGTTTTTTGTGGCCTAGTGGCCTCATCTATGAGTGTTTTTGTTTCTGTGTGGAATTAGTAGCCTTGTGGCTCAGCTGGGCCTTGTCTTTGTGTGGGTCTTCAAGGCCTTGTGGCATAACGTGCCTTGTCTATTTGTAAAAAATGGCCATTGGTTTTATGTGGCCTAGTGGCCGTTGTTCTGTATGGCTTGATCCGTGTGGCCTATAGTGGCATTGTGGCATATCGTTGCCTTCTCCTGTATGTAAAAAATGGCCAGTGGTCTAATGGTCCTTAGCGGCATCGGTTCTATGTGGCCTAGTGGCTGTTGTCTGTGTGGCCAAATGGCCTTGAGGCATCGTTGCCTCGCTAAAAAATGGCCATGTGGTCTCGTGTTCCTTGTGGCCGGGCTCTGTGTGGTCCATCACAGCCTTGTCTCTGTATGGTCCATAGTGGCCTGGCTCTGTGTGGTCCATCGTGGCCTTGTCTGTGCGTGGTCTTGTACAGCCTTGTTCCATGTGGTCCATAGTGGCTGGTTCTGTGTGGCCCAAGGTGGCCTGGCTCTGTGCGGTCTAACACAGCCTTGTCTCTGTGTGGTCTATAGTGGCCTAACTCTGTGTGGTCCATCACGGCCTTGTCTCTGTATGGTCCATAGTGGCATTGCTCTGTGTGGTCCATCGTGGCCTTGCTCTGTGTGGTCTAACACGGCGTGTGCTTCCAATGGCCTGTCTCTATGTAACTATGTTAGCCTCATTCGCAGTTAGCTTCACTATTCCCAAGCGCCTTGCTTCCCTTCAACTCGTTTCCTGTAGCTCAAACAGTAGAGCGTTGGAGATTATAAACACTAAAGCCCCGTTCACACCGCCAGCGACACGCAGCGACAAAGCGACATGATCCCATTCATTTCAATGGAGCGCTGGCGACATCCGGCGACACGAGCGACATTGACTGTTGGCGACAGAATGTGGGCGTGTCAAGCAACAAGAGACAAGCGACAAAAGTTGAGAAATTTCAACTTTATGCAAATGAGAAGCGATTTTCGCGAGCGACAACCAATAGGAAAGAAGCCTTTTCAGTGGAGTTTACGTCACCGTCTCGAGTGCAGGAAAGACAGAAGAGTTCGAGGACGATTACACTGTTTAATATGATTTAACTGTAACCACATATATGGATATAATAAAATGATGCATGGAAAGGAAACTGTTGACAGTCTCAGTGAGTTTAATTCATACATTTATAGTTCGAGTTGTCTAATTTTATGATGCAAGTTTCCCCTGCATTGTTTTGACTATTAGGGACAAGAAAATTGATTATTTGTCAAATACGAATGACGTTTTAGTAATTTATGACAGTATGAGTGAGTTTAATTTGTTGATAGATCGATCGTTAATCTAGTAAATTATTTAATCCACTTAACACTGCTATGGTAATATAAAAACACTCTCCCAACAGCATATACTTTTTCTTTTTAGCCTAATTCCTAGTCAAATTAAAATTGTATAGTTGTATATATCACTTGTGATGGTATTTTGTATAGATATGGCCAGACGTGCAGTCTACCAATAACATTAGAGCGACAGCACTACGAACGCCCACAAGAGACATCACAGTACAGAGCCTAGCGACATACAGCGACTAAGTCGCTGGCGGTGTGAACGGGGCTTAAGGTCATGGGTTCATTCTCCTGGGAGCAAGAATAATTCCACCGTCCCGGCGGAATTATTCTTCCACCTATTTTGGGGGTCAGCTGCGCCCCTGCCTTCAACTTCAGGCAGGATATGCATAGTCCAGACCCTCGGATTGCGATCTATGGACGAGGCCTACGCCAAATAACTTTATATTGCTTGCTGGGCTGTCAATAAATGTATAAATGTTACAGTATTTCTTCTCCTGAGCCTTTCTGGTAGAAATGGAAGCTTTAGCATAAGTTCTGCCGGGAAGACTCAATTGCTATCTCACTTATTACCTTCTCATCTATCCAATCGTGTTCTAATACTCGTGTTATAAAAGACAGGTACTTACACATTTCTGAGTTCGCAGATGCAGACGCTTCCATTCACCTACATCCTGCCTACCACCAAGACGGTTCCTTCCCCTCCATCCTCCCCACCACCACCAGGATGGTCCCTTCCTATACCTCCCAGGGGGTCGGCTGCACCCCTGCCTTCGTCTTCAGGCAGGTTATGCAGAGTCCGGACCCTCGGATTGCGAGCTATGTGTATGTATAATTGTTACAGTATTTATTCTCCCGAGTCTTTCTGGTAGAAATAGGCTGACAGAGAAGGTTTTAAAATTCAAGATATGTATCTGAACTTTAATCAAGGATAGTAAGAATACATTGAGGATCTATTTGTAAAAATTGTATACTTTGAGCTTTACTATCTTTTCAGACACTGTGAGGCTGCAATAAACTGTATATTTACCTGAAAAGAATTTTTTTTTTTTGCTGATTGTCTACATTAATTGTTTTTGTGAATCAAATAGTTAGCATAATATTGCTAATCTTTGACCGTAAATGCGAACATATTAAACTTGCTTTGTTTTTCTTTCTGCTTCTTCATTAACTGAGAAAAGCAGTCAGAGTTGGCTGTTTCTATGAGCACCAGATGATTTAGTCTCATCCCACATACAAACCAAAGAACATTCAGCAATCTCTGCATTACCGCTTAATTCCTCTGTAAATACACTGCTGAAAAACAGCACCTGCTGTCCCTTGCCTTTCATAACCAGTACTTCGCTTGTTTTTCAATAATAATAACAATGTGTGGTCTGTCAGTTTCAAGCATTCATTAGTTGTATTTTTAGCCGAAGCTTAAAGTCAGATCTCTCGTTGTGGAAGAAAAGACATCACACCACTTTTGCTTAGAGAATGGCCTTTTTCTGTCATGCTTTTTTCTTTGCCTTTGTTGTGATTTATCTGAAAGTAATTTAAATATACAGCATCACCATAGTTACTTTTTGTTTACCTTTTAGATTTTTTGCTTTTAAGGTGAAGTGTGTAATTACTGCACTTCAAGCATCCCCAAAGAGAATCGAAACAATTATGACCATTTGCAAACAGGCTTTCTTTCTACCTCTCATTTGTCATTAGTTGGACAAAGAGGTGGTTCCAGCTTTAAATTGTCTCCAGTTTAATTTAATTCTCAATCGTTTTTTACTGTTTATATTATGGCATCTGATTTGCTGCTTGTTTTGTGTGTTGTAAAGGCTGATGTGTCATTGGGAATGAGGCCAGGTAACATGGCGAGACACATGTATCCCAGAGGCATTGCCTGCGATCTGCCCCATCACAGAGAAGCACCGGATAAATCCACTGGCAGTAGGTTAACATGACCGAGAGTGAATTTCAGGAACAAACACAATACTTGTGAAAGAGGTGTGCTTTAATGTAGGTATTTTAAATTAGCCTGAACAGAATACTTATGTTTCTTTTTTATATAGGCATACAGTGGTTCCATAAAGCATTTGGACAGGTTGGACACTTCACACACTGTTAGAATGCCATTGTGTTAGATAAAATATAAGTGTCATCTGCAAACATATGCTGCTAGATATTGTGCAATGACATTCAAACAATTGATGTCAAGGTAATTGCTGACAATTTACAATAAGGATCGATTTGCTAATTTATGTTACCTAGAGCATTTAACTAACATTAGCATATGGAACCGTATTGTAAAATGCAACCAGGTGATTTTTATGAAATTAACGAAGTCAGGCCTCAAGTTCACATGGGTTTCATAACAGTTATTTCGAACCCTACAAACATAAACGTTTAAATAAATTACACTTTGACACTGTTAGTTAGCTGATGTTATGTCATTTTAAGAATGAGTGTATGTTGTAAGTGTATTTAGAATTAAAAATTGGGAGTTTCACAACATGATCACAATATGATTTGTCTGATAAATCGCATAGCTCTGTCCGATAAGATATATTTAGTTTTAACTTTATGTTTAATTTTTAATCTCGAACATTTAATTTGTATATAATATACTCCTTTTCACACCTAGTTTGTTTGGAAAATTTTATTCTGAAACTTAACCCAAAACCATGCCAATGTCTATTGAGATTTAAGAATGTTTAGGTTTTGTGCTGAGAACAGGACACAAATACTAAGAAAATAAATTATATATATATAGGGAGACTGACTGTGTTTGTTGGCTACATTAGTTGGGTTTGGTGCCATTTTCCTTAACATAATGGAAGGAACTGCCTCTCTGCTTTGTCAGTTTATTCAGTCTGGTTTGCTATGATTTTAAATTTGTATAAATGATCAATTTCTTTTTTCTTTTTTATATTTGCCAAATCCTAAATCACCTGTCTAGTTTTTATTCATTTTTTGGCTTCTATATATATATATATATATATATATATTATTTTATTTAATTTTTTTTAATCATACTGTGTGGCTGGGTCTTCTGTGTTGCTTAGATACTTTTTGTGGGCAAATATTGCTTTGCTTTGTTTGAATGATTTTGTTGAGGTCAACCAATTGCTTTTTCCAGCAGACATTCTAATGATTCTAAATGTGTGTTCCAGGCGCAGTTCTACAAAGGGGCGATAGCTGGGGTTATAGCAAAGGTTTTGTGTTTTTTTCTTCTCTGCATGGTTGTTTGGTTTTAGTGTTGCAATAACCTTTGTGTCCTTTATCTCTTGCAGTGTGTGCATGTCACTGGTGTACTACTAGTGTGATCAGCTGGTCCTGGGCTCCTAACTTCTTTAGCGGGTGAGTATGTTCTCTCTCTCTCTCTCTCTCTCTCTCTCTCTCTCTCTCTCTCTCTCTCTCTCTCTCTCTCTCTCTCTCTCTCTCTCTCTCTCTCTCTCTCTCTCTCTGTCTGTCTGTCTGTCTGTCTGTCTGTCTGTCTCCCTCTCTCTCTGTCTGTCTGTCTGTCTGTCTCTCTCTCTCTCTCTCTCTCTCTGTCTGTCTGTCTGTCTGTCTGTCTGTCTCTATCTCTCTCTCTCTCTCTCTCTCTCTCTGTCTGTCTGTCTCTCTCTGTCTGTCTGTCTGTCTGTCTCTCTCTCTCTCTCTCTCTCTCTCTCTCTCTCTCTCTCTCTCTCTCTCTCTCTCTCTCTCTCTCTCTCTCTCTCTCTCTCTCTCTCTCTCAGTGACATGAGGGACAATGACTTCATGAAAATAAAGAGTGACTTTTGGGAATGACAACTTGAAGTCTCGAGTACAGACAAATGCATAGTGGGCTAAAAACCATTGTTAGCCTACTATGGTCGCAAGTTCCTTCATTATCAGTAGTTCAATGAGTCTGTGTTTTCCGAAACCAACGTTCCAACGAACATTCGCAAACAGCAACGCAGTTTCTAGTTTTCATGACATGTGGACTCAATAAATCCTGATCTTGAGCAACAGAAGCAAGCTGACATACAGTACAATCTGTGTCTTTTATGAACATGTACATGACATTTATGTATTTTAGTTTGTAAAGAGATTTAAAGCATCATCTTTGTCACGAAACGTGCAAGGCACGATGCAAAAAGGTGTTAAATCTTTAAATCTTTATTACAAAAAGAAACAAACACAAAGAAAAACCCACGAGGGGGAAAAAGACACTAAATGAAAATAAAACAATAACAAAACCTGAACGGGTAGAATATCACAGGGAACGGGAGACATTAGACAACGATCCGACAAAGAAAGCAAACAAGAGGATACTTAAGAAGGGAACAAATCAAGAGGGGACAGGTGGAAGAACTCAAACAATAATCAGGTAACGAGGGGGAGGGATCAGACAACGACAAGAGCACATGGCCCAAAATAACAAAACACCCATGTGCAACACAAGACAGGCATGTTACATTACCCCCTCCCTACGGAGCGGCTACCAGACGCTCCATAAGACCAGGGCGGGACAGGAAGGAAACACCAGGGCGGGACGGGAGGGACAGACCAGGGCGGGACGGGAGGGACAGAACAGGGCGGGGCGGGAGGGACAGACCAGGGCAGGACGAGAAGAACAGAACGCTTAGGCCTGGGAGGCCAGGGCGAAGCAGACAGTCCATCGGGCGGCCAGGGCGAAGCAGACAGTCCATCAGGCGGCCAGGGCGAAGCAGACAGTCCCTCGGGCGGCCACGGCGGTGAAGACCCCTCGGGCGGCCACGGCGGCGAAGACCCCTCGGGCGGCCACGGCGGCGAAGACCCCTCGGGCGGCCACGGCGGCGAAGACCAAGGCGGAACAGGAACAGACCCTGACTCAGGAACAGGCACCGACACCGATCCTGCTGGCTCAGGAACAGCAGACACCGGCTCAGGAACAGCAGACACCGGCTCAGGAACAGCAGACACCGGCTCCGAGGCGGCCATCTTGTCCGTGGTACACTGGGTCCGAGGTGGCCATCTTGTCCGTGGACATTGGCTGTGCAGAAGTGACGTGAGGCGTCTCTGGCCGTGCAGAAGTGACGTGAAGCGTCTCTGGCCGTGCAGAAGTGACGTGAAGCGTCTCTGGCCGTGCAGAAGTGACGTGAAGCGTCTCTGGCCGTGCAGACGTGGCGCGGACAGTCTCAGGTTCAGTTGGACTGACGTGAAGCTCAGGCATGTCGAGGTGAAGCTCAGGCATGTCGTGGCTGACGTGAAGCTCTGGCTGGATGTGGCTGGCGTGAAGCTCTGGCTGGACGTGGCTGGCGTGAAGCTCTGGCTGGACCTGGCTGGCGTGAAGCTCTGGCTGGACGTGGCTGGCGTGAAGCTCTGGCTGGACCTGGCTGGCGTGAAGCTTTGGCTGGACGTGGCTGGCGTGAAGCTCTGGCTGGACGTGGCTGAAGTGAAGCTCTGGCTGGACGGTCTCTGGCTGGACGGTCTCTGGCTGGACGGTCTCTGGCTGGACGGTCTCTGGTTGGACGGTCTCTGGTTGGACGGTCTCTGGCTCTTCGTGGCTGGCGTGACGCTCAGGCTGGGTGGGAACTGTGGGGTTGCAGGGCTCCGTGTCTGCCAAACCCACAGTAATGGTTGAGCCACACAGTAACAAGGCCAAATCAATATAAAACTCTAAAGTCCATTGAGGATCGTGCAGTGGCATGACTGACCCGAATGGCTCAGATAGTCCACTTCTAAAGAATATCATAAGTCACAAAGAGTGCATTGAAGTTTAATTTGCCAGTTCAACAAAGTCTCTTACATACTCCTCTATTGGCCGCTCTCCCTGACGAAGACACATCATCAGTGCTGCTGGATTCCTCGTTTTGGTGAGTTCTTCTGTAACGATGCGGGAAGAATGTAGCGAGAAGTGAATCCAATTGCAAGCACATTTATTAATAAAACAAACAAAAGACACTCAGACCAGGAACACGGAAACAGCAACCATTACAACATTAGGAACTCACAAGGACTGAACTAAAACACAGGGTTTAAATACAGGGGAACGGATGAGTGAAACAAGACACAGCTGGGTAAATTAACACAGGTGGTAAACATGAACACAAACGAGGAGCGGGTAAACTAGACGGGACTAAACCAAATACACAATAATGGGGGGAACACAAGACAGACAGGAACAAGACATGAACCCACACCGTGACACTAACAGTGTCAGAGTATGATAATGGTCTGTCACATTCAACAGTATTTTAACATGAATAAATAGGTTATTATAATTCCAGTTATTACATCACAAACATTACAAACAAGAGATTTGGGTTCGAACGTGATCAGTTAATTAGATTATACACAGGTAATTTGCAAACAGAGTTACTGATCATTTCGTAATTAAATAGAATACACAGATCATTAATATTTGTTATATTTAATGGAAATGTACTGGGTACCTATAAATGAATTAATTGTGAATGCTTTTATAGTTTGCAGCTGCTTCCCCAGGCCTATATGAGGATCAGTGTTGAGTCCATGAGCAAGGTCAGGCCTTGACAGGTCTGTGGGGCAAACCTAAATTGGAGAGGCAATTAGAGCAGACGGGGTAGAGAGGGAGCAGGGAGGAGTGATGAATTACTGTAGGCTCACAAATGGACACAAAAAATGGCCTCTGGTGTATTCCCCTGCAGGCTCACATAGCCAGATGCTAAGATATGACAGCAGGTCTTTGCAGACATTCACAGTAAAACGCTCCTCAAGGATTTAAGATAAAACTTGCTTTCTGAGCATCATGCCACGGCTATTTGATCACATCTGTAAATAAGCCATTTATTGCCCTTAATAAGGGCAAGGGAATCACATGAACAACATGAAACAAAACCCAAAACCAAATGTGACAGTAATTATGCATAATGTATAGTTATTACTATAGTTACTACATGTAACAAGGGCACTGTAAAATAAAGTGTTACCTAATTCGATTACAGATTAGAAATGTGAACATGTTCAGAGAAATATTTCTGTTAAAAAAAATAATGATTAGTTCATTTTACTGAAGAAGGTTCAAAGATCAAGTTGGTAAAATTATCCAGTATTCCCATCAGTAATGCACGGGTGTTCCGTTTTGTTCACGGGGTGGGGGGGATCTGGTTGTAGTGTTGACGTGCGGGCCGGCCGACACCGTGTGGTGCCTGTGTGTGTGTGTGTGTGTATATGTGCTTGCGTGCAGGCAGGTGAGCCTGCAAAATGATTCTGGGTCAGAGAGAGAAGCGTTAGGATGTGTGTTTGGACGAACGACTGAAAACTCTGAAATTATCGTACATTATGGAATTTTTTTCATTACTGATCGTACATCGTACAGAGGTCAAAATTATCGTAAAAATACGATAATTATCGTACATCTGGCAACACTGCTCTTTCGGCGAACACATACAACGTGAACTGAATTGTGCATGAACTACTCATCACTACGAACAGCCTCAGTCGACATTTAATTTCATTGTGGATTTGTTTTTTCTCCATGCATTTGAAAGGTGGCTAAGGCGGTCATTCTGCCAAGCATCAGCTTTTGTTCTGCACAAGAACAAGTTATACAGGTCACCTTCAACAGTATACGAATGAGTAAATGATGATTAACTTTTGGGAGAATTATCTATTTAAAAAAAAAAAAAAAAAAAAAAAAGACTGACAGTCAAAAACATTGAATCACTCCAAACTTTGGTCACATCATACATGTTCAGGATTTTGTGCATATATTTGTATTTTTTAATTTATTTCCGCAGTATATCCCAGATTTGACATGGCAGTAATTGGAATCATTCAGTGCATCCAAGCTCCCTTTTGAATGACTGCTATTTAGAGGCTGCTAATCCTGTTTTTCAGGCAGTGCTCAGCGCTGTGAGTAGTAGGGTATGTATGCGAGACAAATGGAGCAAATTGGTTAGTCCTAATTCAGTGCTGCAATATGTTTTGTGGCCCATAGATCAGCGTACTAGCTATTATCTAACACTCTCCTGCTTTTGTCAGATATGTTGTAGACAGCAATTCAGAAAAGTACAATCACCTAAAAAAAATTATCAGTGATGATGAATTAACATTATTATTTTCAAAATGCACATTTAGCATTTGTGAACGGCAAAAAAATCACATGAAATGCAATGTTTACAACATTTTGAGCAACATTCATATGTAGTTTGAAATCCTATTCAAATCGCATTTCTGGAAATCTGTTTCCTCATATCCACAGACTTAAGCATCAGGCATCAAACTGAGCATGTTCAGTGCTCTGTCTGTCAGGTTCTGTGATTGAGGACCCAAAGCAGAAGGAGAGGTAAACAGAACTGTTTTATAAACATACACCAAGCACAGGTGGGTACTCATTCCCGAAACAAACTCCAACCCGAAACAAACTCCAACCAGCAGGGAGAGGCAGAGCCGGTCCGAGCCTTTTGGGGGCCCTAAGCAGAATTTGATTTGGGGGGCCCCTCCCACTACGTGGAGTCACCTGTGCTTGACGATTATTGACATAAATATCACGCAATAATCATACATTATAAATGAATACAGTGAGGTTATGTATTAATACAAAATAAATACTTAATAAAAAATAGGTAGCCTACTTAAATAAAAAAGTTTTAACTTTTACTTTACTCTTTTACTAACTCTTTGAAACTTCTTAAAACAAACGATCTCAGAACATATCAAATAAATGATTTGCTAAAATTGAGAAATCAGAAACATAAAAGGAGCAAGGGTACCACAATGACAATTATTGTTCAAAACTGTAAAAATATTATTATTTCTCACCTGTCTCAGTACAGTGTAACTGTCCTCAAAATCTTTTTATTTTTTTATTTTTATTATTATTGTAACAGACTTTGTTGGATTGTACATGACAAAATCTAACAAAGTCTGTTACTATAATACCGGTAATGATGTATTGGCACTCGTAGTATATGTGTGTATGCAATGTATTTTTCCCCTCGGGGCTTGCCGTAGATAGGAATGGGTCAATTGCTCCGCAAAACATACCGTAAATAATCATGCAAACATACTTTTATCTTGCTCTTTTTTTCTCCTCCTCTGTCCTTTTCTTCTTTCTATTTTCGGCACCAGAGGGATACGTTCTTTTTTGTGACATGGCTTAACTTTACGGTGACTATGCGCAGTTGCGCACGAATTGTCTATACACGCGCGAGGTGTCTAGATTATGCGTATGACTTAAAGTAACACTATGTAGTTTTTCAACCTTCATAATATATTTCCAACACCCTTGTGATGGTACATCGGCTTACAATAGGTTAAATGACACGTCTGCCATACCCTGACGTGGTCTGTATCTTTTACTGGCACTATGTAACTTCGGGTTTCGGGTAGTAACTGGAGCACAAAAAGAACTACAACTGCTTTACGTCATACATAATTTCTCTTTGTTTGTGATGTATTTCATAAAATCATGCATTATACTCTACCTTGTCTGTGGCCATTGTTGATTCCAAAGCTGGTGCTGGATAAACAACGAGCGTGCGCGTGCGACAGTAGGCTGATGTAGGCTAAATTATTTACAACAGCGGTAATGGACAATTCCGCTTCCAACCTGTGGGCCGACCGCAGAGGAAGAATTCCTTGGTGTTGCTGGCAGACACAGCAGCAGTTGTAGGCAGGTATATTGATCATGAAATCAGAATTTTCTTGTTTTGAATTATTCATTCATTCATATTCATTCATTCATTTATGTCACTTGTTTAAGTTATCTACATTTTTTTTATCGACTCGATTGGGGGGCCCCCTGGTGGCCAAGGGGCCCCAAACAGCCGCTTAGTTCGCCTATGCCTTGGGCCGGCACTGGGGAGAGGACACGGGGGAAATTGAGAGCTCAACCCGTTTCAAACCGTTTTCACTCTCTGGGCATCCTATAAATGCCACATATCCAGGACTTTTGTGAGTCATTATACACACTATACCCTTTATTGCCTTTATTGTGTCACTGCCGGTAAACCCATTGCTTTCAAAGAGAAACATTTGCAGTCAACATACTTATGGCGTTGCTGGAGTATAATTCTGCAGTAATGACATGATATTTCAGGGCATGATTTTCATGAAAATGGGGTTAACTTTGATTATTGCATGTCAATTGAGGAGAGGATTTCATACGCTAAGTTCACGGACTTTTCTGTTTTATAAGATAATTCACAGAGAATTATCCGAGAACAATAACTGACTGTCATATTCAGGTTTTATTATAATCATTTAAACCTAAGATGTGATTTTGATATTGGTAAAAGAAAAAGTTAATTTCAAAACTTGTTTGAAAGGCACCATATTTGATTTGAGAACTGCAGCAGAGGGGAAGATTGTCAGCAAATAACAAATTCAATTCCAGCTAGCCATGCTCATTATGAACTATGACTATGTTTACATGTGCACCAAAAATGCGATTATATCTAATAATCAGAGTAAGGTCTTAATCGCAGTAAAACGTTTACATGACATGAGCAGAACTCTTCACTTCAGTTTACATGCAATTTTATTATTATGATTATTCGCTAATAAGTATGATTATATCACACTCAGATAGGAATACAGTATGCATGTTACCAGCCATTGTTTCAATCTACTCGCATCAAATTCAAATTACATTTTTATGGACATACTGGATATTATTCAGCGCCCTGATGAATATCGCAATGCAAGGTTTGCCCCACGCTGCCGTTGCGTTCTTCGCGCAATTATGTCCATTCATAAAGTGAACAACTTGTTTAGAAGCGAGCACATGCGCAATTTGGTCAGAGCGGCAATGATGCGTTTAAGGTGTTTACATGCCTGTTTATTGCGATTTATTGCGAAAATCAGCGTGTGCCACATATGGTTACTACGATTATGAGTTTAATCGCATTAGTTTGATCGAAGTATTGCGTCTACATGAGGTAAGGTTTAATCACAATATTTTAAAAAAAAAATCCCATTATAATAGTATTATGAGGGTGCATGTAAACGCACTGATTCACTGAGTTTATGAGGGAAAGTGACTATCCCAGTACCTCAGGCCATAGGCAGAAAAACACCCGAACAGATGGCCAGTCCATCACAGGGCTAACAAACTCTCAAATATTCACACTTTAACTTATACGGGCAACTTAGTGCCTCTAATTTACCCATGCTGCATGTGCACTGGGAGAAAACTCATGCCAACATGCAAACTCCACACAGTCTTCCTGGCTCAAACTGGACTTGATCCAAAGACCTGCTTACTCTAAGGTGACAGTGCTATAGAAAATAATTGTTTTCATTAAATATTACTTTTTGGGTGAAATATTACTTTTTGGGTGAAATCTTCCTTTAATGTACAATTTGAAAAAGACAAGCAAGATTATTTGCACACTTGATGCCATGCATTTACATTTTAAAGGCATTCTGATAGATGGATAATTGAACTGGTTGATGTATTGGGTTTGCTTTCAGGTCTATGTGTGGGGGTATGTGTTTCTCCCTGGTGGCATGATTGCAGTCGTAAAGGATTAAGCATCTCTCGGTGTGTTTCTCTAGATAAGACCAGCATTCTCTGACTCTTTATGGCTCACCAGGTTTCATGTTATCTACTGCAGTTTCACTCACACAGAACCGACACGAAGTGCCAGACTTTTTTCCAGTATTCCACTGCTGGGGTGTCAGTGACAGCTTCTTTAATGCAGATAAGCTGCTGTCTGAGGGAAAGAGGAAGGACTGGCCACAAAAAGAGGTGGGAGAAGGAGGTAGAAATAGCTGCAGGGGTGAGCAAGAATAGGAGGCAACATTCTTCATCAACATGGTTGGCTGGCACAAAAGCAGAGGCTTTGAAGTGTGCACATGAGTGAGATGAGATGAGATGCAAGGCTTTTTATCGTCATAGTAAACTAAAATATTGTGAGAACTACATTCTGTTACAGATTTCCTCACAATAAAAAAAGCGTATGGATCAGACCTGAAACAACATATCTGATCTCATTTAACTATGATGAACCCAATGACCATGTCCAAGTAACTAAACTGAGTCACCAGAATGTCTCCATGTATTTGTTTCATTTAAATTTGAAGCTAAAGGTCTCTTATAGATCAATACTCTAGGCATAGGGTAAACAATTTGGGATATGGTGGTGGAAAAAATTTGGGATGGGAGAAAATACATTTTTCAAATCTTTTGTGTTCCCTTGACAAACTTTGCAATCCCTCACAAAGATATTTTTGTTCTCTTGCAAAACCTGCTGTGACAAACACTTCCTGTTTAATGTCCCGCTGGCGGTTTTTCAGACAGCTCTGTACGTTAACAAAGGAGCGGTTCATATAGTTTGAACTCAAATATAAAGAAATATGGTGTTCAGTTCAAGGAGTTCAGCAAAGTTGGCAATATATCCACATATTCAAACTTCCTGGATCAATAACTTATAAATATTATAACGAGCCTTATAATATAAATTGGTCTCTATATGAGCAGGTGGCTGAAAGACAAGTCTCAAGGGACCGTCTGCAAAGTGCAAATCCCAAAAAGCGTTACTACAAAAATTAGTCATTAACTTCAATTTTTTTACACTGTAGTGTCGTTAAATTCAGTTGTCTACATTATTATGTTTGGAAACACGTGTAATTTGTGTTTTAACAACGTGTAGCTCACAAGTTAGTTTGAATCTGTGAATAAGCTCTGACCGCATTTTCTCCAAGTTCAAACACTATGAACCGATTCATTTTTCTGGACCCTGTACGGAGCATCTGAAACACTGCCAGGGGGACATTAAACAGGAAGTTTTTGTGTGAGCTCACAACAGGTTTTGCGAGAGAACTCTTAAGGTTTTGCGGGGGAACGCAAATATCTTTACGAGAGAACACAAATATATTTTTTGAGGGAACGTAAAGTTTTGTGAGGGAACGCAATGTTTCTCGGGGGAATACACAAGATTTGAAAAATATTTTTTCCACCAAGTCCCTTTAGGTGTAATTTCAAATGTTTGGGGTAAGTAAGATTTTTTAAAATGTTTTTAAAAGAATTTTCATTACTCCAGTCTTCAGTGTCACATGATCCTTCAGAAATCATTCTAATATGCTGATTTGCTTCTTTGTCACGCTTGAGCACGCAGAGACAGATGATGAACTCAATTGCGGGTTTATTGACAGATGAGGTAAATAGCAGTTCTGATCCAAAGTAATGAAACAACAGATGATAATGGTGAATAGCAGGAGGTGATAAAGACAACAATCCACATGACAACAGGTACACTGTAAGCAATTGCTGTAAATTTACAGCCAATTTTCAACACTAAAATACTGTTTTCATGTTAAACAGTTTAGTACTGTAGTTAGCAATGCATTGTGGGCTGCTTAACTTGGAGCAACAGGACAGAGGTCCTAAACAGTATGCTGAAGTTTTAAATTACAGGAAACTACAGTATTTTTTTAGAAACTGAGTGACTGGGGAATTTGGAGCACGGTCAGAAGTTTGATACAACGTCAGTCTTTTACATTGAGGCTACTACTTTTGTTTTGGTAAATTTTCTTTATAAAATACAGAAATAATTTGCCATCAACTCCTGCGGGACTTCAGGAACCATCATTTCCAGAAGAGGACGCACAATTTAGATGACGTGCATGCAACACATCCTCGAGAGTTCTTCATCAACAACATCCATCGGGTCTTGGATCTACAAATTAAACGGTAATTAAAATCGTATTCATATTGCCACGAATGTTTGATATCAAACTGATGCTCAGGAGCTTGTCTAGCTAGGGATTTGAACATGTCATTTATCAGTGAGGGCTAGATTTGAATGACCATACTTTTGGGTGTTTTTTTTTTTTTTTTGTTTAATTTTGGTAACATTAGCCGAACGTTTGCATCCGAGGAACAACACTTGTTAATCGGTAAGAGAGGCAATCGGCAGATGGAGGCAGCAGGAAAATATCATTGTACTGGAATAATTAGCCTACATTGATGCCCGGTGATTAAGGATTTATTTCAACCAGACCATACGATTATTGGAACATCGGCTATAACCGAGATGGTTTTGGTGAGATTTATTTTGTGTCGACTTTTAATGTAACGTTAGTGTGTTTTACAAACATCTAACAAGAAAATTAAGCCAATTGTAGATCGGTTAAAGAGAGACACTTGAATCCTCAAGGCTTTGCATTTTTCTGTTTAAACGGAAAATTAATGTGAAAATATTGCCTTTCTGGACTCTTTGTGAATGCATTTTGTTTATCTGTTGCTGCGTGTCTCCACACAGACTACATCTCCCAACTGTTTTAGCTTTGTCAAACCGTTTTGCATCATCTGTGGCTTTTCTTTCACAGTCTTAACATTGCAACTCGGTTAAGATTAAACATTTCTCCGTGAAGACTGATACGGTGTCACTAAAAAGCAGCCAGCCGTAATCAAGACTAATCAGGCAGTAACAAAATGTTCCCCTGTCAGATCTGTTGTCATAACTGTGCCACAATAGTGACATACGTAAGGCACATGAGAATTCATAAAAATACACCTAATTTAACTTTTAAGTGTGTTTTGCCAGAATGCAGTCAGAATTTTAAAAACTTTTCAACGTTTAAGTGTCACACTTACAGACATAACAAACGTGTAGTTAGGCCTACTTTGTCTGGTGTTGAACTAACATGTCATGTTAATATCTGCAGTGCAAGGTGTGAGACTTTGACTGCATTTTACTCTCATTTGAAAACACACATTAGAGAGGGGAAAACAGTCGCTTGTCCTTATAGACACTGTAGCAAGAGCTTTACAGTTTTATCAACATTCACATCACACATGAGTCGGAAACATAAAAATGGTACTGAGGAAAATTTGGTTGAGTCCGTTGTGAATCCTGGTGTTTCCCATGAGAGTGAACAAGATCAGTCTGATATGCAGATTGAGCCTCCCAGTGATGCAGGTGATGAACAAGAGATTTACCCAGAAATTGCTGATGAATCACAGTTCTTTAAAAATTTAGCCCTTTTTTATTTGAAATTGCAAGCAAAGTGTTTGCTTCCATCCTCTGTCATCCAAACAATTATTGAAGATTTTCAGGAAGTACATGATATAAGCCAGTCACATTTGCTTTTCAAACTAAAAGAGAAGTTGGTTACACTTGGGATTTCTGAACCTGACACAAACAATGTGATTGAAGTCATGAAAACTGAGGATCTCTTTAGGACCTGCAACACTCAGCCACTGAAAACTGATCAGAAAAGAAAAACAGTTTTCAAGAACAGCTTCAACTATGTTGAGCCAGTTCAGATCTGTCTAGGTCAGAATGAGGCAGGCAAAGAGTGTTTTGCCCAGTATGTTCCTATTAAACAGACAATTGATTCTCTATTCCATTGCAAATCAGTGCAGGAACAATATAAGCAAGTACACTCCAGTATTGGTTCTAAGGATATTCTTAAGGATGTGTGGGATGGCAAAAATATGGCTGAGAATGTTCTCTTCCAGACGGAGAGCTCATCACTGAGCTTGATCCTGTATCAGGATGCATTTGAAGTGGTAAACCCACTGGGATCTGGAAAGAAAAAACACAAGATACTTGCAGTGTATCTAACTCTTGCAGATTTAATGCCACACAACAGATCCAGCACTGATCAAATGCAACTTGTTCTTCTCTGTAAAGAACACGATTTTAAGTATTTTGGTCAAGACTTGGTTATGGGCACCCTCGTCGATGACCTTAAAGATCTTGAGCTCAATGGTGTTACCCTGTCTGATGGAAAGGTCTACAAGGGAACTTTGTGTGCCATTGCAGGCGACAACCTAGGCTCACATAACATAGGAGGCTTTGTGGAGAACTTCAGCAGGAGTTCACACTTCTGCAGATATTGTGATATCAGCAGAGAAGCATTCCATGCAGATCCTCTTATCCAGGGCACAAAACGCACAGTGCAGTCATACAGTGGTCATGTTCAGAGCAGTGAAGGACAGTCTACATCTAGTGGAGGTGTTAAATTTGACTCTGTGTTCAATACGCTCAAATACTTCCATGTATGTCAGCCAGGGTTGCCTCCATGTCTTGGCCATGATCTTTTTGAAGGTATTGTATCCTCTGATCTGGCACTGTACATTAACCATCTTGTTAAGGTGGATAAAATGTTTAACTATCTTGAGTTGAATCGACGAATAAATCAGTTCAAGTATCTCGGTAGGGATGCTAATGACAAACCGTGTGAGGTTAATCCAGAGGGTGTAAAACTTGGGGGACATGCTGTGCAGAATTGGTGTTTGCTGAGAATGTTGCCCGTTTTGATCGGAGACAAAGTAAAAAATCCAGGTGACAACAAAGTATGGCAGTTGGTTTTGCAACTTAGAGAAGTTGTGGACCTCATTTGTGCACCTGCAATTTCAAATGGCCAGATAGCCTACCTAAGAGTTCTGATTGATGAATATTTGCATTGCCGAATACAAACCTTTCCTGACAACCCACTGAAGCCCAAACATCATTATGTCAGTCATTATCCTGAGCTCATTATCCACTTTGGGCCACTTATTCGCCTATGGACTTTAAGATTCGAGAGCAAACACACATATTTTAAGCAGTGTATGAGAAAATTGCGCAACTTTAAGAATCCATGTTCTACTCTTGCAGAGAGACATCAGCTTCTGCAGGCCTTTCTGAGTGCTGGCACCTTCTTCCCTCCAGGTGTTTCAGTGGAGAGGGGCACACAGTTTTTCTCAGATGACTACAATGATGTAATCATAGAAGCAGTTGCACATCACAATTTTGAGTCCACAAACACTCTGATAGCCAATGAAGTGACTGTGAAGGGGACAAAATACAAAAAGAACATGCTCATTGTGATTGATGATGATGATGAGGGGCTTGTAACTGGAAAAATCAAAGTGATTCTCGTTCATAAGGATTCAGCAGTATATTTTATTGCTGAAAAGTATCATGCCCTGCGTATTCCTGACATGGGTGTTTACAGCCTCACACTGATGCAGAGAAGCTACTGTTGTATTAATCAGGAGAATCTGCTAGATTACTATCCCTTGCCTGAGTACACTTTCCATGGTACACCACTGATCATTCTTCACCATTCTTTCCCTCTAGTCCAGAATGATGGCGAACATGAGTGAAGAGATCAAAGAGATAATCTGCAAGACCTTGCCAAATCTGTCTGAAGAGACCCAGTTGCAAATAGTATCGAAACTTCAGAGCTCCGGCTTGGAGTCAAAAGAAGACTTAAAATATGTACAACAGGAAGACATTGCTGATCTGTTACCTATTATCCAGCGCAGAAAACTCCTGGATGCATTCAAATTAGGTAATGTATGGTTAATTTAGTGTGGCATTCTCTTGTCAAATTCTCTTGTTTATGCAGTTGTGGAATTTTTTTCTAAATCTACATTTATGCACTTTTAAACTTTTCAAATATGCCTAATAAGGAGAGTTAAGTAGACTTTTGGCCAAATCTCTGCAGTGACTTTGATATAGCTTATATGTTATGTGCCCTAATTCTTTTTTTTGTTTGTTTTTTAGAAACCGAGACAGTTACATTGGATCTTCAAGTCATTCCAACTTCATCACCACTGACGAGTAGTGATCGATCGGTGTCTGGGTCTTCATCACCAACATTATGCACTCCGCCTAATTCTAGCTCATCACAGCTGTCGGCCAGTTCATCATGTTCAAGCCAGACAAGAAACAGCGAGCCAAGCAACAGACCTTCCACATCTCAGATACTGAAAACATGGCCAGAAACATTCCAGGTCCCTTGGGAACAAATGCCACAGGAAATTCGTTCTGCAATTGCAGATGGCAAGAGACCTAAACCAGTGGAGCGACGCCAGATGGTACGAGTACTCGCGGATGAAATGAGAAGGTATGAAGCTAACCCCACTCGCGCACAGTGCCTAACTGTGGTTCGAAATATCATCAGGCAGTATCCAAAGAGTTTTGCTGATATTGCACCAGATGGGTCACTTCTGTGTGGAGGTTATACATCACTTTTGATTCAAGTGAAAAACCGCATTGAGAATGTGAACCGTGACGGAAGCTTCTCATGCCACCGATCCTCTACAGGCAAGAGGGGTCCAACTGACACATATGGATGTACACGATTTCAGCCAGAGCTACCCCCAGAAGAAACTGGTGACACTGTGAAGCAGCACCGCCAGAGACTGGAGGAGATTTATAGACAGGAGGGTGCAGGTGGAGCAGAAAGAGCAGAAGTTAAAAATCTAATGGAGCTCACATTCTCTCTACAACGTCGCCATATAAATACACTTCCACCACCTGACATTGAAGATGTGAAAAGCAAATGGCCTTTTCTTTTCACGCCAAGGTATATATACGCACATTTTGAGTTGCTCACAGACATCAATGTGCTTCGTAGCTTGGAACTCAGTATGGAGGAATGTGGAAGAGCCATCACAGAATACTTCAGGGGAAAACCTACCAACAAAGATGTCAAGGATATCCTCTCTAATGGTGAAGATAATGAGATGGCACTTCGTGTTGTTCAGCTGCTCATGGCACACTTTGGAGAGGACCTAACCGGGCTGATCCTTCTTACAGATGTAAGTTTTATTTTTTCTTTCTAACCCTGTGTTTTAAAGGGTGACTCCACCAGTCTTAAGTGTCCAGACACCTAATTTGTTTACTAGTTTTGGGGAGTACTACTACATTATGTGAAAACAGTAGTGAGTGTATATTATTTTGTGGCTCAGAGGAAGCTGCATGTAAGCTGATAAATTACCTCAATGTTGTCACACAGTTGCTAAATTGCATTATGGGTAAAGTAGGTGCAAGGTTTTAAAAAGTATTTCACTTGTCTTCTTTGCCCTACTATGACACTGTTGAACGTTTTAAAAGCAAATGATCAAATCAATACAGCAGAAACAGAAATATTACATTTTTAGTTCCAAATATTCTTCTTCCTTTTCAAAAGCTGGTGCCTAGATTATCCACAATGCAACTTGACCACTGAGTGACATCACTTGAGGCAATTTATCCGATTATGTGCAGTTTCCTCTGGAACCACAAAAGGGTTTATACTACTTTTTAGACATTTACAGTAGAACTCCCCAAGACCTGTAAAAATAAAATTGTTACCCTTTAAATTTTGAATGCCAAATCTATTTAGCAGTTTGACTGTAGGTACTTCAGAAGCCTATCTAATTTGCCTCTAGGTTATTCTCACCTAAACCTAGTGTTTACTAATTATTGACCTTTTTATAATTTTTCTTCTTAAAAATCTTATTATGGTAGGCATAATGTATTTGTTCCCTAAAGGTTTCTGCCACTGCAGCAGATGTTGAGACAACTCTCAGTCTTCCTGCAAGTCCTCGCCTGATACTGCCTGGTATACATTTCATTTAGATTAATTGATAGACACATTATATATCATAGCGGCCATTCATCTGGAGTTTACAAATGTTTATACAAGGTAACATGCATTCTCATGTTGCTATGACTTGAAGTTTCAGGTGCAACAGGGCAAGTCACAATTAAAGGTTGGATGATCACCTTAGAGGGCCGTGTAATCTCTGAGGGCATCACACCAACATTTGCAACGGGACTTGCTGCTGTGTTTGCAATCTACTACATATTCAACCTTCAATATCAAGATGAGGCAGCCTGCACTCTGGAATTCATTCAGAGGTAAAACCCCTTCATTCCTTGTCATCATTATATGGATATATACAATTAAATTAATGTGTTTGTATTGTTTGCATAAAATGGTATTAGTACTGTACATTTCAAACCACAACACGCATAAAATGGTATTAGTACTGTACATTTCAAACCACAACACGCATAAAATGGTATTAGTACTGTACATTTCAAACCACAACACGCATAAAATGGTATTAGTACTGTACATTTCAAACCACAACACGCATAAAATGGTATTAGTACTGTACATTTCAAACCACAACACGCATAAAATGGTATTAGTACTGTACATTCACACACACACACACACACACACACACACACACACACTCACACACACACACACACACACACACACACACACACACACACACACACACACACACACACACACACACACACACACACACACACACACACACACACACACACACACACACACACAGGGTATTTTGTTGTACTATAGGCTTTATCATAATTCCATTTGATAATACATTGCATTTAATTTAATGTACACAAAACAGTATGTTGTTGCAACCCCACTCTGATCTTAGACTATTTTGATTTTAGGCGCTTCATTGGTATAAATCCAGAGAGAGGGACCAAGGCCAAAAGGGGCAAGGTTGTCTCCAAGAAGAAAGGTGTGATCGTCCAGAAGAAGTCTTCTGCAGTCAATACACACGTCGCCATGCTACTGAAGAATCTCCTTGACTTTGAATGGAACTTCATATAGATCGGTGAGCTCTTTAATCTCACTAGCTTTGTTTTGACAGTCTGGCATTGCCACATTAAGCCACAAGAGAACTGATATGATTACTTTATAAACATTAGCTTGCAGTGTATCAGGATACTGTACATTCCTGATTGTACAGTTTATTTATTATTATGATAATGATTGTTTGTTGTTGTTTGACAGTGGCAACACTGGAATAATGCTGCAGAGAGGAGCAGCAGCTACCAAAGTGATGGTCATCTCTCCTGGATCCACAAGTACTAAGACGTATAAACACACGCCTACCTCACAGGACTATTTTAAGAGGTAAAAACACAAGCCTACCTCACCAGGACCCTTTTAAGAGGTAAAAATACAAGCCTACCTCACCAGGACCCTTTTAAGAGGTAAAAATACAAGCCTACCTCACCAGGACCATTTTAAGAGGTAAAAACACAAGCCTACCTCACAGGACAATTTTAAGAGTTAACCTGCAAGTCTAGCTCGCAGTGGCACAGGTGCCTACCTTACAGTTTCATCCCTAAATGTTTTTATGTATGCATATGATGCATATTGTCAAAATGTTATACTGTACTATAATGGTTTCAAATGGCCTTAATGTACATTTTCAAAATGTTCTTGAGTTTGTTTTCGAAATATTGCCAATTCTGCGTGTTCAAAATGTTATAATGTAAGTATATATTTTTACAGACAGCAGAGAATACATTGCAAATTACATATGTAAATCTTTTAAATTGACTTTTGAGGAAATTTTAATCTAACTCAGAGGACTATTTTAAGAGGAAAAACATGTGCCTGTGGGATTCCCCCCCAAAAAAGTGCCAAAGATGCTTGGATGCTGAATGTTCTTACTCATGTAATCAAAAAGGTCTTAAAGGAACACTCCACTTTTTTTGGAAATAGGCTCATTTTCCAACTCCCCTAGAGTTAATCAGTTGAGTTTTACCGTTTTTGAATCCATTCAGCCGATCTCCGGGTTTGGCGGTAGCACTTTTAGCATAGCTTAGCATTGATCATTGAATCTGATTAGACCGTTAGCATCTCTCTCAAAAAAATGACCAAAGAGTTTCGATATTTTTCCTATTTAAAACTTGACTCTTCTGTAATCACATTGTGTACTAAGACCGACGGAAAATGGAAAGTTGCGATTTCCTAGGGCGATATGGCTAGGAACTATAATCTCTTTCCTGCGTAACAATCAAGGAACTTTGCTGCAGTACCATAGGTGCAATGATATTACGCCACGATTGAAACTTAGTGCCGGTCACGTTGGAAGTTATAGCTGGGGACTATTTCCAGGCGCTGCGTAGTATAATTGTGCCTGCTCACCCAGGCAGCAAAGTTCCTTGATTGTTACACAGGAAAGAGATTATAGTTCCTAGCCATATCGGCCTAGAGAATCGCAACTTTTCATTTTCCGTCTGTCTTAGTGTACGATGTAACTACAGAATAGTCAAGTTTTAAATAGGAACAATATCGAAACTCTTTGGTCATTTTTTTGAGAGAGATGCTAACGGTCTAATCAGATACAATGATCAATGCTAAGCTATGCTAAAAGTGCTACCGCCAGACCCGGAGATCGGCTGAATGGATTCAAAAACGGTAAAACTCAACAGTTTAACTCTGGGGGAGTTGGAAAATGAGCCTATTTCCAAAAAAAGTGGAGTGTTCCTTTAATGTCCCTTAAATAGTCTTTAAGTTAATTGCCATGGTCTAAAGCAGACACTACTAGGCTGTTTCTGTTTGCTACTAGAAATCTCTTCTCAGTGTTGTCCAACAGGGTTTATTTTCATTTTTTCCATTTTTTTGTATTCATGTTAATATTGGCATTGCTCTTTGAAATAAAGGTTTTTGATTTTGAAGTTTGTATTGCTTATTTTGCATAATATTCACAATAATGCATATCTTAAGAAACTAACTAAATGTATTAATTTATTCAATATTGATTGCAATGAAATTAATTATTCTCAGACCTATACACATTGTATTATCTATTGTGCCTGTCTACAGTATACTGTGAGAAGTTAAAGTAACAACCTAAACAATATTATTGTAATTTCCAAATAATCACAGAAATATGCTGCATTTATTTTTTTACTGTATTAGACTGTGAAATCATTTAACAGTGTGACTACAGAAATATACTGTAATTCTGGTATACAGACTACTACTGTAAAATTACTGTATATTGCTGGCGTCTTTGCTGCCAGCTCTTTACTGTAAATTATAGAAATACAGAAATATACAGTTTTTCTGGTTTACAGACTACTACCGTAAAGTCATTTTACGTATGAATACCGTAAAAATAACGGTATACTGCTGGCGTCTCTGCTGCCAGCTCTTTACTGTTATTTTACAGGAAAATTTTTTACAGTGTAAGCATTAAACAAAGACAGCACCAGCACAAAGCTGTCCTTGAAACACACGAGGGAAATGTCGGAGTCCGTTCATCAAGCATGTGAGCATCGAAACCAGACGCTGACTAAGGCCCTGTTTACAACTGGTATTAAAATGGTTTTGGTTGATCAGATCACAAGTAGATGAGGGAAATACGTACGCTATACGTGTTTGCTGGTGTTTTATATTTCGTCTCTTTTGTACACTTTCAACCACTTCTGATTTATGAAATTAATGTGCTTTTTCAGATCTTTCAATCTGATGTGTGTTACAAAACAGGAATGGGGTGAGAACATTGTGCATGGTACGTTTTTCTTTATCTTCAAATCCAAACTTGGGTCTTCAGCCGACAAAGTTCAAATCCCATCTGGTTAGCACGCTTCTCATAATGTTTAAGCATCAGGTTACTAGGTGGAGAGTAGTATGTCTTATGCAGCTGTTCGAATGAATTTGACCATATGACTATCTACATTACAAGAGCAATCTGGTCAAATGTGTTTTCGACTACCTCAGGAAGTAGTTGAAAGTGGACAAGCTCAAAACATTTTAGACCTAGTTCACACCTGTATTTAGCTCTGTCCACTTATGATCCGATTGACCAATGAACATCTTAATACCAGGGGGGTATTCTAGAAAGCAGGAAATGTGACAAACCCGAGTATGTTTAAGGGTAAGTAAGCAGATAACCTCAAATTTCGGTTCCAAAAATAGAGGTAACTTTCAGGGAATGTAAGTGGCCATAGAAACTTATTAAACCTGCTCCAGAGTCACATGTATGTTCAGTTTAGTTCAGTTTCTGTCATGTTTGTATGAGTTCTCGTTAGTGACTATGGTTACTTATTAGTTAATCTTTGTCCAGCTGTTCCTGTTTAGTGTCCTCATTTACTTTATGTATTTATATTCCCTGTTCTGTTCAGTCCTTTTCAGTTTTTGTTTGTGTTGAACGTGTTTGGGATTCCCCTGAGTTTGTTACTTCATGAAAGCCTGTATTTCAAATCATCTTCATCGTCATGCACATTCTACAGCCACAGACATGTAATAGAATAACCGGCCACTCAAAAAACGAGTAAAAAAAAACATGGACTCTCCAGCACTGTGTCTCCTCCTCCTCCTCCTCCCCTAGAACCGGAACATGTTGTGTTATTTGAGCTGGATGCTCTGACATGGAGACCTCTCCCTCACAGCCTGCATGCTCGAGGCAACTACCGAGGTAATCCCGGAACCACAACTGGGTACCAACAAAGCCCTGGAGACTATGCGCGCTGACTAGTCCATCCCAGAGCCAGGAGCGGATCTAGACCTGATAGATCTGTGGTCAACGGATCCAATTCCCACTCACAGCCTGCATGCTTGGGGCAACCACCGAGGTAATCCCGGAACCAGAACTGGGTACCAACAAAGCCCCGGAGACTATGCGCGCTGACTAGTCCATCCCAGAGCCAGGAGCGGACCTAGACCTGATAGATCTGTGGTCAATTGATCCAGTTCCCACCCAAGTCCCTACCCTCAAATCCTCGTCTTCTCCACCGGTTCTGTCTGGATATTTGGATGCCGGTCCCGTCCAGAGATCTTCTTCTGCCGAGGTCCCTGCCTTCTTGGTCCCATCTCCACCACTGGTGTAGTCAAGCTCCTTGGCTCTGCCCCCTCTGCTAGCTCTATGTGGCTCATCTACATCGCCTCAGGCTCCCCCTCCACCAGCGCTGCATGAGGTCGACTCACTGGCTGCACCTCGGGCCTCCAAGCCCATGTCTCCACCTCGGACTGTCAGCCCGTCGCCATCACTTTTGCTCACGCTCCCTCGTCACCTCTGCGGCCCGTCTGCCCTGAGACTACCCTGGGCTCCCTCATTCCTCCAGGTCAGCCTTCAGTGGTCGACGCCCAGCTTCCACCATGGACTTCCGGTGTTCCAGCGTTATCTACACCCTCTGGATTTTGCTGCTGGAAGAGTGAAAGCCATTCTCCACCTTAGACTGGACTACGTACCTAAGGTGCCTACTAATGTGGCTCGCTCTATAGTCTTGCAGGACTACAAATCTTGTGTCGGTGGACCAGGAGAAGCTTCACTTGTTGTGCCCTGTGCCCTGGCTCTAGAGGCCTATGACCATAGGTCCTCACATTGGAGGAAATCGGACCAGTTACTAGTTGGTCACCTAGGAAAGGTTCCACGCCCTCAAAGCAGTCAATTAGCAATTTGTTGAGCCAATCTCTTTGGCTAATGAGGCGTGCTGTCTGCCTTCGCCTCTGCTAATCAGGGCTCATTCTACTAGAAGTATGGCATCTTGTTGTGCCTGGACACCTTCACACCAGGGCAAGCATTAGTCAGCGTGGTGCAGTGGGTATTTGTTCCCACTGTGTCGTATTTCGAGTTCCCTTGGAAGGGAACGTCTCGGGTTACAACTGTAACCATTGTTCCCTGAGAAGGTGTCACTTTGCCACAACTCCTAAATGTCTGAGAGTGGCTTGCTTCAGCTTATCAGAAGCTAATGCTGTTGTGTTCCAGTGTGTCTCTGTAAGCTTCTGTGTACACCATCACATGCTGCCTATGTCACAACATATCACCAACCAGGATTGGTCTAGTTTCACATGTGCTTCAGACTCTTACACGCAGAGGCGTTCCCCATAGTGTCATCTTCAATGCAGCGTCTGGTTCCCTTCTCAAGGAACAATGGTTACAGTTGGAATCCGAGACATTTTTCTGACAGCTAGATAGTGTCAGAGCGATACTTTTATTTATTTATTTAGCTATCAACGAAAATTACCATTTAATTGTACTTTACTTGTTCTTACTGGCAGTTTAATGTGTTTTTAAATCTTTACACATGTATATACTTTTTTTCATAAAGTAGAATTTGTTGCAGCTTGCATACGCAGTACCATTGTCATTAGTACTAATGCTTATTTAAATTCAACTCAAGAACATATCGGAAAGGGGGTCATTTCAAAGGGGGGCCCCTTCACAAAGTTTAGCTTGGGGCCCTCAGAAGTGTAGAACCGGCTCTGATTTATGAGGACCCAAAGTAATTTTATTGTAGTGTGTATTCAGGTTTCAGGCCACGCCCCTTACATTATGAGGACATGCCGACATCCTCCCAATTCAAAAACCTTTTTTTTTAAACTAAAACAGGGGGTATGAAGTAAGTACAGAAAGTAAGTATAGTTAGTCATACAAGGGGAAGGTGAAAGAAGAAAGTAGCTGGGTGAACACACTCCTAATCCTAAGTATTCGCAATTGTCATATAACTTGTGCTGCAGACTTTGTGAATGATCCATTAAATGGTGTTACTTCAAAATTATCCTGCTCCATTAAAGCAGTCATATCTCATTCAAAAGTTAAATCAGAACAGTTACATGATGCAATCAGTCACAAGACACACAATCAAATTCACAATCAAAGCTGATCACTTTTGGGTCTGTTCTTCACGCAAAACAATCATTTGATCTAGGATGACTTTGAATATTTGTACCTTTTGAATAAATAGTGACTGTAGTTGTATCTGCCTGTTATATTTGTAATATATGTTTTATTTTGATAAATGATTAGGTTCATGGGTATGATTCATGTTATGAGCTAAAACATTTCTAAATAATGTAATGTAAATTATTGTGGCTGTTTAAATCATATAACAAAATATATCATACTGATCTCTTTGTATCATGTCTCTTTATTGACAAAATGTATCATTGAAGGCAATGGAGTTCCTAGTTTTTCGATATAGTGATGTTTAGGGGTACCATTAGGATCTTAATAGTAGTGCTAAAGGTGCTGGAACTTGCTTCAGTTTTTGATGCCTTGGGAGTGCGATTGGGTTGCATATCTAGAGGCTAGAAAATCAGAGACTTTATTTTTAAATCAATTACTCCTTTTGTATCGATAATTCCACTAATGACATGTTCAAGATATATATGTTTGGTCCTGGCACAGGTGTTTCACCAAGCCAAATACTCATTACACTAAAATGGACATCCATAAAGACTGTCTTTATGGAGAATGAGTGGCACAGAAAGAGACTGTCCACAGCAGACAGAGCCCTGTGTGTATAGATGCTCTGTCTTCTCACTGCAGGCTAACTTTCATTACCTGCTAGAGGGATGAGAGACTGCCTCCTACATTGTGCTTAATAGTTTTCATGGAGAATGAAAATAGCCTCCAGGCTCCCAAAGCATATTGCAGTCTGAACCCTAACCTTTCTGTTGCCATGGCAGCTTCTGCAATTGTTTGTGCTGCCCAATTATCTCGCATATTTGGAGGAGGGCTCTGGGATACCTGCTGGCTCTGACCTATTAGGGTATTGTGTCAGCGAAAGAACCGTTAAAATGATATCTGGACTGTGTGTTTAGTAGACATGACAGAACACTTATTTTTGTACTAAAGGTGTGTAAAGTTCCCTTTTGGAAAGGTAAGAGAGATGATAGGTACAAAAATAAATGGGCACAATAAGCCAATGTGTATGGGGATTTCACAGCGTGACCTTGTGAGATTATATGAATACTCCCAGAGTGGAGTGAGAGACTGATATGTGAGGTGTGAAAAGCAGACGGACACAAACCCATTGAGAAGAAAGCGTGGGCGAGAAACCTCTGTTCACCACTAACAAGCTACAACATCAAAAGATTTGTGCTTAAGGATTTGGTTCTCCCTAAATTACACTGTCCTTCCTTCTACCTTTTCATCTTTCTTTTGACAACTCCATGGAAATCAATGGAGTGTGACATATGTGTGTAACACGTCAATGGAATTGACTTTGAACTTTTATAGCTTCGGACAGTGATGTCATCGGAATGCACGCTCATCAGAGGCTATAATTAGATGTGCCACAGGTGCATCGACAGCTATCATTTTGTCTGAAGAGCAGTCCTGGGACATCCTCAGTGCGGCAATGAAGCACATCATCTCATTCCTGCTTTTTCAGGGAACAGGACTACAGTCAAGTAACCAGAGATGTTCCCTTTCAAAAGATACACTTAATTCTGCATTTGATTCAGAGCTATGAGGACGAGAATACCCACGGCGCCACACTCGGGGTGTCTGGACCCCTCACGGTTATGTAGTGTGTGCTCACAAGAACGCAAAAGGTCTCAGACATGAGCTTGTGATGTCGACTCAAGGACATGTGATCCCGGAGTGGCACAAACATCCAAACTGTAAAATCGTATGAATTTGTGCAGAGCGGACCAGCCTACCGCATCACAAACATAATCTGCAGAGGGACAGAAGATGTTTCCCGAGTGGCACCCTGTTAATCAAGGCATGACAAGCCGATAAAGTAACCACATAAATCCTGAGAGTGATGGGTGGGGCATGTGCCTGCCGATCATTTTTCCTGCAGGAAGTCAAGAACTGAAGCAATCTGGCAGTTAACTGGATCTGCATTACTGGAGGTGCACCACCTTTCAAAGACACCACATTTATTGGCATAACTTCTTCTAGTGGAGGGAGCCCTAGCATTGTAAATGGTCTCTATATCTTCAGGTGAAACAGGTTCCACAGCTCAGGCCAGGGATGAAATATTGTCACCTGCACTTGAGAAAGAAGGTCCCTCTCCTTTCCAGTATCGCCCAGGGCGAAAAATCAAGGAGAGATATTATCTCCGAGAACCAAACTCTGTACGGCCAATGCAGCTCTATCAGTAACAGGCAAGACCCTTGTTGGAGAACTCTAGCTAGAACTCCCAGGAGCCGTGTATTTATTTTTCTCCTGTCTTTAGGACCCAATGAGAGATACCAGGCAGTAGCTTTTACGCTGCCAATGTCTCTTTAAAGTGGTACCGATTTTTATACTTCCTCTTGGGGGTGGGGTGGGGGGGTTGATGTTGAATGTTCTGTTTCCTGGGCGATAACAGGAAGTGACAGAACATCCAACATTTTGCTGGAAACCGCTGAGACCAAGAAGTGGCGGAGTTGTTACAGTGATTGATGTCTTTTGCATGCCCTGTCCCGAGGGGGCACAACCCCACAGACCTAAGCACAAAAAACCCTATTATGGGTCAAGTCTATTATGAGGCTACTGAGCGTGATGAACCGGTCCCCAGTCTTCACTGGAGGGAGCACAACTCGCCACACTCTGCTTTTGAGCCTTTCTTTCAGCAGGTAAGCTTGTAACACTGCCATAGTGAGCAGAGCAAAACCAGCTCAACCCGCTGACCAAAACACCTTTCTCACCAGCATGGATGTTATTATGCATGGCTTGGTGGGGAGCGCTGTTTAAGTGACGATGAGCTCCAGGAAAAAAAATAGCCCAGGAGCATATTATCGTATAACCACACTCCCCTGCACCCACAATACTTGAATAAGTTGACATTGAGGGCACAAAGACACACGAAGAATAAGGTTTTCCCCATGAACGAGTTAACATCATGGAGGTCCTAAAGAAGGGGCAGTCTAGCTGTAATCTTGGCACTGCACAAGTCACCACCTCAAGTAACTTCTCACATGCTTTATCATAAAGGGAGGAGTGCTAGGAGGCGGCGCATGCACAGTCTATTTTAGATTGCTATTTCACTATTTAATTCCTCAAAATTACTGTAAAGATTCATGGGCGGATCTAATCCGTGGGGCATTTGCATATCATAATTAATAATTGGTAATTAATAATTATTCATAAATGTTTGGATTAGATCAGTCTTACATCTTAATAAATCTCCCGATAAGGGATGATATGTCATTTTACCTGCATGCATGCATGTGTATCCTTGCAATTAACCACAAGTTGATTGTAATTAATTACACGGACCACGTCTTACAAAACAGGCAAAATTAATTAGCTCAATTGTCAGAATAATACTTGTGGGGATCCAAAATATCATCCTACTTTATAGGATTTCAGGAAAAGCAATTTTGTGGCCACACGAATTGGGTTTCCTGCCCTATAAGCAAATACTCTCAATTGTCAGAATAATACTTGTGGGTATTCACAATATCATCCTACTTTATAGGATTTCAGGAAAAGCAATTCTTTGGCCACAAGAATTGGGTTTCCTGCCCTATAAGCAAATACTCTGTAAAGTATCTTTAATTTGTAAGCTTGTAGCTAAGATCTTTGACACTTAAGGGACTTGGAAAATGAGCAAAGAGGCAGTACATCAATCAAATGAATATAATGAATTGAATAAGGCAGAACTACTTATGTATTTACTACGGTTACATGGGATACATGTATTTACACACATAATAAACAACAAAACACAACAAGGCATCGATGAACGAGAAATGCATAGAGACAGAGAGAGAGAGAGTAAGGAAATGTAGAGAGTTGCAGTTATGCAAGAGGGAGTATAGAAAGACCCGAGGATCTTTCTAAATAGCAAATTCACATAGACAACAGAACTTTGAGAGACAACAAGACTTCAACAAATCTTAAAAGCGTGATCAAACACAGATACTTGCACTCTTTGCATGGCTTGTGAAGAAGCGTGTTTGTGTGTCTCACGGCCCGGCGCGTCACGTGGTGACGTGCGCGTGTTTCTCCTTCAAAGCGAGCGCACGCTAGTTTAAAGGTCCCTTGTAGATGGATTTGCTGAAGAGATATGTCACGCGGTGTTCTTTTCACTCGTCGTTTGTCAATTCGTTGAAGAAACTATGAAATATGCTTTTACTATTAATATGTTGTTGTTACCGACATATCGTGTATACAGTCACTTCGATCTTCAAAGTACCAGGTTTTAGAGACCAAATATGTCACACATCTGATTCTGGTTGATCATAGTGTGAACAGTCTGGAATAGTAAGTATTAGAGTTTACATGAAACAAACCACATAAAAGGACACATCATGAGATTGGAACATTAGATACATGGTAATACATTTCTCACATGGTTATATTTATATATATATAGAATATATAGGATTGAAAAGAAAGATTTCATTTCTCCTTCTCAGCAAGAATTCAGAGAGAGAGCGCCACAGTTCTGTGAACATTCCTTTAGGTCGTAAACCCGTAACAGGACACTGACTTCGGCCAGTGTTAGCAGAGCAAAGTTTCACAGACTTTGTTAGGATAGTGAGTTTGCTGGAGCATTCATTAAAAATGCATAATACAGGCATTTGTCATTCGTTTAGAACTACAATACACTCACACGTATCTTCATAGGCCCTGGGTACTCGGACCCACATAACACATATAAAATATATCTCATTAAAATGTCTTTAATGGGGAAATTCTTTAAAAGTTATTATGTGTGTGTGTGTGTGTGTGGACGGGGAGGCCACCTGGGTTTGCCTACAGTGGGTGAAGTTTGTGAGTTGTTCTGGTACACATCACAGAGTCGTAAATGTTTCAGAAACAGTCTCATCTAGGCATTCTCATGCCAATGTCCATAATTTACACTCATTCTAAAAGACTTTGGGTTTTAGGAAGAATGTGCTTCATTTGTGTTCAGAGGGACTGAGTCGATGATTCACCCAGATACCCTACAATCCCCCTTTTCGTCAGATGGTGTCCCTGTGTGTGGACATAATCGGACGACAAATCATCACCATGGGCGGATGACAGGTGAATCATGATGGTCGCGTAGCAGGTGGATATTAGGGCTGAGGATTCAGCTCGATGAGGTTCAAAGCGGTCTGTGGGGTGGTACCCTCTTTTCGAGGGTCTCGTCGGAATGTTCCAGACACGTCTTTTGCGATCTTGGCTGTGGATGCTCGCATCTCGTTGGGTCTCTGGTACAGGATGAAGGTCAAGCCTAGTGTCAGGGTGTGACTGAGTACCATAGAGATACACAGCGCAGTGTCAGCTGTGGTCCAGGACTGGACAACAGGTGAGGTAGTCAAGATGGGCAGTCGAGACACAGCTTTTAGCTGTGAGTCCCCTTTTCCAAGCCACAGTTCCAGTTCTGGATCTAGTGTGAAGTTGTGGTTCCTGAAGAAGGATGGGATTTCCAGTTCTGATTAGTACTCTTCACTTGGAAGATGGTAGGATGCCAGGTCATCATGGTGAAGGATGGCACCTTTTGGTACTTGGATGACATGCTCTGGTTGAGCAAGATAACACAGGTGTCACTGTACTTCTGGTCGTAAGTGAGTGCAGCTGTGCGCACAGGAGTGTTAACGAGCCAACTGACACCTACAATCTCTGCTTGGGTCTCGGTGACTTGAGTGCGAGGCTTGGCTTTAGCAGGGCAGCGTGTGCCGCTGATCTGCAGCCCGCAGATTCCGTCAGTGTTGTCTCTGAGGAAAGGTTTGTTAGGGCAGAGATAGTGAATGTCTTGGGTCAATGTGCACATGTTTGGATTCGGAGCTGGGGACAGCTTAGTGTCGCTGACGTGCAAGTCAATCATGTACGGCGTGCGGATCTTGATGTGAGTGTTACCTTTCAAAATCTGACATTGACAATGTTCTTGAGCCGGTGGATTCGGCTTGACTATGTTGGGCAAGTTCAGGAGCAAAACCCAGTTCTCTCTGCTTGGGGTCGACGCAGAGTGGGTTGGCACTACCCAGCGAGTCGGCATGGTGTATTTGTAGAGAGTCAGTTGGCGTGGTGATGGCGGAAGCCAGCACGGTTTGCACAAGGCTTAAGGGTATCAGGTGCCGTGGAATTCTACCCATGGCTAGGCTGTCAATGAAGGAGTTCACCTCCTGCAGCGTGTCTGTCATCAGGGCTGTTACCAGCTGAGTTGAGCAAAGTCATTCTGGAAGACAGTAAACAGCTGTTTCATGGAGTTCACTGTCTGGGTCAGCAGAACGCTGTGAGTGTTAAAAATTACCACAATTCCCTTTAGTGTCTTGTCGATGGTCTGCAGGGATGCACTCTGTTGTGAGTTGCTCTTTTATCTGTGGAATCTCAGTCTGAATTTCGGCTACATGCCGCCTCACGGTGGCTAGGTTCACT
Source organism: Siphateles boraxobius (assembly GCF_051911475.1). Classification (NCBI taxonomy): domain Eukaryota; kingdom Metazoa; phylum Chordata; class Actinopteri; order Cypriniformes; family Leuciscidae; genus Siphateles; species Siphateles boraxobius. The sequence continues at coordinate 1,032,126 of NW_027508722.1, read as the reverse complement.
GTATTCACACTGGACATACAAGTGTTAAACAGAGTGGTGACGGCTCCGGGCAAAGCTCCCAGAAACAGTTTGGAGCAGTGGTTGTGTCCACCTAATTTGTGTGATAGTCATTTTCTCAAGTTGGTTGAGCATGTGCTCGACATCGGCCTCAGCGTGAGTGAGGGCGTCCTCTGTCCCTCTGCACCTACCCAGCTGTATTGTGTTGTTACGCTGGTGTAGTGTGTTCTGTAGGCGTTGCGAGGATCAGGTGGCATATACACTTTCTGAGTGCGGGTCCGGCAGAAAAGGAGTCCTGGTTGTTCCCTTAGGACGATGCCTGATGCCGGACCTAGTGAGATGTCAGATTGCGGCTGCCCTCTGCTTGGCTGGAGGCACAGCAGCATCCTGGTAAAAGTGAAAGGGAGAGAGAAAGAGAAAGGGAGGAAAAATTTCAGCGAGTGTCGTTCTTGGTTGGCTAGGGCAGTCTTTTCGCTTTGAGGACGCCGGTATGCCACTTGCTTCGGTGTCTTGCAAGTGTCTCTGGTCCTGCGGTGTGCAGCAAATGGTGCGTCATGGGCATACATGACCCCCCTTTTGCACTGTGGCACCACAAGCTGTGGCGCAGTGATGGCATCAGGTGCAGAACGCTGAATGTTGTCTTGTGCATGTGCATGTGCTTGTTGATGTCGGTTGTCTGGGGCACCGGTTGTCGGTGGGTGCAGACGGCGTTCATGGGTGGTTGGAGGGGTATGAGAGGTGGTTTCTCATAGTGTCCATTGTTTTGTCATAGTCTTTGGTAAGCTGGAAGGTTAAGGTCAGGTCAAGCAGAGGCTCTGTGACATTTTGTCGCACTTGTGGTGAGAGACTAATGCATGACCCTAAAAGTTCAGAACCACGGTTTAACGGGTTCGCTAGGTATGTAGCATAAAGCTAGGTGTTTCATGTGTAGCTAGCTAGTGAAGTGTGTCTTGTATCCTTATCTTAGCTGTGGATGTTAGGAGGCTAAGACGTATGTTGGTTCCAAGAGTTTTTCCTGGAAAGGGCATAGCCGAGATTAAATAAATAACTTAAGATGGTTCTTATGACTAAATTATTTCTCTGGACTTAAGTAGTGGTTCACTACGGCTTGACGAAGTGAATGACAGGGGGAAAAAGGACAGCTTTCCTATTCAAATTATGCTTATTATCAATCCTCAGGACTATAGTTATGCCCTAGTAATCGTTGAAACTACTTGTGTTGCAGGGTCATAAAAATGAGTGCACTTGTTGAAAATAAACAAAATCACAAATAAAGGTGTCTCTGTTTCCTTTCTGGGCCCTGTGGGAAATGGAACCACATTCCAACAAGAGAGGAAATGGAATTAAATCATATAGATGACCGAAAAGACAAGGTAATAGCTGACTGCTATTATTATTAAAGTAAAAATAAAAATAAAACTTAGGTGAGTGGTCAAAACAGCGGGAATGATCTGAATGTGAGAATAGTCAGTAGCACTAGTGACTAAACTTTGGATTTGCCTGGACCAACACGCCATAGTTGGTAACCGCGGTTGCGTGTTCAAGACCACTCTGTGTGTGTCCCTCCAAAGGTTTAGTCAACATGCTAATGAAAATTCTTATTACTATACTGATTCTTCTCTAGCTACACATTTTAAATGTAATTAAACGTAAGTTTAATTGGCGGGGCATCTGCAAATTTTGCCTACAGTTCTCAGCAAGGACTACGCCTAAACTAGTGAAGGTGAACTTTAGCTGAGAAGAATTGAAAGTACGGAAACTGGGTTAAAGAAAGTATTCTAGAATACTTTGCACTGTATAAACAAAAGCTGTAATTACGGCTTCAAGTAAATGATGCTAGCTGTTAACTGCTAACTGTAGAAGATATTATTTAGCTTAGCCTAAGCTGGATGGATGCTAGGTTAGGTTAGCTTAGCGTAAGCTGGATGGATGCTAGGTTAGGTTAGCTTAGCGTAAGCTGGATGGATGCTAGGTTTGGTTAGCTTAGCGTAAGCTGGATGGACGCTAGGCTAGGTTTGTTTACAAAGTGACATCACAAGTTAGCGCTTCCTGTGACAAGTCGTTGTCATGGGAACCAGAGCATGTCAGAACAATTCGACAGTACCTGAAGAATGTCTGCACCTTTTTAAATGAGTTATGCATGTTTAAACGGGTTAAAAGGGGGCGCCTATACTTTAAGTCTTTCAAGAACTTGATGTTACATTAAGTAAAATGCAACTGTGTTTTGGCATTTGCTAATTTTACTCATTGAACTCTTTTTACTTTACACAACTTATTCTATTTGTTTACAGAGTAAGGAAATAGATTTGCTGTAAGTCAAAGCTTGTCTAAGCATCTATAGTTACGTCCCTCTCATGCATAAATGCTGACTTTTCAGCGAGTAAACAGTTTTGATCGCGAGGTAGCTCTCTTTGCTTGTAGATGCAGCTAAAATTTAGGTTAATTACATCAATCTAACAATACTTTGTAAGGCCTTTACATTGTATAAAGGGGAGCATCACCCAGGTCTACATATATATATATATATACAGGTCCTTCTCAAAAAAATTAGCATATTGTGATAAAGTTCATTATTTTCCATAATGTAATGATAAAAATTAAACTTTCATATATTTTAGATTCATTGCACACCAACTGAAATATTTCAGGTCTTTTATTGTTTTAATACTGATGATTTTGGCATACAGCTCATGAAAACCCAAAATTCCTATCTCAAAAAATTAGCATATCATGAAAAGGGTCTCTAAACGAGCTATTAGCCTAATCATCTGAATCAACTAATTAACTCTAAACACCTGCAAAAGATTCCTGAGGATTTAAAAATTCCCAGCCTGTTTCATTACTCAAAACCACAATCATGGGTAAGACTGCCGACCTGACTGCTGTCCAGAAGGCCATCATTGACACCCTCAAGCAAGAGGGTAAGACCCACAAATAAATTTCTGAACAAATAGGCTGTTCCCAGAGTGCTGTATCAAGGAACCTCAGTGGGAAGTCTGTGGGAAGGAAAAACTGTGGCAAAAAACGCTGCACAACGAGAAGAGGTGACCGGACCCTGAGGAAGATTGTGGAAAAGGACCGATCCAGACCTTGGGGGACCTGTGGAAGCAGTGGACTGAGTCTGGAGTAGAAACATCCAGAGCCACCGTGCAAAGGCGTGTGCAGGAAATGGGCTACAGGTGCCGCATTCCCCAGGTCAAGCCACTTTTGAACCAGAAACAGCGGCAGAAGCGCCTGACCTGGGCTACAGAGAAGCAGCACTGGACTGTTGCTCAGTGGTCCAAAGTACTTTTTTGGGATGAAAGCAAATTGTGCATGTCATTCGGAAATCAAGGTGCCAGAGTCTGGAGGAAGACTGGGGAGAAGGAAATGCCAAAATGCCTGAAGTCCAGTGTCAAGTACCCACAGTCAGTGATGGTCTGGGGTGCCATGTCAGCTGCTGGTGTTGGTCCACTGTGTTTTATCAAGGGTAGGGTCAATGCAGCTAGCTATCAGGAGATTTTGGAGCACTTCATGCTTCCATCTGCTGAAAAGCTTTATGGAGATGAAGATTTCATTTTTCAGCACGACCTGGCACCTGCTCACAGTGCCAAAACCACTGGTAAATGGTTTACTGACCATGGTATTACTGTGCTCAATTGGCCTGCCAACTCTCCTGACCTGAACCCCATAGAGAATCTGTGGGATATTGTGAAGAGAAAGTTGAGAGACGCAAGACCCAACACTCTGGATGAGCTGAAGGCCGCTGTCGAAGCATCCTAGGCCTCCATATCATATCATATCATATCATATTTATTTCTAAAGCACATTTAAAAACAACACGAGTTGACCAAAGTGCTTTACAGGCCCAACTGTACAAAGCAATTAGATAAATACACCTTAAAAATAAAAAAATAATAAACACATATAACTAAGAACAATTAAAAGTAGCCGAGAAGAGATAGGTCTTTAACCTAGACTTAAAACACTCGATGGAATCACAGGATCTAATGTGTAAAGGTAGAGTATTCCAAAGACGCGGTGCTGCTACCTCGAAAGCACGATCTCCCTTGGTTTTTAACCGAGCTCTTGGTACATTTAAAGTAAAACTTTGCGAAGATCTAAGTGGTCTAGCCGCAACATGCTGCTGTAACAAACTCGAAATATATACAGGGGCGAGCCCATGTAGACCTTTAAAAACCATCAAAAGGACCTTGAATTGCACTCTATACTCGACGGGAAGCCAATGCAAAGAAGCCAACACCGGAGAGATGCTGGACCATTTCCTGGTGCCAGTCAACAATCTTGCCGCAGCATTCTGCACCAGTTGCAGCCGTGAAAGGAGCTTTTTAGGCAGCCCCAAATACAGAGAATTACAGTAATCTAATCTGGACGTGATGAATGCATGAATCACAGTTTCCCTATCTTTGGAAGACAGGACGCCTTTTAATTTGGCAATGCCCCTCAACTGAAAAAAGCTTCCCTTAACCACCGCATTTACTTGTTTATCAAATTTCATTTCAGAATCAAAAATCACTCCAAGGTTCCTCACTTGAGTGTTAACATTCAATGCCAAAGGGCCCAAGTCAAGAGCAATCTGATTTACTGACTTTGTTGGACCAAGAATCAGCACTTCGAACTTAGATTCGTTCAACTGAAGAAAATTTGATGCCATCCACAACTTTATTTCGTTAAGACAATCAATCAAAGCTGACCATTTTGAGATGTCATTCAATTTCAGAGGGAGATACAACTGGGTGTCATCTGCATAACAGTGGTATGCCACACCATACCTTTGACAGATTAATCCCAGAGGTAGCATATATAAGGAAAATAAGATAGGGCCAAGACATGAGCCCTGAGGGACCCCAGAGGTGATGAGACGAGTGGAGGAAATAGAATTCCCTATTTCCACCGCAAAGGTCCTCCCCTGTAAGTACAATGTAAACCAACTTAAAGCAATCCCCCTAATGCCCACCCACAATTTCAGACGCTCAAGGAGAATACCGTGATCTACTGTATTGAAGGCTGCACTCAGATCCAGGAACACTAAGTCAGCACAATTCCCAGAATCTACTGACAAAAGCAGATCATTGGTCACCTTAAGAAGGGCAGTTTCGGTGCTATGTTGAGGTCTAAATCCCGACTGGAATGTGTCAAAAATATTGTTGTTATTTAAAAAAGTAGAAAGTTGGTTTAAAATCACCTTCCCCAATATTTTAGCTAAAAAAGGCACTTTAGAGATAGGTCTATAATTGTTTAACGTTTCCGGGTCTGAACTCGTTTTTTTTAAAAGAGGCTGTACACGGGCATCCTTAAAATATGGTGGCACTTGGCCCTCTACTAGGCTCTGATTCACCACAGCTGATATTGTAGGACCCACCGCGTCCCAGACCTGAATTAACAAGCGAGGTGGGATGATATCAAGAGAACAATAAGCTGGCTTGAGATGTTTTGCTATTTCAAACAGGTCTGAGATGGTTACCGGCTCAAATACACTTAACTCGCCAAAGGTAGGAGAGTCAGGAGGAAGATGAACCTGGCTCTGGGCCTGGATCAAGCTAGAGATGTTAGCTCTAATGTCAGCGATTTTATCTGTAAAAAACTGCATAACACCATAACACCTCAGCAGTGCCACAGGCTGATTGCCTCCATGCCACGCCGCATTGAAGCAGTCATTTCTGCAAAAGGATTCCCGACCAAGTATTGAGTGCATTACTGAACATAATTATTTGAAGGTTGACTTTTTTTGTATTAAAAACACTTCTTTTATTGGTCAGATGAAATATGCTAATTTTTTGAGATAGGAATTTGGGGTTTTCATGAGCTATATGCCAACATCATCAGTATTAAAACAATAAAAGACCTGAAATATTTCAGTTGGTGTGCAATGATTCTAAAATATATGAAAGTTCAATTTTTATCATTACATTATGGAAAATAATGAACTTTATCACAATATGCAAATTTTTTGAGAAGGACCTGTATATATATATATATATATATATATAAAACCCTGTCCTGAGCTTTCTATGTCAGGAACAGGTTTAGCAATACTGCAATTTGGATTTCTTTAACCAAAGCAGAATAGATATCGGTACAGTTTACAAGCTGCTGATATGAGATTTCTTTGTCAAACAGACTTACGCTTTACTGCTGAACTTACTGATATTAGTTGGAAATCTAAGACTCTTTTACTTACAGTAGGGATGTCAATTTCAGCTATTATTTTATCTGCATTTAGACAAGCCAGCAATCAGTGATGAAAATGCGTATCGCATGTTGTGTTCCGTTTGGATCGCCATGATCACATGCACACCTGTAGGTTAAAAGTAGTTTAAAACTCAGGTGGTTTTCCTACACAATGGCGTCAAGGTGACGTATGCCTTATTTGGAGCTAGTGTTTCCTGTAACCCTTCATTGTCATGGAAACTAATGTTTAGCAGTGTCATTTCAACCAGCATGTAGCAAATGTTTGTTTCGAAAGAGTCGTGCATAGTGTGTTGGCAGGTGAGGCTTACACGTCCATTCAAGATTTTCTTTAAATCAGTAAAATTCTAAATTGTCTAATGCAGAGTCTTGCTTCTCTTCGAGCACACATTTTCATCTACTTTAAAAGTTTATGTTTTATGCTGAGCAGGGACCCTTTTACAGAGTCTTGCATTGTGTTCCTGCTGTGTGCCTTCTGGTTTTGCAGTTCTGAATCAATGGGGTCTTAGGGACCCTTTCTGAGGAGGCCTTCTGTGTTAGAGGCCTTCTGTATCAGGTCACTCATCGTTGAGCAGCATTTCTTGGTCTTTGGCGAGCTGGAAGGTGCAGGGTAGCGAACTTGAATCTTGACTTGGTGCTGAGGCTGTGTACCCATGGATGGCTGCTGGAGTTCCTGGGAACTCTGTGACCTTGGAGTCTGGCTTTGTTGTAGTTCTCGTGACCTCTGTGACCGGCCAGTCTGGCTTTAGTGACCTGTGTGACTAGAGAGGGAGGGGTTCTTGAACTTGGGCCCAGACTGTCAGGTGAATGGGAGCTACCTGTTCGAGCCGGATGTTGTTCTAGCTGTGCGACTGCACGTTCAGCTCACACATTTGGGGTATAAGAGTTCGATCTTAGCTCTTAGCTTTAGCGCTGAGTCTTTCTCTATCGCTTTTATATTTCTATATTTTATCTCCTTTTATCACCTAATTTTAACTTCAGCAAATCAGCACAGTGCTCAGACGCTTGGATTACTACAAAAAAAAGCAGAATTATTTTATTCGACCAGCCTCCCACTGAAAGCTTACATTCCGGGGAAGAGAAAACACAACTGCCTACATTCATAAGGATAAGAAAATGCCTCCTCTGGAATCTACTTGCTGCTCCAACTGCCACAGACTTTTACAAAGGATTGCAATTCTTGAAACAAAGTTAATTGCGGGACCACCAAACCAGACGGAACACACAACAGAGCTTCGTCATGGACGTCCTCAGCATACAGCCGGTGAGTCCCATGAATCTAGTGCTTCTCGACAGGCCATACTGAGTGTAGAGAAACAAGCCGATCGACTTACTAATCGATGGCACAAACAGGGTGCGAGACCCAAAGGCACTCGAGACATCAGATTGTCACGAGCATCACATATTACTGCAGTAGCATCCTCTACCCCAGATACGGCTCTGACAAGGACTGCAAACACTGGTCCCCTACCACCGCCTATACATCTTGAGAACAGATTTGAAGTATTAATGAATGAGGAATCCCCAAATTTGATGAATGTGATCGAACACAGACTGAATCAGCCAGTAGCTAACACTGATGCTAACTGGGGCTAAAGGTCGAGCGGACAGCGGCACTCAGCTCAGAGCGCAGCCGGGCCCAGGACTCTGATAGTGGGTACTCCGTAATCAGAAACATTAATAGCAGGGATACAACAACGTGCTGCCTTCCACAAGCAACAACATCTGATGTAAACAGGGAACTTCAGAACATTCTGATGAAACATAAGACTGCAAATCGACTCATCATCCATGTGGGGAAGAATGATATTCATAAAGAGCAGTCGGAACTTCTTAAAAAGGATTTCAATTAACTTTTTGAAACACTTAAAAGACTGAAAGTTCAGACATTCATCAGTGGACCACTCCCAGCAAGAGGAACAAACAGGTTTTCACGGATGCTTGGGCTTAATACATGGCTGCAAAAAACCTGCAACATAAAAGGAGTGAACTTTATTGACAACTTCAATCTTTTCTGGAGTCAGAGGCAACTGTTTCCACAGGATGGCCACCACCCAAACAAACTTGGTTCAAGAGTGCTAAAGGACAATATCTACTTCTCCCTCCGTCATACTTCTGCAATGTGTGCCAATCCACTCAACCTGAATGGCACACACACACCTGGATACAGTATGAATGACCACAGGATTTCATTTCAGCACCTGAATGGACATGCGGTTGACACATCACACAAGGACAGTGATAACACCACTCAGCCACAAAAACCTCTGCTCACGGACACAATCTCAGCTGAGCCCTGCGCACAGAGCTCACCACAGACAGACTGTGACATACTAGCACTGCTCCAAGATACAGCACCCAAGGACGACTTTCTGGAAAACAGCCAGGGAAACCAGGACAGCATATTACAGCCTCCAATAAAACCAGAGCAACAACCCCTCTCACCGGAAACGTTATCACTCTCTCCAGCATCTCCACTTCTGTGCTTCTCAGAGAAAATGGAACAACTGGTGCATGCTGGAACTAGACTATCCCACTCTTTTGCTGCGAGCCCCCAGATACCAACCAAAAAACGCCAGGCCCCACAACCACCAAAGCCTGCGGGCCCAGCTCGCCCTCCCCCTCCTCCTGTGAGAGCTCTTCGGCCTCTGCCACAGCACCAGGGCCCACACCCTCCTCCAGCGGCTCGAGGTGAACCAAAAACAACTGATACCAGCTCTCAGTGATATGTGTCGGGTCCCCGCTATGATAACAATAACTTTCTCAAATGTTTACAGAACAAGCGGGAACCCAGTGTGCCTGTATCTTTTTCTATTGCTGTTCGATTACATGATAGAAAGTCTAAGGCCTTCAAAAGCCGTACAGCAAACCCATCGAATCTGGTGCCTATTACACGACATACTAAGATTGCTGTGGGGACAAAAAGTAAGACTGTTAAGTTAGCACTTTTAAACATCTGCTCACTTAAAAATAAATCACTTTTAGTCAACGACTTAATAACCACATACAACCTGGATTTTATGTTGGTAAATGAAACTTGGCTAGAAGAAACTAGAAACTCCTAACTTTACTTTTATGAGTGTCTGCAGAGCTGTCAGAAGAGGCGGAGGTTTAGCTGCTCTTTATAAAGATGTCTATCAATGTAAGCAAATATCATTGGGGAATTACCCGTCTTTCGAATATCTGGGTATTGTGTTAAAAGGTGCTCCACGCATTTTACTTATCATTGTTTACAGGCCTCCAAAATACTCTCCAGCTTTTGCTGAGAACTTAACAGAACTGTTATCAACAATTTCCTCAGAGTTTGACTGCTTTGCCATTGCTGGAGATTTTAACATTCACATAGATAATGCAGAAAACAATATGGCAAAAGAAATCAAAACTGTTTTAAATACTTTTGATCTGACTCAGCATGTACATGGACCCACACATAATCGTGGACACACTCTAGATTTACTTATCAGTAAGGGTCTAAACATTTCATCAATTGTTATTAAGGATGTAGCACTCTCTGATCATTTTTGTATTTTCTTTGATATATTGATCTCTCCTGCCATTGAAGCTAGGTCTGTGTCTGTCAAGAAGAGATGCTTAAATGAGAACACTAGTGTACTATTTATGAAGGCTATATCTTTAACACCAAGCTTATCTGCTGACTCTGTTGATTTTCTCCTTGATTCTTTTAACTCAAAAGTTAAGAGTGTAATTGATGATATTGCTCCTGTGAAAGTCAGGAAGAAGAGTGGCAGACAAAAAGCACCTTGGAGAAACTCAACAGCAGTGCAAAATATGAAAAGACAATGCAGAAAAGCAGAGCGCATGTGGCGGAAGACAAAACTTGTAGTCCATTATAACATCTACAAAGACAGCATCCATGCTTTCAATAAGGAACTAGGCAAAGCTAGACAGACTTTCTTCTCAAATATTATAAACAGTAACTTACACAACACGTGCACTCTTTTTGCTACTGTAGAGAGACTGACAAACCCCCCAAGCCAGATTCCCAGTGAAATGCTCTCAGACAGCAAGTTCAGTGATTTTGCTTCCTTCTTCTCTGAGAAAATCAATAATATCAGAAAGGTGATCAGCTCATCCTTGAGTTGCGCTGGTGTCATGCAGATCAGACAACAGCATGAGAAAGTAGCCACTATGTCTGATTTCGAAGAAATTGATGGCAAAATTTTGGAAGAAACCGTACAGCACCTAAAAACCTCAACCTGCGCCCTTGACGCACTTCCCACATCTTTTTTCAAAAATGTTTTACACAGCTTAGAAGCAGATCTCCTAGAAGTGGTAAATGCCTCACTTCTCTCTGGGAGTTTTCCGACCTCCCTGAAAACTGCTGTTGTCAAGCCCCTCCTGAAAAAGAGCAATCTGGATAAGAACATATTAAACAATTATAGACCGATCTCAAATCTTCCTTTCATAGGCAAGAACATTGAAAAAGTTGTCTTCAATCAGCTGAACAAATTCTTAAGCTCAAATGGATACTTTGACCATTTTCAATCTGGTTTCCGACCGCACCACAGTACAGAGACCGCGCTCATAAAGATAATAAATGATATTCGCTTAAATACTGATACAGGCAAATTATCAGTGCTGGTACTACTCGACCTCAGTGCTGCATTTGACATTGTCATTCACAAAATACTTCTTGACAGGCTGGAAAACTGGGTCGGGCTTTCTGGGATAGTTCTAAAATGGTTCAGGTCATACTTAGGAGGCAGAGGTTACTATGTGAGTATAGGAGACCATAAGTCTGAGTGGACATCCATGACATGCGGAGTCCCTCAAGGCTCAATTCTTGCGCCACTCCTATTCAACCTGTACATGCTCCCAATGAGCCAAATAATGAGAAGGAACCAAATCGCTTACCATAGCTATGCAGACGACACACAGCTCTACTTATCCCTATCGCCTAACGATTACAGCCCCATTGACTCCCTTTGCCAATGCATTGATGAAGTAAACAATTGGATGTGCCAAAACTTTCTTCAGTTAAACAAAGACAAAACTGAAGTCATTGCGTTTGGAAACAAAGATGAAGTTCTCAAGGTGAACGCATACCTTCAGTCTAGGGGTCAAACAACTAAAAATCAAGTCAGGAATCTGGGTGTGTCTCTAGAGTCAGAACTTAGTTTCAGTAGTCATGTCAAAGCATTAACTAAATCAGCATACTATCACCTGAAAAATATTGCAAGAATTAGATGCTTTGTTTCCAGTCAAGACTTAGAAAAACTTGTGCATGCTTTCATCACCAGTAGGGTGGATTATTGTAATGGACTTCTCACTGGGCTTCCCAAAAAGACCATAAGACAGTTGCAGCTCATACAGAACGCTGCTGCTAGGATTCTGAGCAGAACCAGAAAATATGAACACATCACACCAGTCCTCAGGTCTTTACACTGGCTGCCAGTTACATTTAGGAGTGATTTTAACGTATTATTACTGGTATATAAATCATTCAATGGCCTTGGACCTCAATACATTGCAGATATGCTCACTGAATATAAATCCAACAGATCACTCAGATCATTAGGATCACATCGGCTAGAAATACCAAGGGTTCACTCTAACCATGGCGAGTCTGCTTTTAGCTACTATCCCAGCCGCAGCTGGAACCAGCTTCCAGAAGAGATCAGATGTGCTCCTACAGTAGTCACATTCAAATCCAGACTCAAAACACATCTGTTTAGCTGTGCATTTACTGAATGAGCACTGTGCCACTGTTCGTCCGACTGTTTGAACTGTATTTTATTTTATGTTTTAATTACTCTGATTTCATGTGATTATTTCTGTATTTTATCTTTTATTCTAAACTGTTTTAATTATTCTGATTTATTTTGATTATTTTAATTTCTTCTAAGTAAAGCACTTTGAATTACCATTGTGTATGAAATGTGCTATATAAATAAACTTGCCTTGACTTGCCTTTCAAAGAGCTGAGCTGACATTAAAGTGAGGTCTGAGCCGATGTCTACCAGGGCTTCCAGGCTCACCTCATTTTCCAAAGAGATGGCTAGGTAGAGTTTCCAGGCCACCCCCTTTGCGATCAGGTTCCCCAGGAGTCTTAGCGTAGGGGCTGGTGTGGTGATCGAGGGGCGGTTAGGGCCGGTGTCATGTGGTTTGCTGTGGAGGCAGGTAGCCAAAACATGGGAACTTGTGCTGTCTTGCTCAGGCTGGGCAGCTATCAGCTCTGGTGGCTGGGTGATGCTGTAATTTTGTGATGTGACAGTTAGCTCTGTGCTCTGAGGCTGACGAGCAGTGTTCTGGTTGCCTGGTTCAGGTCTTACGCTTAGACATAGGATGTCTGTCTCGTCCCTCTTGTCTCCTTTGGAAAGTCTTTTGTGAAGAAGCTCTTTCAGCGACTTCAGAGTCTCGGCTGTCTCAGATGTGGCAGCACCGATTTTTTCTCATGTGGGTTCAGACTTGTGCTTACCAGTGGCATGTCGAGAGGGGTTCCGCTCTGGGCTGTCTGGGCTTGATGGTCTGGTCGATGGGGCTCGGCTCTTTCTGGGCCATTGGTCGGTTTCCCATGTGGCTCCACCTTTTGGGTGATCGGGTGGTTGTTGCAGGTCCCAGAATCTGTCAAAGCGCTCGCTCTGGTGTCTTGGACGAGCACCATCGCAGTAGTGCTGCCCTCTGTTGGCCTGGAACGGTCTTGACTCTCTGTAAATAGGGCTATGGTGTTGTGGGGCGCCCTCTAAAGGCAGCTCTGAGTAGGGCTCAGAAACAGAGTAGATTGTGGGGGTTTTCAAAGTCTTTTCGGACACAGTCTTTTGCTTGGTGTAAGCTTCTTTTAGCTGTTGAGTAGTCATGCTATGTGGTCAGGCCAGGATGTCTAGGTGATGACTCACTGTGGGGTGCAGATGTCGGAGAGACAAAGTTCTGAAGTTGAAATCATCCTCCATGCCGGGCTGATTGAGGTCCATGGCTGTGATTAGTCTTTGGTCTGATTCTGGATCAGAGAATTCTTTAATGAAGGCCTGCCGCAGTGGCTGGTAATCCGACTTGACTGTCTCTGGTTGACGGTCGAGGAAGCTGTGCGCATCACGACTGGAAGTGATTCTGAGCAGGTACAATCTGTCCCACGCGGTGACGTTGGTAACAGTTTATAAGTGAAAGTCAATGTCCTGCGGGTAGGCGTGCACGTTGTGGCCTCCTGCAGGGTTCGGAGTGAACGTAGGGATGTTTCTGGCCAGCTTGTTAAGTCTTTTGGGAGCCATGCCGTGGTTAGTGGCAGGGGCTCTCCTGGAAAGGCTCTTCCCCCCTTGCTGCTGACGGGGGTTCTTGTGGGCTGGCTGGTGATGTTTTGAACAGTGGGCTTTCACCCCCCTTTACAGCTCTGGGTTCTTGGCTGAAAGGTGCGGACTGGCTGGTCAGGGAAACTTTGTGGTGTGCGTTTCCCCTTCCCGGTCCTTCTGCAGTCTATAAGAGTGTTTCAACTCTGTGTGAACGGTGTCAAGTTCTTGTTCGAGATCTTGTCTCTGCTGAACGAGCTTGTGGATGGTAGCACGGGCCTCTTGCGAGTTTCTTTCGCAGGCCGTGGCTTTCGAGTCTCTTTAAGTTCAGTCTCTGCTCTTTGCAAGGGGCTTCACTTTTGTTGGAGTTTCTCGTTGAGTTCCTTTCTGGTTCTTTTCTCTGACTGTTCTCTTCGGTCTATGTGCAGATGAGGATCAGACAGGGCGGTTTGAAGTCTTTCCACTTCCTTCGAAGCTCAGAGTCTGTTTCGTCCTCTTCCTCGGTCTCGAGGAGTAGTTGATCTGGATGACTCTGGGTTTGGGCCTCTTCCACTTGAAGCTTAAGCGCTGATGCTTGCTGCTCCAGGTCAATTTTGCTCCGTTCGCTGAGCCTTGCCTGGGCAAAGAGGTTGTGTGCGATGCTTCCGACGATTCTGGCCCAGTCTTTGTAGTTGTAGCCCTGTGTTGGGTCGTGTTCCATCAGCTTGTCCAAGCCGGCGTCCCCAGGCAGGAAGGTAGTCGTCATGGCTTTCAGCCATGTCTTGAGGTTGTCCCGGTGGACTGTGGGGTTGGAAGACTGGAACATACTGGCTCACTGTGGGCGAGAGGAACACAACACACACAAAGAGGCCAGTGCAAGTTCGTTCTAAGGTTAACGAGTTACATTCATACGGTCTCTGCCGTTTATGAGAATTTCGGCTAACTCATGCAGACAGTTAGACAGGTGGGGACAAATTGTTTAGGTCAGTGTAGGGCCTAAATAAAGATTTTGACAGGGCGTCAGCCTAGTGTGTCGTTCAACGACACTGGCTGCTTGGTTGTCGATCTGTTATCTAGCTTTTCTTGGTGTCTCTCGGAGGTTCTGTCTTTAGGTGAACTGAAAGGAACAAATCACAACAGAACAGACAAATAGAAAGATGGAAAATATTGAAGTAAAATGACATAATAGAAATGAATAGGTCTATAATGAAATGGAGTAAATAATAACACAGGAAGTGTTACAGGGGATAAGGAGGCCTGAGCCTGCTATGTGTGGCTTGGAGAGAAGGGGATGGGCCAAACACTTAAATGACCGGGGTAACATCTAATAGTCTGTGGCCTATTAATAAGGGGCTGGGTTTTACCTTTAGTTAGTTTGCCTGGGTTGAATTGAGGTCACTCTGGTTGGAGCCAGCGGCGTGGCCAATCTCTCCGACGATCCCAAACACTCGACCGCCGTGTCCCCGGGCCCTTCCCTCCTCTATCTATCACGGTCCGCCTGCTTAGACAACCTGCGACTTTGGAGTGCCAAACTGTTGATGTAGCAAAGTTGCGCACCAATGAACGGGGAATTAGGACCGTCCGGGACTCACGTACGGCAAACGCTGGAAACGCGTGTCAGACGAACCAGCTCGCTGGAAACCAACCAGTGATGACTGTCGAATCACCACGGCTCTTTAATGGATTCTACCTATAAATACAGAACAGGATAAAGAACAAGTTAAACTTAAAGTGAATTAGGCTTTCTTTGTCTAAACCAAATTAAGTACTTATGTATGTAGAGAATAAAAAGCAAGGGTTTTACTAACAATGGTAAAAACAAAAGGGAATTATGAAAAAATTATTTATCAAAATAACCTAACCCAAAAGAGAAGATAGAAAATAAAGAAAACCAGATGAAACACAGGAGGAGGTAGGCTGTAGTAGCGTGTTTTGGCCACAAGGGTGCTTACTTCCTCAGTGGTGGTCCACCTGACTGAACAGACAAACTTAATTCAAATTAAATTCAAAGAAGTTTAAATCAAATTTAGATAAGCATGTAAGAAGAAGATAAAGATTAGAATTATCCAATAACAATCACGATTACTGTAGAGCAGGGGTCTCAAACTCAACTTACCTGGGGGCCGCTGGAGGTAGAGTCTGGGTCAGGCTGGGCCGCATCAAGTATTCAACAAAAAATAGTATTTAAGTATTCCAAAAAAGGAGCACAACTGATTCAATCTTCTCAATCTTTATTATTACCGTTTATTCTGAACGGTTCCTCTGAATTTGAACATTCCTTTCTGAACATGAATGGTTCTTCATGAGCTGTCCTTCTGAACATGAATGGTTCTTCATGAGCTGTCCTTCTGAACATGAATGGTTCTTCATGAGCTGTCCTTCTGAACATGAACGGTTCTTCAGAACATGAACAGTTAGTTCTTCAGAACATGAACGGTTCTTCAGAACATGAATGGTTCTTCAGCCCTCACATTGTCATAGGCAGCACTGACAAGCTGCCCCTGGCCTTGTAACTTCTTGTTCAGTACATTCAGCTCCTGTGTGATGTCAACAAGAAAAGCTAAGTCCATGAGCCATTTGGGGTCACTTAACACAGGAAAAGCCATCCCATCCTTCTCTATGAAGGCTTTCACTTCTGCTCTCAGCTCAAAAAACCTCTTCAAAACGTTTCCCCTACTGAGCCAACGTACCTCTGTGAAGTAGAGCACATCCTCATATTCTGACTCTATTTCCTCCAAAAAGGCGCGGAACTGCCGGTGCTTCAATCCCCTAGCTCTGATATGATTGATGCATTTCACAACAACGGACATCACATTGTCAAACCTCAGGCATTTGCCGCAAAGAGCCTGCTGATGGATAATACAGTGCAGAGCAATGGCCTCCTCCACATTCTCCTCTTCCAGTTTTCTTTGAACAAGTGCTACCAGTCCATTTTTCCTTCCTGTCATTGATGGCGCACCGTCAGTCGTTATTCCAGTAAACCTCTTCCATGGCAAACCTGCATCTTCAATAGCACCACACAGCTGGCAGAATATCTCCTGAGCGGTGGTCTGACCATGCATTGGAATCACAGCGAGCAACTCCTCGATCACTTCAAAGTTGTCGTCAACACCACGGACATATATTGCGAGCTGCGCGGTGTCAGTGTTGTCCGTGCTCTCATCAAGAGCGACTGAGTATGCACAAAAACGTTCGGCTTTCTCACGCAGCTGATCATAAATGTTTTCTGAAGGGTCAGAAATGCGCTCTGCCACTGTATTAGCTGAAAGGCTGATGTTGCTAAACTGACCCTTCTTTTCTGGACAGACTTTACTTGCAGCTAGTAACATGCACTTTTTGATGAACTCGCCTTCCTTGAACGGCTTACCGGCCTTCGCAATCATCTCACTCACCACGTAGCTAGCTTCGACGGCTGCTTCATTCTCTTTTTTTGCTTTCTTAAATAAATCTTGTTGCCTCAATAGACATTTTTTAAGATTGGAGACCCGGTTCTTTCTCTCATCTCCATGGTATTTTGTATACTCCTCAGCATGTCTAGTTGAGTAATGACGTCTGATGTTATATTCCTTGTACACCGCAACTTTCTCCGTGCATATGAGACACGTAGGGGTTCCTCTGTGCTCGACAAAAAAATATTCCGTCTCCCACTTTTCCTGAAATTGCCTGTGCTCTTCGCCAACCTTTCTCTTCACGGCACGTTTTGAGAGAGACATGACTGGAACTGGGTGATGGCATATATTTTCTGTCCACTTCTGACTAATGTTGATACTTCCCCAGTATGTTTGTAGTGTACTTCGCGGTTTGACAACAAACCCGCCGTAAGCTGTTACGAGACTATTTATGGTAGCCCATAAGGGATAAAAAATAAATAAAAAAACGCGGCACACGCAACGACGGGCCGCACTAACATTAAACTTTTATGTCAAGTAGGGGGCCACAAAATATCACGCCGCGAGTTTGAGACCACTGCTGTAGAGTATCAGCGATTATTAATAAAATAAACCAACGAGAAAAGCTGGAAAATAGACCAATTCAAAACCGAATGAAAAGAGAAAAACAAGTGAAAAGCCGAATCAGCGGGGGAGGCCACAAAAGGGGGCGTACTCCCTCTGTGTGGATATCAGTGACTGAACTAATCTTTATTTTAAATCTAAATTTTAATTCAAATCTTGTTTGAATTTGAAATAAAAATAAGTTTAACAGTCAGAGGTAAAAGAATTGTCTAACATCCAATAACATTAGCACAAGCAGAGCTGTAAATGCCAATATGTATTGACAGTTAGACAAATTGAAATGTCAGGAAGAGAGAATTTTGGGAAAAGAAATTACCTACTGCTAGTGTCCACACGATGGCGACATTTCGTTCACGCAGGATGAAGTCAGGGGGCGGTGCGTAATTCGAGAGCTGTCAAGCACTAAGGGCCTAAAGGATGCCCTCTAGTGTTTGTCAGCGGAATAACAACCAGCCTGCTTCCACGCTTTGTTTTCTGTAGCGATGACACTTATCAAAATTAAATCTCAGCGGATTTTTGGTGCTATATTTCACAAGCACGTTTGGCAGGATTTTTTTTTTTTTTCGCTGCGCTGTGCAAAAGAAAACAGGAATTATTCGTCTGTCGTTTCGGATCCAAATAACATTTATCAAAGAGCACTTATGATTAAAAATGTTTTTAGGTTTTAGATTTTTTTTCGGTGCTATATTCTAACAACACGTCTGGCAGGGTTTCTGCGCTGTGCATAAAGAAAACAGGAATTATTCGTCTGGGGTTTTTTTTCGACTCCCATAACATATATTATCAAATAGCACTTATGATTAAATATGCTTTAGTTTTTTTTACAATTGAGTAGCTACGTCAATGTTTAACCAGGAGTTTATCGTTAACGATTATAATATCAGGCCTTTCTTAAGAATAGTGAAAGAGCGTCGTTTCACTAAATCTTGTCTTCACCCTGACAGAAGAATCTCGTTCGGACAGGGGAGTTTAACATTAAAAATGTCGTAATTCAAAAGAGGTTTCTTCGTCTTTTGTAGGACAAATTTAATACTATGAAACTGCAGTTTACTTTTTAGTTTTGCTGAACTGAGACGGCTTTTTGCCTTTAATCAGTCAGCCAGTGAATTCGCATTGCGTTCGCTCTGTCGAGGCGCGCGTACAATATTAAATCACAATATAGACATAGATTGAAACTGAATTGCTGAAAAACAAGTTTAAAATGTACCAAGCATATTCTCCACCAATTATGTAAAGACTCATGGGCGGATCTAATCCATGGTGGATTTGCATATCATAATTATTAATTGGTAATTAATAATTATTCATACATGTTTGGATTAGATTAGTCTTACATGTTGATAAATCTCCCGATAAGGGATGATATGTCATTTTACCTGCATGCATGCATGTGTATCCTTGCAATTAACCACAAGTTGATTGTAATTAATTACACGGACCAAGTCTTACAAAACAGGCAAAATTAATTAGCTCAATTGTCAGAATAATACTTGTGGGATCCACAATATCATCCTACTTTATAGGATTTCAGGAAAAGCAATTCTGTGGCCACAAGAATTGGGTTTCCTGCCCTATAAGCAAATACTCTGTAAAGTATCTTTAATTTGTAAGCTTGTAGCTAAGATCTTTGACACTTAAGGGACTTGGAAAATGAGCAAAGAGGCAGTACATCAATCAAATGAATATAATGAATTTAATAAGGCAGAACTAGTTATGTATTTACTACGGTTGCATGGGATATATGTATTTACAAACATAATAAACAACAAAACACAATACGGCATCGATGAACGAGAAATGCATAGAGACAGAGAGAGAGAGGAAATGTAGAGAGTTGCAGTTATGCAAGAGGGAGTTTAGAAAGACCCGAGGATCTTTCTAAATAGCAAATTCACATAGACAACAGAACTTTGAGAGACAACAAGACGTCAACAAATCTTAAAAGCGTGATGAAACACGGATACTTGCACTCTTTGCATGGCTTGTGGAGAAGCGTGTGTGTGTCTCTCGGTCCGGCGCGTCATGTGGTCACGTGCGCGTGTTTCTCCTTCAAAGCGAGCGCGCGCTCGTTTAAAGGTCCCTTGTAGATGGATTTGCTGAAGAGATATTTCACGCGGTGTTCTTTTCACTCGTCGATTGGAATTAAACACGGAGACTTATCTAAGACTGAAAAACACAACCTAAACTAGAAACAAATAAAAGAAAGGCGAAGAGCTCGCCCGGAGGCGAGACGTTACATTATGAAACGAGGACAAGAGGGTAAGAGAGAGAGCGGAGTGGGGAAGCGTCATTTATCACCTTGGAGAAATCCAGCCTCTTTCTGTTACCGACATATCGTGTATACAGTCACTTCGATCTTCAAAGTACCAGGTTTTAGAGACCAAATGTGACCCGTCACAGAAACCAGGGACACAAGTCGGCAGAACAACTTTCGAGCAAAATGAGAAAGAAGAGTTTTTTTTTCAAAATTGGTGAATTTCAATTTTTTGCAGAATCTGTTAGTTGAAATCACGAAGAAGCCTCTCCATGTTTGAGATAGCAGTATTGGTATATTTAAAAGCTTACATTTTGAGGTTGAAATCGGCTTGTTTTCGGAGATTCTAGCATGCAGTAGGGGCGTGGCGTGTCATTGTCTGTGTGTATTTCCATACTGAATAACCCGGCGCTTTTGCCCCCGCCCTCCAAGTGAACCGCATGGCTACTTATTATGCTGTGCTCTGGCCGGCTGTATCTGATATCAAAATTCAATGAAGATGGATACCGCAAAGATTTTCGCAGACGAGCTGAACCGTCTGGTGAGTGAGTTACACCGAAAATGTTTTCGCCGCACTTCGTGGGCTCGGGAAACTGAACCGGAGGTATGGGCGCAGCGCGCGCGCCCTCAGTGCTTGAATACGGCGGCTCGGCTCGCTGACAGCGGTGGCTGGCTGTTTCATATGTGACGTCCCGATTGCTTTGAATGGGGAACGTTTTGTGAACAGGGAACAGAGTTAATGGACTGGCAACAATCTCCATAGAACATGAACTGGCACAGAGAATCGAAATAGAGGATGCAGTTAAGACCTTTGCTGCGATGAAGGCCTGCCGTGCGCGTTTCTGAAATGTAAGTTAAGCTTCATTTGGTCTTTAGTCGTTATTTAAGATGCTGAACCTGCTGATGATATAATGTGCTTGCGGACATTTCATTTGTGTGTGAATACGCACATAAGGAAGTGGTGTAAAGAGATTTGCAACAGTAATTTGAGGAGGTGAAATGTGATTATTTGGAAAATTCCTGTCATGACTGCTTAAAGAAAATGCCAGCAGGCATTTGCCTCCTGCATAAACTTTAATATTGTTGACATTTTGGGCACACGAGCGTTGCGCACTATTTGCGTTATATGTAGGCCTATGGCTTATTGGTCTTTCTGTGTTGTTGCTGGTTTTGCGTTATATGTATATGGCATATTGGTCTTTGTGTGTTGTTGCTGGTTTTGCGTTATATGTATATGGCATATTGGTCTTTGTGTGTTGTTGCTGGTTTTGCGTTATATGTATATGGCATATTGGTCTTTGTGTGTTGTTGCTGGTTTTGCGTTATATGTATATGGCATATTGGTCTTTGTGTGTTGTTGCTGGTTTTGCGTTATATGTATATGGCATATTGGTCTTTGTGTGTGGTTGCTGGTTTTGCGTTATATGCAGGCTATATGGCATATTGGTCTTTGTGTGTTGTTGCCTGTTTTGCGTTATATGTATATGGCATAATGGTCTTTGTGTGTTGTTGCTGGTTTTGCGTTATATGTATATGGCATATTGGTCTTTGTGTGTTGTTGCTGGTTTTGCGTTATATGTATATGGCATATTGGTCTTTGTGTGTTGTTGCTGGTTTTGCGTTATATGTATATGGCATATTGGTCTTTGTGTGTTGTTGCTGGTTTTGCGTTATATGTATATGGCATATTGGTCTTTGCGTGTGGTTGCTGGTTTTGCGTTATATGCAGTCTATATGGCATATTGGTCTTTGTGTGTTGTTGCCTGTTTTGCGTTATATGTATATGGCATAATGGTTTTTGTGTGTTGTTGCTGGTTTTGCGTTATATGTATATGGCATATTGGTCTTTGTGTGTTGTTGCTGGTTTTGCGTTATATGTATATGGCATATTGGTCTTTGTGTGTTGTTGCTGGTTTTGCGTTATATGTATATGGCATATTGGTCTTTGTGTGTTGTTGCTGGTTAAGCGTTATATGTATATGGCATATTGGTCTTTGTGTGTTGTTGCTGGTTTTGCGTTATATGTATATGGCATATTGGTCTTTGTGTGTGGTTGCTGGTTTTGCGTTATATGCAGTCTATATGGCATATTGGTCTTTGTGTGTTGTTGCCTGTTTTGCGTTATATGTATATGGCATAATGGTCTTTGTGTGTTGTTGCTGGTTTTGCGTTATATGTATATGGCATATTGGTCTTTGTGTGTTGTTGCTGGTTTTGCGTTATATGTATATGGCATATTGGTCTTTGTGTGTTGTTGCTGGTTTTGCGTTATATGCAGGCTATATGGCATATTGGTCTTTGTGTGTTGTTTCTGGTACGTTGCAAATAGAGGGGCAGCACAATTGTTTTTCGCCTAGTGCGGCAGAAGTGCACTCATTCGAAGTGCAAAAAAAGCTGTAAAGCACAGGGGGAGCTTTACAGGGGGTATGGCTTATCTAAATGAGATGTAAATGAGCCCTATTGTCACCCCCAGCAGCTGAGACAGGTGAGAACTGCACAATCTTTAGAGGTCGTTTTCTCATCTTTGAGCTTTTTTAAGTGCCTACTTTCAAATGGCCACAACTTCTCCAAATATTATCAGATTTCCACATGTTACACATCGTTGGAAAGCTTGGACATTACACTTTCAGAATCTATGAATAACTCAAAATGCCCCAGAACCGACTTGTGCCCCTAGTTTCCGTGACTGGTCACAAATAAGTCACACATCTGATTCTGGTTGATCATAGTGTGAACAGTCTGGTATAGTAAGTATTAGAGTTTACATGAAACAAACCACATAAAAGGACACATCATGAGATTGGAACATTAGATACATGGTAATACATTTCTCACATGGTTATATTTATATATAATATATATATATATATATATATATATATATATATATATATATATATATATATATATATAGAATATATAGGATTGAAAAGAAAGATTTCATTTCTCCTTCTCAGCAAGAATTCAGAGAGAGAGAGCCACAGTTCTGTGAACATTCCTTTAGGTCGTAAACCCGTAACAGGACACTGACTTCGGCCAGTGTTAGCAGAGCAAAGTTTCACAGACTTTGTTAGGATAGTGAGTTTGCGGGATTATTCATTAATAATGCATAATACAGGCATTTGTCGTTCGTTTAGAACTACAATACACTCACACGTATCTTCATAGGCCCTGGGCACTCGGAACCACATAACACATATGAAATATATCTCATTAAAATGTCTTTAATGGGGAAATTCGTTAAAAGTTATTATGTGTGTGTGTGGACAGGGAGGCCACCTGGGTTTGCCTACAGTGGGGGAAGTTTGTGAGTTGTTCTGGGACACATCACAGAGTCGTAAATGTTTCAGAAACAGTCTCATCTAGGCATTCTTATGCCATTGTCCATAATTTACATTCATTCTAAAAGACTTTGGGTTTTAGGAAGAATGTGCTTCATTTGTGTTCAGAAGGACTGAGTCAATGACTCACCCAGATACCCTACATTACATTTAGCCAAAGAACAGTCAGACAATGTATTAATACAAGCATCTAACTTCTCAAATTAGATGAGTTTTATAATTTAATTCCTCAGCATTAAATGCAGCCAGGTATCAATCAGACAAGTAAACAAGGTCTGGATGAAAGGCTGTGCTTAAATCTTTCATAAGATCAGCCTGATATGCCTGTAACACAGTCGCAGTACCAGGCTGATTTGCTGCTGAAATGCCTCTGATGATGCGCTCCCAGGGGAGAGATAGCCCGAGAGCGTCTCTCCGATCTGAGGCAGCATCGTATAACCGTGTGCATTCGCACCCACGATAGGTCGACGTCGAGGGCATAAAGACAAGCAATGTATATTTTTTATAAACGAGTGATCTCGCTTTAAGCATTTGGGGGTCTTTTGTTCCTATGGCCAGAGCAATCTGGCCACTGCACGAGTGACCGCCTCGAGTAGTTTCCCCTGCGCTTTATCATCAGGGAAGGGGTCGCTCGGAGGTGACAAATTCATGAGATTCAGTGTCCTCCGGCAGAGCCAAAGAAGCGCCGGGGCATGCCTCAATAGTCTGCCGAAATGACATCGCGATCTGGGGAGAGCAAGCGATAGGGATGGACCTATCTCGCTCCTCAGCCAGATCGACAGGCGAGGCCCACAATCGCATTGTGGGTGCTACCCCTTTGAAAGAAGCAAAGCAAACTCAAAGCACTTTAACTATGAGCGTTTCACATCGCCTGCACTCACCATATTTTAACGCATGGGCAGCATGCTCTTCCCCCAAACACACAAAACAAAACTGGTGTGTATCGCATTCTGGCATGGGCCGGGAACACGGAGGCATACAACTTTTACTTTGCACATCGTGCATATTTTCTTTTCTTTTCCTTTTTCACTTGATTAAAAGAGTGAGAGGAGAAAGAGAGAATTTTCTGCACACTGCCTAGTCAAACAAGCTCTCACTGTCTCTTTGCTAGGAGTTAGTCACACACATAATCACAGTATGGTCTGAAGACAAAAAGACCTGTCGATGCACCTGTGGCACATCTAATTATAGACTCTGACGAGCGTGCATTCCAATGACGTCACTGTCCGAGGGTATAAAAGTTCAAAGTCAATTCCATTGATGTGTTACACACATATTTCACAGCTGTTCACACAAAAAGTGTCCCCAGAGCAATGAATCAAGTACAATGTTAAGTGTACCTTTTGAAAGGAACACGGTTTTGCTGCCACTTGTGTTTGCCATTGTGACATCTCTATTCTAGCAGCTCACAACTTCATAGATTGAACTCCATCATTGATTTTGAGTCTTACAGCGAAGTGGTGTGTGAAAATTTCTACAATGAGGCAATTGATGAAAATGTTCAGATGAGCAGCGAATTTAGCGTTTATTAATTCTACAGGATTTGGATGCATTTATAGCCATGATTGAAGGCATTATATTAATATTATTTAAACATTGTGGTTAGGTTTTGATTATAAAAGTAAAAAACTGCAATTAATTCAGCTAAAACGACTTAAGGTATATATCAGGGTACAGATTTGCTTTATGCTTCTAAAATTTACACTTTAAGATTGGACATTCTACATATTTGCCACCAGATATAAGATTTTAAACAAATCTACTGGAAAATCTGCATCTGTTGTCTTAAAAAAGTACATTTTACAATAAGATAATTTATTTTTTATACATTTAAGTGTATATTAACTAAACTAATGTATACTGAACAAAATTATACACTTTTGTTTTTGCCCCCAATTTCATTAGCTGAACTCAAAGATCTAAGACTTTTTCTATGTAAACAAAAGGCCTATTTCTCTCAAATATTGTTCACAAATCTGTCCAAATCTGTGTTAGTGAGCACTTTTCCTTTGCCGAGATAATCCATCCACCTCACAGGGGGGTTTGGGGTCCGAAAACCAGTCAGTATCTGGTGTGACCACCATTTGCCTCACGCAGTGCAACACATCTCCTTCGCATAGAGTTGATCAGGTTGTTTACTGTGGCCTGTGGAATGTTGGTCCACTCCTCTTCAATGGCTGTGCCAAGTTTCTGGATATTTGCAGGACCTGGAACGCGCTGTCGTATACGCCGATCAAGAGCATCCCAAACATGCTAAATGGGTGACATGTCTGGTGAGTATGCTGGCCATGCAAAAACTGGGATGTTTTCAGCTTCCAGGAATTGTGTACAGATCCTTGCAACATGGGGTTGTGCATTATCATGCTGCAACATAAGGTGATGGTCTTGGATGAATGGCACAACAATGGGCCTCAGGATCTCGTCACGGTATCTCTGTGCATTCAAAATGCCATCAATAAAATGCACCTGTGTTCGTTGTCCATAACATATGCCTACCCATACCATAACCCAAACGCCACCATGGGCCACTCGATCCACAACGTTGACATCAGCAAACCGCTCACCCACACGACCCCATACACGCTGTCTGCCATCTGCCCTGTACAGTGAAAACCGGGATTCATCCATGAAGAGATCACCTCTCCAAAGTGCCAGACGCCATGGAATGTGAGTGTAGTCAATCTTAGCGTGTGTGTGGGTGAAGGAAGAAGAAGACAGGGTCGGCGAACTTGGGACTCGTACTTTATTCAGAAAAAAAGAACAAACAAAAGGCCTACACCGTAGTGTTCCACTACAGCACATAAATAAGAAACACTCTGCCCGCTGTACCAGCTCTCGCTGTATGTCTCCAGCTCTCAAGGTGCAGTTAAACTACCACACTTCCCGATGTGTTACTCAGTCCATTGTCAGCCAGCAGGTCGTGAGTGTTTGGTACGAGTCCCCAGTCCTTCTCTCTCTCCGCTCTCTCATTCCTGGCAGCTTATATGCGGTCTCCACACCAATCACTGCAATCAGACACAGGTGTTCATCATCTGCACTTGACCTACTTACTCACTGCACAGCTCGCTGACTCGTCTCTCGCTACAGACTTCGAGAGACCACGAACCCCTCGCCACAGTGAGCGTTTGCCCATTCAAGTCGAAACATGATATTGAAGCCAAAAATGTCAAAAAATCCTTAATTTTGCATTTATTGTCAACGCAGTGCAGCAGCCAGCAGACCTAGAGCAGGGCATATTGCGTGCTCATTGGCTGCCGTGCGGCAACTGCTGCAGCATATCACTGAGCCTTGCACGTGACGTCGAGGATCGAGGTTACGTATGTAACCGCGTACGTTCTCTTACGAGAGGTTATCTCGTTTTGCGTAAGCTAGCTTACACTGCGGGAATCCATTGTCGACGCCGTGCGCACCCAGCCTCCACTTCATGAGTCCCAGGGATTCCCGGGAAACATAGATAAGTGGGAAACAGGTGGCCAGCAATGCGGTTCAGCACATGTTATAAGCACATACAGGGTATACAGAGCAGCGTCGCCGGTCCATTTAACTATTCACCATATAGTGTAGCTCAACCAGGAGAGCTAACGTCGCGTGAGAGTAGTCTGCACATGATAATCTGGGCAGAGTATAAACACCGCTCACACTGACTGAAGTCTAGCCTGCAAGGCGGGAACTTTCAGCTTATAAAACCTAACAAATGTGGACAGAGAGGCCCAGCCTGCCACCTCACAAATGTCTTGAATGGAAATTCCGCTGGACCAAACCCACGACGAGGCCACACCTCTGGTGGAATGCACCCTGATGCCCAAGGGGCACTGCAGACCTTTATACTTATAAGCGGACGTGATAGCTTCCACTATCCATCTGCACAGGCTCTGTTTCGAGGCGGCGAGACACTTGGTGCGCCCACCAAACGAAACAAAGAGCTGTTCCGAACGCCTGAAAGAGGCGGAGCGCGAAATGTAAGCCCTCAGCGCCCTGACGGGGCATAGGAGATTAACATCACCCTCACTATCGGATGCTGGCAGAGCCGAAAGAGAAATGACCTGCGCTCTGAAGGGGGGTGCCCAACACTTTAGGGACATAACCATGTCTTGACTAAAGGATGACTTTAGAGTCATTTGACCCGAACTCAAGACACGCAGCGCTAACGGATAGCTCGTGTAAATCCCCCACACGTTTGACTGACAATAGAGCTGACAGGAAAATGGTTTTGAGCGAGAGGTACTTTAGATCCACGGAGTCTATCTGTTCAAAGGGGAAAGCTTTCAGGGCCTCCAGGACCAATGAAAGATCCCAAATGGGAACCGACGGGGGTCGCAGGGGATTCATCCGTCTGGCTCCTCTAAGGAAGAGGATGATGAGCTCGTTTCTTCCTACTTACTGACCGCGCGTCGACTCAGCGAACGCTGCAACGGCCGCCACATAAACTAAGCGTGGATGGGGACCTGCCCTTATCCAGCAACTCTTGAAGGAAGCCAAGCAACCTCGGGACCCCACACGTTTGTGGGTCTAGATCTCTATCAGCACACCATTTGGAGAACACCGACCATTTAGAAGCGTAAAGCCTTCGTAGAGGGAGCTCTGGATTGTGTAATCGTGTTCATCACTCCTTCTGGCAGGACAATGGGCATCCGTTGATTAACAATACGTGCAGAGACCAACGCTCTGGATGGGGATGCCAGATTGAGCCACGAGCTTGAGAGAAGAGATCTTTCCTCACTGGAATCGGCCAATGGGCTGTGTGAGACAGCCGCATCAGCTCTGGGAACCAAGCTTGGTTCTCCCAGCATGGGGCTATAAGGAGCACCGAGTGGCGCGTTTCCCTGATCCTCTTGATTACCTGTGGTAACAGAGAGACCGGAGGGAAAGCATAAAAGTGGGAGGCTGCGCCAGATTTGGGCCAGCACATCCTCGTTCTTTGAAAAGAACAGTGGGCAATGAGCGTTGTCTTTTGATGCAAACAGGTCGACTTTCGCTATGCCGAAAAGGCGCCACAGCGACTGGACTGTCTGGGGGTGCAGGGACCATTCCCCTGGAGAAACGTAGTTCCTGGACAGTTTGTCTGGACCATTGCTCAAGTGGTCTGGCACATACGCAGCTCTCAGCGAGCGCAGGAGGTACTGAGACCATACAAGAAGGCGTTCTGTCAGATGGCAGAGGCTTCTGGATCTGATACCGCCCTGACGGTTTATGTAGGACACCACAGACAAGTTGTCCAAGCGGACTAGCACATGGTGGTCCAGTATGAACGGGAGGAAGCGTTTGAGCGCGTTCTCGACCGCTATCATTTCCAGACAGTTTATGTGGTAGTGTCTCTCCTGGTCTGACCACAGGCCAAAGACCGGTCTGCCCTCGAAGACGGCGCCCCAACCTAAGTTGGAGGCGTCCGTCGAGATGACCTTTCGGTGTGAGACAGCCCCCATTGTCACTCCCCGCTGGTACCAGTCGGCCGCTAACCAGGGCTGCAGAGCCAAAACGCAGCTCTGCGTCACTCTGATTCGTCTGTAGCCTGAAACCCAAGCCTGGTGAGGCAATTGGGTGTTCAGCCAGCGTTGTAGCGGGCGCATGCGCAGCAAGTCCAGCTGAAGCACAGCCAGGGCTGATGCCATACAGCCTACCATCCTCTGGAATGTCTTCAGAGATGTGATGCTGCCCTCCTGGAAAGACGCGGCCAGGTGTCGAACACGGCGCGCGCGCTGTGTCGATAGGCGGGCCGTCATAGCCACAGAGTCCAGTTCTGTTCCTAGAAAGGAAGCTGACTGACTGGGCAGTATTGAGCTCTTGGTCCAGTTGACCTTGAGGCCCAAGCTTTCCAGATGGCTGAGAAGCACTGTTCTGTGAGATAACAGTTCTATCTCTGACTTTTTGCAGCAGCCTTCGAGATTATCCTGATGGGGGCAAGGGTGATGGTTGGAGGTATGAAGCTACCATCAGGCCAAAGGCTACCACCAGTGAGAGGCTATATGGACAACATTACCACCATCCTTCAGACAGCAGCATGTACAACAAGACTGCTGAAGAGGATTGACGAGCTTGTGGGGTGGGCGAGGATGAAGATCAAACCCGCCAAATCACGCAGCCTGTCCCTCAGGAAAGGGGTTAGAAATGACCATACCATCTTTGTCGCAGGCGGTGAAGAAATCCCTTTGCTGGCAAATCAGCCCGTCCGTAGCCTGGGTCGTATTTATACAGCAGACCTCTCTGATAGGCAGATGGGGGAAACAGTGAGGAAGCAGCTCGCAGATGACCTCGCCAGGATCAATCAGAGCCAGCTCCCCGGCAAGTATGAAGTATGGAGCTACCAGTTCATACTGTACCCAAGGGTGATGTGGCCTCTGAAGATGAGCAAAGTTCCCTCCTCGGTGGCAAACAAGATGGATGGGCTAGCAAACTCATTCATCAGGAAGTGACTGGGTCTGCCAAGATGCCTATCAGATGTAGGCCTCTTTGGCAGGAACACACTACAGCTGCCACTGCGATCCATTGGCCTGGGATACAAGCAGGAGAAGGCTCGGATGGTGCTGGAGCTGAGGGAATCCACTGATCAACTGGTGAGAGCAGCTGGCCCTAAGATACAAACAGGGAGGAAGTGGAAAGCCCAGGAAGAGGTCGACCTGGCAATTAGCAGGCTGAAAATTTGTGAAATAGTCGGCAGAGTCCAGGAGGGTCGAGCAGGCCTTGGCAGGAGCAAGACCCCCCTCTTCTGGTCAAAGGCCTCCAAGGAAGAGCGGAGAGCCATGGTGGTGGCAGAAGTGACAAGGACTGAGCAGGAGCGCCTTAACATCAAGGCGGTGTCTCAGAGCCGGCAGGGAGGCTGGATGTCATGGGAAGGTGTCACAGACAGGCATTTGTCATGGTCTGATCTGTGGAAGATCCCCCAAGCCAGGCTCAGCTTCCTGATTAGATCTACTTATGACACCCTACCTTGTCCCAGAAACCTCCATAAGTGGTTCGGCACTGAAGAACTTTGCCCCCTTTGCAGTACCAGCAATGCAAGCCTCCAGCACATCCTGTCGGGCTGCAAGACAGCATTGTCCCAAGGTCGCTATAGGTGGCGACATGATCTGGTGCTGAGGAAGCTAGCAGAGGTGGCAGAGTCATGTAGACAGGAGGCTAATAGCAGACCTTTTGGGCCAACGAGAAGTCCCATTCTGTTTGCAAGGGCCGGGGAAAAAATCAACCACCCTCACCAGAGAGCAACATCTAGGGTCCTCTCATCTGGCAGTGAGTGGAACATGAGGGTCGACCTGGGGAGGCAGCTCCAATTCCCCTGGGAGATCGTGGAAACTTTGCTCCGGCCAGACCTGATCATGTGGTCAGAGTCATGCAAGACCATCTTGTTGGTGGAGCTTACTGTCCCATGGGAGGAGGGAATGGAGGCTGCCAACGAGCGGAAGCGTGCCAAGTATGCAGATCTGGTAGAAGACTGCAGAGAGGCTGGCTCGAAAGCCACCACATGTCCCGTTGAAGTGGGATTTAGGGGCTTCGTTGGGTCCTCAACGGTTCGCCTGCTCCGCGAAATGGGATGTACAGGAGCAGGGTGTCGAAAAGCCATTAAAGAACTGGCAGAGGAGGCCGAGAGGGGCAGCTTTTGGCTGTGGCTAAGGAGGAAGCATAGGGGATGGGGGCCAAGTAACACCTAGGGCATCAGCAGGGGGTGGCAGGGAGTGATCCCTGCCATCGCTCCGCCACCAGGAGATGTACTGGGGTTAAAGGAGCGAAACATCCATGACTGGTGGTCCCCAGCTGATGACCCGTTTTATGCCCGAAGAGGTGGAGCACACCTGCACAAAAGGCACCGGTGGAGGTGCGTCAGGCAGCAATGCCCAGCAGGTCGACATCAGCCTGTATTTCTATGTGACTGTGCTAAAATCTGCCAATCGTCCAAATAGTTCAGAATTCGCAGACCTTTCACTCTCAAGGGGGCGAGAGCCGCATCCATGCACTTCGTAAATGTAAGGGGTGCCAAAGACAGAACGAACGGGAGGACGATGTATTGATATGCCCGACCGTTGAAGGCGAATCTCAAGAATGGCCTGTGACGGGGGACCATCGGGATCTGAAAGTATGCATCTTTCAGATCAAGAGAGATAAACCAGTCCCTCGGGCGAATTTGCACGAGGATTTGTTTGGGTCATGAGCATTTTGAACGGCCGTCTCATGAGAGCTTTGTTCAAATATCTCAGATCTAAGATAGGTCTTAGAGCTCCGTCCTTCATGGGTACGAGAAAATAACGGCTGTAAAAGCCTGACTCACTCAGAGAAGGAGGTACAGGTTCTATGGCCCCTTTGCACAGCAGTTTGGCTATTTCTGCGCGGAGTAGATGTGCTACATCCGCTTTCACTTTCGTCTCGGTCCGCGCTCAAAAGTGAGGGGGACGGCGAGCGAACTGAAGCGAATAGCCCTGTCTTATTGTGCTCATCACCCATTCTGACTCACCTGGAATAGCCTTCCATGCTTCTACATGTATAGCTAGGGACAGAATGGACTCCGGGTTCCGATTGCAGCACTTCGCGGGCTCGGGAAACTGAACCGGAGGTGTGTGGGGGGGCGCGCGTGCCCTCTGATCTCGGGTACGGCGGCTTGCTGACAGCTGTGACTGTCTGTATCCCTTGAGATGACCCAATTAATGGGAATGGGGAACATTTTGTGACGATATTTAGTGTGAGCAGAGCCTGGTGCAAAGTGTTTATCAGTAAGCGTGAGCGCTCGTGGGCGGGCACGTGACTTACATTCATAACTTGGCCGCTGTGAGGCTGTTGCCTTGTAACAGAGCGGGCAGCGAGTAGGTGTGAGCACAGATTTGTGGGCACATTCTCTACATCTAGCACTCGAGCGGCATTTGCCAGCTTTATGAGAGTGGGCTCTGTGAGTGTGTGAGACACGTGGGGCATCGTGTTTATGTGTAGGAGTGAGCACTGACTTGTGGGCACTTTTTCTACACTTAAAACACCATCGGCGTGAGCCGGATAACCAGAATTTATACTCTTTCTGAGATTTCTTTGGGTCGCCATAAAAATGGCGTTTGTGTGCAGGCGAGCGGACTGTGTTGCCGACTCGTTGGCTGCTAAATGTGCGTCTGCAGTAGCCTTCTCTGAGGGGACTGACAGGACGAGATATTTTGACGGTGGTCCGGCCGCAGCGAGACCCAGCCGTCTTTTCCTCTCTGGTGTTGCTAAGAGGACTTTGCCTGCTCGGGCTTCAGTGCAACCTTGGGCCGGGGTCCCCGGGGGGGAGGCGGCCTGCGCGCAGATGAGCGTGATCTAGGGTGGCCGCCCTGTCGACGCTGCGGAGGCTGGGGCTGAGCTGGGCGCTGGCTAGCGTGACGTGCAGGCGGCTCGCGTGGGTGGCTTGCAGAGAGCTAGAGCGTCGAGGCAGGAAAAGGTTCATGGCCTGCGAGGTCTTCTGCACTTCGGAGAAGCGGTCGACGATCCCGTTCACCGCTGGGCCAAAGAGACCAGTAGGGGAGAGCGGCGCGTCGAGAAACGCGAAACGCTCTGACTCCCTCATATCCGCAAGCGTCAGCCAGAGATTCCTCTCTGTGACATGTGAGCGAGGCCCATTGCCAGAGCCGCGGATTTCGTAGCACGAAGGGAGAGATCCAACGCGCTCCTCAAATCCATGAAGGCGGCTTGTTCCTTGCTTCTCTCGTCCCATTCGCGGAGGAGATCAGATTGGAGGATCTGCAGCACGGCCATCGAGTGCAGGCTGGAAGCAGCTTGTCCGGCGGCGGCGGCGACGAACGCGCGGCCGATAAGGGCTGAGGTGGTCCTGCAGGCTTTAGACGGGAAGGCAGACTTTGAGCGCCATCTCGCACAGGGCGGGCATTGGTGCGCTGCGACCGCCTCTTCCACTGGGGGGATAGCTGTGTACCCCTTCTCCGTGGCGCCGTCCACTTGGGAGAGCGCCGATGAGACATGTGAGTGGAGCCTCGCGGAGAATGGTGCGTTCCACGACTCTCGGCATGAAGCTCTGGTAGAAATGGCGCAGATCTGGAAACGGGCGAGGGGCGGCAGCTGTGAAGTAAGCAGGCGTCGAGCCTATTGGGCGCCGGCTCCTTAGGCGGTGACCAATCCAGGCCGAGTTGGTCGACGGCCTTTGAAAGGAGGCGCATGAGCTCGGCGTCCACGCCAGCCTGAGTCCTGCTGGATTCCTGGATCGAGGAGGAGGCGGGGTGATGGGAACTCGACCACTCGCTGTCCAATGCCAGGATGGAACAGCTGTCACCTGGGTATGCTCCTTCAGCTTCGTCCCCTGAGGTGGCGGCAGTGTGGGCCGAAGCCGGCGGCTGCGCGTCCGGGAGGGGAGGAGAAGGAGAGAGTGAGGCTGGCGGGATGCAATCCGGCGAGCACTTCACTGTGGCCACAGGCTCCGGCATCCTCTGCACACGGCGCTTCTTCTTGCGCAGTCCAGATGGTGGAGTAATAGCGTCCGGGGTGAAGGCTTCGAGTCGAGCCCGCAGGGTCGACAACGGAAGCGCTTCACAGTGCTCGCAGCCTCCTGAATCCAGGGCGAGGGCTGCGTGGTCTGGGCCCAGGCAGAGAGCGCAGATGACATGGCAGTCTCCTGCGCTGAGCGGGGCTCTACACGAGCCGCAGGAAAGGTGAGGCATTTTTAGAAAAACGCTCGGCTCTTTTAGTAAGAGAGAGTGAGTGTCGCAGAAGCAAACAATCCCAGAAGGCAAGCACAAAAAGGATACTCAACGCCGGATGGCGTAGCAGGCACGGAAGGCTGAAGCTGGCGAAGACAGCCGGCTTTTTCAGGCGCTTTCCTAAGCTTGCTGGTCGCTAGATTCAACGGCGCAAAAGGCTTCTCTCAAAGTCCAGCGATACGGAGAGCTTCGCTTAAGATGATGGAATCAGTGGGGCAGCCTCTGAGCCTGGCTTTTATACGCTAAGCCACCCCCATTCTGGCGTCGGGCGTCTATGTCGCGTAGAGGGTGCAAAGTCACGCACAAGGCTCAATGATAGGCTGCAGCAGTTGCCGCACGGCAGCCAATGAGCACGCAATATGGCCTGCTCTAGGTCTGCTGGCTGCTGCACTGCGTTGACAATAAATGCAAAATTAAGGAGAATTTTTGGCTTCAATATCTCGAGCAAAGATGACTTCCCCCTTAGCGTAAGCTAGCTTACGCAATACGAGATAACCTCTCGTAAGAGAACCGATATGTTCCTAATTCTCAAATGTAAAACAACGTGATCATCAAACATTAAACAACATATTTTGTGATTTTCTCAGATTCAAGTGTTGATAAAAAAGAATGCATGAAGCTAGAATAAAATGTTTTTAAAATGGAAAGAGTTCAAGTACAGTTAAAAGTATATTAAGTATACTTAATAAAATGAACTTGAAGTATACTTATTTTTCGTAAGGGTAAGAAGTTCATTCACAGTGTGTGAAAAAAGGGCTTGTCTATATCACAACCATACTGCTGGACTCCTAGAACAGGAAGGAGCAAAACTTTTCTAGCAGAAGGTCAAGACAAGCTGTACAGAAAACATATCAAACCATAATCTGTCATGCACAAACTCATACACTCGCATGCTTTCTTTCCCTTATCTAGCAAACTTCACTGTGGCCTCTATGCACCCTGCCTGCACTAAGACCTACAGCCCTCTGGCTTCTTATACCTCATTAATGGACTCAAATTCTTAGTATTCAAAGCTTACAATGCTGCAATGGTAGGATCTCAGTAAGAGCCATCACTCCACCCTGAAACATGCCCAGCTCATTAAAATATTGTTCAGGGCTACTATTCATAAAGGCCTCCTTGAACAAAATGAAAAACCCAGTTAAACCTATGATGAAAGGTCTATTCACACCAAGACTAAAACAAAAAAAGCACAGGTATCTTGGAGGCAACATACAACCCATCTAACAATACAGATATCACTCATTTTAATGCAGTTATTTAATAATGTGTGATGCATAAATATGTGGTGCAGTATGATAGCAATAATATAGAGGTTTACTGAAATATTAGTAAATATTAATACTATCAATTCAATAATCATTATAATTATTATTATTATTATTATTTTATATAGAAACAAGGAGTGGCGGTACATTAAAACAATTAAATTAGATAATAATATATAACTTGAATTGTCACTATTTAATCCGGCTGCTATCAGCCCAGTCTCTTACAACAGTGAATAATGATACAGGTGTTAATGTGGCACATTTATGCATCATCATTTTATATTACCTCATTAAATATGGAAATGGTCACGTTGGCAGAACAAGTCATGTGAAAAAGTTCAACTAAAGGGAACATGTATCATCATTATGGTAACAAAACATCTAATTCATTTTAGGTAGACAACATCAATTTTTGGAGTTAAATGGTGCAAAAGATTTCCAGATTTTGCTCGTGTTCAAGTTGTTCACACAATTTGCTACATTAACCAACAGAATTCTGCCTTGTTTGAGAGTGACTTCTTTGAAACCTATGATTCATATTTTACTGATGTGAATGCACCTCAATCCAGTATGCAAATAGTACAAATGACTGGATTTGGACAATCAAGATTAATAAAGTGTAAAGACATTTGTTAGGTTTTGTAAAGGAGGGCGGTGATAGAACCTTACCATTAATGACTGTGCCATTATCTCTTGATGACTGATTGTGTGTTTTTATATAACATTACGTCGGAGATAATCGTTCCCAAGAGTTTGAGGAAAATTTACCCTAATGGTAGGGTAAACTTCAACCTGGGTATGCTCCACCTCAACTGTAATTGATGGAGTATGCAGGGATGTTCCCAATAGTCTTAAAATACTGGGGGAAACAGTGTACAAAACCAGCTAAAGATCAGATCGAACTACAATGGACTACCTAACAGTATACCTCCAATCAGCTCCTGATGTTTCCTCAAATTGTCTGCCATTTCATTTGAAGATTATATCAGGAAATTGGATTTCCCAAGGATCCAAAACCAGGTATACCAGATACCTGCAAAATCTCCTAATGCAGAAGCATCTGAGAAGATTCCATAGGGAAGCCTGATAATGCAAGGAGCAGAATGAGGTCTGACAGGCAGGAACCCACAGGGTTGAGAGAGGAAATATGAAAAGTTGGTGTGTACATAGACTGGGGCAGTTTTAAGTTTATTGAAGTAAGAAACTAGCTCAAGTTACAGAGGGAGAACAGGGTAGCAAGACCTTGCCCAGGCTGGAGTGAAGGCCCAAGTCTGCGGTGGCGGGTGGACTTGCAATGCTGTTGGGAACAGGCGTTAGGTGGCAAAGAAGAATCTGCCAAAGGACCAGTAAACCAAAGAATTGTGGAAGGCCAACAAAGGAAAGCCAAGAATCAGCAAATAATTAGATATACGAAATGGAACATAGAATTTACTTGGCTTTTGATCTTTTCACTTGATGTAAACAGATTAATTGCACCCCTGTCTCCTTCGCTGTGCCAGGGTACCAAAAAAAAAAAAAAGTCAAATTGAGTTGGCTCTATAACAAATTGTAAGATTGTTTTATTTATGGCCTTTTTCTTTCTGATTATTCATTGGAAATGCTGAAGGCAGAAGTGAATAAATTGAACATCATAACAGAAATATTTGCAGTAATCAGATTTATTATATTTCTTGGGAAAAACCAGCCAACCTTGATCAACTGTTTCTTCAGAATGCATAATAGATGCTGACATATTGTTGTCTTGACTCACTGTTAAAGGTGAGGTACCTGTAGCATTTCTGCAATGATGTAGTTAATGTTTTCTCCTGAACAAAAGGGCTGACGATCAGTAGCTAGAGCTGACTAGAACTTAAAGGGGTGGTAAAACACGATTTCACTTTTCTAACTTTAGCTAGTGTGTAATGTTGCTGTTTGAGTATAAACAACATCTGCAAAGTTACAGCGCTCAAAGTTCAAAGCAAAGGAAGATATTTGCTTTTTAAAAATTCAATTTCTAAGGACTACAGCAAACGACCGCTTTTGGACTACATGATATTCCTCCAGGTTTGCTGATGTCAGCATATCCCATTATTTACATAAACCCCTCCTCCGAGAATACTTAATAAGCGGAGCGAGTCCATTTTATATTGCTGTTTTGGAGATGAGTTGTCGCAATGCCGTCGAAACGCTGCTGTTATTTTCATCCGGATTGCAGGTCCACTTTGTTCAGCCTTCCATAGAGACGAGGGAGTTAGGGATCAATGGTTAAAATTTATTTTTAACTCGGTCCCTCATAATTATGACCCAAATCTCGCTCTCTGTGCTGCAAATGTAACGGAGGAAAGCTTTCACAATCTTCTCAAGCTCAATGCAGGATTCGCACATCGGCTTGTTCTGAAAGATGGAGCAGTTCCAACTTTAAAAACAGAAGCTTTTGTTTACGGGCCACAACATGTAAGTATGATTTATTTTTCGTCATTGTGTTTTGTGTTTTGTGCTTTGTGCAGACAGAACAGCTATCGTCATTCATTTGTGTAATAGTTCGTATTGTTAATTGTACGTTGTAGCTAGGAAGTAAACAAATAACAACGCTGTTTGGCTCTGCTGGTTTGTTAAATGCTCATTCATACTTAACGTTATCTGACAAACACCTAACGTCACAAACTTTTTATTAATCTCAACAGCGAACTTGGGAAATTATTATTTGATTAGAGCTTTTATGTTTATCTACATGCTTGTTTATCTACAGGCATGCTAAACATGGTTCTGTGTTTGATTTGGCAGCCGATGTTTAGTGTTTGTTTTGGGTTAATAGTTATGGCGACAGATTTTGCTACAATCGTTCTAAAAGTAACGGTGGCATACAGTCAGAAACGATCACTATAGATCATAAGCGCCGATTTATGTTTTCCTCCGTGGGTGCTCATGGGTGCACGCCCTTTAAAAAAAAAAAAAAAAAAAAAAAAGTAACGTTAGGCCTAGTCAAAAAATGTTTGCATTTCAGAACCGAACGAGAAGCGCAGCGCTGCGTCTATGACAACTCGAGGTAGCCTATCGCACACCGGACGCACACTTTGTCAGTTTATGGCCAGGAATATTGTAATGTTATGTTTAAGGACATTATGGAATTAAGATAATGTCTGTAGGCTACTATGTTACGATTGTACTGTACAATTAACCCTCTACCGCATGGTGTTGCCAAATGGCAACATACTCTTTGTGTTCATTTCATTGCCAATGTTTCTTTAAGAAAACATTCTAATGTTTTTTTGTTGGAATGAGAATACCTTAGTTTAGCCAATGAAGTGCTTTGGTTAAGTCACATGACATGCAAATTTTTTCTGTGGCGCTTTTGTGTACAGTGTATGTGCAGTTCTCTATTTGTTCTATTACTGTCTTTCTTTGTTACAGCAATATGAAACAGCAACCACAAGCAAAATGAATACCGGCCCATAACAGAATGAAACATTTGTCTTTAATGCTAAGCGCCACATTATGCTATGCCAATTATGGGTTTATGTTTTACAAGCTAAGCTGTCCCAAAAGACTTCTGCTCTCTTAATCGTATGTTGGCCTGGGGCTAAGATAAATCTTGGTGCTATAAATTATATGGTAATAGCACTGCTCTTCTATGTATTGATAATTTTTCTAAATGTCACTCATTGCATTTGGCTCTCATCTCTGTTTTATGAGACACTGTTCCTAAGGGGAGCCACTTTATTTGATGGTTGGGTCTCAGTCCTTCTACTGCTGTAAGTGTTTCATTGAAGTTAGGGTTGAAAAGTTTGACAAGTTAATGCATGTTGTTAAAGAGGAGTTTGTGTTTTGAAGCGGCATTGACATCAGGTTGAAGAACATACTCTTGACTGCATGAGTAAATGAGGGAAGAAAAAGAATGTTGTCAGAATGAGCTGATAAAACATTCGGCTCTTCTTGGTTAATGGAGGTTCTCGGAGGTTATCAGCTTTGGAGGACACACACACACACACACACACACACACACACACACACACACACACAAACACACACACACACACACACACACACACACACACACACACACACACACACACACACACACACACACACACACACACACACACACACACACACACACACACACACACACACACACAAATAAACACACACCTGATTGCCACAGGCTCAGTTGATGATTAGATCTGGGAATGTGTTTACCTTCTGTGAAGAAGTGACATAGTGAAGAAATGCCAGCGGTGGATTCAGGAGACACAGTTGTGGACCCTTTTCCAATTTTTCAAGAAAAGACACAGCAATAAACTTTATTTCATTATTTTAATTACTTTGTTAGAAAATAACTACACTGTAAAAATGGCCATGATTTAAATAGAACTTACATTTTCCTTTCTCAAGAGACTGAATTTAGACTTGTACTCTGAAATAACCACAGGCTAGATGATTTTCTTTCATAGAATGACTATATTTTGATTGTCACCTTGAACTTTACCTGTCTTTAGTTCTTTTTCTTAAATTTTTTCTTCATTTAACATTTTTACAAAACAATACAATTCAATACTGCAACTGTATTACTTGGAGAAACTGATGACTGACTGAAATATACTTTATAAAGTACAATAATAAAGGGCTGCGAATTTGTAATGATTTGTAGCTTTCAACTTAAGTATATATAACAGCAAATTATATACAACATATTAAAGATCACATTTTTTTAGTGTTACATCAGACAACCACGTGCATTCAAAGAGATATTAGATGTTTATTCAATAAAATACAGCAAATACAATTGGGATATTTATTGGATTAATTAAAGAAATAATAAAAAGATGGATCAATGATTAAAATAGTGATTGCGGACCTATTGTTGGATCAGTCCAACTAGTATTAATATACTGTACTCACTGAACTCTCTAGCGTTGTGTTTACTGACCAAAAAATGGTAACATTATTGAGATTTATGCATATTTGTTGAAAAATTTGACTGATTAGCTCTCATAGCTTTCATGTTGTTTGATCTAATATTATTTATTCAGTCACATAACCACGTCATGTTTTTTGATTTGTTTTTGTCACACATGGATTGTTTTTAGATTGCATATTTTCTGCTATATTTAAGATTTGGTTTTATTCTTGTTATTTACATTGTTTCACAATGTAAACTGTTTCTTAAAGATGCTAATCAATAACCAAAAGATGCACAATGCATTCACAAAAATATTTCATTAAATCAAGATTTTGAAGTAAATAAACTGAAAAGCACCTGTCAGAAATGCAATTTATCTTTCTTATCAATGCCAAGAAACTGTTACACTGGGACCCATAGAAATGTCCTGTCGACTGTCAGGAAAAGTGTCTTCAGCTGGTTGACTGTCTGAATAATTGACAATTCTGTGGAGTTTCAGTGGTAGGGGTGACAAATTGGCAACTATCATGGCAAATCATTTTCTGGTGCATGCATGAAGAAATGTATTCCCCAACAATCCACAAATGTCTGCAATATCCCGCAAAATCTTCCCCATAACAGCTTATATACTCACATAGATTCAAAGTGTTTCTGGAAACATTTCTCAGAAATGTAGGTCCATATTGTCATGATAGCTGTTATGATGAGGTGGAAGCAAGGAGGAAGCAGGATCCAATTGCAGCACACTTTATTTAATAAACTCAAACTACATAAAGACTCTGGCTAGGGCACAAGACTCAGGAACAGAACCACCAACATCAAGGTACAACAGCAACAAGAACTCACCAAGACTGGACTGAAACACAGGGCTTAAATACAAGGCCAAACAAGCTAAACAAGATAACAAGGGGGCGTGGTATACATGAACACAAACGAGGAGCGGGAAAACTGAACAGGACTGAACCAAAAGCACAAAGACCGGGGGAACACAGACAGACATTATAACATAGCCCCCCCTCTATGGGCGGCTCCCGACGCCCATCAAAACTAGAGACATAGTTCGGGAGGGTGGTGGAGCGGAGGCGGTCCCGGGGGAGGGATGGCGGGCCAGGTCCGTGCAGGGAACGGGACCGGGGTCTTGCGATGGCAGACCTGGGCCATG
Source organism: Siphateles boraxobius (assembly GCF_051911475.1). NCBI lineage: Eukaryota > Metazoa > Chordata > Actinopteri > Cypriniformes > Leuciscidae > Siphateles > Siphateles boraxobius. The sequence goes on along the minus strand of NW_027508722.1, from coordinate 991,148 downwards.
GAACATGGGCGGAGCTGGACGAACAGACTGCCAGGGCGGAGCAGGCTGTGGGCGTGTCCACGACGGAGCAGGCTGAGGGCGAGGCCACGGCGGAGCAGGCTGAGGGCGTGACCAGGGCGGAGCAGGCTGTGGACCCTCGGGCATCCAGGGCGGAGCTGTCGGACCCTCGGGCGTCCAGGGCGGAGCTGTCGGACCCTCGGGCGTCCAGGGCGGAGCTGTCGGACCCTCGGGCGTCCAGGACGGAGCTGTCGGACCCTCAGGCGTCCCGGGCGGTGAAGACCCTTCGGGCGGCCACGGCGGTGAAGACCCTTCGGGCGTCCCGGGCGGTGAAGACCCTTCGGGCGGCCACGGCGGTGAAGACCCTTCGGGCGGCCACGGCGGTGAAGACCCTTCGGGCGGCCACGGCGGTCAAGACCCTTCGGGCGGCCACGGCGGTCAAGACCCTTCGGGCGGCCACGGCGGTCAAGACCCTTCGGGCGGCCACGGCGGTCAAGACCCTTCGGGCGGCCACGGCGGTGAAGACCCCTCGGGCGGCCAAGGCGGTGAAGACCCTTCGGGCGGCCACGGCGGTGAAGACCCTTCGGGCGGCCACGGCGGTGAAGACCCTTCGGGTGGCCACGGCGGTGAAGACCCTTCGGGCGGCCATGCTGGAGAGGACCCTTCGGGTGGCCATGGTGGTGGCCTACTGCCCCCCCCCCAAAAATTCTTGGGGGTAGCTACGGGGTCGTAGCCTGGAGAAGGCACCGGCTCAGGAGAAAAAGGCAGAACCAGCGGTGAAGAGGGCTTTAGGCTGGGCAGGACCAGCGGTGAAGGAAACTCTGGGCTGAACAGGATTGGCGCAGGATCAGCGGGCTCTGGCGCAGGATCAGCGGACACCGGCTCAACTGTGTGCGTAGCCCACACACACCACATGGCTGTGGCCATAATGGCCAGTGTTGCGGTCACTGAGGGCTCAGGCGGCACATGCGTGGCGTGATCAGTCTCTGACTGGGAAGACGTGACGAGAACAGTCTCTGGCTGGACGGTCTCTGGCTGGACGGTCTCTGGCTGGACGGCCTCTGGCTGGACGGCCTCTGGCTGGACGGTCTCTGGCTGGACGGTCTCTGGCTGGACGGTCTCTGGCTGGACGGTCTCTGGCTGGACGGTCTCTGGCTGGACGGTCTCTGGCTGGACAGGCGGGACGTGGATAGGCTCCAGGGATACTGTGAACTGGCAGGGTGCTTCATCAGCCAAGCCCACCGTAGATGCCGAACCCCCCAAGTAAAGGGCCAGGTCAATATATCCCTCTAGGGTCCAACCGGTATAATCATCCGGCATCAGTTGCGCGATATCCGCATCCAGCCCGCTCCAGAACAGGTCCATGAGCTCAATGTCATTAAGCGATCCCAGATGGCAGCAGTTCAAAAAGTCCCTCACATACTTCTCGATCAGCTGGCCATCCTGAAACATAGAGGCTAGAAATCTTCTTAGTACCTGGTTGTGGACAACTGCTGGATCCATAGTTTGGTGAGTTCTTCTGTTATGATGAGGTGGAAGCAAGGAGGAAGCAGGATCCAATTGCAGCACACTTTATTAATAAACTCAAACTACATAAAGACTCTGGCTAGGGCACAAGACTCAGGAACAGAACCACCAACATCAAGGTACAACAACAACAACAAGAACTCACCAAGACTGGACTGAAACACAGGGCTTAAATACAAGGCCAAACAAGCTAAACAAGATAACAAGGGGGCGTGGTATACATGAACACAAACGAGGAGCGGGAAAACTGAACAGGACTGAACCAAAAGCACAAAGACCGGGGGAACACAGACAGACATTACAACAATAGCATCACACAGTTACTGCAGATTTGTCGGCTGCTCATCCATGATGCGAATCTCCTGTTCCAGCACATCCCAAAGCTGCTCTATTGCATTGAGATTCAGTGATCTGGTCAAGGTTGGATGTGTTGTGTGTTCAGAGATGATCTTCTACAGACCTCGGGTGTAGCGAGAGCTTATTTGAGTTACTGTTGCCTTTCTATCAGCTGAACCAGTCTGGTCATTCTCCTCTGACCTCTGTGTGACGGTCCGAGTGGTGGCCTCACAAGAGTGGTAATGTTGATGTCTCACACCCACACAAACACACACGCACGCACGTACACACACATTTACACGAAGGACATGCATTCATTTAAGAATAATCTTTATTTAAACTTTCACATTTATTTGTTTAGTATAATTATAGAGCATAATAACCACACGAAACAATATTCGTTGTTAGGTTTGCACGTTTACATTTACAACACATTTTTATATACATTGTTCTAGTGCACACAAATTAGTTACGTTGCATCTGTTACTTATATTTGTTTCTATTTTGAGTTTAAAGGGTCATTCCACCGGTGGAGACATGAATATGTATTGAAAGTGGGTCATATATGTAGTAGAACTGGATAAATATTGTGAAAGTTCTGATCCAATCTGACTTCTGACCTATTATGCCGCCTAAATCATAATCATACACTGTTTGTTTGTTGGCCAAAGGAGGACTGGCCCCCCGACTGAGCCTGGGTTCTCCCAAGGTTTTTTTCTCCATTCTGTCACCTGATGGAGTTTTGGTTCCTTGCCACTGTCGCCCTTTTTTTTCGCCTTCATTCGCCATTGGCTTTTGGCTTGCTTATTTGGGGACATTTAACATTTAACATTTAATTTTGAATTGAACAATACTATTACAACTTTACTTTCCTGTTATCTCTGTAAAGCTGCTTTGAAACAATTTGTATTGTAAAAGCGCTATATAAATAAAGGTGACTTGACTTGACTTAACTAGAATAGTATCATACATTTCTAATTTAGGACCTTCTTGGCCGATAAAAGGCAGAAAATGACTTTTTAGTGCTTGTGGATTGTAGACAACAATCCCCATAGTGCATTGCAATGCTCAGCTCCGCAGACCACTCCCACTACAGTAGCTAGCTTAACTGCAAGATATTTGTGCAATGAACCTGCCACGTTAGCGTGTTAACAAAATGAAAATAAACTTACTTTACAGAAAGACGACCATTTGACCCTGTAGGATTTGGCTGACGTTGCCAGTTTAACTTAGGTATTCTAAAGTAGGTCTCCAGGACGCCGCTATCCATATGGGGTGCGAAACTCGGGTGAGCAACAACACACACGTCCGTGTCATCCTCCGATTCCGTAGCACTGCAGGAATTCTCGGCAGCAGACAGACTCTTGTTCTGTGTCCATTGGCGCACAGTGAGAGCACAGGCACCACCAATCTGCCCCAGCTCGAGCCATTGCGGGCTCCTCGTCCGCGGCATGCAGATCGTCTGCATCGCCTGTGGTGGCAGCAGCTTCAGCCGCCTCCGGTTCCTCCATATTCCTCAGCTGCTCGTCGCTTTACTGTGGCGCATAAAGATAGCCACGAACATCCGTTTCTACCATAACTTCGTCAAAATCCAGATCCTCCATAATGCATCCGCCTGTGTATTCAGTACCTTCATCCATATTTTCAAAAAGTTTCTCCCGGTGAAATCAAACGCACCGGCACTGATCTGATAGGTCTGTTAGCGCATTAGGTCCAACCCCCTATGGGCGGGTTTGAAAGGGTGGTTTGAAAGTGCTTGTAGTCTTCACAGAAATCCCCCCCTTTTACACTTCCTCCTACAATGACGTAAAATGACGATTTTTGCGTCATTGTAGGAGGAAGTGAAAAAGGTAAATAGAGGATTTCTCTCGTCTCAGGGGAAAATGAAAGAGTGTTGGACGACCATTCAATAGTATGACTGGATTTCTAACAATGGAAATCTTAATGCAAATGGGTGGAGTGACCCTTTAAGTTTACCGGTGATGAACTTCAGGCATGGTCCTCTGCGGCCGCATCCTGACGTGATGAAAACAAGAGTCTGGCAGGAACAGAGAATTTGAGAAGCATTATTGCTTCCGCCCGGACATACCATTCACTGGGAGTTGCCTGGGGGAGGGAGAACAGTTGATGTCTTTATGAATTCTTTAGTTGTACATTTATGGTATTTAATTACATTTTGCTTTTCTCGCTTTATTTAATATATAACTCTGTTTGATTCGATTTTGATTTACTTAAGGTTATATGTTGAATGTGTAGCTGAATTGTGTTCCCTCTTAATTTCTAATGGGCCCATCCTTTCATTTATAACCTGTTGCTTTGTTCATTTGAGCAGGTCGGTTTTTATTGACTTTTGACCTTGACTCTCTCTCTCTCTCTCTCTCTCTCTCTCTCATTTTCTGTTTGTTTATTTTGTTGTAAGAAGTTTATGAGTTTGTTGAGTTGATTTTCGGGGGGGTTAAAGTAAAGACCCATTTTCAGTGAAAAGCTTGTGTTCCTTGTTCCTGACTTCTCGGCCCCTCACACTCTGGCATCATCAAGGATTTTTCACACACAGAACTGCTGCTCACGGGACATTTTCTCCTTTTCTAACCATTCTCTGTAAACCCTAGAGATAGTTGGGCTTGAAAATCCCAGTAGATCAGCAGTTTCTGTAATACTCAGACCAGACCGTCTGGCACCAACAACCATGACTCGTTCAGTCATTTAAATCACCTTTCCTCCCGATGCTGATGCTCAACTTTAGCAGATTGTCTTGAACGTGTCTACATGCCTAAATGCATCGATTTGCTGCTTTTTTTGCATGTTAATAGCACATAAGTATAATATGCCTACATGACAATTGTTTTATTAATGTCATGTGGGCTAACTTCTGACCGATTGCCTTGTCTGAGTTAAAGTGGTCTCTATGGATTTTACTTTTTATCTAAACTGTGAAACAATTTTCACTCGAATTGCTAGTAAACTTCACAAATCTAATAAAAAAAATTACATTGTTAAATCATTTTTAAAAAATTATCAGATATTGTTAATTTAACAATCGGATCACTGTGTGTATTGACCACATTAAAAAACAGGTGCAAATGTAGTAAAGTTTGATCCAATCATGATCCAATCACTGCAAATGCATCCTTTGCTAAGAGCCTATGATTAACAGACAGCATCCTGTCACTTCGGTTGGTTATGTTTATAGTTTGGGGACAGGATCCTGACACTTATGTTCTGTATTGTTTTGTTCTCTTTGTGTGAGTGTGCAACTTTATTTTCTAGGCTATGCACTCTGTCTCCACAGCATTTTGTGTGTTGGGTCATGGCATCTGGATCCTGACACTCTGGTATAGTGTGGTTTCGTTTTTTGGTGTCTGCATCCGGACATCCATTCCATGCACTTTTGTCTGTCTTGTGTGTAATGTTTTATGTTGGAGCACAAGGCCTGCTGTGGTGTTCTCATATGCTCTTCTGCCTGTACTGGACTCTGACTTTTACCTCTATTTGTGCTCATGTTCTTCTGCCTCTACTTTTGACTGCAATGCCCACATCTAAAAAAAAAAAAAAAAAAAAGTATTTTTCAATAATCTGTTACATTCAGATTAATATCATAAGATCTGTCGCTAAATCTGATTCATAGAGACTTTTAGTAACATAAAAAGGACTCCTCACCTCTCACTTGACATTGTTCTCCTGGTCTGTCATCAGAAAGCAACTTCTGATTTGAAGAAGTAAAGGAAACTGTCTGATACTTTGACAGCATTCAGCTCCTAGCAGTAAAACACTGCACAGTCGGTGCAGCTTTTTTTGTTGTACTTTCTATATTTTTATTTTAGGTATTTAAAATGTTCTCGACATTTAGTCTATTTGAACACAGCCTTGACTTAAGGAGATGTCGCAAACCTTCCAGAATATAGATCATCTGGTCAAATAGTCAAATGCTCAAATGAATCTCAAAAGCACACATAGCATTTCTGCAGGCTTTCCTCTACTTTTAGGATGCAATGCATTTAGTAATGAGGAACTGAACAGGGTCACTTATGACACACTATTATTTTAATGTGACAAATTAATGACATTTTACAAAGATTTTAGAAAATTGACAAAAAGTCCACCATGTTTTACCATCATTTATACACTGCAGATAGATAGGCTACATCATCTTAAATTATCTCTAGTATCCTTGCACATGTAGAGTTCTTTTGATATGGACTTCTCATTCACAATAATTGCATTAATTTTGATAATGCCTTTATGCTTTCTTATTTGAAATAGCATTGAAATTGTGGTTATATTAATGTTCTAGTCTGCCATGTAGACTAGGACACACATTTCATGTGATATTGAGGTGATGATGTATTTACAAGAAATTATATAGCTTGTCTAAATGTAAAGAATTTTAAAGTTTAAATGTAATTTGAGAAAAAAGCATTAAAAACGTTCAAATTAAGATTTATTTTTATGTATATAAGTTCAGATAAGTTATATTTCAAATTATACATATAAATGTTCTATATAGACAATCATTTAGATGTAGCCTATCAATATCTGACTGTTACAAGAAATTGGATGTTCTGTTTGCAAATAAAGGAACACAGTTTTTGGAGAACTTAAAATTGTTCCATTTGGAGAACTCAAACCAATTACTGGACCAACAAGGACTGGTTGCTTTTGATCTAATTTGATGAACAAAAGACAGATTTGCAGATGTAATATAATTCTGTCTGGCAGTTGGTTATGAGTATTGACTTATGTGTTCCTGGTGACAAGACTGCTAAATTTGGCTGCTTTCTTGGTAAATTAAAATGTTCTTACCTTAAAATATTTTGATTTCCTTTGTATGCACAAATAAAATGCAGGCCTAATTATTTTTATGCAAAAGTTCACAAGTAGGCTACAGCTCAGTGCTGCATACAAATCGATTGTTTGATCTAGGATGATGACATTTCACTAGAATAGCCAGAGCCATTAGAGCATGTTACTGTTTTTTTTTTATTATTATTTTATTTATTCAATTATATTTTTGTTAATCTTTTGTATATATTCTGTTTTAATTAAAGTTGTACCCATTTTTTAGTCATTTCATTGTTTGTTTTGTCATTCTAATACTGCCTCTTCCTGCTCGCCACATAATATATATATATATATATATTGTTTTCAAACTTGTAATCATGTTTTCAAACTTGATTACATTTCCCAGTGCCACCTACAGACTGCAATGGCAAATTTTGCAGAAAAATAAATTGCTTTGGTCTCTTGCTCTCTTCTCACCCAAAACAGCCTTATTAATAAACTGAACTGAAGAAAATGCAGCATACTGTGCCTATATGTATCATAACGCCATTTTGGTATGTTTTAGAGCATGTAATTTGGCATGCTGGAATATTAGGGACCATGTGAGGCTGTAATTATGTCGTGATGCATAAGAATAGCTGCGCATGCAAGGCCTCTGTGCGGCAGTCTAATTTCACTACGGTCGAATGCCGGTGAATGAGTAGAGGTACAGGTAAATCTTTGACAGCTCCCATGTCCATGGTCCACAAGCCAGGCTCTGTGGCAATAGTTAAAGCTCATGTAGGGACATATCTGGCCCTTCTCTAGGATCCTGACCACATCATGAATTTTGTCTCCTTTGTGGGAGGAAGGATGCCAGCCTGAGCCAAGCTAATTGAGCCGGACTGATCTTGCATGACTGCAACTCATCTCTGATTCAGTCGAGATCTGGTGCCTGATGGCGAATGCAACCCATGGGACTGCAAGACTGCAAGAATGCAGTCTAAATCACTCTAGTGGACTCCCAATATAATATATAATAAGTATAATTTAAAATATATACAGAAATCAATGGCTTGAAGATATCTAATTTACTTACTTATCTACCTCAAACAAAATAATGAATATATTTCAATCATAACGTACACTGTGATCCTTTCAAAACTGAATATATGCCATCAATAGGTATTGTAGCAACTTTGTAACTTTATTTCAGAACAGACTAATAACAAAATAATTTTGCATTCTGACTCCTCGAGAGTTACTTTTGGCCCGCCAATCAGATTAAAACTAATTTCACTTTCATCATGTACTTACTAAGCCAAATAATAATCGTAATACCCTGAAACAATTCCTATATATCCCGAGTGGACATCCGAATGCTTAAGAGGGCTATAGGGTACTTTAATTTAAAAATGATTATATGTTCTGGCTCAATTAATTATACAATATTGCACCCTTAACCTTTATTTGCTTTTCTGTTCTCTCTTTCTCTTTCACACACGGGGTATTTCTGATTAAGAATAAGATCAGCTCCACATCACTACCTCTGTCCACAGTTCGTTGTGTCCTCTTCACAGCAGCGGCAGGAGCTTGAAGTCGAGGATGATGAGCAGTGCTCCCGCTGAGAAAGGCCAGGTAATTTTATCATCGTCTCCAGCCCCAGCAGTAAGAGTTTCCGACAGCTCTGAGTAATCAGAACATGGGATCTCAGACTCAATCATCGCTGTCAGGGGCTGCAATTAGTCGAGCTCGTCTTAATTAAAACTTTAGCTCATAATTTGGAGTCATTGTTTTCCTTGCAGGGGCTGCGCTGATATGTGTGTCATTGCCCGCCTTTGTGGCTTTTCCTCATCTGGTGTGGCTCCAGGCCCCTCTCATCACTTTCCTCCTCTTTTATTTATGTTTGGCTTGTCAGAGGAGGAGGAGGACGCTTGAGGGGAACCACCAGCTCCGCCAATTATTCTGTGTTTGCTGATTTTCTTAGACGAGTCAATAACACATTGCCACAATAGCAGGACCTTCCTGGGGGGTAGGTGCCGAGAGAAGGGGGTCATTACGTCAGATATGGATCAGACCAGCAACTCACTGTGTACGTGGAGGAGAGGAACCAAAAAGTTATTTCACTGTGTACAATCTCCATTTCAGAGTTTATTCAGGGTGCTCTTGAGAAAAGCAATGGCCTTTACGTTTATTGCAACATAAACCTTTAAAGTCAATAGATAGGTTGTTAAAAAAAGTGGGTCTTTTTCTTTTGTTGACCGAAGGGATTTCTTTTTCACTTATATGTAATCTTCTCTTTTAAGCATGTGCGTGTTTCATTGGATTGACTTTAGAAGTTAATTTACATATTACAAACATACAATGCGCACTCATTTGAAGATGTAAATAAAACTAGATTGTGTAGAACGTTTCACAATAAAATATTATTTCAGTTATTTCTTTGTACTTCAAAAGTTCACGTTTAATTCTTGCCGTTAATTTCTGAGTGGAAATTGTTTCAAAGTAAATCATACTCCATAGTGTACGAGCATAACTTTATAACTTTACTGAATTAAATATGTAAACTAATCAGGACTTCTTTATGTATATAGCGCTTTATACAATACAGAATTCACTTTACAGTGATAAACAGGGAAATAGTGATTATGATGCAAACAGAGTTAAATTCTGTTGTAAATAAACTCTTGCAAGAAAATAGTGTCATTGTTTAGCTGAGGTCAGTTTAGTGTGTATTCAGTTCAGTTCAATAATTGTAAAGTTCATTGATACAAAATGAGTTCTGGAGACAACACTGATGTCATCGTCCAGCTCAGTTCTCATCTAATAGTGTCAGTGCATTCAAGTCAATAATATTGCTGAATATTTAGTGTCCCCAACTATGCAAGCCAAACTCCATCAGGTGACAGAATAGAGAAAAAAAGAAAAAGAAAAAAAACCTTGGGAGAAACCAGGCTCAGTCGGCGGGCCAGTTCTCCTCTGGCCAAATGAAACATGGTGTGGTTATGATTCAGGCAGCATCACAAGTCAGATTGTGGATTGATATCATTCAGAATATGTTTTCCAGTTCCTTCTGCTTGAAGATTGGATATATCACACCATCATATGGAGTTGAAACTGGCCTGAGCAGAAGACATGTCTGGTTCAAGTGGACTTTGCTGTGTAAAGAGAAAGATTTGTTAGTGTTTATTGTTCAATTCTTGTGTTAACTGTTGTGCTGAAGAGTACAGTGTACAAGTCATAAAATAAATGATTGAATTATTCATTATTTTAGTAAGGCAGTGTTTAAACCAGAGGAATAATGATTCAATTTAAAGTCAAAAGTCTTCCTACACAAGATTAGGATGAAAGAGATCAGAGGCTTTCTGTAATAATGTGTTCGAGTGCTTTCAGAAACACATTATTAAATGAGCCAGACATCAGATCCATGCAGGAGCTTCAGATACGAGTATTTCCGCCTAATCAGCATGCCTTCCCCATAGTTACTCAAGTGTCTAAAGATTGGAAGAGAAGAATGGAGAGAACCAGGATCCATTATCCATCAAGCAGACCTTTGAAGAAAGAAAATCTCCTTTTGACCAAGATACTTTACTATTCTTAATAAAGCAAGCCTGTCATGAACTGACACGTCACGGGAAGTTGCCTCAGTGGTGAAGGACCATGGACATATGATGACAGAACACAACTTTCACTTAGTTATCAACTTAAACAAGCAACTTAATTGTGCAGTATGTGAGATTGACAGCTAGTGGTTGAAATGGGTACTGCAGTTCAAATTCACAATATCTGCGAGAAAGTTGTTTAATATGTTTATTTTATATAGCGCCTTTCAAGAACCCAAGGTCGTTTCACAATGTAATACAAATAGCAAACAAACAACAAGCAAACAAATACAAAGGCCATCTGCTTATGAGAGACAGAACAGATGGAAACAAGCATACACTGATTGACATGAATCAAACAAAGACATATTGTATTATTGATCAAAATATACAATAACGACGAAGTATGTAGCAAATAGAGCTGGAAAAGTGAAGAGTGAAGAACAGAAAAAGCAGGGATGAGGATACTGATTTATTGGGCAAGCTTGAAGATATGAGTTTTAAGTTGTGTTTTGAAGGTCCGGATGTTGTCGGTTGCACGCTGTTTCTCCCGCGCCGTCCTGCTCAGACTCGACGCTCGCACGGGTTGCCAGATTGAGGACACGCATCAGGAACGAGCGCAATTGAAAATGGATTGCGAGGAGACTTACACACTAAGTTGATGAGTTGATTCATTGATTTATGATGAGTTGATATTGCGTTTTAATATGCTTCCATTCATAGACATTTTTAGATGGGTGCAGAGGCTTTTTAGGGTAGAATCTGCGATCTCTGACCCAGTTTGTTCGCTGGCTTCCATGGCTGCAATATGCTGTGTTTCCCACCAACTGGTAACCTGTGGTGGCGAAATACTATTGGGTAAATTATCTACGTGCCGTATCGCACAGACCAAAACAAAAACAGACATTCCGACACGGAGCACACATTTCAAAGTAGAGTAACTCTCAGTAGATGTGTTTTACAGAGAAACGAGTATATGGACACAGCATGTTTCCTAAATATCTGCAAACATATTATGGTATTTGTATGCTTTAGTACAGTCAGAATCTAACATACAGCACATTTAACTCTTTCAGCTCAAGTCTACCCAGGGCTGCCAACTCTCACGCATTGAGCGTGAGACACACGCAATTGACCCAATTCTCACGCTCTCACGCCACACCCCCGATTTCTCACGCTTAAGTGTCAACCCGGTAGGTAAAATGCCTGAAAGATGAGTTTATCTATATATCTACCTGTTGAGCCACTCGCGATCGACTAGTTATACCGCAAATTAGTTAAATATCCCGTAATCTAGAGTAAAGATATTGTGCTCCAAACCGCGCGCACGGCAGAGGTAAGCGAGCGAGAGACCTTGCGTGTGCAGACCCCCCCCCCCCCCCCCCCCCCCCCCCCCCGTTGGAGTAGTCTCACGCCAAGCTAAACTCAAAAGTTGGCAGCCCTGCTACCTCACAATCTATTTGAAAATACCCCTTAAATGGGCGTGGGCGGCAGGAGAAGGCAGGAGAGGAAGAGGGGGGCGAGCAACTGTCATGCCGAGCTCTCACAAAAATTAGGGGTAAAACGTGAGGAAATGGAAGTGTATTTTACACCACAGAAACAAACACTTGTGATCCATGAACGCCTCTCTCATCAACTACTATAAGATCTCACAGTTTGACACGTTTGTCATTGATAAGCACCATTGGTGTCATGAATAATTAAAGACAGTGTCTTCTCATAGGATAAGAAAAACTCAGTCTCATAAATAATTATGAGACACTGCCGTGTCATCAAAATATTATAGTGCACTGCCACTTGACAACCTGTGATGTGGACACAATGTAGATTTTAAACACGGAAGAAGAAAAATAGCGGGGAAAAAATCAATTAACCAGTTTTCCCCTACAATTGTATTGAGCAGATGCTAACTTTGCCTGCAGTGATGTTCACACATACCTCTGAAACACAAAATCTCTGAAAATGTAGGTTAAATTTAGGGTTTCATTACCCTTTAACCAGGAAAAAGCTGCTTCGTCGTTCATAGTCCATTTCTGCAATGACTAGGCATTCATACATCCACACGGACTGAATTGAGACAAATATGTTCATATTGCACTCGGACTTCAGTATACACATATAGATTGTTTTTGTCTTTTTCTTTGATTGTTATTGATGAACAATATACATTGTGTTCAATGGATTATTTGTAAAGGGCAAAAAATATTCTCATGTGATGTATGCAATGTTTTGAGTGCATATTGAATATAGAAAGAAAAATAGTTCCACGAATACAGTTACTGTTCAGTGAACCGATTAATGCATTTTATTAATGAATTTGTTTATTCATTAATTAATTTTATTTCATATCTTATTTGATTAATTTCTTCATTAATTAATTATTTATCCATCCAGTTAGCACTGTAGACAATTAAGTTCATACAAGTGCTGACACACATATGAAAAATACAACTATTAGTCATTTTATTGATTCAGTGCATAGTGTGAGACCCGGATCCCAGGACTCCAAATACTATTATAAATAGAAATTACACATATTTAGTGAGCTCAGACCCAAGTAGATATTTAACCCCCTTTTCTTTTCAGATGTTAACTCCGACAAATGGGTTACCATTACATTAGTGCAACTTTGAAACACCAGCAGTCAGCAATCTCTCACTTTGTATAACACCAATATTCAGCATATTCAGAGTGACTAGATGTCCAAAAATAACCCCGATTATTTCAATTTTGTACGAAGGCTTGAGTGCATGCATGGTGTGTAATATCCATAAATTTATCATAAGATGTGGTATTTATAAAATGCTGGGACGGTACTTTTTAAAAAGGTTTCTAAAGGTATATTGAACCACTGCCTGAGGCCTGTGTCATGAATAAGTTCAGAGAAGTCCATCATGCTCTAAGTGAACATTAGATGAAAAACTTTCATCAACCTCAACAGTCACAAACATCTCCAAACAACAAAGTACAGTAAACGCATATACAAAACTAAATTAAAGTCAGGGCTTGCATTAAAGATTGCAGCTGTGTGGTATGTTGTTATAAACATATTTCGCCCTCTCTTGTGAAATCCCACATGCACATTTGCACACGCGCAGCCCATCAGCCGAGCTGTCTGCCTCCAGCACCCGTGCAGCGGGCCAGCGGGGTGGAAAATTGCATCTTGTCATTTAATTTCCAAAAATCTTTGTTTTCACAGGATTAATCTCTGTGCTTTGCTACTGTTAAGTTGAAAGCTCAGCAAAAGTAACTGGCCTGTGTCTGTATCTGCAGTCTGTCGGGACGCGTTTGAGAACTTGCGCTGAGATGAATAATGATCAGCAGCTCTGCGCTACCGTTTGCCCTGCATAAGCCATAAATTACTCAGCTAAAGGCATCGTGCAAGCTGGGGATCCACAGCAATTGAAAGAAAAAACAACTTCATTGGTCCCCAACAGGTGGCTGTCGTAACCGAATGCAGTGGGTTTTTTTTTCTTTTCTTTAATTTGTCCGCATGAGTTGTTGATTACTTGCATAGTCTTGTTAATTGACTATCAAATTTAATTCATCCCTAGTCTAAACTGCAGGCATAAATCTAATTATGCATATTTCAATAATCGTTTCAAATTAAGTTGTTCCTTGTTGAGAAGATAACGGTGTAACGGTACACACAAATGTTTTTGGTAAAGCAGGGGGGGGGAGTATTATTATTAAACAGTGGTTTACTGAACAAACTATGTCAGTCTTTAAAAAATAAAAAGAAGCCAGACAGTATTGCTGCAAATGGCATCAACACACACTGTTGTAGTTGGGGGAATAGATTTGAAGTGCTTTTGGATGCTGAAACATTTTGCTAACATGTTTTGATCTATACTTGCTGTAAGGATGATACTTTGTGTGAAATGGAAATTCTTGCGTGAATTTGTAACATTTTCTGGCAAGTATACAACCATAAGATGTCCGATCTCAAACACATTAAACTACACGCATATCTGACAGCAGGGGATAAACCATGTTGGTTTATGATTCAGTTTGAAGCCCGTCTCATCTTTCAGACATCTCGGATCGTGCACTAATCCAGCAGCAGCTCACTCAGTGTCCTTCCATATTTTTCAGATGTGTTCACAACAATATCAATACACGATATTGTCCCATCCTAGTTGGAAATGACATTCCACACACAGAAGTTCTGCACGTGCAGTGAATAAAACAACACTACTGTTTATTCGTTTGGTGAACGTGTACTGAACCAAACATTTTCGGGATGAATATGTATACCATTCCTGAGAGTTCTTCCCTAATGACTGCAATATGCTTTTAAATTCTGAGCAGATTTTAGAACACATACACTTGTCGACTTTGTAAATGGTATCATAGGAAAAACTGGGCATCACACACTAAAGGACATAAGGAACCAACACTACCAGACTCGATCACAGTCGTCTACTAATGGCTAAACGGCAGTTTCAACCTGCTGGACAGACTACAATTCTTCTATTTCCACTTATTGGTGTGATGGTGAATGTGATTTCATTATCTTTGTTGATCCTGGAACAACTTTCAGATTAACCAATCAGAGTTGAGGGACAAGTTTACAGTTTATGTCAAGTTTAGGCTTAGAACCAGGGTAAGGTGCTTCAACATCAGTGTTTTTCACCTGTTATTTCCCTCTGATTATAGGGTAAAGTTATGGGTAGGGTTAGGTTTAGGGGTAGGGATAGGGTAAGGACTTCATTTTGGGACAGAATGTTATTCAAGGATCAACAAAATATGTTGATCCAGGAACATGTCTTACTTGGCAAAATCACGGTGACCTGGTGAGACGTATCCCAATCTTCAATCAGAAGGAGCTAAATGCACATTTTTTTAATGATATCATTCCACAAATCTGACTTGTGATGCAACCTGGGATCATAAATCACACCATGTTCATTCATTTGGCTAGAAGGAACTGAGCCTGGTTTCTCCCAAGGTTTTGTTCTCCATTTCTGTCACCTGATTGAGTTTGGGTTCCTCGCCACTGCTGCCTTTGTCTTGCTAGTTAGGGTTTAAAAGAAACTTAATTATTTCCCTGCCAGTATTTTCTAAAAAAGTTGACAGCCAGCACAAGCATAATTTTTTTTTTTTTTTAAGTATAGTCGTTCAACCACGTTGGTTGATGTCACGCAGGAGTTGGAATAATAACTACTTTTAATTAATCTATTTGAGATCGAATTAATGCTAGATCTTTTGCTATTAATTACTGACATGGCATCTGAGGACTATTTCTCATTTTTCTCAGTTATGTTGTTTTATTATCAGATTAAATCATAGGCTCGTTCTTAGGTAGCCTACTAGAACACTCAGCCACGCACTTGAATCATCCTCCATGTTGTAATTAATTTATTTTATACTGTATTGGAAAGAGAAGAAGTAGCATGTTGATCTGCCAGTCGCGGGCTTTTCATGTAAAGACTCTCCTCATATTTTTGAATAATGGTGCATATAAAACTTAATGGCCATCAGATCTTTATGAAAGTTCTCATTGTTGTTACAGATTAAATGTGACACGGGTAAGATTAAATACATATTTTATATCAGGTTAAATGTTTAGTATTTATCATAATAAATCGTAATAAATCACTCAAACCCCTTTATCTAAACCTCTCTACTTAACAGTTGGTCATGCACATCTGCCAAGTTTGTAGACTTTAACACTTTTTATTCGTGTTTGTAGTTCTGAACTGAATCCTCCAAAGCGCAATGGGTTATGGCCAATATTAGCTATGATAAGTGGCACGGATCTGCACTTTGAAAATCTACAGCAAATATTAAACGATCAAATATTAGTATGATACTCTTTTTTATCATACTATGCTTTGGGACACACTTTTTCCAATCTCACGTACTATTTAGGATGGATAGTATGGACATCAGGACGCAGATTAGTGTCATAATGACGGAAAATCTAGTCAGCGGAGGGGAAAGAGATATTTAGTAATATGATCGATTTGACTGAACTGACACCATCGGATAAGAACAAAACTTGAACTGAATTGAGTTGGATGATGACATTGCCTATTCTCTTCTGTAGAGCAGCTTTATGGCTGAATCAAATTTGTTTCATAATTGACGATTTGCAACTTCAACACTGTTCTTGAACTAAATGGAATCAACACTGACTTGAGCAGAACAAACTTGACCACAACAAACTCGACAAGAAACGTGTGTTGTTTCTAAGAGTTGCATGACAAAATGAAAGCAATATGTGTTCTAGAATCGGCTTAAAATATCAAATGTTCCTCTGACTGGAAAGATTCATTGCCTAAAGCTAAAAAGTCACTATGTGATTTTATGCTAAATATTTAAACTCAGACTGGCTCTGATTTTATGTCGACTCATCCAGACTGTATATGGGCCAAAAGTTGTATAGTATATTCCATCCTTAAGTCAGCTGGCATATTCAATCTGGGCCTGGTAATGACAAAGTGATTGACTGTAAACTTGTTGGTGCACTTAGCTGGTTATATTTGCATATTACCTTACACTGAGCGCATACTATCAGTGTTAGTGTAAACAAATGTAACCCTTTTTATATGCAATCAATGTGTTATTGAATGTATCTTATCATTTGATACACCATTGCCTGCTATATGTCCTGAGGAAATTCCTCTGGTCAGAGGAGGTCAAAAGACTGTAAAATGTCTCTGCAAATTCAATCATTCTCAGCAGTTTGCTGAGCTACACGACAACTTAATTAAACGAACACATTCAGATCCTCTGAAGAAAAACGTGTGTGCAGAATCGATCGTCTTACAAGGGCAGTGCTAGGACTTACAAAGACATCTCCCTAATAAAACCCAACTAAATGGGGAAAGCAGAAAGCTTGAAATGGCGAGACATATTGACGGCGTATTGATGACCTGGGTTATGAGGTCGCAGTGATTTCCCTGGGAAGACAGTGCTAAAGGTTAAACTATCCCTATTAATTGCTCCATCAGGGCATTTATTTATGGTCACGGCTACCTTGAACTGTGTATATAAAGGTGTTGATGTGGACATGTGAAGCTGTACGTGTTCTGATGTCGGCGGGAGTTACTACAACAAAGCTTTTGTTTGTCGGTTCTCTGCAGCTGAAAGTGCCATGAATATCCCGGGAGGCAGAGAGAGGCAACAGCCGTTAGAAACCTCTGTAGATTTGGTTCTCCATGAATAATATCACAGTGGGACTTTGCAATAGCACAAGCGTTGCATTTGCACATAAATGCACCTCTCTCATGAGAACCCTTACACAACCCAGCAAGTGCACGGCACCCTGAGTTTGTTTACTTCCAGTGATAGACGACCACCCACGGCCACTGAGTGTGGATTTTTATGTATATATAGAAATATATGGGGGAAAAATATGCATCTATAATATCACTGTGAAAACAGAGCAGATAGAGATAGGAGCAATGAGAAAATTCTGCTAGAGCATGACCTTCAATTTATACGCTCATAAAAACATTGCAAATAACACAGTGATTGCATAAACGAGTTAAATTGAGGGGTGTGTGTGTGTGTGTGTGTGTGTGTGTGTGTGTGTGTGTGTGTGTGTGTGTGTGTGTGTGTGTGTGTGTGTGTGTGTGTGTGTGTGTGTGTGTGTTCAATTAATTATTAAAGGATCATGAAGATGATCAAATGGAAGATGATAAAACACAATCTAGGGTAAAATTACTCTAAATGCTCTAGTTTTTTTTAAATAAGTACTAATAAAAAATGCAAAAAGCTGTGTATCTTTACAGAATGGCCTGCTTCTAGTCAACATTTTTCATTTCTAAACGTATGCTTAATTTATGGATACACAAAAATTAGCATAAATGATATCCAAAATCGTATGTTTTTAATCTGAAACAAGTTTATTCCCTATAAATGCCAATAAATCCTTGCCAATAAATGTAGTTTAATGAACATAAAAGATGCAGCAAATGTCAGAATCCATCAATGAGTGCAATTTTAATGCATATTAAAACACTTCAACTGGGTTTAATTCATTAAAAATGTTGACTCTGAAGTCATGTGTATATTTCAACAGAATTCGGCGATGTGGCTCTTGTGGAAAATGTGCCTGTTGCAACATTTCTGACAAATGATATGACATTGCTTCTTGGACATTTAGCGACACTTTCAAAGTGAATTGTGCCTAAAATGCTGTACTAGTTGAGCCACCAAGTTTACCATGTCAGAAAAGCCAAACATGTCAAGCACATGTCAAAATGCATTACATTTTAAAGCATGCATTAAACATGCTCTGAGGTCATAGCATAATATTATGCAAAGAACCACATGAGAATAAGTCTTTATTATTTAATCAATTAATAATCTGCCCTTCTAATCATAATTTGTGTGAAAAGGAATAAACGTTGTTGCTGTTTTACTGTCTCTAGTGTTCATTTCAACTGGAAACTGCAGTGAATCGAATATATACAGCAGGTACATTTTTGGAGTTTGGCGTTTGGCAGGTGCATTTTAGATAAATGAAGCTATGTTGAAGTTGTTTACGAGATGATGCAGTAAAGTGTCAGAGAGTTTTGTGAGATTTACCTAGTACCTAGTCTTTGCAAATAATTTATCTATGCTTGCTCAGTGCATTGAGGACTACAGTACATATTGCAAATATTTATTTTATTATAGTAATTTTTTAGTAACATAATTATGCATGGAGTGAATAACCTCTGGATAGTAGGATTGGTTTGGGAATATGTGTGTTTTGTGGCCATCGGCCAATCAGCATTGACTCCAGAGTGATTCGGCATATGGCTTTTACAGCTCAGGTAGCTCAAAAACGTTTATGGTCCCACAAGGCAGAATTCAGCAGGAGTACTGCAATTGAGATAAACTGAAATGCTAATGGTGTTTTCTCTCCAGGTATTGTAGAGCTCATTGATTAAAAAATAAAAAAATAAAAAAATTGGTCACAATATGCAGCTAATTTTGAATGGATGTCAATGAAAAAAAATGTGTTATACAGAAAGTAATATCTGCATCTACCAGCAGATGTTAACTGTCTGCACTAACCAGCCAAACCTTGACCTTCTGGGTAGGAATTAATTATACACCTCGGGCCTTATTTATAAAACACAAGCAGGACTGATTTCTTTGTAAATTATTCATAAATCCATTTCTATTGAACTGAACGCATCAATTTACGTTCGTCCTGCTTGTGTTTCATGAATGAGGCCACTCTGTGCTCTTTATTTTGTTCTAGTAGCACTAAAAAGCTTCCTGTCTTTGTTATTTCACTTCACTTCCCCAAAGCAAGAACGATTTTGGAAATTGCAAATTCACTTTATTCCAATTTGAACACATGGCATGTTATAATCACGACTTCCAAACTCCCCGGAGCACTTACAGTGTGGCAGCATCTCAAAGCATCATCACATAAATGTCAGAGCATTCAAAAGACAAAATCTGACCTTGAGGTAGCGATGGCCTCTACTGTACGCTCAACATCATAGATTGGCTTCACAGTCCATTAGAATTAATCTCTCCGCATTTTTGTCGAGACCTACTTGTTTG
This sequence comes from Siphateles boraxobius, assembly GCF_051911475.1. Lineage (NCBI taxonomy): Eukaryota > Metazoa > Chordata > Actinopteri > Cypriniformes > Leuciscidae > Siphateles > Siphateles boraxobius. Next base: position 971,412 of record NW_027508722.1, on the reverse strand, counting down.
ACACCTCCTCCCTGCAAACGTCCTGTATCCTTCCTTTCCTCTAACCCCTCCTTCACTATTATCAGCCTATTTCAATCTGTATTCTACTACTGTACACATGCAAGTCCTTGACTATTTTCCTCGGGAATATTACGTTTTCAGATTCAGAGCCCATTTCTTTCTTCCCCTCTCAAGGACGAGGAGCAGTCTGCCACCCGCCCCTCTCTGCGCTCCTGAAAGCATCCTGTGTTTGCTGCTTTACTCAATCTTGTGTTTGATTGTCAACAGCAGCAGGTCTATTCTCCGTTCTCAGATGTAAGATATCAAAATGTGCTCATTCATATGCTTAGTCTGCCACCATTTTGTTAGCCAAATGCTGCAAATGTGAAAATAAAATAAAAAAGACCACAGTTTCTCAGTATTGCTTCTGGTCTCTATTAAATCAGGGCATTAAAAACACCCAGAGCAATCCAAAAAATGTGGATAATGATGATTTTTGGTTTACTGCTTTACTGTTGGACACATGGTGGCTCGGTGGGCAGCACTGTCACGTCACAGCTGCAATGTCTCTGGTTTGAGTCCTGGCTTTGATTTCATACGTTTTTAGCTTACTGTTAAGATAAATTACTAAAACCTCTCTTTAAACTTTTTCTATAAAGTCTCGTCTCTATCAAGCCTCGTATGGTAAAGCAAAGGCATGGCACAACAACAGGTGACATCATTTTAACTATTTCTTAACTATTCATTCTTACAAATTGTAGAGCTGAATATATTCCTCAAGCGTAATCATTTTACCACAAATACTACTACTAATAATAATTTAGTTTATTATAAATATTTTTATTAAGTTAACAATTAACTACAAACCAAAATATGAAACCTATGCTACCGTTCAAATGTGAAAGGGTTACTACGACCTTTATTTTCATTTCTTTTTTAAAGAAATTAATACTTTTATTTTGCAAGGATGCACTAAATTGATCATACTTGACAGAAATCCTTTGTAACTTTCTATTCATCAAAGAATCCTGAAAAAAATGCATCACGGTTTCCACAAACATATGAAGCAGCACAACTGTTTTAAACATTGATAATAATAAGAAATGTTTATTGAGCAGTATTAGTTTCCATTTGAGGGAACTCAATGCTGCGTCAGTTGCTGACGCTGTGGGCACGTGTAAAAACACGCCGATTCATTGGCAGAGGCAGTCATGTGACCCTGGCATGAATATAAAGGCACGCCTATGATAGATGTGATAGAACAGCTTCTTTGTCTTCATGAAGCACTCTGTGTGTTATTAGTCTTATTTATCATTGTCTGTCCCAACAATTATATAAGATAAAGCAAGCAACCCTACATTTAGAAAGTGTGCATCGTTCATGCAATTAAAAACGAAAGGAAAAAAAATACAATGAGCCTCATTTATGAAACGAACGTATAACAGAAAAATGGGCGTTTCCACGCAAAACAATCAATATGGACGTGAGCGGTAGCTACGATCAAATCTCACATCAGGTCTCAGCTCGTGTACTCAAGTTTTTGAGTTAGCGTGAACTTGCGTGCAGCATAGTAAATCTGCTGGAGAATTTAAATGAGATTATTTTGTTCATTTAGATTATCTTCCTGACCAAAGACCGCAGCTCAATTGGTCATTAACCATTAAGATTAGAATGTCAAATAAAAAATAAATAAAAATAGAATAGATGGGTGTCTGTGACCCCTTTTTTCCCAGGACTTTATATTTATATGCTCTAATAGCATAAACAACAGAACATGAAGATTCTCACACATCATGGACCTGCAGCGCATAAGTGGTTGAAGATATTCCCACTTCCATATGTATAGGGCTTTGAGTACCTAGAAAAGCGCTATATAAATGTAACGAATGATTCTGTAAACCGATAAAAACAGAAATTAAGTAAATAAAAGGAATAAAATCAATAGGACAACACAAAATATATTTCACTTAAATAATTAACAGATTAACACAATAAGTGCAACTAGTAAAGGCTATACGCTTGTTTGTGAAAATCTAGCGCTGTTACAAATGGTGGTGCTAAGAAATACGCACAATGAGGAATAACTTTGAAAGGAAGACTTTACTAAACAAACACACTGAAACTTGGAGAAACTCTGGTGAAAAACACAACCACACATTAACCGACAATGAGGGAAGACAAGGTGAGTGTTTTATAGTGCTGTTGATGAGGGAGATTGCTGACAAGGAGGGTTATATTCCCGCATATGTGGCTGATCTGATCGGGGATAAAGGAGAAGGGGGAAACTTTTCTCCTTGATGCCACAATGTCACTCTCTGGCCTTTTCAGCACTGTCATTCATTTAGTTGGTGAGAGGTTTAGAGAGGCGAAAGTCCAGTCTTCTCACTGCATCCAGGGTCCGTCTTCCCCCTTAGCTCCCTCTGACTCACAGCCAGGGACCAGTTCCTGGCATGAGGGTCAGAAGGTGAGCGTGGCAGCCTGGAGTCCCCCTCAAGAGAGTCAGGGATCAAGGCGGTGCATCCAGAGGAGGCCTAGGCAGGACCTTAAAGAGGTAATTTCGGCAGGTCTGAGGACCTGAAGCCATGAGGTCCTGAATTGGATTGCATCAAGTGAGAGTGTTGGGACATAAGATTTAAGGGATTAAGTGAAAGAAATAGGTTTACAAAAAGAGAAGGGTGAACAAGGGTTTGAAACAATGGAGATGGTTGAAAATCGGTGATTGTGATTCACTCTATTGCCTGTTTTGCCTGTTGGTAAAGGCACATGGTTCTTCCCATAGGGGTAGTGGGTGTTTGATCAGGACTTAGCCACTCATACTCAAATTGATCAAGCTATCCATGTAGAGCTCAAGGAGATTTCACAGACCGGAGCCAAAGAGCAACCATCAGCCTAAGTGTTAAGGAGCATTACATTACAGAGTTGGACTAGGTCATTATGTGTAACCCACTCTTTCTGGGGCTCCCTCTGGTTCACATCATCGAAGGCAGAAACAATGTGCTTCCCCTGTGAACTGGCGGTAAAGGTATTCGAGAGAAGAGCAACTCCAGTTTTAAAATAAAGAACTGGAATGAGAGTGTCAACTCGGCCCCTGGAGGTCTGCGAGGATTAGTAGCGGGGTTGTAGTGGTCGAGTCGCTGTAGGCTTCCCATTCCCTTGTATGTCGTTTCCTCCGCAGAAAGCATCCTTGGTGTTGTACCTTTGCTATCCTCCTTCTAGGAGGAATGGTGTTGAGCAGGCTTTTGACAGTGTAGAAGAGATAGACTAAGGGTGTCCAACTTCCTAACCTGCCTAAAGAACTAGAGGTTGAAGTGCAGGTATGGCTGCATGCCCCCCTCTTGGGTTGATTTCTAAACGAACACAGTGCTGAGTTCCCTCGAAAAGGGAACATCTCAGGGTTACGTATGTAGCCAGGTTCCCTGAAACAGGGATGATATGCTGTGTCGACTTGCCAAACTTCAGGCATACCTGCACATCTTCCTTCCGTCAAATTAAAGTTGAGGATGATCTTTACAGTCATACCCAGAGCCATATAGAGTGAGAGTTGCGACAACTCCATAGACTTCAATGGAAAGTTTTTTTTTTACCGCAATGGCGGCCCGCGGAGCCTCTCAATAGTTCCCGGAAGTAGCAGCACCGCCGTAGAGTTACAGCAGACGAGACCGTTTGTGATGCACTTTTAAAAGGTAAGATGTTTGGTGGCTCAGTGGTTCATGTAGGTTGTCTACAAACCGAAAGGTTTGTGGTTCGATCCCCTGTTCCACCTGACCATGTGTCGAGGTGTCCATGAGCAAGACACCTAACCCCAGCTGCTCCCGACGAGCTGAGTGGCACCTTGCATGGCAGACACCGCCGTCGGTGAATGGGTGAATGAGAGGCATATATGTAAAGTGCTTTGGTGGCCATTGTGTCTGTGAAAGCGCTATAAAAATGCAGTCCATTTACATCTGAATCAAATTAACTTATGTATTAAAGCATGCTAGTTGATTATTGCTCTCTAAATTAGTAGTTTTAGGGGACGTTATCGGGTAAAATAAAGGTCATTGGATAAAGTTAATACCGCATAACAAACCACGAACAGCCTATTAATGGTTAAACCCGTTCTATTAATGCATGCTTATCCTTTGTTGTGTAATAAGAGGGAAAGACTTCTAAACAGGGGTTAAATATAACATTGGGGAGTGTGATAGTTGTAATTGATAAAATGAGAATATCGGTTTCATTCCATATTAAATGTGCAATAACCGGGAAAAAATCCTTATTTTAGATTTCATATTTGAGTAAGCAAAAGCGTATGGTTGGAGTTTACTTTATCTCTTTCAACACAAGAAGCACAAAGGGGATTCAGTGGATCCTGAAGACTCCTGCACTGACGCTGTACCCTCACCTTCAGTCTCAGATCCTTTGATTTAGCAAGACTTTACTTGATCCTTATTTTTAATAAACATTAAACTTCCCAGTGTTGGTCTTTGTGAAAAAGTGCAGATACACACAAGTATGATTAGCACAAAATGTTTAGTTCTATTTAGATTGCTCCTGACTTGCATATTTCTGCTCTCTGTGTCGGACAGTACAAGAACAACATAGAGGAAAGGACAGACAACATGCCTGACGTGCAGTTTATTAGACATTTATAAATCCCTTTGTGCTAAATCAGTGCAAAAGGGTATATAGTGTATTTTCAAATGCAAAAGTGCAAAAGTGTATTTTCAAAATGTTTTTTCATCAAAACTGATGTAATGTATATTTTTGTGTCATGAACAATGTATTTAAACAAGTTTCAGTTGTGAACATTTCTAAGTGTTTAAATTCACCTGAAAGTGTACCAACCTACTCATACTTGAAAGCAGTTTTTACCAGTATTTGATAGAGATCTACAAGGATCGTTAAGGCTCCTCTGGACAATGCATTATCATGCATACTGTAATTACTATAATAAGAGAGCCATGTTTGCAGTTGTGCCATTCTGACATGCAAATTGCTTGACAAAAGGTTTTCAATTATCTCAACAGCTATAAATCTACTGAAATGTATAAAATGTGTTTATATGAACGGTTAAAATGATGCCATAGAATTTCATTTTCATTTTTTTATTCTTAAAACACCATTTAAATTAGTATTTTAGTCTGTTCATTTGTGCGGACAGTTGCACAACCTGACATTTTGGGGGGGTTTAAGATATACCAGGACTATAAAATATATTATGTATTCATTTATATTGTAATAAGTGCATAAGCATATTGTAAACATTAAGATGAATGCAATTTTACATTTTACTTGTTTGCAATGGCTTTTTAAGACAATCACCTGTTTCCTGCAAGTCTCCTGTCCTTGTGAAACCATAGTGAACATTACGTGATAACCCTTAAATAACATACACGTTTAAGAACACAAAAATACATCAAAACAACTGCAAAACGGTCTTTAACCAAGGTAAAGTTAGCCAGAAAATATGTTAACAAAGGCAGGCAACGCTGGTTGACCACAATAAACATTAAATATTAGCAGATTTTTATCTTTTAAACACAATATTGCTGTAACTACATACACATACTACATCCAAATGTCAATGTATTATATACAAATTGTAAACCAACGCATTTATTGACTACAAACTACCAAAAATCAGAGTTCTGCTCTCTAACTCCATCGATTTAAATTGGCGCCGAAGCACTGCCTGGAACTATCTGAGGTCTACGCGAATCACGTGACAACCAAGCTTTTAGAACTTCCGTTGTCGCAACTCTCTCTCTATATGGCTCTGGTCATACTGACACACTGAGTGATGTCACATGACAGCCTCGGCCAATGAATTGGTATGTTTTTTACACGTGCTTCAGACACTGGCACACGCCGAAGGTATTCCCATAGTGTTAGCAACTGACGCAGCATCTCGTTCCCTTCTCAGGGAACCAGGTTACTTACATAAGCCTGAGTCATTTTTATTGTATATTTTATCAAGTATATGCAGCCTTGGTAAGCATAAGAGACTTCTTTCAAAAACATAAAAAAAAATAACTTTGGACTCCTTGTTTTATAGAAAGTGCCTACTGATCTAAGTTTGTTCCTCTGCTTCTGCATGAGAATATCTCATGAAGCCAGATCGGATCATTGTCTTGGAATTATTTATATAAATCCCCCTCCCCACAGAACATATTGTAGAAAACATGCTGGCCACTATGGATCGGCAAAACAACTTCTTATACAGTCTGTGTGCATATCTAGATAAAGCAAAGCCTGCTCCAGCCTGTGCTGTCAGTGCAACCCAGTCTTCTGTTCGGGTTACTGCTGGTTTTGACAGAAACCAGCAAGCAGTTTCTCTTGACTTCTCATTATTATTCTTATCTTCCCCTTCAAGAGCTGAAGGCAGTACTGTGTTGATGATTTCACCTGACAGAAAAGACAAAATTGGGGTTGACAAAATACAGCTGCTTTAAAGGATTAGTTTTGACTCAGTGCATAAGTGCAATGTATAATTGATGTCCTAACGTACAAAAGCACGCATATGAGCGATACCTTTTTTTCTGAAATCTTACTTTATAAGTTCTCAAAACTTAAACTATTATTTATTTTAAATATTTAGTGTGTAATGCATTCAATGCGTACATTCTGAATTAAATGTGTTTAATATGTATTTATTACTGATATTTATGACATTTATAAGTTGGATTTCTGTTAATGCACACTAATAGACTACATAATGCTAATTCATTTCTTTACTTTTATCATATGAAATTAATTTCCAGTATATAAACTATATTTTTGTACAGTCACATTTTAATGTGAAAGGGACATTTTTAGTGGGAAGTTTGGAAAAGGTAATTGAAATTAACTTAATATTGTGTTTTTGTGTTCTATTTTCTTTTTTCGAACAATATCTGTTGTTCTTTTCTTATTGCAAATTAAAAGAAAAATCATGTTCTCAATAAATTAAAAATCCATGTCCCAGCTTAAAGGGAAATGCATAGTGGAAATAAATAACAGTAAAATGAAATGATAAAAATGTAAAAGACTACTCATGTGAACAAAGGTAATCAACATTTCTACTAGTATATAATGTGAAAAAAAAAAAAATAAACCTTCCAGATTCAAGAACTTCTCCATACAGTTGTTCTGCTTTGTGCTTTTGACAGCAGAAAGGCATTATTACTGATTTATATTATATTATAATTTAAAATGGCAGGGGGTAATGTCACCACTCACCTCAGGATGTGGGCAGGAGACTGAAGCAGAAATGAGCAAGTCATTAAGCATGTCAAATCAAATCAACCCTGAAAGGAGGCATTATGTTCCCTAATGGAGATTTAAACCTCCAGCCGTCAGCAGTTCGTACAGCTATTTTACCTGGGCTCACCAGACTCCTTCCAGCCAAAGAACTTGTGGCATTTCCAGCCTCATTCTGCTGTTTCGCATTACTGGAGAAGCCAAGCAAAGGCAAACAGGCTCTGGTCTAGTGCCACACACCTCCCTCAAATACCCACATTTGTTTATTTAGTGTATTTCGGTCTTGTAAATACCAACCCTCCAGGCAAAGAAGCAAACCTACAACTAATTTTTCTTAACAAAAAAAGCATTTGGCATTTTGATTGATTTTGCTTTGAACTGATGAATCAGGGAATAGTGTTTTCTTGATATTCTCATTATAAACCTCAAACGCTCAGCATCCCTTCTAGTCTGTGGCTGTTTGCCTCTGTAGATCAAACTTCTCTTCCAAAACAGCATGACGGAAACTAAGATTCTTACTGTTCAATTATTTGTTTGTGATTACGCCATGTTAAAATGTCAATAAGTTACAGAGAGCCAAGCAAGCAGTCGTTTTAATGTGCTGTGTCTCATTGGAAGCTCATCAGAATGATAATTAAACACGTGATTGGAACGACATTATGAGGGCATAACAAACCCGTCCTTAAGCCTCAGATTACCATGATGGGTTCGATGAATCAAAGCGAGTTTATTACTTTGCATAACTTTGAAACCAGAACTTAAGCCAGTGTATACATCTATGTATTGATTTGTACTCCGCACTTTACCTTTCCTCTGTTGTCACAGTCCCTTATTCAAATCATCATTCACCTTCATTTGCCCTGAATTGAGGGTTAATGCCGATGAAAGCTCTCTAATTATCACCCTGTGCCACACATCAATCATGTTTCCCACAGACCTTGCAAAGCAACTGTGATGGAGGCGAGGAGAATCCATTTGACCTGTCCAAGAGTGAATTAATTATCCTATTACTCCTCTCCAACTGACTGTGCTGCCTTGATAACTTCAAAGCTGTTTACAACTGAATATCTCCTCCAAGATAACAAAAGACCTCTCTGCTTCATAATCACCCTGCAGACTGGCCAACCTGCGTCAGATCTTCCTTGTGCTGTTTTCAGGATACTCTGGGCATCAAAGATGAAAGAGAAATCGACAAAAATGTTTTTAGAGGAATAGTTCAGCCAACCATTATCAGTCGGTCACCCTTTACTCACCTTAATGTGGTTTCAAACCCATATGACTTTCTATCTCTCTTTTTGATCGAAAAATGACATTTAGCAGGACGTTTTGGTTGTTCTTTTCCATACGGTGAAAGTAAGTGGGGACTGCTGAGCTCAAAATAACAACAATCACCATAGAAATAACATAAAACAGACGATTGGTGAAACAGACTGAATTTAAGCTATCATTATGCATAATAATACATTCAGTTTAATGGCTCAGCTATTTGAAAGGTAAATGTATCGCACCGTTGTGTGCAAAACATGTCTGTTTTATGTCATTTCTATGGTGATTTTTGTTATTTTTTTAGCTCAGATTTCACTCAGAGCTCACAAGTTAGTAAGTAATAGTACTCAGTTGAATGTGCTAGTTCAATTTTAGCTAAGCAGTAACTAGTATTTTTTATACCTCCCAGATAACTAGTATATACAGGTTAATAAATAACATGAATAACGCATCATTTATAATAAAAGGTAACGGTAACCAGCTAGTAATGACTCAAGTTTTACTAAATCCTTCTAAAGGAACTATTAATTATTTGGATCAGTATTCTAAAGTTGAAAACACGATAACTCCCAAATATTGACTGAAGTCATTGTAAGCTTTTGAAATTTTTGTAAGATTTTGAATAGTAATTCCTTCCGATGGATTTGGTAACACTTTAGTCATTACTAGTGTGTTCCCATGATATTCACTTTAGAATACTGAACCAAATAATTAGTTCCTTTAAAAAGATGTAGTAACACTTGAGTCATTACTATCCAAAACCTTACAAAAACCTCAAAAGCTTACAATGTCTTCAGTCAATATTAGGTAGATGTCAGGCTTTTCACTCTAGAATACTGGTCCAAATTATTAGCAGTTCTTTTAGAAGGATGTAGTAACACTTGAGTTATTACTAATGGGTTACCATTACCTTATAGTATACATTATGCATTATTAATATTAATTTTAAACCTGTATATAGTAGTTCTTAGTAGTCCTCAGTGAGGTATGAAAAACAGTAGTTACTGATTAGCTAATAATGAACTACCACATTCAACTGAGCACTATTACTTACTAATTTGTTAATCAGAGTTTCTTGTTAGTTAATAGTAGTTACTAGAATATAAATAGTGCGTTACTCAATTGTTCCTAACAAATGAAAACGACTCGGTTACTAACGTAACCTCGGTTCCCTGAGAGGAGGGAACGAGTATTGCGTAAGTAGCTTACGCTATGGGAAAACTCCTTTTCTCGAGAATATTGAAGTCTTTATGTAAAACGCATTGCAGCTGCACAGCTGACAGCAATGAACGAAGGAAGCTCGGTCATTGGCTGTGCTGCGGCAACTTGCTCGAACCAATGACGGGGCGACTCTGAATGCGCAACCAATGAGCGCGCTTCGCGCCCGTGCGCGTCAGAGCTCGCCAAGATGGGCGTGGCCAAGAGCTATTTATTGGGCGCCCCGTCATGAGAGTTCTTTAGGTTAAAACGACTGAAGCGAACTAACCAAGCACAAGCACGGCAGCTTACGCAATACTCGTTCCCTCCTCTCAGGGAACCGAGGTTACGTTAGTAACCGAGTCGTTCCCTTTCGAGAGGTCTCTCCTATTGCGTAAGTAGCTTACGCTATGGGAACACCATGCAAAACGCCCGTGCGTGCTGAACTTCGCCTTATGATAGCCAGAGGCAGGTGCCTGAGCTGAAAAGTAAAGTTATCATCCAACTAGCTGGCAGAGGCGAGCTTTATATGTGGGAAAAATACAGAGCGGCTAGAAGGCGCTCAGTGTGACACAAGCACATACATAATCTAGATTCGAACTCGTAGTTCAACTAGTATTATGCTGATAGTACATTGGAATGCAATGTCGGGACCTGTAGGTTGTAGAACCTGATAAATGTGGACGGTGAGGCCCAGCCTGCCGCCGCACAAATATCCTCGATCGGTATCCCGCTCGACCATGCCCAGGAAGAAGCCACACTCCTGGTGGAGTGTGCTTTGACTCCCCAGGGGCATTGAAGTCCCTTAGCTTCATAAGCCAGCGCTATAGAAATAGCCAGCGCTATAGACGACACTACCGTCATGTTGTCCGTTCGGACCAGGACGTGTTCGTTTTTTTAGATGTGGAAGCAGGGCTCTGAGAGCCAAAGCGACCGCTTTCATCTCCAGACAGTTTATGTGTAGGCACTTCTCCGGGTTTGACCAAAAGCCGGAGACAGGCCTGCCCTCGTAAAGGGCCCCCCAACCTATTTTGGAGGCATCTGTCGTCATCATCTTTCTCCTTGTGTTCACACCCAGACTCATGCCTGACTGGTACCAGTCGGCGGCTTTCCAGTGCGTCAGGGCTTTTATACAGCCGTGGTTCGCTCTGATTAAAAAGTGGCCCGAATGCCACGCGTGAGTAGGGACGCGGCTCTTGAGCCAGCGTTGGAGAGGGCGCATATGCAACAATCCAAGCTGGAGTACGGCCGATGCTGAGGCCATGAGGCTGAGCATCTTCTGAAACCGCTTGACGGGGGCGCGCGCGCCCGCCCTGAATGATGTTGCAAGGCGCCGGATGGTGAGAGCGCGCTCTGATGAGAGCATCGAGTCATTTGCATCGAGTCTAGAACTATTCCCAGGAAAGAAATCCTCTGGCTGGGAGATAGTATGCTTTTTGCAAAATTGATTCTTAGACCCAGGCATTCTAAATGGCTGATAATCCAAGATCTGTGTGTTATTAACTGACTCTCTGATTGTGCTAGGACCAGCCAATCGTCGAGATAATTCAGTATTCGCACTCCCCTTCGTCTCAAGGGGGAAAGTGCTGCGTCCATACATTTCGTGAATGTACGGGGAGCCAGGGACAGGCCGAACGGAAGTACTGTGTACTGGTAAGACTGTCCCTCGAAAGCGAATCTCAGAAACGGCCTGTGATGAGGCGCTATTGGAATGTGAAAGTAAGCATCTTTCAGATCCACTGAGAGAAACCAATCTCCTGGGCGTACTTGCGCGAGGATATGCTTGGTTGTTAACATTCTGAACGAGCGAATCATTAGTGCTTTGTTCAGGTGTCTGAGATCTAGGATGGGGCGGAGACCACCATCCTTTTTCGGGACGACAAAATTGCGGCTGTAAAAACCTGCCTTGCTCATAGAGGGGGGAACAGTTTCCACAGCGCCCTTTTCTATTAGTTTGCGCACCTCGGTGCGTAGAACCTGTGAACACTCCTTTCTCACTTTCGTCTCGACCACAGTCGTAAAACGTGGTGGTCTGCGAGCGAACTGGAGCGAGTATCCGTGCTTTACTATATTCAATACCCATTTCGGCATATCTGGAATGTTTTCCCATGCCGCTGCGTGTACAGATATGGGCTGAATACAGGCTAGGGGCGGGCCGCTGTGACGTAGGGACCCGGCCAGCGAATCGCCTGAGCTCGTAGCTCTCAGAGGCGCGGGCGCGCGCTGAGCAGCTGAGTGAATGGGCGCGTGTGTGCTTACAACAGCGCGCGCTATGTCTGTAAAACTCGCAGCCTGAGCTGGGGTTGTGTTTGACACTGTAAGGACAGTGTTTATAAGTGGGGGTGCATAAACAGTGGTAGGAACACGCGTCACTTTTATAATGTTTCCCGCTTTTACTGGGGATGAATTCATAACTGTGTGAACAGTGCTTGTATGTAGTGGTGCGTACATGACCGTAGGCACGTGATCTACATTCATGGGGCGCGCAGCCTGAGCTGGGAATGAATTTGGCACTGTTTTGACAGTATCTGGGAATGCACACTTTCTGGACATGTGAACCCTTAGTGACACAGGCAGAAAAAGACTCTTTTTGTGTTTTCTGTGCGTCGCCGTAAAAACGGCGTTTGTTTGCAGGTGAGCGAGCTCTGTGACTGGCCCATTGACTGCTGTATGGACATTTCCAGCCGCCTGTAAGGGGACTGGGTAATGTTTGAGCTTTTGCAGAGAGAGTGGTCCGGCTTTTGCGAGACACGCACTCTCTCTTCTCATTCCTGTGGCTAGGACGGCTTTCGAGGCTCAGGGTTCAGCACAATCTTGGGCCGAGGACCCCGTCGCTCAGGAGGCGGCTTGCGTTTGTGGGAGCGCGAGCGGCGTCGAGCGTCAGCATGAGGCGCGGGCTGAGAGGCGGTGGGAGCTGTTCTAGCCCGCTGCGGCTGTGGCGGTCTCTGTCTGCTCTGCGATGAGCTGGAGCGCTTGGGCAGGAAATGGTGCATAGCTTGTGAAGCGTTCTGGGCCTCAGTGAAGCGTTCGGCGAAACCTTTAACCGCCGGTCCAAACAGCCCGCTGGTGGAGATAGGCGCGTCGAGAAACGGCGCCTTATCCGCGTCCTTCATCTCCGTCAGAGTCAGCCACAGATGGCGCTCGAGAACAGTCAAATTAGCCATGGCGCGGCCAATAGACTGGGCGGTGACCTTCGTGGCTCGCAGAGCCATATCAGTTGCGCCGCGTAGGTCCTTAAAGGCTTCGGGTTCGGGGCCAGACTCGTCCATAGAGCGGAGAAGCTTAGCTTGGAACACTTGATGTACCGCCATTGAGTGAAGCGCTGATGCAGCTTGGCCGGCGGCGGCGCGACCGGCGAGAGCAGAAGTAGTGCGGCAGGGCTTCGAGGGGTGGGAAGCTTTGGCTTTCCATCCGGTGGTGGAGGGCGGGCAGAGATGATTAGCCACGGCCTCCTCCTCCTGTGAGCGGTGCTTTTTCTTAGTGCGCGGCTCAAACAGAGGGGTGGGGGCGATGGGCTCGCTCACGGCGAAAGCGGCGAGGCGAGCCCGCAGTGCGGAGAGACCCAGGTCATCACATTCCGGGCATCCGCCCTTGGTCAAAGCAGCTTCTGCGTGGTCCCGGCCCAGGCAGCGAGCGCAGATGATGTGACGATCCCCGTCCGGGAGAAGGTCTCTGCACGACGCGCAGGAAGGCATTTGAAACAACGCCTCAGAAAATTACTCTTTTACAAGTGTCGCGGGGCAAACAGATGTAAAGATACTTGCGTGTGTGGCACGCCGGATGGCTCAGTAGGATGGCGTTCGAAGGCGGCTGAAGGTGCCGACGTCCTCGTATCAATCCCGCTGGTATGCTTTTCGACGGCGGCGAAGGCTTCAATAATCCGGAGGATCCAGCGAAGAAGGTGTTCGCTGAAGGAGATTAAATCTAAAGAACTCTCATGACGGGGCGCCCAATAAATAGCTCTTGGCCACGCCCATCTTGGCGGGCTCTGACGCGCGCGGGCGCGAAGCGCGCTCATTGGTCGCGCATTCAGAGTCGCCCCGTCATTGGTTCGAGCAAGTTGCCGCAGCACAGCCAATGACCGAGCTTCCTTCGTTCATTGCTGTCAGCTGTGCAGCTGCAATGCGTTTTACATAAAGACTTCAATATTCTCGAGAAAAGGAGTTTTCCCATAGCGTAAGCTACTTACGCAATAGGAGAGACCTCTCGAAAGGGAACTAACTTTATCGCGCCTCTATCGGTCGGGAGCATTTCTGTTGTGTTGTGGATTATTTCCGTTGTGTTGTAAATTATTTCTGTTGTGTTGTGGATTATTTCTGTTGTGTTATGGATTATTTCTGTTGTGTTGTGCACTACTGGACAACAAATTGTCTTAACAATTAGTTAATAGTCATGTGCCTCAACAAGTAAAGTTATAACATAATGATACCTGTGCAAATCATTAGTTAATGATTAATTAAAGCAGACAACTGGAAGTTGAAGTACATTGCTTTGACCTATTGTGATAATTAACACATTAATTTACACTATTAGTTAATAAAATATGTTATTAAGGAATTAATACACAATGACACATTTAAATAATTGCATTTAATGTATTACTTAATCTATTAATCATATAGACTCTTTATTAGTTGCTGATGCATTTATAAATCATTAATGGTTTAGTTCTTCATGAGTCATACATTAACTCATGATTATCTGTGCATTAGTTAAACATGAATTAATGCATATTACTGCACCCGTATTGTAAAGTTAACACTGGTCCAACACTGGTCCATATGGCTTGGTCCAGCGGAATTTCCATTCAAGACATTTGTGAGGCAGCAGGCTGGCCTCTTCGTCCACATTTGTTAGGTTTTATAACCTGGAAGTTCCCGCCTTGCAGGCTAGACTTCTGTCAGTGTGAGCGGTGTGTATATCCTGCCCAGATTATCATGCGCAGACTACTCTCACGTGACGTTAGCTCTCCTGGTTGAGCTGCACTGTATGGTGAATAGTTATATGGACCGGCGACGCTGCTCTGTATAGCCTGTATGTGTTTATAACATGTGCTGACCCGCATTGCTGGCCACCTGTTTCCCATTTATCTATGTTCCCCGGGAATCCCTGGGACTCATGAAGTGGAGGCTGGGCACGCACGCCGTTGACAATGGGTTCCTGTAGCGTAAGACAACTTACTCAATACGAGAGAACCTCTCGTAAGAGAACGTACTCGGTTAAATACTTAACCTCGGTTCTCTCTAGAAGAGGGAACAAGTATTGCGTAACCCGACCGTGCAGGTGCCACGAGCGATTTTCACTTCAGCTGATGAAATCAGTGACGCAGCCTCCCATTTTGGCGGGCTATGACGCGTAGAGGGCGCGACGTCACGCGCAAGGCTCAGTGGTAGGCTGCAGCAGTTGCCGCAGGGCAGCCAATGAGCACGCAAGATGGCCTGCTCTAGGTCTGCTGGCTGCTGCACTGTGTTGACAATAAATGCAAAATTAAGGATAATTTTTGGCTTCAATATCTCAAGAAAAGATTACTTTACCATAGCGTAAGCTAACTTACGCAATACGAGAGAACCTCTCGTAAGAGAACTCATCTTTCACAGCTTCGTTGAGTTTATAATCGCACTCCTGCAAACTACTGTTGTTGTTGTTGTTGTTGTTGTTGTTGTTTTTATTATTATTAATACTGAAAGAGTTGTCAGAAGCTTAATAGTGTTGACACTGAAGTCATGTGACCATGGTGAAGTTCATTTTTTAGCCTAATTTAGCTTTTTAATTTTGACGATTGTATTTAGGCTTCAAAATTCATCAAGTTGTGTTAATTTGTAAAGGTCATCATGATGAATAAAACATATAAGTATCAACTTTTGTTGGTCAGAGCTTATTTTCTGCAATAATCCAAAAGCCAATAAAATAAAATAAAGTTTTTGTTAAGAGAAACGGGATGATGCGAAGTTACAGGTTGGACTATAAAAATACGTCATTATTGGATCATTCTATTGGCAGACATTCCATTTATGGATAAACTATTCCTTTATGATCCAAATACAGTGGATTAAAAACACACCCCTGTTAAAACAGCTGTTTTTGTGATGTAAAATTAAATAATTCCCATTTTCAATGGGAAAGTGCCCAAGCAACAATCGCTCGGCAAGATTGACCAGCAACATTGTTCAAAAAGTTGCCCTGTGTATCATCACCTTTAGGTCATTTAAGTTGATTAACTAATTTATACGCATTATAGAAATGCTATGTTGTATAGTTCAGAAATAATAGGATATTTTATAAATAAATAAGGGGGAGGGGATTGTTGGAATTAAACTGCTGTAGGGTTTGAGCTACTTGTTGTGATGCGGCTTTGACCCATTGTGTGACCTCTGACCTCCACACAGCTGAGGGTGTCCGGCAGACATATCTTCCTCTGGTCTATAATAATTTAAGAGCATCAAAGTCTTTCATATGACATTTCTGCCCTGCACAACAAATCTCCCTCTGTGTTTCTGTTGTAAAAAAAAAACACATAAAACAGAGAAAATTTGTGTTTTATAAGGACCACAGAAGAGATCCCCCTTTTGTATAGATCTCTGTACAGTTTGAAACATCTTCCATAATTTGTTCTAGGACACCGCAGTTACACTGTATCATGAAACAAAAGCTGCTAAGTAAATGGATTTGTACTCCCAACTAAATGAACTCATCATGAATATGATTATGAATAATGCATGAATGCATTTAAGTGTTTCCCTGACATTAGTCACATCATTCTTAGTGATTCAGGTGACTGGCTCAAAATAATTGTGTCCAGTGGCTTTTACGTGGAAGCTAGTTAAGGTGGCAAGACAGGTACATTTTCAACATTGATAATAATAAAATGATTTTATACGTGGAGTTTGGAGTGTCTATTAGCCATCAAAATCAAAATTTGTTTATATTTACAAAACACAATTAAGTAACTTTGAAAATCCTTTCTTTGTACATTTGTCATTTATTGCATTTAACATAATGTCCAAACTTTTCTGGATTTGGTATAATAATGGCATTATACATGTATTCCCTATCTCTGTTGAAAAGAGCCTATTACTGTTCACTTTCGAGGGAACTCAACGCTGTGTCATAACATTGATGCTATAGGAACACTCCTTGTGTTACCGGTGTCTGAAGCATGTGTGAAAACAAGCCAATTGATTGGCAGATGGCAGCCCTATAACATCACATGGAGCGCCCGTGACTATAAAAGGGAGCCTGCCTTAGATGTCATAAGGCTTTTTAACTTCAGGATTTGCTTGTCTTAGTGTGTGTGTGTGTGTGTGTGTGTGTGTGTGTGTGTGTGTGTGTGTGTGTGTGTGTGTGTGTGTGTGTGCTGTCCGCTCTTGAGAGAGCTGTATATGCACGCACTGCGATGAGTCGTACTGGCGAAGGGCTGCTCTCGCATGATTCTTTTCTTGAGGGATTTAGTAGCTATACACTCTTTCCGTGTTTAATATTGTGCAATAATAATAATAATAATATTTCCTTACATTTATATAGCACTTTTCTGGGTACTCAAAGCGCTTCACATATGGAAGGGGGAATCTCCTCAACCACCACCGATGTGCAGCATCACCTGGATGATGCGACGGCAGCCATATTGCGCCAGAACGCCCACCACACACCAGCTTACCGGTGGAGAGGAGACAGTGATGAAGCCAATCATGACATGGGGATGATGAGGAGGCCGTGATGGACAGAGGCCAAGGGGCAAATTTGGCCAGGATGCCGGGGTTATACCCCTACTCTTTTTCAAAGGACATCCTAGGATTTTGAAGGACCATAGAGAGTCAGGACCTTAGTTTAACTTCTTCCAGCAGCAACCTGGTTTTCTCAGGAGTCTCCCATCCAGGTACTAACCAGGCTCAACCCTGCTTAGCTTCAGTGGGCAACCAGTCTTGGGCTACAGGGTGATATGGCTGCTGGCATCGGTAAGGAAAGATGGGCAATTCCGTTTCTCGAGTCTCACTTTCTCATATGCCACTTCTCCTTAATAAATACAGAGATGGAAGGGTATGATCCTTGAATATTTGCATATAAGGGTTGCTAGACATAGCTTAAAGAAGGTGGGCTACTCCGCTTTCTGCGTCCCACTTTATCAGCTGTTGTCTCTCCAGTGTGGACATAGTAGATCTATGTAACACGTTTTATAAGCACCGTGAGGAGTATGAAGACAGAGTATACAAGTTGCATCGCACTATGGCGGCTCACTCTCTATCTTCCTCGCTAGAGCTATGGGAATAGGCCACCATTAGCATATGAGGCTAAGGGTTAGAGCTTGGCCCTGCCCAAACATTTTTTGGGTGTTAAAGTGGGGTTTAGGCTCCTTTGGGTATGCGTTTCTGTTAATAATGCCCTTCCTCAAGGGGTTACAGTGATGAGCCTGAATGGACTTTCCAGTCCTTGTTTTTTGGTGCTAGATTACAATGATTGTTTGTTTTTGTTTGTTTGTTTATTTAAAAGGGACCATGTGCAATTAATAACATAAATGTAAACATTTGATGCATTACACCAGAGTTAGCCTTAGGCTAATTTACATCTGCTGTCCCCAGGTACAAATAAATACAAATACATAGAGTACAGATTAAAATATCAAAATTATTCAAGAATATGCGGCATATCAAACATAAAACATCAAACATTGTTCTAGAGCATATAACATGTACTTAATGCCCCTCACTGACACGCACACACACACACGCGCACACACACACACACACACACACACACACACACACACACACACACACACACACACACACACACACACACACACGCATACACACACACCATAATCACAACATACAGTGGTATGCCCACACACTGCCCCTTCTCAACCCTTACGGCAACCCTACAATAAAGATGTAAATGTGACTAGAGAAAAAGTAATATTACCCACTAACAAGTTAGTGGATGCATTGTTGTGAAAGTTTTAAATGTTTTTTTTTTTTTATATTATCTTTAAAGGCCCCAAACAAGTCACAAGCTTTTATATTATCTGGAATTGTATTCCATTGTATCGCAGCTTTGATTGAAAAGGCTGCCTGCCCAAATGCTGAATAGCGAAAGGGTACAGTGCAGCTATATACGGAAACTATTCTAGTGGTCCTCACAGAGCCACGATACCAAACACACTCACGCAAACAGGTGGGGGCCAGACCTTTTAAGATTTTATAAACTGTGCACAGTGGCGACATGCCCATTCAAAGTGAGGGGGCACGTGCCCCCTCAGATTTTTCCTCCCTGATATTTTTTTTGCCACAACTTTATTCCTATTATGCTCCATAATTACCAGAGCCTATAACGACTCAAATGTATTCTTCTGGATGTGTAATAAATCGGTCAGCATCAGCCCGCCCCTTTTTCCTAATATGGTGTCTGTGTATATCAAATCTAAAGCGCTACGCTTTAATAATCTTTGATGTGTATGTACAAGCAACTCACTCGCTGGCAATGTTTTACAGATGGTCTTGAAGTGGTAAGTGGGCAAAACAACAAATCAGCATTTAATTAGTTATCGGATGATATTAAAAGGTAGTGGGATGTTTTGTGGTTGACCTGGAAATTTTAACTTGATGAAAAAGTTATGGATTTGATATATTAGCTGCGAATTCAGTGCATTAACTTAAGTTGTGTCAGTGTAACGTTATCGATAGCTAGCCTAGTCTAACAGTAAACTAGTTGGCTAACGTTACTGCCTGCCATACAAAGCCAATAAGCCATAGTAGCCTAGGTTAAATGTACAAGTTACAAGTTACTAGCTTTTCTGTTAAATCATAAATTACTCTTTACAAGTTCCTAATTTAAAATATAATAATGAGCAGTATAACTACATTATTTCAATGATTTCACTAAAGTAATGTTACATATTACATTTCATTTGACTACTTTTTTACATTTCTGTCAAATATTAACCATTTTCAAATAAACGGGGTAGTGTTAACCTTATTCAGCACTGAAATCTGTCAAACTTCTTTCAAAGTCCTTCATCACATATTAATATTAAAATAACTTAATTTCAGAGCACCACAAAGTCAGATCTCAGCACCTACATTACATTTACATTTATTCATTTAGCTGACGCTTTTATCCAAAGCGACTTACAATTGCTATATTTCAGAGGTCGCACGCCTCTAGAGCAACTAGGGGTTAAGTGTCTTGCTCAGGGACACATTGGTATCTCGCAGTGAATCCGAACCCGGGTCTCTCACACCAAAGGCATGTGTCTTATCCACTGCACCATCACCACCCCATTTATGTACCTTTATGTACCTTTAATTTTAAGATCGTTCTTCGGTCACATACCAATTTAAAATCATAACATAAAAACTGCAATGGTACTGTTTTTAAAATCATGTGTAGTAGGCCTAAGTGTACAGTAAGTGTGTGTGTAAACATGCTTTAATGAAGTAGACTTCAAAAGCTTTTGAATTTGAGCTTACAGTTCTTTCATCAACCTGTCTTTTACATAAACTTACAAAATAGATACTTTAACTTAGTCCTCAGATAGAGGAGGGTTGCTAGCTCCGTAAAGGTATTTCTGTCCCTCCCAAACTGCATTGAAATAAAAAAAAAAAATTCAGGGGGAGAAACCCCCTGACCCCTCCCAACATGATCCATATCACCCGTCAGAAAACAATTGCAACGTCTCAGATTGTGCCCCCCCAGAATTTTGGCTTGCATGATGCCCCTGACTGTGCATAAATTTGAGAATATTCTAAAATTTTCAAAAGTTAGTAGATTGTACTTATGTAGTATGTCACAGTGATGGTGCCTGAGTGAATTTTTGTCAAGAATTTTCAGGCCCTGTTTGTACAGGGATTCTAAGGGCCTAATTGTTGTTTGGCTAGCCTGCCCCCAGCAGGTGATACAATATGCGATATGTGAGAAGATAAGGGCATGTAAAAATATCTTAGCAGCCTCTATTGATAGAGAGGATCTAATCTGTCTATATTTAGAGATATTTAATTTCAGTAACATTCTCAATCTGTTCACCTTTAAAGCAGATGTGTACGTCTAGGATGTTTAGTTTTGTTTTAGAGAAGAACATGCCTTTCGTCTTACCTATATTCATGGTAAGGCAGGATTGGTCTAACCACTCGGCCACTCCAACCAAGCCGTTGGTTAATTTAGTAGCAGCTTGTTGAGCTGATGTTGCGTGGGTGTACAAGACTGTATCATTAGCATAAAGTTGTACCTCTACATCGTGACAGTGCTGAGGTAGGTTATTAATGTACAAACTAAAGAGTAGTGGGCCTAACACAGATCCTTGAGGTACACCCGTGGTCATAACATCATCTGTTATCTTGTTTCGAACTGTGAGCCGAATATCCTCGGGATAATGGTGAGCTCTCCCTATTAAATTATTAATACTTTTCCATATTTGGCTACTATTACCGTTAGCATCTTTCAAAAGTTTGAGAAAAAATTGTGACTCGGCCAATCTCAATTCATTAACCACTTTGTTTCTCAAGCCTTTGCAAACCAAAATGTCTGCATCTCTTTTAGTCTTGATGGACTTTTTTAAAGCAGCATCTCTACTCTTCATCAGTTTCCATAAATTTCCACTGAACCAAGGCAGATTGACCTTGTTTCTGTTTTTTCTCTTAATTGTAACAGTGAATTTATCTCTGACAACATTAATTTTTGATGTAAATAACTGACAGCTCTGCTCCAGATTCTCAGAAGATAAAACATCTCCCCAATCCAAGTTATGTATCTATGTATCAAATGTCTCCTGTTTACATTTAGGTATACATAGAGCATTATTGCGGCAGGATGATGTATTATTCTTAAATCTATTTTTAGTTAATTTCCTTGCCACCAGAGTTAAGTTGTGGTCAGATAAACCAGTGATAAGATTGTAACTTTTTGTTATCCTTTCTGGTTTATTTAAAAAAAAAGGTCAAGTTGTGTACTTGAGCTTTTTGTGATTCTAGTTGGGCCTTTTATCAGCTGTTCTAAATGGAATTGATCTGTAATTACTTTTAACTTTCTCCTCTTTAACTTGTCTTCCCAGTTAAGATTAAAATCCCCCAAGAGAATAATATCTTTATTATGGTCACATTCTTTAAGAATGTCAATAAGTTCTGTATAAAATTGGCAGTTGGGGGTCTGTAGAGGCCTATAATAATAAATGACATTATCTGGGACAAGACGACTTTTAGTGCAACATACTCAAGGGAGATAGCTGGCTTAAAAAACATACGTTCGCATTTGATAGAGTCTTTTACATACATAAGTACCCCGCCCCCTTTTCCCATAGTCCTGTCTCGCCTAAAGCATTGAAAACCATTCATTGTAAATAAATTGATGGGAGTAGATTGTTGAGGCCATGTTTCAGATATACACAAGAAGTCCAAGTTTGAATTCGCTAATAGATGAGTCAACTGTTCGGTTTTGGAGATGATACTTCGGATGTTTATGTGACCACCCAAAAGCCCTCTTGGTTCCCGATTCGGGTCCCAAACGACCTTTGCATTATTAACAGTTTGAAAAGTTTTATAAGCGATATGTTTTTTAACAGCAGGATTGATGTATCCAACATCATTAGGAGCAGAAGTTTCAGGCTGACAATTCCCCGTTAGCACCGCCGTTGTACTGGCTAGCTTGTCAAAAACCAGGGCCGAGGCGTCTACTTCAGTTAAGGGGATACTCGGTACGGGTATTCCACAAAAACTCACCACCTCGGATGTTTTCGTCACAGTCGCCGCCGAAGAGCGTTTAGCACCACTGGCCTGTGATGCACTCCGAGTGACCACCGGTCCCGGGTTGAGTTGTACGTCCCCGGATAGTAGCAGTAGGAGGATTAGCACGCTGTGGACCTTCCGCACTGGTGAGGTAAATCCTCGCTGTTTTTTATGGTTAAAATGATCAATCGAGGCACAACCATTACGTAGAACAAATGAGTAGATGGCATAGAGTCCAGCCAGGTTGTGATGGTAGGAATTAGTCCGAATGATTGTGACACAGTTTGAGTGCAAAAGCCAGTGTTCTCCCATCCCAGTCACCAGTTCCACTTGTGTCTTCCAAGACAGGTAGACTCGTAGTAGTGGAGAACCGACCATGGTAAACAGCAACAAAGTTATAAACAGCACGTTGTAGATTTTCTGCCAAGTCGCGGTTTTGTTGTGCGAAAGCAGGTAGCATTGTTTTCGTGCCGTCGCCATTAGTGTGTGTGGGAAACACTGAAACAAATGGGAAGGTACACAAGAAACACGTAACTTGTAAAAGATTGTGCATCTCTTCACAGCTCAGTGAGGCAGGAACTTTCCAGCATGGCGAGTGGGTATTAACGATTGTGTTGTGTATCCCATTGTGTAAACGTTATGACACAGCGTTGAAATCCCTCAAAAGGTAACGTCTTGGTTATAAATATAACCCTGGTTCCCTGAGAGGGAACGAGACCCTGCTTCTCGCTGCCACAATTCAAGCATGCCTACACGTCTCCTTCAGACAACAAGCTGACGACGTCTAAGGCAGGCTCCCTTTTATACTCACGGGCGCTCCTTGTGACGTCATAGGGCTGCCATCTGCCAATCAATTTTCATGACATTATGACACAGCATCTCGTTCCCGAACCAGGGCTATATTCAAAACCTATACATTTATACAGACTTGGTTAGCATAAGAGACTTCTTTCAAAACATTGCTCTCAACATTATATTTAATTTTTAGGTAACCAATCACTTTAAACTTTAAATTAACTGGCCCTACAACATTCATTCTACACAAAATAATTAAAACCAGTGGTAACATCGAGAGTACACATGAAAGTGAGATTCTGTGACATTGAGTTGGAGGTATAGACTGACCTGATCAATATGTGAAGCAAACAGCAAAGCCCTTCAGAGGAATTCACAGCACAATATAAAGGGGGAAGTAGTGCGCAGCAGCCAGAGTAAAGAGTGCAATGCATCTGAGCCAATGTCAAACAGAGGTGAAGGGAATTCAAACTCACAAGCACATTTAACGCTTTGACACGCTGACCTGTAGACTCTGTGAAGCACTGATGTGTATTCATGAGTGATAGCAAGCCAAAGAGCTAGGAGAAAACTGTGATAATACATACATTTAAGAGCAACTACGCACACTCACATAGCAGTAAACCATTTCAATTATTTCACTGAAGTAGAAGAAAAATATGTAAATGTATACACACATACAGTTAAACACTGTTTATATGTACATATAGAGAACACATGTTGATTTATACTGCTGTTCACTTATTACGTGTGGGCTGACCTTGAATCTCATGCCCTCGGCTGCTGCATTTTACTCTGATCTAAAGGCCACGGGTCAACATGAATACAGTTTACACCCACAGAAAGACTCACCTCTGCTTTTCACTGGGATCTGAATCAGTGGTTCTCAAACGGTTTTACATCTGAAATCAAGTGGTCACCCAATACAGTAGCCAAATTGTTTATTGTATGGAATTTGCTACTTTCACCAAATGGGCAACCAATGTTTATTCATATAAATACAAGTTCACCAGTGTGGAGGTGGGAGAAGGGGACAGGATCCTATTGGGATTTATGCTTTAGTCGTCACTTAAACATTCACAATAGTGAGGAATAGTTTTTAGTATCACGAGTAATGAATAATACAAACATATAGTCACCTTTGGGGATTTTTAAAATATGTATTTGAAGAATATAATGATAATGAAAGTTGAAGCCGAACCGTCATTTTAGATTGAATATATCATGCAGGCTTAGCCTCCTACAGGGAAGCAAGGTCATGGACAAATCTCTCAGTGTGACTGATATAAATGGAACATATCTGTGTGTAGCATGTGTGTCCTAAACAAACAACCACTTTATTGGCTTCCATTAGTTGCATTTATAAAAAAAAAAAGAAATAAAAAAAGTTTTGAGTGAGATTTGTGTGTGAAGTGACCCTTGTTTAAATAAAAATGTGAGAATGTAAATTACTAGATGACAGAAGAAGATAGTATGGCAAAACATTCCAACAGCATGTCAAAAGCAATTCATGTAAGAGAGCGCACTCTGCATATTAAATGCTCTTTAAAACTATACAATCTGGCAATGCTTATTCTCGGCACCATCGTCCTCCCAGCTGCATGCGGGGAGAAGCAAGAGAATTAATGAGCGAGAGCAGCTCCTGTAACAAGAATGCCACAACATGTTACAACTGTTGTCCGATCCTGGTAACCGCCTGTGAGCACTGCAGTATGTGTGCTTTAGGGCATTGCTGTGAGGAGAGCCTGTGGACCTGCTGCTGGCTTGCTGTTTGTGGATATTTGTTTTGCATTAACATCGTAATTAACAACATAATTCAAATGAACTTTTAAAAACAATACATATTCTGTAGGTATATATAGAACTGGAAACCACTGAATTATGCTACATTAAATGCTATATATGCTACTTTTCTGTCATAATCCTTTGTTAACAAACAAGTATTCATTACTTCAATTAGCTCATTGTTTCTGCCTTAAATTATTACATAGTTTAAATGCATTTTTTGCATAAATTATTAAATTGTTAGTATATTTTTAGCTGTGACTTGTATATGTGCATTTCTGAAATACATAACTTAGACAGTAACCTCTGATAAACAGATCACTCTGTTGTAGATTGTAATGTGGACTCGATGAAATGATGTGTATTGTAAAAAGTGCCATACAAATAAATGTGAATTGAATGTAAATTAAATTCAACATGCAATGTTTTGAGGTCAAATGACAAATGTAGTTAAGTCATGTGATAAGCATACTAGTTTAAAATGTTTATATTGTTGAATAATGCCTTGGAAAATGTCACCAAAACCTCTTGTTTGTAGTTGAAGACTAGAATCACCCCTGATGTAGAAATTGTAACAAACTTGGCTTACAACTTAAGTAAACCAGTAGTCACTTAAGAGTTCAGGGCACACACAAGGCATGAATGAATAAAGGGAAAAACTGTATCAATGCTTGAAATCAGACAAAGAAAGGCATAAACAGATTACCCAACAAAGTATATTGATAACACAGCTATCAAATCAAGAAAAATAACACTTATCCCAAAGTCCTTGATCAAATAGTCCATGTGTGAGGACTATTATCCGGGTTTATGAATCCTTAGTCCTTGCGCCCCAGAAATGAACCACAAATATCCAGCAAAATTGATAATAATCCTCCAAATGTGATGCACAGGCAAAAATACCAAAAACAACCCAAGTCTTCTCTTTAACTTTGATGGGTCATCAATCCATAAATGTCCCCCAAGGAGAAGGCTAAAAAGCACCCATATCTTTGGTTCAAAACAGGTATATCTCCTTTCCTCTCCCCAAATGGCTTCCTCTTATAAGGTGCCCTCCTATCAAAATAAAAGTCCATTTTGCCAACTACAGGATGTTTCTACACCAAACATAAAGGTCCCACATACAAAAGACAAAACTTCAACTAGGGCCTGAAATCACTTAAATCATACCTTTACTTATTTTACAATGCTTTATCCACCTTTACATTTGTAAAACAAAGTATTACTAAAATAGTGTATTTTTCTTAGCCCTAATATAGAAGTGTCACAGAAGTGTTGCAAATCGAAACTCTGCCAGCCACATGTCCCACTCTCGGTGGTTCTCTCCCACATAAGAAGCCATCATGGTCTTCAAGGTCCTGTTCACTCTTTCAGTGAGGTTGGTCTGTGGGTGGTAACTGGTAGTTAATTTTTGAGTTACTCCCCAGTTTCTGCACAAATCAACCAAGAGCTGGCTGAGGAATTGTGGGCCTCGATCTGATAGGATGTACTTCGGGACACCCCAACGAGTGAAGATGTCGTCCTTTAAGATTCGACATATGCGTGGAGTCTTACTGTCTCTCAAAGGAAAAAGCTCAACCCATTTAGTAAAGTAGTCCACCACTACCAAAAGAAAGATATTGCCCTTTTTACTTTTAGGGAACGGTCCCATGAGGTCAAAACCAAGCATGTGACCAGGCTCATTCACCTCAGTCGATTGGAGGAAACCCAGAGGTTTTGAATTGGAAGGCTTGTATTGCTGACACACAACACACTCTTTAACATGTTGCCACACATCCTTTCTGACTTCGGGCCACCATGCCACCTCCAAAATTTTCAAAAGGGTCTTCATCTTCCCGAGATGAGCTCCTAAAGGATTGTTGTGAAAGTAGTCGATGAAAGGGAGGACAAGGGATTTTGGCACCACCAGCTGGTATTTGGCACCACCAGCGTACGGTATAACTCTGTATAACACGCCCTGCTGAATATCCCATCTTATCCGATCAATTTGTTCATTCTTCACTTCTACTTTACCCATCAACTCCTTTACCTGCTCGTCTTGGTCTTGAGCTTCTGCTATCTCAGCCAGAGAGGATGGCAACTCAAAGTTCCATGAGAAGGTTCTCTTTGCTACACAGGCAGCCACAATTGCTTGATCTTGGATTGACCTAGATAGGGCATCAGGTACCACGTTCATTCTACCTTTCCTATACTGAACTTGGAATTGGAATCGTTGTAGCCTCAGGGTCCATCTGGTGAGTCTGGATGTGGTCTTTGGAGCGTTAAAGGCCCACGTCAATGCTGCATGATCCGTGTAAACTACAAAGGGTACCCCCTCCAGGTAGTGGTGCCATTTTTCTACTGCCCAAACAACAGCTAGGCACTCTTTCTCCGAGGTTGAATAATTTAGTTCGGCTCCCCTTAGACTTCTCGAAGCATAAGCGATAACAAATTCTTCATTATCAATCTTTTGCGCGAGTACTGCTCCAAGTCCGATGGCACTGGCATCAGTTTGTACTTGAAATGAATGAAGAAAATTTGGTTGGGCCAGCACAGGGGCTTGTTGTAGGGCTACTTTCAGACTCTCCACACTCTGCTGACATTCTTTGGTCCAAGCCCAGGAAACATTTTTCCGCTGCAAATTATACAAGGGGGCAGCAAGCTCAGCAAAATGAGAAATGAACTTGTGGTACCATCCTATCAGGCCTACAAACCTCTGCAAGGAAAGAAGATTATGAGGTATGGGATAGTTGGAAATAGCAGCTGTCTTTTCCGGATCCACTTCCACCCCTTTTCCTGAGACTACATGGCCCAAGAATTTTAGCTCAGTCTTGAGAAAATGGCATTTCTTCAAATTCAAGGTCAAATTGGCCCTTTGAAGTCTACAAAGGACCGCTTCAAGATCCTGAAGATGCTGCTGTTCAGACGGAGAGTATACAATAATATCATCGATGTATACAAAACAGATGCTGCCTTTCAACCCCTCCAATACCCTCTCCATGAGACGCTGGAAAGAAGCTCCTGCATTTTTCAGACCAAACGGCATTGTCAAAAAATGATATAGGCCAAAGAGGGTGACAAAAGCAGTTTTTTCCTGGCTACTCTTCTCCATCTCCACCTGCCAGTACCCTGATTTCAAATCCAGCGTGCTGAAATATTTTGCTCCATGCATGGATTCTAGAATATCATGGATGAGGGGCATTGGATAAGCATCTTGAGGCGTTTTAGCATTTAAACGCCTATAATCAACACAGAACCGTAGGCTTTGATCAGGTTTAGGCACCAGTACCACTGGGGATGCCCAAGGAGATTGTGAACGCTCAATAATGCCATCTTGGAGCATCCTTTCAATCTCTTCCCGAATTATATCCTTCTTTAGAGGTGAGACACGATAGGCTTTGCACCTAACTGGGAGGTCATCTGTGGTTATGATCTGGTGGGTGGTTAGGTTTGTCTTCCCCAGCTTGTTGGAACAGACAGAAGCCCATGCATGCAACAGCTGTTGTATTACCTGAGGATAGCTCTGTATCAGATCATCCTTCAATGAAGATTCCACCACCGTTACTGACTCAGGTACTCCAGCCTCTAATGGCAGTGCCATAAACACATTGATAACCTGTTCCTCCTGCTGGCTCCATAATTCTTCCCCAAGGGGCTGGCAGAGAAAAGGAAACACAGTCATCCGTCCATTAATACACAGTTCATAACTATGTTCTCCCACATGTAAACGTACTCCCGTTTGACTTAAAAAATCCAGGCCTAATATAAGGGGAAAGCAAGCTGTTGGTCTGCCATCACATAAGTGTCAACTGTCCACATCATTCCATGCCACTCGTAGGTCACATGGACTCTGCCTTCTGAGGTTTGGGCCTTCCCATCCGCTAGCATGAAAGTCCTGTTGAAATGTTTCCTCAGTTGCTCACCTGGCTTAGCCAACACTTCCCACAGCTGTCTCTGCATTAAAGTGAATGTGGAACCAGTGTCTAGGATAGCTTCCACTAGCTTGCCCCGAATTCCCAAAACCGCTCGCAGCAACGGAGGGGTGGTAGCCTGCACTAAAGCTAGATGTTGAGTTGGTCCAGACAGGGGTTTGGAGACATTGACATGACGGGCTGTTGGATTCTTTTTCCCTTTTTCATTAGCTTTTATCTGATTTATTTTGGCCCAATATTCTCTTTTGGAATTGAGGTCTCTTTCCACCAATGACCCAACCTTGACCAATTGTTCCACTGTATGCACAGCACCCCTTAAGCTTCCTGCCAGAGAAGGGTTACAGTTATTTAGGATTCTTCTCACCACTTCTTCCTCAGGAAGATCAGTCTTCCACTTTAAGCATAATGCCCTGTAGTCATAAGCAAAATCTCTGATGCATTGATCGGGACCCTGGATCATAGCTTTAAGTTGTTCCTCTACCTCCGTGAGATAGTCAGTGGGAAGGAATGCTCCCAAAAAGGCTCCTTTAAACTCGTCCCAGTTATGGATCTTATTTCTTTCTGCCAGCCACCAACTCCTGGCAGGTCCAGAGAGAACAGCATTTAGGGTGGCTACAAGTTCGATGTCTGACAAGTGTCTGAGTGTCAAAAAAATTTCACATCGCTCCACAAACTCCACTACATCACTGGTTTCTCTGGTTTCTCCAAAACTAGGGAATTCTAAATGAATTGGGGGTTTGGGATAGGAAGCAGTTGGTATAGTTGAATGCATTCTCTCACTGTTTGAAGTGGCAGCCCCAAAGGAAAAACGGGTCATTGGAGTGCTGGTTTTCCTAATACGGTCAACTTCCTTTCGCCACTTTTCATCCCTTCTTTGAAGACAGTCTATAACTCCATTTTCTAGCTTAGCCAAAGAGCTTTGCATGAAATTTTCAATGTCATCGAACCGTTGATTCACCACATCTCTGAACACAGCTTCACGGTTCACGGCACTCTCACAGGATGTTCGAAGACCACCTTTCAAGGTTTCCATTTCAGCACGTAATTCTTGGACTGATTGAGAGAGATCTGATATTACTAAATCTGTTCCTCCAATCTCATTTCTTAACGGATTTACAACAGGCTGAGCCTCATCATCACTCTCTTCAGCTTGGCTGTCAATATACATTTCCCCCAACAGTGAGCTTATCTCTATTACAGATCCTGGATTCCTGTATACATTTCCAGGTGGAGCAGGATTGAAAGGAAGGGACTCAGCTACACCCACATCATCTACTGGAATTAACTCTGCCTCTGAATTAGAATTACCAGTTTCCATTGTAAGTATAAAACACTGTTTGACCAAAATGGGAAATAACAAATCAGATTACACAGTTAAATCAATTCATTTCATTACCACCATACACATGAGTGTTCCCCGTACGGGCCACCATCTGTAACAAACTTGGCTTACAACTTAAGTAAACCAGTAGTCACTTAAGAGTTCAGGGCACACACAAGGCATGAATGAATAAAGGGAAAAACTGTATCAATGCTTGAAATCAGACAAAGAAAGGCATAAACATATTACCCAACAAAGTTGATAACACAGCAATCAAATCAAGAAAAATAACACTTATCCCAAAGTCCTTGATCAAATAGTCCATGTGTGAGGAGTATTGTCCGGGTTTATGAATCCTTAGTCCTTGCGCCCCAGAAATGAACCACAAATATCCAGCAAAATTGATAATAATCCTCCAAATGTGATGCACAGGCAAAAATACCAAAAACAACCCAAGTCTTCTCTTTAACCTCGATGGGTCATCAATCCATAATGTCCCCCAAGGAGAAGGCTAAAAAGCACCCATATCTTTGGTTCAAAACAGGTATATCTCCTTTCCTCTCCCCAAATGGCTTCCTCTTATAAGGTGCCCTCCTATCAAAATAAAAGTCCATTTTGCCAACTACAGGATGTTTCTACACCAAACATAAAGGTCCCACATACAAAAGACAAAACTTCAACTAGGGCCTGAAATCACTTAAATCATACCTTTACTTATTTTACAATGCTTTATCCACCTTCACATTTGTAAAACAAAGTATTACTAAAATAGTGTATTTTTCTTAGCCCTAATATAGAAGTGTCACAGAGTCATTGAGTTATGCATAGCTACTGGTCCCAGTAGGAGGGAAACGAGGTACAACACGTGACTATGGACTATTGTGCTCTTGCGCCATTCATGAAGACACCTTTAGTTGCATGCCGCCGTGTGTAGACCTACCTGCCCAAAACATATGATTTCTCTTGTTCAGTCCAGCTGTTCACCGAGCCTCTGACTGTGAGGGGAGCATTCCCACCTTCTGGATCCAATTGGCAAAATCGAACAAACGTGTGTAGTGGCAGCACAAATATCTTCCACAGACACCCCTCTAAACAATGGCCATGGCGTCACCCTTTACTTTTAGATGCTATAGAAATAGCCTCCACAATCCAATGAGAAAGACACTGTTTCAATGGCGGCTTCCCACGGACTGGAGTTGGCATGCAGAAAGCTGGTAAGAAGAGTGAACAGACTGATTAAAGTATCTGTGTTAAACTCCTGTCTTAAAGACCTGCCATCAGATGAGCCCATAGAGACCACAGTTCCAGCTGAGGTGTGCAGATGAGTAATGTTTCTGAAACAGTCTTATAATGATTTCATAGTTAAAATACATTCTCGTAATGTTAAGAGGAAACATTCTAAGAAAAAACATTGCTGGGACGTCCTGTGATGGATTTTTTAATTAATCATAACTAACATTTCTTTCCCTTGCAGGAATAACATTCATATTCTTTGAAAACCTAAATGTTTCCAGACACTTTGGTCAAAGTCAGTCAGTCAGTGAATCATCTCTGAATATAACAAAAGGGGAAATGAAACTAGACAGATGTGTAAATATATAAACTCATGACTTTAAGTAACAAAGCTTCTACCTGGTAACAGAAGGGTTTGCTGAATTGTGCATTTAAAGAACCAATCTTATTGTAGGAAAATAATGTAATGAATTATGCCATTCTCCTATTGTATAAAACCGCTGTATTGTTTTTGCTGGAGGGATTCTCTCTGAAACTGGCCTGAGATCCTCCAGCCGTGAGTAAAGGATATTCTAAGGCATTGTCTGGAGACTGTCTGGTTACTGCTGCACATCAGGTTATAGGACACCGTATCTTGAGTGAAAACGTTCTTATAACAACATTTTCTGGAACGTTCTCACAACGTTATTTTTACTTGATGAACATTCTCATAACAGGGGGAGAAAACGTTCTTAGAACAACATTCTCAGACTGTCTTTATGATGTTATTAATATTTGCTAAATGTTTTTTGGAATGGTTTAGATGGCTGTTAACCTAACATTTTTTTACCGTTACTACTTGTTTGATCATTAAAGATACTTAAAGAGAACAAGTCACAAGACACATGCGTAAGGAACAAGCAATGAATGCAAATTGTATATAAAATATATGTTCATCCAACATTCACATAAAGCCTAGAAAAAAAAAAAAAAAACATTCTTATCACGTTAAAAACATTATGTTTTGAATATTCATAAAACTTTCAGAAATAAAATGATCATAACATTTTCAAAATGATAGCATGGAATGTTCCCATTAGCTAAGAAAAAAAACGTTCTTAATACATTTTTTAAAAACTGGATGTTTTCAAAGTTTAGAAAACATTCAGAAATAACGTTTTCATAACTCAATGGGAACGAAAGCAAAACTTTTGTTAGCTGGGATAGTATGACGCATTGTTGTAAAAACTAACTAGCTAGTCACGAATGGTTCTTGAAACCAGTCGCACTTATATCATTTGAACCACGTAGTTCAACAATAGACTCCAACCACCAGCCTGCGATCATAGTTGGCCAACCATGCTTTTGGGAAACGCACCCCAGGGTAGTAAAACCGAGTTGTGATGGCACCCTGCCAAGCAAGCTGAAATCCATTCTTCTGCCAGGCTTGGGAAACCACAGCATCTCACATGTCTGGACACTTCTCCGACTCCTGCCCAGTAAAAGCTGCCGATCACCAGTAGACAGTAGATAAGGCTCTCTGGGAGATTGTCTTTTCATGATATAGCTGTATTTTGCTCTTGTGGTTCTGGGGCATCCCTGGTTGGTAAAGCACATCCTCATATTTGTTGTTGTCAGTATTCTGTCAGTTTTCTGTGCCCTGCTGAAAGGGTACCCCTAGGCAGGAGTGTTGATACCCTGTACTCATGCCAACAAACCCAGAGAGAAAGGCATGGCTGGTCAGCTTTAGCTCAGCAGCACATCAGATCTCCAAAATGTGCCGTGAACAAGGTAGGCCTGCTAAACGCAAGATGTTACCCAGACAGCAACATAGTGTCGGCCTAGATCCGGCCCACATCTGGACCGTGTGGAATCCATGTGTACCGGATGTGGCCCAGATCTGGGCCGACACTATGTTGCGATCTGGGTAGATGCTGTTACCCTTGATCGATGGGACTGGCCTAGCTAAGATCTCTTTATTGTGTTGGAGAAAATGTTTCCAAGATGATGAAGCCTACAAACTACAGTGTGTACAAGTTTTACAAGTGATTTAGGAAATCTCTACTGTCACTGTCACAAAGGATCATCCCGGATAGTTGCATCATTCTTCACTCTAATAATTAAAGATCCCCAGTCCTCAATTATTATCCTTGTAACATTCATTCAACAGACAACATCTATAACAATAACTTTCTAAAACAATTAAGGCCGGTGAATAGACAATTGGCAAAGTGGAAACTGACTGTATATTGGAGTTTTTGGAGTTTTTAATTATTTCTATGCACAGGACAGAAAAAAGCCTTTAGGAACCCCGACTTTCACCTATAATGTGATAAAAGACCCCAACGACAAGGTGAGACTTAATAACAATTTATTCCTCCCAGGAGGGAATGTGCTGGCTTCAACAATAATTAAAAAAGGGACATATAATGGTGACCGACATAAATTATGTAATTTCCAACCACATGTAATTATTTTTTTTGGAACAAGTACTAGGAAGCCCTTGAAACCTCTACTTGGCAAGATAACATGTATTTAGTTATCTAAGACATGATTCCAGTGTCCAGGGCTGAGTGTCTGTAGGCAGATAAAATGGGTTAGTGTTGAGAAAGAGAGTTTCATCTTCCCTTATGTAACTTATTCAAACACTGTAGTTTACATCACAGTGAGACCTTTTTTATATGTTCAAAAGATGCAGTCATCAGATCATGCAGTTCAAACAACCCAACAGAAGGATTGCATTTCATAAATTGTAAAATATTTGTGTGCGGGATGCGGCAAGTTTTAAAAGCTTTGCTTAAATGTCTGATAGGAAAAATTAAAAAAGCAGATAGTTTATTGGGAACTGTAGGTTATTTTTGAACAATGGACAAAAGTGTTGGTTCTTGCATGTTATGTGACTTAACACTGTGACATGCTTAACACACATCATCACACAAGAACCAACAAGGTTGTGTGTTACTGACATTGCATTGTTGGACATGAGTAAGGGTGCTGGTTATTCGGATACTTAAAACCACTTAAATTTTACCCTGTTTATAAAATTATCATATTGCTTCATACTTCGATTAAATACTTACTTAATCGCCAAAATGAACACGGTAGAAGTGGCCGTTTATTTGCTTCTATAGTTTTTTACTTAAAGATTTAAAGTCCCCCTGTAGTCAATAATTGAATCCCGTAAAACTCATATTTTATCACCAAAATGATGTTTAAACGTTTTTTTGACTTGAAAAATAGATTTCGTCATGCCTTAAAATAGCTTGAATGTAAGTCTTGCCTCATATAGTATACGTGGCTCTATGAATATGCAAATGACCCCCGCCTCCACTCACTCACACTCAGAGATCCACTCGTTGACTTGATATGTGTATACTAAATGAGGCAAGGGTGTACGATTGCATTTAAGCTATTTTTTGAGTTTTAATGGACACAATTATTGACTACAGGGAGACTTTAAAAAGTTGATGTTACAATAGCTGGTAGCTTGATACAAAAAAAAGCATTAGGTGGGCCAACAGGGAACTCCGAGGAGACACCTTATATGTCGTAGTATTTGACTTTATATGCGTCGTCTTGGTTGCTCTCTGTAAGTTAGACCACTGGGTGTGCAGCTTCAGGGTTTGTGTGATGCATCAGAGAAATGTAAATCTGGAACCACCTGCAGGTTAATCAGATCTTATTAGGGTGAGAGCAATCATAAATTGTGTCAAATCCTGAGTGTGTTTTGATCCACAGATAATGATGGTCTCAAGAACACCAAATCTCCCACCCCACACAACACTTGTTAGTTTTCTGCCAAATTTGATTGAAGTGCTAATATAAATCTCGTTTTCAATGTGCCTAAGGAAACTGGAAGTCAGTCACCGCAAAACGTGTGTAAACAGCAACTCCATGTCATATTTGGTGTGTTAGGATGATTCAGCAGTTGATTACTGTATCACATGAGAATCAGAGTTTGACAGAGAAAGCGCTGTTAGGATGAAGGTGTCTCAGTGTGAAGCCAAAACTCCCCCTTCTTTCCAATTTCATGGACTGGAACTTCAGTTGAGCTGGAACAGATTGTAATGGAATGGGATGCAAGAGTCATACGTGTCACACAAGAGGGTGTGGACCGCCAAAACTTCCTGGAAAAGCACAATAGCATGAAAAGTACAAACTGTATTCCTTCCGTCTGTCCATTGAGGACAAAATAAACGGCACGCACATATACAATACGTATGTATATGTGACCCTGAACCACAAAACCTGTCATAAGTCACACGGGTATAATTGTGGCAATAGCCAACAATACTAGTATGGGTCAGAATTATTGATTTTTATTCTATGCCAAAAATCATTTGGATATTAAATAAAGATCATGTTCCATGAAGATATTTTGTACATTTCCTACCGTAAATATATACAATTTATTTTTGTGAGTGGATGCAGCAACTTCATTTGGACAACTGCAAATGAGACTTTCTCAATGTTTTGATTTTTATGCAACCCTCAGATTCCAGATGTTCAAATAGTTGTATCTCGGCCAAATATTGTCAAATCCCAACAAACCATACATCAATGGAAAGTTTATTTATTTAGCTTTCAGATGATATACAAGTCTCAATACAAATAAAAATAAAGTACCCTTACTGGTTTTGTGTTCCAGGGTCACATATTCTGTTCTATTCAAGCTTATTCTAGTTCTGTTTATTCTAATTCCTGCTTCTCTGACTCTTTCAATCTTGTTTTTTGCTCATCTGTCATGGTGACATATGTTTAGTTGGCATCTGTCCCAGCTCCCATGCTGAGTCGCTGTTGCTCTGGATGCTGCGTTGCCATGGAGAACAGCTTGCAATCACAATAGCTCTACCGTAGTGAGCAGGTGATTTCAAAACAGCACTTTCACCGACTGCCAAGGGCCTCATACACACTACGCTAACAGTGGGCAGAGATCGATGCGTGGCATGTTGTGAGGTGCTTGGTCCTGCTCAAGATGCTGAGAAAATTAAAGCTAAGATTGTGTTTATATTTTTGAGAGAATCCAGTGTCAAGTGTAGTTTTTATTGAAAGCTGTTTATTATCAGTGCCGTTGAATATTCATCACTGCTATGAAGCGCTGCAGGCGTGACGTATTTTTGCAGGCCAGAACCCAGACGGTTTGCATTTGAGCATTTCCGGTTCCATCGGGCTAAAATTCAATGGGTTTTTGTTTAAATGCCTGAAAGGTCAAGATATTTTTATGTATTATCCTACAACATAAAATACACCTTTTAACAACATTTTATCGTGCTCTTGCAAATTATAAGGGAAAATGTTATTTTTACGTAATTTTCTTTTTTAGGTAGCTGAATGATGGTGATGTTGAAGTCATGTGACCATGGTTTAGTTTGTTCATAGCCAACGTTTAGCTTTTTAATTCTGCCGAATCCGATTGTATATAGGCTTCAAACTTCATAAAAGTTTGTTCAAGATTATCATGATGAAAAAAAAAAAAAACCTTGTAAGAATCAAAAACATTTGTTGGTCACAGAGCTTAGTTTCTGCTATAATCCAAAAGATAATAAAAATACAAATATCCTTCTGGTTTGTCACTGAAGGAACCAGGTGATGCCGACTCCACGGTTGGCCTACAAAAATATGTCATCGATTGAATTATGCTTGTTGAAACCTGCTAAAATGGTTAAACACAAACAAATAATAGTTAGCTTCATTTGTAATAAAATCCATACTTTAATATTTTTGATGCCCACCTGTAATATCCAAAAGATTGTGCAGTATACTCTGTTATTACAAGTACAAAAACAAATTTGAATTCCAAATCATAATGATAAATTAGAATAAATAGATTTATAAATCTACATTTTTCACTTTAATTCACAACCAATAGTAAAGATATTGTACATTCCTAAAATGATCTGACTTCCCTTTTCAAAATCAAGAGGAAACTATATGATTTGTTGGTGAGAATATTTGGCACACCCCGAACACATTGTTTGATACTTTTACAGAATAACTTAATTGCACAGAAACGATTTAGACATAAATATAAAATAAAGAATAGTTGGTCTATGATGACAACCCCATATATAACTAAATACAATTGAGTACATGAAACATATATATATGGCACAATAATCATGAGAGTAAAAAACAGTCTAGAACACTAAGTGAAAGTGTGCCACAAGAGACAAATACATCACTGCAACAGAAAAACAAAACAGTGACTTTATCAGCTATAAATATTCAACCATCTCACATGCATCCACACACACACACACACACACACACACACAACTGAAGCATGGCGTGAGTTAAACAGCATCAAATAGCTGAAATAATACAGCCTGGAATACAGTTATCAACGTAAAATAAAACTGACTTTTGCATGAATGAATCCAACGTCAGAAAACATATGTGGGTCATATTTCACCAAAAAATTAAAAAAGAAATATTTAAATGCATAGCCTACTTTTTATGAAAAACTTGATTGTGTGGAAAAACAACAATAACAACAAACAAAAAGTCAAGTATTTATCTATCTTGGTAATTTATGCTGATTTTAATAAGAAAACAATGTATAATAGTAATGATCTTTGATGCAATACAGAAAACATGACTATTACAGCAATGGGAATATATAAAATAAATCTTAAAGGCCCTAAAAAGGCTTAATTTTCTTTATGCAAAATATAATTTCTTATTTCGAATTGATGGTGAAATGTGACCTGGACTTCTTTTCATGCATACAAATCAGCCTCAGTGCCTGGAGTGTCAAACTCATAAACTCGTGTCATTTTCCACTGATGTCCTTATCATAGACTCTAAATTTAAAGGCTTTTGAATTGTAGTGTTGAAGAATCCCTGAACTGAGTCATGTGTGCGTTGTGTGTCCATACAGCAGAAGTCTCAGCAAACGCAAAAGCCTTCGTCACGCCATGGTGTATCCGTAACTCCCACAATGCAGTGCAACCAGCAAACGATCACGCAGGACGTCCTTGCTGGGGTATTCTGGGAGTTTCAGCATGTTAATGCTGGGAGAACAGAGAGATAGGTAAGTGAGAGTCACACTGGTTTCATTACATGCATTTTTTGTTTGTTCCTCTGCCTGTAGTTCATCATTATGTTATAAAGCAGCTGAGAAACATGAGAAGAGGCACAGTGCCCTCTAGTGCTCCGGTCTGAACACTGTCCTCACCGCTCACCATGTGCTAGAGGTAGGCAGTAGGTTTGATGTGTAGGGCACAGCGGCGATAGTAAACTTCTGGAGACCACTGCCGCCCATCAGGAAAGCAAATCCTCCATGAGGGACTCTTGAACTGTTAGACAAAGAAAAGGATATTATATGTTGCTGTTTGAGCCTGAAAAAGCTCTGCAAAGTTTCTGAACTCCCTGAAACGCCTCCATTGAACTATTTAGATGAGGAACACACAATATTCCTTATTTGAATTAATCATATGCAGAATAAAGGGGCGGGGCCTGGTTGAGTTAGTTAGAAGTGTGTTGACACTGGCCGTTACTTAGATCAGTCTTAAATAGTGTAAATTCATAAATGATTTACATCATTTGTAATTATATAAGTGTTATTATTACTATTGTACATATGTGACTTTCCTCACAAAAAAGGTATTTGTAGTCTATAAAATATTTTAAGCAGAGAAAAAAAACTATATAACTAATCAGTAATTATGATTTTTTTCTGCTATAACAAGGTTCAATTGTTTTGTGGGATGGAAACGAAACACTAAAATACACTATTTTAACAGGAAAAAACTGAAATAGCTAATGCTGTCAATATTTCACAGTAATGTCAAGAAAATAACATATATGTA
Source organism: Siphateles boraxobius (assembly GCF_051911475.1). Taxonomy (NCBI): domain Eukaryota; kingdom Metazoa; phylum Chordata; class Actinopteri; order Cypriniformes; family Leuciscidae; genus Siphateles; species Siphateles boraxobius. Next base: position 932,204 of record NW_027508722.1, on the reverse strand, counting down.
AAATGAAGGAGATTCTCTAAGATTCTCAATATAAGTGTTTCTGAACTCCCTGAAATAATGTGTTTAACATTCAAGAGCCCAAACACAACATCAAGAACATTCTGAAAAAAGGGCATAATAGGTCCCCTTTAAATATATAGGGAAAACAAATAATATATATATATATATATTTTTTTTTAAATGCATTACAAAATGGATTTACAAAACATGTAACCATACTTAAAATTGTGACAACAAAGAATTCTTCATTTTTCTCAGCCATTTTTTCTTTTAAGGCAGAAAATTTAGAGAGAGAGAGAGAGAGAGAGAGAGAGAGGGAGAGAGAGAGAGAGGAGAGAGAGAGAGAGAGAGAGAGAGAGAGAGAGAGAGAGAGAGAGAGAGAGAGAGAGAGAGAGAGACAGAGAGAGAGAGAGAGAGAGAGAGAGAGAGAGAGAGAGAGAGAGGGAGGGAGAGAGAGAGAGACAGAGAGAGAGAGAGAAGAGAGAGAGACAGAGAGAGAGAAGAGAGAGAGAGAGACAGAGAGAGAGAAGAGAGAGAGAGAGAGACAGAGAGAGAGAAGAGAGAGAGAGAGAGACAGAGAGAGAGAGAGAGAGAGAGAGAGAGAGAGAGAGAGAGAGAGAGAGAGAGAGAGAGAGAGAGAGACAGAGAGAGAGAGAGGAGAGAGAGAGAGAGAGAGAGAGAGAGAGAGAGAGAGAGAGAGAGAGAGAGAGAGGGAAAGAGAGAGAGAGAGAGAGAGAGAGAGAGAGAGAGAGAGAGAGAGAGAGAGAGAGAGAGAGAGAGAGAGAGAGAGAGAGAGAGAAAGAGAGAGAGAGAGAGAGACAGAGACAGAGAGAGAGAGAGAGAGACAGAGACAGAGAGAGAGAGAGAGAAACTTAGTTTCAGGAAGGAACTATTGTATCCTGTAAGTGTCACACGCTTAGAAATGCTCAATAGTTTCTTCCTGACACTATTTATGCCGTATTCAGGCACTTAATACGGGAATGCTGTATGTAAAATATCGATACGTACCTTCCTGTAACAAACTGTAGGAGAAGGACTCTTTCTTCTTGAGTGAGATTTTCAACCACTTCCCAAAACCACTGCAACAAAAACACAAGCAAGTCTGTAACCGTAGTCTGGCTGGGCTATACAATCACTGAAACTATAAAACAGCAGATATTTGGGAACTGATGCAGTTTTGTGTATTGTTTGTCATCAAAAAAAAAAAAAAGTGTCAAAATTACTTTGTTCAGCCATTTACTACTGTTGTTATCTCTGAAAAGTGCTCTCACTATTAATAAATGTGTATACTGTGATGTTGAAATTGATAATATACTGTGTTACAATTTTTGGCCTCTATCTTCCACCCCTTTGGAAGAGAATTAGAGGTGTGTATGTGCTGGTGCTGATGGGATACCTGTATCACAGGCTCCTGCAGGTCATATCCACTAGTGTACTCTGTGTTCCTCTTCCAGTCCATCACATCGATCTCAGGCATGCCTGACAACAGCAGCTCCTACACACACACACACACACACACACACACACACACACACACACACACACACACACACACACACACACACACACACACACACACACACACACACACAATACCATCAGGCATCTGCAGCAGATAAACACACACCGGCTCTGATTTAGGCATTCCTAACACGGCCTGAGACTTTAAAAAAAAGTGTTCTGTCAAAATATGAATATTCTGACAACGAGGGCGGGGCAACCTGTCACTCACATGAGATCCACCAATAGCAAACCACAACCATCCAATCAATTCCCCACAGACACAATCAAGCCACGCCCACATTTGTCCTTGTTTCAGAACCAGATTCACTCGGATATACAGAACAATAGAGAAGAAAATACCAGCGCAACTTCCCTTTCATGCCTACTTTAACAAAAATATGCAAAAATCATTAAGTGTCCAAATATTCAGAGAAAAATGTATAAACATTTATCAACATGTAAAATATTTATTAAAAAAAAAAGTCAACATGAAAAACCAACCTAGAGAAAACCTGAGTTCCTATAACAGCATATCATTATTTTGTTGTAGTTGTTTACTTACTGTGTTGTGAATTCTTCACACTTTAGATGTTATTTTTCTCTATTTTAGAGACTGTTTAGGATTTTGTAGTGTTGTTACGGCAACAGTGTATTCACAACGTTTTAAGTCCAAACCAGCCACGACGGCAATACGCGACATTTCTATTTTAGAAATGTAAAGTATAAAGTATGACGATGATAATGTCGCATACTGAATTTGTGCTTTATGTAATGTTAACAGAATTTAACGTGAGTTTGAATATCTCTCTCTGAAAGCTACAATGGATAATTTACCCTTAGATATTGAAAATAAATGAAACAAAACTGTTTAAACTGTAAACTCAGTGTGAACAAACGTGCATTCTTTGCCAAAGATTGTTTCAGTCACTCAATATGTATTTTTAATTTTTTAATGTTAAAATTATGTGGTTCCAAATGCTGTGCACTTGCAGGGAGACTCCGCCCACACACTATTCTCATTGGATGTGATTTTTGATTGATTTGTTACGAGTGCAGTGTGCTTGGAGAGGCTCCGCCCACACGCTCTTCTGATTGGCAATGGTTTTTGATAGATTTGTTCCGAGTGCAGTGTCCTTGGAGAGGCTCCGCCCACACGCTCTTCTGATTGGCTGTGATTTTTGATTGATTTGTTACGAGTGCAGTGCGCTTGAAGAGAGACTCCGCCCACACGCTCTTCTGATTGGCTGTGATTTTTGATTGATTTGTTACGAGTGCAGTGCGCTTGAAGAGGCTCCGCCCACACGCTCTTCTGATTGGCAATGGTTTTTGATAGATTTGTTGCGAGTGCAGTGTGCTTGGAGAGACTCCGCCCACACGCTCTTCTGATTGGCTGTGATTTTTGATTGATTTGTTACGAGTGCAGTGCGCTTGGAGAGGCTCCGCCCACACACTCCTCTGATTGGCTGTGATTTTTGATTGATTTGTTACGAGTGCAGTGTGCTTGGAGAGGCTCCGCCCACACGCTCTTCTGATTGGCAGTGGTTTTAGATTGATTTGTTAAGAATACAGTGTGCTTGCAGAGAGACTCCACCCACACGCTATTCTGATTGGCTGTGTTTTTTGATTGATTTTGTGGTGTCACATCTGGTGTAGACAGACAAATTGCAGGTCGCTGGAATATCATCGCGTCACGTCTGGTTAAGAAACCGTGTGTCTTGATTCCAGTTTACTTGTGCATTCACAGCAATAGTAGTGCAAATGCAAGTGGTAGTTTATGTTGTGGATTAATCTTATATATACATGATGTGTTTGAAAGAACTAATTAACCTGCTCATTTCACTGGTGCTCAGCTCTATCGTCTTAATCCATACTACAAAACATACTATGATTTTGTTTTTCCTTCAGTGAGCACAGGAGAGAAACTCCAAATGAAAAATGCAACATGAGAATATAAAGAGATCTTTGCAGGAGTTTCATGCAGAGATGAGACGAGAGATCCACTGACCAGCTCATATTCATCAAAGAGCTGTATGAGCGAGGGAAGGATGAAAGTGTGAAAGCCCTGCAGGAAAGCATTGATCTGAGGCTGAATGGCTCGGGTCATCCTGAGCTCCGTCACCAGCTGCACATACTCCTCCTGACACACACAGAAACACAAATCAAACCATCGTTTACTTCTTCACAACCATCCAGAGAGCACTTTGTACTCAGTCTAACAAAAAAAAAACTCATGTAAATGATTTAAACTGCTTTTTGAAAATTACAATTCATCTTTTTCTAAAGTACCTTTGATTTCATGTGTAAAAGTTTTTAATGAGGGAAATTAGTCAAAACATGATGGTTACAAAGAGATACAACCAGCTTCAAATGTAATGAATTTTAAAGGGGTCGTCGGATGCCCATTTTACACAAGTTGGTGTGATTCTTTAGGTTCTTCATGTAAAGTTTGTAACATACTTTGGTTAAAATTCCTCAATGGTTGTGTAAAACAACACCTTTTACCACCTCAAAAACAGCTCTGTTCACAGCGACCCGTTTCAGTGCATGTCTCTTTAAATGATAATGAGCAACAGCTGTTCATTGTTTGTTCGTGTTAGTTCACAGTGCATTAACTAATGTTAACAAATACAACCTTTGATTTAAAAACGTATTAGTAAATGTTGAAATTAATATTAACTAAGATTAATAAATGCTGTAGAAGTATTGTTCATTCTTAGTTCATGTTAACTAATTAACCTTATTGTAAAGCGTTACCATTTTAACCAAATGCTATTTTCTGCAAATAATGCTCTAAATGACAAATCAGGATTTCTATCAACTCACATATATACTGTATAAATATACATATAGTTTACCGTATTTTCCGGACTATAAGTCGCACTTTTTTTTCATACCTTGGCTGGTCCTGCGACTTATAGTCAGGTGCGACTTATATATCAAAATTACCAAGATTTACTCGTCACAGGATCGCTGACGGCCCCAGATTATTATTTGCGAGTTTTTGATGTATTTGTGGTATGACGTGAATGCATCATTTGCCGAAATTGGGGGTGACATTACCGTCTACAGCCACGAGAGAGCGCTCTATGCGCTCTAGACTACAGCTACAGACTACACTTCAGTGATGTGGAATAAGATCGCGGGAGCTTGGTGAAATTGCTTTACCGATAACTGTTGGACTCGCTGTCTTATGTTTTTTTTTTTTTATTTGATCCTATTCAGCCTCTCAGGTATGTTCTTTATGCTATTGTGTAGCTAACCGTTGATGTGTTACGTTAAAAACATACCGGACACATATTCAGCCTGTTGTTCTTTGTGCTATTGTGTGTAGCTGAATAACTTAAATGCCTTCTGTTTTAATGAATTACAGTCTGTTTAAATAACTTTTTCTTGGTCTTGGATTTTGTTAAATAAATTTCTAAATAAATGCGACTTATAGTCCAGTGCGACTTATATATGTTTTTTTCCTCGTCATGAAGCATTTTTGGGCTGATGCGACTTATACTCCGGAGCGACTTATAGTCCGGAAAATACGGTACTTGACTATAACAGAGAACTGAGACACTTCTAACTGAAAACACTGACAACACCTATATTATATATATATATATATATATATATATTACCTTGTTGTCTTGTGTGACCTGAATGACAGTTCCTCCTGGTTTGAGCGGGAACTCCTCCATGTTTCCGAACACATCCGTCTCCACGGAAAAGGTGAGCTCAAGGCCAAGATCACTGATGTCATTGTCCAGGATCCACTGAAGATTTTTAGCATACTCTGGGTCGATGGACGACACATCCTGATAGCTCACTGGGATGCCTGCAAACATCACACACAAAACATGTATCAGACACTCTTGTTTACATGCACATTATTTTCCCACTCTGCAAAGCGTAATACGAATCAGTTTGTGGCTTATTGGGGACATAATGAATATGACAATGTCTGATTCTTTTGCTTGTTATCACGCGCAATGACAATGACCATCAGGGTACTAAATGTTTAAGTTACCGGCCATTCAGAACTTCTACTAGCCCCTAAAAAAAAGAAAAGATATAAACCAAATTAACTACGTCACAGCTTATTTTATATATATATATATATATATATATATATATATATATATATATATATCATCCAGCATCTCCTCTCTTCCTCTTTCATCCTCATCACATATGCATGCACGAACAAGTTCAGCAAACAGTCAATGAAAAAAGAAACGTGCTGATACAGAATGACTCGTGGAGTGGAGTGTGTTACCCAGTATGTGCTTGTAAAAGGAGCGTGTGAAGTAGATGTTCACCAGCTGTCGATGATAGAGAGCCAGACCCAGGATTTGACCAGCAAATCGGAAGTAGTTCAGATGGTCTGGATTTACAGAAGAATTACTATTTGGTTGAAACGTGGTACCTGTAAATGAAAAAAAAAAATGCATACACATGCAAAACACATATATAAATATTTAAACACTACATAGTGTATCTGAGAAGAGAATGGACTGTTATCTATTTCTGCATAAATCCCAGAGGAGATGATTCTTCTGAAGGCGGATTCCCACTAGCCAATATCTCTGCTGATTTAAAGACTCAAGAGTCCGAGCCCATCCCTGCGTGTGCACATCTCTCAGCGGGTGATGATAACGTCCTCAGCGAATCCCAGACGTGTTCATGGCCCTGCAGACCCTCATCAAGCTGCCCTTTGACAGAGACCAATGAGCTTTCCCCACACTGAGAGAAGCCATCTCTGTCTGGTTAACTATAGACCCGATATAGTCCGGCTATGAGCAACACACTTCTAGCCAAAATAACCTTGAATTTGGTTGCAAGTCGTTTTTGCCAGAATAACTTGCGAGATGTATGATAATCCATCATGTAAACAAAGTCAACAGTGATTACAAGGTGTTTGGATTCATTTCTTCGCTCATTTCATTTCTTTGTGATCTAATTGATGACTGTATTTTATTCTTTGGATATGGTTTAGACTTCTATTAATTGTTCTCTTACAGCACGAATTTTGCCTTGTTTTAGCCTAGATGTCTGGGCTGTGTTTGAACGCTATTAGACGACTTTTAAACGCAGAATTGCATGCTGGGCCAGATCAGCTCCAAACGTTTCCCTCTTCAAGAGCTACATGGTAAAAGCAGACTCTTATATTGTGATTGTTCAATTCAGTGGATTTTCCTGCACTTACTGTATTTTTATCAACCTTATTTTTAACGTAAGAGCGGGAGCGGACATTTGTAACTTGAATTTATCAAAACTTCCGGTCTCATCGCTTCCAGTTATTTGAGCTGTACAAAAACTGTGTCATAATGCTTGCTATTGCAAACTGTTATTTGTTATATATTTTTAAATGTATTATTGTACATGCTGGTTTGTAGCGCAAATTATCTTTTCATTTAAATAAGTTTGTTATTCTTCCAGTTATTGAATAATGAAGGCTAATTAATCGAAAGTCACAGAAAATAGCTTCCACTTTGCAAAATGAGGTGGATAGAATGTAACAACATTTTAATTGAAACAAACATGTACACAGAATTTGTATTGTATGTCCGTAAAAAATCAAATCCATATCACACCCAAACAAAGGGGAACTTTATGAGTTGCATCCTTAATTTTTCCTTTACACTTTTTTGTCACTCTATTTCTATATCAATTGCTGAGTGTTACAGACAGAAGAGATGATATCTCAGAAGAGTAGCTGACCAATATAAAGTTGGCTAGTGGGATCCTGACATGGGAGACATACACTTGAACTACACTGCATTTTAGAGATGAGGTCATTTACCATCGGCCGATTGTGTAAACAGCGCATAGTCCGGGTTGATGATCTCATTGGACAGAATGTCAAACCACTCTCGGACCACACCCTGACCCTGAAAAAAAGACAGAACAAAGACATCCATGACATCAACCCTAGATCTTATGGAAGCTTGTTTCTGCCAGAGAAAAGAGAAGAAAAAAAACGGAAAAAAAAACAATACTTTTTCATCTCACAATTCTGACTTTTCTTCTCACAATTGTGAGTTTACATTTCGGAATAGTGTGTTATAAAGTCAGAATTGTGTGTTATAAAGTCAGAATTGTGTGTTATAAAGTCAGAATTGTGTGTTATGAAGTCAGAATTGTGTGTTATAAAGTCAGAAAAGTGTGATATAAAGTCAGAATTGTGTGTTATAAAGTCAGAATTGTGTGTTATGAAGTCAGAATTGTGTGTTATGAAGTCAGAATTGTGTGATATAAAGTCAGAAAAGTGTGTTATAAAGTCAGAATTGTGTGTTATAAAGTCAGAATTGTGTGTTATGAAGTCAGAATTGTGTGTTATAAAGTCAGAAAAGTGTGATATAAAGTCAGAATTGTGTGTTATAAAGTCAGAATTGTGTTATGAAGTCAGAATGGTGTTATGAAGTCAGAATTTTGTGTTATAAGGTCAGAATTGTGTGATATAAAGTCAGAATTGTGTGATATAAAGTCAGAAAAGTGTGATATAAAGTCAGAATTGTGTGATATAAAGTCAGAATTGTGTGATATAAAGTCAGAATTGTGTGATATAAAGTCAGAAAAGTGTGATATAAAGTCAGAATTGTGTGTTATAAAGTCAGAATTGTGTGATATAAAGTCAGAAAAGTGTGATATAAAGTCAGAATTGTGTGTTATAAAGTCAGAATTGTGTGTTATAAAGTCAGAATTGTGTGTTATGAAGTCAGAATTGTGTGTTATAAAGTCAGAATTGTGTGTTATTAAGTCAGAATTGTGTGTTATGAAGTCAGAATTGTGTGTTATAAAGTCAGAAAAGTGTGATATAAAGTCAGAATTGTGTGTTATAAAGTCAGAATTGTGTGTTATGAAGTCAGAATTGTGTGATATAAAGTCAGAAAAGTGTGATATAAAGTCAGAATTGTGTGTTATAAAGTCAGAATTGTGTGTTATGAAGTCAGAATTGTGTGATATAAAGTCAAAATTGTGTTATAAAGTCAGAATTGTGCGATATAAAGTCAGAATTGTGTTATGAAGTCAGAATTTTGTGTTATAAAGTCAGAATTGTGTGTTATAAAGTCAGAATTGTGTGTTATAAAGTCAGAATTGTGTGTTATGAAGTCAGAATTGTGTGTTATGAAGTCAGAATTGTGTGATATAAAGTCAAAATTGTGTTATAAAGTCAGAATTGTGCGATATAGTCAGAATTGTGTTATGAAGTCAGAAAAGTGTGATATAAAGTCAGAAAAGTGTGTTATAAAGTCAGAATTGTGTGATATAAAGTCAGAATTGTGTGATATAAAGTCAGAATTGTGTGATATAAAGTCAGAAAAGTGTGATATAAAGTCAGAATTGTGTGATATAAAGTCAGAAAAGTGTGATATAAAGTCAGAATTGTGTGTTATAACGTCAGAATTGTGTGATATAAAGTCAGAAAAGTGTGATATAAAGTCAGAATTGTGTGTTATAAAGTCAGAATTGTGTGTTATAAAGTCAAAATTGTGTGTTATAAAGTCAGAATAGTGTGTTATGAAGTCAGAATTGTGTGTTATAAAGTCAGAATTGTGTGTTATGAAGTCAGAATTGTGTGTTATAAAGTCAGAATTGTGTGTTATGAAGTCAGAATTGTGTGTTATGAAGTAAGAATTGTGTGTTATAAAGTCAGAAAAGTGTGATATAAAGTCAGAATTGTGTGTTATAAAGTCAGAATTGTGTGTTATGAAGTCAGAATTGTGTGATATAAAGTCAGAAAAGTGTGATATAAAGTCAGAATTGTGTGTTATGAAGTCAGAATTGTGTGTTATGAAGTCAAAATTGTGTTATAAAGTCAGAATTGTGTGATATAAAGTCAGAATTGTGATATAAAGTCAGAAAAGTGTGATATAAAGTCAGAATTGTGTTATAAAGTCAGAATTGTGTTATAAAGTCAGAATTGTGATATAAAGTCAGAATTGTGATATAAAGTCAGAATTGCGAGATATAAACTCACAATTGCGAGAAATAAAGTCAGATTTGCGAGATGTAAACTCACAATTGTGAGATAAAAAGGTCACAATTATCTTTTTAAATGTTATATTCTGTGGCGGAAACAAGCTTCCATAAGATCCTTGCATCGAGACGCCAGACATAAAGTAATCTAAAATCTTGTAAAATAGCCAATATACACACACATATACAACCGTTTGTGCGGTTCATTAGAATAAGTGTCATCTGAACCGTGGTACGCTGTAAACAAGCGGACCGCTTTCAAAAGAACTCTGGGGTTCTAGGATTGGGAAATGAAAATAGATCATAATTCTTAATTCGCAAATTAAGTTTTTGACATGACATTTTAGTGGAGTAAAATCTAGCAATAATATATTTGGGTCATAATGCCGTATTGAAAAGCCTTAAAGGGACAATCCACCCAAAAAATGTCAAAATCTGTCATCATTTACTCGCACTCAAGTTTTAAACCTGTAAGTTTCTTTGTTCTGCTAAACACAAAAGAAGATATTTTGAAGAAAGTTGGCAACCAAACAGATGATCCCCCCAGATGATGCCACACAACTGTTTGGATACAAACATTCTTCAAAACATCTTCTTTTGTGTTTTAGCAGAACAAAGAAACATATACAGGTTTGGAACAACTTTAGGGTGAGTTTTAAAATGTATTAATATTAAATGATGAGAGAATTTAAAACTTTTGGGCGAAATATCCACTTTAATGTAAAAACCTCAACCAATCTGATGTGCATGATCCGAATGAAATTTTGATTGGATTGGAGGGGTGATGTAGACCTGGAATAATCCGTTCCAGAGGAGGAAAAATGATTAGGCAAACACTCGACCCCGACTATCTTTTCAAACGGATACATTGCTTATGCGCAGTGCGGTGATGTCTATATGTACATACATTTGACATCTTATGAACATGCTTATGTTAATTTCCATCCAGTGGAGGAGACAGAATATTTACTAGATATTGGCTATAAAGTTCTTGTATTGTATTCGCTCAATACACTCATACCCTCACTCATCACTGTACGGCTTACTCACCTTTATATCTTTATATATAAGGGCATTATAGGCAGGCTACCATGTTACATATCTGAATTTCTTTCTTTTACCCAGAGTGCTAATGGTTCACGGTCCCAGAAAACGATTTAATTGAGTGTTCCTCAAGCCCGGACAGAGTTGTTCAAAAAGGATTTCACGTTTGTTGCAGAAAACCCTTAAACTACAGTGTCTAATTTCCTTAAATGATTTTAAAGGTTATGTTAAAACTATAGAACATGAGTCCATCCACACGTGCAAAAGTTTTAATTAATGGCACTTTCATTTAATTGAAATGCACTTGAGTTGTGTGATCTAATCTGTTCTGCTATCTCGGCCAGGTCTATCTTGAAAAAGAGATTTTATATCTCAATGAGACAAACCTGGTTAAATAAAGGTTGAATAAAAAAAATAAAAAAATTGTGTTGCTGCCATTATGATACTTTTACTACTTTGCATTGTGCCAATTAACACCACTTAACTGTGCAACGAGGCCTCGTTTGGTTTGCTCTTTACTCTCTTTTGACAGGGCTACATGTCTGAAAGTGCCAAAAGATTTAAGATAAAGATATTCCTGAGTGACATGAACAAGCTTACCATTCCCTCTTCACCGTGGAACCGCACGGCAATGCCTTGTTTGAGTTTCTCATTGGAGGACTTGGACACAACCTCACAGCTGCTGCGGAATATCGAGTCTGAAAGAAGAAGATAAAGAAATGAATAAAGGAAGTGGAGACAGAAATATGAAGGATCCTTTTAACAGATAATGTGGAAATTCTTCTACCTCTGTGAACAAGAAGAATATCATTTTCATTAACCGGCCGGTGAACCATATCTGAGTCAGGCTGTCCGGCCAGAAGATGTTCATAAAACCACTCACACCTGTCTTTAAATGGCTGAGGAAGAGAGATAAACAAAGGCCCGTTAGACATGATGGCGATCATTACGTCTTGATGCACTGCTGTGTCACAGATGAGTTCGTAGGCCAGAAACATACTTCACACAAGGGTGCAAATGCAGACCTGAATACTTGAACAATGCAATACAAGCACACATCAGGTCAAACTAGGGCTGCACGATAGACCCTTTTAGCATCTGTATCGCCGTGATGAAGAGTCACATGATCGCAGGATGTGCGATGTCAAGAAAAGGGATCGTAGCTAATCCGTAGAGACTAGGCACCATGGTTCGAAACGCACATGATTCTTGGTTTAATCGCAAAGTTTAACCATCATAGAGCGAAAGTTTATCATTTTCATGCGTTTTAGGTCCTGTCAGTTTAAACATTCAAGTGCTTTTAAACCATTCAAACACACAGAGAAACACGTAAACACCGAATTATCTTCTTTCGCATCTATTTGTAATTGAATGGACACATAGACGCAAACTTATGATAAAAATGCCCGTCTCGAGAGTATCCTCACAGTCGCTTATGGCTCACATGAACAAACAATTGAGAAAGAAAATGTATGCGTATCATTATATTGGATCCGTGCATTCGGTCTTAAAGTGACAGCAGCCTAATAAACCTGTTGCTGTCTGTGTCATTATTGTTAATCAAAGAACCACATACAAAGTCAAGTCAGTCACCTTCATTTTTTAGCGGTTTACAATACAGTTTGTTTCAAAGCAGCTTTACAGTGATTATAGGAAATTAATGCAACAAAGATTGTTTTGGCTGTACAGCAGATCTAGAAGAAAGTCATTGTCCAGCTTAAGTAAGTTTTGATTGATTGATTTCTTTTGAAAAAAATCTTTATTTACTAACTTGAGACCATTTTCAACTGAAAACAGAAAACTTTAATGCGTTCTGGCCGTTCATTTACACGATAACAGGGTTTTGGTGGCCTGAGAACGCACACTTTAAAGTAGATTTCAGAGTGCAAGTTTTTGAAAACGGGTTTTGAAAGCGATACCATTAACATCTCAGTGTAAACTTCAAAAATGTGAATCTTTCTTTCCAAAGTGATATTGCCAATTACTCGTCTGGCCTGCCGAATACAGCGTTTTTAGTCGTTTCCACGGATCCGTGTGAATGGGAATCATTTTGATAACGTTTTCAGAGGAAAAAACTTTTATCATGAAACAAAAAAAAAACTTTGAACAAAAAGAAAATCACTTTTGTAGCGGTAACTAAGATTAATTATATTTAATTTATACAGTGAAGACTATTCAGTGTTATTTATCAATTTCTGTACCTGAATACTGTTAGACTTCCCTAAAAAACATAAAGCACTTTATTTCATTTGTATCTTTGTTCTATTGCATTCATCTATGCTTGTAATTGGTTTGTTATTTTCTATGCAGATTCACTCCACCTACAAAATCACCCTAATCATTCTAGATTGATTAATTCTTTCCAAACAGAGCTTTATTCATATCATCTGGTGAACCTGTTTTCATATGACCCAAAGTTGTTCAGGCACACGATCTGGTTCAGGAGTCACGCTTACCTGGCCTTTGATAATATGCATGAAGCGAGACATGAGTTCAGGACATTCCAGCAGGAAGTGGAAGTGGTTGAAGATGATTTTGGGATTCCTGGGAATAATGAAAGAGCAATAGTAAGAAAGTGTTTTAAAAGTATAGGGCTACACATGCATACGTACACATATCCACACCGCTAACCATCCACTAAAGTTTAAAGGTATAGTCCACCTGAAAATGAAACTCTGCCATATTCACGCATATACAGTAAAGTGTAATTTATTCCTGTGATCAAAGCTGAATTTTCAGCATCATTACTCCAGTCTTCAGTGTCACATGATCCTTCAGAAATCACTCTAATATGATGATTTAATGCTTAAGAAATATGTATGCTGCTCCAGATTTTTTGGAAACTGATCTTTTTTTTTTTTTGTTCAGGATTCTGTAATGAATAGAAAGGCCAAAAGAACAACATCTATCTGAAATAGAATCTTTTGTATCATTATAAATGTCTTTAATGTCACTGATCAACTGAATGTGTCCTTGATGAATAAAATTAATATTTTCCTAAAAAAAAAAAAAAAATCCTGAACCCAAACTTTGGAAAGTCGTGTTGACTAGTTTTATGATGTTGCTTTTGTGTTTCTTTAGAGCTTGTCAGACGCTGTTACTATGAACATTCATTGTATAGAAAAAGAGATGCATGAAGATTATTTTACGCGTTCCTTTTTTCCTCATTAAACTATTCTTTAATACGCAATGTAACAGATTTATAAATGTATTAGATGCCCTTGACTTACCTTGTCACAAAACACTTGAGTACTTCATCATGTTTGCAGACAAACTCGATGAATCGAGGAGATGTCATGCTAGATATCAGAGAGGGAAAAAGAGTATGCAGGGTCTCAGACTTGGCGATGAGAGTACATAAATTATGCATAAATTAAAGAGCGATTTAACGATCTAATAACATTATCATTAGAGAAGCAGCCTGTGGTGTCGAGTGACGATTAAACCATATTATTAAACAATCATGTAGCAACTCATAACGTAATAACTGCACATAATGTAATAAGCGTTTCATTATTAATGCAATAAGCTTTTTAATAATGTAATAACTTTCTCAAAACGCAATAAAATCTTGAGTTCAGAATTTAATAACCGTCTTTCACATTATGTAATATGTTATAGTATGGAGACATTTATTACATCATGAACGCAGTGTAGCACAGGTGTTTACAACATAACTGTCTTTCAATATAATAAATTTGATCACAAAATAGGCTACATTGTGAACTCAACATTTTGATAAATATTGTACAAATTTTGTGATTATAACATATTCCATTTTTATACGTCATAATATCTCAGAAACACTTTTTTCTTTTAAAGGAATTATAAAAAATAAATCATTTTTTAAGAAATAGTCCTATAAACGGTGGTCATATAAACTTGTTTATATTCTACCAACATGTATAATGCTGTTTAAAAAAGCTGAAAAAAATATGAAAAATATGACGTTTTTGCAGAGATTATATTTCTCATAAAGTAAAAATTGTTTTTACATTATAAACTCAAGATTTGATTAAAAATGATTACATTATGAACATTTTATTAAATTAGTATAAACATTTTATTACATTAGTAATATAATACTTATTACATCATGAGTTGGTACATATCTCAGTTCTCCTTTATTCCCCATCAACTTTACTTATTCTACACTTTTGAAGCATTTCAGTCCACTTATAAAGTTCACATGTAAATGCGAGTTATTGACGGTTCTTTTATCCAAAGCCTACAGTGTATTCAAGATATACATTTTGTCAGTATGTGTGTTTTCCTGCCGGGTTTCGAACACATGGACTTGTTGTCCCTTTCTGCAGGTTATTTTGATCAAATGGTCTGTGTGGATTGGGGGAAGAAACTTCTGAGTTTTGAGGTGATGTTTCATGTGTGAAAATGATTCTTCATGCTTCATCACAACCTTTCTCTCACAATTTTAACCCTGATGAATCTTGACATTGTCATCCTGGAATATGGCCATGATGTGTTCCTACATGGTTGTTTAACCCTTGTGCATCCTTGTGGAGATTTTTGGGTTTGTTTTTTTGTTTTTATCACTTTGCCTGTGCTAATACTAACTGCATAACATTTGGCACAGGTGTGTATTTTTATTGGAATTTTACTATTTCACCGCCATTTCCTTTAAAAAATTAATTTGCACTAGGTAGACAAAATGCTCCCTCTCAGCACCTTTTGGACAAAAATGGCTCCATTGACACCCATTAAAACTGCAATTTTTTTTATCCCAGGGCCACTTAACTATAAAATGATGCAATCCTTGTTAAGAGGCTTTCATTCTGTTGGCAAGGCTTCAAAAATGTAATTTTTACTATTTTTTAACAGATGGTGGCATTTTTTCAGGTTTGGGCTATAAAGCAAATACTTTCTTTATTCCCGTTTTCTGCTTCGGCATATTATAGAGCCAACTGGATAAATTATGCAACGATATTTGTGTGGGTGTGTTGGTATGAATGTCAGAGTGTGGTTAGTATATGTGTTATAAAAAAAATGTGTGTGTATGTGTGTGTTTGTAATATTTTGATAGAGAAAAAACTCAACTGCAAATAACAAATCCAATCACTGTGTGACCAGTGGAGTTTTGCTGCACCCAATGGGGGAAATCTGTCTCTGCGCCCAAAGAAAATCTCACAGAAAAGCTCATTTTTTGAGATATCATCCTCAAATTTTGAAAACAACTTGTTTATATATATATAGCTTTGAATTTATATTAGTTTTAGAGTTCAACATGTTTCATAATATATATATATATATATATATATATATATATATATATATATATATATATATATATATATATATATATATATATATATATATATATTTTATATAAAATAATGTTCATAAATAATTTTCATAAACTTAAAACCATTTAACTTTTTTTTGGATTTACTTATTAATTTTGTCTGCCAAGGGTCTTCTTTAAAATGATTCCAAACTTAAGTCTGTGCTCCCAAGATTCAATGAAAATTTGTATGACAGTTTTTTGACATGGACATTTTTGTCCTCTATGTAGCTATGTGCAACTTTTTTTAATTGATGCACGAGGGTTAACCTAACAACATGACCTTTACTCTCTGTCACATTAAAGGAAGCTGTGCTTCTATATTTCATGGCCAAATCCAGGTTACAATAGATTGATAAACAACTAAAAACCTTTATAATATAGACACAACAAATGTTTCAGATATATTCTGTGAATGAACCGTGTGGCATCAAATGTAAAATCACTGGCTGGCACGATTATCATTATAGTATATACAGCTTTCATGCACTGGTTTTGTGTAGACTGGTTTGAGTTTGAGGTCAGTCTTACCCATGAGGCATCTGACAGGAACAGCACATGTAGAAGGCCTGGATCACGGCGCTCAGGCGATTGGCTATCATCGAGATGACGTCCTGACCGTCGGCATAACCCTCTGGCGTCTTCATCGCGGAGCTGGCGTCCAGTAACAGTGGGGCACTTCCGCTGGATCCCGAGGGGTCCACCTCCTGCTTTTTCAAGAAAAGTGAGGCGATGTCATTTCCTGAGGATGAGGTTGATGCGTCTGTGCTCTCCTTCTCCAGCTCAGTGGAGATGAGGACCAGCCATTCATCAAGAGAGTGCCACAACAGCTCCAGAGGCTAGACAGAAACATAAGACCAGAGAAATCATGTTCATGTGTGCAGCGCTCAACACTAGAGCCAAGTGATGTACTGAATATTTATAAAACGGTTAGATCCAGTCCTTGATTCCATTTACAGCACTAGCTTAGAGTACTTTACTGCTTTTATAAAATGGTTACCACACAATACCAATATTAAAGCCAAAAAATCAATGCAATGCAACTTTCATGAAGTAAAATCACTAAAAGCCTTCCTTACGCTGGAAAAAATAGTCCCTGATTGTGAACAGCAACAGAAGTTACATTATTTCACCTTTAGATGGCGGCAAAAATACTCTGGGCAGGAAAACCCCTTAACCGTTGAAAAGACAAGATATCACAGTGGACATTCAAACTGATATTTTATTACGAATATAGGACTGTCCTGAAGGAAAATGCTATATCTACTGTAAATGCATGTACACTCGCTCACGCCATCTCTCACAATACTCTACTCTATAAACTTCAATGAACAATATCAATGAGAACAAACATATGTTTACGTTGCTAAGAGTGGTTGCTAGGGGTTGTTGGGTAGTGATGCGTAGAACCGTTGGGTGAAGCGAATGATTGTCTTAATTTCATTACGAATTTTGGGAAGATGGTTGGCTCGTGTTGCAAATGATAAGCGACTCAAACACACAGAGAAACATTTACTGGGAATCGAAAGTGAAAATGACAGAACATTACTTTCTTTAAGCATCTTAACATTGGAAGTAAGATGTGTTTGCCATGTAAAGCCCACTGACCTTGAACACCTGGCTACGGGGCGTCTTGTTTCCGTTGTAGCACATGTCACTCCCGTTGTTTGGGGAGGACGGTCCCAGGCAGAACACATGACAGAAGATCCGGATAATCCGGAGAAAACTCTTCGTTTGGACCTCAAAGTTACTGGACAAGCTGAATGTAAACAGATTGAGAAACGGATTTGAGTAAAGGAAGGTCGAAATAAAAATGTTGAAAATTATGGGTAACGCAGACGCACCTCAGCAGTTTATGTCCATTTGTGGTGGCCACGTCAGCCAAGCTGGTCAGGATCCTTTGGTAGTTAGAGTCATTTTGCTGAGAAACATATTCGAGAACCTGCCGTAGCTTAGAAAAAATTGTACCACTTTACAATAAGGTTTTATTAGTTAACAACATTAGTTAGCATGAACTAATAATGTAATAACTTCTACAGCATTCATTAATCTCTGTTTACGTTAATTTCAACATTTACTATTACATTATTAAAATATTATTAATAAAAGTTGTACATCTTAACATTAGTTAATGCACTGTGTACTAGCATGAACTAACAATGAACAGTTGTATTTGTATTAACTGACATAAAAGATGAACAAATACAGTAACAAACGTATTGCTCATGTTAGTTCATACATTAACTAATGAACCTTTGTAAAGTGTTATCGATACAATACTCAACATGTTAAAAGCATTAAGGTACATAAACTTGTGAATAAAGATAGATGAGGAAAGAAGAGGCGTACCATGTTTTCTTTAATGTCGTCGTTCTGGGTCATCTGTATCAGCGTCTGAAAGAGTCTGCTGTGGTGCTGGATGAGAATCTCACACGTTTCACCATAACCACCCTACAATTACACACACACACGCTTTAGTGTCCTGCATACGAGTACCGGAGGCATTATCCTCAGCTAAAACTAAAACTAGGGGTGTAGCGATGATGTAAACCATATGATTCGAGTCTTACTGTATTTATAAGGTATAATTCACCAAAAAAAAATGTATTCTGTCATCATGTACTCACTCTCATGTCGTTTCAAACCTATAAGATTTTCGTTTAACTTCCAAACACACATGAAGATATTTTTTATGAAACCTGAGAGATTTCTGTCCCGCCATTTAAAGCCCATTCCTCTAAAAAACTTAACAGATCACAAAAAATGTCATAAATGCATCATAAAAATCAATTGAGTGATTTAATCTAATTGAAGTCTTCTGAAGAGACACGACAGCTTTATATGATGTAGATTCACAACGACACACAGACTGTAGTAAACACACACATTCACAGGCTTGTGTGACGGCAAAACAACATGAGAGTGAGTTTCAGTGACAATACTAAATAAAACTACTTTATCAACATAATGTATAATATAATGCAATGGGAGAATATTTTTGGGTCATGATGATAAAAAAAAAAAAAATATTTGAATAATATAATTATAAAAAAAAAAACACTCCTCTTTATTTTAGCATCAAATATCGCAATAATATCGTATCGTGAGTTCAGTCTCGTGATGTGTATCGAATCGTGACATGAGTATATCGTCACACAACCCTAATAAAAACTATTAAAAACATTAAGACATTATTTCACTGTAAACTGATAATAAACATTTGTTGAAAAACTTAAACTAAAACTAAAATTTGAAAATTTGCCTTGGCAATAAATAATAAGTTTAAGATGAAACACTAAAATTGTTACCTGGAAATAAACTGAAACTAAAACTGAAATAAAACTTAAATAGCAATATATATATATATATATATATATATATATATATATATATATATATATTAGGGGTGTAATGATAACCATATTTGTATTGAACCATTCAGTACGGTATGAATTTCAAAGCGAACGATTCGGTGCGACCAACATTGTGTTAGCAGTCGCGACCAACAAGCGGTAGGAAACTGCGCTACTCATTATTTTGTGCTTCACGGACCGTTCATCAGTTTGGACCATCGAGTGCAGCGCGAGCCGATCTTCATCAAGCGACACTGTTTCTACAGCGCTGAGAGATCCAGTAAACAAAGCATTTGAATTTGCCACTGAAGTAATAACGAGATCTAGTGAGACGCATTCACATTTATCCATTATTAACCGTAGATCTCTATTAGGTCAAACAGCGCTGACCTGGAAACCAGGAGAAACATTGTGCCATGAATGACCTAGTTACAGGCTTTACGTCCACAGATCTGCAACATTCACCATGGATTTACCGTAGTAACACTCACTGTAACCATGGACGTTTGGCAGGAATAGTGAAATGCTTTCAAGTACGTCACACATCTTTTTCCAGCACTTCAAAACTCAAATATTATCATATAATGTTATTTTTAATGTGATGACCAAAACATTTTTTGGTCATCCTTCAAACATTACCCCCATTTATAAAACTAAAAGTTTCAAGATGTAGGAAAACTCACACTTATTTAAAATGTAAATATATATATAATTTTTTTTTTATAAATAAAAAAAATCAAGGAAATTTCTCTGGCATTTCTTTCTTATTACTGTATCGAAAACGTACCAAACCGTGACACCACATGTTAAACCGAACCGTGAATTTTGTGAACCGTTACACCCCTAATATATATATATATATATATATATACATACATATATATATATATATAGTGGTTAAAGTGGGATTTGGTAGGTGGGGGAACCCTCAAATTTTGTGTAGGTGCAACAGGGAAAAATGACTCGCCGTGGGACAACATATTGAGTTTCGTGGTGTAGCAATACTTTTTGGGACAAGAGTGTCACTGTGGCACCTCATATCACAATACTTATTTACTTGATATTTTAATGGTTTTATTTTGGTCCATCAACACTGATATGATGACGATATTATATTAAAATTGCTGAACACTGGGCCAAAAATTGAGCCCTGGCATTGTAGCCACATCAGCCCACATAACCCCCCACCCCCCACAGCCATGTGCATGTAAATGTGAGGTAGTTAGGGGGGTTCGGGGGCATATGCTCCCCTGAGAAAATTTTGATTTCTCTGACCTACATATGTGAAATTTAAGACTCCTGAAGGCCAAAAAAATTGACAATAAATAGCTTTAAAACCATGTCAGTGTGCATTAGATTATTTGTCAATACCTGCTCTCTCATCTTAATCTTTCTTTTTCTCTCAGTCTCCTTATCCTGCCGTATTTCTTCCCCTCCTAAAGCTGAACTTTGATTTTTCATTTCTTTTCATTTTCGTCTGTCAGTGAAGAAAGTAAACGTAGGCTCAACTGATGAGTTTTATGAATAATTTTCTTAGATAAGTTAATTTACTCAAGGCTACCAGATCAGCATTGCCAATAGGAACCTTCTACAAGCTTTAGAATTTAAAAAGTAATTTTAAATAATACAAATTATAGGCTACGTTTAACGCAGTTGGTGGAATTGGCAGACGTTCCCTCAGGCATGCGTTGTGGAAATGCGTCAAAGCATTCTAAGGTATAAATATGCAGCATTAATGCACGGACCGGTGACTTTGAACGAATATTTAATGTTGATAATGTTTACATAATATTAAAACTAATCCTGCTATTGATATCTTTGTAAGACTGCCGACCCTATAGAACAGTGGCAAGGGAAAGCAATGTCCGCCGAAATATCGAACATTAAACTAACTTTAACGCGCTCAACCACCGTGAGCATTTATAATCGCTCGTGTTTATAGGAAGGGAGGTTGGTCGGCCAGTCGGTCCATCTCGGGAGCAGCGAGATTCGTTGAGATAATTTATCTGAGGTGCCGGAACCAGGTTCCGGACCGTTCCGGCCCACTTCAACCCCTATATATATATATATATATATATATATATATATATATATATATACTAATTAAATGACAAAAGCACATAACAAAATCTATAAAAATTAAACAAAACTAAAAATCTAAGATTGAGAGCTGATGTAAGATATGAATGAAGCTGTAATGAGGCTGCAGCAGGAGTGTGTTCACCTGCACACACAGGTCCAGTGGCGTGACCCCGCTGTTGTCGGGCAGATACTTGGCTCCCCTGAGCAGCAGAATCTGAGCCGTGTCCCTCTGACCGTGACTGAAACACAATGACAATATCAATATCTTCCTTCCATGTAAAAAAGCTTCCATCCCTCCTCATTTTTCTATGATGTTTTGCAATTTATTCACTGCAAGTAAACAAAGAAGTTCTTATCTTGAGTGTAAAATGAACACAGCAGATTTAGGCGCAACAAAAAAGTTACGCACTCCGAAATATTTTTGTATTGCACCGTTAAACTTGAAACATATAAACGTAATATTTAGGGAAGCCTCTGATCAGGAGTAATGGTGGGAATAAAACGGCAGACTGACTGAACTGTATAAAAAAGCTCTTTAATTCTTAATTCTTTAGCCATATACTGTATGATAAAGCTGACATTTACACATTTAAGAGAGAGAACATTATGACTTTTTATCGGACCCGAACCCGTTCTCAACAGCGTGCCGCTGCATACATGATCAAATAAACTCAGTCATAATAAATAATTATGAGTAATTTCTTATGTTTTTGTACCAGTATTTATTTATTGATCCTTAAAAATGTTTAATACCGTTTCTGAATGTTATTTGCATGTAAAACTACTTACTACCTTGTAACCAATCAGATCAACGTGTGATCGTCAACGAGTGGATCTCTGAGCTGTGCGAGTGAGTGGAGGCGGGGCTCATTTGCATAGTCATAGAATTGTGTATACTAAATGAGGCAAGGGTGTCGAGTTACATTCAAGATATTTTAAGGCATGAAGAATTTGAAGGAAAAAAATTAAATGCGTAATTCTGGTGATCAAAAATGAGTTTTAAGGGATACAATTATTGACTGCAGGGGGACTTTAAATATTTCAATGGAAACTTATCTTTACGTATAGTTATATGAGGCAAATCAGTTAGAATCAAGGTTAAACTGAAATTCACAGCTTTTCAACAACTTCTGCTCACGTATTTGGTATTTGAAGGCTGCTATTGGATTATTGAGGGTAAATGTCATATTATGAGACTACGCATTACTTTACGGAGAGCTTACGACCTACTAGCTACAGCCAGAGAACAAACGGTGCAAACAAATGGTAAACGTGTTTGCTAGCTAGTCGTTACAAAGTCTCTAGTGTGGACTTTACAAATCATGCCATGTTGCAAAGCATTCCCATCTCTTGTGTTTTTATTAACGACGTCATCAGCGATTAGTCGGCTCAGATGAAACAGATGCGTATGGTTCATTTACAATACACGAGATTCAGAAAAGCCGCAAGCGAGTATGAAATTATCCACAGAGCAGACCCGGAATTCATGTTTTAAAACCGATCATCCGCACGTTTAATTACTCTTTCTAATTATGTGTTGTGAGGCATGTTAGTGTTGATCTCATCATCATCAGCCTTGAGTGGACTGATATCAGTAATCAAAACAAGAGACGGATGAGTGCTGTTGCTCGGCAACCAAAGCAACGTTTCCTTATCAGGGCGATTCTTATTAGTCAGTCATTACAGCAAAGCAAGCTCAAAATCTCTTGTTATCAAATCTCTTAAACTCACAAGAAAGCCGTGTGTTAAAATGTTACATACAGGAAAGATATCCGTTTAAACCGCTAATTACCCTAATTATGTTTCTTGTGCGGTCAGAAAACTGTCCAGATTCAGTCACTGAAAGGAAGTTGATTTTCTTAAAAGGAGTCCTATAATGCCCTTTTCACAAGATGTAAAAAAAAGTTTCTGATGTCCGCAGAGTGTGTATGTGAAGTTTTAGCTCAAAATACCCCACAAATCTTTTTTTTTTGTTAAAATTGTGCCGTTTTAGTGTGTGTGTTCCTTTAAATGCAAATGAGCTGCTGCTCCCGGCACAGAGGGCAAGCTTCAAGAGCGTGTGTGTGTGTGTGTGTGTGTGTGTGTGTGTGTGTGTGTGTTATCAGTTCTGATTAACTCACACAGACACACTCTGAACATTTTAAAAAACCTTTAACCTTTTATGTTCAAACTGGAGTCAGACAAAGATGGAGAGACTCAGGAAGTGACAACATGTAGGAGCAACAGACGTTTCCGAATGGTTAGTTGATGAATTTATGAAGCTGATGTGGAGTTAACTATCTTCAAGTCATTAAAAACCCCTTACCAGTCGCCCCCCTTTTTGGCAATCGAGTGCAAAATGACATACCCATAATAAAATGGTTGTTGCTAAGGAGTCCTTCTGACTATACACAAAACCAAGGTATCATTTAAAAGCTAACACTTGACAGTTTACTGTGAAAAACTCAGAATTGCTCTAGCAATTACTAATAGAGAGATAAAGCAGCTCAAAAACAATGCACAATTTTTTTGAATGTAAAATTCGGGATCACCAGGGATCCCTGCGGCTCAAGGGGTTAATTAGCATATTCTGTCATGATAATCAATTATTTGCGTTCCCGGGGGCGGGGTTTATGTAAATTTTAGGGTTAGTAATGTCACTATCCCATGAAGAGGTTAATTGTAGTCCCTACCAGCCGTTTGTCGTAGTCCTTAAAGGGCTAGTTCACCCAAAAATGAAAATTATGTCATTAATGACTCACCCTCATGTCGTTCCAAGCCCGTAAGATCTCCGTTCATCTTCGGAACACAGTTTAAGATATTTTTGATTCAGTCCGAGAGCTTTCTGTCCCTCCATTGAAA
Source organism: Siphateles boraxobius (assembly GCF_051911475.1). Lineage (NCBI taxonomy): Eukaryota > Metazoa > Chordata > Actinopteri > Cypriniformes > Leuciscidae > Siphateles > Siphateles boraxobius. The sequence continues at coordinate 908,114 of NW_027508722.1, read as the reverse complement.
ATCTATGTATGGTATACTGTCCTAGTCCAGAAAGGCAATAAAGACATCATCAAAGTAGTCCATGTGACCTCAGTGGGTTAGACAGAATTTTTTGAAGCATCGAAAATACATTTTGTTCCAAAAATAACAAAAACGACGACTTTAATCAGCATTGTATTCTCTTTCGGTTCTGTTGGGGATCCGCGTTCATGAGTCCGCTGACGTAAGGCGAGCTGACGTGTGTCTGGTGCGCCCGAGCTTCGTTTACAGTCTAAGGGAGACGCACGCTGGAAACAAAACAATCTTTGCAAACATGTCTAAGGATTTCGACACAGGGGAAGACTTGCATTTTTTTTTACCAGACATATTTAGTTGAACCCGAAAACACGGACGCACCAGATAACACGTCAGCTCGTCTTACGTCATCAGCGTCACTGGCCTCGTGAAAGCGGATTGACAACAGAACCGGAAGAGAATACAATGCTGAATAAAGTCATCGTTTTTGTTATTTTTGGAGCAAAATGTATTTTCGATGCTTCAAAAAATTCTGACTAACCCACTGAGGTCACATGGACTACTTTGATGATGTCTTTATTGCCTTTCTGGACAAGGACAGTATACCGTACATAGATTTTCAATGGAGGGACAAAAAGCTCTCGGACTGAATCTAAAATATCTTAAACTGTGTTCCGAAGATGAACGGAGGTCTTACAGGCTTGGAACGACATGAGGGTGAGTCAATAATGACATAATTTTCATTTTTGGGTGAACTAACCCTTTAAAAAGTGATTTCTGTAAGAGAAAAGATCTCCCTTTGCATTGAGCTTTGAGCGTTGTAACTTTGCAGATGTTGTTTATGCTCAAACAGCAACATTACACACTAATTACAGTTAAATAAAGGGAAATCATAATCAACCACCCCTTTAAGGGGCCACATTCGAACTGTTGACCGGGCGTGCCACGCTGCGGCCGGATTGAAACAGACAGTGATCATGGTAAACGCTGGTAGTTGTGTGAATATGATCACCTGCAGGCGAAATAGAGAGGAGTCGCTCCGGACACATTGGGCCTGTTGATGTCCGCTCCACTGTCCAAAAGACACTGCACCGTCTGTGGGAAACATCACTTCATACCGTTAGTAAAAGGACTCTTAGTTCTAGTGTGCAAACTGTGGTAGACAGACAGTTAGTTTTCGTACAGTCTTGTGTCCGTTCTGGCAGGCCACGTGTAAGGCTGTCTGGCCCATGGCGTCCTCCACGTCCACATTAGAGACGTGCTGGACCAGGTCATGAAGAAGCTCAGTCCTTCCGTTCACTGCCAGCCAATGGATCTAAAAACACGAGAGGAAGAACTTAATATCAGTAAATAATATTATAGGGTCATTCCGAGTCAACTCAACCAGAGTTTTGACTAGGGCTGCACGATTTGGGGAAAATGTCGCGATTACTGAGGTCAATATTGCGATTGAGTTATAATAAACAAATGGTTTTATGAGTCAACTTGCTTGGTCCTAAAGCAAAATGCTCACACAGATTAGTGATAATTCTGAAATGTTTATTTCTTTACTCAAACTAGCAACGATAACTAAATGATTGATAACAGCTATAATGATCAATAAGCCGTTTTCCGTCATTACAATTGAAAGCTATCGATTTTTTTTAAACATTTATTAGGCTTCAAAAAATATAACAGCTTTTAATTTAAGTGAACTTCAAACAATCCTCACATAAACCCATAATAAATGTCATATTTACCTTTGCCCTTCCTGTCTAACAGGTAGCACACATACAGAAATTGAATAAAGTTATCAAACAGTCTGCGCTGCATAAATGATAAATTATATATATACACTAATCCTTATTAAAGCTACAAAAGTTCTTTAGTCAAGAGCAGTGAGTAATTTTCTGTGTTCCCGTTGTTCTTTGATTAACTTTACTGACAGAAAGCTTTATTGGCTGCTGGCCCTTTAAGAGCAGCCGCTGCTGACAGAGACGCGGATCTCACACGCGCGTCATTCTCTCACAACTCTTTACGTCCATCATAAGACTGCTCTTATGTTATGCAGATACTCGACAAAACGACATTGTGGCATAATTGTGTGTGTTATTGTTCGTTAAAGCGCGAAAGAGAACTGTATTCTGGCGCGCGGTCTGTGCTTGCGCATGATACTGGCGCGCGTCTTTCTGTGAGTCACGGTCAGGACATTCACAGGCAGCGCGCTCTCTTTTGACTTGTCGCGCATTAATGGTTATAGGCATTTGCATGAATAAGAGCGGGATCATGTAACACTAGCCAAAGGATGACAAAAAATAACAGATACTGCGTTAATTGCGTTAACAGCCCTGATTTGTTTGTTTCAAATAAAATCGCAGCATTTTGCGTCATATAATCACATAGGCTTGACATCGCGATTGCTATATGATTAATCCTTCTGCACTAATTTTGACTTTCTTTTTTTTGTCCGGTGAAATAAATACATCAATTCAGAAGAAAAGAAACATATTAAATGTCATGGATGTATATTTCCGGAGTATAACCCACTGTTTTGTAGGAGAGGCTCAAAAGAGATTTGGAGCCAGATTACAGCGGGTAAAACTAACTTTAGAAAGATGCAGCATCATTATTTTATTTTTACACAAATATTGGTAGGTATATTAGTAACATTTCGAATTCTAATTCTATTAGAATTTTGGCTTTCGTCACTATTTCTGTGTGTCTTTCTTGAGAAAAAATATAAACCAACTTAAATATTTGAGCTGGGGAAATTTCTGAAATTTGGTTGATTTGACACAGAATGACACAATATTGGTTACTAAAACACACATACACATAAACATATATACATACATACATACACATACATATACATTATATATATATATATATATATATACACAGTATATATACAGTATCGCACAAAAGTGACAAAATGTGTGTATATGTATGTATTTATGTATGTGTATATATATATATATATATATATATATATATATATATATATATATATACACAGTATCTCACAAAACTGAGTACACCCCTCACATTTCAGCAAACATTTTAGTATATCTTCTCAAGTGACAATACTATAGATATGAAACTTATATATATTTTAGAGTAGTCAATGTGCTGCTTGTATAGCATTATATATTTACTGTCCTCTGAAAATACCTCAACATGCAGCAGTTATCGTCAAAATAGCTGGCAACAAAAGTGAGTACACCCTAAGTGATAATAGCAGTATGTCGTTTAACCATGCAAACCCACATGTCCTATTCATCATGTTCATGTTTTTGTGAGTTACAGTACAGTATTCATTTGTTAACATGAGTTAATGTATAGACTAACATGAACTAACAAAGAGCAATACATTTGTTACAGTATGTAATAATCTGTTAGTTAATAAAAATCCAGTTGTTCATTGTTTGTCCATGTTAGCTCACAGTGAATTAACTAATGTTAACAAATACAACTTTTGATTTTAACAACGTATTAGTAAATGTTAAAAATTAATATAAAGTGCTGTAGAAGTATTGTTCATTTTAGTTCATGTGAACTAAGGTAGTTAACTAATGTTAACTAAGAAATCTTATTGTAAAGCATTGCATATATTTATATATATATAGTTTACACATATACGATATTGCACATATTAAAACTATACAAATGTTATAATATAAACCCTAAAAATGTTTTCTTTTAATAATATTTGAATAATTATATATTACAATTATATATTAAATATATTAATTGATAGTGAAGGAGTGAGGATAATAATAATATGTTTTGTTGTTATTGTTGTTACTTCTGTCTCAACAGTGCAGATGTATCACCATACTCACAGCAGTGAGACCTTCATTATTGCAGATATTAACATCAGCATTGAACTCTAACAGTCTGCCCATACACTTCTTCTGTCTGTGAAAATATAAGACAACATGGGAAAATTATCATGGGTCTCAACGTAAATTTATTAAAAATGACTGATCGGTTACCACTTATTGCATGCAATACACACAAATGCTAAGGCTATATAAACAAGGGGTTACTAATAATGCATGTGAACTGCAGGAGTTTATTAACCCTCGGTTTACCCGTTTCTAGCAGCCAGATGCAGAGGTGTGCAGCCCGAGATGTCCTGATAGTTCGGATTCGCTCCACGCTTTAACAGCAGGACAAGACACTCTACTGATCCACAACTGAAACAACAACAACAACAAATACATCTCAGAAAAACATATTAAATCTGCACTCAAAACAGTAAGCTGTTGAACCAACTTAATTAAATTAAGGAAAACCTTTTCCACGAAATTGAATTACATTTTTCCAACAAAATCTAATTTGTTTGAAATTATTTGTTGTAATCTTGCTGTATGAACTTAAATGAATTTAGTCAAGACTACTAAAATAATTGTGTCATTCCTACTTGATAAAGTTTTGTCAAGTTAACTATACATTTCATTTTTGTCCTGCCTAATATCGCCAACATTATAATTTTAGCTAGTTTGACTCTACGGTTACATCCAATGAAAGAAGCTACTTGCATTCAATTTAATAACAACAACTTTTTACATAGTAATATTAGTTTAATGCATATGTAGTGTGAGGGAAGTTTAATACATATGTAGTGTATACTGAGTGCCCACAAAATTCAAAAACATTACAGAAAATCCTCTAAGTTTCTAACATAACTGAACATTAAATACTAACATTAGCTAACAACATCTTTCCATTTACTGAAAAACACATACAATAACACTTTAATCCCTAAATTTACCCTCCTAATGCAGTCCCTTGCAAAGCATGCTGGGAACTACAGATCCACTGCACAGTTAGTTGTCAACAAAAATGATTAATGTAGTTTTCACACAAATGAATTAAGTAAACTTCAGTTTTAAATATATTAGGTTGATTGAACACAATTAAATTAAGTTTTGACAAAATATTAAACTATCATGTTACTTTTGCTAAATTAATTAAATTTAATAAGAGGAAAAAATTATTTTTTTGAGTGTGGGTGATTAGAAAACGCTTACACTACTGGAAACCGCTTAAACAGGACCTATTTTTATAAGAGGAAAATATAAGTCTCAGTGTCCCCAGAATGTGTCTGTGAAGTTTCAGCCCACAGATCATTTAATGTCATATGTTCCTTTTTGTCATAACATCATATTTGTAAACGGCAATTTTTGAGCCAAAGCAAAAACAAGCTGTGCATGTATCTTTAAATGCAAAATGAGCTGTTGCAAAGATTAACCATCATAGAGTGGATGTGTATCATGTTCATGTGTTTTTAAGTCCTGTCAGTTTAAGCATCAAGCCCAAGAAGACTGAGCTCTGTTTTCTGTGCGCGCACGCACGCACACACACACACACACACACACACACACACACACACACACACACACACACACACACACACACACACACACACACACACACACACACACACACACACACACACACACACACACACACACAGAGACAGCACGTGAACACAGAGTTCACTTCTCTTTCTAGTCTATTTGTGCTTGAACGGACATGTGCACGGAAAGTCAAAATGCCCGGCTCGACGAGTTTACCCGTAAACGCAGTCGGCTATGTGTAGTAAACAGAAAGAAAACGGATGCGTATCATTACATTGGGTCTGTGCATTCGTCTTACATTTATGCATTTGACAGACGCTTTTATCCAAAGCGACTTACATTGCATTTCAAGGTACACATTTACATTCTTAACAGTTCTTGCTTTCCCTGGAAATCGAACCCATGACCTTGGCGTTGCAAGCGCCAACGCTCTAATGTTTGAGCTACAGGAAAGCCATAAAACTAGTCGTAAAGTGACAGCAGCCTAATATACACACAAAATAGAAAGAGAAAATCACTTTCGTAACTTTAACAAAGATAAACGGAACTAATTATTTAAAAAATATAGTTTTATTTCATTTAAATAGAGAAGACTATGCAGTATTATTTTTTTTTTATTTGATTATTCAATTTCTGTACCTGAATACTGTTAGACGTACCTGAAAAACATGAAGCTCTTTATTTCATTTGTATCTTTGTTCTATTGTATTTATCTATGCTTTTAATTTGTTTGTTATTATCTATGCAGATTCACTCCCCAACAAAATAACCCCAATCATTCTAGATTGATTAATTCTTTAAAGAATAGAGCTATTCAAATCATCTGGTGAAATTGTTTTCATATATCGTAGAAAAACAAAATATTGCAAGGTCAGTTTTCTCCAATTTCATGCAGCCGTACTATATGTGCTGTTAATATGAATCAAACAACAAAAGAAAATCAGAAAATCATTCACTGCTCTTGACTAAATAACTTTAGTAGCTTTAATAAGAATACATTTCTTTATTGAATGCCGCAATTAAATGCAGTGGCGAGGAGATAAACATGGCGGACTGTGTGCAGCTCACTGAGGGGCGGAGCTAAGCTAATAGGGCAGATCATGTGCCAGTTGTGGGCGGGGCCTAAGCATTTGTGATGTCATACTGGAACACATTCCTGATTTACATTCCTGGAACACATTCCTGATTTCCTGATCCACATTTCGATTTATGTGGAAAATAAACGTGAATGGATGTTTACCACAATAGTGTGGTTGTGTACACACACTGCAGACACATGATTATGTTCAAAAACAATATAAAAATGTATTTTGCATAATAGGTCCCCTTTAATTAGACTTTATTAGGATGTAATTAAACAGTCCAGGCAGGACAGGGAATACGTATAAAAAATGTGCTTGTGTCAATTCTATAATTTTGTGAGAATGTGAAAGGAACGAAATGACTTACTTGGCAGCAATGTGTAAAAGGCTTCTTTTAACACGTCCAAAGGCGTAGTTGACATCAAACTTTGAGTTCAAAAGCAATTCAGAAACTGACCTATAAACATAAATAAATAAATAATGGCAATAATCATGTATAGTTTTGGGCATTCAGTAGTGTGTCCCGAGAGATAGAGGAGTTTAATGATGTTCCAGGTTGTTGTATTCTCACCGTAGTCAGGAGAAAAACACATCGTGACACTCACCTGTGCTGGTCAGCCATGACCATGGGCATGAGTGTGTACACAGCGGTTTCACTGTCTACAAGAACAGAAAGACAGATTTTCTGTCAAACAAAGACAGACCCACAATGGTGCACTTGGAAGATGGAATATCTTATGTTAAATATAAAACACATCAGGGTAGAATCCTGGCTGCACCACCTTTCATTTATGTATTAAAATAATGAGAATATACTGAAAATCGACATCAAGAACAAAGACAAAAGTATAATATCCAGAGCCAGACGCATTAGAGTTATGAGAGCCAATCTACAATTAAGGCCAGATTTCATTGATGTCCGTTGGTGATAATGATATTTTTAAAACAAATTAAGGGAATGCATTTTATAACCTCAATCAAATTGTGTGCAGTGCTCCTTATTTTGTCTGTTTGTTTGAAATTGCCTTCATGTCCCTTAAATTACAGTTTTTGCAGAGTCCTTTTTTTAAGTGAGTGGGTCTTATACACATTTATTTTTTTGTGTGTGTTAGTTTGATTTTAAATTTAATTTAGGAACATCGTATAATGTTATTTTCTAATGTAGTGGATATTTTGAACACATTACTGTAAGTGTCCTCTCTCGCTCTCTCTTTAATATGTTATCTACAATAACCAATTATCAAGGAGTATATTAATTGATCATCAAATTTTTGGGGTATGTTGTTAAGATTTATAATATTTTTATGATTTCAGTTGAAATATGCATTCAGATTTGAGGTTAACCTCATTAAGACAATAGCATGTGGTTGGCCAGACCAGGCCTGGCATTGAAATAATGCGAACTCAAAGAAATTGTCAACTATGTTGTTATCGCTCAACTAAGTTGCAAAATAATTGCAATTATTGGATAACATACTGTGTGACTGTCATAAGACAATATATTGCCTATATTAAATTATGAATAACTAGAATGGTTATTCTCCTATCCTTTCATTGTATAATTTCGTTGTTGTTGTTTTTTTCTTCTTCTTTATTGTTTAACTGTGAGGCAAAATATATCCTGAGATGAGAATCATCCAAATACACCTTTGGGTGTTTGGTAGTAATTGACCATATATGGATAAACACGAATGAATGTGTGTGGCCGTGCTGGAATCCTTCCCGGAAGCAGAGGTGATTACAATATATCCAGGGTTGCCTTGACAACTTCAGAAGTCTTCAGTAATTCGAATGTTTGTGAATAGAATGTAATGCGTGACGTCTCACCTTCGGGGAGTTCCACGGTCCTCGCGCGACGCAGGGAACGCGTCAGTCGATTCAGCTGTACATTAAAATGCTCCATCGCCCGTTCCATCATATGAGACGAACAACACAGGAATCAGCTCATCGAACTCTTATTCTCTCTCTCTTTCTCTCTGAAAAGCCAACGCCTCGATCTCTTCCATCGGCTGTCGGCTGATTCGCTGTGTCCACGACTCATTCCACCGCACAATATCCCTCCATCGCTCTATGATTCATTTTGGGACAATATTTCCTCATGGTGTCTTTCTTCCTGTTTTCATTGCAATGCCTTATGGGAAGTGTAGTCTTGCTCGGGACAGACACGCATGTAGACGTAAGGGGTCAACGACGTGACGCCATTCCATTAATCAGTCTTTAAGCGTTTCATTCATTTATTCTTTCTTTTTTTAACCAGGTTAAAAAAAAAATCAGATTTTAAGATCTTTCTTTATTAATTAAATATTATAAAACAGTTAATATTTACAACTTAAAGGTAGCCTGTTTAATCCCTTTTTATGCATCACATTATAGTGTTGTGATCAGTGTTGGGAGTAACGCGTTACAAAAGTAATGCATTACAGTAACATATTACTTTTGCTGTAATGCAGTAGTGTAAGGCATTATTACTAATCAATATATTACATGTTCGGTTACGCTTGCGTTACAACACACTTTTAGTTTTAATTGTAAAAAAACAACAACAAAAAAAACACCAAGACCGCGAGACATAAACAAATGAAAAATGCAAGTAGGCTAAGTTACCTGTTCGTGGTCCGTCAATAGCCGCGTGTGGTGTCCAAGTCTGTAAATAAAGACTAAATGGCAGTGTCTGATATATTTTGTATAGCGATTTATTTTTTACAGGAGTGCCGAGTCATGATTTCGGCCTCTGTGCTCACGCTGGCCAGTGGAAAAGCAGCTAATGGGTGAAGAAGAAGACTGTATTCGCGAGATGGACGTATGCGCATTAGGCTACTCCATTTGTTCTGTGTTTTCGTTCTAAAAAGTTAGGCTTTGTTTAGGTGTTATTTTTCTTGTTTTCATCACGCAATAATTTTTGATGCGGTGGTTCATGTAACATGATGTAAGGAAAGCAACTAAAAGCTGCTATTCATAATCAAAAGCAATGATTATGAATAGATGTCAAATATAGCAAGGAGACATTTAAATTGTTTATTAATAAAGATGAAGTTGACGTTGCTGACTCGCGATCTTCGCAGTAGTGAATGCGCCAGAGAGAAATGCACATTTCATACAGATAAGCAGAGAGCAGTCCGTTTTCTTTCGTTTTGAATTGTTCTGTTTACAAGTAGACATTTCAATATAGATATATTTTTCAGGTCTGTGAAGTAGGCTACCTTATACACTGAGTTTCGGTTCATTTATGAAACCCGCTCCAGTTCACGCGCAGGCGCCTCCGTGTCGTGATTATCTATTGTCTGCTATATTTACTTCTTAATTATGAACTCCAGGCAATTGGTTGATTAAACATTGATTAAAATTAAGATACAATTAGTACAAATCGAAATTCACTTTAAAGAAAGGCTTTGTGTCTTCTGTTTGAGGTCTCTGTGAAAGTTTTTAAAACAGTCTTTTAGTGCCGCTTCAGAGCGGTCGCGTCCGTAATGGAGAACTTTCACGTACATTGTTTTTTCCTCATAAATGCCAACACGAAAAATAAAATAAAATGAATATTTTATGTTCTGTGGAGAGCGAACCCTTCTTCGTCCGGTGGGTAGTATTACTTTTTTTTGCGCTGTGTAATTCACAGAATAATTTGTTACGCATGAATGCGTGTATTTCCCTCATATTAAATATAATAACTAATGTCTGGACTCCTTTAAGGGGGTAGCCTATGGATGAACAGACGTTTCAATATATTAAATGCATTTTCTGAGTATAACAATATACCGGAGGTGATCGCTAGATCACCGGGCTCTCCGTGGATCGTTGTCAACACAAACAGGCGACGGAGGCGGAGAAGATATCGTAAGAAAAAGCGAGGATGTCGATTGATACATACTGCTCCCCTGATTTGGAGTACTTGACGATTAAATGCAGGCCGTTTTATCTTCCGCGGGAGTTCCCGGTGGTGATGGTCACTGCCGTTTATATACCACCAGATGCTAATGCTAACATTGTTTTTTTTTGTTTAGACATTCTGTATGGCTATATTAGTGCACAACAGGACAAATACCCTGATGCTGCCCACATAATAACCGGGGATTTCAACCATGTAGATCTAAAACGGGCTCTCCCCAAGCTCACACAACACATTAAATGCGCCACAAGGGGAGTTAACATACTCGATAAAGCCTATTCTAATATCAAGAGAGGCTTCAGGTCAACACCATTACCACACTTAGGACAGTCAGACCACTTGTCCATACTACTTACCCCAGCATACATCCCCCTCAGAAGGAAAGTTCAAGTCACCTCAAAGACTGTTAAAACGTGGCCTGAGGGAGCCTCATTACAGCTGCAGGATTGGTTCGATAGAACCAACTGGGACATCTTTGAGGACGAGGACCTGGAGGTTTATACCACCACAGTACTTTCCTACATAAACACATGTGTTGACAATGTTACAATCAGCAAACAGGTTCGGATGTACCCTAACCAAAAGCCCTGGTGCACGGGAGTGGTTCGTAATCTCCTCAAAGAGCGCAACATCGCCTTCAGGTTCGGCGACAGAGCACTGTATAGCTCTGCAAGAACCAGCCTGAAGAGAGGCATCAGAGATGCCAAAGCAGCTCACAAGAGGAGGATTGAGGATCACTTTAACAACAACAGCCCACGGAGGGCCTGGCAGGGCATCCAGCAGCTTACTAATTATAGAAGTAACAAGACTACCGCAGATGGCGACATTGCTCTGGCAGAGAAACTAAACTATTACTTTGTCCGCTTTGAGGAGAGGAGCACAGCCACCCGTGCATCTCCTTCACCTGACGGCAACAACAGCTACACACTCACTGTGCAGGAGCATGAGGTGAGGCGGGTGCTCAGTAGAGTAAACCCGCGGAAAGCTGCAGGTCCAGATGGGGTTACAGGCAGGGTACTAAAGGACTGTGCACCACAGCTCTCAGCGGTCTTCACTAGACTATTCAATCTGTCCCTGTCCAAATCTATTGTTCCATCATGTCTAAAATCTGCTACAATTATTCCTCTGCCCAAAAAATCGACCATAAGCAGCTTAAATGACTACCGCCCAGTGGCACTTACACCAGTGATCACTAAGTGCTTTGAACGGTTGGTCCAGCAGAATATTATAGCTAACCTACCAACCACCTTGGATCCATATCAGTTTGCTTACAGAGCGAACAGGTCTACAGAAGATGCTATTAACACCGCCCTTCATAATGCAATATCCCATTTCGAACATCGGGGGGGGGGGGGGGGGGGGCTATGTGAGGATGCTCTTTGCAGACTTTAGCTCTGCTTTTAATACAATAATTCCTGGGAGACTTCACACCAAACTTATTGATTTAGGACTCCCCCGATCCATCTGCCAATGGATTATGGACTTCCTGACTAACCGACCTCAAACTGTAAGAATAGGCCCACACATCTCCACCCAACTCACACTCAGCACCGGCTCTCCCCAGGGCTGTGTGTTGAGTCCTTTGCTTTACTCTCTTTACACATACGACTGTACCACAATCCATTCTACCAACACTATAATTAAGTATGCAGACGACACAACTGTGGTTGGTCTCATCTCAGGGGGAGACGAGTCAGCCTATCGGGAGGAGGTCCAAAGACTGGTTGAGTGGTGCAAGGACAATAACCTTATCTTGAACACATCCAAGACAAAGGAATTAATCGTTGACTTTCGTAGGAAAAAGGCAGATATGGAACCACTCCACATTAATGGGGAATGTGTAGAAAGGGTTCCTGTCTTCAAGTTCCTAGGCACACACATCACAGAGGATTTTTCATGGAGCACCAATACCCATCACATGGTCAAGAAGGCCCAGCAGCGACTCCACTTCCTAAGAATCCTCCGAAGAAACCGTCTGGAGGAGAAGCTGCCGGTGTCGTTCTACCGCTGCTCCATTGAAAGCGTGCTGGCCTACTGTATATCTACGTGGTATGCCAGCTGTTCAGCAGCGGATAGGAGGGCCCTCCAGAAGGTCATTAATACAGCGCAAAAGATTATCGGCTGCACTCTGTGCTCCCTGCAGGACATCTTCAGTTCTCGCTGCCTCACCAGATCTGCCAATATTCTAAGAGACCCCTCACATCCCGGACACCATTTGTTTGCATGGTTGCCTTCTGGCAAACGTTTCAGGTCAATCAAATCCCGAACAAATAGACTCAAAGACAGTTTTTACCCCACTGCCATACGGACAATGAACACTATCACCTTTAACACCTTTACATACCATCTGCAACAACTGGCTCCAGCACTCCAGGACTTTAGGGACTAGCCCTTCTGAGTGTCGAAATGTATGCACTATAAGCACCTGCTTACCATCTATAGTATTTTACTGTTTTTAAGTATGCACTGGAGATTGTGGTAGGGTATGTGGGAGGGTGGGGGGGGGGGGGGGGTTAATAGACTGGTTGGATACCATATTGATATATATTTATTGCTCTTATTTCTATTTATTGTAAAGCACTGAGAGGAATGTGATCTAATTTCGTTGTACCTTGTACAATGACAATAAAGAAAGTAAAGTAAAGTTAAAAAAAAAACTTTTTTTGTGAAGCGTAAAAACAATCGTAGTGTTATGGTATGTGGGGAGATGAACCCAATTGCAGACAGTATTTCCAGTTTTCCCAGAAGATTTGATTATTATTAACCTGAAAAGATGTATAAAAATATAAGATGACTGTTAAGAACAATCTGCATTTACTCCACACTTTCACCATGGAACATGACAAACTTTGCCACATAATTTTTGGCCAGGCTGCCATACAATGAAATTATGATCAAATGCAAAAATAACAGAGAACCAACCAAATATTAATAACTGTTTATGTTGTGGTCATTCTGTGCTTTTTCCTGTCAGGTTCTTGTTTTTCTATGTTTTTTTGTGTGTTTTTTTGGCGTAGTAAAAAAACAAACAACCTATTTTTAGTTTTTCTTTTTTGCAAAATCATTTTGTCAGATAAATACCTTAAACAAGATTAGTGTGTTTTGTTCTTCCCTCATATTTAAAATATTAAAAAAAAACAAAAAACATTTTCCTCATATTTTAATTGTTTAATCGAACGCATAGGGCCATTAAATATCAAATATCCCCTCCAGACATCACTTTTGGACACTTCTACATATATGAGGTCACAAATGTTAAATATAAAAGTATTGTTTTGCATGCGCTAAAAGCACAGGTTGGGCTTCCCACTGATGCCGCAGTCGCGAAGATTCTACTAGACAGGTAAAGTTTGTCATGCTATTCGGAGAAATCCATTTAAAATCACAGCTAGTAAAAGTTAATGTAAGCTATGATTAGCGATGCTAGCCCTGGCACAAGTCATGCACCGCGTAGACACGTTAAACATCTCAATTTGTCTAAAGTAGCCTTGTGACCAAATGGTAGGTATCACGCTGAAATATTCTAAAACCTTGTGTGTTCATTTTCGATAATTACAATGTGTTCACCATAGTATTTATTAAACAATGCAACAAGCTACTTCTCCATTGCATATCATGTCTTGAGTCCTCGGTCACTCAACACGTTTCGTGTTGAACTTCTCAGTCAACTTCTCTAAAATTCGGAAAGATCCTCCGCTATACCTTTAAGACCACTATTTGCATTTGTGCATGTAGTATTTTGCCAGGAAAATAATAGTATAATATTGTCGTTCACTTTTTCAATGTTTGAGTAATCAAGCATTCAACAACAACAAAAGACATCTTTAAAACTAAAATAGAAGTCACGTACTACATGAGACTAAAATAACCCATTTTCTGACCCAGTTTTCTGTGGATAGGCATCAGTGCTAAAACAACTGCGAAATATTTTCCACTGACAAGCACTTGATATCAATACTGTCTGATTTATCTTGCAGAAATCTGACACGACTTTGGCACAGCTGAGTCACCAAATGAAGAGGAGAGGGATCTATATCAGTGATTCTTTTAATAAACCCAACAATGAAGATATAAGGTAGCTGAACTATCAATAACAATAGCAGGGAACACATGGGGAAAACAACACAACGACAATTAAACAGAAATATACTGAGCAGAACCATTACAACCTGCTGGAAAGGTGAGATTTAAAAAGAAATGCTGCTAATTAGCTGGATATTCAGATTTACATCACTAATATAGCCTAATAATCTGAACAATAAGCCATGATTTTGAAAAGACATCACTTAATTTGATCTTTTTCTCTCGCTGTACCGTTTTATTTTCTTGTTTTATACTAAAGCCATGTTAATTTGAAAGATAACACACATATGCTGACTGCGTGAGAGAGATAGAGTCCATCCTGATGGATAAAGCAGTCGAGTGAGGAAAAGAGCATGTTCAGCTCATCGAGGAAGTTGCCCTATTGACCCGGAGAAGAAACAGATTTAGTAGGATATAATATAACAGTCGTCACACGTCACAGGATGTGTGATAGCAGAGAGAAGAGAGACGTTCATTTCTCTTCAGACTCCATGAGGTATTGAAGAATATTAATCACTTGAACAGTGCTGGGGGGAAAAAAGCAGGAAATCAAACATTTGCTTACTTATTTTCTTACATAACTCAAGGGAAAACATTATATCAACGGTTTCTGTCATTTTTTCATTTCAGCTAATTACATTCAAGCTAATCATAAAACTGTCCAGGCTGAATGTCTGTGTGTAACGCACGAGGGCAGCAGAGCATCACTCACTGCTCTCAAGACCCAGATCATAAAACACCTCTCAATTACACAGTTCAATAACATGTATGAAAATGATTGGGTATATGTATGTTGTGTATGTGTTCCACGCATCTTTTTTCCCAGTTTCAATTTGTCAGTCATAATATGAGAAGTTAATAATGACATTGTATCATCTCAAGCTAAATTATTAAATGGATGTTTCCTGGGATATACAGTAATTGCTCCATCAGAAAAGTAATGTGATTCATTGCCATTAAAGTTCAAGCGCCTTAGAAAGATAATTTAATGTTGAACTTGTCTTGTTGTGGGCCAGTTGTTTATCATGGTTGTGTTAATAAGAGGTGCTTGTTCTTGAGGTTACTTGCTGAAAATTGTTTGATTTATGATGTATCTCATTACTAAAGAAATAAACCCACACATGCTTAGGTTATTCCCATTTATTGATTAGAAAGTCGCCATGAAATAAAAATTGATTTTTTTTAATTTAATTTTTTATGGAATATTATTATACATAATTTATTCATGCACATTTTTTTATATTCAGGTTCCTGGAAATCTTGAGTCAGAATAACTTCCCATCCCTCGACATCTCTCCAATCTCTTCTCTGATGACGAGGGCGGGGCAACCTGTCACTCACATGAGATCCACCAATAGCAAACCACAACCATCCAATCAATTCCCCACAGACACAATCAAGCCCCGCCCACATTTGTTCTTGTTCCAGAAGTGTTAAACTCAGATATATACGACACAATAGAGAAGAAAAGACCAGCACAACTTCACTTTCGCAAAAACTTTAAAATCTAAGTTCACAAAGTTCTTTAGCAGGGGTGCAGAACCAAATATTTTTTATCAAATGCAGACTTTGAACGAGTAATCCACACCTTATTCTAGCGCAGATTGTAACAAGGTTAGATGTTACGGGAAGAAGGAGGCGGGAACCGGCAAACATTCAAAAACTTTAATAAACGTAACAAACAAATACAAAATGAAAATAAAGACAGTAGCCCCTAACGGTAGCCTGGGAAAACCCAGACAACTTCCGGCAAAATTAGATTTGCTTTGAAAGTTAGTCTGGCAAAGAGCTCATTCAAGCCCTTTTCCAATCCGCCGAAATCGAGGCACCAATCAGAAACGTTGGGGCGGGCTTTACACGATGACGACAGCACTGGGATTTTGAACCAGATTTTGTAGCTTACATTACAAAGATGGATGCCGCCGTCGAGTATCACTCGTTCGAATCAGCTATCGCGTCTGTTTTACGCGATTTGATTTTGAACGTTTCCTTTTTGTTAAAATCGAGCAAAGAACAACACTCGGAGTCTGCATACGTCATCTCCTTCATCGCTCTGATTGGGTTTAGGTCTATCCGTGACGTCCGTTGGTGACGCCCCTCTGGAAATGATTTGTCTATGACGCTTTGCCAGACCATAACTCAGTTACAACTGAGAATGGTCTGGTTTTAAAATGAAAAATTAGCCCATGATTTACTCACCCTGAAGCCAGGTGTATATTTACATTTACATTCAATCATTTAGCAGACACTTTTATCAAAAGCCACTTACAGACGAGAACAATAGAAGCAGTTAAACTAGCAAGGACAATGCAAGTGCTATGACACTTCACAGTTTTATCTAACGCAGTACCTATTTTTTTTATTTTTTAAGATAATAGATGTAGAATAGAAGAGAAAGTGTTAGTATTAATGGATCAATTAATGTGTTGCCGAAAAAGATGCGTCTTCAGACGTTTCTTGAAAATGGCTTTCTTTCAGACGAATACAATCTGAGTTATGTTAAAAAATGTCCTGGCTCTTCCAAGCTTTATAATGGGAGTGAATGAGTGTCTGTCTTTGGAAGTCCATCAAAACGCATGTGTTTTTATATGTTGTCGTTTTATTGGTCAATGCATGTCCTTATTTTAGAATTTTTATGTAAAGCATATTCAACTTTAGTTGGTTTAAACAGTGTTAAATAAAGAAATAAACATGACAAGACAATGCAAAATTCCCAGTTTTAGCCTTTATCTTCAGATCTGTGAGAAAACTATCGAAAGCGTCTCCTTCATGCTGCATTCATGTTGGAAGAACATCTCTCACATGTCTCATTCTGTGCAGATTGAACACCAAATAGTTCTGTGACTGCAAAAAGTAAAAGATAATAATAACCAGGATGGCATTTCCCACAGCAAAACATAGAAACTAGAAACCATCATCTCCGATCTACTTAAAGGTACAATATGTAGGATTTTTGCAGTAAAATATCCAAAAACCACTAGGCCAATGTTATATATTTTGTTTAGTTGATTACTTACAATGTCCCAAATGTTTCAAACAATTTGTAAATCGTGAGAAAATTGCGATTTTAACCAAGGAAACGGGACGTGTGAGCAGGGGTGAGGAGTCGCCAGTCAATGACGTCATATCCGCGTTACCCTCGGTTTCCGCCAGGTTTGACCTCGTACTGCCATAGTAACCATGGCGACAGACGTTGACAACTGGGTTGTGCCCGTTATGCCTAGCAGGACGCTCACGCTGTTGTTGTTTTGTTCAAACATATTGGACCATGGCAAGCAGACTTTGAGACAAAAAGAGGACTAAAACGAAGATCAACATCTATCGAGATGCCGAGAGCTCCACGTCCGCGACTAACTTCGACTTGACAGAGACGCGAGTGTTGCATGTACTTTATTAGACAGGTGAGCAAATGTACATAAAACAAATGTTATCAATGTTATTTAGTTCAACTTGATGAAATGTTAGAATATGATCTGTATGTTATTCTAATGTTGATCTAGCTTAACATACTTAGTCTCATACAGCCAACACACAACCTAACTAACAACATTCAACACACTCAAATGCCGTTTAGTGTGATAGTGTAACTGTTAGAGCAAGTGAAACAGCGCTGCGTTACCTCAAGTTTAATTCGACTAATAAACTGACCTGTGTGAGTATTAATTCGGCACTTGCGTGTAGTTCGGTAGAATCAAATGTCCTTATTCTTTTATATCCGCGGGACTCGCTGTGGCGTGTGGCGCTGGTATACGTCTAGCAATCGTGCCCTGCTTCAAACCACAGTCATGTTAAAAACATCAATGTATTCACTCATCCATAAAAGATACATCAGCTTGACGACAAGATCCATAATTCAGCTTAATGTGGAATATACGTCATCAGTTTACGCCTTTGTTATTGTAAGAGGTTAGCGACCCCTGGTGGCGAAAAATCCTGCATATTGTACCTTTAAGCTTGCAGTGTTTTTTGGGAAAAGCAGAACAGATCAATGCACTTTTACCGCATTAGGAAATAATGATATTTTTCATGATGATTGATAAAAAAATTTTATCAGTTATTGAGAATGCATCACACTGAATCGATTCCATTTGAATAGAGATCTTCTTTAAAATTTGTATTTTTAGTCCATGACTTTTTTGAGGCCATCTATATTGTGTCAGAATCAGAGAAATTAAGTGTCCAATAGAACGAGTTATTATTCTCTCTCTCAGTGAATGAACTGATAACTGAATCCCTTCATGTAAAGGTGCATGAAGATCACTTGATCAAATAATTTATTAAAAGTAGCCTTACATTTTGCCCAATGCAAAAAATTTACAAAAAAAGTTGTTTTTCTTCTGCGTCCTATTTATACAAAATATCAGTGTTTGATTAAAATTGGAAGAACATAAGAGGATGTTTGAGGTCTCACAATGGCATTAGAGCAAATTTTAAACTTTGATTCTTTCTTTAGGATCAAGACTTTTATTTTGAAGTCTTAACTCCTTTGAAGTCTTGTGTCATTCAGTATAATCTCTACCAGTTCCTATTGGTGGGATTAAACAGATTAGCCTATAATAAAAATCATGCAAGATCCGCATTTGCCTCCTGTCAAAATATAAAGACATGCATTTGTTAGATCTGACTGATAATTAGTTGTAATATTTAAAAACAAACAAAACAAAAAAACACTGATCGTAAAAATTATATCACTGGAATGGTAAAGGAAGATGGAGAGGACTTTGAGGAAGAGGAGGAGGAAGATTATAGAGTTGAAAACAGAGGGAACATTTCAACAGTCTTTTCTGTAATCTCCAGTGTTTTGTCTGGTGAGTTTTTAAATAGATAATAACCACGTTTAAGAAAGAGTCTGTATGTGGAGACAGTAGCAGTTGCTCTTGGTTTCAAACACTGTCACCTGTTTGCATTAGGCTAAAGATCAGCTGAAATAATGATCATAGGCCTACTTATTTTAACTTCATTAACATACATTATTTATACATCGCAACAGATTTTGTTTCTGAATGTTTAGTTTAGTTAGAATATAAAAATATAAATGTCTGAGAGACATCTGGTAGATGTCATAATTAAGACATGTATGTCAATTCAAATATGACACAGACAAAGTCACTGATAGACGCATAACTGCTTAATAAAAATAAATAAAATATATGCACAAGTTCAAAAGAACACAATAAGACCAATATCAATGAGATCAAGATCAACACTGGGGGAATTAAGAAAATATTATAAAATTAATTAATATAAATAAATAAAATATATTTATCAACTAAATCCAGCAAAATCCCCCTTTTTTTGACAGGGATTTGTCATAGATTCGACTTTTATTATGAAATCTTTATGATCGCCCGAGCACAACAGTAACGTCATATTTCCGCGACAGTTTCTCGAGTGGTGGGGAAGTGCTGCTGTAGGTGCTATGACAGCAGTGTCATCGGTACTGCTTATACTTTTCTCTTTTATATGTGTGTGTTTTAGATCAGCTGAATTGTACTAGCTTGTCATGTTTGATAGGTCAAAAAAAGAATAATAATAAAGTCACCTGCCAAAATGAGGAAGTCGCATCTCATTATAGCAATAACACTTCCTCCTCCTCCATACAAATAAACTCCCACGATCAGTGGCACTCAGTGTACTTTTGCCAGTTTTTATTGATCTATGTTTAGCTCCTGATTAGTGATATCGAGTGTGTTCGGGCAGGTTTTGTCAGGAACTGGGGTTGTTTTAGAGCATCAGAGATGTTGAACGTGCCGTCGCAGAGTTTCCCATCAGCCGAATCCCAGCAGAGAGTCTCACCAGCCGGACAGTCCAGGAATAAGGTTAGATCCTGCGCTATTGTCATTAATACTGATTTAAGGGGTGATTTAAATGCGTCTGTGTCTGAATCCAGTTGTAAATATGCTCTCTCTCTCTCTCTCTCTCTCTGTGTGTGTGTGTGTGTGTGTGTGTGTGTGTGTGTGTGTGTGTGTGTGTGTGTGTGTGTGTGATGAATCCAGGTCGCACTGAAGCCCGGGCACAGTCTGCTGGACTGGATCCGACTGACGAAGAGTGGCCGCGACCTGACCGGACTGAGAGGAAGACTGATCGAGGTGACCGAAGACGAGCTGAAGAAACACAACACCAGGAGTGACTGCTGGACCTGCATTAGAGGTACAACCGCAAATATGACAATAATCATAAATGTTTCTTGAGCACTGCAGCAAATCAGCATATTAGAATGATTTCTGAAGAATCATGTGACACCGAAGATTGGAGTAATGATGCTGAAAATTCAGCTTTGATCACAGGAATAAATTAGTTTAATAACATAGAAAATATTACTATTTTTATTTTTTAAATGCAACCTTGGTGATCACAAGATACTGTGTGTGTATAGAATATATTTACATGATCACACATGCAAGTTTGTATACTTTCATACAGAAAAGCACTCAACTTTTGTAAATATAGTATTTTGATATCGTATTAAAGTCCCCATGAAATCAAAATAGACTATTCTTACTTTTAATGGAATATTGTAGTGTTTATTATAAATTATTTATCCAGATCATTTTTATAATTTTTTATTCATGTGATGATCTCTTCTCTGATGATGAGGGCGGGGAAACCTGTCACTCACATGAGATCCACCAATAGCAAACCACAACCATCCAATCAATTCCCCACAGACACAATCAAGCCCCGCCCACATTTGTTCTTGTTCCAGAATCGTTTCACTCTGAAATACGGCAAAACGGTATCATTTAATGCTGATTTGAATGCAAGTGTTGCATTTTTCATCTTGTTGGCACTGTCTTGTCTCAGTATTTCTTTTTGCGAGTATTTATTTATTTATTTTTAGAATGGTCTCATTTTCGAATGCTTCGTCAATCCAATAACAAGAGATCACATCTCCATCAATCCCTATCGTTCTCATGCACACATGACTCCTTGTGTTTGTGTGTTTGCTGTAGGAATGGTCTATAACGTGAGTGCGTACATGGATTTCCATCCCGGTGGGGAGGCGGAGTTAATGAGGGCTGCTGGGATTGATAGCACTGACCTGTTTGACCAGGTAAATTCAGCATTTAAAACTTGCATGCTGGTTTCAGAAAATAGTCTGTTTTAATCTCGAATGCTTACAGCGATAAAGTACTTGCAAGTCATTACACTATTTATAGTTAGATGATAGTTTATAAATTGAAGTCTCTAGATTGTTAATACATAAATTGGCTATATACAAACATTTAGTTCTTCATTTATTGTCATTTTAATTTTCAAATGATCATTATTTAATTAGCGTAGCTCATATGTAAAGAACCTGTTTTTGTACATGTTTCATACAAATATGTACGTATAAACAGTGAGGCCAAACCAGAGTTGCTAGTAGTTCATGAAAAGTTCATTTAAAAGTTATTCAATTTATAGTAATAAATAACAAGTGTAAAGACATTTTTATGTATAAAGTGACTTTATGCTTAATGTATTTGTAAACATTTTAAGAACCATTAATGTCCTTTAAAGTTGCACATACGTTTGCATAGGTACAAAAACATACAGTTTTGACAGCATCTAAAACATAAATAATTTATGTATGAACAGCTTTACTGATGTACAAATGTTTATCTATGATCATTGAATTCATGGAATTAATCAGTGCATTCTATGTAATTTGTGATCAATGACAATAGTTTCAGTTGACTCAATTACTTTATTTTAACATTAATTTCTGTGCTCAAAATATCTATTTTTACAGTATATTATAACTAGAAATTATTGTCACTGTAAATGTTTCTGCCTATTACTTTTTATATAAAAATTGTTATGTTTAGCTTTGATGACAGGGTTAAGGAGTATAATGGTATAAATCATTTGTAAATATTTTTTATTTCTTTTGCTGTATTGCAAATTTTGGCATGTATCCATCCAACAAAAAACTTAGTTGTATACGCATATCTACATATAATCAATAAGGCCAGTCTTATTTTAAACCAGAGTTGTTAATAGTTAATGAAAACTTTAAGAAGCTAAATGAATAGTAAAGAAATGTTTATGTATAAAAGTGAATTAATGCACATTTTAGGAACCATTAATGTCCGATCAAGGTTAGTTTTAGTATTTCCCATGAACTAATCTAAAGTGAGGACTATTTACTCCTAATAATTCACAAATCCTTTACTATTGGTTTAAAATACTGTACATCTGTTAGGTATGGTTAACAAGTTGTTAACAAAGGATAAAACACATTATCTAACTCTTTACATATGAGCTAATTAAACAATAATAATTACAGTGACACTGAATGAAGACCTCACTATTTTTATACAGTCTATTAATGTATTAAGACTGCAATTGATAAACTATGAATCAAATGAAAGCTAATAGTTTGTAGCTGGTTAATAAGGGCGGTGTTACTGTACTTCTGTCCACTGAAGGTGCACCGCTGGGTGAATTACGAGTCCATGTTGAAGGAGTGTCTGGTGGGACGGATGGCAGTGAAGCTCAGTCCCGCTCCTCAAGGTTCTGTCAGCACTTTTAGCAGTAGAAAAGACTTCACCGAGATGGAAACATCATTATTTTCATACAAACATATTGTTAATGACCTGGAAATCAAATAATCAGTCGTTTCTGGGCTGAAATAATTTTCAGAATACCCTACCAACCACCTAGAAACACCATAGCAACCACCCAGAACACCCTAGCAACGCCCTAGCAACAACCTGAACAACATGAATAAGCCATATCTCAGCACCAGAGCATCGTGCAGTCATGTTTTTTGGCTCGTATGCAATCATCTACCACACCCTAGCAACCGAGTGGCGAGCTTTGCCACTGCATGCACCACTCACATTTTCTTCAGGAAATGTACATTCTAGTTAACAGATGCTGTTGTTTGATTTAACCTGAAATGTATCAAACCCAAAATAAGCTTTTTTTAATGTTTTTATTCCTTGTTACATGGTTCTTTGGTTATTACAGCTCAGACGGAGAAGACTGAGAGCACTCATGTGAACGGTATGACAGCAAAGCCATGTGGATTTCTTGTTATAAATGCTGAGTATGTATGCCAATACTTCCTGAGTTCTATGACTCATGAGGAGTAATGGTGTGTTTGATACTCTTCACACCAGGTTTGTCTGCTCCTCCACCCTTACGACTGGAGCCTTTATCTGCTCCTCTCCCTGCCAAAGATCATCGCCCTCGGTATGTTTGACTTTCATTATATCACTATTTTACAGTGGCAGTGTTTCACAGAAACCTAGAGTATGGCATGATTCCTTCTGGCGGTACAACAACGAAATTCCCAAGTATTCATATTATATCTAAACAAAATGTGGACAAAAATTCATCTTACTAAAAAGTGTCCACGGACATGCACAGACTTAAAGGGATTGTTCACCCTGGTTATTTTAGTTGATAAAGTTATAAGTATGGATATTTTTCTTACACAACCGCATTGCTTTGCTTCAGAAGGCCTTTATTAATCCCCATGGAGCCGTATGGATTACTTTTATGATGGACTGATGCACTTTTTTGGGCTTCAAAGTGAGAGTTTATTGTGCTGTAAGTCTTACAGCACTTTAAAAATATCAGTATTTTATTCAAATTAAATAGCATTTTTTTTTCATCTTTAGGTATGATTGGTTCCAGACAGATGCCACTGTCAATATTGTTGTTTACACCAAGCGAAAGGTTGGTAAAGTGCAGTGGTTATGTGGTTGGAAAAGAATAAAGTTAAGTAAACTCAAACACTTGTTTTCCCTCTCCAGATTCCCAGCTCCGGCTGTGCGGTCGTGGATCTACAGGGAGAGACTCTTCGGGTGGAGATGCTCTTGGGGAAGATGTCGTACCTTCTCTACTGGCGTGAGTCTTTCACCAGCCACACAGAACATTGATGTGTATCCGCTAAAATGGTTATCAAGTTGATAACACTGTATCTTTTTCAGGCCTGTACAGTGAAGTTCAAGGACGTGTTGATGGTGAGTAGTATGTTAAATTAGACATCCTTTTTTTGTTGAATCTAGAACTGTATTGAAAATGATCTATACAAGACAAAACCCACTATGGCGGTACCATGATACATTGAAGGAATCAGCTAATATCACTGTGGTCCTTTGAAATTTACAGTTCCACGATGATGAATCATTATATTTACATGGTACTCCAGGGTACTTCAAGTAATACCATGGTGTTACAATGAGACATATCCTACAAACATGGTAATGCCATGGTGCTTTTTGTTACTTTTTTTTGTTTGTAAAATACAGAAATAGCCCTGAGGTAAAGTAAAGGCAAAAAGAAAAAGACAATTTTAATGCTGCTTATGAATTATGAAAAAAAAATTCTCATTCTAAATAAGTGTTTCTTTATTTTTCTCTGCTTATAGTCCAGACGGCCCACTCTGTAGGAAAAGTACAGGTGTGTCTGCACAAATCTGTTAAAGACAAGTGGACGAAAGTGGGGCAACCACTGGAGCTCCATGACACATTTACTCAGTGTAAAGATCGTGGTGAGTAACAAACATGTGAACTTAATTGTCAAACAAAGATCTAAATTAGGTTTGTAAAGATAAAGGTATAGAGGAACACATTTGAGAAATTACATTGTTTTGTAACATAGCACAGACTAAAGGGGTACCACAAGGCTCGGTGTTGGGCCCCTTATTATTTGTCTTTTATATTTATTTATGACACAGTGTTAATGAAAATCCAATTTTTTATGTTGATGTATTACTATGGGGTGAGAATTGTTCCATTATTCCAAATAAATAAATTAAGATCCACTAATAAATGTAAAGAGTTTCACAAAAAAATTATAAAACTCACAAATAAATAAAATGAGATTTGCAAATAAAAATATATATTTACAAATGTGTTTTATGCCACAAACACAGCTCTGCCTGGCATTTATTTGTGAATCGGTTCCTGTGCATTTGTAAACCCCCTCACGCATTTGTGGATTTTGAAACACTTCTAGAATCGACGTGCAGACAAATCCACAATTATGTGGACTCCACCCACCGTTTACCTAAGCCAATCAGATAACGGCCACATTGAGCTGACCAATCGTAGCACGTTCTCGCTACAACCAATCACGTTAGGCTTTACACTCGGGGCAAGAATTGGATCTGATTAGTTTTGCAGATATTTGCACCCCTGAAAGCAGCTGTAATGGGAGCTTCATTCAAATTAGCTGTTTGTGTGGTTAAAACACCCCGTTTCCAAAAGATTCTTGGAGTTTAAGGCTTCTTTATATTTATTATTCTTTATTATTAAGTCAGGATTACACACAAATTATGATCATCACAGATCCCGAGCATCATAACACCCTCTCTTCCGGACTCAAGCGGCGTGTCAAAAGCAAATAGCAGATTATCTTCCCTGCCGTAGCAGTTTCAAATCATGTAAAACTAACATGTTTGCAATGTTCACACATTTTGCCCATGACCTCTGTTTTCTTACCTGAAGATAAATGACGTATAATCTTCTTTATTGACTCTGCTGGCTACATGAAAATTCATAATTCGTGATAGAGTTTACTGGAGCGGCGCAGGGCGATACGATGATTCACTGATAGTAAACTGATGCCCGTTCTTCTTCTGACGTAGCGGCTACTACACGCAACTACGGAGGACACATCATTTGCACATTTGCTTTGTCCAATGTAGAAAGCCTCGCACGGGGTAGACACAATGTAAGAAATTACAAAACTGATGATTTTGTCTTTTAAAACACAATTGTTGTGACAAATAGCTAGCTATAGGACATAAATATTATGTAGAGTACAAAATATCAGTCCAAATGACCATCATTGAAGATGTAACAGCGTGTTGGCTAATGCGGTTTTGAGTGGATAATGCAATGCTGAAAAAATACATATTTGCATTTATTTTGGATGCTGTGAGTAACTTTTACAATACAATATTATTAAGTCTGATTCATATGAAATATTATGAAAAGTGTTTTAACGGATGAATTCAAATCACTTATCTGCTGGGCATTTCACTTTTAAATGCATGTTATATATTTAATCATTAGATCCACGGACCTGCTATTTAAAACTTGACTGAAGAAGTGGGGAAAGCTGTTGTGACAGTAATTTCCCCAATATTACACAAACTCGCGTATTTATCACGAGGTTGAAACTAGTTATGCCTTAACTTAGTCAGCAACGTATTGATGCTTTTCTGTTTTATCATGAATAACGTGACACTTCCATAACGTAAGCGCTGTTTCTCTGGGATTTTCACAGGCTCATAAAAATGTGTCTTGGCTTGATACACAGTCTAATGGTCTAACTCTAATGAAATCCAAATTTTAAACATATTTTACTGAAGCAATATTATGGGTCTTAACCTTACACTTCCTATTTGAGACAATGCAGATGAACGAGCAAAGTTATTTCAGGGCAAGACCACTCTGATTGTAAAGCCTAACGTGATTGGTTGTAGCGAGAACGTGCTACGATTGGTCAGCTCAATGTGGCCGTTATCTGATTGGCTTAGGTAAACGGTGGGTGGAGTCCACTTATTTGTGGATTTGACTGCACATCGATACTAGAAGTGTTTCAAAATCCACAAATGCGTGAGGGGATTTACAAATGCACAGGAGCCAATTCACCAATAAATGTCAGGCAGAGCTGTGTTTGTGGCATAAAACAAATTTATAAATATATTTTTTTATTTACAAATCTCATTTTATTTATTTGTGAGTTTTAATTTTTTTGTGAAACTCTTTACATTTATTTGTGGATCATAATCTATTTATTTGGAATAATGGAACAATTCTCCCCCCATATATTACTGCTGTGCTTCTACATTAGCGATTTTCTTAGAATGTTCACAAATAGCTTTTGGAATATAACACAACTTCAGAATTTTAAATGAGATCTAAATACAAAGAAATAATGATTTTTACCATTTAAGGTGTTCATATTCAATCAAATATTCATGACTACTCAGAATATGAGCGTTTATTATGTGCATCAGTACCTAAAACGAGGACTGAGTTCAGAAAGAAAGTGTTTGTTTCTGCTGCTCCTTCTTAGAAAACTCTTAAACTCTAAAATTACAATTTGATAAACAGTTCTAAGACGGAGTAAAAGACAATTTAAACAGATATTTTGGCTGATACCAATAATTTAATAAAAAGTTAGAAAGTACATTTGCCTGTTTGTTTACCCAATTTCCTAATCATTGCAATTTTTTTTCACATTTATTTTGTGTTTTATGTGAAATTTCTTTATTGTTGGAATATTCTGCTAGGTCTCTCTCTCACTCTCAAATAAATTACTTAATTAAAAAAATCAAATAAATAACTTGGTAAAACATAAAAATGATTATGTGTTTCATCACAGGGCTCTTCTACAGGGAATGTGTGTTGGTTTCAAAAACAGAAGTCACACATGACACGCAGGTCTTGCGTTTACAGCTTCCTCCAGGGTCACGTATGCAAGTTCCTGTGGGGAGACACGTCTACCTCAAAGCGTCTGTCCAGGGTAATAATTCACTTTATGCCACACATCAAAGGCTCATCTAATCTGAAATAACCGGATAGAAGGGGACCTGTGTGTGGAGTGTTCAGCGGGCTGGTTTTGTGTGTTTGGTGAACAGGTACAGATGTTGTGAAACCCTACACACCAGTGGATCAGACACTAATACCTCCTGCACAATCCAGTGCTGAAATGGGCTCAGACGTACATCTCATGATAAAGATCTATCCTGATGGAGTGTTGACCTCACACCTCGCTAACCTTCCTATTGGTTAGTATTTATCATATCTATTTTTTTTTACCTGGAAGGAAAGAGTATTATGTGCTTTTGCATCAAGGCTGGGCGAAATTCATCCTTTCAGTTAATGAATTGGGATAACTGGAAGTGGATTTACCGAATTCAAATATATATTTAATAAGTCTTCTGGGATATTCCACACTCATCAATAAATATTCCTGTGTGACCTATAAAATCTCAAAATAAATGAACAAATAGATAAATAAATGATAAAAAAATGTATGCAAAAATATGCAAATTATGCATAGATTTTCCCACCGACTTTTGTCACCAAACAAAAATTATGCCATTTTTTATTATTTTTACTTCAGTTCACTTTAAGTCTCGTATATTTCAATTCTATTTCCCATTTTGTACTTCAATTGATTTCCATTACACGAGAGTAGGTGTTAAAACTTCATGATGATTTGTACTCGGCTTTCGCCAAGATAAGCACCAACTGAGACATAGCTTTACAGTAACCTATGCTTCTCCATCCATTTACGCTTCTTTCCATATGGTGATGTAAATCTCCTGTCTAGTGTTAACACGCGTCAGCACACACAACGGCTGCAACCACAGTGCGGTCCCCCCATGACAACCCTCTGGATTGAGCGGAGTAGGGAACATCTCTAGGGTCTTCAAGTGGGCACCTTCCGTCCTCAGTGTTTCGTTGACTAGCCCACGACACCTCAAGAGGGCTCGACAGTGACTCTGGCATCCCAGAGTCACCCCCTCCGTCCCCCACTCAACTCAGCCCAGCTTACTGACCTCTACTTCCCTCTTGCTGCTGAGACCTAACCACAATCTCACAATCTCTCCGCAACCCAACCATACGCGCCAACCCGTTTGACTTAGGCTGTCGAGCCCCACTGATGCGTTAATATGCAGTTTCAGTGGCAACGGTTCCGTATGGCATACCACCTACCGCAAAACACAATATCTGCCCAACTACCCGTCATTCACGCGATATACACAGGAACGTAATGACTGTAAATACTATACAACCTATACAAATAAACCAACAGACTCTTCAAGTTTTCAAGAATCCTACGAAACCGTAGCATGGCGGCCTGTACACAGCCAGCTTGAATCTTTCCGTCTCAACCACAGCCAGTTGCTGCTCCTTCCTGCTGCTTCAGATAAGTTCTTTACTGTGTGACGCAACTCCTGGCCACTGAATATGACGTCTCTGAGGAACCGGGTTGTAGAGTGTGCCACAAAACCTCGACAACCCACTTCCACTGGATAAACCTGGACTCTCCATCCTCGCTGTTCTGCTTCTGTGGCCAGATGAGCATACCGCAGTTTCTTCCTCTCATATGCCTCATCTACCGCATCCTCCCATGGCACTGTTAACTCTATCAGTTGAACAATGCGTGCTGATCCAGACCACAAAACAATATCTGGTTGTAGGTTAGTGGTGGCAATCTCAGGTGGAAAAATAAGCCGTTGATCAAGATCAGCCAGTATCTTCCAGTCCCTAGCAGCTTCCAGTTGTCCTGGGCGAGAATTGGTGTTAGCACCTTTTCTTGGTGGTTGCTCGCCTGGGCGGAGGAATATTGTCTTCTGCGTGTAATGTTTTGCTAGAACAGGCGGCAACTTATTGGTCATACTACGCTTGCCTTCCAATGCTAAAGCCAAACATCGCAATACTTGGTCATGGCGCCAAGTAAACCGACCTTGGCTAAGAGCCACCTTACATCCTTTCAAAATGTGCCTTAATGTGGCAGGTGATGGACACAAAGGACAAGAGGTATCCTCTCCTACCCAGAGGTTTAGGTTCTGCGGTGATGGGAGAACA
Organism: Siphateles boraxobius; assembly: GCF_051911475.1. NCBI lineage: Eukaryota > Metazoa > Chordata > Actinopteri > Cypriniformes > Leuciscidae > Siphateles > Siphateles boraxobius. Next base: position 878,173 of record NW_027508722.1, on the reverse strand, counting down.
TCATATGTTGACCTAATAAGGAAACTGATCCTACTCTCTTCCATTGACCAAAGATCTTGCCAGCCCATCTTGCGTTGTTCCACACTCCCCCATCTCATCCACTCTCCCTGCTTGGCCTGGGAAATGGCCTTTATACATCTCATCCTCTCCTCCTGCTTTCGCACCTCGTTGACTACCAGCTTCCTCCTTTGAGCTGGGCCTGCCTTGTGCCATTTAGGAGGAGCTAAACTGAGCCTAAAACCCCCTCTTCCATGCTGTACCTGTCCCACGATATCCCCAATTTGAAGGTCAGCCTTTGCCTCTTCCACAGATTTCTTTGCTGACCACTTTCTACCAGTTTTTACCACAGGGGCTGCCTCCCTTACACATTTGTCGCGTGACTCTGCTAAAGTCATTTCCAGTCTGACCTTGGCACACTTAAACTCCTCGGTTAAAGCAGAGACTGGCAGCTGCAATACTCCTTTACTATAAAGTCCCACTCTGCTGAGGCAGTGTGGAACTCCCAACCATTTCCTGATCTATGAACTTATTAACGCTTCCAGCTTATCCACTGTTTTCAAAGAAACCTCATACACAGTCAGTGGCCACAGCAACCTTGGCAGTAGACCAAACTGAAAGCACCAGAGTTTTAGTTTGCCTGGTAGAGCACAGCTGTTTATGCTCTTCAACCCTTCCACTGCTGGTCGTCTAACTTCTCCCACTCGAACTGTGTCCTTTAGATCCCCATCGTACCATCTCCCTAAACTCTTCACTGGCTTCTCAGAAACTGTTGGTATTGCCTCACCATTAATGAAGAATGTTTTATCTACTACCTTTCCTTTAACTATCGAGATGCTCCTTGATTTAGAGGGCTTAAATTGCATTCGTGTCCATTCAATATTATCTGTTAACTTCCCCAATAACCGATTAGTGCAGGCTACTGTTATAGTCATGGTTGTCATGTCATCCATGTATGCTCTGATTGGTGGTAGTCGCATCCCAGAAGCCAAGAGCTCTCCCCCTACTACCCATTTTGATGCCCTAATGATTACTTCCATTGCCATGGTAAAAGCCAGTGGAGAAATGGTGCATCCTCTCATTATTCAAACCTCTAAGCATTGCCATGCGGTGCTGAATTTTGGAGTTGAGAAACTAAATTGCAAATCTCCAAAATAGGCTTTCACTAAATTTGTTATTGACATTGGCACTCTAAAAAAATCAAATGCTGCACAAAGAAGCTCATGTGGCACTGAACCATATGCATTAGCCAAATCCAGGAATGTCACATTATAAATGGCACTTAACCCTGTTTTTCACATACAGAAAAAACAAAAGTGCAAATAAATAGTACATTCATATACTGACAGTTTCACTTTCAGTGACTGTTTTGTGATATAACATAACATTGTATTGTACGTATATTATAATATCATAAATTCACTTGTCAGTTGAATTTGATCTATTTTTATCTATTACCTTTTGGATGAAACATCACTTCTAATAATTGTATGTGCCAGATCATTTGCACCTGGTATCAAAGTTCCTTATAATTTTTCTAAAACATATTTATTGAACTGTGATGGTTGACATTTTTTGAATAATTTATTTTATTTGGCCCACACTTTTGAAAATATTTTTTTCACAGTACATTTCTTATTACATTTGAAGCTGTTTTCTTGTTTGAAAATAGCCATGAAAGCTGGAATTGCATTAAATCACAAGCAAACCCTTGTAGCTCATGTGCTGTTTTCTGTTCCAGGAGCCGCTCTGTCAGTGGGCGGCCCTGAGGGCTCCTTCACCACGCGTGTCCTGCGGGACGTCACTCATCTCTACATGTTAGCAGCCGGCACAGGATTCACACCGATGGCTCGCCTCATACGACTGGCCCTACAGGACCTCACATCAATCAGGTCTGCCCATACAAATCTGAAAAACTCAAGAAAGATACAGCATATTTCACATAAGTCACCATTTAAATGAAAAAATCCAATTATCCTTAAGTTCACACAGGTTTCCTAGCAGAGCATCCATATGCGTAGTTTGTCACATTGAGTACTCAATTTTAAAATTTCCTTGATTGCAATTTACCCATGTTGAGTAACCGGCAAGATACCAGAGACGAGAATCCATGAACCGCATTATCAGACCGTTTTCTAAGGCTGCACAATGTATTAAAACCATTTAAAAACCATACTATAGCATAGTGCTATTGTGAATTCACATCGGCTGCAATTCAGTTAAATAAATAGATGGCCTGCAGGTTTAATATGCATGTGCTTTAAAGGGGTCGTCGGATGCAGAATTCACTTTTATATGGTGTTTGCATATAAAAGTGTCTTTGCAGTGTGTAGACACAACCACCATACAATGAAAACAATCCATTCACTTATTTTTTTAATTCTCATTAAAGCCTGAACACACTCAATAATCAAGCCATTTGGATTTTCTGAGCAATATGATGTCATATTGCTCATGCTCCGCCCAATGACGGACTGTCCCGTATTAGCATATTCCCTGTATTAGCATATTTCCCTATTAGCATATTTCCGCCCACATCCATTTGTATACTGTCCACCAAGGCATCACTTTACACAAGGTGTCCGCGGATCCTTAAAAAGACTTAAAAAGTCTTAAATTATAATTTTTAAATTTAAGGCCATAAAAAGCCTTAAAAAGTCTTATTTTCACTATTGAAAGGTCTTAAATTTTCGATGTCAATTTGACTTAGACATATCTAAATGTTTTCCAAATTAAAACTATCTAATTAGCGTACTTTTTTATTTATTATACGTTCTTTGTGGATTTGCTCGTTCACGTGACATTTCTGTTACATTCGCGCCAGCATTACGTCTGACATCGAATTTGTCTCTCATGCTTGCTTTCACTGCGTGATGTGTCAGCGCAGTTCCCTAAATGAGTTTTTGTCTTATATTTATAACATATTATGTTTTTATCATCCAATATCACATCAGCAAGAGGGCCGTTTTCCCCGTGCACAATAGCAAATGTGATATTTATTTTATATAAAAGTTAAATGAACAATTAATGAACAATGTGTGTTACATAAAACAATATTGTTAATATTGTTTGTTTTCCCTTTATTTCGCAGACGAGCATTTAAAAATGAAACCATAGCAGAGTCTCAATGCAACAGACAGCGTTGATTTTTTTTCTTTTGCACTGCAAAGATGGATTTTGATTTAAAGATTTAATTTAACTGGTAACAGTGGTACTGTGTTATTATTTTAATATAATTTATTTTGAATGTTAGAATTTGACATAAAAGGCAGGGCTGCCAACTCTCACGCATTGAGCGTGAGACTCACGCAATTGACCCTATTATCACACTCTCACGCCACACCCCCAATTTCTCACGCTGAAGTGTCAACCGGTCGGTCAAATGCCTGAAAGATGAGTTTATCTATATATCTACCTGTTGAGCCACTCGTGATCGACTAGTTATACTGCAAATTAGTTAAAATATCCTGTAATCTATGTAGAGCGAGCGTGCATGCGAAACAGATATTGTGCTTCAAACCGCGCGCGTGCACGGCAGAGACGTAAGCGAGCGAGAGACCTTGCTGTGTGTGCAGACCCCCCCCCCCCCCCCCCCCATTTGGAGTAGTCTCACGCCAAGCTAAAGTTGAAAGTTGGCAGCTCTGAAAAGGTGATGCATACCTCTCAGTTAAAAAAAAAAAAAGTTCATATATAGGTGAAAATGCCCCTTGGAATCAATTGAAGGTTGCAAATATTGCCGTTAATAAAAACATTAAATTTCTGTCACTGCTGTGAACTGACCACTGCATAGAATATGAAAAATATGAATATCTTTGTGAGTCAGCTGTCAACAACAGGCCTAAACCAGCCATGGTACCAGTACACAAACACAATCAGTAAAATATCATGTACAAATTATATATTATCAACAAAACTTTGAAAATAGAGACATTGTTGTCAATAATGCGCACCGCTAATGTAAGGTATTAATTTTGATTTCTTCGGGTCTTAAAAAGGTCTTAAAAAGCCTTAAATTTGACTTTAAAAAGTGTGCAGATACCCTGTTTACATGTCTTGTGTCGACAGCCCCCACGGAAGGTTGTATCAGTTGCTTATTATCATTTAAAGAGACATACACCGAAACGGGTCGCTGTGAACAGAGCTGTTTTTGAGGAGGTAAAAGGCTGTTGTTTTACACAACCATTGAGGAATTTTAACCAAAGTACGTTACAAACTTTACATGAAGACCCTAAAGAATCCAGAAAGCGGGCATTCGACAACCCCTTTAAATGATTTAAATGCGTGTAGGTTACGTGCGTCTCAAAGCGTTCACAGTAAATGCTGCTCAACATCAACTGTTATCTTTTACATGCGTGGAGCGTATCAAACTCCATCTCTGCATACGCTGTGAGTTTGAGTTGCTTATAACGTTAATCTGGGAATGCAATGTGCGCCTTTTCATCAGATTTGTAACGTTAATCATTCATAAACCTACTGCAACTCAATGGAGAATACATCAACGTGTTTTTAAATATGCTAAATGTTCATCGGCATTTAAAAAAAAAGTTTAACTCTTTTTTTTCCTTTTTTTTTACCGCTGTAAGTTTGCATGTTTTGGCGTCCACATGTTCTTGTTTTTATTTTTACAGCGGCTGTAAAAAAAGAATAAGTGGACATTTGAATTAAATGTCGTTTGGCCAGTATTAAACAAGGATTTGATTTTGTCAGTTTGTTCTATAAATATGATTATTTTGATACTTTATTTGAACCAAACATTATTTCCTCATTGTAAATATATATGCATTTTAAGTCATTTTAAAGGCTTAGCTCTTAATCACTTGATTAATCATCAAAATAATTGCTCGATTACCTAAATAATCATTAGTGACAGCCTTATTAAAGCATTATTCTGTCATCCTTCACTCACACTCATGTTCCAAAACACATTCTTTTAGGTAACACAAATGAAGATATTTTTAATAAAATCTGAGAGATTTCTGTGTTTATCCAAAACTATGACAGTTTGAAACATACATGAAGACATTGCAAAAGAAATCCATATGATCTCGTTCATCTTTACTTCGCCCCAAACGATCCTGTGCTGCATGTGGAGCCTGAAACTGATCCTCCATGTGATGGTGATAGTCAGAAACTACTGCACTGTCCCTCACAGGCTCACATGCGTAACACATGCCGTTAAAATTACTAATTTTCGTGTGTGTATATAGGACCTGCAGCTGTTGCCGATACACCTTCGCGGGTCCTACCATGCCAGTGCGTCATCGAAATTGCCAGCGTTCTTATACTAACAAGCGCAATTTTGTTGCTTAAAAAAAGCTATATTGATATTTTTAATTACAATTTTTAGTGTAATTTACTTTTAATTGTCATAAACAACACATTATCAACGTCGATTTTTTTCAGTTCAGTTCATCTTTAAGCATTTTATGCATTGATTCCATTTATATTTAGTATTTCCCTCCAAACTGTTTGATTTTAATTTAATGAATTAATTGTCTACAACATGGAATATAATGCGTGAATGTCATTCACAAACTCCACTGTAACACACAGTTTTAACTGATCCTAAAGTTTAAATGCGTTCCATAATTTAAGCATTAATGCTAAACTCATCATTTGTGTGTGTGTGTGTGTGTGTGTGTGTGTGTGCATTCAAGCAGGCAGGTTTGTTTATGTTAGTATGTCTTTTCAGAAAAGCCAGGCTGCTGTTCTTTAACCGTCAGGAGAGGGACGTTCTGTGGCGCTCTCAGCTGGAGGAACTCTGTGCGAGAGAGGAGAGGTATGTTTATCACAGTGACTGTTTGAGAAGGATCACATTTTTGGCTACTTTGTGGGATCGGTCACATTTAGCCTTGGCGGTGAAGTACAGTCATCTCAGCGGGAATCTGTATTTTTCCTTCTGGAGTATCGCTGGGACCGAACCGTTATTTATAATAGCGCTTTATACATGACAGATCGTTTCTAAGCAGCATTACGGTAAAAATGATTGTTGCAAAATTCCTCCGTTTTGAAACGCCTGTGGTTTGAGCTGTAAAGCAGAAGACAGTAGTGTCATTATTCAGCTCACTGTTAGTCATGTGTGTGTGTTAGGTTTGAGGTGGAGAGTGTTCTGTCCGAGCCTGCAGACTCGTGGGAAGGCAGAAGAGGGCGGATAGATGCGTGTGCGCTGCAGAACCTCCTCGAGAGACCAGAACACTCCAAGTGTTTAGTGTGTGTGTGCGGCCCGACTGGGTTCACCGAGCTAGCAGTGCAGTGAGTCATTTAATGGGTTACACACACACGCACACACACACACACACACACACTCACTCGCTCACTCACTCGCTGTTTAAAGTTTAGAAGTGCCTTGTTTCATTTAACCCATGTGTGTTATTTAAAAAAAGTTACACAGAGTTCCTAGAGGAGAAAAAAGGTCATAAAATATTATATATATATATATATATATATATATATTCAAATTTGTGTCCACTTTTTGATAGTCCTGATCATAACTTCCAAAACATACAAACATTCTTTGTATTTTAACCCTTTAAATACCACTTTGTTTACATAATGCCACTAAAACTATATTCTTTTACATATACTACATGCTAAGTAAAATTCTTTGGGGGGATTTTTACAGTCCCGGACCAGTCTATCACTCACACACGATTTCCACACATGTATAAGGCGCTTCATTTATTGGCGAGTATTTGCTTCATTGACCAAACCTGAGAAATGGCACCATCTAATAGAAAATAGCAAACATTTCAATTTAGAAGCCTTGCATACAAACAAAAAATGCATGATTTTATGCTTAAATGGCACTACCATCAAATTTTGTCTGGATTTTGCTCATTTTTAAATGGGTTTAAATGGGGACATTTTTGGGTACCTAGTGTAACAGATTTATGAAAAGAAATGGGTGAAATATTAAAATTCCAATAAAAATACACACGTTTGCCAAAATTATGCTGTTTGCAGACCACCAAAAATGAAAAAGACAAACATGTCTCTAAGGACACATAAGTGTTAATTTATGGGTTCATTTACTGTTTGGTTAATGAATTGCTTGTTTCTCTCATTGTTTGCAGATTGCTCAGACAGCTGGACTTCAGTGAAGAGGAAATTCACATTTTTCAGGGCTGATTGAGACATTGGTAGTGTGACATGGATTTCTGATACACATACTTGCAGACTATTTCTATGCATATAAAATGCACTTTCCAGTTATAATGAAGCTGCGACAACCATTCTACCACAATGTCTTTTCATTTGTGGAAATCCAGTGTACAGTCAAATGCGTGCACTTATAGATTCTCGTATAACACCGACATCACCACAGAAGAATTTGCTTTCTAACATTTCTATAAGCAGATTTCCCCCCACCCACTTCTGTCACCAAACCAGTCAAATACCAGACAGTTTCAGACCTTAAGCAGGATCATTCTGCTGGTTTTGTTCTTGCGTTGAAATTGAGGATCAGTCGTGAGGTCAATGCTTTTGGCCATACACACGGTCGATGTGTAATGCAACTAAAGCATAACTTACTTTTAACTAGTTTTGTTGCTGTGTCTCCATATAGAAAATTGAAATGTCAGTAAATCAGGATGAAATACATCAGTAATTTTACAGTGAGAAAGTATAGTTGTATCTGTTTGGAAATGCTATTCTGACTGCCAAATGAATAAGGATTCTTGGTAACCATTTACTTAATGCCTTTACGTATGATGCATTATAAAGGCCGTCGCAATGCACATTATAATGCATGATTTTTGTTTTTTTATTAATAATTGTAACCAAAGTTAAAATGCATTATAATATTTTTAGATAGATCTGAAATTGGTTGTTTGTCATGCATTTCATACTTTTATTAAGGTATAACAATGCATAGAGGAGTATAATAATGTATTATAACTGGTTACAATTATTCATGAGACCATACAATGCATTTTAAGGCATAATTAATGCATTAAACATACTGTTATAATGCATTATATATATATAGGCTATAAGTAAAGCGTTACCCGTTCCTTTATCTCAGAATATGTGCAGATAATATTGTTCTAATATGTTAAATGGAGTGAAATTTCCCTTCACAAATGTAAACTCCTTGAATATGTGTTGTGCCTCTGCTGAAATCTGCGGGTCCCCCGTTTATCTGCGCTGTAAACTCGTATCACAGCTCTGGTGTCATGAAAGTCCACTGCTTTCATGGGATGAAAACCATTATAGCAAAGCACTTTCTGTTGTAAGCAGACCATGTTGTTCTGGAAGTATCTGATCATGCAATGTGTTTATTGTATGTTACTTAGGATGAAATGTGTCCAAATATTTATTTTTAGAAGAAGGCTCTGAAATTTGAATGACTGTATAAAACTGATAATTATTGGACTCCGCTGTCATCTTTTTACAAACCACTGATGGCTTCCAGTAGGAAGCTTTTCACAGGATTCCCTTTCTATCGGTTCTCACATGTGAAGTGGAGAATGGCATATGTGGCATTAAACTGTCAGGAATACAGTGAATTAAATGGTTTTAAAAATGTTAATTGTGTCTTGAGACTGTTTGATTGAATGAAACGCTCCTTTAGAGTATTGATACTGCGGTCTGACACGAGTCTTCTCTCCTGCAGGAAGGACCATACATTACAGGCCAAGTTATTCAGTCAAATCATCAAATAAAAGTAAACACTATAGTTGGAGTTTTATAACATTCATACTTTAAGGTAATTACCAGCTAACAAAATATATTCTTACAATGTTTTTCATACGTTCCTATTAAGTAATGAAAACATTATCTTCAAAACACCCATACAAAACATTAAGTGAACATTCCAGTTGTTCATTCCCTAAACATGGGAATGTTACTTTTGAATGTTCTCTTACAATTCTGAAACCAGTAACATTTTAAATATCTCAGATGAACATCCACCAATAACATTTCAGGAAAAAAAATGATCCATGAACGATGTATAAATAATGTTTTTGTGCTGATGTTTTGAGAACGTTATTAAAGACCAGATAACTTTAAACAAACATTATATTAACGTTGTCAGAACATTAGCTGAAGTTCTGAGCATGTTCCCGGTTAGCCGGATAATACCTTAATACATTTGTTTATCTTAATTTTATTCAGGAACATATTTGGTCCGTAGATTGATTATTATTCTGAGTACTGAGCAGATCTAGTTTCTCTATGGGTATAAACTGCCCTCAAAAAAAATACTAATATTTAATTGGTAAATGCACAAAATCAACAACACTATGTACTAATACACCCTCACAGTTTTCTATTGACTGTAATGCAAAATTAAACTGCCACCTGAATTTGATGTAAGGCCATGAAAAAAAAAGTATGACAAAACAATGGCAAGAAAATGAAATAAAAAATGTAAGGAACTTGTTCTTTTAATGAATCATTCAAGATGACTCACAAACTCTTATCAGTCTGAGGAATACTAAACGAAATGAATTCATCTGGGCTTTTTTCCTAAAAGACTCGTAAAAGGCATTAGACTATTGGTGCCAATGGTTTCTACAGTCTACGTAGGCTTATGATGCTTTTGGGAAATGAATCCCACAGTGGTTACAGAATCTGCATCGGCCTCACTTAATGAACTCAATGTTAGGATGTCCGTCTCGAAACGAATGTTGTATAATGTTTGAAAAACTTAAGGGTAATTACTGCTTGTTCATGTGAATGTTTAAAACACATTAACAATTACATTTTTGTTTTATATATATATATATATATATATATATATATATATAAAAGTAACTTAAAACATCGGTTCCAGTCTTCGAATTTGACTCTCCAGTATGTCTTTCAAAAGTGCAGATATAAAACAGTCCAGATGATCATCGGTCACCGGAGAGATATAGGACTGTTGGGACGTCTCACTGTTTGTGTCTTTGTTTGAGTGTTTCATACAGGACTGTCAGTGCTTTAGTAGTGGGGCACTTTAAGATTTTAGACTATGTCTGCAGTTTATATAGTGACTGTCTTTACGAGTGAGTCATTGAATCATTCATTCAACCCGTTTGTTCAAACTGCTGATTCATTCGACTGTCTTTATGAATGTGTAATTGAATCGGTCACACAACCAGTTTATTCAGCACACTGAATCATTCAGGATTCGGTATATACTAAAGAACTTATTGCCATTGCCTTAAAACATCTGCAAGACACAATTCATTGTTAATATTTAGTATAAGAGATTGAAGCCATGAAGCTACACACTCCGGTTCAGTAGGTGGCAGTATATTTTCATCAGTATGTAAACAAAGTTTATGTTGAGCTTCTAGAAAAGTTTCTACTAAACGTTACATGCTGAAAACAATGCACCATCACACATAACATGAATTGCCAAATCATGTCAATATTTTATTTTATCCTTCCAGAGGAGGTGTTGCTACATTGCCAGATGTAACCACAATTTGTACTCTTTAAAAATGTTCAAATGCTTATAAAATACTCAATTTAAAGCACCATACAGACAGGAGGTGAATGTATATAGGAAAACATGTGTCAAACATAACGAAACAATCTGTAATTATGAAGTAAATCAACACTATTTTTCACTTTCTTTTCTTTCTTTTTTTTTCTTTTACAAAAATAAAAACCTATAGATACAATTCAGACATATGTGTGTACAAATACAGCCACAGAAATTAACACATCAGTTCTGGCCAGCATTTTTTTTTTATGTCTTATTTACTCCCACATTGCCATCAATTAGATGCATCATCTCTTCATTGACAACAAAACAGAAATATGTTTCTTTTAACTCATACTGGATATCATGAATAGCATTATTCTTAATATTTTTGATTAAGAAATACTTAAATTTGCTGCAGTTTCTCAATGCTAAGAACACAAGTATAGACATTCTTGTTTAGGTAAATTATTGTCTAGTTGTATCTGGCTACCTTGAAAAAATGAAACTTTATTAAATGCATCTATGTGAAAAGTTTATATTAAAGGTTCCTCTTTCTCCCATTTGTTATAATACCAGCGGTCTGTTTTATGGAAATACAGTCCCTGGCAATATTAAAGACAGTTCAGATAATGAACTTAGTGGCAGTGGTCCAGATTGTTATTTTTGATGATCACACTGTCATTCATAAAACAGATTTGTGTGGGACAACAATCGTGTTATGAGCACATACAGCCTCAGTGTGAACGCAGACTCTTTGGCAACTAAGGCTCATTGGGAAACCCTGCCTGTGGAAACATTTTTACACAATGATATTACATTGCGTCTTGTACATTTTGCAAAACTTTCAAAGTGAAATGTCCAGTGAGTGGCTCTAAAAGCACATTCGTCTTTTTCTTCCAAAAACGATGAACGTGAATCTGGCAAAGTTTTATTGTGTAGTATCACAGCAGTTCTGAATTGAATTGTCTGGTCAGTGGCACTCAAAGGTTAATGCTCTGTCATGTTTGTTAATAATGAACCACCTACACTAAACCCTAAACATGCCTGATAGCGTTAACAAAAGCAAACGTGAGAGAAAAACCCATTTGCTAAAGGAACGGTGCCATTTAAGCTGCTTCTACAAGTCTTTGAGCTCTTTTATTGTGTTTCGTGTCGCGCGGGACTCGTACTCGAGCGCTTCACATCACGAGTGCACTGCTGTATCAGGTGAGCGACTGAGTAAGTTTACTATCAGAGAAGACACACACATGAGCTGGTCATGTGATGCAAACGTCAAAATGTATAAGTTTACATATCTTGCACTATGGTAAAAGTGTTTTGAGGTCATGACATAATATTCTGCAAGGAACTGCATGAAAATAAGTCTATTATTCAATAATGTGCAATTATTTTGTGTGAAAATGATTAAAAGTTGGTGTTTTTCTACTTCAGTGTTAATTTAAGCTGGAAATGGCAGTGATTTGTGTGTACATTTTTTGGGTTTTGCAAAAATGTAGGTAGAGGCACGTTTTTCCAATGAGCCTGTGCTGTTTTTTGGAGCGCCTGCATGTTTCTATATAGACCCAAATTCAGTTTAGTTATGATCAGTATCCCTGATCTCTAAGGATCTGAGCATAGGAAATTCTCTCCAAAGTTCTTCGTTGTCCTCACTTCCTGTGGAGTTCTGAGGAAAAGCAGTGAAGTGTTCTGCTTTAGAAACACATCTGCCTAGCGGCACGTTCTCATACGGTGGAGGGCTGCCGGGCTCGTCCCCTCCTAACAGGGGCTGTGTGGACTCAGAGCGCACGTAGGGGGGCAGAGGGGTCGGGTGGCTTTGATACGAACCACCGAAAACCACAGTGGCGTAAGGGACTGAGTCCCTGTCCTGCTCCGAGTCGTAACTGCAGGCCTGGAAAGAGCTGCGACTCGCGTCACGACTCTGCATATCATATGACCACTGAGTCTCCTTGACGTAGCCACTCTTCAACGGCTCTTTCTCAGAGAGATCAAGAAGACTGAAGCGGGACAGGAACACCAACACAGGATCTTTGTCTTCTTTAAAGGGAGGCATGCCCTTGGACAAAAACATGTTAAGATATGAAATTACTGAACAGTTTGATTAACTATTTCTAATTGACTATTTTTTTCACATATTCAGTAATAGGACACTTGACACACTTTTTATTGCCTTTTTTTCTCTATGACATATTTTAGTAATCATCACAACTTAGGTATCATTGGAAAGCTTAAACACTCGTAGATAACCATTTTGAAATTGGACATTGCGTTACCATGGAATCGGTACTTTAAAACCTTTTAGCATTATTTTAGAATCAAATCTTGTTCTAAACTTTTACCAAAATATATCATTGGAAAGGCCATTATTTTGTGGTAGAAGAGATACTTTTACAGAATTGTGTTAATTTGTGAGGACGCATACAAAATAATTCAGTTGAATATGGATGTCGCTTTTTATGGAAGCTTGTTTCCGCCACAGAATAAAGAGTAATTGCGACTTTTTATCTCGCAATTCTGACATTTCTTCACAGAATTACAAGTTGGAAAGTAAGAATTATGAGATATAAACACACACACAAAAAAGTTGTTTTATAACAAGCTTTCATACTTTTCAGTAAAACACCTAAAGAAAATCTTACAGGAACCTCATTTTTTGCGATATCAATTAATCCAAATTTGGAACACAACTTAGCTATATATGTGCCTTTAGTCTTATAACAAATTTAGAGTCAAAATAATCTAGTTAAACTTCTGTAACTTCTTCATTTGTTTGAAGTGCAATAATCTGCCGAAGGAGACCGGAGCTTTAAAAGGAGACCTTAGGTCTGTATTCCAAAGCATTCATGAATTATAACCATTTAAGTTTGGATAGTGCATTATTATTATTATTATTACTATTATTATTAACTACAGCTTCTCCAGCAGTTCATCATACAGTACCTGCAGTGAGTCAGTGGTGGTCCACCTCTTAATGCTGCTGTTGGCAGGGTCGGGAATTATAGGCCACAAACACATCTTCAGCCTGTGACAACCACACATAAACTAAGTTATAGTACTAATACACTGTAAAAATGATTTCTAGAAGTTGCAAATAAAGATTATAATTCTTGTATGTTTACAAGAAAATACTCGTTTTTTTTTAAAGTCTACTGAAAAATGTCACATTTAATTAAATGTATCACTTGCCGTTTCTTTGTAATGCATTTTAAAATTTACGAGCAATTTCTAAGAAAAAAAAAAAATTCTACATTTTTTTCCAGTGTACTTAACAAGCCTGTGGATGCTCACCGTTCATGTTTCCCCAAACAGGTAAGCACAACAAAGATGACTAGAAGGGATAACCCAATGCATGCTGGGATAACAAAGAGCACCATGTCAAATCCATCTGAAAAGACATTTTCAATAATCAAACCAAAAATGAAAATAAATCTTCAAACTTTCCCTCTACACAGAATATAATAAATAAAATGTCAAATTTGTTTGTCTGATGAACTGCATCACGCTTAGATTTACAATATGTTCAATATGATTTATAATAAGTATACAAGCAAAGGAAACATTGCTAAAGCATGAGGCCACAAGAGCTATGATGTTTTAAATATGCTGTGGAATAGTTGTAGAATGTTAAGGAGTGCATTCATAATACACTAATGCACTTAGTGATTATGGTTTGTAAAAGTTATTATTGAAATCTTACACACATATTTTAATAGTATAGGTCTTATAACATGTATTATTAATAAAGGAGCATTGTGGTCATAAATAGTCACCAATATGTCCAGTTGTCAGGTTCTCAACTGATCCGTTTAAACTTCCACCCATTGTAATAATCGATACTAATGCATGATATTTGGTAAGCGGTTGAAGATTTTCCACCACAACATTGGTCTTCTCAGTTTCTATAACTTGAAAAAGAATAGAAACATTATGGTTAATTAGATAGTTATAAAATCTGAAAACCTGTTATGAACTTATTTGAATCCTTGAATACCTTGGGTAAAATTACTATCATCCCAAAAGTAAATAGTATATCCTCGAATGATCCCATTTCTCTGTTCAAGGGGAATTTCATCCCAGCGAAGTTTGACCTGTGAATGATGGATTTCCACAACTTCCAATTTTGGTGCCTCAGAGGGTGCTGTGAGAATATATGAAACATTTGTCAGCATGCTAGAATTATACATCTAGGGAAATGTGAGCCCACTAGATGGAAGTCTTGTATCATTCTCCGGCTTTGCTCTATTGCACATCGCTTCCCCAGTTTATAGAAAGCCCTCAGATGTCCACTACTTTCATGCACTACACACCTCTCTCACGGCTATACGCCATTACGGTAACAGGACGTCCAACCCCATCAGCGTATTTGGGAAAAACGGAGATCTCATAGGGCTTGTAAGGCCTTAACCCTGGAATAAAACAAACATGATTAGATTTGCATGGACTTTGTCAGCAACAAATAAGAAAATATTGGCTTTTAATGTAAATTTTTAAAGCAACTTAAACCCTTTTTAACCAAATATAATTTGACACTTTTTTCATTATTATTATTATTATTATTATTACTACAGTACTGGTCAAATGTTTGGAATAATTAAGATTTCTGCTCATTTGATCAAAAATATAGTAAAAACGGTAATATTGTGAAATAGTATTACAATTTAAAATAAAATAACAGAATTGTATTATATAATAAAATGCAATTATAAAATAACTTTCTATTTTATCACATTTTAAAATGCAATTTATTTATATGAAGGCAAATCTGCCTTCAGTGTCACAGAAGTCCTTCAGGAGATCATTCTAATAAGCTGATTTGATGTGATAAACTACCATTTAAAAGTTTGGGGTAAGTAAGATAATAATTTTATTCAGCAAGATGTCATTATGTGTTTATTTACAAGAACACGACTCAGGGGCCTTACTCAACACCATTTTCAACTAAAAATGTAAACTTTTTATGTGTTTTGCCATTCATGTACACGACAACAGCGTTTTGGGGGCATGAAAACACAAAAGTGAAAACAAGTTTCAAGTTAAGTTTTTGAAAGCAATACAAAAACAATGTGAATATGTGAAAACCGTGACGTCATGCACATGCGTGTTACATGTTCAGTCTATAGACGTGTAGTGTTTCTTTACAAAGTGACATTGTCAACTACTGGCTCTGGCAGCAGAATACAGCGGTTTTAGACATTTTTACAGATCTGTGTCAACGGGGATCGTTTTACAATGGTGTCATCTGTACACGCAAAATGCGAAGGAAAAACGTTTCCGTTTTTAGTACATCGTTGTTATGTAAACGTACCCTAAGAAGGCACTCTAGAAGGCAGAAAACAACATAATAGATTCATTAATGTAAAGACAAAACAAGACAAAAAGAAGAACCAAACTGTGGGCTTAAATACAGAGCTAAACAAGAAACCAAACAAGACTCAGGTGAACATAATCAATCAAGGAGTAACCATAGAAACCATCTAGAAAAGGTGGTAATCGTTAAAAAAAACGTGACAAAATGATGCATTAATTGGATCAGAAGTTACAGTAAAAATATTTATAATAATGTTACAATAGATTTCTATTTCAAACTAATGATGTTCTTTTGAACTTTCTATTCATTAAAGAAAATAAAAGAATAATTTCTTCCACAAAAAATATTGAGCAGCAAACACTGTTATTAAAATATTAATTGAGCACCAATGATAATTGATAATAATTGAACAGCAAATGGTCATATACTGATTTCTGAAAGATCATGTGACACTGAAGAATAGAGTAATGATGCTGAAAATTCATGAATAAATTACACTTTACTATATACTCACATAGAAAACAATTTAAAATGGTAATATTTCACAACTTTTACTGCATTTTTGTTCAAATGAAAGAAAAATTGTGATCAATCCAAACTTCTGACCGCTTGTTCATATAGTTGTTATTATTATTTGCAATAATAGTAAATACCTGTTACTAAGGTACTGGAGCTGTTTTTGTCCATCAGAATGAAGGTCAGGGGAGCTGCCGGTGTCTCACTCAGAGATCTCCACTCGAGTGTGTACCCCGTGACATCGGACGCCTCAGGGCTTTCCCACACTATGAGCACAGACGTCTGCGACTGGGGATGCACACTGACATTAGACACAGAGTCCAGCCCTAAAACCAGACAAGAACAAGTCATCAGACATCATTGAGACAACATCTGTCAGAAATATGGTCTACGGTGGGAATTGAATACTTTTCTTGTGGTACACTGGTACTTGGGTATGATTCGAGCTCCCCACTGCATTCGTGGCTCTCAGGTAGACCTTTTTAATCCGCTTGTTGAGATTGAAAGAGCAGTGGCTTTCTTGAGTTACACACAACGTCGTTTTAGACTCCTTTAATTCGACTGTGTATAACAAATCCCAGCCATTGGCACGGAAATGTTTTGAGGGCTAAAATGAGACAAGGCAGTGGTTAATGGGAAGTTTCAGGTTCAATACATCTGCAACATGCTGTCAGCTATCGCAGAAAAAAAGATTTTGAATTTGTAAAAACAAGCTAAAGTTTTGGTTTAGTTGAAAAACTGGACGTAACTTAATATTAATAACTGAATATTTATCCTGCTGCAGTGCCTTGTCCCATAAACTTTCAGTGCTTTCATTTGAATTCAACATTCAACTTTCATTTGAATTCAGCGTAAGGTCACAGGTAGGGATAGGGTTAGGGGTAGGGATAGGGATAGGGTTAGGTCTACGTTTTTGGACATGAATGTTGTTTGTTTTGTATTGGCCACATCCCAGGGATCATCAGAAAGACTCTCACCTTCCAGTAGAGCTGTGCGACCTGATCATTCACTTTAAGCCATGTGTCCAAACTTCCAGCCGGAGCTGAAAATACAACAACTAGTTCTGAGTGTCGACAAGTCATACAACAAAGAGGCAAATATACAATAGTGGCCAAAAGTAATGTAACGGGAAATTGACATCTTCACCCTTTATTCAAATATTATTAAAAATGTGTTAGCATATTGCATGGTTGTCCTTGGAGTCGATTGATTTATTTTGACTGAATGAAACATTGTCTGGACAGTTTTTGGCCAGGATGTCATAGAAAGAAATGATGAACACATGCAAAAGCCCCCCCCCAAAAAAAAAACCAAGAGAGAACCGGCAAAATATTAATAACTGATTATGTTGTAGTCAATGCATGCTTTTTCCTGTCAGCCTTATGTTTTTTCTATACAGTTTTTGTTTTGTTTTGCATAGTAAAATAATATGTGCAGCTGTACATTTTTTTGCCAAATAATTTTCTCAGATAAATATCTTAACCAACTTAAGTGTTTTGTTCTTCCCTCATATTTCAAATATTTCAAATATATAAAATATTTTTCATGTTGATGGTTGTTTCGTATTATTATAATCTTAACAAGATTATAACAATACAACAAGATATTATAATCTCTTGTATATTTGCACAGTATTGTAATGTGCACAGTACATTTTGGTCCCCATAGGTTCCCAGAATGCACTGCGACATAAACTAATCATGCTGTTGCATTTGCGGTCAACACCGATCACCAGACACTATTATTCCACAACGCAGTACAATTAGGTTATTATAATTATAGTAATTATTTGTACAGTCATTTGCAAAATTCTGAAAACAGCATTTTATTGTAAGTTAGTGAAGACATATAACTTGTTACCCCTCATAAGTGTGGGTGTTGTTTTGGGATTACTCCATTCACTCCATTCACTCCGGTACCTCACTCGCATTGTGCTGCGGTAATTTGTCCCATGAAGGAGGCCACATTTTTTTATTTTGTTTCCTTGTCGTTCACTGAAGTTGGAAAACTATAATAGAAGGATTATTTAAAACACTGTTTGGATAACTTGCAAACTGTTTCACCTTTCAGCTGATCAAACAATATTATCATAAAAAGCAATCACTTACCAACTCTTTGTCAAGCTGGTTGTTCAGTGTTGTCAGTCTCAGCTCTACACTGAGAGTAACAAGCACCCATGTCGGAGAAAGTCTCCAGCTGTACTGTAAGCAGCCCGGCGTATCTGCTTCAACACGCGTAATCTCTGGAGCGTTGAATTTTGCTGTAAAACAATACATTACATACATAGGCTATATATATATATTTTTTTTTTTTTTATCACAACACATACGTTAAGACAGGCCCAATATTCTTCAAAATGCAACCACTTATGCCATGGCCTTCATGATTATGAAAGGTCTACTTCAAAGGTAGAGTTTGACTGATACAACCAGAAGCAGAATTGTGCAAAAAAATTACAGAATTTAAGAATTGGTGCACCTGAAATTTACTTTAATGTTTAAAGATGTTAAATTCCAAATGACTGAATTGCAATTCAGAGAACTTTTAATTGTATTAGTCCCATAAAAGATTTGTGACAAAACAATGGTAAATAATTTGGGCTAAATATTTTATTCAGTAATGAAACTCTAGAGGGCGCAGGCTGATCGGTCCAGACATGCTGTCTGCAAGAAATCACATCATTACGGCATGGCACAAGCTGATTGGCCTCTGCTGATCCTGCAACCAATGAGTTTCTTGCTCAACATTTATGCTGCGTTCCAGGCAGGTTTTTGAGCACGTAAATCACGACTTCAAACCACGACTCACGACTTTGTAGCGTTCCAGGCCAGTCACGCCAAACTACCTGAGCGCAATATATACATACTTAATGTTTCAGAGACACATAACATTGTAATACATAATCGTGTGTGTATTATTATCATTATTATATTAATATTAATTTGACTCAAACGTTATATTGTCCTAAAGTGTATTCTCACCGTGTACCGGCTGCAGAAACACTGCATCCGTAGGGGCTGCCATTGTTGTTTTGTATGGTTTCGCGGGCTAAGTGACGTCAGAGCTCGTAACTGGGAGTACATCGATCTAGTACGAGTTCACAGGTGGGAAGTCACGGGTTTGACTGCCGTTCCAGTGCACTTTCACGGGTGTAAGGTTGGAAAAACACGGGTTACAGGTTGCCTGGAACGCGGCATTAAATAGTCTGGTTCATTGTTAGCTGTGCGCTAGTCCTGCAGTGCTATCAAGCTGTGTTTACACTGCAAGTCTTAATGTACAGATCTGATCTTTTGACTATATCCGTTATTTTGTCCCGCCTGTTTACATTTACTGTAGACACGAATGGTACCCGGTATATGTTCCCGCCCACAATTATTCTGTTGCATCTATTTACTATGCAACATGGTTGACCCTTGGGTTTTGAATGGCCATGCTATTAAAATGATTCATATAACTCATGTAACTGTTGGGTGTTACATGTAACTGTTGGGTGGTTAGACTATATGCAAGGATGAATATGTTAATGGTCATTGATGGTAATTTTATTTGTTAATTTATCTATGGCTCGTGTAGATCTAAAATTCCGAGGTGACAAACTATTGTGATATAGATTACATTTATTTGAATGATTTCGAATAAATTAATGAAACGGGGAGAGAGTGGGTTTCTGTGTCTGTACAGCGTCTCTATGTGATAGATGTTTTTGTAATTAAACTCTCAGCAAGTTATTACCTTGTTGCTGAGAAATATAATGTAGCTTTCAGTAGCGATGCTGTTTTATGTTTAAAATTAAAGCGGTAGAGGTTGAAAACACGTTTCCATGCTCCTGAATGTGTGTGTGCTCAATCTCTTATGAATTTTCCACCTCAAAAGTGCGAGCTCCAACAGGAACGTCTGCTTCATAATACAACATTAAAACGCTATTTTTGTAGGCAAACGTGTCTTGTGCCCTTGGCTTGTGGTAGCTTGGATCCAAGGAGGATCGGATATACTGTACGTGTTTAGATGTAGTTAAGATGTCCAGATATCGGATATGTATCTAATTAAAAAAAACACATTTGGAAGTTGCTCAGAACGATGCGGAAAACTAGGATCTCATGTGGATTTTTTGTTTACATGTGTGCAACAAATTGCGATCTGTGTCAGATTGAGAGTTCCTCTGAAACCCTCCCACCTCCCCCAGCTCCACCTGCCGAGATCTGCTACGGGATTTATGTATGTCTATTCATGCAGCGGCAGCATATCTTACATCTGTGTATATGTTAGCAGTAGCAAGTCCTTACTAGCTCAGCAACAGCAACCGTGTAGCAGATCTAGTCCGCCAAGACCAAATACATTAACATTGCCATATTCAATAACATGACCATTCCAAGAATTGTCATGACTGAATTATGCTTATTCATGTCAGGACAATGTCCACCATACTGTAGTCAGACAACTTGATAAAACTTAATATTGACACCAACATTTAAATCTAATGATTAAATAACATTTAGAAATACAATGTAAAAACTTTCAGGATCCCTCAAATCAAAATGTTTTATTTTCAAGTTTTTGTTTTTCTGTTCTATTGCTCCATTTTGAATAAGAGCATACAAATAAAGTATACTATGGTGCGCTATGATTTATTTGTATTAAGTATAATGAAATAAATTAAATCCAAATTTCCATTGTTTATTTGTATCATCTATTGTTTCTGATACGCTTATATGTTTCGTCTATGGCAGCCGGTTTATGAGTAATGAATAAACAATAATACAATTGCATAAAACTATTTAAAAAAACATATTTTTCATTCCATTTTAATTTGTTCTATTTAAATTAGTACTGCTTAGTTATTTACATATTTATTTATATGTTCAGCAATTAAATAAATTGAGTAAAAACATTCTACATTAAATTCTGCATAGAGCACAATCCTGGTATGAAGGCACCAATTTATTTATTCTTAATTCTTGACAGAGGAATAAAGCTGATTTTACCTGTTTCCATTGGGATCAGTTCCAGAAGAGCAGAAGTGGCATTTCCAAAGTCATTCACTGCTGTCACATAAACCTCCAACTCAAAATGTACACTATAAGCATCTCGCGGAATCAAGTAGAAATGCTGTCCAGATGGGATCTCAAATTGAGCCTTTCCTGATTTGGCCCTGGATAAATTAACAATTTATAAAACCTTTCACCATAACTATAAATTAAATTGAATTTACTCTAAACCAGAAGAGTGTATCTCACTAAGTCACAATATCCAAGTCATATTTAACCACAAAAAGTGATTGGAAATAGTAAATGTATATTTTGCTGACTCTTACATTATTTTCAAAACAATGAAACACATTTCCCCCCATTCCTGTTACTGTAATGCAAAACATCACATTATTGTACACTCTTGGAACTCTTAAAAGGGTTCAATAGGGTTCTAAATAGAACACTAGTGTTCTTAACTCAATTTTAAAGAACCCTTTATGCTAAAGAGGTTCTATATAAGGAGAAAGAATACTGTCATGTTTGACGGGTTATTTAGAGTTTTCTAGTGATAAGTTATGTTTACAAGCTCTTTATGTCACAGTTTAAAAGTCCAATGAAAGATGAAAGGAGTCCAAAATTGTTCTAATAACAAAAAGTATTTATGTTAAACAAACTGTAATCAGTAGAACCTAGGCAACGTAACAACGTGTAGCACACAAACAACGTGACAATACCAGACAACTGAACTGAAAACAAGGAGGAACTTAAATATACTATGATACCAAACTCAAGTGTAAAGAGGTGTGCTGATTGAATGAGTAACTATAGTAACTAAAGACTGGCGGGAAAAAATGGAACAAATGAACATGGGAAAATCTAAATTCTAAATTCTAAAATGTAACTAAAACAGACAAAACTGATTGTGATTGTGACAGAACCCCCTGTATGTGTGAATGAAGACCAAGGTGGAGCCGGAGGGATACGGGAGCCTGGTGGAGCCGTGAGGATGATGCATTTCCAAAAAGCATCAAAACCCTAAGAAGATCGTTGAACCATTGCCACCGATGCTCTCTATGATTAACTTATTCATGATGCTTTTGGGAAACGCAGCCTAGGAAACGGTTCTATTGTCTCACTATTTGAGGGGACAGCCATTTGTAGTGGTGTCCGAAACCCTAGTGGATGTTATCAAGTGCACTCATTAAATCCCATAATGCATAACGGATGTACAATTAACGGCCAGAGAATACCCATAATGCACTGTGAGGGTCGTGTCTAATGAATTCCCGCGTAATATATGTTGACCCCCCAGAAGATGCGGGCCCCCCAAAAATTTTACGCTTAGTGTACACTACAGACATTTTCTTTGGAAAACAGTCTCGACCAGTCGAACCCCGAATGCTGTGCTACGCGAGCTGAACTGTGAATATCGACCAGCAAGTAGCACAGCGTTCGTGGTTCGACTGGTCGAGACTGTTTTCCGAAGATGGCTCCTGCCTATATACGCGAAGTGAACTGCCTTTATAAAGTATCTACTTATTAAACTGTCTGTAAACTTACAAACTCCTCAATGCTCGGTTTGCAGGTAGAGACCCTCATTATGCTAGCGTGTTAGTGTGGGGCTATTCTGAGCCTTGTTAGTGGTATTAACTAGCGATTTTTATTCGTACTTATTCGATACCCCATACACTAGCGTTATAAGCTAATCTGTGGTTAAACTAAAAATAACGTTAAAACGGGGTACATTCGATTATCATGAAAACGCATCCCATAGAACGGTCGACTCGGTACCCATGTGTTATTTAGCCCTAGGTTCATTTTTGGCTGGAATTGTACTTTAATTTCATAATGTCCTTAAATATAACAATATTGTTGACCACAAACTGACAATAGAATTTGCGTGTCTGGTGTGCGATACCTGTGAGTTGCCCTAGACGGCATAGGCGAAAGACTGTCCATCATTTTTCTTAGCAATGTTATTTCCGGGGTAGGTTGCCAGGTCTTTCCCTAACTCTCCCCATTACATGGCTTGGGACTCACATACACACATTCACACCCATGGCATGTCCAATCCACCTAATCTGCATGTCTGCTGCTCTCTAGATGCACTATGGTAAAGCACATTTGTCAGGGGAAATGCACTTGATTGTCATGAAACTGTCATGCAAAAAAATCACAATGATCCTAAAAGTCAGCTTTGTTCGTTTTTAATATCCTTTATCCCCTTTATTTAGATTTTTAGAGTGAATTGTGACCTTTGTGAGATTGATCCATAAACAAGCTACAGTTTTGAAAACGTCAGCAGAAATTAGTACCTCAATGTGTGAAGAGTATATTTTGAAGTACGGCTGGCTGTTTCCTCACCAGGATCCCATTGACACACGAGTCCGGATGACTCCGTTACATTCAAAACACAGCTCAGGTTTCGAGGAATGGGTGGAAGATCTTTAAAGATATAAGGAAGATTATAAGTCTGGTGAACTTTGGCCTGGAATGACAATAATGAAAAGTCTTGATGATTAAATTTCTGAAAATATTATATTCTTCAAATACAATTTCTTGATGTGAATGTAAAAACTGACCTTTCAGAGCAGAAACCATATGTAATTTGGTATGAATGGAAACTAGGCTGTGAAAGATGGAAATACAGTGTGTATAAGAGAAGCTTTGCTGGATGAACGATCAGTACCAACATCAAAGCCTCGTTTTCATTCATGCCAGATTAGATATGGAATGGACCCTGATTAAGATCTATAACTGCAGTTAGTAATTAGCAACAGGGTACTTAATCATGGACCCTTTTCACAGACTCTGATGATGCGTGTTCACAGTTATCAACATATCAACAATATTATTTTTGACAAGACTTTCAATCATTTATGGCACAACGCTTACCCTGCCATTGATGAGTTTGTAAATTCAAATGCAGTCACTACTCTGACAGTATGTAATTCTGGATTGCACAGAATTTCTCTATATTTTTTCCCCTTTTTTTTTGGAAAGCCGTGGAAATGCTATAATGTATTTTTTCTTTTGCTATTGGAGGAAATGGGAATGCAAAAATTGTTGTTGCTGTCCTGTTCACCACTACCCAAGTTGGTAGCACTTTATAATAACTGCACGCTATTAATCATTAGTTAAGCATTAGTAAACAGTTAATTAATCATTTATAAAGCATTAATAGACATTAATAAGCAGTTTAAAAATACAGCTATAAATGCTTTATTATTGATTTAAAAGCATATCTATAATGTGTTTAATAATTGTATTTTCATACTTTATTTATGATAAACTTATAATTTCTTGCATTATTTATAAATCAGTTATTTAAGAGTTGTCAGTGGTTCATAAGATTGCTTAGAAAGTGTAAGTAAATGATTAATAAACTATTTATATGTGCATTCATAGATCTTATTATCAGACATATAGGAATAGTTACTTAGTGTGTTGATAAATGCTTTATTAACACGTATTTCTACTGTAATTCTGGGTTAATTTGGGTAGTTATAAAGCATTTAGTAGTGGTCAGTTAACTATTTTTGTGAGCTCATCTAAAGTGAGGACTAGTTATGCCTCGTAAAGCATTTATAATGAAATTTAAAGTCTGTTAAATATTTATATGTCCTGTATCACTGTGTTGTGCTTGTTTCATGTTTCTGTTTAGAAGATAACAGTCTTTAAAACTCCTTTATAAATGCTTTACAAGGCATAACTAGTCCTCACTTTAGATGAGCTCACAAAAATAGTTAACTGACCACTACTAAATGCTTTATGACTACCTGAATTAACTCCATTTACTTACACTTTCTAAGTGATCTTATGAACCACCGACAACTCTTAAATAACTGGTTTGTAAATAATGCTATACTTCACTTAGAAATGATAAAGTGATCATTAATAAAGTATGAAAATACAACTATTAAACACATTATAGATATGCTTATAAATCAAGAAAAAAACATTTATAGCTGTATTTATAAACGGCGTATTAATGTCTATTAATGCTTTATAAATGAGAATTAACTGTTTACTCATGCTTAACTAATGATTAATAGCGTGCAGTTATTATAAAGCGTTACCCATAAGTTTAACCAGCTATGACTAATACAGCTTTTGAGAAACCCTGGAAATGTAAAAAGGGGCCATTATCATAAACAAAAAAAGATCCTCACATCCCACTTTTACTGTCACTCCATCGACTATCTGGCAGTTTTCTTCCGCTACACACATTAAACAAACGATTACTGCTGTGCGTGGTAGGCTGGGGACGCGTAGGCCATATGTCCTGTTATTCTCCTGGTAAGAGAGATTGCTGGGGGCAAAATCCTTGTCAATCTTCCACGCCACACGAAAGTCTTTTCCCTTGGTCAGCAAGCAGTCGTCCTCGAGGGAGCAGGACACTGACACGGGT
Organism: Siphateles boraxobius; assembly: GCF_051911475.1. Lineage (NCBI taxonomy): Eukaryota > Metazoa > Chordata > Actinopteri > Cypriniformes > Leuciscidae > Siphateles > Siphateles boraxobius. The sequence goes on along the minus strand of NW_027508722.1, from coordinate 852,557 downwards.
GAGCCAGCGAGCACCTCAGGAGCTGGAGTGTGGACCTTAGCACACGATGCCTGAACCGCTGCGGATAATACATGTATATCAGTGTTTTAAATCATACTCATACAGTAGTGGCCAAACGTGATGTCTGGTAAATTGACATCTTCATCCTTTATTCAAATATTATTAAAAATGTGTTAATGATTTCGTAAGCATATTGCACATTTGTGTTTGGAGTCGATTGTTTTATTTGTAATGACGCAATGAAACATCATTTTTGGCCAGGCTGTCATACAAACAAATACAAAAAAAAGAGCGCATGCAAAAACAAAAGAGAACCAACAAAATTGTAATGATTGATTTTGTAGTCAATGTATGCTTTTCCCCGTCATCTTTTGGTTTTTCTAAGCATTGTTTTTCTATTGTAAAATAAAGCCTGTAGCTGTAGTTTGCCTTTTTTTTGCCAAATAATTTTGTGAGATAAATAGCTTAACCAAGATTAGTGATTGGTTCTTCCCTGGATCTAAAATATTTTTGGTTTAATCAAACTTGTAGGGTCAATAAAAACAAAAAGCCCCTCTGGATATCACTTTTGGGCTCTACATGATCTCAGGAAGAGAAGTTGGGCTCTAATAATGAATTAACTAGTAACACACAGATCCACTTCGCTAGTCTTGTGACTTTGCATTGCGTGACACATTCCCGACAACAAACCTATTTCAAAATGTGTGGGTTGTTGCACGACATCAGAGAAACCTTACCTTGGTGTGTCTAAACAAAAAAATGGCAAATTATTGAATTGCATGTATTTGATGCATATTTGAGATTGTAATAAAATAATTTACTGTATACCCAATGTTGTTGCTATGAGCAATACATTTTTACAGCATTTATTAACCTTTGTTTGTTTAGTTAATACAAATATAGCAGTTCATTGTTTGTTCATGTTAGTTCACAATTCATTAACTAATGTTAACAAATACATCTTTTGATTTTAATGTAATAGTAAATGTTGAAATTAACATTAACTAATACATGCATTAGAAGTATTGTTTATTGTTAGTTCATGTTAACTAATGTTCTTAACTAATGTTAAGTGTTACACTAACTGTTGCCCAATTTTCTAAGCAAATGATGATTTTTTTCCCCCTGCTTAAAGAACAATACATTTTAAATAAATTAAACAAGTTTAAAGTGATAGAAAAATAACATAAAGGGTCTCGTAATCAAAATGTAATGGGTAAAAAAAATGTATTTACCTTTTATCCAGGCATTAATATATATCCACAGCACAAGCACGAGCCGGACTGATGCCATGGTTATGATGTCTGAAAGAAAAAGTGAAATCTTGTTACTATTCCAGAGAAATCTTACAAAACTTTAAAAAAGAAAGAAAAAGAAAAAGGGGGAGAAGGATATAAAAGATAAATGAAAGAAAATTATAAATACATTAAACCATTTGCTTACAAATAAAAATAAATCTTATAATACCCTATAACAATAACATTATAATATAACATTAAATACAATGCATCACTAATATACAATTATAGATAAAAATGTACTTTTATTTTTAATTTCTTTTAATTCAAACATTATTTGAATGTGCTTGACCTGTTTAAAGCATTGTATAATGCTCATAAATTACTTACTAATAAAAGCTAAAGAATTACCGGTTATTCTAATTAAATAACAGAAATGCAATACATACTTTAAATTGTTTAAAAGCATCTGTATGTGGTGAAGGTCACATTTAAACTCCGGTGAAGTTACTGCCCGATGCTCACTGTAAAAAATAATAATAAAATATAACGAAAAGTTTTTGAAATGAGCCTATCCAGCTTCTGAGAAAGATTCCTGTGCTGTAAGTAAAGAGTCAGTGCTATCGTATCGTTCTTTCCATCCTGAACCACAAGAGCAAGGAAGTGTCAGGCTCTTGTGAAACCCCAGCACACGTGTCCTTTCTGCTCACGCTTTATACTGGAAACTTTAACCGTTAAAGTCAATTTAGTACAATTAATTATGTTGAAAAATTGCATTAATCATGGACTCAGTCAAGAGCGCAAGGTTGAACACGAAACGAAACCCTAAAATTATGGCACGCATGATATGGGACAACAAAAAAAATGCATTAACGGTTTTTAACTGTGAAAACGGAGGTATATGAAAACGATGACGTAAGTTTAGTCATGTGACACATATTGAACCAATAGATGTTCATGTTTATATCGGTATTGTGCCTGTTATGTGCTATTCCCTTTCACACTGTTGCTGAAATACGTAACTTTGCACACCCTTCATATCACAGTCCTGCAAAGATGACAGAAAATTCACTCCCATTTGTTGACCTTCGGCAAAACATGAGAGCGGTCGTGTTTCAGACCAAACAGATAACTGTGAGTGAGAGCGACATGAACACATCAGTGAATGCTGAGATATTTCGCTAAATAAAATAATCCTGCCAGAAGAATTGTGCCATAACTTGATTATGTCTTGTTCTGTCTGTATCATCTCAGTGAGCTTTTATGAGGGGTTTACACATGCTCAGTGATGTGAATTTAATATTTTCCAGCATTTCAGTGTTGATGAGAAACTTTTGGAAAGCGCCTAAAAACGCTAGTGTGGACGGAGAGCGTCTTGAAACAAAAACTCAGTTTTCATATCTATCCGGATGAATGTAGACGTAGCCTGAAAGTGGGTGTGCAGCGAGTGTTGTATTTCATACACACACTATACAAAATCACTTTTGGCCAATACTGTATATTGACTTAGAGTTTGTAATGTATGTTCAATCTTTGTTTCTCAGGAGGTATTGATATATGTGATTATTTTGAATAACTAATAAGCTAATGGTGTAATTCAATTTAATTAAACACATTTTATAATTGTCCGACAGGCTTAAAGGAATCTAATCATTTTGTGCAAATAAACTGTAATGTTACAGTATATGTTCAATTTGATCATAATGATATTGAAAGAGGCCTATATATGATTTCTACTTAGCTGGCAAGCTAATTCAGCTGTTTTCCAGTTTAAATCTAATACTTATTACAACACACAATTGGGTCAAACCAATGCAATCGAGCTCAGAGGTGTCGGATTCTGCCAATCTCAGAGCGCACAGCAAACACAAGAAAGCCCAAAGCATTAAAGTTCTGCTCCATTCTCAGCTTATCAGCGGCTCACATAAAGGCCTTCACTTCAGAGCGACGGCCGCCCAGTATTTCTGCTCTCGCCCAGGATAATTGCCTGTGGTTCTGTACAGCCCGCCTGCTAGAGAGCAGTTATCATATTTATACTGATTTCTTTTGTCACTGTCTGGCATGTTGATTTAGCTGCATGATTTAATATACCTGTGAACACAGCTTGCCAATTTCTCCTTTTTCATGTATGTACGTCTGTCGTGGGACCAACAAAATAAAGAGTTAGCAGATTTTAAGTAGAAAGTCTACTAATACTCTAATGAGAGTTAGTTGACATGTAGTTGCAAAGTTATTGTTAGTAAAATGTCTATAGTGGACCTTCAAAATAAAGTGTACAGTTATTTAGATTCTGTTGGACAATCAATCTATTTTCTTATCAAACCTCAGTTTAGGGGTTTTCTAAAGAATCGAAATAAAGTGTTACCATGTTTTTTTCTTTCACAGAATTGTTGGTGTCACTTCTTGATGTGTGTCTACAAATGGATATAAAAATATCTCATGCATCTTTATAACTCATATGGCCCAATAAAACTGAGGTTTTGGCCTCTCAGATGCGTCACGTATTGTCAAGCATCCTTTCCTCAAACCATACATGATGGTAATTCTTGTTATTTATCTTTATATATGTTATTTGAATATTAAATACTTTCGTGTAAATAAACAATTCCAAAATCATCTCTTGTCTTCCATTGTTGTGAAATCGAGTGTTGTTGCACAATGACAAAAGAGGAAGGGGCAGATTTCTCCAATCTTTCATGTCCTCTTTACAAGACTAAGATGATTTCTTAGATCATCCATCTGAGAAACAGACTAAACAAACAGAATAAATTGTGTTCTTCATTTTTAATTTCACAGTGACAGAGTACAGACACATAATGTTGTCCTTTTAGTAAAATAAAAATCCTATGTCAAATTTCTGTTTTATTTTTCTGTGGATTTCTGTTGCAATACTGTTGTAATAACTCAGCTAAAGAGATGTGGGACAATGATCACATTCTTGTAAATCTTTTGTGGTAAATCATTGTTTGTACTGGTTAGATCATATCATAATTCTGACAACAAACAAACACAATTGACCAAAACGACCATATGAGTGATGTGGCCTCACAGCTATTGTAATAAACAACTATTGTGGAGAAATAAACAACTTTCTGTAACATTTTCTTTTTACTGTAGGGAGTGAAATGGGTTAAAATGGTCTAAATAATCACGCTGATTACAAATAATCTCTCAGATGGATAAAGATAGCTTTCATTCTTAGAACATGAAGTATTTTCTGTAGATTGTTGGGAAAGGAAGCTGGACACAGATGTGTGTTTGAAACAGGAAGTGTTGTAAGAGCAGGGGTCCATGTGTGCTAAAACAAAGATGAGTGTGTGATTTTGTGTTGACTTCCTATTGTCTTAAAGGTGAAGTGTGTCCTTTCTGTGAGACTATAGTGGCAGCAAAAAGAGCCCAGGTCTCGTCACAAAAGCAAAGCAAACTATTTTTTTTTTACTTTACAAAAGACAAATGTTTAAGACATTTTGGCCAAAAAAATGATTAGCAGAAAGTTTTTTCATATTTAATAATTCAAATATTAGGTCGCAAGCTAATTTCCAGTGATCTGATTAAAGAAGAATCTGAATTCAAACAAATTCAAATAAATGAAGTGATTTCTCACAATAGAAATGTGTCGTTTAGCCAGAAGCTTCTCTTTTTGTTTCAATGAAAGAGCAGCTTTCGCTGATGGACAACTGTTCACCTGAATGTGTGTATGGAGCCCCTAAAGAGGAAAAGTAAAAAAAAAAGATGAAAGGAAAGATTATATTTCAATGATTTTGCGTTCCCTTGTAAAACTTGCATTCCCCTTAGACACTTTACATTTGCTTGCACAACTTTTGTGATAGGAATAATATGAAGTAGGAGGAACAATTTTATTTCAGAGCTTTGCAAGGGAACGCCATATTTTTGTGTTAAAACGCAAAATCTTATATCTCATTTTTGTCCCCCATCACCAGGTCCATTAGCCTGGCAAGCCAGACCTATCAAGATGTTAGGTCTGGGAACTCACAATTGGCATACCTCAATCCGAGGGGCGGGATAAACAGTTGTCTTTCAAATTCCCTCTGCACGCAATAGGCCAGCGCTACAACCAACCAGAGCAAGGAACGGATGTGGCTGAGTGAGTCCCATGGGTTTTTCTACTAGCGGATAGTTGATAGGCCTATATTAAACTTTTGCCGTATCCAGTCGTCAAAACTCTGAACACATCTTCCTCTTTTTAAGATTTACTTAAGTGACGTTCTCTGAACTCCAAGTCATCCAGAGTCGCGGCCAAAGCCGATTCGAAAGACCGCTGTTCGCCAGCAGCATCTTCTTTGTTTTCAAGTAGCAGGGAAATCACCTATGGAAATCACGCGGAACCGTCACAACTCTGCCGTCATTATGTTAAGCCCGCCCACCAACTCTATACACGATGTGATTGGCCTGACCAGAGTTTGGTTTTTCCAGCTCGAATGCCAACGGAGAGTTGCTAGACCACACTTTGCTTCAAAATAATTTTTGCTGCCGCTAGGGTGCGTCTAGATTTCTAGGCTACAGGTCCATGACTCTGTACTTGTCAAATAAATAAATAAATAAAAACTGCTACGCTCACCACTTTAATGTTAGAGTATATGTTGATTTTATATCAAACCACATAATTTCAATGTCGCTGACTTCATACATATGATATTTTTCCAACTGGAAATGTTAATGTTGGATCATCTTTAAACCATCCAATATCTGTGAGTGAACACTGAGACTGAGAAACTGTGCGCTTGACGGGTGTCTTGATGAGAACAGACCGAGACAGTGGAGGAGGAGGGTCAGATAAGCTCAGACTCACGCTCTTGCTACTTACAAGCATCCAATCCACTCCTATCTAATAGCTGTCAGAGGCAGGCCACAAAATGGAATTGACTATTGATCTCCTGCTTAGCACAGGTCAGTGGCGATGGCAGGGATGCATGCTGGGAAGGGGGACAGCCGGCGGAGAACACGAAAGAGTGAGAGTGAGGAAACAATAGAGTTTTATTAACCGTGGCAGATCTGCAAAGCACTGTAGCAGAGAGAGAGAGAGAGAGAGAGAGAGAGAGAGAGAGAGAGAGAGAGAGAGAGAGGCCGACACTATGTTGCTGTATGGGTGAATATTTGTAATATTCTAGGAATTCACCAAGCATGAATTGTTGTTTTTTTGCACATGGTTTTCTCATCAGTATTGTTGTTTGATTAGTAAATACCATTAATTAATGTAAATAACATCTAAGGCTCTCCGGTAAATAACATTTGTAAGCTTCATGCAAATAGATATTAACCCTCATAACGTCTGTTCTAAAAAAAAAAACATAAAAATGAACCATTCAGGATGTTTTGTTATATCAACTATTGGAGAGTCCCCCACAATATTAGAAATGGCCAAATACCAAATACAATAAATGGTTGTAGATGTAAATATTTGACAACTATTTTACGATAGAAATGTTAAACAGCCAATATCCAGTGATGCAAACTACTATTACAATCCGTCTAGGTTAAATCGTAACGAAGGAAAGTAGACATGACTCCGATGCCCAGCCGTCAGACCAAATGATGCCAATGAGTCCAAAATTCAAGAAAAACGATAAACATTTTATTAAGATGAAGAAAATAAACATATGTAAAATATTTCCAGAGTAACATAAACCAGTGGGTGTGTAATCTTCAGGAAGACTCAAGGCCTAAAATAACAAACAAAACAGATAATAAACAAAATATCAATCTAACTTCCCTCAAAGTATCCAAATCAAAATCCAGCAAATTACCCTAAATACACTAACAAAACAGAACGAGAGTGATTTCAAAGAAAAGGGCAGGTCAACCCTACAAAACACCATCACTGAAAATAAACAACAATAAAAAAAACACACACACAGAAATATCAATAATGGAGAATTCAAACAATATACAGAATCAAAACATTTTATACGTAATTTCACATAATTCCGTAACACTACTCAACTTTTTTTTTATGAAATGTCACTGTTTTTAATTGAAAATATGCTATCATTTACATGATCCATGTAATTGTCACAGTCACTAGCTAGTCACCACCTCTTCACTACATTTCCCATCATCCTCCCTGGCCCTCGCCTGCATGCACGTCCCAATCACAGAGATCCCTGTCGCCTGTCACTGATCATCATCCAGCACTATATAACTCTTCCCACTGCAGTTCACCGTTGTCTGGTCTCGTAGTTCTCAAAAGAACATTTACCTGACTCCTTACCCGCATGATACCTACCAGAACGACTTGTCTTCAGTCATCGGCCTCGATCTCCATTTCTGAACCTGGGACAGATAAGACCTGGATTACTCATCCAGATATCCATCCTGAACACTATATTCATCAGTTACTCCCCTGCTTCCATCGTTACGATCACATACTTCTGCAAATAAACCTGTTGATCCCTTCACGTGTGAATCCTTCTGTTCCATGACAGTAATTCAAAACAGAATGTAACGAGATAAGAGGCGTTTTGCTTTTTTGACATACGAATACGAGTGAATGTCTACAAAATTTAAAATAAAGTATTATTTGCAAATAGTTAAGTTATTTTAATTAAATTGAACAAGAGGTAAAACTTTTTTTTGAGTGTAAAACAAGAGCCCAGATAAGTATAACATTGTTTAGGTCAAAACATTTTTTAACATTATAATTGTTATAATGCATTGTTGTAGTTTAACATTAAAGTATGGATTTGGGACAAGGATAACACAGTACCCAGACAGCAACATTGCGTCGGCCCCGGTCCAGGCCATATCTGGTGCATGTGGATTCCAGATGTGGCCCGGATCAGGGCTGACACTATGTTGCTGTCTGGTTGGAATCTATACATAAAAAGACATTTGAAAAGTATAAAAAAAAATTTAAACAAATGATGCGACCCTCATATGTTGTTTCAATTAAAAACAACAGTTTTGAACAAACACTGTTTTACAGATGTGTGGTCCTTGTAACATTTTCACAGCAGAATAACTCATTTTATGTAGCAAGGTTTGGTAATACTGCAATCCAGCACGGAGGTTAAGCTATTCTATTAATAGTAGCATTAAGTTATGACAATCTCTCATTTTCTACCCGTCCTTTCCCCACATTGTTCCATATTGTGGTGATGTAACAATGAAACAATTCAGCTTACCTTTGCGATTCATGACACGCCATAATCTCACATGGTACAAAAACTGTCAGACATTCCAATATATGCTTAATGTCCAAGATCACAAAGTTCACAATAGGGTTTTGTGTTTTTGATTAATTAAAGCAGGTTTTATTCCTGTGCCTCACACCTCTCCAGACGTGTACATCTCCACCTGAAAGGCCCTTTCAGAATAAAGAAAGAAAAAAACCCCGATACATTTGGTGAATGAAAAAGGTTATGCTGAGCAGTTCATAAATCAATTGCCTTGAAAAAGAGCTGGTTTTAAGCCTTTCTCCTGAGCGCAAATGGAACAGTAATTGACAGAACAAAGTGAGGCAATTAACTTTTCTTAAAGGAGTGAATATGGAACAGAATGGCCATTCATCACCATATGTCGGACTGGCGGTTCTGTGAGAAAGCATGGAAAGTGGGGGGAATTATTATTATCAGCAAGCTTGGTGTTTTATTTGGCTGTGATAGTTGATGAAAGGAGTGGGTGCTTGTCTCATTGTCTCAGTGAGATTAACTAGTTTAAGAATCCTTTTTTATTGGAATTTTGCTTTTTATAAAAAAAAATTCTTCTCCCTAATACGCAAAGTCAGATTCAAACAGAACCTTAACTTTTGCAACTGTCACAGAGATTCTACAAAACCTTTATAGGTTAAGGACACAATGTACAACTAAATGAATGCAAAAGTTCTATAAAACAGTAGAACACTTAAAGCTATCTTTAGTCTGGCCTAACAAAGGTCTTAATTTTGGATTGTTTGTGTGAAAAGATACTGTACCTTCTAAGAACTTCGAATCTTGATAGCTTTATTGTGCTGTCAAAAAGGTAGCAAATCTAAAGCCTTGATGAACATCATATTGACAGGGAAGATTGTTTTTCTTTACACTTTAGGACAGAAGACCATAATCACTAATGGAGTGAAAGTTGAGTACATCCATCTGACATTATAAGGATATGTTTTATTGCACACTAGGTCTGGATAGATGTGGTTAGGTTTAGCACAATATAGCCTTCTGCAAAACACAATCAGATTTTTTTTTCCCCTAAAAAATGAGATGGAAAAGTTATTTTTTTAAGAGTTTAATCGGTAACAGACTATTCACGCATCAATAACAAAATACCGGTAAACTCTGATGTCATTTACCGGAAGTTTATGGCTTGTTCCTGAAGAAGGCTAGTTATTTTATCATAAGTGACAGAATCGCTAATTGTTGTTGATAAATCTCTTCATCCGCCTGGACGAGGAGATGAGCTTTAGTTTCGGTATCACTCCAATTTGAAGACATTTGTTAACAGTGCTGAGTAAACGAGTCATCATTTTATGAATGGCCCAGAGCCTTTGCTCTTTAACACGGCTTATGATTGGCCCAAATCACTTCTTACGTCAGTGCGTTCTGACCTCGTACGTGAAAAATACTGGTAATCTTCATTAATCTTCATCTTGTTACAACTTTGCTTACTGGTAAATTGCCAGAACCAATTTACCGGTATATTTGAAAAGCTCCTGTTAACACAAGATATGTTTTTACAGGTATTTACCAGTAAAGACTGTATGTGTGAAAGGGGCTATTGGCAAAATTATCTTTAAAGTGATGGCCAATCAAATCAAAGGCGGCAGCTTTACTGTTCACAGATACCAAACATAAATTCCAGCGTGACACTTCAGTTTTTAATGGTGAAAGAGTGTGAGGAAAATATTTAATATTTGACAGTTGATTATTGGTAGAAAAGTTTCCTAGTGTGTGCCACTTTGTTCCCTTGATTAGTGATTCTGTTCACCTGATGTTCATTTAAATGAACCAATTTAGTCTGTGTTTGTATACTCTCTTCAAAGTATAGTGGTTGTGTTTCCTGAGTTTCTCTGGCTTGTTTTGTGCATCATTGGATTAAAGACCCTTGAACTGTTTGTTTTTGTGTGCTTAAACGGACCTAAAACAAAGGATTATTTGTGACATTTTCTACCCCATTTTTGTTTTCTTTTTTCCCCTGATGAACCTTCCTGCAGTTTTCCTGTTACACCTTCAAGCAACCGGTCCTCATGAGGACTTCACCACGTTTGTAGAGTGGCTGCTGATGTACAAAGAGTCAGTACTCGACACCAGCCCCACTCTATATCTAGAGCCCAGTCACCTCACCACAGACGTGGATCCAGAGCCTGCCGCAGACAACAAGCCAGAGGATCCTGAGCCGTACCCTGTCCCGGAGCCTGAGGATATGTCTGACCAGGTAAACAAGCTGGCCGCCCCGAGGTAATTCTGGTGGAAGATCGAAAGCATGGATCCGCGCCCAAACTCCTGCCACTGGCCTCTGTTGACTTTGAACTGGATTTGATAGAGATTATTCCCCAGAATCCCCATTCCTCGTTGGTCCCACCCAACTCAGTGTTTCCTATGCCCCAGCTGGTTCCACCCATCTCAAAGTTTCCTGTGTCCCAGCTGGTTCCACATAGCTCAGAATCTCCTGTGTCCTCGCTGGTTCTGTCCAGCTCGAAGTCGACAGAGATCCCTCCCTTCTCCCACCTCCTTTACCAAAGCCAGCCAGTTCCCCAGCCCTGGTTCCTGTCAGTCCCTCGGCTCATCCTCAGTTGGCTCTCTGCAGTGTAGTGGATCCTCATTGGATTCCACCCCATCTCTGCCTCCAGCCACCAAGCCCCGGACTCCACCTTAATCCTCCGACCCATCTCCGCCTTGGCTTCATGCTCCCTCATCTCCACTGTGGCCATCATCCCACCAGTCCCGCCGGGCTCCCTCGTCCCCCTGTCGCTGCCTTGGTCAGGCTTCACCCTGGTTCCACCACAGGATTCCTGGCTTCTGGTTACACCTCTGCCCTCCATCCCTTCGGCTTCACCAGGCTTCAGCTTCCCTCCGGCTCCACCCTTGTCCTCTGTCACACCAGCTTCAAGGCAGTCTTCTGGATCCCTGCCGCCGCCTATAGCTAGTTTTCTAGTGTGTGCCAGTTTTTTCCCTTGATTAATGATTCTGTTCACCTGTCATTCACTTATATTAACTCATTTAGTCTGTCTGTGTGTGTGTGTGTGTGTGTGTGTTTGTGTGTGTGTGTGTGTGTTTATATATATTTTCCCTTTTTTGTTCAGTTCTTTGTGCTGTCTTGTCTAAGTGTAATGGTTGTTTCTCCTGAATTTGTCCTGCTTGTTTAGTGCATCATTGGATTAAAGACTGCTTCCCTTCTATTCATCTTTGTGTGCTTAGACAGCCAACCATGACAGATATATAGTACTTTTTCGTCTAATGTGGTATGCTATACAAGAAACCGTCAGCTACATTATTATTAAAGGTTAAAATTAACAACAGATTTGAATATAATTGCATATAATGCCGTTTTACATTTTAATGACATAAGAGTAAAAATATAATGAATATATATTTTTTTTTTTTGCAAAATACTCCTCACTAGAGTACATTTTTCTTGACAACTATAGAGTTTACGGACACTAAATGGCTTTCCTGAAGTAAATGTAATGTTACGTGACATATTGTTTTATTGACTTCTTTCCTCGATTGAAACACGAATTGACCCTTCACTAAGCCATGCCCGAACACCGCCACTGGCCAATCGTGTCTTAGCAACCGTAACTAGGCGCGGGAGGTCTGGCAAGCTTTCGAGCGAGGGAAACATGCCAAAGCATAGTACGTACGGATTGTGCAAATCTACCCGGTTGTATCCTAAAAGTTTGGACAGGAGTGAATTTTTTTTTCCTTTCTGAAAATCTAAAAGCCAAGGGAAGAAATAATGGGCATGGATCAAGCAGAGTGTGAGACCCCATTCACAACTAAATGTCAACAGGATTAACAAAAACACCTATTGCTTGAAAGTTGGAAATAATGAAGGTTATTTGTTCATAATGCATATATTTTAACGTAAAATAAGACGATTAAAGACAAGACGGAGGCTCACTGACATGCTTTAAAACATATTTCAGTATTTTGTTAATCAACGGCCTGCTACCCCTGACTGAGTAACTTTAACGCAATCCGATTGCGGCTCTCCCGGTGTTAGTGTTATTCCACAGGATTTATGGATAAACTGTTTGATTTATAATTATTCGATTATTTTCATATTTCACTCACCCTGCTGTGCACGAACATAGCTGTTCCTCAATTTGTGTGTTTCCCATTTGAATGATCAGCGTATGAGGCAGATAGCTGCTGCTGCGCTGGGACTATAGGCTTTAGCTTCAATTTTTATGAAATTATTCTCTAATCGGTTGCATATTATGTCGTGGATATATCCCTCGAATGCATACTGCAGTCCCTTTTGTCTTGCTCTTTCAGCTATTTCACATGTTCGCCAAAAATGACTAATCTCATTGGGAATGTCTGACACCGGTGCATAGATACTGTAATAGACGTGCCAGGCGCGAAAGCTTGACAGGCGTAGCAACAGTAACTAGGGAGGGCGGGGCTTAGTAAAGGGTCAATACATGAGACATGGGGGAGGAGTGTTAATTTATTACAGTTTTTTACAATTGCTATGACAATTTTTTCAATACTTTTAACAAATTTCCTAAACTCTTAAAGGGGTGGTTTACTGCTTTTTTTCTTTGCATGATTGTGTTTCTGGGGTGCAATATAACATGTCTAAGTGTGTGTGTGTTTTTTTTTTTAAAGCCTTATTTTTCATAAATTTCATCTTTATTGTTAGCCGCTTTCTCTTCTGTTATTTGAACGACCGGTTGACTTCCGGATTCTATGAAACCACTCCCTCAGAAACAGGCAATGGGCTCAGATTGGTTAGTTGGGCTGGTGTGTTGTAATTGGCTAAACTGTCCGGAAACTTCACGGCCATTACCTTTACAGGCGAATGCTGCATGTGCTCCGGTCAAATGTAAGTGTCAATAGCCTACTGCCGTATCAGTTTGAGCCAGAATCAGACCCAGAAAGAACATCCCACGGCTCTTACAAAACGTTTCTGAATGGTACATTGTATTATTATTATTATTATTATTATTATATTATATTCTATATTATTATGTAAGAATTTCGATACAATGTTTCTTGAAAATGCTATTGCTGCTTATAGCTTTTGAGATACGGTTTTCTCCTGATTAAACATTTAATATAACTGAATAAATGACAGAGTAATACCGTTTTTAAAGTTATTGTTTTATCGATATAATGAACAACCGTTTATCTATTCACAGAACTTAGTTTACTCAGTGTATCGTTTTCTTTAGGTACACGTTTGTCTTACACACACAAAATAGCATCGAACTAACTGGCTACATAAACAGCTTTGGCATTGGTTTACGTTCTTGATCAAATCGAAAAATTAGGTCATAAATTATACATGGAAAATACATTTACAAAATTAGTACATAATTATAAATTCAGGTCCAAAATGTTTGTACGCGTTTGTCATAGACACACGAAATAGCATAACTAAGTGGCTACTAAAGCCAGTGCTGGCATTTGTTTACGTCCTTGATAAAACCAAAACATTACGTCTGAAATTATACATGCAAAAACATTTAAAATGATTAAGTCTTACTTACAGGTTGTGGCCCAACAACTGCTGCCTCTGGTTTTAAAGTTGGAACGGCTTCATGCTTTAGTAACAGTTTGTTGTTGAATCCGGCATTGAATTTGTGGAGATTCTGGAAGCTGTTTTCCGTAAAATGCGCAGCACAGAGAGCTTAATTACGATTGTAATTTTCAGAAACATAATCAAACAGAAATTGTAGCCATTGTTGACGAACTACAGCGTCCGTAGGAAGCCCGAACACAGAAGACCTGACAGCTGGGTTAAAATAACACACTTTCGACGCCATGGCTACAGCTCTCCACTATAACTCTTCCTCTTTGACAAAGCAGCAGAAATATGGCCATGCCCCCTTATTTGCATATTCCGGAGAGAGGGTTTGTTTATGGGTTAGTTACGTATAAAACCCGGGAGTATGTCGTTGTAGTCCCATTTGAGTCATTTTTGTAGGCATTAAACTTCCTGAGTTTTAAAAGACGATATCTCTGCTTACATTGAACTTTCAGTGCAGCAACTTTGCAGATACTGTGCAATCACCAACAGCAACATTACACACTATTTAAAATGAAAAAAGTGAAATCGCAATCAACCACCCCTTTAACAAACCAGCACACCTACAAAACACAATATGTGAAACAATTAATTTCATGCTCAAAATTACACATTTTAAACGAAACTCCAACACTAATTTTCGAAATACCATAATACACTGGCAACAATACACTATGCCTACCAAAACACTGCAAACATGTCTTAAAATCAAATATTTTTTCAAAACACTAACATATGTTCTCGATTTAGTCAGATTTAGTCAATCACAGCACAATGTCATAACAACACTAACATCAGATGGAATTACAGAAACTGCATTATTTTATATGTGTCAGATATGCCCTTATACAACAGACTGAATATTGTATTGATCATGGATTGTGTTTTGCACTGCAGTTTCTTTTGAAACCTCTCTACATTTTTGTTTTGTTGGGTTTAGGTCTTTTGCTGCAGAAATTCAATAAAAAAAGACCCATCTCAGAGTGCTTTATAGAATGTACAGTTAATGAAAAAACTAAGACAGGGACAGAATTGCTGCAATAAAGACTTTATTTGCAAAAGGTCATTACTGCAAGATAACAAAAATATGCAATATAGCTGTCATTTATTATGTGAAAATACAAAATATACGAAGAGAGAAAGCACCAGAAGAAGAAAAAGAAGAAAAAAGAGAGCCACTTCTTATCTGCCCGGTCTTCTGCATTTGGCCACATGTTCTCATCCACATCACACCTGATGTCTTCTCTGGCAAGGCATCGTGGGAAGAATCTTTTGGCATGCCTTATCCACCCCTGGCAGTGTTCAGCTGTGATGTCTTGGCATACAGCATTCATGGGAATGGTGTAGTGCCACATTGTCCAATGTGATCATGTATATTGGCAAGTGGTCTCTCATCTGTCCCCTTTCTACCTCTGGCAAAAGTCTTTTGTGCAGGTCTTCTGAAGACAGGAGAAGGCGGTTGGTGTTGTAGGGGCCAATCTCACATTTATGCAGGAGTTCACCACCGTTGGAGATTGCTGCGCACATGGTGATGTTGGCTCCTCTCTGGCCCGGCACAGTAACTGTGGCCCTTTTGCCAAATATGTTTCTTCCGCGCCGACGCCTTTTCAATAAGTTAAAGCCAGCCTCATCAACGTAGATCATTACATGTGGGACTTGATTGGCCTCCAACTCCATTATTTTCTGAAAGTAATCAGACACAGTGTATGTAAATGCTTTGCTGTATATCTGCTGTATGTCCTAATGTACTCCAAGTGTATAGAGTAGTTTACTGCAAAACACACAATGTATAGTACAGTAATGACTTTATGGCATAACCTTACCTGGACGTATTGGTGACGGAGTTCTTTGATGTGCTCACCGTTCCTTTCAAAAGGAACTTTGTATAATTGTTTCATTTGGACTCTGTATTTAGCTAGAGTCCGAGAAATGGATGTTGTGCTGATTGCTGCAATGTTCCTAAAGACAAGGTTGTCCGCGAACAACTCTGGACTGAATGTCCTTCAGTTTTATTTCATTGTCAGCAATCACCATGTTGACAATAGCAAGTTCCTGTTCTTCATTCAGGAGCTTTACTCTGCCCCCTGAGGGAGGTAGACGTTGAATCCTTAGAGGGACAAAATACAGTTACATATTAGAGACCGGAGGCACACAGTCACTGTAATACATGGTACAAATATTTACACTTTGCAGTAGGAGAAGCAATATCCTACCTGTTGGTTTCTCTAAAAATCTGAACAATTGATGCCACCGTGTCCCGGCTGAGATTTGGCTGTACTCGTTCACCAGCCTCTCTTCTTTCTTTCTTTACCCTTGTAAGGAACTCAGCTTTTTGGAAATATTAATAATCAATAATATCTTGTTATTATTAATTATAAATATTTGGGTCAGTTAATTGGATTAACTTGATGTGGCTGAATTAATATTACAATCAATTAATCAGTTCTTCCAACGAACTATTTTGATTATTAATTTATTCTAATAAAGGGTATCTTCCATGGCCACCGAAGAATAATTATTTCTTCGCCTGTACAGTACTTTGAGTCAGTAGCAAAAAGCTGAGTTCCTTACATAATGGTGGAGAATTTTAAGGCATCGTATTAAACATTGTATGCAAGCAGACAGTAATCAATCATATGTTGTCCCATAAGTTTTATTAACATCTCATACATGCACGTACAAGTTTCTGAGTAAATCAGCAAAACTATAGCTTGAATATGCCTTCCTACGAATGGCAGAAAGTTCACAAATGCTATAATGCATATTTAAATCGTACGATAAGAAACTCCTGATATTAGCGAAGAAAGCCTAATTTCAGATATAAATCGAGCATAAGCCTTCTCTGACGAAGAAATCTCAGATTAGCCGCGCGCATAAATGGTACCAGAACTAATTAACCTGATATGGACGAAGAAATCTCCATTTTCAGCATTTTTGAATGTGATCTGAGCGATGTTCCTCAATCACCGATTAAGGCCTTATTATGCGTTACGTCATTGTATTCATATTAAACCGCTGAAGCGCTCATATGAAACAATCGCGTCGAATTAGTGGTATAAATTCTAGCTTAGCTAACTAGTAATTTGCCATTGTCTGTGAAAGAACGGTGCTGTTTTGATTTGTTAAAAAGAGTCACTCACACGCAACGTCGTGTCTAAGCGAGAGACTCAGTGCAAACTGTCAGCACAGCTCGATCGCTGCTCCGAACGATCTGTGTTGTTGGTTGGCATTGCGTCCGGAACGCGAGCAGGCGTTCCTATCTAGTTTTTCTGACAACAGCACCAATCTCACAGACCCTCGTGTAAACAAGCGACGGTTGTAGCCAATAGCTCCCTCAATCCTAACTTACACGCATGACTTACAAGTAAAACCCTCTACCTCGAGTGATAGTTTTAGCACCGCCTAAAAACTTAGACACGTTAGAGCGTAAAGTGTAACCTTAAACCAAAGACTATAGATTTTGCGTGATTTGAACTGAGTGATTTGAACACGAGTAATGAGAGTCAAAGCTCTTCGAGGCTTTGAATCAAAGGAGTCAACTGAGTCACAAATGACTCTTTGTTTGAAGCGCCCTCGCTGGCGACCCCTGCTGGTCAAAACAGTGGAAGTGTAGCGGAAACTCAAATCAACGGAACACCTTTTACAAACCAATCGCAAAGGTTTTATCAAAAGGTGTAATCAGGTAATGGCAATCCGCGAGCTACCTAATATCGTTTAATATGAGGTGTCTTTCAAGGCATAATATCTTAGTAAACCGTAGGGCTCGTTTTATGAAAGCTTGACTTGAAAGTCAATCAGACCCTTTATCAAATGCGTCATTAAATGTGTACGAATCTATAAAGTGATACGAGATCACATAGAGACCAGAAACACAATGGTTCACGAACCGTTGAAATTTAAAACAATTTCGAAACAGCTATGACGCGTAACGAAGCCCAGTTTAATAAAATCACGTGACCTTAGCAGTGATACACTCCGAATGATTTGAGACGAATGATTCACCCTGGTGTCAGAGCTTCACGAAGCACGTCTCATAAGAGGGTTAAACCACCCTCTTCTCTCTCTCTTTCTCTCTCTCGACCCCTTCCTCTTGGTTTCACTTTCAGATTGAAACCCAGATACTTTGGGTTTTTATTTGTGTTTCTTTTATTTTTACTTAAATCTACCCCTATTTTATTTTGTGTATTTACACCTGTTGAGCCTGAATAGTCCTATTCAGTTAAATTGAATTTAATTAAATTGGGAATTTAATTAAATCAATTTGCTTAGTCAAGTTCCCCTCTAGTTACCAGAGCTATGAGAACACACAATGTTTACATACATTTTTTTATTTTTTTTTTATTTTATTTCAATTTAGTTATTTACGTTTGTTTCAGCCTGAATTCTTATATTCAGCTAAAGAAAAAAAGAAGGGCTTAACTAAATTTGAAATTTAATTAAATTACTTGACACGCTTCCCTTTCCTTTTAGTTTTCTTAGAGCTATAAGGACGTTCTAACTTTACCTTTACCTTATTTTAGATCACTAGTCACTATCCTCATCTTCTCTCTCTCTATAGGATTACAATATCTAGCGACTGTTGTTTCCATAGCGAGTTACACAGGTCATTAATATCCTACTTCCTGTCTGTGTTTTACCCATCCTCACTCCTTAGCACCAAGCTAAGTACATGAAGTACGGCTAAACACAAACGCACAGTAGGCCCCAGACAGAACTGGAAACACTTCCCATTGTTTCTTCTTCTTCTTTTGGACCTTGAGATGTCTGATGTGTCCCTGGTAGCTTAGTCTAACAGCAGCATAACCCATAAGTGACTCCTGTTTACCTATGTCTCCTAGCTAAACCTAAATAGGTAAAACACTCCTTTCTTCCTCTTCTTTTCTGGTTTCATCCCATTGTTTTATTTTGGTTTTGCTCTATCTGTTACTCTCGTAGCACAACATGTGAGAAGAACCATCAGCATTTTTGAGTAATAGGTTATGACATGTAAGAGCCCAGTCATCAGTCGATGCTGCTTAAAGCACGTCAACTAAGATACTCAAAACTTTTTTTTTGTTGTGTGTGCTCACCAACACTAAATTTTAGCTGCTCCACATAGCCATTCTCCCACACAGATAGCTCACCACCTCTGTAGAAACTTGCATTTGCCTTTGCCATTTCTCTCTCGTGTTCCCACAAGTGTTCCAGTAGGCCTCAGACACCCAGCCCTGCCACCAGGACCACCTGAAGACCCGGCAGAGCAGTGTCATGGACATCCTTCAGCCTGAAGCAGGCAACGACCTGCCAAGGCAGAGGAAGGAACAGTTAGGCAACAATGAAAGCAGACGTCTGACACCCAGCCTGAGCCACTAAGAGCTGACCAGCATTATCTTCTCCTTGGCCATGCTCCCGCAGGCCTCAAACAGGAGGTAAATGAACTAACGCTGCCAGCCACTGGACTCCACAGAGAACGAACCCTGCTCAACGGGAGAAGGCACAGGACAGATGCAAGGACCCTGACAGAGCAGAGCAACTGAAAGAGATCATCAGTTTTCAGGCGGACGACAGCTCTGAGCACCTGCAAACCGACGGGTAAAGAACTGTTTCACTCAAAGAACTTAAAGAAATGGTTGAACTCAAAGAGAGCTAAAGCCATCAATGTGCAGCGGAAGTCCGAACACTGACTTAGCGATGCTGTAACATTATTGACGCACTCCATGTGGTCCAAAGAGAGCTGCAACAGTCCAACCCACTGCAAATGGACCACACAAGAAAGATGGACCCTGCTGACCTTCACATTAGCAGCGTAAGCTTCCCCAGCCCTGCACAAAGGGGGGAGGAGCCAAAGCCCTCGGCTTAACACTTCACCAGACAGTGCCCTGAGAGCCCCTGCAGCTGCAGGAGGAAAAGGTAAATCAGACAAACCCTGAAATGGCACATGAAGTGACACTCAACAATCTCAAGTGAAAGGTCAGAAACATCCCTGCCAATCTACGAGACATTGATTTTCACCTGCAGTCTCCAACCGGTATGGCACACCGAGACAGACTCCATCTGATCTGGACACATCCAGCCCAGCTGGGCCCTGCCCAAACACCAAGCAGGACAGACCTAGAAGGCCCTGTGCTACCACCACCAACTCCGAACGAGTTTTCTGTGGAACTTACAACGAACCTGTGACGGAGGAGGACACCAGCTTCAAGAAACTTTTCCTCCAAAACCAGTTAGTCACCATATTTTCACCTGCCCCCACGCAATGCCCACTCAACGATGTGTGACCTGATGCGGAAGGCCTCTAACACAGAAGGCCTCCCCAGAAAGGGTTCCTAAGACCCCATTGATCCTGAACTGCAAAACCAGAAGCCACACAGCATGAACACAATGCAAGACTCTGCTAAAAAGTCCCTGGTCAGCATAGGACATAAAACTTTTAAAGTAGATGAAAATGGGTGCTCAAAGAGCAGCAAGACTCTGCATTAGTAAAAATAGAATTTTACTGATACAAAGAAAATCTTGAATGGACGTGTAAGCCTCACCTGCCAACAGACTATGCACAACTCTTTTGAAACAAACATTTGCTACATGCTGGTTGAATTGGCACTGCTACATTAGTTTCCATGACAATGAAGGGTTACAGGAAACACTAGCTCCAAATAGGGCATACCTTGACGCCATAGTGTAGGAAAACCACCTGAGTTTTAAACTACTGTTAACCTACAGGTGTGCATTTGACCATTGCGGTCCAACTGGAACACAACATGCTATACGCATTTTGATCACTGGTTGCTGGCTTGTCTAAATGCAGATAAAACGATAGCGGGAATTGACATCTCTACTGTAAGTGAAAGAGTCTTAGATTTCCAACTGGTATCAGTAAGTTCAGCATTAAAGCGTAAGTCTGTTTGACAAAGGAATCTCATCTCAGCAGCTTGTGAACTGTACCGATATCTATCCTGCTTTGGTTAAAGAAATCCAAATTGCTGTATTGCTAAACCTGTTTCTGAAAAAGAAAGCTCAGGACAGTGTTATATATACGTAGACCTGGGTGATGCTCCCCTTTCTACAATGTAAAGGCCTTACAAATTATTGTTAGATTGATGTAATTCACCTAAATTTTTAGCTGCATCCACAAGCAGAGAGCTACCTAGCGATCAAAACTTCACTCGCTGAAAAGTCAGCATTTATGCATGAGAGGGACGTAACTATGTAGGCTTAGACAAGCTTTGACTTACAGCAAATCTATTTCCTTACTTTGTAAACGAATAGAATAAGTTGTGTAAAGTAAAGAGAAGAGTTCCATGAGTAAAATTAGCAAATGCCAAAACACATTAGCATTTTACTGAATGTAACATCAAGTTCTTGAAAGACTTAAAGTATAGGCGCCCCCTTTTAACCTGTTTAAACATGCATAACTCAGTAAAATGTGTAGACATTCTTCAGGTACTGTTGAATTGTTCTGACATGCACTGGTTCCCATGACAACGACTTGTCACAGGAAGTGCTAACTCGTGACGTCATTTTGTAATCAAACCAGCCTAGGTGGCTAAGCTAACTTAACCTAGCGTCCATCCAGCTTAGGCTAAGCTAAGCTAACCTAGCATCAATCCAGCTTAGGCTAAGCTACATAATAACTTCTACAGTTAGCGGTTTGCATCATTTACTTGAAGCCTTAATTACAGCTTTTATGTATACAGCGCAAAGTATTCTAAAATACTTTCTTTAACCCCATTTAGGGTTTCTAATTTTTCTCTTTCCTTACTTTCAATTCTTCTCAGCTGAATTTCACCTTCACTAGTTTAGGCATAGTCCTTGCTGAGCGCTGTAGGCTAAATTTGCAGATGCCCTGGCAATTAAACCCAAGTTTAATTACATGTAAGCTGTGTAGCTAGAGAAGAATTATTATAGTTATGAGAATTTTCATCAGCATATTGACTAAACCTTTGGAGGGACACACACGGTGTGGTCTTAAACACGCAACAGCTGTGACCCACTAGGGAGTGTTGGTCCAGGCAAATCTAAAGGTTAGTCACTAGTGCTATTGATTATTCTCAATTTCAGATCATTACCGCTGTTTTGATTACTTACTTTATTTTTTTATTTTATTCTTTTATTTCCACTTTGATAATAATAGCAGTCAGCTATTCCCTTGTCTATTCGGTCATCTATATGATTTAATTCCATTTCCTCTCTTGTTCAAATGTGGTTCTATTTCCCATTGGGCCCAGAAAGGAAACAGAGACACCTTTATTTGTGATTGTGTTTATTTTCAACAAGTGCACTCATTTTTGTGACCCTGCGACACAAGTAATTTCAACAATTACTAGGGCATAACTATAGTCCTGAGGATTGATAATAAGCATAATTTGAATAGGAAAGCTGTCCCTTTTCCTCCTATCCTTCACTTCGTCAAGCCGCAGTGAACCACCATTTAAGTCCAGAGAAATAATTTAGTCATAAGAACCATCTTAAGTCATTTATTTCATCTCGGCTATGCCCTTTACAGGAAATACTCTAGGAACCACACAAGTCTTAGCCTCCTAACATCCACAGCTAAGATGATAAAGATACAAGAGACACATCACTAGCTAGATACACATGAACACCTAACTTTATGCTACATATCTAGCGAACCCATTAAACAGTGGTTCTGAACTTTTAGGGTCATGAATTAGTCTCTCACCACAAGTGTGCCAAAATGTCACAGAGCCTCTGCTTAACCTGACCCCAACCTTCCAGCTTACCAAAGACTATGACAAACCAATGGACACTATGAGAAACCACCTCTAACCCCTCCAACCACCCACGAACGCCGTCTGCACCCACCGACAACCGGTGCCCCAGACAACTGAAATCAACAAGCACACGCTGCGTGCACAGGACAACACTCTGTGTTATGCACCTGATGACATCGCTGCGCCAAAGCTTGTGGTGCCACAGTGCAAAAGGGGGGTTCATGCCAGTGTATGCCCATGACGCAGCATGTGCTGCACACCGCAGCACCAGAACACCGAAGCAATTGGCATACCGGCATCCTCGAAGCGGAAAGACTGTCCTAGCCAACAAAGGACGACAGTCGCTGAGATCTTTCCTCCCTTTCTCTCTCCCTCTCCCCTTTGTCTGTTCCAGGATGCTGCTGTGGTTAGTCTTCCTGTGCCTCCAGCCAACCAGAGGACAGCCGCAGTCGGTCATCTCACCAGGTCCGGTATCAGGCAGCGTCCCGAAGGAACAACCGGGACTCCTTATCACCAACTGCAGGACCCACACCCAGAGAGTGTATGTTCGACTCCACTCCCTCGCCCACGCTGAGGCCAATGTCGAACACATGCTCAACCAACTTGAAAAAAAAAATGTCACACAAGCAGAGCCAGATGGACACAACCGCCACTGCCGTCGGAACTCTGTTAACATTGGCATGTCCAGTGTCAACGCACTGAACCTAGCCACCGTGAGACAACGTGTGGCTGAAATTCAAACTGAAATCCCACAGCTAAAAGGGCAACTCACAACACAGAGTGCCTCCCTGCCGTCCATCGGCAAGACATCGAAGGGAACTGTGGTAATTCTCAACACCCACAGCGTTCCGCTGAACCAGACAGTGAACTCCATGAAACAGCTGTTTACTGTCTTCCAGAATGACTTTACTCAAACTCAGCTGGTCTGCAGTCTCTGATCCAAGACACATGCTGCCCTGCTGAGGCCAAACCTGAATCAAAGCTGGAAACCTCATCCTTCTTCAAGAACCACAATTTCACCCTAACTCCAGAATGACAGGTGATACCCAGTCAAGGCACCTTCTGCCCCAACACCTGCTGCAGAGACCTGTACTGGGCTACTGTCCACATCAACCGCCGTGGAACGACCACCACTCCAGAAGACGCGAGCAACCAGAGGCCACCATGGCCTTCCAGCCTTCTATGACAAAGGTGTGTCTGATCTGTCGGCACTTTCAACTTCGATCATGGTTGTCCTTGAGGGGGACAACAACGGTCGAAAGGGGGGGATGTAGGGTCTGGACCAATCAGACACACACTAATTATTCATATTCACTATATTTAATGAATATAAAGGTCTATGAAACTCTCCCCCAAAACTAACCTCACAAATGAAGTTACTTTGTCAACCGGGTGTCCGGTTACAGAACACTTTAAGACTGATAACAGACTTTACGACCTCAAAGGAATGTGGCCACATGCGCCACATGCTTAAGAGAGAGAGACCATCTTTAATTAAATAAACTTTGCGGTGTAACTCTGATCTATGAAGGAACATGCCTCACAGAAACTGTGATGATTTACTGTCTCGTGTACTATTAGGTATAACAACATGGTATGTTTGATTGGGGTGTATGTGGTTGAACAACCACCCAACGGTCAATATAACCTCACCTGTATCATGCTTCCTAGCAAATTAATCCTCATTTAATGACACACACTTTGATGTACATCACCTTCTCTTAGAATGCAATGTGAATTTGTTATGTCTATTTGAGCTTGAATGAACAGTCTAAGCATGCTGGGGACAAAGACCATAAATCAACTAAGAGCCGCTTCCCCTCTCGGACATGTCACCTTACTCATAGGTCCATTCAAACCTTAGGGGTTGGTTCTTTCTCAGGGTATATCAGAGGCAGGCAACAGTGACCGCCCTCTCTTAGTTTTTTCATCCAGCCGCAACACTGTTCTGGTGAGACTGGGGAGCCCCCTCCCCCTCCACGGGGGCCCCAGGGCCCAGCAGGCCTCGATTCCAACCAGATCCGGCCTCATGGAAAAGAGAGAAGACTCTCTCACAAAGAACCAAGGACAAACTCAGGAGTTTTGGAACAAAGACTCCAACCAACAAAGACTCCAACCAACAACGACTCCAATCACCCATCCTTCCGACTTCCTCACTTCTCCTGGGTGCTCGGCGTGGCCTCAACAGAGTCCCAGGCCTTCACCAAACCAGTCATGCGTTCCTGGAGAAAGAGAACGCTCAACCAACTTCCACTTGACACTGCCGGAACCATCAACGACTCCAATTTTCAACAACTTCAAGAATTGTTCCCATTACAAATGCAAGTATTCAATTCAATGAAATGTGAAAATGAAATTCTGATGGTTCTTCTCATAGACCCTCTTCCGGTTTCCAATTTCATCCTATCACTAACCTATTTATGTATTCATGTGTGTATGTTGTTTTGTTTATTTATATTCATATAAATATCTATATTTAGTTAATAAAACTTGTACATAATATGTATTTGGTTCTGTTTTGTTTGCAATACAAGTCACTTTACGATCACGGTTTTTGCTACTGGCTCAAAGTACTGTACAGGCGAAGAAATAATTATTCTTCGGTGGCCATGGAAGATACCCTTTATTAGAATAAATTAATAATCAAAATAGTTTGTTGGAAGAACTGATTAATTGATTGTAATATTAATTCAGCCACATCAAGTTAATCCAATTAACTGACCCAAATATTTATAATTAATAATAACAAGATATTATTGATTATTAATATTTCCAAAAAGCTGAGTTCCTTACACCCTTATTTTACCAGGGAATAAAATCACATTGAGATTACAATCTCTTTTACAAGTGAGCCCTGGCCAAAAAGGCAGCACATAGAGGATAAACTTACACAGACAACAAGTAACAAACAGACAGGCATGGACAGGAATATAAAAATAAAAACAGAAAATAACATTTTAAAACAATAGCAAACATGTTGACAAATTTGACCCAGGTAGGACTTGCAATGTGTGCAATGAACTCAGTATGTGAGATAAAACCTGCAATTTTAGCTGATTTTGCAACTCATTCCATGAAGTTGGGGCACTGTAACTAAAAGCAGTTTTGCCAAACTCTGTTTTAGTTTGTGGAACATCATACAGTATGTATCTACTTGATCTTAGATTGTATTTCGATCTACTAGGTGCTAAGAGTGTAGTTAAATATGAAGGAGAGTGTCCAGTTATTTATTTGTACACAAAGGTCAACCAATGTTTGAGCCTTCTTGTGTTAAGTGAGGGCCAACCAACCATTTCATATAATACACAATGATGTATTATAGAGTACTTTGCATGCATTATAAATCTCAGTGCTGAATGATACACATAATCCAATGATTTCAACAGGGTCTTTGTGGCGTGTCTGTAAAACACATCTCCATAGTCTAAAACTGACAAAAAGGTAGATTCAACCAGCCTTTTCTTGACTTTCTTTGTAAAGCAAGAGCTGTTTCTAAAGTAAAAACCCAGCTTTAATTTCAATTTAGTGAGTAACTGTTTAATATGCAAATCAAAAGACATGTTTTCCTCCAATACAAATCCCAAATATTTGTATGAGGAAACTAATTCTATTGGCCTGCCCTGTAATGTGTGGAGCTGAGGCAAGGAATGTCCAGGCTTACGGGTTCTAGTAAAAAAACAACCTCACTCCTCTCCCTCTCCCTTGCCCCACTCCTCTCGTTTGCCCTTGCCCCACTCCTCTCACTTGCCCTTGCCCCACTCCTCTCCCTTGCCCTTCCCCCACTCCTCTCGTTTGCCCTTGCCCCACTCCTCTCCCTCTCCCTTGCCCCACTCCTCTCGCTTGCCCCTACCCCACTCCTCTCGCTTGCCCTTGCCCCACTCCTCTCACTTGCCCTTGCCCCACTCCTCTCTCCTGCCCTTGCCCCACTCCTCTCTCCTGCCCTTGCCCCACTCCTCTCTCTTGCCCGTGCCCCACTACTCTCCTCTCCCTTGCCCTTGCCCCTGCCCCACTCCTCTCCCTTGTCCCACTCCTATCCCTTGCCCTTGCCCCTGCCCCTGCCCCACTCCTATCCCTTGCCCCACTCCTCTCCCTTACCCTTGCCCCACTCCTCTCCCCTGCTCTTGCCCCACTCATCTCCCTTGCACCTGCCCCACTCATCTCCCTTGCCCTTGCCCCTGCCCCGCTCCTCTCCCTTGTCCCCCTCCTCTCCCTTGCCCCTGCCCCTGCCCCACTCCTATCCCTTGCCCCACTCCTCTCCCTTGCCCTTGCCCCACTCCTCTCCCTTGCTCTTGCCCCACTCCTCTCACTTGCACTTGCCCCACTCATCTCCCTTGCCCTTGCCCTACTCCTCTCCCTTGCTCTTGCCCCACTCCTCTCCCTTACCCTTGTCCCACTCCTCTCCCTTGCCCTTGTCCCACTCCTCTCCCTTGTCCTGGTACACGTCTTCCTCTACCTAGTGCAGACACTTTTTTCTTTCTTTTGTTGCTTTATATTGTTCCCTTTCCACAAAAGATCAGCCCAAAAGGTCCTCTTTTACTTTATACCATATGGTCATGCGATTGAAAGAACCTCAACACCTGAGTGTGTTCCCTAGATGGGAATCAGCTGTGATTTATATATTTGGATAATTAAATCAACTGTTTCTCAGTAACAATAGAATAAAATACAGGGGACATATTTGTGTTTTAATTCACAATATAAACAGCTGTTTACCTTGACTTTAGCCTGTAGGTTAGGTTTAGAACATGGTGTTATCTGTTCTGACATACAGTGTTAAAGCATTGGTAAATTTGCCAGTAAATTTGTTTTGGGCTTGTTTGAGCTTGTGTTTAAAAGAAGTTCAAGCATTTTAAATTTGTGTTAATTGCATGCATTTTGTGTTAAAGCAACAAGAAATGTGGTAATAGTATAGCTTAGACAGACGGGTGTAGTGCTAACTGTGTTAAGAGTTTAGGAAATGTGTTAAAAGTATTGAAAAAAAATTTCAGCGATTGTAAAAACTGTAATAAATGGAATAATGAAAATGAAATAAGAATGGTAAAAGTTACAGGTCTTTTGTAGTCATGAAGTAGGCCTAATCAAAGTGTGGGTTGCGCCTCCCTAGGGGTGCACCAGAGCATGTCAAGGGAGGCAAAAAAATGATGAATAATAATGTAAATCAATACATTATAGAGAAAACAAAACACCCAACTGCTGCATGAGCATATGATACGCAAACTACATCTCTCGTCGGATATAGCAAACCAGTGTCATGCTAGTAAAGTTTTGATGGATGATTATTATAATCAAGGTAAAAACAATTACAGTGACATACAGGAGTCGTACATTAGGCATACGAGACGAGAGACGAATTATACTGTGTGAATTGTAGCTTCAGTTTGCTGTTCTTAGCTGACAGGAGCGTGTTGGTGTTTCTTCTGCTGCTGGAGTTCTTCTGCTTCAAGGTTGGATGTGTTGTGTGTTCAGAGATGATCTTCTGCAGACCACAGTTGTAACGAGAGCTTATTCGAGGTACTGTTGCCTTTCAATCAGCTGAACCAGTCTGGTCATTCTCCTCTGACCTCTGGCATCAACAAGGCATTGTCACCCACTGGATATTTTCTCTTTTTACATTCTCTGTAAACCCTAGAGATGGTTGGGACCAGCCCATCTGGCACCAACAACCATGACACGTTCAAAGTTATTTAAATCACCTTTCTTCCCCATTCTGATTCTCAGTTTGAACTTTAGCAGATTGTCTTGATCATGTCTACATGCCTAAATGCATTGAGTTGCTGCTATTTTCTTTTCAAAAAGTTAGTGAACTTGTTTAACAAGGACACAACAGTGCCATTGAAGCTCATACTTGAGATCAAACTTAATTCATACAGGATATTTCATTGTTTTGTTCAATATCATGTTTATATTTTTCCCCTTTTGTCTTCATAACAATTTTTTTTCTGTTGTTAAGGTCAGTGTTAGTAGGCTACATTTGCATGTTTACTTCTGTCACACTGGGTTATAATTATGCCAACCCCTTTTTATTATTATTATTATTATTATTATTATTTTAGTTTTTCCATAACTTTACATCAACTGCTTGAACTTCAGAGTCAATAGCATTTGAGCAAACTTTTTTTGGGGATAACTTTTCCTACCTTTGAGAATATTCTTTCACACGGCACAGATGTGGGTGAAATTGCTATGCATTGGAAGGCAAAATGGAAGTGATACGTGTAGTTGGGCCAGCGACTGGTACTATGTTCCAGTTCACCATTTGTTATACTGATATACTGTGTACCTGCATCCAGCATAACCTCCACTGGCATAAGAAATGACAATTGGGTCTTTCATTGTCTCTCTGATTTTCTGGTCCAGTATGTCCCATATGTTGTCATCACCTGTTTCCGTTCCTGCTGTTGATTGAGATGATTCAGTCATTGTGGATGTGGGGAAAGGAAGCATTGCAATCTCTGGTGAGGTTGGTAACTGGTGTATTGACATTGGAAACACTCCAAAATATCAGTGTCTAGTTGAAACGAAACCTTTAAGTAATACATGCAAATGTATTAAGTGTTTTCGTAAATTAAGAGGTTTGTTGGAATTTGAATTTTGTGTCTGATACAATTGCTTTTGTCAGTGTCTTGCAGATCTTGGAGCGGGTGATGCTTTCATCAGTTCAGACTAACAAGGAACAACATGTTTGTATGAAATGTAGTGGAGTAAAAAGTGCGATACTTTGCTTTGAAATGTAAAAGTAAATAAATTCCAAAAATACTCTGTAAATGTACTTAAGTACAGTAACAAAGTAAAAAAGACAGCTGAAATGGATTTTTTTTCTTCCTACATTAATGTTAACAATGAGTAAAGGATCTGTATGCCATGTAAGGTCTTTGTGTTCTCATCTTTCCATTATGGCATGTTTTCTTTATATTGAGAAGACCCAGACACTTTTCTATATTAACAAACTAACAAATTATCTCCTTATTCTTGAAGACAATTTTTCATGACAGGTGATTGACATTTGAAATGACTGACTTTGGATCAGCTCAAACCTGCCTGAATCAGATTTTATGCACCTAAATGGGCATTCACACTAACAACAGCAATGAACAATTATTTATTGTCAATGATATTTGGTGAAGCAACATGCAAGAATGTCGATCAAACAAAAACTCTCCAAAATAAAATACATTACTTATAAGAAAATAGTATCAGATATTTTTAAATGTCCATCCAATGGAGAAAGATACAATATGCAGACAGTGTTTCAATATCTACCAAAAATACAGACATTGCTAACCAGAAAAATCTTGAATCATTGGGGAATACTGAAAAAGTTTAATAAACATACATAGGTTTCTTTACACTTGGAAAAATACGATTACTGTTTGAAACTTTCTGGAATGCAATGGTTATATTTGACTGGGGGACAGAACCAATGTGTTCAACATAAAGAGACACCCTTTACTTCCATTTTGGGAAGCAGTGGGACCATTTAATAATTCACCAGAATTATTTCTGTCAGCACTGACAAGCCAAACAGCAAATTGATTTCATTCTGTAATTGGACACTCACCTTTATCCTGATCCCATACTTTAGCAATTAATGTGGCCTTCCATTATTTGAAAAAAATTGGACACAGAATAATGGATTTAAAATGAAGGTGTTGGGAAACTGAGGATGAACGGCCAGGCCAAGGCAATCACCTATTTATGGACTGAGCATTACAATAAAGTAATATCTCCAGAGACACCTTCAGAATTCTCAAAAGGACAGTAGTTAGAAAGTAAGCTGCAAAAAGATGTTTAAAATGCTACAAAGAATTTTAATTTGACACACACAGTAAGATGTATGTTAAAAACCTTTTGTTAATACATGTTTTATATTATTATTAAACAGGCTGATGTTCTAGATCACAAGTGTTGAATTTGCAGGGGAAGTTTCACATGAATGTCCCAGCCAGAATGTATCACTTACAAATCAGGTAGCATTAATAAATATAAATGAGTGCTCCTCTGCCATGCTAAGTTATGTAAAAAGTTCTGTTTAGAATGATTAAACTTAATTTTTTTTTCTTTTTTTTTTTTCCTTTCATAATTTTGCTTGTTTCGTTATAATTTCGGTCATTTGGCTCATTGGGTATTCGGAGCCCTGGCAAGTAGTGTAGTAGTGGTTAGTAGCATAGCAAAATGATTTTTTGTTTTGTTTTTTAGAAGCCAATGTCATTAGTGCACACAATTTTACCCAATGCTTTGATTCCACAGCTCTATTTCTATTTATGGAAACCCATCAGGACTCCACCTTGGCTCCTTCATCTCCACCGTTGTGTTTCCTGAAGCAAGCTCCTGCAGTTAAAACCCTATAATATATTGGCTCATGGGTTAAAAACAGCATATGACCACTAATGACACACTTCCAGTGGAGAGAACGCTGGCACATGTTGGCTGCCGCTTCTCTGTCCGACATTTTTAATTTTTATTTATTTATTCTTAAACAGTATTATTTTTTACACTGGTTTTATTGATACTGGAGTTCTATCGTGGAGTCTTTCGGTGCATGCCTCTTGTTTGACCGGGTTTAACACCGTGGGATCGCTGATCTTGTCGACTGGGAATGCTGTGGGCTGCGTGACTGCTATCTGTGCTGCTCTGTGACAACAACGTGTCTGGATTTTACCTCAAGTAACTCAAATTAGATATTTCTGTTCCTATCATGCGGATTTCCCAACTATCTATTGTCATCATCATTTTGACCCTGTCTAGGCTTCGTGGAGAGCGGGTCCTTCAACATTTGGATTTCATCATGATAAGGTACTCTTTCTCTGAACTTCTTTCATTACTCTTCTCTGAACTTCTCCAGTACTCTGTCTCTGAATTTCTTTCACGAACTCACTCGTACGAATTTGTACGATTTGTCTAAACTCACGTGATGGGTAGGTTTAGGGTCGGGGTCAGGGGTAGGTCATTCGTACAAATTCATACGAATTGAGCAACTTGTAAAATATGTACGATTTAGCAAAAATCATACTAATTCGTACGAGTGAGGTCATATGAATTCGTACGAATTGCTGTGAGATCGGGCTGGAAATACTTACACAGAGGGTCACGGCAGAACGTTCACACTACTGGTACTGGCATTAAGGTTTTATGCTCTTGGTCTATGGACTCTGGAACAAAAAAACATTCTTTACGCAGTGTTTGCTATGCAAATTTGCGTTATCCACAATTGACTCATCAGAAAATGTGACTCAACACTGCACGAGTTGCATATCTAAATGTTCGTTCTTTAAACAATAAGACTGCTCTACTCTACGATACCATATTGAACAATGCACTGGATTTATTGTGTATCTGTGAGACTTGGCACCAACCAAATGACTTCATAAACTTAAATATGAGTACTCCATCGGGAGATACATATCCAGAGGCCACGCTTAAGTGGTAAAGGTGGCGCTTTTGCTGTTATCTACAGAGATGATATATCTATTACGGAAATTACTATTCCCTTCGTATCATCATTTGAGTGTGTTGCCTTCAAAATGAATGGTATTTCTCCTATTCTTATTGTACTCATCTATCGACCTCCAAAACCAAATTATTTGTTTTTCAATGAACTCACAGAACTACTTACATCTGTTAGCTCTGTCTGTCCATCAATGATTCTCACTGGAGACATTAGTATTCATGTGGATAATTTTAATAGTAATCTAACTGTTGAATTCATGGAGGTATTAGACTGTTTTAACATGACTCAGCATTTCACATTTCCCACTCATAATAAAGGTCATACACTTGATCTGGTGTGTTTCTGTTGGGGTGGACATTGACCAGCTAGACAGCAGTGACTTGTATATTAGTGATCATAAGCTTCTCACTTTTAATTTAATAGTTCCATCTTTAATAAATGCTCAAAAAAGGGTCATTAGTTTTAGAGATATCAAGCATATTAATTTTTACAGTCTTTCATGTATGATCTCAGAGCACTCTACAGTTGAAACTGTTGATCACTATAATTCCATTTTGTCATCTGCTTTGGACGTGTTAGCCCCTAGGAGAGAATGTGTTGTTTCATTTGTTAAATCATCTCCTTGGTATACCACTGAGCTCAGGGCTCTTAAGGTGAAAAGCAGACACCTTGAACACCAATATAAGAAATCAGGTTTAACTGTCCATAAGCATTGATGATTAACTTTTGAGTCAATATGCCGAAGCACATAAGACAGCAAGAACAGAGTACTACTCGTCTATCATTAGTGATGGTGCTGCAAATCCCAACAATATTTTTAAGACGATCAACAGAATTCTTCCACCAATTAAGCCATCAATTTGTTCTTCTGTGCAGGAATGTAACAAATTTCTTAGTTTTTTATTGGTAAAATTGTAAGCATTTATAAGTCTATTAGTTTGGTATCTTGCTCTGCAATTCCTGAGACCTATCCAGTTAGTTTTCCTGAAACTGCATTCTCCAGTTTTAACATAGTCACTACTGATGGTATTTCAAAATTACAAGTACCCTATACCCAATCCCAACATGTGTTCTTAAGGGGTGTCTCTCTTCAATTAGTCCCTTCATTTGTAGCATTGTGAACACCTCTCTTACAACTGGTATTGTTCCAAAAGCCCTAAAGGTTGCAGCTATTACACTAGTCCTTAAAAAGCCTGGATGTGAGAAGTCAGACCTATCAAATTACAGGCCAATTTCAAATATGCACTTTCTTGCCAAGGTTTTGGAACGTGTTTTTGTGGCACAACTCCACTCACACTTATTCTCCAACAAGCTTTTCAAACCTTTTCAGTCTGGGTTTAGAAAGGGACACATTACAGAGACAGCCCTGGTTTGTGTTATGAATGACCTGCTTGTCTCAGTTGACTCTGGAGCCTCTACCATCTTGGTTTTGTTATTTCTCAGTGCAGCTTTTAACACAGTGTGCCATTCTATCCTGCTAAATAGGCTGAGGAGCTGGTTTGGTATTGTGCTTAACTGATTCAAATCTTACCCCACTGATCGTTTCCAGTTTGTTGTCTTGGGAAACAACATATCTGAAATTGGACAAGTCTGCCATGGTGTTCCTCAGGGATCTGTCCTGGGTCCCATATTGTTTAGTGTTTATATGCTTCCTTTGGGGCAAATAATTAGGAAATATGGTTTGGGGAATCACTTTTATGCTGATGATACTCAAATTTACATCAGCTCCAAATCTGATCCTACTGTAACCTCAAAAATTCTCTCGGAGTGTGTGCAGGAAATAAAAATGTGATTGCACCATCCTTTTTAAAAACTGAATTCTTCCAAGACAGAGATTCTACTTATTGGCACACCTGCGGCTACTCATAAAGGGAGACATTTTAACTTGATGGTTAATGGATGGATGATAGTGATGGATGGATGATGGATGATAGTGTTTTAGTTCCATCTTCCATCTTTGACGCTCACCTAACACTTGACTCGCATATTAAGAGTATTACAAAATCTGCTTTCCATCATCTCAGAAACATTGCAAGAAGTAATCCCTATCTTGCTCTACCCGGCGCTGAAAGGCTTATGCATGCATTTTTTACTTCCAGGATTGATTATTGTAATGCACTTTTTGTTGGTTTACCTGCTAAATCTATAAAACGGCTACAGTACATCCAGAATTCAGCAGCACGTGTTCTTACATACACTTCACCACATCAGCATATTGCGGGCATTCTTTATAGCTTGCATTAGCTCCCTGTTCAGTCACGTATTGCTTTTTAAAACTCACACAAACATACAAAGCTATGCACATATAGACCCTTCAAATATCTGTGACTTACTCAGCTTGTACGCGCCTTCCCGTTCCCTTCGGTCTACTGATTCACTTACTCTTCAGCGTCCCTGTAGATTAATGTCTATGGGGGAGAGAGCTTTCTCTGTTGCTGCACCCAGGTTATGGAATGCACTTCCTCTTATTGTTAGAGATGCTCCTACATTAGCCAGTTTCAAGAAGTTGTTAAAAACTCATCTTTTTAAAATTGCTTATATTGACTTTCATGATTAGTATTTTATTGTTGTACTGTAATGCTTATTTTTGTATTACTTTGCACTTCTGTGTCCTATTTGTTTTTACTGTCTGTAGCGCTTTGGGTTTTAGAAAAGCAAATTATAAATAAAATGTATTATTATCATTTTTAGTATTATTATTATATGACGTAACAAAGGGTCTGTTTACACCTGGTCACTTTATGTGTCACAGGTCGGGGTGAGCGCCAGCAGGCCGCCCACCCCTAAACTGAAACACCGTCCCGAGATATTCAAGATGGCGCCGCAGACGGCTGCCTCGGTGTGGGGCTCTCCAGCTATTGTGTTGTTTTTGTTCGTTTGTTCTGCTTTTAGTCATTCTTTTCCTATCAGTTTCACCAAAGACGAACTACTGGACATTAGGAAACACACACCAGATAATTTTTCTACAGTTTTTGATTATTCAAACGCGCGATCAGACGCAAACGTGGGAAGCGAGCCGGCGCGCTGGTTAAACTCCGCGAGCGTGGCCTGCGCACTGCACTCCCCAGTATTCATCTCGCGAATCTCCGATCCCTTCCTAACCAAACGGACAAACTTCTCCTCACCTGCACTAACAAGGATTTTTTTAACTCTGCTGCTCTGTGCTTCACTGAAACCTGGCTGAGGGAAGCCATACCGGACAACGCAATACATCTGCCGGGCTTCCAGCTGTTCCGAGCGGATCACATCGCGGAGTTAATGGGAAAAACGAGAGGTGGTGGATTGTGTTTCTACATTAACGAAAGTTGGTGTTCAGATGTAACAACACTAAAGAAGATGTGCTCTCCTAATTTAGAGGCACATTTCATAAACTGTAAACCTTTCTACTCGCCTCGGGAGTTTTCCTCTTTCATTCTCGTGAATGTATACATCCCTCCAGACGCGTGCGTGAGCGCGGCGCTACAACAGCTGGCTGAACAAATAGATAGCTGAAACAGAACAAAAGTATCCTGACTCTCTTTTAATCATTCTTGGGGATTTTAACAAAGCAAATCTTTCCCGTGAACTACCAAAATACAGACAGCACGTTACATGTCCCACCAGAGACAGTAATATACTGGACCACTTTTACACTACAATAAAAAATGCGTATCACTCCGTCTCACGAGCAGCTTTGGGGCTCTCTGATCACTGTTTGGTTCAGCTCATACCGACCTACAGGCAGAAACTGAAATCAGCTAAACCTGTAATAAGGACTGTAAAAAGATGGACTAATGAAGCAGAGCAGAATCTACAGGCCTGCTTTGATTATACTGATTGGACTGTTTTTGAAGTTGCTACCAACGATCTGGATGGGCTCACAGATACTGTAACATCATAACATCATATACTGTAACATCATATATAAGTTTCTGTGAGGATACATGGATTCCTACCAGGACATTCTTATCATATACTAATGATACACCATGGTTTACTGGGAAACTCAAACACCTTCGTCATGCCAAAGAGGATGCCTACAGAAGTGGGGATAAAATCTTGTATAACCAGGCCAGAAACAGACTGACAAAGGAGATCAGAGTTGCTAAAAGAAGCTACTCTGAAAAAATGAAAAAACAGTTTTCATCCAACGACCCATTATCAGTCTGGAATGGCCTTATGAACATCACCAACTACAAGTCACCATCCCCCCGATCTGTGGACAATCAACACCTGGCTGATGATTTAAACTCATTTTATTGCAGGTTTGTAAAGCTCTCATTCACACCACACACCGGCTCTGACCTGCACTTCACACATTCACCATCACCTCCTGCACCCCCATTACTCCCCCCTCCTGCCATCCAACCTGAGCTTAAGGTCTGTGTGGAGGATGTGAGCAGAGTTTTCAAAAAACAGAAGACTAGGAAAGCCTCAGGCCCAGACGGCATCTCATCTGCTTGTTTAAAAGCCTGCACTAACCAACTGGCCCCGGTCTTCACGCTGATCTTCAATAGATCATTGGAGCAGTGTGAAGTTCCCTGCTGCTTCAAATGCTCCACTATCATTCATGTCCCCCAAAAAACAAATCACTGGACTTAATGACTACAGACCTGTCACTCTCACGTCTCTGGTCATGAAGTCGTTTGAAAGACTGGTGTTGGCCCACCTGAAGGACATTACTGGACCCCTGCTGGATCCCTTTCAGTTTGCTTACAGAGCAAACAGGTCTGTGGATGATGCAGTCAACATGGAACTGCATTATATCCTGCAACATCTCGACAGACCAGGGACTTATGCAAGGATCCTCTTTGTGGACTTCAGTTCGGCCTTCAATACCATCATGCCTGGTCTTCTCACAGCCAAACTGACCCAGCTCTCCATACCATCCTCGGTCTGTCAGTGGATTACCAGCTTCCTGACGGACCTGCAGCAGCGAGTGAGACTAGGGAAACACACATCCATGACTCTCACCACCAGCACTGGCGCCCCCAAGGGTGCGTTCTCTCCCCACTGCTCTTCTCCCTGTACACTAATGACTGCACTTCTAAAGACCCCACTGTCAAGCTGCTGAAATTTGCAGACGACACCACTGTCATCGGTCTCACCCGAAACGGTGACGAGTCTGCTTACAGACTGGAGGTTGAACAGGCTGTCTGGTGCATTTATAACAACCTTGAGCTGAACACGCTCAAAACAGTCGAGATGATCGTGGACTTCAGGAGGAACAGCCCAGCACTCCCCCCACTCACAATCATGAACAGCACTGTGGAAGCAGTGGAGTCATTCAGGTTCCTGGGCACTTCCATCTCTCAGGACCTGAAGTGGGACAATCACATTGACTCCATTGTGAAAAAAAGCCCAGCAGAGACTGTACTTCCTTCGCCAGCTGAGGAAGTTCAACTTGCCACAGGAGCTGCTGATTCAGTTCTACTCAGCCGTCATTGAGCCTGTTTTATGCACTTCCATCACTGTCTGGTTTGGTTCAGCTACCAAATCAGACATCAGGAGACTACAACGGACAGTCCGGACTGCGGAGAGGATTATTGGTGCCCCCCTGCCAAACCTCCGGGACCTGAACTCTTCCAGAGTGAGGAAGAGAGCAGGTAAAATCATCACAGACTCCACTCACCCTGGACACCTCCTGTTTGAACTGTTACCGTCAAGACAGCGACTCAGATCACTGGCCACAAGAACATCTCGGCACATGAACAGTTTCTTTCCACAGGCCATTTCCCTCCTGAACAGTTAACACTCCTCCCAAGGCATATGCCTTAAGTGCAATACTCCCACTGTTTAGTGCAATACCCTACAACTCAGGTGATACTTATATGTAGATTTGTTTATAATACTCAAAACACTATAAATATGTTCATAATCTGTAAATCTGAAAATGTCTTTTGTCTAAATGTCTGAACCCAACTGTGATACTTTTATTCTCATATATTTATATTCTTATAATTTGTAGTATCATGTTTCTTGTTGTATTTGTATATGTCCACTGGAAGCCTCAGTACCAAAACAAATTAGTTGTGTGTGCAAGCACACTTGGCAATAAAGCTCTTTCTGATTCTGATTCTGAGGAGCAGACCGTGGAAATACATGAGGCAGACAGGAGGTCAAATTAAATAACAATGATTCTTAATTGGATTATAAAAAGTCTTAAATTAGCTCCGTGGTGGTTCTTTCCTGGAGACAGAGACTGAACAGCAGAGGGTCAGTAACAGCTCTTAGCTTCTCATTCGCTCACCGGCTCAGTGATTCCTCCAGCTCTGAACAGAGGGTCAGTAACAGCTCACAACTTCACATTCGCTCACCGGCTCAATGGTTCTTCATTCCTAGCGAACAGAGACTGAACAACAGAGGATCAGCAACAGCTCTTAGCTTCTCATTCACTCACCAGCTCAATGGTTCCTCCAGCTCTGATCATCAGAGGGTCAGTAACAGCTCATAGCTTCTCATTCGATCACCGGCTCAGTGATACTTCGTTCCTGGCAACAGAGACTGAACAGAGGATCAGCAACAGCTCTTAGCTTCTCATTCGATCACCAAGCTCAATGGTTCCTCCAGCTCTGAACATCAGAGGGTCAGTAACAGCTCATAGCTTCACATTCGCTTGCCGGCTCAATGGTTCTTCATTCCTGGCGACAGACTCAACAGCAGAGGATCAGTAACAGCTGGGACTACGAGTGGAAGTAGAATTTAGAGTTCCCCGCACACGTGCAATCAGTAAAACACTCAAGACTTCAAATGTGCTTGTTTCCACACTAGACACTGCAATCTATAATACCCCCCAGTGAATTAAGCCTCCACTAATATCTCCGCCGGGATCCTTCGTGCCGCTGGCTTTGGGGTTCTCCAGACTATGTGAGGAATAAACATACCTCAAGTTCTCTTCTTTCGCGGCTTCCCTCCGCTGCCTTTCTGTGCCTCTCTCCCTGTGTCTTCACCTGTCCCCTCTCTTCAAAATGGCCTTTTTTTATACTCCACTTTGGGAGCATGTGCCCCAATCACCACTCAAGCTCCTCCCCTTCCACACCTTCCGCTCATTTTCTTAATAATCACCTTATCACCCGGTGACTTTTTCTGATTGGCTATTTGATTGTGAAAAGACCATGAGTAAAGGCCTGAAATGCTTTCAAGACAGATTTATATCCGATTACTCAAACTACTAAAGATGGTTTGAGACTCATTTCAGACGAAACTGGACAAGTGTAAATGCATCTGGTGGTTGAAACTATGTATATGATACACAAATATATTTACAAATCAAGAGAAATGATCCTTTTGCTTTTTCATCATTACTAAGTTGCCTAGATGAAGTAAAATCTTGGCTGGCCCAAAATTTTTATTTTTAAATTAAAACAAAACCGAGGTGATCATTTTTGGGCCCACTGTTAATTCTCAGGCTGCTACCTTCGAACTAGGAAGACAATCTGCTTTTAGATCTTAACGTGTACGGAACCTGGGCGTTTTACTAGATGAGTCTTTAAACTTTGACAAACAAAATTCCTCTTTAATAGGCTCTAGTTTTTATCAACTTCGTTTGCTGTCTAAAGACAAACCTTTTCTTAATCATAAAACTCTAGAGATGGCTGCTCATTATTTTATCACTTCACTTTTAGACTACTGCAATTCACTTTATCACCTCACGTTTAGACTACTGCAATTCACTTTACTGCGGGATTTGAAAGTGTCAAATTGCTCGTCTTCAATTAGTGAAAAATGCTGCTGCAAGATTCCGTTTTAATAGCCGTAAAAGAGCCCATATCACCCCAATTCTGAGGTCCCTTCATTGGCCCATTATTTTCAGAATTGATTTTAAAATTCCTTTTATTTGTTTATAATTCTCTACGCAACCAAACCCCAGCTATTTATCTGAACTGCTGCAACCATATACTCCTTTTAGAAGTCTGATTTCAAGCGATAAGAACTTGTTATTAGTCCCACATTCCAGACTCAAACGCAGAGGGGATCGAGCATTTTCTGTGGTCGGGCCATGGTTGTGGAACAATTTGCCATTAGAAATTAGGATAGCCCCTTCTGTAATCACTTTTAAGTCACCTCTAAAACACACTTGTTTCCCATGACCTATAATTAAGGTTGGTTGGTTTTACTATTTTCCATTGAGTCTGAGTCCACTCCTGGTTCTTTCCATTATATATTTGAGTCTTATACTGCCTTGCAACCTGTGATTAACTATTTTTTGAGTCTGATACTGTTTTTACATGTTTTATCTGAGTCTGATACTGCAATCTTTGTTTTACTATTTTAAATTTAAGTCTGATACTGTTTTACCATTTCTGTCTTACTATTTTATATTTGAGTCTGATACTGTTTGCTACTCCTGTTTTTAAGGCTGCTCTTCGCTTTGCTGCGCTTATTTGTGTTGTTGTTATGCAGGAATTATTTTCTTTTAATTCTACTGTTCGGTAAAGCACTTTAGTCAGCCAGTGGCTGTTGTAAAATGTGCTATATAAATAAAATGAACTTGAACTTGAACTACAAATGTATATCTTACTCATCCCAAAATAAAATAAATGTGTGAAAGCGTTATAGGCTATGTGACATGCAGTAGCCCTGTCGTATCTGGCTATAACTAGACGCATCACCACAGATCTCTTCAGAAAGCCGACGTGCTGAAACTGAACAGAAAGTCATTGACGCTCAAAACACAATAATTTTCATTAAAAGTAGTTATAATAATAATAATAATAATTTGTTACATTTATATAGCGCTTTTCTGGGTACTCAAAGCGCTTTACATGGAAGGGGGAATCTCCTCTATCACCACCGATGTGCAGTATCACCTGGATGATGCGACGGCAGCCATATTGCGCCATAACGCCCACCACACACCAGCTTACTGGTGGAGAGGAGACAGTGATAAAGCCAATCAGTATATGGGGATGATTAGGACTACACTGTCACTACACTGGGGCATTAGGATCCACGCAGACCACAGGGTGAGCGCCCCCTACTGGCCTCACTAACACCTCTTCCAGCATCAACCTGGTTTTCTCAGGAGTCTCCCATCCAGGTACTTACCAGGCTCAGCCCTGCTTAGCTTCAGTGGGCAACCAGTCTTGGGCAAAAGGGTGATGTGGCTCCCTCTCCAATCACAGTCTTTAATCTTGAAATTAGATGATGATAAATAAAATGCAGCTCATATCTGTTGCTTTCGTTGATGTGAACCTTACATTTGCACATAGCGAGGAAATTGAAGAGCGGATTTATATTCATTTTGCGGAGACACATTTATGTGGCCAGGTGTAAATGGAACCATTTTAACAAATTAGATAGCACAAACTGCAAAAACACATGAATTGGTGTAAAAATGCCCAAAGCCTCTTTCATGACTTGGACAGTTTGATGCATGCTAGCAACCATTGAGTAGAAACAAAAGATTAACCAAAGTTTTAAAGCATCTTGAAGCATTGTTTTGATTGTGTCCATCAGTTTGTAGCTTGGTGTATGAAAAAACAGTGCAAATGGAAAGATTACAAAGGGCGAAATTGTTATTAGTTTACATCCCTACTCCCGAAGTTTCTGCCTTCTTCCCTTACCAGCTTAGGTTTTTCTTTGGCATTTTCATCTTTGGCTTGCTCACTGGGAGTATTAAGACACTGATCACTGTAAAGCTGCTTTGTTATAACATGCATTATGATAACCGCTATAGAAATAAAATAGGATTTAAAAGCACCATTATAGCGAAAATTTGCAAAGTATCCAGAGGGTGTAGATTATAAACAGACTTAATGCAATGGAGCTTAACACATGTTGTTGAAACTCTCCCTTTTAGGGTGAGAGTTCTTTAGTTTATTTTTATTTATTTTCTTCTGGTGCAGCTGGAACATGTGGTGAATGTAGCTGGATTACCATTTTTTCTTTCTCTCATAGCTCTGGAGCAAATAAGAGCAACACACGATTTGCTTTTATTATCTTCTATTGCTTTGGTCGTTTGCCATTGAAACCAATCCGATTTTCTCATCATCAGTGTCTGTCCCAAGACAGCTTTGTCATAGTAGTGTGTGTGTGGAAACAAAGCTTGTAAGTCTCACAGGCTGTTATTCAAGTTGTGTATTAGTTTTAGAGCAAAATGTTACATTTCAGAAAATAAGTGTCCACACCCCTAAACTAATAATAAGCTGAATCAGCCCTTGATTTGATGCATATTACTTGGGAATACGTTCCCACTTTTCTTTGCAAAAGACTTCCAGATCTGTTACATTACAAGGGCATCTCCTTTGCACGGCCCTCCACACAGTTTCTATAGGATTTGTGTCAGAACTCTGGCTGGGCCATTCCAGAACATTCATCTTTCTTTGCTGAAGCCAATTTTTTTTGTTGAACTTTTAATTCTCGATTGATTTCCTCCACATTCACTAAAGCCTCACTTCCAGCTGAAGCATGATGCCGTCACCACCATGTTTGACCGTGGGTATGCTTTTTCTTTGCTGATGTGCTGTGTTCTTTTTACGCCAAACATATCAGAGTGAAACTTTTAATGTTTTAATCGCTGCAATCATCCCGCAAGACGTGCAACAGCCAGTGGCATTTCACAATCAAAGCTGATGTAATGATTCCTCAAGCGGTAATTTTGGAACGTATGCTGGATTTGAGTATTACGGGGGATGGAGATTGTTGTCGCTTTTGGGCTTGTTTCTTGGATGTATAATGTATTCAAAAAAGTATAAATAGTAATATAAATAAAATTGTTGAAAATTATTAAAGTGAAAATAATTTGTGCTAGTTCCAAATGCTAGTTCCTAGGGTTACATTCAGTCTCCTAATAGTGACGCTAAAGGTGCCTCAGGTTTTGATGCCTTGTGGGAGAGAATGTGTTGCAATATTCTATGATGGTCAAAGTCAGTAGTGAATGAAAAGCCTCAGTTAACTATTCATTTTTCACTCAAACATCTCAAAACTTCACTGGAAATGCAAAAAGCAATACTTCTTCATTCTTAACTGATTCATCATATCACTGACTGGACATTACTTAAGATAATCTGAATATTTTGAGATTGTATAGTGCTGACTCTTATCGAAATTGAATGTTGCTTGGCTTTCCACCAAGGCAGCATGGTTTCTAACTCCTACTGTAATGTATTTACTTTAGTAAATAAAGTATTTCCACAGTCTGGAGTCATTTCTTCTCCGCTATCCTTGTTTGGTGATGCCAGTTTTGTCTAATATTGGCGATAATAATTCTTAAAGGGACATTCAGTATTTCTCATTAACATTGCTCTTCTACCAGAAAGACTTGGGAGGCAAAATGATGTAACAAAGCATTCATTATTAACAGACCAGCAAACAAGTATTATGCTATGAAGTAATTGTTTGCGTCAGCATCTGCAAACTCAGACATGTGTTAGTACCGATCTTTTATACTACAAGTATTAGAACACGATTGGTTAGATGTGAAGGTAATAAGTGCCGTGACAATTGAGTCTTCCAGGCAGAACTTGCGCTAGAGCTTTCATTTTTACCAGAAAGACTCGGGAGGCAAAATGACGTAATAAAGCAATAATTTATTACCAGACCAGCAAGCATTATGTTATGAGCTTCTTTGGCAAAGACCCCGTCCGTAGCGCACAATCCGAGGGTAACAGAATCGTCTACGGTTACGTATGTAACCCTCGTTCCCTGAGTAGGGAACGGAGACGTTACGTCGGATGACGACGAATGGGGTTTCGCTTAGAAAGCCTATCAACTTCGAGTATTACAAAACGAGCCAATGGCAAAGAAATGCCATGGGTCTGCGGAATTTGCATGGCGTAACTCCGCCCCACCTCGTGGGTATAAAAGGAGGAAGCCGGCAGCAAGCAGATATGTTTCTTCGCTGAGGAGCCAAGACTGAGCTCAGGCGATCCCCGCGGTACAGCGGAAAGTGGCAGGCAGACGTAACGTCTCCGTTCCCTACTCAGGGAACGAGGGTTACATACGTAACCGTAGACGTTCCCTTTCGTTGTCACTCCGAGTTACGTCGGATGACGACGAATGGGGTTACCAGTCTAATCACGCCACCTTCTCAGCTGTCTTCCAGTGCCCTGCGTAAATCGAGATCCCTGTCAGCCTGGACAAAGGACTCCATTTATCACAGGAATACCATGGTACACTGGGAAGCATATCCCAAGCTTAGGGGAAGTATGCAATTAATGCCAGCCCGGAGGGGGGGGGGACTTAGAGAATACACATATGACCCGAAGGAAGCATATGGAAAACACTGGGGTGTCCAGCCGCAGGTGGAATATTTCAACCCCAGGGGTGGCAAGGTGGCTTGCCAAGGGAAAGACACACGCTCAGAGAGGCTTACAGTGGAATACACATGTGGGGGTCGCTCAGAGGAGGGACCATGCACACGGGAGGCACCTAGCCGACGCGCAGGCAATAGACACTGGCGCCGACGTCAGGAGTGCTGGAGGAGCTCAGGGCTTTCGGAAAAGCTCACCTGAGGAAAATATCGCACGTATCCAGTCCGTGGAGTGGAATGGCGAGCAAGCGAAGACACCTGAGCGGGTCCGGTACTAGCTGGTTGAAGCGAGTACACGAGAGGACACAGGCTCCACTCGGAGATTATAGAATCTGGCGAATGTGTTAGGTGTCGCCCAGCCTGCAGCTCTGCAGATGTCTGTTAGCGAGGCGCCATGCGCTAGAGCCCAAGAGGACGCCACACTCCGG
The DNA here is from genome assembly GCF_051911475.1 of Siphateles boraxobius. Lineage (NCBI taxonomy): Eukaryota > Metazoa > Chordata > Actinopteri > Cypriniformes > Leuciscidae > Siphateles > Siphateles boraxobius. Next base: position 807,798 of record NW_027508722.1, on the reverse strand, counting down.
GTGGAGTGGGCAGTCACACCAAGGGGGCACGGTCGACCTTGCTGCTGGTAAGCCAAGCAATGGTGTCCACTATCCAGTGAGACAACCTTGCTTGGAGAGAGCCTTTCCCTTCAGCTTCCCACCATAACAAACAAAGAGCTGGTCTGAGGTCCTGAAACACTGCGTTCTGTCTACATAGGCGCGGAGAGCGCGTACTGGACAGAGCAGTGCCAAGGCTGGGTCTGCCTCCTCCGAGGGCAGCGCTTGCAGGTTCACCACCTGGTCCCGAAAGGGAGTGGTAGGAACCTTGGGCACGTATCCAGGCCGGGGTCTCAGGATCACGTGAGAGGAAGCCGGCCCAAATTCCAGGCACGCTTCGTCAACGGAGAATGCGTGCAGGTCCCCAACCCTCTTGATGGAGGCCAGTGCAACCAGGAGCGCTGTCTTCATAGACAGGAACTTAAGCTCGACTGATTGCAGGGGCTCAAAGGGAGCACTCTTCAGGGTTAGAACCACTGAGAGGTCCCAAGAGGGAACGAGAGGAGGACGAGGAGGATTTAGTCTCCTCGCTCCTCTCAGGAACCTGATGACCAGGTCGTGCTTCCCCACCGACTTACCTTCGATGAGGTCATGATGTGCGGCAATGGCGGCAACATAGACCTTCAGGGTGGAGGGAGACAGCCTTCGCTCCAGCCCCTGTTGAAGGAAGGAAAGCACAACACTGATCGAGCATCTCCGGGGGTCTTCTCGGTGAGAAGAGCACCAGTTGACGAAGAGGTTCCACTTCAACGCATAGACGTGTCTCGTGGACGACGCTCTAGCGGAAGTGATGGTAGCCACCACCGCTGGTGGTAGGGTACTCAAACCTGCCTCGTCCCATCCAGGAGCCACACGTGGAGGTTCCAAAGATCGGGACAAGGGTGCCATAGGGTGCCCCGTCCCTGAGAAAGAAGGTACTTCCTCAGAGGGATCGGCCAGGGAGGTGCTGTCGCGAGGAGTACTAGTTCGGGGAACCAGGTCCGGTTGCCAGTAAGGGGCAACCAGAATGACCTGCTCCTCGTCCTCCCTGACCTTGCGCAAAGTGTGCGCAAGAAGGCTCACTGGGGGAAACGCATACCTGCGGCCCTGCGGCCAGCTGTGCGCCAGAGCATCCGTGCCGAGCGTGCCCTCGGTCAGGGAATAGAACTGGGCGCAATGGGTCGAGTCGTGAGAGGCAAACAGATCTATCTGCGCGTCCCCGAACTGGTCCCAAATCAGCTGAACCGACTGGGGATGGAGTCGCCATTCTCCAGGGAGGGGCTGAAGCCGTGAGAGCTCGTCGGCTGCACAGTTCAGCGCTCCGGGAATGAAGATGGCTCGAGCGACCTCAGATGCTTCTGACTCCATAGGAGGAGGTGGCGAGCGAGTTGTGACATACGGCGGGAGCGTAGACCACCTTGATGGTTGATGTACGCCACAGTGGCGGTATTGTCTGAACGGACTAGTACGTGTTGACCCCAGAGCAACGCCCGGAAGCGGTGCAGGGCAAGGCATACTGCCAACAACTCGAGGCAATTGACATGCCACAGCCGCTGGGGTCCTGTCCAGGAGCCCGCAGCACCATGTCCATTGCACATGGCGCCCCAGCCCGTGGTGGAGGCATCTGTTGAGACAACAACATGCCGGGAAGCTCGTGCCAGGGGGACACCGGCCCTGAGAAAACCGAGGTTCGCCCACGGGGTGAAGAACTGACGGCAGGTCGGAGTAACTGGTACTCGGAACGTGCCGTGTTGCCATGCCCACCTCGGGACTCGGTCGCGAAGCCAAAGCTGAAGCGGTCTCATATGAAGCAATCCGAGCGGCGTGACCGCGGCTGCAGATGCCATATGCCCCAGGAGCCTCTGAAAAAGTTTCAGTGGAACCGCACTCTTGCCCTCGAATTGTCTTAGGCAAGTCAGCAGTGACTGCGCGCGCTCGCTCGTAAGCTGCGCGGACCTGGCGACCGAGTCGATGTCCATACCGAGAAAAGAGATCCTCTGCACGGGGCAAAGTTTGCTCTTCTCCCAGTTGACCCGAAGGCCCAGACGGGCTAGGTGCCGAAGCACTAGGTCCCTGTGTTCGCAAACCTGATCTCGAGAGTGAGCTAGGATCAGCCAGTCGTCGATATAACTCAGGATGCGAACCCCTTGTTCTCGAAAGGGAACAAGGGCCGCCTCGACGACCTTCATGAAGATGCGAGGAGACAGGGCTAGCCCGAAAGGGAGAACCGCGTACTGGTATGCCTGCCCCTCGAAAGCAAACCGGAGGAACGGTCTGTGTCGAGGAAGAATGGAGACATGAAAGTAGGCGTCCTTCAGGTCGATCGCTGCAAACCAATCCTGGGGCCGTATGCATTCGAAAACGCGTTTGGCGGTGAGCATCTGAACGGCATCCGGTGAAGGGAGCGGTACAGCACGCGCAAGTCCAGGATTGGCCGTAACCCACCGGTCTTCTTGGGGACAATGAAGTAGGGGCTGTAGAAGCCGGACCTCATCTCGGCTGGAGGGACAGTCTCGATTGCACCCTTCGCCAGCAGGGTGGCAATCTCTGCTCTCCTGATAGGGGCATTGCCACCAACCAAAGTGGAGCGGACTCCCCAGAAGCGGGGAGGAGACCGTGCGAACTGAATCGCATAGCCGAGCCTGACGGTACGCACGATCCAGTGGGACAGACGGGGAAGCTCAAGCCAGGCTCCCAGGAACTGAACCAACGGGATCATGCGAGCCACAGGCGTCCCCCCGGAGGGGCAGCGAAGCGGAGTAACTGGCCCAGATGTGGACGGCATAGCGGCCCGGAGAGGGGGCACAGTTAGCAACCGCGCCCTGGCAGAGGGGGCCAGGGGAGGACCAGGCTGGTCGTCCCGCGGGGGCCTGCTCTGCCAGGGGTCTGGCGACAGAGGGGGACAGCGGCGAAGCGGTCCGTGGACGGCACGCCATGTCAACCACCTCTGGGACAGAGGGGGACGAGGAGAGCACGGCTTGTGGGCGGCGCTCTGTGACGTCCGAGAACTCTGTGCTCAGAGACGGGAGAATCAGCTCTTTGGAGAATAAGGATTCTTTCCCGGCCCTCCCCGGGGAAAGGAGTGGTCCTGCTACCAACTCCTGGAAAGAACTGAGTCCCATCTCTGAGGAGCCCAACTCAAGAGCGCCGCTTAACCCGGCGTGTAGCGGGGTGCGGGGCTGGAGAGGACTGTGGCGTCCGACCGCGGCCTCCAGAGCCGACCCGGGTGAACGGGCGGGGTGGGAGCCGCGGGGGGGCGCCCTCGGCAGTGGGCAGACCGAGGGATCTGAGCGGACGGCGGGGCCGTCGGGACAGAATCAACCTCAGTCTGCTCCCTCGCCGAGGTGCCCGTCTCACGAGCGCCGCTTAACCCGGCGTGTAGCGGGGGGGCGGGGCTGGAGAGGGCTGTGGCGTCCGCCCGCGGCCCCCAGAGCCGGCCCGTGAACGGGCGGGGTGGGAGCCGCGGGAGGGCGCCTTCGGCGGTGGGCAGACGAGGGATCTGAGCGGACGGCGGGGCCGTCGGGACAGAATCAACCTCACTCTGCTCATGGGCGGCTGAGAGCTGTTGGGCAAGCCCTCAACCGCACCGCCGAAGAGGCCGACCTGGGATATGGGAATGTCGGACAGACGGGTCCGCGCGACATCCAGCACATCAGACAGGTTCAGCCACAGACTGGTGAGCATCACCTGACCCAGGGAGCGTACGGCCACTTTCGTCGCTCAGAGAGCAAGGTCAGTGGCGGCGCGCAGCTCAGTGAAGAGCCCTGGGTCAGTCCCGCCCTCGTGCAGGTCCATGAGCATCTGGGTCAGGTGGACCAGCAGAATGACCATGGCATGCAGTGAGGCGGCTGCCAGTCCCGTGGCGCTATAGGATCTCGCCACAAGCGTAGACGAAAAACTACAGGCCACGGGCGGGTGCTTAGGATTGCGCCGAGAAGAAGCACTCTGAGGACACATAGCATCGCAACAGAGCGTTCAGCCGGGGGAACCCCAGTGTATCCATGGGCAGCGGCCCCATCGAGGGGAGGAAAGGCGGATGAGATCAGCGAGCGGTCCCGAGAAGACAAGGGGGTCTTCTTGGACTTCGAGATCTCATCATGCACGTCTGGGAAGAGAGGTATTGGGGTTTGCCGTGGACGAGGGTCGGCGGCCTTACCCAAAACCCATCGTCCCAGGAAAGCATGGTCGTCATCTCCGGATCAGACTCAGGCACAGCCGTATGCACACCGGAAGGTGGCAGCTGTGACGAGCCCTCACTTCCAGAAGACTCAAACCCACCTAGTGATGCTGCAACAGACATGGCATCTTCCTCTGTAGCTTCAACTGAAACACGCGGGCCACCGAGGGTAGACTCGCGGGAATCAGCAGTTCACTAGCGGGCACCGTCATTGAAGAGGGGGGCTGGGGACACGGACACATAGTCGGCGCCTAGATCCAGACCGTAACCCTCAGGTCACCCTGGCCACCAGCCGAAGATCGGGGGGTGGATGAGGGGACTCTCACTCTTGCGAGTTCACCGAGTCTCGACCTATATATGACGCGATGATCACGTTCCCGGCGAGAACATGAGTCACCCACGAGCGCTGTTCAAGCATGATCAAAGCCCAAACACACTAGACAGCGCTCGTGCCCATCAGAGTCCGATACCAGTCCGCTGCAACCAGAAATGCACGGGCGAGCCGTCTTTAAAAAGACGTGCCACGTGTAAGCTCTTTTAGTGAGAGAAAACTCAAGTGTTGAAGCACCCGGGGAGAAACGCACCGACTGGCAGACCACTGCAACAGATCAGCAGGAAGCACGCTCTCGCCGTAGATCGCCGTCACACCAACACTCGAGGTACTCGTTTGTAAAGCTGACAATTCAGAGATGGCTTGTGGAGAGAAGAATACACTTGGCTCCGAAGCGAAAACATATCTGCTTGCTGCCGGCTTCCTCCTTTTATACCCACGAGGTGGGGCGGAGTTACGCCATGCAAATTCCGCAGACCCATGGCATTTCTTTGCCATTGGCTCGTTTTGTAATACTCGAAGTTGATAGGCTTTCTAAGCGAAACCCCATTCGTCGTCATCCGACGTAACTCGGAGTGACAACGAAAGGGAACTGCATTTCCTGCCTGAAGACGAAGGCCGACCACCAAAATAGGAGGAAATTAATTCCACCGGGACGGAGCCCACCCCCAAAGAACTGTAAAATAAAACCCACCAGTCGTGTATCCTGCGGTTCCTAAAACATAGAAAGTAAAAATAAGTTAAACATGAAATAAGCATGACGACACATGAAATCATGGAAGGCCTAATAGACCAAGAGTTTAATCAGTAAAAGAGGGCCACTTCCATCATTGTGAGAGGAAACAGCGAAAGCTGTAAGGGTACTAGATATTGAGAGGAAAGCAAGGAAGCTGTGAAAGACTGAAACATTAAGACCAGTGAGAGGCTAAAATAGCTAAAAAGAGACAAGGCCACGATAAGCCACAAGACCACCAAGAGACTAGGCTAGGCAAGGCAAGGCAGGTATATTTATATAGCACATTACATACACAGTGGTAATTCAAAGGGCTTTACATAGAATAAATTTAAATAATCAAAAGAAAAAATAATAATTAAAACAGTTTAGAATAAAAAAAAAAGTAAAATATAGTACAAACAGTCGGACGAACAGTGGCACAGTGCTCATTCAGTAAATGCACAGCTTGGTATTTCTAGCTGATGTGATCCTAATGATCTGAGTGATCTGTTGGGTTTATATTCAGTGAGCATATCTGCAATGTATTGAGGTCCAAGGCCATTGAATGATTTATATACCAGTAATAGTAATACAGTGTATTGCTATACTTCATTAGTATACTTCATTTGCAGAGAATCTTGTTCACTAGAGCTTAATGACATGCAGCCACAAAACCAGTAAAAACAAAACTGGGCAAAATAATGAGGACAGTAGAGTAGAGCACAATAAAACTGCACAGTACTTTTATGTAGTACCAGCTCACTCAAACAGTACATATCACAATATAGTTATTTTTGCTGGTTTATATTTTGATCAAAATGTAGTAAAGCCCATAGTTGAATAATTCAGTGAATTAAACACTTAACCAATGACATTTTATCTCATCATATTCTCATCTTATCTAAGATAATTGGTTTCACTTTATTTTGATGGTCCCTTTAACACATTCTGTTGTCTATAAGTAACATTGCACCTACATGTCTACTAACTCTCATTAGAGTATTAGTAGAGTATTAGTAGACTGGTAGGGTTAGGGTTAGAATAAGTTGACATGTAGTTGCAAAGTTACTTATATTTAACAGAATGTTCAAAAGGGACCATCAAAATAAAGTGTTACCAGATAATTTGATTATTTTCTCTTCATTTTTAGATAATCAGAAACCAAAAGATATGATTAGTCATAATAATGAATGATTGTAGATTTAAAATTCTTGCTTCCCCCTATTATTGTTGAATCACGGAAGCTACAGCAGTTACTTTTGCCAATAGATTTATATTTATCATGTATCAGAGAGAGAGAAACACGGGTATATAAGAATGAGGCTACATGAGAGGAGGTCTTCATTCCAGATCTTCTCATCCCATCATGCCTTTATGTTTCTCTAAAGTGGTACAGTAATATTGAGCTTATATACATCACAGAGAGACTTACAAATTCCTTGTAACATAGAAAAACACATTTAGCTTATGTTTAAAATGGAACTAATATGTCATACAAACACATGGTACAATCCACTTTCCACATTAAGAAAATTCTCAGTGTATACATTAGTGGTATACAAAATGGTATATTTGCATTAGTTGAAACATTCCTTACCTCACAAAGAGCAAAGCAACTGCACACATTTGAAGTATCATCATCATTGGAACATCTCTGGTAAGTGAACATTGCATACCTTTAAGCAAAATATATCACTACCGGCTCTCTGCTCAGCACACATGCACAAACATAGACTTCACAAAATACATTATGAAATTATTATGAAAATGAATAAAGAAAAATAAAACAAAAAAAATAACATTAAACAGTAGATTTTTAGTTTTCAATGATAAATCACACATAAACAGACATCATTGGAATTTTATATTAAAAAAGCATGCCGCAATTATGCCACGACTAAACTCTTAAAGTAAGCTTTTTTTTCTCCCCTTGATTTTTTTGGGACTCTTTGTTGTTCTAATACTTAAAAATAGTGTACATTTAAAAATACCAACATCTTTAGCGGTTGACACATTTCTAACATCACATGGAAAAGCACGATACTGCCCAGCTTTATTACACATTTCAATTCTCTTTAGCTTTGATTCAAGGCATTCAGAATTTCCTTTGATTAATTATTCAGCGCAAATATCTGTCCTTGCTAAAAATCGAACAAATCCAAATTAATACATAATTCAAAAAGATACAAAAAGAAATAAACATTTAAATAAGAGCAATTTGTCTCTGAAATTCTAAAACCTCTGTCCATTTCCCTGGTTGTGTGGAGTGAGTCAACAGCAGACATCTGTCTCTATTACCCGGCAAAGTGGGCAAAGGTGAAAGAGAGAGAAAAGATACACAAGACACACATAACAGAATCATAATTAACTTTGGCAATACGATGCCACCTTTGCGTTCAGTTCTAATTAGGTAAAAGCCTTTCAGCAGAGAATACAAACATAATCTCTCAAATTGATATGGCCACATGGCCTAAGCAGCAATTTGTGTCAGTGATGCTGTGTTGTATGAAGGCTCATTTGAATGCTGAGAGTCTGTGCATCTGTGTGGTACCACACCACCGGCCCCTGAGTATCAGCCTGCGTCTGGGGACTAATTAATCAGGTCTCGTGTCCTCTCTGCGATTCAAACTCAAAGGAAAGTTACAGATGCAAAGGTTCAGTAGTGACGCTTCTGAAGGGACACAGCACTGCACACTGAGCGCTCATTAATAGCTTCGTTATCTTCTATCATTTCCTTTGTTGGCATGCATGACAACAAAGGAAATGATAGAAGATAACGATTTTATCATTACTGTCTCCAACTCTGCTCAGTGAAAAAAAAAAAAAAAAAATAGCAGTACCTCCCTGCTATATTTTGAAAATTGACCTCTTCACTCTCTATTTAAATATAATTAAATATAATTTAAAGATTTTGTAAGCATATTGTATAGCTGTGCTTTAGAGTCGATTGTTTTATTTGTGAGAACGCAATTGTAAGCTGCTCATCTCAAATAAGGGGATTGGCAACGCTAGTAGCGTCCATAGTGTTTTCCTCATGATGTGCCAGGGAAGAGAAACACCTGTGTTGGATTAGCAATCAGGGATCAAAGCCATAAAGGTATGATGAATTTGTTGTTTGGGAGGGTTTTTGTGGCTACTGCTGAGTTGTTTGCCGGGACGTGGGTTGGAGATAGACGCGTGCGAGTAGACTGGGAGGGATATTTCGTTGGGGTTTTCCCCATAAGTTTGGCAGCCGCCATCGATTTCCTTGAATGCGTGAACCCACGTCCGGTAGCGGGCAAGGAACCCAGCAGTGCACTTTCATTTTTATGTTGTTGATGTGTGTCTTCTTGGTATTGCTATGTTCGCCGGGGAGGCCCTAATTCATGTGTATAAGTTAACTACTGGTCCCCCGGCGCTATTTGTGTGTAAAGTGAGCGCTTGTGTGAGTAAGGGGGTAGGAGAGCAGGTTATCTCCCATATGACTCTTATACTGTTTAGCTCTTGACGACGGCTATGTATTTAGCGTGAGTGGTATTAGTATGTCCTGATATTTGGTGTGTATTTATGGGTGTGGTCTTTAAGTGATTTATATGACTTTGAGGTTTGCAGTGCAATGAAATTATGTATGTTATAGGTGCTCACATGAATTGATTTAATGCATGTATTTGACAACCTTGGTAACTCTGTGCTAAATATATTGTCCTGTTCGATTGATGCTTTATTTCTCTTTCAATTTATTGATTAAATGTTAGCATTAATTACAAATACATGATTAGAATTGTAACTGTCATTTCATCAACCTGCCCCCCCCCCCCCTGGGTTTTAATATTATGATTGTCTAAAAATAAATTGGTTATATTTATATTTAAGGAATTGTCTATATATGAGTGTTTTCCTTGGTTATTGAGCCTCAGGAAATCATTGGTCCAGTAGGGAACCTGTAAGTCATCCGTAATACAGTGGGGCTGGTTACACAATGGAACGTGCCAGATTGTGCCGACATAATTTTTGCCCAGGCTGTCATACAAATCATGAACGCATGCTAAAAACTAATTAAATATTAATGTGTGTGTGTGTGTGTGTGTGTGTGTGTGTGTGTGTGTGTGTGTGTGTGTGTGTGTGTGTGTCAAAAACTGCGCTCATTCAGGGACGTGCATGACATCAAACATCATGTGTTTAAAATGCAAGTACACAGTTCAGTTGAATGATAACGTTTGCCATTTAATGCTGTTAAACTGAATGTACGAAACACACATAAACACAAACATACATACATACATGCATACATACATACATATATGTGTGTGTGTGCGTGCACATGCATACATCCAGGGCCCGTGTGAAAAAGTAATTATTGTGTAACCATTTAGACCCCAAAACTAGTAACACTCCCATAGAAACAAGAACTTAATAACAAGAACTACTTATAGCCAGGGTGTGAATTACACAATGTCTTTACGCACACACGCGCACGCACGCACGCACACACATATATGTATGTGTGTGTTTATGTGTGTTCCGTACATTCAGTTTAACAGCATTAAATGGCAAACGTTATCATTCAACTGAACTGTGTATTTGCATTTTAAACACATGATGTTTGATGTCATGCACGTCCCTGAATGAGCACAGTTTTATAGTCTATTTAATTCAACTGCTCAGGTCATATTAAAGGTATAGCCCATTTCAGGGTGGCCAAAATTACAATTTAATATCATTCAGAGCTAGAAAGGTATCTTCATATTTAGAGGTAAAGCTTCATAGATTACTTTCTTTGAATCTTGTTTTGATGTCCTTCAGGGGGATCAAGCTTCAACCCACCCCATAATACACAGCCTGCTAACAGTATATGAGTGTTTCACTCCTTAAATTCTGGCCCTATCCTCCTTGTAGAGCTGCCTCATCTCAGCTTCAATTATTTTTTTTGTGAAGATCTTCAGAAATGTCCTTCCTTTGTGATATGATGCGCCAAGCTTCAGTGAACTCTAATCGTAAGGGCAGTTTATTGTTGGTGTCACTTTGCTCTGGTAAATCTCATGGATCTTTTGGTCCCCAGCATCCTTGAAGGAGTTTAGAGACACCACACAGATTCCTTGACTTTCAGTTGCTCTTTTCATATTTTAGCCCCCTTATCAGGGCACAGTGTGCACTGCAGTGAAGAGGACACTTGCCCTGCTTTAATGAAACACAGACAGCTGGTGCCAGGAACACCATATTGTGATTATTGATTGGATCAACAAAGACACACACAAGCTTTCATTCACATGCACCGTGCTGTCATGAGTTGGATGTCTTGCCAGTGATATAATGGACCTGGCTTTTAGGTGGCAGGTGACTGTATTCTAAGCCAATCAAATAGAGAATCCCTTAACAAATATGGGGCTCAGAATAAAAATCATTATCTAGGCCTTAAACACTCAAGCATCCCAGTAAACCTACACTGGACAAGCTGTATGGAGAATGGATCGATAGAGGGATTTTTGCATTTTCCCATAATGTACTATAAAGATCAGAACTTTTTTTTTTTTTTTGCCCCTTGAAGTACAGAAAACTACGGGTAACGCCATGTACACTACGTCCATATTCTATTACAGTCTATGGTTGCAACACACGCACCAGTATAATGCCGAGTACTGTCTTAATGAGATATATCCTCAGTATATATTACTGGAGGACTGGCACAGAGGCAAGTGTCTTAGGTAAGGTACATTCACAGCTTGAGTGAGTCGTAGTTGAGACCTGTCAATGGTGGTGTGTGTGGTTCAGGCTGTAGTAAAGGGTGCTGATGAGTGTGGTTAGTGCTGGCAGGTGCGGGTGATTATGGGGTGTGTGTGATTATTGGGTGTGTGCAGGTCGGAGCCAGGGAGGATGATGGGAACTGTAGTGCAGAGGTGACAGGTGAATCGTGACGCACACAATAATACATTCCTTTTAAATTGATTATTGAATTGTTTAATTAAGGTTTGTACATGCTAGTTCCCTTTCGTTGTCACTCCGAGTTACGTCGGATGACGACGAATGGGGTTTCGCTTAGAAAGCCTATCAACTTCGAGTATTACAAAACGAGCCAATGGCAAAGAAATGCCATGGGTCTGCGGAATTTGCATGGCGTAACTCCGACCCACCTCGTGGGTATAAAAGGAGGAAGCCGGCAACATGCAGATATGTATGTTCTTCACTCCTTAAGCTATCTCTGATTGTCAGCTTCTTACGAGACGAGCAACTCTCCAGTGTTGGTGTGACGGCGATCTCCCGGCGAGCGCACACTTCCTGCCTATCTGAGCGTGGAGATGTTCGATTAGTGTCGTGCTTTCCTTCCTTCAAGATGGGTTGGAGCGAAGGCTGTCTCCCTCCACCCTGAAAGTCTATGTTGCCGCTATTGCCGCACACCATGACCCGGTCGAAGGTAAGTCTGTTGGGAAGCACGACCTGATCGTCAGGTTCCTGAGAGGAGCGAGGAGACTGAATCCTCCTCGCCCTCCTCCTGTTCCCTCTTGGGACCTCTCAGTGGTTCTAACTCCCCTGCAGAGTGCTCCCTTTGAGCCTTTGCAATCAGTGGAGCTTAAGTTCCTGTCTATGAAGACAGCGCTACTGGTTGCATTGGCCTTAATCAAGAGGGTAGGGGACCTGCACGCATTCTCCGTTGACGAAGCGTGCCTGGAATTCGGGCCGGCTTACTCTCACGTGATCCTGAGACCCCGGCTCGGATATGTCCCCAAGGTTCCTACCACTCCCTTCCGGGACCAGGTGGTGAACCTGCAAGCGCTGCCCCTGCAGGAGGCAGACCCAGCCTTGGCACTGCTCTGTCCAGTACGCGCTCTCCGCGCCTATGTAGACAGGACGCAGTGTTTCAGGACCTCAGACCAGCTCTTTGTTATGGTGGGAAGCTGAAGGGGAAGGCTCTCTCCAAGCAAAGGTTGTCTCACTGGATAGTGGACGCCATTGCCTTGGCTTACCAGCAGCAAGGTCGACCGTGCCCCCTTGGTGTGACTGCCCACTCCACCCGGAGTGTGGTGTCCTCTGGGGCTCTAGCGCATGGCGCCTCGCTAACAGACATCTGCAGAGCTGCAGGCTGGGCGACACCTAACACATTCGCCAGATTCTACAATCTCCGAGTGGAGCCAGTGTCCTCTCATGTACTCGCTTCAACCAGCTAGTACTGGACCCGCTCAGGTGTCTTCGCTTGCTCGCCATTTCACTCCACGGACTGGATACGTGCGATATTCTCCTCAGGTGAGCTTCTCCGAAAGCCCTGAGTTCCTCCAGCACTCCTGACGTCGGCGCCACTGTCTATTGCCTGCGCGTCGGCTAGGTGCCTCCCGTGTGCATGGTCCCTCCTCTGAGCGACCCCCACATGTGTATTTCCACTGTAAGCCTCTCTGAGCATGTGTCTTCCCTTGGCAAGCCACCTTGCCACCCCTGGGGTTGAAATATTCCACCTGCGGCTGGACACCCCAGTGTTCTCCATATGCATCCCTCTGGGTCATATGTGTATTCTCTAAGTCCCCCCCTCTGGGTTGGCAATAATTGCATATTTCCTCTAAGCTATGGGATATGTTCCCCAGTGTACCTTGGTATTCCTGTGCTAAATAGGAGTCCTTCGTCCGTGCCTGTCTCACGACAAGGATCTCAGATTTACGCAGGGCACTGGAAGACAGCCGAGAAGGTGGCGTGATTAGACTGGTAACCCCATTCGTCGTCATCCGACGTAACTCGGAGTGACAACGAAAGGGAACATCTCGGTTACGTATGTAACCCTCGTTCCCTGAGTAGGGAACGGAGACGTTACGTCTGCCTGCCACTTTCCGCTGTACCGCGGGGATCGCCTGAGCTCAGTTTTGGCTCCTCAGCGAAGAAACATATCTGCATGTTGCCGGCATCCTCCTTTTATACCCACGAGGTGGGGCGGAGATACGCCATGCAAATTCCGCAGACCCATGGCATTTCTTTGCCATTGGCTCGTTTTTTAATACTCGAAGTTGATAGGCTTTCTAAGCGAAACCCCATTCGTCGTCATCCGACGTAACGTCTCCGTTCCCTACTCAGGGAACGAGGGTTACACACTTAACCGAGACGTTTCCATGACAGAGTTCAAAATAAATATTTTCATTACAACTGGAGCTACCAGTTTGCTAAGTTTCAAATGACCATTAAACAGCAAGCACAAAGTATGCAAAAGCGACAACACCTTCCGGTGTATAGGGGAATAGGGGGTGATTTCAGACACGACCTGTTTGATCATCATGCTGAATCTGATCCTGTCTTTGACAAAAACATTCAAAATCATGCTTTTTTTTAAATCAAACTTACCCACATTCAAATGTTAATAATAATTTAAAAAAAGAAATGCATGAGGCTAAAATAAAATGAGCAACGTTTAGCACCCCATGGGCAATGTTACATATTGCCTATTGATATGAGTGAAATGGCAATATAACATTTGTGTGCCAGGCAAAATTTGAGGTTTTCACAAAAATAGCCCTCATCTAGCAATCCCAAAGCACCAAATATAAATAAAACATCCAAAAGTATCTTTATTTGTGCATTTTCTGAGAGGAGTAAGTTTCCTTCCCGAGGGAACGCTGGCACATTTTGGCTGCCGCTCCTCTCTCCCGTTTTATTTGTTTGTTTTTAAATATTAGACATTGGTCTTGGAGCATTTGAAGTTTGAAGAAGCTGGAAGTTTGAGAAACCTTTTCGAAATAAGTTACTGAATTACGATGTGCGTTTTGGTTTTGCCTGTTGTTCCTGATTTTGAACGTCTGTTGCTGGAGCAGGCTTTCCTGGTGCCCTCCTCTGGATCTACACTTCTGTGAGGCTGCTGTTGGTGTGGATTCTTCCCGTATGGCACTGAGGTACACTTTTTGCCAACTGTTGAAATTAAAACGGAACTCCCTCTTAGCACATAGCATCTATGCTAACTGAGATGATGTTGGAATACTCCGGCGTAAGCGCTACTTACATCGCTCCTCAAGGCGCAGTGTTCTATGTACCTCATCTGTTGCTGGTGCTATTCCCTGCCCTGTGTTTCTTGGTAGACTTGGTAAAACCGGTGTGTAAACCTGTTGGGATTAATCGTGACAACTTGACCGTGCTGACATGCAAGGAGCATTCACGGGAGGTTTCGGAGTCCCCGTGCCTGTTGAAGTCTGCATGTTTTAATGCTCGCTCTGTCAACAATAAAGTGGTGGTTTTATCTGACATCATTCTTGAAGAAAAACTTGACTTTTTAAGTATAGTCGAAACATGGCACAAACATTCGGACGGTCTTCTTTTTAATGAACTTACTCCAGCTGGCTACGGGTTGTTAGATCTCCCGCGATCCACTGGCAGAGGTGGTGGCATTATTGTTCTGTACAATCAGAAATTCACTTTAAGACCTGTTGCTGTTCCTCTGTTCTCTTCATTCGAATGTTTTGTTTTAACTGTTTCTGAGTGTCACTCAATTGCCATAACTACAGTCTACCGGCCTCCTAAAGCAAACAAAGACTTTTTATCTGAGTTTGCAGAACTGCTGTCGTATCTGTGCCTTAAATTTGAGAGAACTCTTTTTTTTTTAGGGGATTTTAACATCCAGATGGACAAAAAAGACTCTGCACTAACAAAGGATTTCTCTTCCTTGCTGGAGTGCTTTGGTTTAAAACAATTTGTTGACAGTACTACACATAACAAAGGACATATTTTAGATTTAGTGATATCAAATGGGTCTTTTGTGTCTGGGTTGTCTACTATTGATTTAGGATTGTCTGATCATCTGGCAAATTTTTTTGATATGCATATTCCCATTGTTAACACTGCCTCCTCTCATATTTCGACATATCGGAAGTGGAGATCAGTTGATCCTTCTGATTTCTCTATTTTTATTGACTCTTCATTAAGTTGTTTTACTCCATCTGACCCTCTGGAGAAAATGGGTTTCGATGTTAAATTCGGTTCTCCTCTCTGGCCTGGATTTATTTGCTCCTCAAAAGTCACGCTCTGTTTCATTCGTACGTCCTGCTCCATGGTACAATGAGGACTTGCGTATGATGAAAACATCTTGCAGTAGAATGGAGCGCATGTGGCGTCTTTCAGGTCTGACTGTTCATTATCAAATGTGTAAAGACTGCTTACCAGAATATAAAGCTGGAATTGTTTCTGCCAGATCTGACCATTTCTCTAAAATGATTGATGATAATCAGGGTAATTCTAGACAACTTTTTAATTCAATTAACAAACTTGTTGAATCATAAAATTATCTCTTATGTTACTGCTTCTGATCATCTCTGTAATAAGTTTCTGGATTTTTTTGTCACCAAAGTCAAACATGTTTGTAGAGGTTTTTGTACTTCTACTCTCCTGTCTTCTCCTGCTATTCCTTTTTATTCTGGTACTAAGTTGTCTAAATTCTGTACAATTGATTCATATTCTCTTTTAGCAGAAGTTTCAAAAATGAAAGCAGCTACATCTTTGCTAGATCCCATACCATTTGGTCTGTTTAAATCATGTTTGGCTTCTTTGTGCCCCTTTGTTCTGAGTATTATAAACGACTGGTTGCTTCTCAGTTGATTTCTCACTTAACTGAGAATAATCTCTTTGAGCCTCTGCAATCAGGTTTTCGTAAATTACATAGTACAGAAACAGTTCTGTTTAGGGTCACCAATGACCTGTTAATTGCTTCAGATTTTGGCTGTCTTTCAGTTTTGATCCTACTTGATCTCAGTGCCGCTTTTGACACTGTTGATCACTCAATTTTAATTACTCGTCTTGGAAACTGTTTTTTGGGTTTCAAATACTGTTCTTAATTGATTTAAGTCCTACCTCCTTGATCGGAAGCAGTTCGTTGCCATGGGTGGATTTAGATCTGAGGTTAATGTCGTGCAGTCTGGCGTCCCTCAGGGGTCAATTTTGGGCCCTCTTCTTTTTAATATTTATGTTTATCCTCTTGGCCAGCTTTTGAGATCACTTGGTCTAAATTTTCAAAGTAGAGCCGGTCACTCTAGCCTTTGATGGCTCCACTGTGGAGTTTAAATCTAAATTGAGGAATTTAGGAGTAATTTTTGATGCTAATTTAACGTTTGAGCTACATGTTTTGAATACTGTTAAAATGTCATTTTTCAATCTTAGAAATATTGCCAGATTGCGTCCAATGCTGTCGTTTACTGTTGCTGAGAGATTGATAAACACTTTTGTGTTTTCGCGTATTGATTACTGTAATGCTCTGTTAGCTGGCGTGTCAAAGGTAACCTTAAACAGAATGCAGGTTTTACAAAATTCGGCTGCCAGAATCCTTACAAGAACTAACATACAAGACCATATTCATATTACTCCCATTTTGGAGTCTTTGCACTGGCTTCCCATTAAGTTTAGGGTGGATTTCAAAATTTTGATGCTTACTTACAAGGCACTGCATGATTTGGCACCTCAATACTTGACCGAGCTTTTAACTCCATGTACTCCAAAACGTGATCTTCGTTCTTCAGATACTGGTCTTTTAACTGTTCCCTCAACCTGTTTGAGATTAATGGGAGATAGGGCTTTTTCTTCATTAGCTCCTAAACTTTGGAACTCTCTACCGATTGAGATCAGGCAAGCCAAATCATTTGGAAACTTTAAATCTCAGCTTAAATCTAATTTTTTTAGGTTAGCTTTTAATTTATTTATTGTCGTTTATTTTACTGTGTATTATGTTTCTTTGTGTGTTGAATCTTTGCAATTTTAATTGTTTTTTGTACAGCGCTTTGAGAAGTACATTTAAAGGTGCTATAGAAATTAAAGGTTATTATTATTATTATTACTATTATTATTTGTACCTGCTTACTACTCAACGATTGCTGCTTCCCTTCAGCACAAGTTTGGTATTGTTTCAAAGCGCTGCATTCCAACTTTGTGAATATTCACAGCGAATTCTCAGTGACATGAGTCTGAACCAATGAAATGTGATTTTCAAATTCAAGCTGATGTAAACAAAATTATCTTACTCACAAAGGCGCCTCAGACAGCGCGCAATCCCGATATACTGTACACAGAATTAAAGTATTTCAAAATATCTGTCTTGGTGAGAATTCATGCAAATTTTTCTCAAAATTGACTGACTCTATCTACTTCAAACAGGTGCAGCTCATTCATTTTTTTGTTTGATTCCAAAAAATCATACATCATTTTGAAGTTTTTTTTAATGTGAATGTTAAAGAAGATGTGAAAATAACAATAACTAATTTTTGTTTTGTTCGGGTCACATTTGTATGTTCTAATATGATGAAAAATAATTTACAGGGTTGTCTAATTTTCTTTTCTTCCGCAGCAATGTAAATAGGTAATGTTTAATTACAAAATGTCTGACATGCCATGCATTTTACGTGCAAGATTTCAAAAGCTATTCCAGGCATGCTCACTGATCCGCTAAATTAAAGGTGAACCTACATCACAGTGCAGGTGTGCAACGCAAGGATTCCATCGGAGAACAAATGAGATGTGCATGAGTTAACTCATACACTGGTTGAAGATTCATGAAAGTTTTTGAATATGTGTTGCCCAAATATTTGAATTGTTACATATACAGGTGTAAAAGTTTTATAAAGCACAACAAGCGCAATAATATGTGCTGTTTTAAAATACATTTATCATGACTGTTTAATGCATTTGTTTAAATAAAATAATATTCCCTTATGTTAGGTTTGACATAAAATGGTGCAACTCCTATTAATTTACTTCTATTTATTTATATTATTTATAATACCGTAAATATAAGCTGTACATATGTCTGATTTAAACTTTATACATTTTCATATTTTTATCCTTTCATTTTCTTGTATGTTTTGTTGTTGTATTTATATGTGTGCACTGGAAGCTTCCTTACCAAGAAAAAATCCAAAGGCAATAAAGCCCTTTCTGATTCCAATTTTATAACGTGATATGGGCCTGGATGCTTTTCAGAGAAGAGTTTAACTGGAGCTTCGGTGAATAGTCACAAACAGACATTGATTGCTGAGAAGTTCTCCTTACATAAAGAGCTTGAAAGTGGCGCATAATCATGCGAGCTACAATTGCAGCCTGCCATTATGAAATATCCATAATTACTTCACAGTGGAGAGGGAGTGAGTTTTGATTTCCTTTGTCTTCAGGCAATAGCTTTGCAAATGGTTGTGTTCTTTTCGGACATGTGGTTTGGTTCGACGAAATGGGAAATAATAAAAGCTTTTTGAAAAGGAAATGTTCCAGAGGGAATAAACGCTGTGATTTTCTTTACACCCTACATCCCATTTTTGAATCCTGGGCACAGTGTTGGCAGAAACAATGCATGGTTGATGAAAGACAAGCATAAGACGCAACATCTTCAGATTCTTTGTCTAGCTTCCTAATTACTTGTGATTCACCTGAAACACAAAGTATGCACAATTTTCATAGAGAGAACAAAATTAGCATTGTGCTTTGGAGAATGCTGAGGAATTCCGGTTCGCAGTTTGTTTTTCTGACGTCATAATTAGCTTTGTATGCTGTTTAATGCCCATAATAGCAACAATGACAACATTATTTTTTGTGATGGCAGCACAAGAGTGATTATGAAGGACCGTGAACATCATCTGTCTGTTCTTCACCCACTGAAACAGCTCAGTTCACAGTAAACACTTTCCAGGTGTTTGGGTCAGTTATAAATAACACAAACTTCACTTTATTTTTTTACGTTGATTTGACACATATCTTGAGGTTAGAAAGATATAGCATTTCACCAGTTTTGGAATAAAAATCCCATTAAAAACTATTGTTGACAACTGCTTCAAAGCTTCCTTAAGTTTTTCTCCAAAATAAAAAGTTCCCAGATTATTGTCAAACTATGCCGTATGACATAAAATCTCATTCAATGTAATAATAATTGGCATTCAGCTCTTCGTTTGGGCTTGTGGTTGTACCACTTATGCAGCTGTTATGACAACCTCTAAGTGAACATATTATTTCAGAAGCTCAGGAATATAGTCTAGCTGATTACAACAACTGAATGAAGGTGCAAAGCATCCTATACAGAAAGTTTCTTGCTGTAATGGCACCACAAACGGAGAAGGAAAAAATTGGACACACAACAAAACATCTTTCTTTTGTCATATCATGTGCAAAATGAGCCCAATGAAAATGTTGTCATCATTTACTCAATGTGATGACGTTCCAAACCTGAATGCTGCTATTACTTTCTGTGGTACAGAAAATTAATTATTATTATTATTATTTTTTTTTTCAGAACCTTTGCACAGCTTTTTTCTCTACAGCAACAATTCATGGTGAACATGTCTAGCAAAAACACCATAAAAGGAACAATGTCAGGTTTACCATTATTGTTACTAAAGCCAACACCAATGGTTCTTGCATGCAAAGCAATCACATGGCTTCACAAAAGTTGGTTACACTTTATTTCGATGGTCCACTTTAGACACAAACATTGCAACTACATGTCAACTAGCAGTCATTAGACTATTAGTAGACTGTCTAATATCTGATTACCCAAACAGTTATTCTACTGACTATAATTAACTTTGATAGTAAATGTCACCTTCTTCTAACACTAACCCTATAGTGTATACTAATACTCTGAGAGTTAGTTGACATGTAGTTCCAAAGTGACTTATAGTTAGTAGATTGTCTAAAGTGGACAATCGAAGTAAAGTTTGACTAAAATGTTTTATGATGAGTTAAACCCTTCCTTTATCTCTGGTTTTGAGTAAGTTTCAGATCACAGCACTGTATCATTTAAGCAAACACATTATGCCTCAGATGAGTCAGACTGTTTCCAAGGACTTTCCCACGTTTGGAGCAGGTCCGCAGTTCTCCTTCAAATGGGTGCTATATTATACAACAGAAATCTACACAAAATGCAAACGAATCTAATTGCACGTAGTTCATATTGATCACATGTTCAGACCTTATTCAACCCTAAGTATGAATCATCATCATCATATAAAAAAGAAGAAAAGTTTAAAATGCACTGAATCGCTAAGCTTGTATCTTTTTTATTACAGCTTCCAAAAATGTACTTGTACCTTTTGATAATTAAGTTGGACAGTTCTCAATAAGTACTGAAGACTAAAATTTCATCTTTTAATATAATTTCATTATTTAATATGATGTATCTGTATTATTATTCTATATTAGTAGTTTTATTATCGTATGAAGTTTAAAATTCATGAGTTGTTAGACTTTAGATTGCATGGACATGTGTTTAAGGATCATATTTTAGACACAGGGAGGGGAGCTGGGAGAGTTAAATATTTCCCTTAGAGATATGTGTGCAATCCCACGTTCACTGAGCAGAGATGTTCCAATGATGATGATACATTAAAGGGGTCATATAATGGCACATGCACTTTTACAAGTTGATTGTACTGAAATGTGTGTTGGCAGTGCCTGTACACAACCATCATATAATGATAAAAATCCATCCAGTGTTTTTGTTTTAATCTCCTTATATGTTTTCCCCTGCCTCAAATTGAGCCGTTCGATTTTGTGACGTCAATAAATCGAACGCCCCTCCCACGATTGTTAATTGACGGCAGCGTTTCAACACAGACTCGCCCTGAGCGAGCTGTCATCGTAGTCCGCCATTGTTGATACACTGGAGCAGAATGGCATCTAAGCGATTGTGGTGTTCTGTTCTTGGCTGTAATAATAAACACAGCAGTCATTTTAATGTTCCTAAATTCGAACCGCTGAAGACGCAGTGGCTGAGTTTTATTTTTAAAGGGAATATTCCCAACGATCAACGTAAATGCTTTTATGTTTGCGCGAATCATTTCTCATCAGACTACTTTCTAAACGAGTGTCAGTGTAAATCTGGTTTTGCTAAGAAGCTGCTCCTAAAAACAGAATCGGTACCAACTATTCGTGTTCCTGCTGCACCTCCAGAAGAAGTGAGTGTAACGTTGTATTAACCTTTAAATATTAATTTTTGCGAATCGCTTGCACGCTTCACGACGACTGCGGCTAATGTTTACACTCAGGGTATATTAGGGCATGTTTTCTCTGTGACGTTACGACGTTCTCAATATAATTCATAATCCCACGTTTATAATGAACAACGCGTTATGGTTAATGTTTCAGCACTGACAGTTGTACCTAACACTGAGATAACGTTACGCATCACTGACAAGCCTACATTTACCCAAAAAAAGTTTTTCAACATCAATCTGTCAACGAACTAACCTATACATCAGTAAACACATAGTGTCTTTATCTCACTACTCTAAGTTACCATGCCAGTACATAAGTTACAAAAATAGATCAAAGTGACATTACGTTAACCAACCATTCAGAAAAGTCCTGTTCGAGCCTTAATTGTCGAACTTCTTTGGGGCCGTCATCTTGTTCCGCGTCCGACTCCGGTTCAAATTGGTATGGTAGAACAGATGTTTCCTCAGAGACTCCCGCTGCCTTTCTTGTTGCAAAATATACCCTCAACTGTTGTCAAGGCAACACTCCATGTGCGTGGAGTCAAAACGCCCCACAGAACAGAGGGGCGGAGTCAGCAAAGCTCATTATCATTAAAAAACAGAGCTGTTTTTGACCATGTAAAATTTGTGTTTTCTTACAATACTAATGCTAATTTTTATTAAAAGTATATTACAAAGCTTTCCTTTAGACCCTAAATATTCATATTAACTTGTACAAAAATGGCATTATATGATCCCTTTAAATGTGTACAATTGGCATGGTCTTTACAAGGAAAGGAATGTTTTTCATAAAGCAAAAGTACCACAAATGTATACAGTGAGAAATAGTTTCTTAATATAGAAAGTGGATTGTACCATGTGTAAGCATGAGGTATACGTTCCATTTGTAAACACAAGCAACATGTTTTTCTACCAGTTGAAAGTCATTCAGTGGTGTATATAAGCTCAATCGTACTACAGCAGAGAAACATCAGGAACGCATCTCCTATGCTGACGAATAAAGATTTTTCTTGGCAAGATAACTGGTGTCCGGTTCCATGAATCAAATAATAATGGGGGAAAAGGCTTAATTCAAAGTCTACAGTACCTTCAGTAATTGTTAGTTTAACTTGTCTTACTTTTTTTGTTCTTACTATTTTTAAGATGGGGCATGATGCTCTTGTCTCTGGAAAGTTTTCAGTCAACAGAAGATGACAAAACACTGACCACAACTAAGAACTGTCAGCATCAGCCTTTTCTGTGTTGTTTAGTCGCTCTCACTTCCCTCACAACATTGTGTTGCTGAAGTGCTCATCTTTCCTGTAAACATAACTGATTATGACGAGAGGAGGGAAGTACCATAAATGCTTTCTAAGAGGCTAAGCACCTTAGTGTTCTTTCAAAAACTTCAAACTGCTACAATCCAAGATTTTATTCCAACTTCAGTATAATCAAACAGCCAGGCATACGTTTAATTGTGACAGATTTCTTGGACATATCCTCTTCCTCTAAACTCTCCCTTGTTCCAGTGCAATTGGACCCATTCAATGGCCAATCAGCAGGCAGAGGGTTTGTGATTTGGCATGGTCTCTGTAAACGTACTAGAGAATACTTCACAAGCCATCTCATTTTCCTCATTGTCCTCTATTTGTCTTATGCAGAGAGCCAGAAACATTTATAATGATCAAAGATGCATCTTATTTGCTGTTAAACTTGGCTGCTTGTCTTCTCAAATGTTCATAGACAGCGTGTGAATGACCATCACCCTAATATTCTGTCGCTTTGGCTATTTGCTCAGTCATTCTAGTCAAGCCTTATTGTCATTACATGGGAGAGATATGGCATTTCTCCTAGGCCTTGGTGCAAAATCAAACATCTGATAGTATAACTAGGCACTAGGCAGTATAATTAAATACAAGACAAGTGCAAGTTAAATACATTGCACACTCTAAAAAAGATATTCAGATGACCAAATACCACAATGTAAAGTGCACCATTATGCCTTTTTAATACTGCCTTTCATGTAGTGTGTAGAGTTGTTTGTAAAAGTTCTGCTAAGTTTTAAAATCAAAGTGCACGAAAAATAAAGTTATTGTCTTCTAAAATAAAGAATCGATTCTGAACTGCCCAAACGAGTCGACAGCAATTGCAGAGTGCCTATGTAACAATGTAATAAATGTGCATAATGCCAGCTTATGGTCTTCCTTGGGTGCCCGCAAACAACATCTACTTTTCTCCACCCACAAACACTGTAGTAGCTGAGACCGGAAAAGTTTGGTTCCTGTTGTCGACATGTCGAGAAGAAGCTGTTTTCAGCGCTGCAAATCGCATATGCTGCACTTCCAAAGGATGAAGACTAAGGAAGATCCGGAGCTGAAATTCAGATATGATATTAGGCATTTCATTTTAGACACACTCTGTAAGTGGTCAACCAATCACAACAGACTGGGCCGTCTGACCAATCAGAGTAGAGTGGGCTCACGGGATTCGAGAAGCTGAGTCAAACAAACCATATTCAGACTCTATGAAAAATGAGGTGATGTGCAATGTATATTATGAGGAAATTAAAGTGTTTTTTTTAATTTATTTTTTAGGTGCATGTAAACCTATTGTAGGAGACTCTACATACAGAACTAACATAATAGGGGCACTTTAAATAAATGCACATTTTATGTATTTTTTAGTAAATAGAAACAAAAAAATTTTGAATGCTGTTATGTTTTACATTTACATAAAAGAGTTTATCCTGTGTTGTGTTTGTGTTTTTATCAATGTGTGGCTACATTTATTATATGTTCAATGACTGCACTAATGCCAGTGACAAAATAGTTTACATGTTAAATAAGTTACATTTAGCATGCTAATTTGAACAGAAATATATGAGATTAACATGTTCCAGTGACACCCCTCAGGCTGGAACAACTTAATTCACTTATAAAACTGTTAAATGAATAAGTTCCTCCATGTAGTTTGTTGGTTGAAAATACCTTGAAAGGATTTATGCAAACTGTTGCTTGCTTGATTTATTTATTTGTTTATTTATTTTCAGAGTGCAGGACAGGGTTTTAGAATGCAATAGTGCGGTAAGAAAAGAACTACACAACTGCTGACTATTTCCTGCATGAATGTATGATTCATTTGTGTAAAGATTGGGCTAAACTGGGGACTGCTCTTTGACTTAGTAGACCTGATCTCCAAAACCCCACACTTCACCCATGTAACACTTCATCGGGTTGCTGGCTAAACATATTCAGATTGTAGACAAAATCAGGATACCAGAAAGAGGAGAAAGTCATCACAGATAATTTCCCAAAAGCTTTTTTTTTTAAAGAAAAAGGTATTTTTTTTCCATTTTATCAATATTATTGAGTGGCTCTGCTCTGCTCTATTAAAAATGTCCTGTTAAATTTTCAGTAAAAACAGCAGCTGTAGTTAACATACATTGTTTCAACTATTACAGGATGGAATATTGGTGCCTGTATATTTTACCACTTATGACTATCATAGTTCATTGCAAGTGGCCTGTCCTAAAACACATGTAGAATACACAAATATAGATGGTGCACAGAGTGATTGACACAAAGACAAACTCCATCAGGGTAAGACAAGACACAAAAATGTCCTAAATAACTACATTTTAAAACAAAATACATTACTGAGTAAATGCATTTCAGACAGTTCAATTGTGATATACTGGATGATTTACGTGCTTTTCTCTTTTAGCAGTGTGATGGAGAGTCTGTAGGCCAGACTGGTGTGTGATTTTCTGCTGGGCTGAGAGTGTGTTGCTGATGAGGTGATTTAGTAATCGGGAACGAGTGAGACGGAGGAGTCTGGTGAGTCCCAGACATCAGCTGACTGAAATCACCAGTTCCAGTTTGATTGTTTAACTTCTACTCAACTTCAAGTATTCAAGGTGCAAAGGTTTTAATCAGTATGCCTTGTAAAAGTCTTGTCAGCGATATAGCAGGCTACCAACAAAGTTGACCAAACTTTATTTCAATATTTATCAGTCTGTGTCTGCATGAATTTGGGATGAGTAAGTAGACCTGAGTGACTTTAGAACTAGGAGAGAGAATACTGAGGTGTTGTTAACAACTGTCTGCAGTCTCTCACATGCGAGTCGATGATTCAAATGCAGAGGGACGTGTTGAAGATTATGCTGAACTGAAGAAGATGTGAGTCAGGGCTGGGTAGATTACTTACATAGTTCATTACTGAATACAAATTGCCCCTAATAAAACACTTAATAAAAAAGATGAAATATTTTTATGTATGCTGTGTTGCTTCCCAATTTTCTGTTTACAGTAATTATAGCTGCCCGTGTAATTTAAAAACAAATCTGAACACAGATATAGACACACAGAATAGCTTCTTTTTTTTTTTGCAAAGGAAAATTTAGAAGATAAATACGAATTATGAAGAATGAATAAATATTAAGTAATCATTTAATTAATAATAAAAAAGTAAACAGTCTGATTATGAGTATTTTAAAAATGCAATAAACTAATTAGGAGCATTTAATTTTTGGAATTTGATTATGTAATCCAGATTACATATAATCATCTACTTCCTGATGGTGGGTATTCTATAGAAGATGGATTCCACCATGCACTTCTGACATTATTTCTCGCAATCCAAGTTTATATCTATATATAAAATTTGTCGGAAAAAAATTAATAAAAAATACAATGCAAGCTCTAAAGGCTCAATTACCTTTATTTTTTATTCTGTGGAAGAAAAAAAACAATTTATTGTCCTTAAACCGCAGAGACAAAAAAAAAAAAAAAATTGTCAATGCTGACGCAAACAAATGTAGTCATTTTTCCTCCCCATAAGGCTCTGTAGATTTCAGTGTCTGAAGGATGTGTAACTTTTTTTTCTCGTGACATGTAGTTTATGTATTCGTAGGATTTGTAAATTGTCAATTGTTATAATGACATGAACATCGAACCAGCAAATATAATGTGTGTATTAAAATATGGAGATAACTCTGGACAATTTAACAGAAGGTCCTGCCCCAGCCCTCCTGTAATGAACCCAGAGGAAGACAACAGGGAACAGGAGCACTCCTGGAAGTGTGATAAAGCACACCTGATGTTAATAGCACCTCATGACCACTACCGTAAAGCCAGCAGGATCCTCTGAGTGTCAGGAGTCTCCAACTGAGAGCCCTGCTGTGGACACCTGGAGACAAACCAATGCAGATGTAACATTAAAATAGACAACCAGCAACTGACACTGTACCAATGTGAAATCGGTCTGGCTAGTCCTCAGCACTAACAGTGCCACAGAACACCATATTGTAGCTTTGATGGCGTATAGTTATTCGAAACGTTGTTCATTCTTGTATGACTTTATATATCATATTGTGACTTTTTTCTCATATTTATTAATATTTGACAAAGGTGGGCTGCAATTCTCTGCAAATAATTATTTGTGCAGTTACAGTTATGAGGCCACTACTATAAAACAATGCGTGATATGTATCACAATCATGTCTTTCCTCACTTTCTTTTCACAACAACAGTAAAAAATATAACCGGATGACTAACATATCTTAGGAACTTGCGTTTAAAGTGAATAACATTTCGCTTTAATGTAGTACATCATAGAAGATGCTGCACTTGTTCTCTCTCTCTCTTTGTTTCTGTAGTCTTCATTGTTTCTGCTCGTGCACCTACATGATTCATGAGCCATCTGTCGAGTTTAATATTCCTCACACCTCAGAGAGGATGTGCCCGTCTGGCATGCTGTGCCACACCGTGTGACCACTGTTTTGGCATGGCAAAGTCCTCTATAATTAAATTAAACTACTCACAACTGCTACCTAGTGACTGGGGTGTCCACACATAAAACATTTATGCTTTGAGAGAAAATCCAGTAACACCATTACTAAATATTGGATTGAGAAAGTGTACTGAAAGTAAATTTCCTATTGTATGTATGAGCAGCAGCTTCAAGGTTGTATTTATTTATTTGTTTATGAGTATTGATTCACACGTTTAAATTAATTTAAAGTGTTTTGACAGAATTTTCACACAAAAATGAAATATCAGTCACCCCCCACACATACCTGTCATGGAACAGAAGTATTCACACAGGTGAAGTGATCAACAGGTTTATTTGCAGAAGTATGTGATCGTAACGATGGAAGCAGGGGAGTAACTGATGAATATAGTGTTCAGGATGGATATCTGGATGAGTAATCCAGGTCTTATCTGTCCCAGGTTCTGAAATGGAGATCGTGGCCGATGACTAAAGACAAGTCATTCTGGTAGGTATCATGCGGGTAAGGAGTCAGGTAAATATTCTTTGAGGGAACGACAAGACCAGACTAGGGAGTGCAGGAGAAGTGTCTCTTTATAGGGAGTGCTGATGATGAGGTGCAGGTGCTCATGTAATTAGGTTATGGCTGATGGTTTGCAGGTGGGAAACATGAGGGATGTTGGGAAGTGTAGTGTCGTAGAGGTGACAGAGCTGGTGTGGTGACTGGATACGTGACAGTACCAAGCCTTTCATTTGACCTGTTTCCCTGTTTTCATACCATAAAATGAAAGTAAAAAGGGACTTCGCTAACAAAAACAAGCTTTAATCAAAACAAAAGCACAAGTGAAATTATATTTACATTTTAATCTGTTTCTTGAACAATGCTATGGACTTTAATGAAACCAGCCTCCTTTCACAATGATCATTATACAAAAAAAAGTTATATTTGCAAAGGGATATTCGCACAGGCCATAAATTGTGCTATTTTTGCAAACACTAACTTCGCCCCAATGGAGAGCATATTTATCCTATATAGTGCACTATGTGCTATTTACTATACTGGAAATAGTAAACAGCAATGAGTGAACATTAAGCTGATTTCAGCATTGGATTAGACAGAAAATGTAAAACTGAAGTGCAGAATGAGTCATCAACATTTTTCTATCTGTATTGATGGACGAGACAGACTATAAATGTAATATGTGTTCATGACCCAGTTTCAAACTCTCCAATGGAGGTATGAGAACCACTGCACTTAAGGAATTCTCAAATTACTGATGGTAGGTAGACCAGGGACGATGGCGCAAGCAAACCCATGAAATTAATGCTCATGCTAATGACATGTAAGCGTACATAAAATTGGATACTATATACAGAAATGCGCGTGGACATTGGTGTTGCCAATATCTTTCCCTGGATACAATTGACACTGCCTCAATCTCTAAAAATTGAACTCAAGCATCTCTTGAATGTTTAAGTTTAATTTGATGGTAATAGCATGATGGAGTTTGCAACTGGCATTTTTTGTGAATGATCCACATCTGTAATGAAGCTAATTTACATAGAAAGGAATCATATTTGCACAGAAATAAATTTTAGTGACTTCACTTAAATATAAGACTCTTCCACAAAACTGGATTGCAGGTGGTTAGTGAATAAGGTGCAAGTATTTGTGCTGTCATCCAGCGTGACTGGTGTCTGAAGCACGTGTCTAAAAATGACAATACAGTAACATTGGCCGACGACAGCCTCTGAAGTCACTACCGCTGCGAACAGAGTATAAAAGGGCAACCGTAGTACATATCAACAACTTATTTTTGTCTGAAGGAGATGTGGGTAGGCAAACCAAAATCATGGCAGTGAGACTCAGTCGTTCCCTTTCTCAGGGAACCATAGTTATGGAACTACTAGGATGCTGAGAGAATGAATATCGTAACATCTGACATAAAGTCAATGACTCCACGGAGCTAGGTCCGGGGTCACAGTTCCCTGTCCTAGAGGGTACGCACCAGCGGTTATCATGACTTTATTCCCTAGGGCCAGAAACCCTGGCTACACACCCCCAAGCAGAACTCAGGGCCCGGCATTCATCCGAATACCTTCAAGGGAATATGGCCATGGACAAGGAATTTCCTGCCTGTCACTTCAGGGGAAACTATACCACTGATGTGTGGAGGTATCAAGAAAACCACTCTCAAAATGAGAGGAGACCTAGCATCACTCTAAAAATTAAATATAATCAAGGAGGCTCGCTGAGATCCAATGACCTGATGTAGTATCTAAGGGGAACTCTAAGAATGGAGGCCTCAGCAGGATGACTCTCTAAGCGAGAGGAGGCCTAACTATGTTCTACGCTAAGGACTGACCAAGGAGGCTCAAAAAAGAGCCTGACAACTCGCTACTGCAATCCAAGTGGAGCTCTGGGGAGTGAATGACTTAGCAGGATGACTCTTTAGAACGAGAGTAACATCACCCCCTCAAAGACAGTTAACCAAGAAGGCTCAGAGAGTGCTTACAACTTAGGTCCAGTGTCTATACTGAGCTCAGCATGATGACTCTCTGTATGAGAGGAAGGCTAACTACGCTAAAACTACGCTAAAAGACCATAACGCCAAGAAGGATCGCAACCGTACAACTTGGTCATGCATCTTCAGCTGAGCTCTGGGGAACGGCAGTCTCGGCATGAGGACTCTCTTAATTGAGAGGAAACCTAGAAACGCTTCTCTAAAGGTGGTTTTGCCCGGTAGGCTTACAGAGAGCCATACAGACCAACCCATCCAGACTTAGCTCTAAGAACGGAGACCTCGGCAAGACGACCCTGAAACACGAGAGGAGGCTTAACTACATTCTACGCTAAGGACTGCTTACCAAGAAGGCTCACCAAGAGCCTGACTACTCGATACTGCTATCCAGACAGAGCTCTGGGGAGCAGATGCCTCAGCAGAATGACTCTCTAGAGTGAGATGATGCCTAACAACACTCCACCTTAAAGACAGTTCCACCAAGGAGAGCAAGACCACTCTATGTCACTGTCTATAGTGGAATGATACCGAAGTAAGAACGAGCTCATTACAGGGAGTGAGGACCTGCCCATAACGGGGAAGGTACTATTCTATGCTCATCCTCAATGTCCAACGGGAGCTAACAGGTAAGGCTAGCTACAACCATTGTAAAACATGTATTATGATTTGGTCTGTAGACTTCAGCACTCTCAGACTTACCATACAATAAGAGTTCACTCAAAGCGAACAGACCACTTCCTATTGGATTCCAGAGACCAGTAGAGCTCTGAGCCTTCCTTGGTCGGCAGATCACAAGAAAGTATAAGGGGCAAGGCAAAGTGCTAGCCGTGCCATTCTAAATCTCAACTGAGACTCCTACTATTAAGGATTCCACTTACACTCAACCATAAAGACATTACCATCAAGTGGAGCCAATTGAGTGCTAGCTGCGACCACTCAGAAACAAATGTCTTCATAGGATCTCAAGCCTCCAGACACTCCCAAATCTGCCCTACGACAAAGAAGAGTTTGCAAACTTGTGAAAAACCCACATCCTGTCGGGTTTTTGAGATCAAAAGAGTTCATCCTAGGGACTGGAGGACCCTGCTTTGACTGGGTTTGACTGAAGAGCAGAATCCTCCCTCTGAGTCAGGTCAAACCTGAGGAAAAATGCGCTCTCTAGATTCCAACACTCACAAAGGTGCCTACAATTAGGAAGGGTTCGCAAACTAGGGCAAAAAAACCCAAAACACTTCCTGACGGTTTCCAGAGATTACCACAACCCAGCACTAACACATAAGTCACAGCAGACCGGAAAGGAAAATAAATCCCATATAACTCTCCCTGTGCTTTGCCCACCACCCCGATTTAGCCTGCCTGCCGCTATGGTGTCCGCTGGACCCGAACTGCGGGGCGCAAGCACTCAATTCTTATCTCTGATTCAGAGAGAATAGAACAACCAAGGCGCTTATCACAGCGGCCGCATCGTGCTCTTGCAAACGTTAACTACTATCCCTCAGGTGAGAACAAAGAGGTAAAAGCTATTTACCTGTCTCTTTCAGTAAGTCTCGCGAATGCATCACAAAGAACGGCTCACCATGAGCGCTTTCAGCAGTGCTAGTTCCCATTCGAAAGGGAAATACATGTGTTCATTGCTTGTTCATGTTAGTTCACAGTGCATTAACTAATGTTAACGGATACAATTCTTTTAATTAAAAAAAATAGTAAATGTAGAAATTAATATTAACTATGATTAATAAACGCTGTAGAAGTATTGATTAGTGTTGGCTTATGTTAATGACTGTAGTTAATTAATGTTTACAAATGGAACCTTAGTCTAAAATGTTATCAATCAAATAATAAGGCAAAAACTCTTAAAATAAAACATATCTCCAGAATATTTGACAGTTTATGTTTACAAATGAGTCATTGAATTAAATCATTAAAAATATGGATACAATCATGGGCACCAGTCACTGAGCAGCTGTGATCACTGAGGGTTTGAATTTGAGAAGTCAGATAAGAAAATCTGCATGCCCTCAGTACATTCCTTTTGGTCATAGACTTTAGCATCTGGTGAGCATGTAAACAGACTTAAAATTGATGGGCCCACCTGTGCGTTGTCATCATATGATTCCCAAGAATGCTTTAGATGCCAACACACCTCTGGATGAGCTTAGCTAACAGAACCCTAGCTTTCTAGATTTCTAGAGAATGGTACAATCACCACCTTTTACAATAAATATCATATTCGTGTTTGTTAAAGATACGAATTCAAATATTTTGACTGGGTTAATAACCATACTGGAGAAGATTTAGTATGCAACCGATATTCCTCCAGAATACATTTGAGCCTTTCAAATGGCGCTTTTCCACTGCATGGTACGGCTCAGTACGGTTCGGCTCGCTTCGCTTTTCCACTGCGTGGTACGACTCAGCTCGGCGCGGCATGGCTCGGTTCGCTTTAGCTCGGTTGCTTTTCCACTGCAGTTAGTACCGCTTCAAAGTGGGTGGGATTATGACTGATCGTTATAGTTTATCCGCTCCTCGGCAACTAACAAGAGGAACGTCTGCGCTTCTCGTCCACTGACCACGATTCAGCCATTTCTTTTTTGGAAGTTTTTTTTTCTTCAAGCAAGTCAAGCAAGTAGTTTTAAAACATTGGAGGCTGTTACTGGCTATTTAAATCTAGCAGGTTTGATGTCTCGCAAATACAATGACGCTGGTAGTGACGATTCTGTCTGTCTGACCAATCAGTGATCTACAGTGCTTCCACGTCACATTTTAGTATCGGTATGGTACGCTTGGAACCTCAACAGAGGTGGTACCATTTAAAGCGAGCCGAAGCGAGCCGTACCGTACCGTACCGTACCATGCAGTGGAAAAGCGCCACAAGTGACCCGTGCCGAGCCGAGCCGTACCGTACCATGCAGTGGAAAAGCGCCAAAGCGTGCCGTACCGAACCGAACCGTACCGTACCATGCAGTGGAAAAGCGCCAAAATATGAAACTGAACTGCAGTTGAAGACAGACCACAGGGAGGTTAACAGGGAGGACCACAGAGATATCTACTGCTCGATATGAGATTTGACCCTTCTGCTTCTCGTCAACCTGCTGTACATCTGGATTACGTCCAATTGATCTGAAAGAGCCTTTTATGAGTACCAGTTTGATTGAGGATACCTCAGTCTGTCCAGATTCTGTACAGTGCATTCTAGTGCTGCGTTTGATACTTTTATGAGGGATTTGTAGTATAAAGAAGAGAGAATGTTGTATGCAATGCATCTGTGAGCTCATGAAATCTTTTCCATGATGGTTTGGTGTTAATCTCAGGTGTTTTGTTGCCTCATGCACTTTCAGAATATCTACTCATATGTACAAGAGCTGGAGATGATATGATGAGATTAAGATGCATCATTTATTAGCAGAACAATACTCCAGTGACATGCACTGAATTTGAATTCTTTTTTTGGATGTGTTGTGAGAAAGGGGAAGATTGTAAGGGCGGATTATTAGGGCAAACATGATCCCTCTTCAGAGCTCTGACAGCTTTATAAGGGCAGCATTCCCATCAACCCCTTCTGTCTCTGTTACTCAGATGGAGCCTGCAGAAATAGGGTCCTCATGCACTGCAGAATTGCCGCCTGTAGCACCCAATGAGTCTACGACTAAACCTAGAGGTAAGAAACAACCTCCAGTCATCCCATCACCCCGTTTATTATTCATCTATTTCTCGCTCAGCATGCTGACACACAGAAAAAAGCCCTTCACACTTTATTGAACTGGTCTACCACAAGTTTCCAATCTACACCACCTCCACCAGAAGAAGCCAAGATCTTACCTGTCAATTTTTGTTTTGTCATCAAAGGTATTGATCAGAGTGCTGTCTATGCTACGTGACAAATAACAGGCCTAATCCTGTGTGATGGCTGGTTAACATTCTCTCTGTGCTGCTGTCCAACAAGCCTAGAGATCTGATTTGACAGCATCACTGATGGGGAGAAAGTCAAGCCCACTTGTCCAGACATCCCTGAAGAGGTACAAACCTGTGATACTAACATTATAAATCCCAAGATGAAACATTTCGATCCTGAAGGGATTGGTCTTTACCAGGATGACATTGATAGGTCTCGAAGGTTCACTGACTGGTGTGATGAGTATAAATGTTGGGTTTCCATGTTTTATCGGGACATTCCGTAGATATAATGATTTTATTACTATACAAAGTATATATTCTATCCCCTAAGGCTAAACCTACCAATCACAGAAAACTTTCTGCATTTTCAAAAAACATAATTTAGTATGATTTATAAGCTGTCTTCCTCATGGGTCAAAAATGTTGTCCCTTTTGAGGTTTTCAGACACATTTACAAACAAACAAACAAACAAACAAACAAACAAACAAACAAACTAACAAATCATTGGTGTTTGAGAAGCATTGCTAAAAGTTCTTGCAGTGTGTTAAAATAAATTGCTCATGGTGTGACACAGTGGGTGTGTGAACATGCACAGAGCTTTCTAAAGCTAA
Organism: Siphateles boraxobius; assembly: GCF_051911475.1. Classification (NCBI taxonomy): domain Eukaryota; kingdom Metazoa; phylum Chordata; class Actinopteri; order Cypriniformes; family Leuciscidae; genus Siphateles; species Siphateles boraxobius. The sequence goes on along the minus strand of NW_027508722.1, from coordinate 773,906 downwards.
ATAAGGATGAGAAAGAAGTGCTCATTATTGGTAATGATGCAAAAGAGAACATCTATTGCTTCATATCTTGACACATTTTCGCTAAATGGCTGTACTCAACTCTAGACTATAGAAATCATGCTTGATTTCTTTTCAAAGGCCCAAACTGAGCAAACATATTACATTTGATGCAGATGCTGATATTTATATGGCCAAAAATGTAGGTTAAATTCTGATAGCTTTGATAGAGATGTTTATAACAGTATAGAAGACTACTCAGAAAAAAATGCATATAAATATCAGTTGTCACTCTATATCTCCCATAATATGTCTTGGTAAGCTAATTTTTAATTGCTTAGATCAAAGCTCTGGTTTATTGTGGGGCAAAACATATAATGCAATGCAATATAATGATGATTGAGAGAAGAACAAATATATGTTTCTAAAAAGACTGATGTATCATAATTGATACTCACATTTAAGCATGATTTTCATGAAGTTTCTTCAGTCCAGTAAGTGTTCATCTTGAAATATTACTAACCAAAGTAATTGTTACGTTTACTTTATGAAGATCAGTAAAGATTTCACCGCAAAAAGACGAGCTGAAGGTGGATGTTTGTACAATTATACTAAAAGCCTGTTTACTTGCTTAAAAAAAGTCCAAACTACCAATCAGACGACAGAAGGCATGTAGTAGATTGTGTAACAGGTTTTTCAGCAAAGTGATAAAGTTGATAATTTGAGATATTTTAGAAAAGTGTGTATCTAATATGACAGACTTTATAGGTTAATGCATCTTACATGTAGAGTAGACTTTACTAGTGTAATAGTGTTTTGGCTGGGCTACAATACAAAATAGCTCTATTATGGCCAGTTTACAGCTGGTATTAAGATGTGTCTTGGTCGATCGGATCACAAGTCGACGACTCTGAATACAGGTGTAAACTGGGTCTAAAAAGTTTTAAGCTTATCCACTTTCGACCACTTCCAGAGGTAGTTGTAAATACATTAAACGGGATTGCTCTCGTAGTGTGGATTCTGATGTGGTCGAATGTGTTCGAACAGCCACAAAAGACCGTCTACTCTCCGTCTATACTGACCTGATGAGTAACCATTATGAGAAGCGCACTAGCCAGACGGGATAGAAACTTTGTCGGCTAGAGACCTAAGTTTGGTTTGAAGACAAAAAACTTACCAAGCACAATGTTCTGTCACCATTCCTGACCCCTAATCTTACCCGAGGGGTTTACAGTGTGTATCATATGCATATAAAAACTAATTTTCAAGTATAAATTGCACGATAAATACAATGCGTGCTATAGAGACGCATTTCATGAGATAGGGTTGGGCTGTCAGAGCAAAAACTAAAGCTGCTGCATAATGGTCATGTTCAAATGTAAATTGAGCAAGCTTATGTCGTCCATTAGATCGAAAGATCTGGAAAACAAACAAACATAAATTTACCCGCCCATAGACCCTCCCCTCGAAGAAATCAGGACAGAAGTGGTTGAAAGTGGACAAAAGAGACTTTAAAGAGATCAAAACACCAGGTGTAAAGGGTGTGTGTCTCCCTCGTCTACTTGTGATCCAATCAACCAAAATGCATCTTAATACCAGGTGTATACAGAGTATAAAATGCAGCTACACAAATGCTGGCTCACACTAAAATGAGAAATCACATTACTCATCACACCACATTACACCCAGATCCCTTCACTGTCTGTCTGCACTGAGAATTGATTTTAAGATTTTCTTATTCATGTACTACCCTAATATGCTTTGTAATATGGTAACTAAATCCAGCGAGACCACTCATATCATCCAACGGTCATTTGTTTGTACCAAAAACATGGGTGAAAAGTTATGAAACAATTAAAAAATCTACTGCCCCTATGTATCTATAAGCTCCGGTATTGTTTCCCCCTGGAAAGCACACTGTTTTTGAAAGCTGCCACACAAATATCTTGATGTGATACTACATTGATATTATAATCTTTAATGGAGATGCTTCTCAGTAGAGCGTCTCAGTCAGCAGGAAAACAAATAAAACCTTTGAAACCTCTTAAACACAAAGCCTCCAATAACTCCACCTCAAAAGCCCTAAAGTAATAGTATATTATAAATTCAATGGACAGCACTGTAATAAAGTTTAGCAAATAAACATTGAAGACATTTTATTTGTGCTGACATTTAGCAGAGGGTACAAGCTTTATAAATGAATACTGGAAGCATGGCGGAGGCTTCTGACAAATAACTATGAACCGATGTATAACATTACAAACTGCCAAGGTCGGTGAAATTCAACAACGGTGAAAGGAAAATTGCAACCATTAATTTACAATTGACCAATTCACATTATCAGCTATGCAGTCATTTTTTTCTACTCAGAAGAAGACAAGATTCCCTGAAGGTACATTCATCCAGTTAAATAATTAGCTGGTATTTTTTTGTCAGTGTTGCTCATGCGGGACTAAAACCATTTCATGGCGATGGAAAGAAATCTCACTCTCAAATGCCACTGACACAGCATGAATGAACTTTTAGCATTTCAGAAATCTAAACTATAATTACAAATAAATCTGGAACAAACACAATTCTCACACCTCCTCTACACCCAAACCTCCTGATCATTTTGCACTTTTAATATACAGCGGATATAAAAAGTCTTCAAACCCCTGTTAAAACAGCTGGTTTGTGTGATGTAAAAAGGAAACAAAGATAAATCACTTTTAATGTAAAAATTACGACATGCCACTGAAAACCAAAGTGCCACATTTCAGAGAAAAAAGCTAAAAATAAAAACTGAAAATAACCAAACTGCATAAGTGTTCACATCCTTTTATAATCGAGTTCAGACTAAACTCCTGTGAAAGAATACACACCAGTCTTCACCTTAAGTGACTCGCAACAATCTCAACAACAACAATCCTCATTGTTGAAACTCGCTGAGGGCTACAAAAACATTTCCAAGACATTATATTAATACACAGTAAAAACATTGATCATTAAGTGGAGAAAGTATGGCACAACAGCGGCATTATCAAGAACAGGGCGTCCCTCCAAGATGGATGAGAAGACAAAGAGAAAACTGCAACATTAAATTGTGTTTTTGGATAAAATCTGAATTGCTCTTTGTCCCTGCTTGTCAACCATGTAATGCTGTGTCCCTTCCATTCTATATAATAATATTTGTATCTTTCTGACATCATATGTATAGCTGACATTACAGAAATGTTCAAAACAGAGGAATGTTTTTACAGTCTTTCATTTAAACTTACATTTGCTCAGTACAATAGGGAAACAAGTATATTGATCAGTTTTTACATTACACAATATCTTTAAGGCACAAACCACAAGAATATTGATTATAAAAAAATAAAAAAATAAATGTGGTGTGATGATATTTGTTTTTGTTATTTTGTTATTTAAGGCTGTAATCAACATTTTTGCAAACATATCTTCAACCCTGTAACATTCAACACTTTTAAAATGTGAATGTAGCAAGATGGCTCAAAACATGTTTTGAAAAATAAATGGGTTATGCTTTAAACTACAATGTGAATTATTACTGAGCACATCAATATCGGTCAATATACTACTAGAATTTACTAAATTAAACAAAATTATGCAAGTATATGAACTCCAAATTTACTGTGATAGGTCCTGAAATATTGTAATAACATACTATTGACTTCTTTTTAGAAAAAAAATGATTTAAAAACAATAATAATTCCTGAGATTTTGAGGCAGACATGCCTCTGTTTCCCAAGAATTAAAGTCCCGAACTGCAGCGTTGAAACACTGAGAGCTTACTGGAAAGCTTTCATTTCTAAGACCTGCTTTGAGGCTTCCGTAGTTTGGTGCCGCATGCTTTTGATTGCATCGCATTTCTCAGAACACTGAAAATTAGGCTAATGTGGAGCAATCAAAGTGGCCCTGCAGTTGTGCTCTACCACAACCGTGACACTTCAAGATCCTGCTGTGAGCCCTCACCATTGCTCACGAAACTCCACCTGCACTACATGCTTGGCCTCTAGATGTCACTGTGGCGCCGTCAGTGCTGAGACTCAACGCACTGGAGCCTGTTGTCAGTCAGGACCCGGATCCACACAGATATCTCACAGCACACTTGAATGCCTCATTTCATTCCAATCCTACTCGGGTTCTGGAGCCCTGCTCATCATCTTATCTCCAACTGGGTGAAAGTTTACTTTTGACGTTCTCTGGACATCCTGAACAAAGAGAGTCATATGGCATCTTCAGCTATTCGATTTCAATTTAAAACTGCTGAAAAACTCAAAATGACCTCTAGATTGGAAAAGATATCCCCATCCTTTACTGAAAATCACAAAGTATATGATTTTAATTGAAACATTTGTCTCGGATTGGACCATTCACATATCACGGATTTCAGAAATATTATTTTCTGTGCAAATACATCAAAATCCTTACATTGGAAATTCTGCTGTTGTCGCAATCATTGTAAATGTCATCACTGCACTTCAGCCACTGAAAATGTCATGTTAGAGAGCTAAAGTGACAAAATCATCAATTGAAGGTCACATTTATCATTAAGGAGAGTTTCCCACTATAATATTTGTCTACATACAGTTTCACTTCATTGCACATGTTGTACAGTGAAGCATTATTATAGTCACCTTGCCAAAGCTACTATTGTGGTGCACTTTTGAGCCGAGAGCAGTTTGCGTGCCAACAGATGAAGTTTATGTTCAAGTATGGATGAATCTCATGAAAACATAACCAGATTATATTTGACATCATAGTGAAACATAATATTAAAAGTTATATTTTGCATAAAGTAAACAAAGCCTGTAATAGATGATGATATTGTTTATTGACGGTAGCCAGAGATATCTAAAGCATCAGCTGTCTGGCTTACCAAGAGGATTTGGCATTTCCAATTAATGTATTCAATTATTATTATTACTACTACTACTTTTATTATTAAATTAATATTACAATTAATTTGCCCCGCAATAATTTTATAGCGCATCCCCCCATAATCGACGTGCTGCGAGGAGAATAAAAGATTAATTAAGCTAGATCCACTGTACATTAAAAGAGAGTACTGAATCTCCAGATCAAACACATGTGAAGAACATGTAAGCAGATGCATATGTAAAATAATGTGATTGTCATCATTAAACAGCATATAGGACAAAATCAAAACTGCCCAATGTTTCTGAATGAAAAGTCGACCCAGAACGAGTTGCAGGACGGTGAAGCTTTAGGGTGTTGATGGACTCGATCTACTCCAGTGTTTTGATCATCATTCTGACGTCTTTCTCAGCTTTTTCCTCAAAATGTTGCTTTTTTTTTATGAGACTTACCCACATTCAAGTGTTGATTAAAATTGCATGAAGCTAGAATAAAATGTTTAGTTTTTTTTTTTTTTTTTTTAAAGCATATTGCATGTTCAGATATTCAAACAACAAAATATTGTGGGAGCCATGACATTTTTGTGAAAAAATTAAAAAATGGTGGCTGGCAACTTTTTTCATGAAAATAATATCACCAAAGAATAGGCTCAGTAGTACAAAAATATTATTCCTTTTATTTATTTTTATTTTTTTATTTTTTTATGTGTCTGGACATTGACATGATCGGTGAAACTCACGTTAATACTGAAAATATAGGGAAAATGGGGTGGTGATGGTGCAGTGGATAAGACACATGTCTTTGGTGTGAGAGACCCGGGTTCAAATCCACTGTGAGACACCAATGTGTCCCTAAACAAGACACTTAATCCCTAGTTGCTCCAGAGGTGTGCGACCTGTGACATATCTAGCAATTGTAAGTTGCTTTGGATAAAAGCGTCAGCTAAATGCATTAATGTAAAAACTTCTTTTACAAATATTTTTGTTTGTTTCATTTAAATGTACTGCCTCGACAGTGAGATCAAATTTAATGCAAAAAGGTTAAATACCCTACCCAGTCATCTCTTATAGACTTCTATTTGAATTGTTGGTCCCAGTGGTGTTTGTCTGATAAGAAAGCAGAGACCCCGTCCTCCTCTTATCTCTCCAGCACACTCATGCTCACAAAGATTCTCCCAGACCCTTCTTTAGGAAAGTGCTGGGCATTTGAAGGAGATACTGGCATTTTATATGAATCGAAATATTATTTTTGTAGCACAAAATATTTATTTAAATGTGAAAATGAGGGGCTGATTATTTTTTTATTAATCTATACAGGAAAAGGGGTCAGTAATTCTGGAACACGGTTTTGGAAAAATGCAAGATTTAGAAAAAAAAATGCATTTTCTATAATTTAGACATAAATGGGCATGGCTGTTTTGCATTAAATAAATAGTTCACATGTTCAACAGAAGTGAAATGCCATGGGAGTTAGTAAATTTTATTTTTAGGTGAACTAACCTTTTAAGCCCAAAATAATAAAAACCACAGAGAAAACAGGAACTACTGCTGAATGTACAACCAGACCTCACAGGAAAACAAACAAGTTGGTGATTTTATAATTTGTATGAGACGAATTGTACAAAAACCTACGCATTTTTTTTTTGTTAAAAAAATAAGCATGAAGGTCCACCGCACTACATGGAGTGTAAGCATACCGGATAAATATCCATGAATAAGAATGTACAGATTATGAATCAGCCACCAATTCACCAAAACACTAAATAGATATGAATTACTATGAGATTATTTTGGAGAGATGTCATATTTTTTGAATAAGTGGGCCACATTCATCAACCGTTTTATATATTTAAAATTATTCTATTTTTTTTTTTTGTAAATAATATTTATGTGGCCTCAGAACATTACAGATTTACAGATATAAAATATTTAGCAAATTTAATCTTAGCAGATATAAATATTTTGCTCTGGTGTAAATCTGTGCAGAATATACCTGCAGACTTCACTGAGGTGAAGAACTGAAGCAAGCTAACCGCTGACTCGGGTCAACACAGTAGTGCTCTCGCGGTTGAAGTCTCGCTGGGCTCTATGGATGCCGTCAGTGGAGATATTCCCCCCGCTCTGTCACTGCAGGGTCTTTTAGTCTGCCAGACTGTTTCACACACTGATGATGAACGTGTTGTTAGCTGTAAACCTACACAACACCATCACTGCTCACACCTCAGCCAAAGAGATGCACTGCATGCAATTTTACCTACACTTACATTAAACCATTCTATAGTACCGTAGAACTGTACTCTATTATTGAACTATTAAACAAATATGAACAAATATGTATTATTCATAAAGATCTCAATTATTAATGTCAAGGCCAGATGCTGTCACAATGTTAAGGTAACCGTTCAGAAAATGATGAATGATTCTGACATTAGAGGTTAGGTTAGAGGTTCATTTTGCCCCTATTATATGTAAATTCCCCGGATGATATTGGCATTATTTTTTAATTAATACTTATATTCAGCTAGGATGCATTCAATTGATCAAAAGTGACAGTAGACACATGTATGTAACAAATATTTGGGTTTCAAATAAATTCTTTTGAACATTATTTTCATCAAAGAATCCTGCAAAAAGGATTTCAACATTGATACTAATAAGAAATGTTCTGGAATACTAAATCAGAAATGTTTTAAATGTTGAAATGCATTCTCAGTTTGTTGTTTATTGACTACTATTCGAGAGTGCTCCTCTCAGATCTGTCAATCTCTTTCTGCTCAGCCTATAGAGTGGGTTTGGGGTGTGGCTTCAATACAGCATCATCATGCACCCATTCAGAAAGACAAATGTTCCAGTTTATATTGTTTACTTGGACATGTCCAGTGTCGACAGTCTCAAACAGTTGTGGCACATCATGTCAAAAAATGCTCCTGGTGCAGAAATGTTAGATATTTTCACCTGCTCAATAGCTTCCTCATGACACAAAGCAACAAAGCTAAAAGTGTTCCTAAATATTTGTTCCTTTTATTGAAAGTAGCCTATTTTTACCTGTTGAGACATGCCTTCACATGCACATGTAAGAACTGTGTTTGGGATGCTTAAGTTGCAGGAGGCGCTAAATGGCTCATTGCTAAATATGCTTTTTTTTTTTTTTGTAATCCTGCTAGATGCCACTAGTGTCGCAGAAACGTCATACTTCAACTTTAAATTGTAATAATATTTCACAATATTACTGTTTTTACAGTATTTTGATCAAATAAATGCAGCCTTGGTGTGTAGAAGAGACTTCTTTAATCCATTAAAAATCTCACAGATCTAATTCTTCTTTAAAGGTGCACTGTGTAATTTTAGCAGCATCTAGTGGTGAGGTTACAAATTGCAACCAACAGAAGTTACTGTGGCCGACAGGAAAAAATGTTGTCGTCTGAGACAGCAGAGAGTAGCCAGTTAAGCAATTAGGTTTCTTTACAAAGATAAATTAAGAAATTAGGTTTACTTTATTATTCAGTAAAACAACATCTTATTGCAAATACTATTGATACTTGTTCATCATTGTGTCAGTGTTTTATTCGCTGACTGTAGCAAGCTTCTTTGCAAGAAGAATAACATAGTGATGAAACACGTTTGTTCGTTCAGGGCTACTGTAGAAACATGTAAGCGGATTTCAATGTAAGGCTATCCCCGGTGTATGCAGATAGAAATGCCTCATTCTAAGATAATACAAACATAAGGGTTAATTTTGTAAGGTCTTTAGGGACCACTTATTTATGTAAGGACCACTAGAAACATAGTTATGTATATCATATTGCATTTCTGTCAACAGATCCTCCTACATATTACACAATGCACCTTTAATAAAAGAGATTCCAGGCTTGAAATGAAAACAGAATATGTGCCAAACACTCCAAAAACGTATTGGGTTACGACAGTAACCCTTGTTCCCTGAGAAGGGAACGAGACACTGCGTCGACTACGACACTTTGGGGAACGTCCTTAGTGTAACACATCTGAAGTATCAATGAAACTAATCCAATCCTGATTGGTGCTGCGTCATGACGTAACATGTGATGGCAAACATGGAAGATACAAAGGGACACCGGCACACAACAGAGTTAGCTTCTGCGATGAAGCAAGTCGCTCCCAGGCAGGGGAAGGCGTGGCAGAGGGAAGCAGTATCTGGTTCCCTTCTCAGGGAACAAGGGTTACAGTCGTAACTCGAGACGTTCCCTTTCGAGGGAACTCAAACTGCGTCGACTACGACACTTTGGGGAACGAGCCCTGCCTGTCCCAGTGTGAAGCTGCGCACAGTAACACTTAGGACGAGAGCACTAAAGTGCCTGGCGTAGAAGAAATGTCCAGGCTATAGAATCTGATCTAAGTATGAGGGGTGGCCCATCCTGCTGCATCGCACACTTCTTGGATCGGGGCCCCTGAAAGGAGGGCTCTAGAGCAGGGTTTCTCAACATTTTGCCCACTGTCACCCACTTATTTTTTATGCCAGTCATACGACCCACTGAGGCGAGAAATAAATCAATAACTGAAATGCCTCTTTAGACCTACGCTACACCGTGGGCCTATATGCTTTTTATAATTAATTTCACGAAAACACCCAAATATTTTGTTGCAATAAGCCTTTTGTGAAGCGCACTTATTGGCTGTGCCGGTGTAACACCGAGAACACAGAGAAAGTCTTGCGACCCCCTATGGAATGATCCACGACCCACTGGTTGAGAAGGACTGCTCTAGAAGACGCCATGCCTCTGGTTGAATGAACCCTCACGGCCAAAGGTGAAGGCAAGCTGCACACCTGATAGGCCATAGAGATAGCCTGAATGACTCAGTTACTGATGGTCTGTTTGGATGCGGGAAGCCCCTTCTTGGGCGACCCGAAACACACCAACAACTAGTCTGACTTCCTCCATGAAGAAGACCTGTGGACATATATCTTGAGAGCTCTGACAGCACAGAGCAAAGTAAGTCTTTCTTCATCCACCATCATATGAGGTGGAGGATGGAAGCCCTCAGAACCGTAGGCCTTGCCACATTAGATGGCACTTTAGGCACATAGCCCGGCCTGGGATGTAAGAAAGTCTTAATGTCGCCTGGAGCAAACTCCAGGCACCCATGATATATAGAGAGCACCTGAAGATCTACTACTCTCCTCGGAGAAGTAATGGCTAATAAAAAAAGATACCTTAAGGGAAGGTTCTTGGCCTCAGCCGACTCCAGAGGTTTGAAGGGGACCTCGAACAGCCTTTCGAGAGCCACTGCCAGGCCCCAGGAACTCTGGTATGAGGAGATTCAACAGCCTGTCGAACTGCAGCCTGTAACCCTTCTCTATTGTGCACAGGACCCAAGGAGAAATATTTGGCAGGTCTTGCCATGTATTCTTCTAAGGGAACCAGCCTCTCGAGACTGATTTCAGGTATTATCCGAGATTCGTTCTCGATCCCCTGAAGCGGCACTCTGGCAGGGTTTGGTCGAAATGATTCTCGATGTTACTGACGAGAGTGCTGCCTGGCTGCAAGCATGTTTCTTTTCTCAGTGAACAGCTGCCAGCACCCTCAGGAGCTGACTGTGAATGCCTTGCACCCAAACAGTGTTATTTCACAGATCGCGTGTGCCACTTTTATTGCAGATCGGTAATCTACGCGCTGCGTCGGCAAACGCGAGATTCAAGTCGTTCACAATTTATTTGGCTTTCATCCCTCGAGAAAAAGTCAACGGGCTCAAGGCTGAAACACCTGAAAATCTTGGCACCCGGCCAGCACCCTCAGGATGGGACTGTGCATGCCTCGCACCAACACAAAATTTGCCTCGGCAAACGCGAGATCCAAGCAACTATAGATTCTGTATTGCAATGCAGACCTTTAATCTACACACTGCATCGGCAAACACGATATCCGAGCCACTAGATTCTATATTGCAATGCAGACCTTTATTTAGGACAATTCTTATGGGACAAACAACACCAAATAGGACAGACAGTTTGACACAGAGCACTTGCTGAAGAGCAAAAATCTAACTCTGTGTGTTGTTTAAATGTATATGTGGTGTTGCTTTAAGACAAACCATGTGCTAATTCACCATTGCTGTCGTATGTTTTTTCTCCTTAAACTGCAGTGAACCAAAGACAGTCTCAAAAACACGGTTTGAAATCTGGTGTACTCTACATCACAAATATGTTTTCACCAATCATGTCCCGAGGGGGGCGGGGCTTTAGCATATCATTAAGACTGCTGCGAAGCAGTAGAGTCTCAAGAGAAGCCAGGGTATCCTAGTACATTTTTTCCTGTTGATATGAAAAATTGGGTCTATTTAGCAATATGGCCGGTGAATTATGGTTATGGTGTATATTACGATGTTATGATGAACTTTTCTTTTCTCCACTGACGTTCTGAATTCAAAGCGTTTCTAAGGATGCTGGTTTTAAAAAGGTAGACTGAGATGGTGAACGGGAACATAACAAGAAAAAACATTGAAACATGCCATTTTGGTGATCAAAGATGAGTTTTAAGGGATACACTTATTGACTAAAGGGAGACTTTAACAATATTAGGCAGATCTCCCCCACTAGCCGCTTTCAGTGACAATCACTCTGTGTTTGTCAGACCTCATTAGTCATGATCTAACGAACTAGCAATCAAAAGGTGCAAATCAGTAGCCCACATCATTGTACTCCATTGGAAAATGTGGTGTGAGAGAAACCTCGAGGATACTGTGCCCATCGTGAGCTGAGCTCTGTCAGTTGTCCGCTGATTTCTCTGCGCTAGTTTTCAGTCGAGCCTGGTGTGTTACTGATCCCCCATTGGTTTAATCAGTAGCCTTGTCACATTGTTACAAAGAAACCCTGGAAACCCAGCTAAGATGAAAGCAATTTACTCTGACATAAGGACGATTGCAGGCTAATGCAAGATTTATTCCTGGTTTGCTAGATTTATATCTAGCCCTGGTTGCAATGGTTTAGCTCATTTTTAGAAGCTCATTTCCAGAACCATTATAAGGCAAGTCTGAATGAAAGGTTTAGAGTTGAAATCATTTGTTATATATCATTTGCATTTTTCAGCCATTCGATCATTTAAAATGAGATTTTACGGGGGTGGGGGTTGGGGGAAGTATTTACAACAAACTGAATTACAGTGACAGAAGGATGTTCTGAATGTGTTTTGAGTGTTATATTGAAAGTTTGAAATTATTAATATTCAAAGTGCAATCACATTCTATCATTAAATGTCAGCATGATATTTATGAGCAGGTTTTTCTAAATGGGTGAATCACATAAAGTATATCATATTTGGACCACTTCTGACCCCAAAATATATGTAAAAAATTGGACTTAAAATATATTAATATTAAAAATACAAATAAAAATATGTTAGGACCACTACGGTTTTTTGCATTGTAGCCATATTTTCATGTTTCATTTAGAGTATCACAGTAAAAATTATATTATACTTTTTGCAATAAAGTAATTACATTTGAATGGGGAAATGTACTCATTTTGCTGTCACTGTTGCTATCTGCGATACTTGTAAGACAAAGGAAAATAACTGAAAACACAATTTACAATATAACAGCTGAACACTCAGGAGACCTCAGGAAAAACACTCTATGCCGCGAACCAAATCAAGTTAAACATCAACGAATAACACCGAAACACTTAACAAGGGAACTAAGGTTTAAAATACACTCAGCGACTAATCAACATAACATGAAACAGGTGTGTAACAGAAAATTAGAAACCAAACATACTCCTGACTATCCTAAAAAAATAAAAATTATTAATGATTAATCGTCATAAAAATAGAAATGTTTTAAAGCAAATAAGACACACACACACATACACACACACACACACACACGCACACACGCACGCACGCATGCACGCACGCACGCACGCACACGCACGCACGCACGCACACACACACACACACACACACACACACATATACAGTATATATAATTCAAATTCATTGACATTCAAAAAATGCAAATAATGACAATGACATTGTTTACTCCTATCAATGTTCAGGGGACATCACCTCTGGTGTTATAACTCCTCATCACTTTCCATGTTATTAATATATTGTCTTTAATCAAGGTTTCCCATCAGGGTTTTCGATGCACTGAAGCTGCATACTTGATTAGCATTGGGTCTGTTGAGGATTAAATATAATTATTACGTTAACTGTTCTGGCTTTGTGATAATGAAGTTGTGTCTGGGCTAGAGCCATCTCATGAGTAGCCAATGAAATTTTGCCATAGAACATTGGTTGAAATAGAATGAAATAAAATAAAATGTGCTGCTATTACCATTTAGATTGTGCGGTCAGCCCACAGGCAGGATACATGTACAAGTAAATAATTGAATTTGCACACCCTCGTAGAAAGCCAGGCCTATGTGGAGACATTCATTTTATCCCAATCCCTATTTTCACATTGGTTTATTGTCGTGTTTTCAAGGGCATCGGTCGAGTCCTGCAGGCACCATAAATAATAAAAAGTCAATGGTTAGACTAAAGATGACTCCATTCCACATTTCCCCATCATGCAAGTCAAATGATAGTTTTGTGAGCAAATGAATGTGAGTTTTGCAGATGGTACTTAGTTGGACTGGTTACCCACAGTAATTTGACTACAGACTCTTAGACCAACATGGTAATAATAATAGGGGTAAATACAGTATTTATTCAACAATTATATTGTGTTCTTTGGTGTTCCAATTACACCACCCTATATAAGAATTATATTCATAACGATTGGAATTATTGTAAATCACAGATACAAAATGTAAGGCTTCTTTTTTTCCACCATTTGTTTGATTGCTTAAACTGGAGATATATCGCACCTTTTCACCTGGTCAGAAACAACTGAACTGTAGATGGCATAAGCCATTCACTACACTATCTGATGCAGGTTTCTTACACTCGCTAATAATGACAGAGAAGCAGTTTGACCAATAGTTATGTGCCGGTTTTATACATAACTGACCAATCGTGGCATGCAAGAAGGCGGGATCTACAGAGAAAAGTCAAAGCGATGCAAATACACAGTAACAGAGTTTATGACGACAGTAGAGAGCACATTAACTCTTTCCCCGCCATTGATGGAATTTTCTGGCTTTCTGTGTTTCCACTGTTATATGGTAGAGGGTGCTATTACACATCTTCTGAAAGAGTACAGAATCTCCTGATCAAAACACAGGCGAAGAAGAAGCAGAAACAAGCGATAAAAACATTGCTTATGCATGTTGTAGGCTATAGCCTTTGGAGAAAAAAAAACATGATTTTCTCTGCTTTTTTTGGAAAATGTTGCTTTTTTTACCTATATTTAAGTGATGATTAAAAAAAGAATGCATGAAGCATGAATGCATGAAAACATTTTTTTTTAAGCAGAGGTTGTTCTTTCTTTTGATATGTTGCATGTTCAGATATTTATACAACAAAATATTCTGGGGGCCATTATTTATTTTTTGTGTGAGAATTATCAAAAACAACTAAAAAAAATATAATAATAAAATGTTGGCGGGGAAAGAGCTAATATGAAAACCAAGCCAATTCATACACATTTTGAGTTGGCATGAAATGGAAGTTGCTGTAGTCTTTTCTTCCCTATGTGAGGAATATACAAGTAAAACGGCTTCTTGAATGAGAAAAAAAAGTAGGGCTGGACTTGGTTTTGTCCTTTGGGAACTGATTGGGTCATTGCTGTGATCTCATGTGAGTGACTGGTTGCTGGAATGGAGAGGTTATTGTCCCGTTTCTGTTGTTATGAATTAATAATGATGTGCATGGATAAATCATTTATAATAAACACTGTAATATTCCATTTCAATTTCATGTTGACTTTAAGGTCAGACAAACCTATTTTTGCCAGCTGCCATTAAGCAGGATTTGGAAACCGGCACTGAAGATGGATGTGGAACTGCAACATTGTCTTTGTACACCACATTTTGAGCAGTTTAGTAAAATACTCCAAATAAAATGTTGCCATTTCATGAACCGTTTGAACTACATGAACAACCTGTGAAATCATTTGCATATAACCTTCTTCGGTAACACTTTACAATACGTGAATGCTATGAATCACCAGATAAGCATTAGTAAATAGTTCATTCATCATTTATAAAGCATTAACAGACATTAATAAGCAGTTTATAAATACAGCTATACATACTTTATTCTTAATTTTTAACCATAAATACTGTGTAATGTGTTTAATAATTGTATTTTCATACTTTATCAATGTTAATTTTTTCATCCTAAATTATGTATTACATTATTTACAAACCAGGTATTTAGGAGTTGTCATTGGTTAATAAGATAATTTAGAAAGTGCAAGTAAATGATTACTGAACTATTTAAATGTACATTTATACATCTTATTTGGACATATAGTGATAGTTACTCAGTGCGTTAATAAATTCTTTACTAACATGTATTCCTACTGTAATTCATGATTAATTCAGGTAGTTATTAAACATTTATTAGTTGTCAGTTTTTTGTGAGTTCATCTAAAGTGAGGACTATTTATGCCTCATAAAGCTTTTACAAATGAGAATGAAAGGCGTATTCTAAAATTTACACTTTTGACCTGTGAGGCATTCTATTCATTAATTTTATTTTGTCTCTATTGTTCGCATACATTTCCCAAAAATCGAATACAATATTTTTAACATAACGGATTTCTGTTGGATACTCCATCATTTTTTTTTATTTCTGCTGCCGGTCTAAACAAAGCCTAAGTCTTCCAGACTGAAATAGTTACTGCAAGAGCCAAATCACTGTTGAATTTGACCTTCTGACTGACATATTCTATAAGACTCAGTGTGCAGAATCTATACAAGTGAGCTGACACTGCATCTTCAAAAATAAATAAATAAAGACACAACAAATAAATTAAAGAGAGAGAAAGCATGAGAGCTCTGCTTTCACAACATGTCTCTGAGCATGAGCACGAGTGTGTCTTCCAGCTTCCTATGCCATCATTAATAACAGTCCCCTGTGAAGCCATTTATTGCATGACCCATTCATCATTGTCCTCTCAAAAAATAATACTGTGTCCTCCAGAGATTTGCCCCGCTGGGGGATTTAGACATCTGTGTGGTTTGCCCTTTGGTTCCTCCTGAATTTCATCAGGCATGTTCCTGTGGGGCGAAATGGACCTTGAGTTAAAATACAATGATAATGCACAATCCTTAATACTGTATTACTGTAGTGAGGTGCTATTCCCACATGAGCAAATGAGGTTTTGTATAATAATTACATTTCTCTGTTCTCATCCCAACCAGCTCGACACAGCAACATTGACCCAACCATTGCTGAGAAGAAATGGGTTTGTGGTTAAAACAATAACATTTAAATAAATAAATGCATTAGCAGTGGGTAACAAAAATTAGAAAAGGTTTTTTTTTTCTTTGATCAGCATTTATTTTTCTTACCTACAAGTATTTTGTTCATTTTTAGGGATAAAACTTACTATGTATTGGTAGATTTCTCTAAAACCAAATACCTCTCAGGTGTCACATTATGTTCTGTTTAGTGTTGTTTTCACGGACTTTCAGGTTGTTGTCATTTGTCACATGTCTTTGCTCAGATTCCCGCCACTCATCCATCTCCTTGGTTGCAGTCATTAATAGTTCATCCGTGTCAGCTGTGTTCTATTAATTATCCTGGTTTGTGTTTGCTTTATATGTTCATCCCTCACATTCATTCCCTGTTCGGTCTAAGTTTCAGTTATGTGTGTGTACCCTGCTGCCCGTTTCGACTCATACCTGTTGGGACTATTCTATTAAACCGTGTGTTGGAACTTTATTCATCCTTGTCTTCATCTGGCTGTCTACACACACACACACACGATACATCTGGTAAATTTATCTTTTTAAAGATATCAGACTTTTTTTTTTTGTTTCTTTTTGCAGTGCTGGAAAATCAGAGAGTACTGATTTTCCAACACAGTCTAATGACAGTGCGTATCTATACCACAAATGTTATTTCTCGTGCCATTTATATGCCAAAAATGTTTTTTGCGTGTAAATGCTATGCACTGAAATCCCCTTGGGTACGATTAGGGGAAGGGGGAGGGAGGTGCGTGCGTATTACACGCCATAAAGTGTGTATCATATGCACGCGAAAACTGCGTATCATGTACACGCAAAAACTCTTTTTGCCGTATAAATGGCACGAGAAATAACATTCGTTGTATTGATACGCACTTTCATGAGATCGAGCTGGATTTTCAGAACAGAATTTCACTGAACGATATTTTTGAAAAAGACAGTATGCAATGTTAATGCGACTATATTCTCTGTTAGGCCAATATTTAAGTTATCTCATGTTTCACTCTCAATAGTTTATTTATTAATGAAGTCTATCTACCACTATTACCACTCATCTCTTTAAACAGAACTATTGTTACATTCAATCCTTTTGTGCAAGTGACCGTTCGCAAAGACCCGCCCCCTTTAGTTACTGTTGCCATGTCCGAAAAGCCAATGGCGCTCTTGTTCTCATGCAGTAATACGGAGCAAAAAGGACACCGACAACACGCCGACAGACAAGACGGAGCAGGTTACTTTTGTTATGAAACAAAGTCTCAACTTTCAAATTTTGTAATTTAAGATATTCAAACAATAAATACCGTTTTGTGGCTCTTTAATGTGTCTGACAGATCGCTGTAGATCCTCAGTTAAAGCTGCTCGTGAACCGATCATCTCTTCCTTCTAGTTCATTTATAGCATCAAATAAACATGAACGAACATCAGAAGGAATGTTGTTTTACCCGCAGAAAGGTGTTCAAGTTCTAATCCACCGACATTAATCTACTAACTCTCCTGACTGCTTTGTTGGACAAAATGGCGGATTTGGCGTTATGATTGATCAGATCGCCTGTCAATCAAACTCCTGAAAAAAGGGCAATACTTTTGGAAAAAGCATCCCTTCAGAGCAAATAAATTAAAATTAGAGAATATCCTGTTATAAATAAAGACAAGAACTCATACAGGGGCTGTTTTTTTGCCATATATCTTGAATTTTGGGGGCATTTTTATTAATTTTGTTGGCATTTTCGTCCCAAGCTCTGATTATTTCTTGTTATTTCACAGTGTGATGGCATGGGGCAGGGCTCTTTTTCGAGCGGAGACCCCTTCTCCTGCGACGAAACGAGCTGGAACCCGCCACAGTAATTGCAAACGTAAAATAACTAACTTTTTCAATCAAATAATTTGTGTTCAATTTTAAATGTGATTAAAATATTGTCTGTTTCAATCTGAAAAGTGAAATTTGCTTCAGGTGCTTTTTGGCATCATCCAGGATATAATTTGGTGTTTGACACAATACACTGGAGCCTGGAGGGTTGTTGACAGCAGGGCAATAGAAAGAAGCTGGCAAATAAACTAAGAGTTACTTGCAACATCCTTTCACTGCCTGCACACCTCCAGTACACAGGGCTGCTGATGTTGAGAACAGCACAAAACACATCAGCACATTCCCTGCTCTGTCTCATTTGCTGTCTTGTGCACATCATGAGCCAAATGCCACTGTACATGCAGAGGAGACATTCCCAGCTTTCGCCCAGCACTCACACACTGCCAAGCTTTCTTCACCTAGTCACTTCACATTGTGCTGAAGCTTGTGCCGTTTCTACTGGCAGAACAATGCCAGAGATTGAATCACACAATTAAATAACTGTATCTGCAATATCTTTAGGATGTTTTTAGCTTAAAATATGAATTTGCTTGTTGTTTTTTATTAGTGATGCATTCAGGGGTTGAAGTGGGCCGGAACGGTCCGGCACCTCAGATAAATTATTAAATAAATCGATTCATTAATCTCAACGAATCTCGCTGCTCCCGAGATGGGCCGACTGACCGACCAACCTCCCTTCCTCCCCGCTGAACGAGAGTGATTATAAATGCTCACGGTGGTTGAGCGCGGTAAAGTTAGTTTAATGTTCGATATTTCGCCAGACATTGTTTTCCCTTGCCACTGTTCTATAGGGTCGGCAGTCTTACAAAGATATCAATAGCAGGATTAGTTTTAATATTATGTAACCATTATCGACATTAAACAGGCTATTCGTTCAAAATCACCGGTCCGTGCATTAATGCTGCATATTTATACCTGAGAATGCTTTGACGCATTTCCACAACGCATGCCTGAGGGAACGTCTGCCAACTACCAACTGCGTTAAACGTAGCCTATAATTTGTATTATTTAAAATTACTTTTTAAATTCTAAAGCTTGTAGAAGGTTCCTATTGGCAATGCTGATCTGGTAGCCTTGAGTAAATTAACTGAAAATGATTCATAAAACTCATCAGTTGAGCCTGTGTTTACTTTCTTCACCGACACAGACGAAAATGAAAAGACTATCAGTCAAATAGGTGGGGATGTGGCTACAATACCAGGGATCAATTTTTGGCCCAGTGTTCATCAATTTTAACATAGTATCGTCATCATATCAGTGTTGCTATACCACAAAACTCAATATGTTGACCCACGGCGAGTCATTTTTCCCTGTTGCACCTACACAAAATGTGACGGTTCACCCACCTACCAAATCCCACTTTAACCACTGGATGCATTGACACAAAAATTCTGTGCCGACATTGCTTATTCAGAATGACATCTGCCAATGCTGACATTGATAGTTTCTTGGTAATGTCTTGAGCTGTAAGGTTTGAATTTTCTTATGCTGTCGAATATTTGCACTATAGACGGTATAATAACTGGCTCTGAACAAATCACAGTATACTGTATTACACAATATTTATTCATATTCAGTTAGGCCTACGTCAAATTTTCACTTAAAAAAGGAAAAACAAATATCGCTCCAAAATAATGCTGATCCCTCTCATTTTGTACATAAATACATTAAAAGTAACAATACAGCCCAAATATATATATATATATATATATATATATATATATATATATATATATATATATATGCATCCAAAAATAATGTTCAACTGATTTATATCTTTTTTTTAAATAAAGAGTTATAAACAAACATTTCAATTTCACATACACTCTAAAAATGGCTGGGTTAAAAACAACCCAATTGGCAACCCAATTGATTACCCTGTTGAAGTATATTCTGCAATATCAACTGGCTGGATGTACAGTGTCCCTTGCTTAATGCACAGGCAGTTCCAGTCAGGTTACAATGCAATTTAAATAGCAGTTATGCAGTTTTATACTTACTAGTTGAAGATCAATGAAAGCCTTTCTAGCTTCGTCAATAGATGGATGAAATACCAATTCTGTTCACCGTGGCAGGAAGAAAGGACCAAAAGAGCAACATCACATCTATTCTCTGCAGAAAAGAAACAGAACATCTCAGAAACACGACCAGCTAACAAATATATACTAAAGTTAGAAGAATAAGCTTCAGACATAAAAATAAATATGCATGCAATAATGATACTAAATACCTAAAGTTGCCTTTTATGTTTTATCATTTTGAAGATCTAAAACAACTTGCAGATCTTTTTTTTATGCACAAACAGCAACATAACACACTAGGCTAAAGTTGAAGAAAATGTAAAAGCATAATGGGGCCCTTTTAAGTAATTCTCCACCCACGAATATAAATCTCTAATAATTTAACTTACTCTACTCTTATCTTATTCCACCTCAGATTTAGATGACTTTCTTTCTTCTTTGTAAAACAAATGGAGATTAACCATAACATAGTCCATACTAATACCAGCTGACAGTGCTCCCTTTATGTTTTTAGCATTAGTTGAGAGATTTTTTCCTTTAAAAAAAGAACATGTAGCTACTACAAGTAATATTTTCCAAATTAATCGACATTGAATCAAGATCGGAATCGATTTACAAACTTATAAATTGCTAAACTCAGAAGTTTGCAGCCTTGTGAGCTATAGCACGGATCAAATTGATATGCGTTACATTACGCGAGGTTGAGTTGATTATAACATTCAGTCAATTATAAATGTAAAAGCTAAAAGTGTATAATAAACATGAACTTAACTTACCGTTAAACTTGTCGATAAGACTGGGTAACTGCCGATCGAAGAGTTTTCCCTCAGAAATGTATCCATATGCTTTTCTGACTAGTAAAAAACGACATTTTGAATTACATCACTTACCAAAGAAAAATGTATATATGTAAAAATCATTTGTACCACATCAATTCATCTCAGTGGTCCAACCCACGGCAGTGAGCATGCACGCACGCACTTTGAAAGTTTTAGCAGTGCTGATAAGTCGATTCATTTCTGGGAATCATGTTTTTAAAATTGGTGAACTGGTTTATTTGAACCAGTCCGGATGGTTGGTTCTTTTAGACCTGCGGTCCCACGACATTTTACGTACTTTTTCTGTCTTTTACATGTTGGTATGGACAAGACCCCATGTGTACAATGAAATACTCTGCTGTATCTTTAATGCTGTGGGCCTAATTTCCTGCCAGAGGTCCTGGACATCTTGTTCAGCTACATGGCATCATGGATTCGATCAAATACCAACAGATAAAAAATCAAAACCTGACAGACTGTGCTAGAAATCTTATAACGGACCATGTTTGGATCTTCCAACAGGACAGTGGTCCAAAAACAAACATCAAAATCAAAACAGAAATGGGTCTCTGAGCACAAAACCCAGCATTTGCAATGGCCATCCCAGTCCCTGACCTGAACCCTATAGAAGATGAGTGGGTGAACTGAAGAGGAGAAGCGCCAACATGTATCTGGGAATCTGGAGGATCTGGAGAGATTCTGTATGGAGGAATAGTCTCTGATCTCAGGTCATCTCTCCAAACTCATCCGGCATTATAGGAGACAACTCAGAGCTGTTATCTTGGGAAAAGGAAGTTGCAAAATGTATTTAATAAAACGGGGAAAATAATTGTTCCCAATGTGTTTTGGAGAAAAACATTTATTTCATAATGTGATTTCCCCCGCCCCACTTTCAATTAATTTACTTCAATAAAAGGTTAGATGTTTGCATTTAAAAAATATATATATATCAAAAGGAAAAACAATTATATTAATTATGAGAGAGAGAGAGAGAGAGAGAGAGAGATTATAACATGAGAAATATAACTAACATGTTTAGAGGAAACTCTGGTTTAACTAATCTGTTCATACAGTATGTCATTGTTAGGCTGGGAAGGAAGTTTCTGCTGCACAGAATAAGATTATGCCCCATAATAATCAAAGAGCTGCCCTCTGAGACCAACACATTATTCCTACATAAAGAAGCCGCCACCCATTAATTAGAAGACATGTAACTAGAGAGAACGGCTGTGCGTGTCTAATGTTATGGCTCACCTAATCATTGGCAGAGCCTCAAAACCCCAGAGATGCATTGACACTGAGATGTTTAACTGAAGCGCAACCCTGCACAATTAGCCCATTCTCTCTCGTAACGAAGCACAGCATTCTGGGTCTTGTCTGGTATCAGCTGTGCAGTGAGTACCCCTAAGAGATTTCATTAATCTCTACATGCCTAGCACTAAGGCCAGTGGGTAATTGAGAGTTTAAGATTGATTACTAGGAGCAGATAATGCGTGATGTTTGCAAGTAGGCTACAAAACAGGTTTGGATGCTCATAAATATTAAGCATTTCTTTATGCATAAACACCCTAGTTCTTAAGAGTGTGTGCATGTGCAGACCTTGTTCCATGTGGAAATATACCAAAATAATTGTATTTTTCAGAATTAAGAATGATACGATCAGTCTACAGCCAACCGCATTATGTATGATAAATCATTAATTAAACTACAATGATTCATTTCAAATTTCACATGAGTTACAGGGGGAAATAAATGGGCGGCTTATCGTGGATTAATATGATTATCAATCCTATGACATTTACAATAACAACAGAATTGCTTCCACATTTCAATGATTACTTTTGTTAATTGGATATTCAAAAAGTGGCAAATGGCGGCCGACTACCCACTGGCTGAATAAACTCCTTTTACGTTCTGCCCTGGGGTAAGAGTTGGGTTAATGGAGAGAACTGTGTAGTCTTGGGTGACTTTTAATAAGTCCTGTGATCACAGGAAAAAAAAACTATTCTGTACAGAGCAGTGCACTGACCCTAAAAGATAAAAACACTGAGCAATTTTCATCCATCATATGCCTGCTTAATTTTTTCTCCTGTAAGCTTCATAGGCTGCTAACTATCTAATTTAGCTCTTTCAATCATATTCTGACTTAAGCTTTGAGATGGTGGCCATGATTTTACCAAGTAGGAGATATTCCTGTATCAACATCCTTGTTGATCCTGGACAAACATTTATTTCAACCAATCAGATTTCAGTGTTAGGGTAAGGATAAAAAATATTCTTCTAAACTGTCAGATTATTAAAACGTTTAATCTACCGTGAAAGAATAAAGATGATGTGGTGTTCTGAATAACAGGAAATGTATTAAATTTGAATTCATAGTTTGGGATATGCAGAGAGCTGGGGATATTTTTTTTTAAGTCTCTGGAGAAGAGATTCTTTCAACACAACAAAGGGACATTTCAATCAGCTCCTTTCTTTTGACTGAAAGAAAGGCACACTTTGATGTCCCATTCTTTGATGGCTTGATATTGGTGTAAAATATGGATCAGTCCCTTATCAGAGGGAATAAAAAACATGCCAATTTTTACGCTGAAAATTTGCACTGGTGTGACGTGAATATGACATTTAAGCAAAACCGATCAAAATACTCTCAAAGACATTAAGTGTGGGCAGAAAATCTATTACACAAAAAAGAAATAAAGCACTGGAGTGTAGCTGGGAAAATATTGCAAATATAGTGAAGAGCAAAGAATGCTCCAGAGTAGAGGAAAGCATTGAAATAATAATAGTTATTCAAAAAATATGACAAAAGTTATTTCAATTAAATGATAAGAAAAGGTAGCGTTCAATTATGTCTGACATCAGCATTTTGTTATCAGGGCTTTCGGGATGCATCTTGAATCCAGTGGCGTTTATAAGCACATGTCGTCGTCTCCTTTACCTCTCGCACAGTACCTGTAATCAAGCTCTCCTTTCAGATATACAATGGCTATAAAAAAAAAAAATTCTACACACTTGGTTGTTTGAAGAACAGTCTATCAGTTTAGGACATCTGTCTATCAAAAGATCGATCAAATTGCGGGGATCTTCATTCTTCAAGTCATTCAGCAAGAGTTCGATTGGATTTAGGTCTGGGCTCGTTCATAGCCGTTCCAAAACTTCCGGTTACTTACAGTCAAAAGAATGTTTAAAAGGGTCCATCAACATTAAGTGTTACCAAACGTTCTTCTTCTTAGGAAGCTATTCATTTATTGACTTTAGATTTGTGGTTGGAGTAATTATCATGCTGTTATGTGAATGTAAATATAATCCACTGGAGGCCAGTTGTAGAAACCCAAATACAGTTTATTAATACTCAAAACAAGATCAAACGTAAAAACAAAGGCGTAGCATGGAACTCGAATCAGAAACATGTGATGTGATGTGATGTGATGTGACGCTTCCCAACAGTAGTTACAGGAAACAATACTTGACAAAGTAACAAGGCATGCATGAGGGCTTAAGTACACACAAGACTGACACCTGTGCACAGTCAAACAGTGAACCAATCAGAACATGACACATAAGACAAGAGGCTTGTTCGACTTGAACCGGCGCTGCGCAGACCGATCGGTTGATGACATCAAAGTACCGCGAGAGCGATTCAAAAGCATAAGGAGCCGTCTGCTCTCTAATCGCTCTCGCGGTACTTTGATGTCATCAACCGATCGGTCTGTGCAGCGCCGGTTCAAGTCGAACAAGCCTAAGGAAACACATGTGCATGATCACATGACTATAACAGGGAATCACATGACAAGACATGAAACATGAACCAAAAGTTAGACATGATAGTGAAATTCCTCTTCATCTTTAACATGGAGTATTGCAGGTTTTGTGTCATAATCTACTGGTTTGGCACTATTTGGCACTATACATTAGGGTCAGAAATTAACTTTACAATTAGAGCAATATTTGACACCTGGAATAGATTTTTACCATTGTAATAATTACCTTTATTAAATGCATTAAATGTTTTTGTGTTTATTTAACCAATTACCAAGCCAATTACTACAATCAGTCAGGATACTATAGACTGTTACCAATACAATTTTATCAACACACATACAAACAGCAGTTAAGAAAGCATCTTATTAAAGTGACAAGGATATCTTTGCACCAACTCTGCAATTTAGGATTCCAATCAAGTCATGTTGATTTTATTTACATAGATGTTTATGTATACAGCACTTTATACAATAGATTGATTTGAATCAAAGAGCTTTCAGTATTAAACAAGAAAAAACTGTTATATTCATTTTCAATTAGAACTACTAGAGGAATTACAACTCATTCAACTTTGATGAACATGGACGTCTGAACCCAACAGACTGAACAGAAGAAATGAACCAGAGATGATTTCCACTTCAAAGCCACACCGGGACCTGAAGATGGCGGCGAAGTAGGCAGTCGCGTTTTTTAGAGCTCTCTTCAAAACCGCAGATTTTCCTGTTTTAAACTAATTTTCTCCACCCGAATTGAAGCGCTGAATGCTCAGCAGATACTTAAACCGGCAATACTGCAGCCGCTGACCTTTTCAATCCTATAATATTAAAAAGCCAAAGGACGGTGACTCGGTGAGCATTATCGTGCAATGGATGTAACTCTGCAATCAAAGCGGGTACGTGGCCCGGACTCGACGCCGCCAACTCCAAGTAAGTCTTTAAAAGAAAAGAAAGCTAAGCCGTACATTGAGAGTGATCATCCTCAAGCTAGAAATAACGATATTTTGGAAGCAATATTGGAGTTGGGAAAACGTGTGACTGGAATTGAGTCGCAGTTAGGAGACATCAAAGAACAAAACCGACAGAACACCGCCATGATTGCTAGTTTAACCAAAACCGTGCAGTTCAACTCGGAAGAGCTAATTGAGGTTAAAAAGAAAGTGGTGAATTTGGAGAGGGCTAATTGCCATTTACTGGAGGAAAACAAAGAACTGAAGAAGAAAGTGATGGAACAGAAACGATATAGCATGAGGCCGTGTCTCCGAGTGAGGGCTCTAAAGGAGAAGAAAGATGAAAATCTCAGAGCGACCATCATTCCCATACTGAAGAAAATTGCCCCAGAAGATGCGGAAGATAACCGCACCAGGCAAGTCATTATCCTGTTTGCATTGAGACATGTGAAGGATGAAGTATGGCTGAAAACCAAAGACTCGTCAGTATGTAGTATGGAAGGTATCAGCTTTGCGGAGATGTTACCCAAAGAGGATTTAGAGGCACGAGAGCGTTTGTGGCCGTTGGTTGACCAAGCAAGAAAGGCGGGGAAGCGAGCCTTTTTCCGGGGACCCTACGCGTTTATTGATGGACGTCGTGTTGAGGACAACGGACTACAGGCTTCTTCAGAATGAATCAATTTCGGCCTGGAAAGTAGACTCTTTCCGGGGGTGGTATGTGTAACGTTAATTCGATGGTTGACGTGTTGAGGACAACGGATTACAGACTTCTTCTGGTTGATTTCGGGCTGGAAAGTGCACCCCTTTCTGGGTGCCGTTCGTGTAACGTTACTTCGAGGGACATCGTGTTAAGGACAACGGACTAACGTTACAAACTTCTTCAGGATAAGTTCTTAAAGGTGGAAATTTCATGAGCGGTTGAGAGCTCTAACTTGTAGCATTTTCTTAATCAGTAGCACAGGTAAAAGTATCCTATAAAATTTATTTCTTTTTTTTTCTCTTTTTTTCTTGTTAATTCATGTTTAATGTTAACATTTCTTTTGGTTCTTTAAATGTTAGGGGCTTGAAAGAACTCGTTAAACAAAAGGCATTGTTTTTATTTTGTAAAGGGCAAAAATCTCACTGTTTTTTTTTACAAGAAACTCATTCCTCAGAAGCTGATGCATCGTTCTGGTTGAATCAATGGGGCGGAAAAATCTTGTTCAGCCATGGCTCTTCAAGATCCGGAGGAGTAGCGATTTGCTTCAATAACTTTCCTGGGGAAGTTATCACACATCGAACTGACAAAGAAGGACATTGGTTAACAGCTGTGGTGAAAATTGAAGGTTCTTTTATAATCTTGTTTAATGTATATGGGTATAATAATGATAACCAAAATAAGTCAATGCTAGATGATATAACAAAGGTGATTTCTGAGCTTAAAGGTCGATATCCTACAGATTATGTTTTATGTGGAGGGGATTGGAACATGACTCCTAATGAATGGATTGATAGGTGGCCAGCTAGAGTTGGAAAACCCCAATACAATATCCTAATTAATAACTTTATGGCTGAGAATAATTTTAGTGATATTTGGAGAAAAATATACCCAGGAATAACAGGTTTTTCATGGTTTAGGCCAAATGGAAGTTGTAAATCTAGGATTGATTACTGGTTGGGTACTGACAATATAATGAGTCATGTTACAAAAACAACTATGTCTAATGCACCTTTATCAGATCACTGTTTCATAGAACTAGTATTAGGACCTACAGATAAATCAACATATAAGAAAGGCTTTTGGAAATTTAATGGCAAATTATTACAAAATGAAGAATATTGCTGTAAAATCCGAGAAATTATTAATGAAATCCTAAATGATGAAGCAATTATTGGGTATTGTAACAAATGGGAATTCATCAAATTCAAAATTAGAGAATTCAGTATTCAGTTTAGTAAAGTATTAGTTAAAAAAAAAAAGAGTTGGAAAACAAATTATTACAAGAAATACATGCATGCTGTAGCAACACCAATTTAACTTCTGAAGAAAAAAGTAGTCTAGTCGAATTACACAACAAGTTAGATCAACATTATCTTGACAAAGCACAGGGAGCTTTCGTGAGATCGCGAGCAAGGTGGATTGAATCAGGTGAAAAGAACTCCTCTTATTTTTTTAATCTAGAAAAAAGTCGTCAACAAAAAAATTGCATCTCTAGTCTTTTAGTAAATGGTGAGGTAAAGAAAGATTCTAAAATCATAGAAAATGAAGTCTACATGTTTTACTCTAAATTATTTTCTTCTCAGTTCTCGAAAGTAGACTGTAATAATCTTTTTCAAAATCTTGGTCCACTAATCCCCCAGATTGATTTATCTTTTAAAAAGATCTGTGATTCTGAACTTAGAATTGATGAACTGGATGCAGTTCTTAAGAAAATGGCTTTAAACAAATCCCCGGGATCAGATGGCCTCACAGTTAATTTCTATAAATATTTTTGGGAAGATTTGAGAATCATATTATTTGAAGCGCTAAAAGAATGTATAGTTAGGAAAGAATTGATGACTAGTATGAAACAGGGTGTAATTACTCTGATTCCAAAGCCGGGGAAAGACAAACGGCAATTAGACAATTTAAGACCGATTACGCTATTAAATACAGATTATAAAATATATTCAGGATCCATTGCAACTAGACTTAAAAAAGGGATAGCAGACATAATAAGTGAGACACAGTCAGGCTTTATAAAAGGAAGAGTCATTCATAATAATATTAGACTTGTTATGGATTTATTAGACTATAGCGATTTAATTGATGATGATGGTTTTATACTCTTTCTTGATTTTTATAAGGCCTTTGACTCTGTTGAACACGAATTTATTTTAAAAACACTTCATTATTTTGGTTTTGGCGACAAATTCAAAGATATTATACATATGCTCTACTCTGATATAAATAGCTGTGTGTCTTTGGGACACGGGACTTGTAAAAGATTTAATATTGGTAGAGGAATAAGGCAAGGATGTGGAAGTTCTCCCTTGTTGTTTATACTGGTTGCAGAAATTTTGTCTATTTTAGTTAAGAACAACGTGATAGAAGGTCTTAATTTGATGGGCAAACAAATAATTATAAGTCAGTTAGCTGATGATACAACTTTATTTCTTAAAAATGAGTTCCAAATTCCAATAGCATTACAAGTTATCAATATTTTTTCCAAAGCCTCCGGACTTCAGTTAAACTTAAATAAATGTGAATTGTTGCCGTTAAAAGACCAATCTATGCAATCATTATATAACATAAAGGTAAAAAAAGAAGTCAAATACTTGGGTATTGTGGTGACTAAAGACAAAACAATTTCTGATAAACGAAATATAAAAGACAATGTTGATAATTGCAAATCATTTCTAAATAGATGGCTACAAAGAGATCTCTCCATTTTTGGCAGAATATTATTAACTAAAATGGACAGTTTATCTAGATTAATATATCCAGCTTACTCCCTTCCAATAGCACCCCAAATAGTGAAAACTATCAACAAATAAAATTTTGATTTCATATGGAGAAATAAATGTCATTATATTGCCAAGCAGGATCTAATTAGAACTTACGAGGATGGAGGTGGTAATGCAATAGATTTTGATTGTATGAATGGTATGTTGAAAATTAGATGGTTGAAAAACTATATTCAAAATCAAAATTCATTGTGGTCTTATATCCCCAATCGTATTTTTGAAAAAGTAGGCGGTATTAGTTTTCTTCTTAAATGTGATTTTGATTTTAAGAAACTTCCTATGAAACTTTCAGATTTCCACCAACAGGTTCTTCTGTATTGGAAACGTCTACGGTTACGTATGTAACCCTCGTTCCCTGAGTAGGGAACGGAGACGTTACGTCGGATGACGACGAATGGGGTTTCGCTTAGAAAGCCTATCAACTTCGAGTATTACAAAACGAGCCAATGGCAAAGAAATGCCATGGGTCTGCGGAATTTGCATGGCGTAACTCCGCCCCACCTCGTGGGTATAAAAGGAGGAAGCCGGCAGCAAGCAGATATGTTTCTTCGCTGAGGAGCCAAGACTGAGCTCAGGCGATCCCCGCGGTACAGCGGAAAGTGGCAGGCAGACGTAACGTCTCCGTTCCCTACTCAGGGAACGAGGGTTACATACGTAACCGTAGACGTTCCCTTTCGTTGTCACTCCGAGTTACGTCGGATGACGACGAATGGGGTTACCAGTCTAATCACGCCACCTTCTCAGCTGTCTTCCAGTGCCCTGCGTAAATCGAGATCCCTGTCAGCCTGGACAAAGGACTCCATATAACACAGGAATACCAAGGTACACTGGGAAGCATATCCCAAGCTAGGGGAAGTATGCAATTAATGCCAGCCCGGAGGGGGGGGACTTAGAGAATACACATATGACCCGAAGGAAGCATATGGGAAACACTGGGGTGTCCAGCCGCAGGTGGAATATTTCAACCCCAGGGGTGGCAAGGTGGCTTGCCAAGGGAAAGACACACGCTCAGAGAGGCTTACAGTGGAAATACACATGTGGGGGTCGCTCAGAGGAGGGACCATGCACACGGGAGGCACCTAGCCGACGCACAGGCAATAGACACTGGCGCCGACGTCAGGAGTGCTGGAGGAGCTCAGGGCTTTCGGAGAAGCTCACCTGAGAAAAATATCGCACGTATCCAGTCCGTGGAGTGGAATGGCGAGCAAGCGAAGACACCTGAGCGGGTCCGGTACTAGCTGGTTGAAGCGAGTACACGAGAGGACACAGGCTCCACTCGGAGATTATAGAATCTGGCGAATGTGTTAGGTGTCGCCCAGCCTGCAGCTCTGCAGATGTCTGTTAGCGAGGCGCCATGCGCTAGAGCCCAAGAGGACGCCACACTCCGGGTGGAGTGGGCAGTCACACCAAGGGGGCACGGTCGACCTTGCTGCTGGTAAGCCAAGGCAATGGTGTCCACTATCCAGTGAGACAACCTTTGCTTGGAGAGAGCCTTTCCCTTCAGCTTCCCACCATAACAGACAAAGAGCTGGTCTGAGGTCCTGAAACACTGCGTTCTGTCTACATAGGCGCGGAGAGCGCGTACTGGACAGAGCAGTGCCAAGGCTGGGTCTGCCTCCTCCGAGGGCAGCGCTTGCAGGTTCACCACCTGGTCCCGGAAGGGAGTGGTAGGAACCTTGGGCACATATCCAGGCCGGGGTCTCAGGATCACGTGAGAGTAAGCCGGCCCAAATTCCAGGCACGCTTCGTCAACGGAGAATGCGTGCAGGTCCCCAACCCTCTTGATGGAGGCCAGTGCAACCAGGAGCGCTGTCTTCATAGACAGGAACTTAAGCTCAACTGATTGCAGGGGCTCAAAGGGAGCACTCTTCAGGGCAGTTAGAACCACTGAGAGGTCCCAAGAGGGAACGAGAGGAGGACGAGGAGGATTCAGTCTCCTCGCTCCTCTCAGGAACCTGATGATCAGGTCGTGCTTCCCCACCGACTTACCTTCGATGAGGTCATGATGTGCGGCAATGGCGGCAACATAGACCTTCAGGGTGGAGGGAGACAGCCTTCGCTCCAGCCCCTGTTGAAGGAAGGAAAGCAAAACACTGATCGAGCATCTCCGGGGGTCTTCTCGGAGAGAAGAGCACCAGTTGACGAAGAGGTTCCACTTCAACGCATAGACGTGTCTCGTGGACGACGCTCTAGCGGAAGTGATGGTAGCCACCACCGCTGGTGGTAGGGTACTCAAACCTGCCTCGTCCCATCCAGGAGCCACACGTGGAGGTTCCAAAGATCGGGACGAGGGTGCCATAGGGTGCCCCGTCCCTGAGAAAGAAGGTTCTTCCTCAGAGGGATCGGCCAGGGAGGTGCTGTCGCGAGGAGTACTAGTTCGGGGAACCAGGTCCGGTTGGGCCAGTAAGGGGCAACCAGAATGACCTGCTCCTCGTCCTCCCTGACCTTGCGCAAAGTGTGCGCAAGAAGGCTCACTGGGGGAAACGCATACTTGCGGCCCTGCGGCCAGCTGTGCGCCAGAGCATCCGTGCCGAGCGTGCCCTCGGTCAGGGAATAGAACTGGGCGCAATGGGTCGAGTCGTGAGAGGCAAACAGATCTATCTGCGCGTCCCCGAACTGGTCCCAAATCAGCTGAACCGACTGGGGATGGAGTCGCCATTCTCCAGGGAGGGGCTGAAGCCGTGAGAGCTCGTCGGCTGCACAGTTCAGCGCTCCGGGAATGAAGATGGCTCGAAGCGACCTCAGATGCTTCTGACTCCATAGGAGGAGGTGGCGAGCGAGTTGTGACATACGGCGGGAGCGTAGACCACCTTGATGGTTGATGTACGCTACAGTGGCGGTATTGTCTGAGCGGACTAGTACGTGTTGACCCCTGAGCAACGCCCGGAAGCGGTGCAGGGCAAGGCGTACTGCCAACAACTCGAGGCAATTGACCTCCCAGTTGACCCGAAGGCCCAGACGGGCTAGGTGCCGGAGCACTAGGTCCCTGTGTTCGCAAACCTGATCTCGAGAGTGAGCTAGGATCAGCCAGTCGTCGATATAACTCAGGATGCGAACCCCTTGCTCTCGAAGGGGAACAAGGGCCGCCTCGACGACCTTCGTGAAGATGCGAGGAGACAGGGCTAGCCCGAAAGGGAGAACCGCGTACTGGTATGCCTGCCCCTCGAAAGCAAACCGGAGGAACGGTCTGTGTCGAGGAAGAATGGAGACATGAAAGTAGGCGTCCTTCAGGTCGATCGCTGCAAACCAATCCTGGGGCCGTATGCATTCGAAAACGCGTTTGGCGGTGAGCATCTTGAACGGCATCCGGTGAAGGGAGCGGTTCAGCACGCGCAAGTCCAGGATTGGCCGTAACCCACCGGTTTTCTTGGGGACAATGAAGTAGGGGCTGTAGAAGCCGGACCTCATCTCGGCTGGAGGGACAGTCTCGATTGCACCCTTCGCCAGCAGGGTGGCAATCTCTGCTCTCATGATAGGGGCATTGCCACCGACCAAAGTGGAGCGGACTCCCCTGAAGCGGGGAGGAGACCGTGCGAACTGAATCGCATAGCCGAGCCTGACGGTACGCGCGATCCAGTGGGACAGACGGGGAAGCTCTAGCCAGGCTCCCAGGAACTGAACCAACGGGATCATGCGAGCCACAGGCGTCCCCCCGGAGGGGCAGCGAGGCGGAGTAACTGGCCCAGAAGTGGACGGCATAGCGGCCCGGAGAGGGGGCACAGTTAGCAACCGCACCCTGGCAGAGGGGGCCAGGGGAGGACCAGGCTGGTCGTCCCGCGGGGGCCTGCTCTGCCAGGGGTCTGGCGACAGAGGGGGACAGGGGCGAAGCGGTCCGTGGACGGCACGCCGTGTCAACCGCCTCTGGGACAGAGGGGGGCGAGGAGAGCACGGCTTGTGGGCGGCGCTCTGTGTCGCCCGAGAACTCTGTGAGCTCAGGGAAGAGGGGATTGTTTCTGTCTTTAACCACATTAGGGTGCTGCCCACCCGTGGGTGAGCAGCGGGGAGTGGAGAACAAAAGATTCTCCCCCGGCCCTCCACCGGGGGAAGGATTGGTCCTGCTACCACCTCCTGAGAAACAATCATCATCCCTGAGCAGCCCGTCTCAGGAGCGCCGCTTGGCCCGGCGTTTAGCGGGGGGCGGGGCAGGAGAGGGCTGTGGCGCCTTCTTACGGCTTCCTCCGCGACCGGCCCTGGGTGGAGGCTGCTGCGTGGTCCGGGCGGGAGGGGCGGGAGCCGCAGGAGGGCGCCCTCGGCGGGAAACAGGTCGAGGCGTCTGCCCGGCCGGCAAGGTGGAGGCAGCAGCGGGCCGGCGGGGCAGAATGTGTTTGATGGCCTCGGTCTGTTTCTGGGCAGTTGAAAACTGTTGGGCAAAGTCTTCAACTGCACCGCCGAAGAGGCCGGCCTGGGACAAGGGGGCGTTAAGCAGACGGGTCCGCTCAGCGTCCCGCATGTCAGCCAGGTTCAGCCACAGATGTCGCTCCTGGACCACAGCTGTGGACATCACCAAACCCAGGGAGCGCGCGGTAACCTTCGTCGCCCGGAGAGCAAGGTCGGTCGCGGCGCGCAGCTCATCAAAGAGCCCTGGGTTTGTCCTACCCTCGTGCATGTCTCTGAGCATCTGGGCCTGGTAGACCTGCAGAGTGGCCATAGCATGCAGTGAAGCAGCCGCCTGTCCCGCCGCTCTGTAAGACTTCGCCACCAGGGTCGACGAAAATCTACAGGCTTTGGATGGGTGCTTAGGCTCGCCCCGAGAAGAAGCACTCTGAGGACATAGTTGCATGGCAACAGAGCGTTCAACCGGGGGAAGCCCAGTGTACCCACGGGCAGCTGCCTCATCGAGGGGAGGAAAGGCGGATGAGACCAGCGAGCGGTCCCGAGAAGACAGGGGGGTCTTCCAGGACTTCGAGATCTCATCATGCACATCCGGGAAGAAAGGTATTGGGGTTTGCCGAGGACGAGGGTCGGCGGCCTTACCCAAAAACCAATCGTCCAGCCGCGAGCGCTCAGGACAGGGTGGAGGCCTCCACTCAAGTCCGATGCTCGCGGCTGCCCGGGAAAGCATGGCCGTCATCTCCGGATCAGACTCGAGCACAGCCGTATGCACACCGGAAGGTGGCAGCTGTGACGAGCCCTCACTTCCAGAAGAGTCAAACCCGCCTAGTGATGCTGCAACAGACATGGCATCTTCCTCTGTAGCTTCAACTGAAGCCCGCGGGCCACCAGAAGGTAGACCCGCGGGAATCAGCAGTTCACTAGCGGGCACCGTCATTGAAGAGGGGGGCTGGGGTCGCGGACACATAGTCGGCGCCTTGTTCCAGACCGTAACCCTCAGATCACCCTGGCCACCAGCCGCAGGACGGGGGGTGGATGAGGGGACTCTCACTCTTGCGAGTTCACGGAGTCTCGACCGTAATGACGCGATGGTCATGTTCCCACAGAGAGAACATGAGTCATCCACGAGCGCTGCTCTAGCATGATCAATGCCCAAACATACTATGCAACGCTCGTGCCCATCAGAGTCCGATACCAATCTGCCGCAACCAGAAGTACACGGGCGAGACATCTTTAAAAAGACGTGCCACGTGTAAGCTCTTTTAGTGAGAGAAAACTCAAGTGTTGAAGCACCCGGGGAGAAACGCACCGACTGCCAGACCACTGCAACAGATCAGCAGGAAGCACGCTCTCGCCGTAGATCGCCGTCACACCAACACTCGAGGTACTCGTTTGTAAAGCTGACAATTCAGAGATGGCTTGTGGAGAGAAGAATACACTTGGCTCCGAAGCGAAAACATATCTGCTTGCTGCCGGCTTCCTCCTTTTATACCCACGAGGTGGGGCGGAGTTACGCCATGCAAATTCCGCAGACCCATGGCATTTCTTTGCCATTGGCTCGTTTTGTAATACTCGAAGTTGATAGGCTTTCTAAGCGAAACCCCATTCGTCGTCATCCGACGTAACTCGGAGTGACAACGAAAGGGAACTAATATTCAAGCATAATTTCACTCCACACAATACACCAATTTGGAATAATAGGTATATATTGGTTAATAGAAAATCTCTTTTTATTCCAGAATGGTTTTCTAAAGGTGTCTGGGCTATTGCCCACTTTATGGATGTGGAAGGAAATGTTTTACAACATGTTGAATTCTGTGACAAATTTCAAATTAGATGTACCCAAAAGAAGTTTAAACAGATTGTGAAAGCTTTCCCAGTATCACTTGTAGCTATGATTAAACAGGATATAATATATTCAAAAGTCACGCCTACTTTAAGACAACTTTACATCAATGGTATTGATTTTCTGAATTACAAATGTAACAACAAGTTTATAAGGAATTGTTTACTTAACTGCCAAACTAGTTCTCTCAAAAGAGATTATATTCTAAAAGACTTTGAAAAGGAGACAATAAAAAAGATTAGATGTAAATACTTAAAATTCCCAGTCCCGCCAAAGGTGAAAGAAATGCAATTTAAAATTATAAATAGGATTTATCCAACTAAAGATTTATTAAAACAGAGATTTAAAATGGATGTAGGAAACTGTAACTTCTGTGAAATTGAACCCGAAGATTTAAATCATCTGTTCTGTTTGTGTGAAGTTGTTAAAAGGTTTTGGTTGGACCTTCAACAATTGTTCGTCTCCAAAGGATTTCAGATGATGAATCTAACTATTAATGATATAAAATTTGGTATTTTTCGTAATGATCACAATGATTTTGGCATTAACAGTGTAATTTTGTTAAGTAAACATTTCATTCATAAATGTCGTTTTTACAAGACAATTCCTAACATTACTCATTGGAGAAATGAGTTGAAACTTTTTTATAACTCTTTGGTATTGATTAAGAACAAGAATGCTAAGAAACTGGCTTCTTTTGTAAACAATTTTATTGACTGATTGCCCTTTTAATTTATTTTCTTTTGAATATGTAAATGCCATTTTGCCATAACATGCTCCATGTTCATATGTTCTTTTAAGTTTTTCTTTTTCTAGGATGAGCACTGTAAGCTTGTAGTAAGATTTGACATTGTTTCTGATTTGTTTGTATTTGCCTTATTTAAATAAAAAAAAATAAAAAAATAATAAAAAAATAAAAAAAAAATAAAAAAAAAATTCAAAGCCACACCCACCTATTACATCATCACAACAGACCAATGGAAGCTCGAAGGTGTTACCAGCCGGAGCAAAGTATTTCTGAAAGTTCACTTTGGCAAGCTGTTTCAAACTCCCAAAATAAACTCCAAGCAAATTTTGTTTTTGCCTGATTTCGTTAAAAATTACATCACACCAGATTGTTCTTCGATTTAGCTTGAAGTATTGTATATCAGGGCCTTTAGGTTCTTTGTATAGCTTTGAACAGTGAAAGCATTAGTTTCAAACCCTTTTCTTCCACTTTTTCTTTTTTTTTCTGCTCCTGTGTTTCTTCTTCAACAGTGAACATGTACAGTCAGCAGAAGTGGCACCATCTGCTCACATGAATAATTGACTAGTCACTTTCTTCATCAGTTCCTACCTGGTAACAGCAGGACAATCTCACTCACACATTTCCATAGATGAAAAACTGAAAATTAGTTCAAGGCTTTAATACGCGATTTGGTATTTTCAGGTTTAATTATCTGACAAAGTGAGCTAAGATATACATAGGTTGGCCATTGTATATTTTCAATCAGTTGTAATTATAAACGTTTTTGTTTGATGGTTTTGTAAATAAGAGATATTCACTGGTACTTTAGTGCAAATATAATGAACTTAAGTTAACAAGTACAGAACAAATAGGGCATTACCTTGTAGTGATTGATATATATAATTTGCAAATTATAAATTCAGCATCATATCCCAAATATATATTTGTAATGTCGTAACCCCAAAAAATATTACCTCATGATTGAATGTTAATTATCTCTGCTATTTTTGATCAAATCAACTGCATCAATCTCAGGTAACAAGGATGTTGTAAAACCATTAATCCTACAGATGACTGATTATAAATCTGATTCATGATATTGGTTTGAAAGACATTAATTTTTTTTTTTTTTTGTCCAAAGCGACTTACATTGCATTCAAAGTAAACATTTCAGTTAATGCATCCATAGGGATTCGGTGATCAACCCCATCACATGTGCATTGCTAGTGGCATTTTTGAGCTACAGGAAAACTTCTGTGTAAACTGTTATTAAAATGTATATGAAAACAAGTGTGTAATAACAGCTCAGCCAGGAAACATTAGAGAAAGTTGAACATATAGACCCGTAAACCGTAGAAACCATGGATATATGAGTGAGAACAGCATAAAAACCACAGCATTCTTCAATTTCAACAGCAGTGCTGGAGGAAGAATCTAATCCGTCATGCTAAACAAAGACATGTATTTACTGACATAAAGAATATAATTAGAACAGTAAAAACCAATGAGTTACCAAATATTTAATGAAGTCTATGCACTGATATGTCAAAGAGGTTGTTACCTACAACGATTTCAAATTAAAATACAGGACATTAATTTTCATACACTACGCAAAGCATGACAAATAAATTTAATAGTATGAGAACTGGCAAAATACATAACTTTGTCTAATAAGAGGGCATACACTTTGTCTGCTACACCTTTTTGCTTATTTTTTCATTATTGTAATACGTTCACGTTTGTATCCCATCATGTCATCCAAGGGTATCTTGTGTGCATCTTTCTGTTGGGTAATGGCTGAGCAACTGATCATAATAAAACCACACTTCTCACAGTCTCTAAACATGATATTAAACTGCATAATATTAAATCACCACATTCTCAGACAGATACTCCAGATAAATAAACTCTTACAGAATGAGTGAGTTTCAGTAAACCTCCGTAATCATCTTACAGAAGAGCCAGAAGTCAGTTTGTGTGTGTGCGTGTGTGTGTGTTTGTGTGTGAGAGAGAGAGAGAGAGAGAGAGAGAGAGAGAGAGAGAGAGAGAGAGAGAGAGAGAGAGAGAGAGATGAGATGGTTAGCACAAAGGGTGGGCAAGAAAAGAACTGATAGAATAGGTGAAAGAGATTGTCAGAAACCCAACTCACGCAATCAGCTGTATTCTGCAACGGGTTACAGATGATCTGTCGTTTCAGGAGATGATTTCCAATTTCTATCAGCCAAGAATGAATTGCTGCTTCTGCCAATATTGTCTGCCAGGAAGGGAAAGGAAATGTAATAATCAAATAATATGTTGTTATCCAAAAACTATCACCTGTCTGAATGAGTTTAACTAGTGTTCTTTTATAACCAGATGCTTTCAAGAGTAGACAAAGGGATCTGAAGTTTATGAGTTTACCTATTTTGGCTGTACTTAATTATATTTTCTTTTCTTTTCAAAACATATTGTATATTTGAATAAAAAAAAATTGCTTATATATCTAAAGTTGTTGTTATAGATATTTTAGAGCCCCTAACTCCACCTCTAACCACTGCAAACAAATGTAATGGGCAAATATTTTAAGTCACAATAAAAATGTAATCAAAAATGCAAACTACTCCCTTTGACACAACTCACACACTGTTTTCCATCAAGACATATGACAGCTTTGTGTGAGGAACAGCCTGAAATTTAAGTTGGTATTCACACAAAATATATTCCTTTCAGACACGACACTCACAAATGTAAGAAATGCAAGAAGAGAAATCTGACAATTATTATATCAATCTGGTGAACGTGTCTCGAGGCAGAGAGGTTTCAATCTTTGAATGAGATTTGGCAGTCCGGATGCAAATCTATTGCATCATATCAGAATCCACATTCAGTGAATGGAAATTCTGTCTAATAAATTAATGAAAGAACGTACAAATAAATAAATGAATCCAATGATGTAGATAGAATACCAGAGAGCAAATAACAAAAAAAAAAAAGTTCTAAGGGTTTACTACTGAACCGTTCACCCTAGCTACTGAGACACTCCAGCCCATTAAATAAAATACAATATTGATTTTGCTATCTTGAAAAGCTGTGAGATTTTTCATTTGTGCCATTGCACAGTAAATGAAACACAGAAGAAAAGATCTAGTCATTAGGTGAACTGTCACTCAATAATTCAGCATTTACCCTCAGTGTAGAGAGAGGTGGATGAATAAATAAATAAATAAATAAATAAAGTGACTAACATCAAAAAACAAAACAAAAAAACTTGCTGTGCTCTCTGGCAAAAGCTGTATTCCTTTCACCTTCACACGTGGCCCTCCATTATCATACAATATGAGCTACTATACGGCCAGAAACGAAATTGGTGTAACAGTTGTAATTCAATGTTTTATTCTATATATCCCATTTAAATGAGATGGTGATGAATGAGAAAATGCCAAATAATGTGAAGCTCACCATGCTGTTAAAATGGGATAATTTCTTAGGAATAATGACCCTTGTCTTGTATTTGCACACTTTTCAAACCATTATTAATTAACCAGATTTAGTGTTCATCTTCCAGTCAAACAAAACATCAGAGCAAAAACAAATAAATGAACAATTTCTGATCCTTGACATAATTCATGTAAACACAAGAGCAAATACTACCTGACAATCTGATGTGACATATCCTTGTCCATCTTTCTGTTGTAATTTAATGAGACTGAGATCTTCCAGTCACTGAGTAGGAAAGTCTTCTTAATAAATCAATACGCTAGCTGTTAATCACATCCCCGAGATTTTAATGAGAAGCGTAACTGTTGCACTGAAGGACAAAATGTGTGTCACGACCACATATGTTTCTCAACATGAAAACTTCTCAGGTTACGACTGTAACCTATGTTCCCTGAGAACAGGGAACGAGACAATACGTCATCGACGCTATGGGGAACGCCTCGGGCGTGACAGGTGTCTGAAATCACTATCAAATCACGGCAATCACATTGACCGGCGACAGCCCGTGAATCAATTAGCGTGAATGATTAACGTGCGACCTGGAAGTATATAAGGGCGCCTTGCAAACATGACAAATCACCTTATCGTCTGAAGGGACTGTATGGTAGGCAAGCCCCGAGGTATGGCAGGGAGATGTATTGTCTCGTTCCCTGTTCTCAAGGAACATAGGTTACAGTCGTAAATTGAGACGTTCCCTTTCGAAGGGCCTTTTCACACTGGGCTGTCAGTGACAGCATTCCCTACGGTCATAGCCCAAGCTAAAGCTAAAACCTTCATAAACATGGTTAAATGAAGGCCTACCTGGGCCTGCTCCGGGCCTGGAACCACAACTTCCAATTAGAAGGGGTCCCTTCTAGGGAATGTGGCTAAGGAACCCGAAGGAACTCCATTCCAATCACTATTCAGGGGAACGTACTCACCCCGAAATGCCACCAGGACGGCCTGACCTGGAGTCAGTACATAGACACTTAGTCTGGCCACATCCTGTCTGTCCGAAGACAGAGCTTCTGGACAAATGCCTTAAGTAAGGCACCCAACCCAAGGGACTGCGAAGCTGGCAGTGAACCACTCGGCCCGGATCTCAGAGACGGGATATCCCGGAGAGTATGACTCAGCATAGTGCTTTCCAACCCTTGCTAGCGAGGGGAGTTTCTCTACTCGATCCACGGATCTACTGGCCTACTACCTTACAACCACAGTATGTGGGGGGCTCACCTTCAGGGAGGCCTGGTGAGGCCTACTACCTGATTGCTACAGTCTGTGGGAACCCTTCAGAGAGGCCTGGCGAGGTCTATTACCTGACCGTTCTCATTCAAGGATGCCTGGAGGAGCCTACTACCTGATAATCACAGCATGTGGGAACTCACCTTGAGGGAGGCCTGGTGAGGCCTACTACCTGACAGCCACTATATTTGGGAGCTCACATCCAGGGAGGCCCAGACAGGCCTACTACCTGACAGCCACAATATTTGGGAGCTCAATTTCAGGGAGGCCCAGAGAGGCCTACTTACCTGATAGCCAACGTATGTGGGAATTCACCTTCAGGGAGGCCTGGTGAGGCCTACTACCTGGTAACCAGAGTATGTTGGGAGCTCACCTTCAGGGAGGCCTGGAGAGGCCTACTACCTGGTAACCACAGTATGTGGGGAGCTCACCTTCCGGGAGGCCTGAGTGGCCTACTACCTGATAACCACTGGTAGCTATGAGCCCTGAGTCCGGGTGATAGTACAAGGTGGCCTGCTAAGGCCAGCCAGCTGGGGACTCGCCTATCAGGGAGGCCTGGTCGGGTCTACTAGCTGATAGCAAGTCATATTCTGCTAACATACACTGTTGGGAACCATACCACAAGCATATTTTACTATTTGGATTCCAGTAGCGCTATAAGGTATGTCCCACAATGTTGGGACACACCTCCGAGGAGGCCTGTTTAAGGCCTACTACCCATCAGTGAGTCAACTGCCCGAACCAGCAAGGGCAACCACGTAAAGTGAGCTGGCCTCCAGCGCCCTCTTGGGGGCTGCCCAATCAAGGAGGCCGGCTGAGGCCTACTACTCAATGGCACAGCCTTCGTTGGGAGATAAGCTGTTCACACAGCGCCTACAACATCCTGGTGCCTAATCACATCGCCCATGGCAGTGTACTCTGCAAGAAAGCTAGCACCCTTAAAACAAGGGGAGTACAACATACGCCACTCTGCCTCAACAGAAGCCCCAGTTAGTCAGGGGCCTACCATCTATGCATGGGCGTCAGCTCAGGGCAATGCTCTGGCTTCAGGGGAGTGTACTTCGACCAAAGAAGAAGTAAGGGGTTACTTCATACTAGACCCGAGCCATAGTGGTGCGAGGTGGGAAACTACAGAACTGGGAGTGAAGTGCTCAGACCTACCCTGTATCACAGGGGAATACTCACACCTCACCCTGAGGTTACCAGGGTGCGGGCCTGCCAGCATTTCTAGGGGTGACAGAAATGTATCTGTGCCCAACCTAGGGGAGTGGGGCTTGACTTGAAAGCCACCACCTACAACCCACCGCTCGAGCAGTAGCTCAGCGAGGTAAGTAAAGCCTATCCTGGCGGCCTAATCCGTATACCTGTTCTGCACGGCAGGGTCGGGCAGACAAACCCAGTCTTCTTGGTGAAGCGAAAAACGGCCTAACCCTGCTCAATAAAGACATAAATACCACGATGGCCGGTTTGAGGCCTACCACGTCCTTATAATCCAACCTCTGCACCAAGCTGCATTACTCTAGTCGCCCCAGAATGCAGAGAAGGGGGCAGGCCTTGGCCTAACAACTCCCATGGGAGGAGGCTGTTATACAGGGATGCTAGAAACCTACATTCACAAAGTGAAGAGTCAGATGAAGAAATGCTATTCTAAGCGGAGCGCCTCATTATCCCTGGCACAGCCTAGGCCAGCTACAGAGGCGGCCCTGGTGAGGGCCAGCCTGCAAGCATAGAT
Source organism: Siphateles boraxobius (assembly GCF_051911475.1). Taxonomy (NCBI): domain Eukaryota; kingdom Metazoa; phylum Chordata; class Actinopteri; order Cypriniformes; family Leuciscidae; genus Siphateles; species Siphateles boraxobius. Next base: position 731,453 of record NW_027508722.1, on the reverse strand, counting down.
CTATCTGAGGGCTCGGAGGAGCCACAGCCTCTAAAGAATATAGTCTGTATTATTCTATACAAAGGGCTGCAGAATCGCTCAGCCTATTGAAAATCCAAACTGAGCTCAAGGGGCAAAAACTCAGAGAAGTCAATGGACCCGTGGGCCGGACATAAGATCTATCTGAATCTCTGGCGTCAGTGAACACTCCAAGTAAAAATTCTAAGAGAGAGACCAACTACTCTACCCTAAGGTGGCTAACAGCCCGAAGGCGAACACAGTTACCGTTCTGGCCACCTAGTGGGGAACTTCAGGGCCCTGATATATCCAATAAAGTTATCTTACCTTATTACCTTGACTTGACCCCATAACTCTATACAGGGAACGAGGTCTGTAAAGAGAAACATATTTTTTAATCACAAAAAATACTCTTCAAAGACCAGTCAGCTCACTTCGGCGTGCGAAGTGAAGACCCGCCAGATAGTTCTTTTAAGAACCTGGGGTCCGCCACTTTACATGCCTGAAAGGGGCTTTTCCACTAACCAAGCCTAGGTGGAAGGTACTACAGAACGTAGTTCTCATCCTATGCCCATCCCCAGGCCTGATGTAATGAACGCCTAGGGGTCAGGAGAGAGGAGAGGGCAGATTTCGTGACCCTCAGGGGAGGTTATCATACCGACGCTGTCTGCGTTTGTGCTGGATAACCTCCCTCAAATCTCTCCTGTTGCGGGAGTCACGCCTCCTCTGCGACCTGCTCCTCAAAAGAGGGGGCGCACGAGAGGCGACACTGGCTCGCTGGCCCTGCCTACGGTCCTCAGACCGTGAAGGGCCAGGCCCTCCCGTCTGCCTGGGCGTTGAACCGGATCTCAGCGGTATGCAGGTCCTAAAAGCAGCTGAGCATGCCTTCGCCTCTCTGAACTTCCAAAGCACTCCACGGAGGTGTCAAGAGTTCAGAGGGCGAAACCGGCGAATCGAGGAGAAAGGCCTTCTCTTTCTCCCCGACGTCGGCCAGGTTGAACCACAGAAGTCTCTTCGTGGCCACCATCGCCGCCATCGACCGACCGATCGCGGCAGCAGTTTGTTTGGTGGCCCGGAGAGCAAGATCCGTGGTTGGGCGCTGCTCAGTAACCGCCTCAGGGGACATCCCTACCCCCTGGTCGAGATCCTGCAGCAGGTCGGCCTGGTATGCCTGCAGCACCGCCATGGTGTGCAGGGAAGCACCAGCCTGAACCGCTGCCGTGTATGCTCTGCTATTCAAACACGCTGTTGTCTTTAACGGTTTGGATGGCAGGGTTGGAGCTCTCAGTGTCGACGCCTGCCCAGACACGAGTTTGTTCGCAAACGACACGTCAAATGGGCGGCATCGACACATACCCATGCTCTGCGATCCCCTTAACATCAGCTAAACTAACCTGCTGATGCCGGTGAAAACGGGCAGAGCATGGCCTCTTACATGCCCTCTCGATCTCCGTGTGAAAATCAGGAAGGAATGGAAGGCTAATCTGAGCTGGTGGTGTATGGCCGGGGAGAAACCGATCGCCGATTTTACCGCGAGTGGTCTCTCCTCTCGCGTGTTGCCAAGGCAGCTACAGCCTGCCGGCGGCACGCTCCACAACATCCGCCAGCTCTGCATACACGGGGCAAAGTGGCTGAGAGGGTTCAGGATCTACCTGATTATAAACCTCCTAAGCCATCTCGTACTCGTCCTGAAGAGCAGCAACTGCAAGAAACTGTCGGTGAAAAATCCTCATCATCGACCTATAGTTCGCCCTCGTCAGCCGTCGAACCATCTGAGAGGTTTTCAGCCCTCTCAAAATGATCGACAAGCTCTATCTGAAAGCCCATGATGCATGTCTACGAGGACCAGACGTTGAACCCCCTTCACTCGAGAAGAGGACCAGACGAGAGCGAAGCGTTTTAAAAGAAAAACAGTTCTCACAGTTCACACAGAGGGTTCCCTCGAGAACCTCCCGTGCGCGCTCTTCTCCCAGGCAGGAAACGCACAGCTCGCTGTACATTTCATTTTCTTTCTCTTACCGTTTCTTTGAATAGCATTTTCAGACAGACAGTCCCTGAAGATGATGAGATGATTTGTCATGTTTGAAAGGCGCCCTTATATACTTCCAGGTCGCACGTTAATCATTAACGCTAATGATTCACGGGCTGTCGCCGGTCAATGTGATTGCCGTGATTTGATAGTGATTTCAGACACCTGTCACGCCTGAGGCATTCCCCATAGCGTCGATGACGCATTATTGAGTTCCCTTCGAAAGGGAACATGGCTACACTTCCTCAAGTGCTGCTTGAGAAACCATTGCCAGGGATTGTAGTGTCATGATTAACCATGACTGAAGTTTGAGCTTGTGTGGAGAAACTAAATGAAGTGAACATGTCTTAGTTCAAGTGTTCTGTTGAGATTGACCTCAATTCTCATCAGATGGCTTGGGAACCCAGACATATACAATTATAATAGTAACTTTGAAGTCATTTTCCCTTCAAAGTTTTGTGATATATGTTTCTCTTTTAATATGGTCTTCTTCATCAAAACCCAGCCAACACACTGACATGAAAAAAAAAAGAGTGTTTGTTTCAGTTTTGGGTGGGTTTTTCACATGTTTTAGTTGCGTTTCCTAGTTTTCACTTAATTTCTCTGGTCATTCATTCCATTAATTGCCTTGTGTATTTAAGCTTTGTGTTTTGTTCAGTCCAGTGTCTGTTCTCATCACTTGTACAGTTGCTCTGTTCATAGTTCATAGTGTTTTTTTGTTTTTTTTTGTTATATATGGGTTTGAATGTCAAAACACCCAATATTACAGGGGTTAATATAATTTTTGTAGGCTGTTAAAGGGATAGTTCACCCAAAAATGAAAATTCGGCCAGTATTTACTCTCCCTCATGTTGTTCAACCTCGTAAGACCTTCGTTCATCTTCGGAACACAAATTAAGATATTTTTGATTAAATCTGAGAGCTGGATCACTCCTCCATAGGCTTCTAAGGGTTTGAAACTTGTTCCCCGAAAAGTTATTAAAGACATCGTTAAAATAGTCCAAGTGACTACAGTGGCTCAATCTTAAGTTTATCAAGCGACGAGAATACTTTTTGTGCGCAAAAAAAAAAAAAATAACGACTTTATTTCAAATATTCATTTCCTTCTCTGTGGGCGTCGAGTCAGTTCACTAGTGTAACAGCGCAGCGCTTCTGTGTTGTATGTCACACGCATCACACACACGACCAGCGTCGGCCAATAGTGAGTCTACGTGTGACGTAGCTCTACGCAATCACACTACGTGAACTGACTCGAGGCCCACAGAGAAGGAAATGTATAGTTGAAATATATAGTCGTTAGAAATGTATAGTCGTTATTTTTGTTTGTTTTTGTGCACAAAAAGTATTCTCGTCGCTTGATAAACTTAATAACTTTTCGGAGCCGGCAAGTTTCAATCCCTTAGAAGCCTATATAGGATTGATCCAGCTCTCAGATTTAATAAAAAATATCTTAATTTGTGTTCTGAAGATGAACGAAGGAACTTACGGGGTTGAACAACATGAGGGAGAGAAATTACTGACAGAATTTTCATTTTTGGGTGAACTATGCCTTTAATATAATTTGTAGGCTGTAAATTGTTAATTGCATTGTGTTATCTCATGGCTAAATTAATTAAAAGAGTAATATATGATGGGAAAACTATAACCTTCAGAAAGAAACAAGAATAACATTTGTATACTTAATTTTGGACATTACTAGTGCTGTACTTAAGGTCATGTCACTTTATGGAATTTATTACAAAGAAAAATTTAATATGTGAAATTTATCTGAAGACCCAGTATTCAGTAATATGTTGTTAATAACTTTTAATAACCTATAATTCATATTCAATAATCAGTTGAAAACACAAGGGTGGGAACAAGCCAAAATGGAAGGGGAAAAATGTAATTAAATAAATGGCTAGTTGTGTTTCTGTGTTTAGAATATTACTTATATTAACACATATTAATGAAAGACATACAAGGCACTCGTTGGTTTAAAAAAGTTACCCTGTTTTTTTATCCTCACACTTACTATACCTATAAGAAAGTTACATTTGTAAGCTGTCTTTATTACCATATGTGAGAGACGTGTGAAATAAACTCTTTTTACGCTTTACTGCTACACGAGAAGTGCAGTGCGTTTGAGTTTCTCCTACAGGTAATATTCCTCCCTCAAACAAACACTATTATGCTCCTCTAACCATGCGATTACTCCTCAGCATTTCCTGCTTTCCACTGTCTGAGAGGACGGTTGCAATACAAAACATTTAACTCTATATTTAGTAAATGCATTTCTGTTTACGCAGTTTTATGGTAATGGAATCAATCACAATACTGTGGCTTGCAGTTGCACTATACTAATCCAATTCATGAGGCAGGGTGTCCCCTGTTGATTAAATGTCACAGCATAAATGTGTTCATATTATGTTTATTCGGAGTGGAAAAACAGAACTAGACCACTGAATATATTTTCCACTCTCAGCAGATGTTGGGGACATTATATTGTAATTCCGTCGAACATGACAGCTTTGGAATGTACATACATTGTATTATTAATGCTGAATCAATTGTAAAATGGAATGTTTCATTAAAATGCATTATCTAAAGTCGACTTCTGCATTTTCTACCCACAATCATTGTAAAGATAGACATACAGAATCCATCTGAAAAACATGTCCTGGTAATTAGCAAACTCTTTCTTCATGCCAGATCCAGACAGTAGCCATGTTTCCATCCACACCTTTTTATCCGAATTAAGTGATATCGAATGAAAAATGCCTTATGGAAACAGTAAAATACGATTAAATTTCATGAATATCGACTCAAATGAAATACGTTCGGTCTCATCGGATTTTATCTTGATCGATATACGGCAAATGCGATAAAAGCTGATGGAAACTTTATTTGCCGAATAAATAATGAATTGCGATTAAGTTTTAGGCCCTTTTATGGTTGCAACACGCCACAAAACATAGAAGAAGACGAGTTCATTTCCGGCCAGTATTCCCGCTCTGTTTGCGCACACATGGCGGATGTCAACAAAGACAGATGTAAGTGGACAAAGCAAAAAAATGCTTCAACCAAAGGGTTTCCGTGAAGTGTCTCTGAACCACGATCTCCCAGAACTGATGGAGCGCTGTCGTTCCCACACCACAGGCTGCCTCCGTTGTCGTCGGGCATTTACGTGCATCTGCATCATCATAGCAATGTGTTTATAGAGTTATTACGTTATTACGTGTTATTACGTGGCTTGGTTGCATTCTAATGTAGAATGCGGTGTGTTATTTCTTGTTAACAGACTGCGGATCTGCTAAGTATAACACACCGTTGCCATGGACGCAGTTCAGAGACGGAACAGACTATTTTCTTTAGCAGAAGCACTACTCGTTTTAAATCAATAAACTCCTTTTTAAGTTAATATTTTGTGTCAAATTATTGATTTATTTGGTAGGTAGCCATGTAATAAGCAGGATAATGTATAGCGAGGCGGTTGTTAGCGAATACAACCCCTTCAGGCTAACAACCGCCTGGCATATACATTTTCCCTTACATATGTCGCTATCAGCTGGCACATAAGCACTATTAGGCTCCGTTTTGTCTAGCAAAACTTTGTTCGCAAAAGTTTGCTTGAATGTTGTTCGATTCAGTGCGAAAATGAATGGAAACACCTTAAAATGTCTCAAATCAATTCGATATACCAATTTGATCGCAAAACAGCATGTGACGTCATTACGTACAGGTTTTTATTCGCTTTAAAGCCGTTGGATGGAAACACACTTTCACCAGCTTTATTCGCATGAGTTTTTTTACCGAACTTCAGATAATTCGGTTGACAAGAGGATGGAAACATGGCTAGTGACAAGTAGTGTTTAGATATGATGAATTCATGTTTAAACATCACTCTCTCAAAATCCAAAAAATAAGTTTTTTTAAGTGTTTATAAGGTCGATATGTGAGACGCTGAGTAATTGTTCTCTGATTCAAAGTTGCAGTCCAATGATGTCTAAGCCCAACATGTCCCAGTGATTTAAAATTACTTTTGCTTAGAGATGTAATGACAATCCAATTCTTCATTGGAATGAAAACATGGAGTGATGCCATTAAGAGTGTGTTTCCTGTCTCTGTGTTTCCTTCTTGTCAATCTTGGTAGAAGAGAATTAATAGTATAATGTCTGGAATGAGGCACACATAATTCCCTTGAGAGTAACTGCCTGCACTGCCAGGAGAACTGAGGGAAAGAGCGAAATATGAATTTTTTTTCCTGACCACTCAAGCCCTACTGGCGATGTTATCCAATAATATTTCATTATTGCCCTCCTATGGCACAAATAGGTGCAATTAAAATGACACTTAGTAGAGCTTATTAAGTACTGTTAGCATATTTGAAATGTATATTTGTATACATATGAAATTTAAGGTTATGTTACATAAATGATGAAGTAATATCATCTAATTATTCCCGTTCTTGAAATAAGTAAAACCATAATCATCCAAGTAATTATGTTGCAATTCATATGTTTAGTTCTTTGCCTTGTCACACAATATTTCCACTACTGTCATGCATTCACTATAATAACTAACAATACATTACCAAAGATACTCATAACTAATTCTGTATAATTTCTGTGTTCATTAGAGAAGAGTTTTTCAATATTTTTTTCTTCAAGACCCATGTTTTACATTAAGCAGTGATCAAAGATTTTACCACATGTCTTTTCCAGACAAATGACATCAGATGACAAAAGTTGCCTGTGTCTATCTTATGATACTATATTTGATGTTCCAAGTAAGCAAGTCAGGTGGACATAAGAGTTAGCAAATAATGCCAGAATTGTAATTTATTTGGTGTCCTGTTTTCAGACAATATAACTTTAATTATATTTTGTCTTTTTTTATTTGGCATATTTCGTTGAGTTAAAATTTTCCCCTAAGTTTAGTGGGTTTTAAGCTTAAAGCAACTGAAACAAATCTGAAAATGGAGAAAAAAATTAAAGTTTTTCATCCACACTGTAACGACGAAAAACGCTAAATTCACCTTACTGCATATGTGTAAACCCTCATAAAAGCTCACTGAGATGATACATGATGGCAGGATCATTTTGTTTAGCGAAACATCTCAGATTTCACTGATGTGTTCATGTCGCTCTCACTCACAGTTATATGTTTGGTCTGAAACACGACCACTCTCATGTTTTGACAACAAATGTGAATGAATTTTCTGTCATCTTTGCAGGACTGTGATATGAAGAGTGTGCAAAGTTACATATTTCAGCAACAGTGTGAAAGTGAATAGCACATAACAGGCACAATAATGGCATAAACATAAATATATGGCTTCAATATGTGTCACATGACTAAACTTACATCATCGTTTTTAAATACCTCCATTTTGACAGTGCACACTACAACGTGAAAACGGCGTTTTCAAATTCATCCATTTTGGAGAGTGTTGTCAAAAAGCTTGTCAAAAAGCTTGGTTTTCATAAATAAAAAAGCCGTCTAAGGGCCTGTTCACATATCGCGTTCGTTATTTCAAATGTAGGTGCGCGGTATGCTCATAATGGAAGCGACGCATTTTTTCATTTTTTTCCGCATCGAGATAAAAACATTTCAACTTTTCAGAATGCCGCAAGCGTTTTCCTTGCTGTAACGGAGGGTGCAGCTGATGGTTGCTAAGCAACGACAGACGCCTCCGGAGCGCAGGCTTTGGAAAAAGGAGAACGCGGCGAGCCTACCGTTTTCTACGCGTTTTTAGGCGCTATATGTGAGCGCCGCCTAAGTGTGTACGGAAGGCCAAAACGGAGAGAAAAATTTGCGTTTTCAAACAAAAATGTATTAGTGTGGACAAGGTCTAAAGCACACTCTAGAGAGAGAGAGAGAGAGAGAGAGAGAGAGAGAGAGAGAGAGAGAGAGAGAGAGAGAGAGAGAGAGATTGTGTGTGTGTGTGTGTGTGTGTGTGTGTGTGTGTGTGTGTGTGTGTGTGTGTGTGTGTGTGTGTGTGTGTGTGTGTGTGTGTGTGTGTGCTGTACCAGTGTAGATGTGACTGCCTCTGGAGTGGACCTCTATCTTGTGACCTTGGGAACAGTGTTCGCACATACTCTTCCTCACAACCTCAGGTTTACTGCTACAGAATGTGCTATACGGAGAACATAAAAAACACACTGGCGTCAAAGAAAAACAACAGAATACCACTGGTTCAGCAGCGGCAAAACGTTTGGAGGAAAGTATGCATATTTCTTTTTGAAAACGGTATGTAATTATTGAATGAAAGGGAAAGAGCGGAGGACGGCTGAATTATACGGCGAACACACTTGTAATTACAGATGCACTTTTCTCCTTTCAGTAATTCCCTTCTCTGAGCACACTTCATATATTATCAAAAACGATGTCCACTTGCACGACAATACTATGTCACTGTTTTGTTTAATTACAGTTACCCAGACATAGGAACACACTTCTTTAAAGTACTGAAAAATCTATAATACAGTTAAAACAGATTTTTTTCATCTCAGAAACATTGCAAGACTGAGCCCCATGTTATCTTTCTCTGTCTTTAGCTTTTTAACTGTTCCCTCAACTTGCTCTTTGGGTCATAGACATCATATAGATAGACGCCCTATCGACCGCTACTGCTTATTGGCGCAGACGAGCTGTGGGGCTGCCATCTTAAACCGGTCACCCGCCCCGTTAAGTGTAATCTGTTTGGCAGGTGCAATGAGCTGTCATGGCATTTAATTATTCATTTCTCTCTGAATACCAAACTGATTTTCACGTGGGTTTTTTAGCTGCAAAGGTCATACACGTAGCTATGATACAGGACACATTGAATATTTTGTTCACAAAATACAACCATTTGTACGGTAATGTTAAATGTTAAATCTTACTTGTGAAATGTAATCCCCAAGTAATGGTCCGCCGATTTCAGCAGGAATATGCTGCACAGTGCTCTGGCATCTACTGCTGCTATGCAACGCAAATAGGAGTATGACCGGTTTAAGATGTCGGCCGCATTTCTTGCGCCACAGCGGCCAATAGGGCATCTAGTCTCTATATGACGTCTATGCTTTAGGTGTCCAGGCTTTTTCTTCTGTGGCTCCAAAACATTGGAATTCTCTTCCCACTGAGATTAGACATGTTGAATCTTTTAGTGTTTAAAAAACTTATCTTAAAACTTTTTTTTCAGGCTTGCCGATACATGATTGATTATTCTGTTTTTTACATATTGTATAAAACTATGTATTTTTATATGTCTTACATTTTTTGATGTAGGTTCAAATTTTTTCCCCATTTCAATAAACATTTGTATGTTCTTGTTAAGCGCTTTGAGATGCAACTTTTAAAGGTGCTATATCAAATATAGTTCATTATTATTATTACTACTATAATTATTATTATCTTAACTCTTTCCCCGCCAGCATCTTTGGTCCTTTTAATTAAATTCTCATGGCCCCCAGAATATTTTGTTGTATGAATATCTGAACATGCAATATATCAAAAGTAAAAACAGCCTCTGCTTTTGCACAGAAAAATTCTAGCTTCATGCATTCTTTTTTATCAACACTTGAATGTGGATTGAATGAAGTTTCCTAAAAAGAGACTACATCTAAGACTACATCCAGATCAGATTCAGAACGATAAACAAAACACAGATGGAGTAGATCGAGTTCATCAACACCCTAAAGCTTCACAGTCCTGCAACTCGTCCTGGGTCGACATTTCATTCAGTAACATTGGGCATTTTTGATGTATATGCTGTTCAATGTTGAGGATCACATTATTTTACATGTGCATCTGCTTCGATATGATATCTCTTGTTTCTGGATCTTCTTCACATGTGTTTTGATCAGGAGATTCTGTACTCTTTGAGAAGATGCGGAATAGAGCCCCCTATCGTATAACAGCGAAAAACTTGGAAATCTGGAAAAATCCTTCAATGGCGGGGAAGCGTTGAGAACACTTAAATTTTCTTAGAACACTGTTTTTCCTTCATGCAATTTGGAACTGAATTCAGGCTGCAGCTCAGAGATAATTAGATGCCAAAGAGACAGTTTAATGATTTATTAAAGCAATCGGATTGGGAGGCTGTGCGCTTCTTTGACTTTACCATGCATTAGGGATGTTCTTAGGCATCACAGAAGCAGAGCAGAGCCAAAAGATATATAATTAAAAAGAAAGTTACATTTATTACTCTTTATTTCAATAGTCCACATTAGGGTTACATTTTATTTTGATAGTCCCCTTTAACACATTCTGTTGACCATAAGTAACGTTGCACCTTCATGTCTTTTATTAGTAGAGTATTAGTAGACTGGTAGGGTTAGGGTTAATAAGTTGACATGTAGTTTTAAAGTTACTTATTGTTAGTAGAATGTCTGTTGGAGCACCATCAAAATAAAGAGTTAGCAGATATTAAACAGACAGTCTACTAATACTCAAATGACTGCTAGTTGACATGTAATTGCAAAGTTACTCATAGTTAATAGAATGTCTAAAGTGAACCATCGGAATATAGTTACCATATACTGTAGTTTAAAGTAACCAAAATTATAAGTGTCTCTACTAAAGGAGATGTAGAGGGCCATCTACAGGTGATAATAGCACTCACTGTAGCTTTAAAGAGGTTTTGGTCATGTAGAGAACAACTGCAGCAAGTGCTCCGGACCTTGAAATGCAAGCGAAGAGGAAAAACAACCTCTAGCGCTACATAACATCCGGAGGACAAAGCTCATGACAGAAGCACAGGATGCCGAGCAGAGAGCAAACAAGCTTATCAGCAACCCTTCCTCTTTCACCAAACAACTGCTAGAGGACAAGCGCAGTGGTCACCTTATGTGATTCAGAATTAATTGCTATCTCTAGAACACCCTAAATGACTCCGCAAGAGACCAAGAGCACCAGAAGGCTCTGATCAACAGAAATGCCGGCAGTTGAGTTTGACCTGAGAAAGCAGCTGGAAGGAGATTCAGGAGATAGTCAAAGCAGTGAGATCAGCGTCTGTCCTACAGCCTATAGCTGAACTACATTGTTTACAAGAGCTGCCCAGAACTCCTCCGGCTACTATGGAGGATCCTCAGACTGAACTGGTGCAGAGGTAGTCACTACTATCCAGTGTTACAATGGTGTAACTCACTCCTTTACTACTGTAGTACGATGTATCGTTGAAGAAATCAACTAGCTAGTCACGACTGTTTCCTGAAACCATATTGTCGCAAATTGGTCATTCAACCATGTTGGTTAATGAAGTCACACAGGTGGTGGAGTAATAACTACTTTTAATAAATATGTTTGATGTCAAATTAATGCTAGATGTTTTGCTATAAATTACGGGCATAACATCTGAGGACTATTTCTAATTTTTCTCAGTTATTTTGCTTTATTTCCAGATTCAAACATAGGCTCGTTCTTAGTAGAACACATGCGTACTATTCAAAAATGACTCTTTAAATCTCTTGACAAACTAAAAGACGTAAATGACATTTGTATGTATTCTAAATAAAAGATTTGGATTGTACTGAATGTCAGCTTGCTTCTGCTGCTTAAGCTAAGGATTTTTTGAGTCCACATGTCATGAAAACTAGAAACTCTGCTTCAAACCACAGGTTAGAAATCTGTCGTTCCAAACACACAAGTCTGTGAATCTGTTTGTGAATGTTCATTAGAGCCATGTTTTCGGGAAACACCGTCTCACTGAACCGCTTATATCAACCATATACTTGCGACCATAGTTGGCTAATGATGTTTTTGGGAAACACACCCCTGGGCTATTGTGTACAGAACAACTACTACTTGTGTGTGCTAGGGCTTGCATAGACTAGTCCGGTAGTCGACTACTTCAAACACTAGTCGGTGCTGTCGGAAACCATTCAGTACTTGAGCGCGGAATAACCATAACTTCACGTCGACAGGCTTGTTTGTACCTTAGTATGGAGATTTCACATGCTATATTTCCCTGCAGTACATACATGGAATTAATTCAAGCATAATTCTTTATATTAAGTCCTTACATTCTGACTCAGGTTTTGAGACTCATGACCAGAGTGACTGCCAACCAATGTGGATTTTTTAGAGAAAGAGGATCTAATCTGCTATAAACATTAAAATACCAGGTAAATACCTTAATATGAGGTTTGAAACGCAAACCGGTCAGCCATGACAGTGACCAAAGAAAGTATGTGGCAGTAGGACGATGATAGTGAATAGACTACATTAATTTGATCTTATTCTATTGTAAACTATTTTGAAACATTTGAGTAAAGATTGGCTAATGTGAGTAAAGATCCCTTAGTCTTTTTACTGTTGAAGATCTGTAAAACCGTATATTAGGTGGCTAATGTTGTATAATACCCCTAGTCTGACTTTAAAAATGTCACATGTCAATTTACAATTTCTTATATTGCCTATATGTTAAATACAAAATGAAACCAATTGTTTTTCAAAACTGTCAATTCATAAACACTTATTAACACACTATTTTATGTCTTAAAAAAAAACACACAAAAAAAAAAAGAAAAACAAGTACTCGAGGAACTGGGGTATTGTTTTGACAAGTAACCAACTAGGAGAAATTAGTAGTCGTGCAACCCTTATTGCGTGCACTACGGTCGTCATTACAACAACAATCATCTTCTATTACTACTTGAATAGTGTCGGTCACAGTTAAGTATGGGTAAGGTCAGACGAGGTGAGAGAAAAGGAGGCAGAAGGATAAGGAGAGGGGAGAGAGAAGGAAAAAAATATTCTTGGTTCGGTTCCAAAAACGCACTGCTGCTCAGTCCTTGATCAGCCAGGAGAACTTCTTCGCAATGCCTGGCGGTGGCAATGGATGCCCCTGGTGGATGGCCTTATTCTCTCCCCGTCCCCTCCGGCAGGCGAGGCCTATTCCCGCGGCACTTGCTCCTCCACATGCTGGCGGATGGATGCAGGCCTGGACATCGGCAAACGCCAACACCTCCTCCGACTCGACGATAGCCGTCCCTCCATGCTTTGGTGGACAGAGGCGAGTTTATCCGTCCCCTTTGAGCTCTCCAACTTCACCACGTCGAGCGTCCTTGGCGGCAGATTCTGCTCAATCCAACTCTAATCTAGGGCTCTATGACAGCGTGTCCATCCCTCCGCTCTGGTTTCAGCACCAATGTTTAAAGTTCAGGGAAGAAGGAGGCGGGAGGTGGGAAACGTTAAACTTCAATCAAGTCAAATTACCTTTATTTCTATGGCGCTTTTTACAATACAGATTGTTTCAAAGCAGCTGTACAGTGATAACAGGAAAATAATGCAACAAAGTTTGTTTCCACAAGAAAATGGTCATACAAGTGTCATAGTCCAGTTTAAGTTCAGTGATGGTAAATTTTGGTTGTAAAAAAGTTATTATTTTAGTTCATTCATCTATACAGCCACTCTGGAGAGACCAGTGATGTCATCGTCCAGATCAGTTTAGATCTCATATATTGGTGTTAATACAGGCAGATCAATAATAATTAATATCAATGAATATTAAGTGTCCCCAACTAAGCAAGCCAAAAGCCAGAGGAGGCAAATGCGACAGTGGTATTTTTGTTTTTAATTAAAAAAAAACAAAAAAACAATACATTTAAAGTAAATCTGCAGCCCCTCACAGACGACAATATAAACATAATAAAACACAACATAGATTCCAGACCTGGTCCTCTCTCGTCCTTCACTGTCATCACTCCACCTTTTATCCTTCCGGAGCTCCTCCGTGAGACTCAAGAACGGTGTGACACGAAGGTGATGCTCATTAACACTCAATCCACAGCCTCGCTCCGTCGGCCCCAGCCTGCTTGCCACAATATTATAGACAAGTATTTCCCCAATGTTTCAAATCAACTTGCGTCTTCCATCTTGGCAACTCGTGTATCATCTAGAATTCTGGGTTTCCTACTTGTAAATAGGACTTCACTCAGTCATTCAAGTGTTTGAAATTACGATATTTCTGACTCCACTTGAAGGGGAAATAGGTTTGTCTTTTAAGTAGGTGTGGTCATGTGACTAACTCTGTGTATTAACACATGAGTTTAGTCATAGAAGTGCCACACACATGTTCTCTTATAATGTAGATGTCCTCGCCTGTATTTGAGTAGCCTGCTCGCACATGAAACCAAAAGGCTGTCAGAAAAAAGCTGCGCCCTTGAAAGATGAAGAAAAACACATATGCACAACACACAATCTAGCAGCAAACACATTGTAGGTAAATCACAGTTATTTCATGCTGTCAGCTAAGGTTGTTTTCTCCCTATGATTGTAGTGGACATAGAGGACAGTACATTTACGCTTGGCTAGCCACAGCAAGAGGTCACTATTGCTACTCTGAGCGTCCCTGTGCTCGGCAGGCCTCTGACATGGAGCCCGTCCCACGAGATTAGAGCCTGTGCCACGGCGGTTGATGTGAAAACTATTACTCAGCCTTTTCAGTCTGTGTAGCACGCCAGGCACAGTCACATAATAAAGGATATCAGAGGTTTGAGAAAATGAGGGAGAGAGAAAGAGAATGAGAAAAAATGTTGGCTTGTTAACATTGAATCAGGTCGGGACAGCAAACCAAATGCATAGGGTGTAAATAAAAAACAAGCACAAGTTTAATATTCATATGGAAAATTAAATAAATTTGCACAAAAAAAAAAAAAACACCATTTATATTTTTTTAATAAAATATTTTTTATTGTTTGATAAAACAACTGTATAGTAAAGAATCATAAAAGGGCAATTCAGAGCTGAATGTTTTTGAACAACACTGGAAGAAAACCGTCACCTAGAGAGCCCTCAACATGAACAGCTAAGAAACATTTTTGTGACATTTATTTTCTTCTCTGGGAGTTCAGAGTGTATTTGGCAGAGCCAGGGGGCTTGTTGCAGACATTCAGAGAGATGTGGGGTCCATCAGAAACACTCACTCTCTCCTCTTGGTGTCGGAGCACCTCCACATCCTTACAGCAATGTTGCGAATTACTCTCTGCTCAGGGACACAAAATACAATGTGCTCTTGCACTTAACGCTCTCGGCGGGACACAGAGAAATCCAAGTTGAACTGAGCTGTATTATCCTTCCTTTTAATTTCTATTCTTTGCACATTGGAAGGTAAATGGAGTGAACACTTTTTTTATATTACTTTGATTTGTTGATAAAATCACACAGCCATGCTTTTTCTTTTAACCTCCATTTGGTGGGTTTTTGGAAGTTGGATTTTGTAATTCATTGAAACAGACCCTCAGGACTCTAGATCATAAAACCAAACACAATTTTAAACATGTGACAGAAATGTGCATATTTCCAACAGATTAAATAACTATTAAGAACAATAATAAAGAATCAGGACGCATTCAACCAATAGGCTATCTAGATATCTTTTGTAGGCTGGCATGTTTAATTTCAGATTAAAATTGAAAAATGTATACGTGTAAACAAATGTTTGAAAATAAATATTTAAGTATTTGGTGTTGTTTGATGAACACCATACACAAATCTGATTGACTGTCTGACATTACGTGAATAACACCGCTTGACTTCCTTTCTCCTCCATGACAAGCGGGTGTAATACGCTGTAAGCGAGTGCTTTGTGTACTGGGGTAACCACTGCATTCCGGCTGTTCCATAAGTGTCAGAGGGCAAATTTGTATTTTCATTCAGCCTGCCTGCCGTTTTTGTGCAGACTATTGCAACAAATAAATTTTAACCTGTTGATGGAGAAAAAAAGGTATCTAGAACTATTCCCAATAATTTGAAGTGTCCATCAAATATTGCCACGTTTAACCCAGTGTAACTGCCCATGTCACTCTGCGTGGGTACTGATAATATGAATCAATGGAGACCCGATCTCATGAGAAAATGTAACTGTTTTCTGTGAATTTGTCGAATTTGATTTGTGCAAAAAATTGTTAGAAAAAAAAACTAAGAATGAAGGTTTACCCCCTAACCTAACTCTCAGTGGGGCGCAAACTGTGTCCAAATTAGATGAAATTATACGATTTTTGGCCAAAATGTAAAATAATTACAAATTACAATGAAAGTGTAGGATGTTTGTGCATCGTACAAATTTGTCATGGCAAAATATCAACTATAATATAACATACATTATGGATTTAGATGTTACATGCAACAATTGTATATGTTGTCTGAATTTATGGCTACTTATGAGTGAAGAATGATATATATTTTCTTTAGCTGGTTGGTATAGTTAGAGCATCTACCATGTTGACCAGCCAAACCTTGACCCCTAGGCCCCACACTGTAGAATGCTTGTATCATAAAAGAGGTAATATATACATTTAAAGGTACAGTAGAAAAATCAATCTCTTATTGTCACGTTACGTGGTTAGTGGCAGGAGGATGAATTTAATCCAATACAGGTTTATTAAACAAAAGATCAAGAGACAGGTGAACGGTAAGCAACACACACACTTCACATAGACAATAACCGACAGAGGATTGAGGGAGTATAAATACACAGGGTAAATTAGGGAACTAAACAGGCACAGGTGGAGGAAGATCAATTTAACAGGGACTAATGAGAATAGGTGTAGACATGACAGAACATACTCCATACATAACGCCCCCTCGGAAAAGGCGCGTCCTCGCGCGTAGACAACAAAGTCTCAGGGAAAAGAGGGCGGAGGCTTCGGTGGAGGGCATTGAGCTGATGGACAGGGGCCAGGAGGAGTCGGAGGGAAACACCATGGTGGTGCCGACGGTGGGAGGAGCCAGGGTGGAGCCTTGACAGATGGATTGGGCCGCACCCAGGAGCCGATCGACGGTGCCCGGAACCCTGGATGGTCGAGGAACCCGTGGAGCCGAGTGGGTGACGGACCCTGATGACATCGCTGTCCTGGAAGACGGGGGCCGAGCCGCTGACTCACAGGACTGAGGCGGTGACGTGAGGATGGATGACCGGGGTGACGATGTGGTGAGGGCGACTGACGGGGAGGTCGGAGGAAGGGAAAAGTCCAGTGATTCTGAAGGGGTGCAGGGTGAGGCTGCAGCCCAAATCCCGGAAGTCCGTGGCTGTAGCTGGATGTTGACCGCCGAAGGCCGACCTGGAGTGGCGATCGAGCCCAGCGGAGCTTTCGGGCAGACGAACCGCGGAGGCGATGAAGAAGTGGTGGAGCGACGTGAAGGCGACGGGCTGACAGGTCGAGATGGAGGTGTAGGCCCGGAGGACCGAGGTGCAGCAGGGGACTCGGCCTCTAGCCGAGCTGGTGGCGGGGAAGCCCAAGGCATGGAGGATGAACCCCACAGAGTGAGCAGCGGTGGCAGAGCTGAGGAGCTTGACAACACCAGTGGTGCAGATGGATCCAGGGGGCTGGCCGTGACCAACGTTGGAGACGGGGTAAGGACAGGCAGAGATACGGGCAGAAGATTTCCAGACAGGAAAGGAATTGGATCCGCGGACCACAAGTCGATCAGGTTACAGTCCGCTCCTAGCTCTGCGATGGACCTCCTCGCTTGCGTCAACTCCGGGGCTCTGTAGATGTCCTGCTCTAGTTCTGGTATAACCTCGGTGGGCGCCTCGAGCTCGCTGGCTGGAGAATAGAGGCCACAGTTCCGAAGCATCCATATCAGGTATCCCGGATATGGCCTCCTCTCTGGGCGTAGGAGAAGATACAGCATGGGTGAGTCCATCAGATTAATTTTATCAAACTTGAGAGGTTGGTTATTCTGTCACGTTACGTGGTTGCTGGCAGGCAGAAGAGGAAGACGAATTTAATCCAATACAGGTTTATTAAACAAAAAGATCAAGAGACAGGCGAACTGGAAGCAACACACACACACTTCACATAGACGACAACCGACAGAGGATTGAACAGAACAGGGAGTATAAATACACAGGGTAAATGAGGGAACTAAACAGGCACAGGTGAAGGAAGATCAACTAATCAGGGACTAATGAGAACAGGTGCAGACATGACAGAACATACTTGTGACAGTTAAGGTCCAATTTTCACTATTAACTAGTTGCTTATTAGCATGCATCACTAATATATTGGCTGTTTAATAGTTCTTATAAAGCACATGCCTTATTCTGCATGACCATTTACTACTACATTTACTACTACATTTGCAACTACCTTACTAACTACTAATACGCAGTAATTAGGGGTCATAAGAAGTCATAGATAAGAGTTAGATAATATTGAGAATTGGACCCTAATCTAAAGTGTGACATATATATATATATATATATATATATATATATATATATATATATATATATTTATATAAAACATTTTTGTGTGAAAGAAACCTTGACATTATGATGACCTGATGACCTATCAGTCATATGATCTTAGGATTAGAGTGATTTAGGAGATTGCTGAAATGACATCCATATTGGGTGTCTGCATTTAACCAAGAGACACTGATAGATGTCCATGGGCCATCTGGCTTCTGGAGATACTGACAGGGACCCTCGACTGATCTATGTTCTGTCTGTGGACCCTGGACCTTTCGAGCTGGGAGGTGGTCCGCTTGTTGACATTCTGATAATGTCTTGTAGTGTTACACTCCTGTCTTCGGTCAACTTTGCCTTCAGTCAGTTGTTTTTTCTTCCTCAAAATACTGACTTTAATCAAACATGACATTAACAGAGCTGCAATATATATCTTTACTCTAAGATATATATTGATCCTCTGACTTGAGGTCTTTCCTTGAGCTTTTTCTACCATTACATATTACAAGTAGATTTTGTTTTTAAATCCAATTAAAATATACATATAAACATGCAGTAGAAAGAAAGTTTTTTTGACATTCAGAATTGGATAGAGAATGACATTTTAAAATCTGATTAAATTCCTAAATTTTATTTAAAAAATCATATAACTAGAAAAGCAAAGTTTGCCAAGACAGACTTTGAATGCTGCTATTGATTTCCCAAAATACATTACATCTGTTGAATTCCTTTGAATTGTAATTCATTGAATTCCTACTTCTGTCAATTCAAATTCCAATTTATTTTCCCATGGTCAATGTAAACATTAGAGAGCTGTTATTCCTGGTGAGAGGTTTCCATGAATATTTACATACGAATCAACTATGTTTACTGGTTCAGTGTTCAGATATTTAGTTAAGTCTTAACTACATCTAGGCTATTGAAACATGTGCGCAGCTGGTGCAACTTCTGACTCAAAACATAATAGTTACATGAGATACAGCCCTTGTGACAACTTCAACATGTGAAAACTAGCCCAGACGCCCCTGTTAGATATAGATTGCATAAGATATGCTTTTTATTATAACACTTACGCGCTGTGCGTTGGGCACCAAGTGCTGAGGGGGCACCAAAATTAGCCTAATGAAAAATCAATCATCATATCATAGTCATAATAATTATAATACCGATATTATTTCAGTATAGAAATATTATTAGGCACTTTTTAGGGATGCATATAACAAAACAGGCGGAACATGAGTATTTAATTGCTCTAGAAAGTAACGATGGTGCCTCCGCCGCCTCAGTGGTCCTTTGGATTGCGTGTTAACACTCGAACGGCCATGACGGTCATTTTGACCGTTTTGAATTTTATATCTGCAATAACTTTGTTTAAAAAATAAATAAAATCCTGCTGGTACCTGACGTTTCCTAAACGTGTCTGTATTTTCATTTAAAATGTTTTTCATATAAATTACACATAAGGCAAAAAAAAAAAAAAAAATGAACATATTTACCTATTTCGGCCATAGACGGTCATATTGACCGCACTGAATTTTTTACATTTCCCGCGATTGACCATTGTCTCTCTCACTGTCAACAGAAAGGTCAGTAGCAGTCCTGAGTGTTTGCATACATGCTAATTTCTACAAGCAAAAGGTATATTAGATTAAAATCACCACAACAGACACCAAAGCGGAGGCAGTGCCAGGGTCGGAGAAGTCAAACAAAACACCCACACCCACAACACCTGCTGCAAATGCCTCAAACCCATGTGTGGGAATTGTGCGATGAGAAGAGAAGTCACTTGCCTTGACTGTGAAGCTTAAATAGTCAAGCACCATATTGATGTAAATAATTAACATACAATTTGTAATATAGGCTAGTGTTTTTATGTTTCTGTAGCCTACGCTTCCTTCTTGGTTCTTCTTTGTTTTGTTTTAGATCAGCTCGTTTCCAGATTTTTCTATTAGCCTATTGTCTCTGTTATTATATTAAAATAAAATGTTTTATAATTAAATAACATACTTTTAGTTGTTATTATCTTGTTCTGAGTTATGTTGAATGGATATGGAAATATAGCCTATCTGTTGTGAATATGTGATAATTACGGTAGGCTACTAATGATATTATTATTTATAAATGTATAATTAAACTTGTTTAAATTTACAGTTTGGTGCTGTTGTTTTTTTTTTTTAACATATCCTAATACAATGAATGCATTAATCTCTCAATTGGGTATTTATCTTTAAAGATATAGAGTTTGGAATCTAGCAGTCAAAATGAGTTCTAGTAGTTATGGAATTGACCTATGGCTAAGCCACGCCCCCAAACGCGATGAGCCAATCACAGTGCGAATAGCTCCCAATACACTCGGACATTCTCTGCTTCCACGTCCATTGAAATGCATTGCAGTAAATCAGTTTTCATTCGTTATTATATGTTTTTTCTTGTCATTTTAATTTTAAAATGTTCAAACGGTGTGCATGGAGTACATGCAACTCCGACACTAGGTATTCCGAGAGGCTGGGCGACAGTGTGTATTTTTTACCCTTTCCAAATTAAGCCACATCTCAACCGAGATAAGTGTCTGCTCTGGATTAAGTTATGCGGTAGACCACAACACCAACTAAACGTGGATAAATTAAACAAGGATGTCTACATCTGTTCTAAGGTAACGTTAAGTCAACAACGTATTTGAACGTTATTTTTAACATCTCTAACGTAATGTTAGGCTAACGTTAGCCTAACATTAGAAAACGTTAACGTTAGCTTCTAGCTGCGTTGTACATCATGTCACTTAGCTTCATTAACGTATCTGTAAATAACCGAGATAACAAATGTTAGCAGTGTTGTGATGAATGACTCATGTAAATAATTTAGCACCAAACTAACTGAGAGGTACTTCAACAACTAAATATAGCGCCTTTCACCGAATGTTGACTGTTTGTCCGAGTGAGTGGAGGGTTGTAGTTTAGCCATAGGTCAATTCTGGCACTTCTTGTCACATGCCTATCCTGTCTTGTGCTGCACATGGGTGTTTTGTTATTTTGGGCCATGTGCTTGTGTCATTGTCTGATCCCTCCCCCTTGTTATCTGATTATTGTTTGAGTTCATCCATCTGTTCCCTCCTGATTAGTTTCCCTTTTTAAGTCCCCTCTTGTTTGCATTCTGTGTCGGTACGTTGTCTAATGTTTCCCGTTCCCCGTGATCCTCCAGCACGCTTTATGTTCTGTTGTTATTTTGTATTCATTAGTTATGTTTTCCCCCTCGTGGGTTTTGTTCTTTTGTAATTAAAGATCATTCTCCTGCACTTGAGTCCTCGCCCCTGTTTGCATTGTACCAGCCGTGACATAACGTACCGACCATATGAGGACTCAGCGGAGAAGAGGTGCGCAACCAGTCTCCTGTTTGCAATGGGAGCGGATACTCCAATTTAATGAGCTAGTCTCCCTCCGTCAGCAGGGGACGGAGGTGAGAGAGTTCAGCCGGAGGTTCAGTAGTGCAGCTAAGGGGCTGAACCTTGGCGAGGAGGCTCTTAAGGATTTATTTAATCATGCGCTTGACGAGCCGATGGACTGGCTAATCCGAAGAGCTTTCGATTGGGTCAGTTTTGAGGCGATGGTGGAAGGTCTCATTCGTCATCAGGAGGGAATTGCCAAGGAGGTGTTCCCTGTTCTGGTGGTCCCTGTTCCGGTGGTCCCTGTTCCGGTGGTCCCAGTTCCGGTGGTCCCGTTTCTGGTGGTCCCAGTTCCGGTGGTCCCGAGTCCGGTGGTCCCAGTTCCGGTGGTCCCGAGTCCGGTGGTCCCGAGTCCGGTGGTCCCGAGTCCGGTGGTCCAGAGACGGAGGAGGAGGAGAAAGGCCTCCTCAATGACTTGTCCGGTGGCTCCTAACCCAGAGACCATCCCGGAGGTGACTGCCATCCCTGACGCGCCACCCAGGTGCCGTGCTCTGCAGACCCTGCCCAAGCTTCTCGCCCTGATGGCGACACCCAAGCGTCTCGCCCTGACGGCGCCACCCAAGCGTCTCGCCCTGACGGCGCCACCCAAGCGTCTCGCCCTGACGGCGTCACCCAAGCGTCTCGCCCTGACGGCGCCACCCAGACACCTCACCTTGCCGGCGTCACCCAGACCCCTCGCCTTGCCAGCTCCGCTTGAGCTGCTCGCCAGCTCTCTCCCATAGCCTTCACCGCTGGTCCCGTCAAGCCAAGTGCCTTCACCGCTGGTCCCGTCCAGCCCAGAGCCTTCACCGCTGGTCCCGTCCAGCCCAGAGCCTTCACTGCTGGTCCCGTCCAGCCCAGAACCTTCACCGCTGGTCCCGTCCAGCCCAGAGCCTTCACCGCTGGTCCCGTCCAGCCCAGAGTCTTCACCGCTGGTCCCGTCTAGCCCTGAGCCTTCACCGCTAGTCCCGTCCAGCCCTGGGCCTTCACCGCTGGTCCCATCCGGCCCTGAGCCTTCACTGCCCTGGCTGCCCAAGGGAGAGTCTCTGCCCTGGCCGCCCGAGGGAGAGTCTCCACCCTGGCCGCCCGAGGGAAAGTCTCTGCCCTGGCCGCCAGATAGACTTTCGTCTCCACTCTGGACGCCCGATGGACTGACATTTCTGCCCTGGCTTTCTGCACAGTCTGCTCCACCCTGGCCTCCAGAACTCTGCGAGCCGCCCTGGCCCCCCGAACTCTGTGAGCCGCCCTGGCCTTCCAAACCTAAACGTTTTGTTCCACCCTGGTCTGTCCCTCCCGTCCCGCCCTGGTCTGTCCCTCCCGTCCCGCCCTGGTCTGTCCCTCCCGTCCCGCCCTGGTCTGTCCCTCCCGTCCCGCCCTGGTCTGTCCCTCCCGTCCGGTCCCGCCCTGGTCTGTCCCTCCCGTACCGCCCCCGCCCTGGTCTGTCCCTCCCGTACCGCCCTGGTCTGTCCCTCCCGTACCGCCCTGGTCTGTCCCTCCCGTACCGCCCTGGTCTGTCCCTCCCGTACCGCCCTGGTCTGTCCCTCCCGAACCGCCCTGGTCTGTCCCTCCCGTCTCGCCTTTGTCTTATGGAGCGTCTGGTAGCCGCTCCGTAGGGAGGGGGTAATGTCACATGCCTATCCTGTCTTGTGCTGCACATGGGTGTTTTGTTATTTTGGGCAATGTGCTTGTGTCATTGTCTGATCCCTCCCCCTTGTTATCGGATTATTGTTTGAGTTCATCCACCTGTTCCCTCCTAATTGGTTTACCTTTTTAAGTCCCCTCTTGTTTGCATTCTGTGTCGGTACGTTGTCTAATGTTTCCCATTCCCCGTGATCCTCCAGCACGTTTTGTGTTCTGTTGTTATTTTGTATTCATTAGTTATGTTTTCCCCCTCGTGGGTTTTGTTCTTTTGTAATTAAAGATCATTCTCCTGCACTTGAGTCCTCGCCCCTGTTTGCATTGTACCAGCCGTGACACTTCTAGTGTTAAAAAGTTAAACTGGCAAAAATGGGGCATCATAAAGGAATTATGCCTAGGGCACCAAAATGGCTAGCAGCGGCACTGTCTGTATATACACAAACTGTACAAAACATTTTAAAATGGTATTGAGGGTCTCTGAATGCAGACATCATATAACCCTGTTGTTGAGGGTTCAGAGTAAAAGCCTGGGATGCTGTGGCTTCTCAAATGAATATTGTGGATAAATGACACAGGGAGCAGTATAATAAATAACATGGGAGATTATTTCCTGTGAGAATCACACAGAGTGCTCAAAACATTATGGGGAGCTTCATTTGGCATCAGAAACAGACAGTTACCCTCACAGTAGGCAGCAGCAAAGCCTTCATAATGTTCCTGCTTCCCACCGCTTTTATAAAGTACCAATTTGGTAAATGGTGCAGATGTTTCACTTTTATTGTTATCACCATCATTATTCTGTTTATTTTCCTTACTATCTATCTAAGCAACTATGACATTTAAAAAAAAAAGTATTTAAATGGCCAGATCAAAGCAGCAGTCAGAACTGGAAACTCTTGCATTCAAATTAGAGTTTAAAATTAGCCTTTTCAAACATGCCATGTAATATGGGTTTCAATGTCACATTCACAAAAAAAAAAAAAACTCCAAATGCTACTCTCAGTTACAGTTGAGAGATTGTTGTTAAATGGTGTAAAGCTGATGTGAAAGAAACATGACTATCAAAAACAGTGGATAAAACAGAGCCTATTAAAGTGGTCTACTTTATAATACCTTGAGAGAGTCTCTCATTAGTACTTCCCCTCGGCTCAATGGCTGTTGCTCGGCAGGAGCATGCTTTTGTCTGCAGAATGGTTGTAGAAAACCCCTGGCCTAAATACCGCATAGACACACATACGTTTGTATCTTTATGCATGTCAGGCTTGTGCATCATTCTGGTATTGTAATCCAAATTAAAATTTTAGGAAGTGAAGGAAAGAAAAAATAAGGAATATAGGAATATAATGAAATTCAAAGAAATCCATATAAATGGTGTTGACGCTATTGGAATGCCTTCATCATGCACAAGTGTCTGAAGCACGTCTAAATCACAGTAATTCTATTGGCCGACGGAGGTCAGGTGATGAAGCGTAGCGTATCATCAAGACCATAAAAGGGGCACCAACGTCAGGGAATCCCCTGCTTCTTTGTCTTCAGAAGCTGCATGTCTGTTTCAGTGTTATTATTTGTCAAAATTGTATGTCCTGATCGACTGATTTTGTTTAGATACTTATCGAGATCATTTACTCACTCATTTAAGGTGTTTAGGTTTGACATTGAATTTTCATAAAGGTGTACTTTCTCCAATTAACAGAACAACTTTTCTGGGGGTATAATGGGGATTTCATCATGATGCAGTCATGCTACTTTCTGCACTCATCAAGGATTTCTGCATTAATCCTTGCCTTTATGGTAGCACCAGGTTAGGCCAGGATATTTGCAGACATGCTTTGGTGACTCAAGAGCAGAGGCTTCGTCTTGGGCAACTTTCTCTACGAGTCACAAGGGTTATGTGAAGATGCATTCCTACTGTTTCTTTGTGGAAGACCCCGGTGTTGCAGTCACAAGTTTACAATGGCGGAGGCCCCCCTCACGGCTTGTGTGCGGTCTTAAAGGGACATCCAGCTCATTGCTGCAGGGAGGCAATCACATGTTGATCTGGTGGACAACTGGGAAAGTTCGGCTCATTACAAGTCAGTACCAACTGACTTATTACAAGTCAGTTATTACAAGCTGGAGCCTTACATGTATATAACCCAGTTCCCTTTGCCCGACATTGCCTTACTTCAGGCACGCCTGCGCGGCTTCTTCAGAATCTCAAAAGTAAAGAGGTTATGTGTGTGACGTCACCGTCGGCCAGAGTGACTGCGGTTACACACACTGAGTGGCAAAAAAATGAGTGGCAGCATTGTTTTTCAGCGTGAACGCTGCAAAAACACACAAAACATCTAAAACGGGAAAGAGGTGAGGGTCAGTCTTTGTCCGTTCTCCATTGTAGTAAGTGTGTGTGAACCTTCTGCCCGTCTGCTATGTACCTGTATGATTTATAATGTCACAGTTGTGTTCTGTTTAGTTTGGTTTCATGTCGCGTGTCATCATCATTATCAGTTCATCTGTATCACCTGTGTTTAGTTAATCATCATCATCATCATCATCATTCATCATCATCATCTGTTTCACCTGTGTTCTGTCAATCAATGTTCATCTGTGTTTGTATTTAGTTCCCTTCTGTTCAGCCAGTCTTTGTCTGTTCTCCGTTGTAGTAAGTGTGTGTGAACCTTCTGCCCTTCTGCTATGTACCTTTATGAATTATATTGTAAGTAAAAGTTTGCTTTTGAACTTTGGACTCCTCATCTCCTTCTGCCTGAACCACAGCCTGACAGTACTATGGTTAAGTACAGTAAAAGACTGATAATATCACTGGTATATTGCAGTGTAATTAAAGGTTCTTGCATCCATAAATAAACTGTACTAATTACTGTTGATGAGGAAATTAATTATAGGTGGATTGAGAGCAGTGGCGATTTTTTTTAAGACTGCAAGGGAAGCTCGGCTTCCCCTATAATGTCAAACAATTAATGGTCAAATGTGTACTATTTGTTAACATTTTATTGACTAAAAATGCTTTAGGACACGTTCATCTCGGAGACGAGTTGGTTCAGAATCAGCAGGTCGGCTGACTCAATTTCCTTCTCATTCATTCCCGGAGCGTCACAGTGCATTTCCCTGTTGAAGCTCATCGTCCATTGACTTCAGTGGCGCTGCTTTGAACAGTTTTTTTTTCAGTGCTTCGAAACTTGACGGTCATTGGATAAATGCTGCGATTATGTCTGGCTGGACTCTGGGCTTCTGCATGATGACTGGAGGGTCTTTCGAAAGACTGCATCTCCTTTTGATTGACAGTGATTTTGTACAATAAAAAGTCGGTTATGCGAAAGCTATACGAGCTCTGTCCCATCGTGGATTTTGCAAGTGTACTCGAAAGACAAACTGCTGTAACCTATTTCTTGGTATTTGCTTGGCGCAAACGCTAGCCAATTTTCATCATACATTTCACAGTTTAACCTAAATCCCACATTTCCTCCGTTGATGCCAGGTGCCTTTGTTACATGTGCGGGGCATTGGTGTTTGGATCACGGCACATCTGTCTAGTTTAGTTTCGGTTTTGTGTCGGGATTCGGACATTCATGCTCCTTGTTTGTTTTCTGTTGTGAGCGCACAGGATGAGCTTACGCTCTGTAGCGACAATGAGTCTTACATTAAATTAGCTCAAATTATATATAGGGAATTTAATAATTAATCATGAATGATTAATATATTGCATATTACAGTTAAATTATCGAAGCTGAAAATAGATCGATTGTATATATGAATGATCACCATGATGGGTTATGGTTCGTCATTAATTTATCAATAGTCCCATTACAGATCAATTATATGAGATAACCTTAAATGGAATTAATTTAGTTTTCGAACAATCTGTTTGTCCAGCAAACATCCGTAAGATTAACTTATCAATTTTCAACGAAAATGATTTCTTTCTTATAATTCCAAAAAAGCTATTTTCTGGCCATGAAAAATCACCTTCTTGTTATTATAAAATTTAGGTTACTGAAATAGTAACGAATTGTAAAGCTTTGTAGCTAGATCAAACATTTCATTGACTTTGTAAAAATGAGCATTTTAGACAGAAAGCAATCAAGAATATGGTTTTAATAAAATGAAACTACGGATACAGAATTCTACATTTAAACCCGGGATACATGTATGTACAGTAAACAGTAAAACTAACGAGACAAACGAATAACAACGGGAGTGAGAGAGAGAGAGATTGAGTGAGAGGGAGAGAGAGAGCCGCGTGCTTTCTTGTCATGTTTTGTCTTGTACTGTGTAGCACGCAGCTTGTGTTTTACACTAGCTATGTGCTTTCATGTTGTCATGTTCTGTGTGAACACGTGGCTTATGAGTGTTCTCATTGTTCTTCATGTCTCATTTTGTATGAGCACTTTGCTTGTGATTTATTTTACTGGCCATGTGCTTGTGTTTTTTATCATGTTTGGTGTGAGCACATGGCTTGTCATGTGTTTCCTTGCACCATGTGCTCTCCTGTCGATTGTGTCGACTCCCATCTTGTGACCTGGTACACTGTTAGACTTTTCTGTAATTTCTACAGTTATTTAATTTAAATCACCCAGTATTATACTGCATATCTCTTTACAGTAAATAACTGTGATTCCCATTGCATCATGGGAATTTTCTGTGACGTCAAACACCACATACAGAGACTTACTGTATTTTTTAAATTTGCAGTATACTACTGTATTTAACATAACGGTCTCTCTGACTGGCACCATTCCATCGTGCTTTTTATTTCCTAATTTTGCCTTGCATTTTGCGTGTCTACGTTATAACAGTCAGAGGCTTTCTATATTGGACACATTGAAGCGACCGGAACATTACTGCAAAATGCAAACCTGTTTGTCCCTTGTCAGAAATAGCGCGAGCGCTTGGACTCAGAGTACCGTACGTCAGAAATATAACAGCGCATCACTATAACTTAGACTGTCTGGGATTTGTCGTGTCGCGCCGGAGCATCCAGTGTAGCCTAATTTCACTGGGTTCTGACTTTCTTTTGTTGGACCGCGCCGTTCGTGTTTGGCCCGGGGAAGAGACGGAATTCACTTCACTGAGAGAGAGACCAGAAAGCAAGGTAAAAAACATTCTGTGTGTGTTGACAGGTTTGCGCACCCTAGTTTAACATTATACTCGTCAACATGGCAGTAACGAACTTTACCACGGTAAACTGCGCTAACGTTTCATTTTACAGACTTTGTTAGATTATTGAATTGTTAGATTATTGAATTGTTAAAATACGCCAAGGAGTAACACTTAGTTTACATTAACATTAAATTAACTAATGTGAAATTCTGTCTTGGTTGTAGACAGTGTTGGCCAACTGTTGAGAAAATAACATGTGGGCTAACAAGTTTTATGGCCAGCGGCCACCTTTCCTTTTTTTCGCATTAATTTGCAAACTATAACACATTATGTATTTATTTGTTTAATGGAATTTGATATTTACTGCAATTTTGTATGTGTTTAAAAAGGCAACTGCAACAAAGCGCCAATTCGCGCCAGTGACGTCTAGCAAGATTCCTGAGGTAAGCCTAAACTGTAATTGAAATCATGTTTTTTTTAAATTATATTTTGACATAAGTTTGCTAAAATGATTAGCATTATGTGATAAGTGCTTTGGAGCCACTTGTGCAGGTAGCATACAATATCTTATACAATCTCTATAAAATTGGCTAACTTTATAGCAAATAGGCTTAGTGACCTTTGCATCATGTCTAACATCATATTTATTACACAGCAAATTAACCAATCAGAAGATGGACCATTTTCTATGTTCAGTCTCACCGGATTAAATGTATCCAGGTAAGCATTGCAGTAAAACTCTCACTGATTTATTCATACCAAATCTAGCATTTTAACAACTCAAGTTTATATATATTTTTACATTATTTTGATGTTTATTAGGCAGAATACTCTACCCTTGCAGTCCCACCTGACCAGGAAGGTCCTAGTTTCAGCGCACAGGTGGGTTAAAGATGAACTGAACTGAAATTTGAAAAAATGTGATATAACAGATGTATTTTATTTATTCTCATTGGTACAACTATTAAAATGGCAGAATTTGTTAAAAGGGATAAAATGGTACGTTGAAAATGTTGTTGTTGTTACATGGGCGCCGCCATGTTGGATTTCAACATTCGACTACGTCACTGGCATGGTAGGCTACTCCGTTGCCAACCAACACTAGCAGAGCTAGCTTCTCTCTACCCCCTGGCCTAGTCAACAACATTATTCTAATTATTCGTGATTTCTAGTGTTTATCCTAGGTACGAGAGACAGATGTGTTGAAAATGTCAATGAGTACATGAAGCATCTGACATCAAATGTTTTATTTAGCTACAAGTCAAAAGCATACTAGAATCCTTGATATTCAGCTGAGGGGAAAAGATGTTACGTTAACGTTAGTTCACGGCACAGGATGGGAATGGAATCTTATTCATCCTTCCCAAATGCCCCCTAGCCCAAAGAGTGAACTGCTGGTACGCTGTTAACCTTAACAGTCTGAGAAAAGGATATAAGTTAGCCTAACCTAGCCCAGTCGCCAATTCATAAAATACACTGTTACATACCAGCTACTTATGGGGCGCTCCAGCGTCTCAGCTTGGACATCCCTTAGAGATAGCATAGCCACCTCCAACACGTCTCTCTCACCGCACAGCATCCGAAATGAACAGTGCATGGTGATGCATTTACGCCGATCAATAAATGTTCCAGGTTGACCTTCAACAGATCGACTCCGGTGCAGTGTCCATGCTCCGGCAGCGCCCGCGCCTGCACCCGCACCAGTCACTTCCCCCAAACGATCCTGTACTGTATGTGGAGCCTGAAACTGGTCGTCCTCCATGTGGTGGTAGTTAGATACCAGAGGTGTCAATTCCAGGGGTCAGAAAGTAAAAGTCCTGCCATATATTTTATTCGACCCATTAACTCAGCCAGCTGATTTCACTAATTAGTTCTATCTCCTGGCTGAAAAACTGTGCTAATTAGCAAATCCAGGTGATTTGAACAACATACTGAGGAGGAATTTTACTTTCTGAACCTGGACTTGACACCTCTGTCAGATACTACTGGCCTGTCCCTCACATGCTCAAATGCGTAACTCATGCCATTAAAATTACTCATTTTCGTGTGTGTATATAGGACTTGCAGCTGTTGCCTATATACCTTCGCGGGTCCTACCATGCCATTGACGTCATCGAAATTGCCAGCGTAGCAAACGCAATTTTTTTGCTGAGTAAAAAAAGCTATATTGATATTTTTTGTTATTTTTTTTAATGTAAATTACTTTTAATTGTCATAACAACATGTTATCAACGTTGATTTTTTTTCAGTTCAGTTCATCTTTAACTACTGGAAGGAGAACGATCATCACTCAGTGATTTCTTGCATGTGTCTTAAGCCGGGTGTACACCAAAGGATTTTCACAGTCCCAGACTAAAGACCGGCAGTCTTTAGGAATCTTACTGGAGTCTCGGCGCGCTCCCGTCGTCTCGATCATTAAATGTGAGGTGATAATCTGCAGTCGGCGACCCGATTTATGCCAGTCTCTCTCTAGTCTTTCATATCAAACATGTTTCATATTATCGCAAGTCTTAGTCTGAGACTAAAAACTGTGAACCCAAGTCTTTAGATGTGAGCTGATAATCTTATCAAATCTTTTCTAAATCTTTTCAAAGTCTTTAGGTGTACAGAAAGCATTACTGTGCATTTGCATCAAACAGGAATCCCTTCACTGCAGACAAGCTGAAATGGGCTAAAACATCGATTTCAGTCTTTCACTCTATGGATCTCAGCATTTTTGGACAGAATTTAGGATATGTAAGTATTAAAATTTAATCTGGCATAATTTAATTTAGTTAATCTGAAATGTTTGAAATGCAATTGACAAAAAGCTGTTTACAAATAAATATTCTTAAGTTTTAGTAAATAATAATATTTGTTAAAAAAATATTACTTGTTAAAATAATAAAAATGTTAAAAAAACTAATATGGAATTTTCTCCCCTCTCTCTCTCTCTCTCTCTCTCTCTCTCTCTCTCTCTCTCTCTCTCTCTCTCTCTCTCTCTCTCTCTCTCTCTCTCTGTCTGTCTGTCTCTCTCTCTCTCCCTCTCTCTCTCTCTCTCTCTCTCTCACACACTCTCTCTCTCTCTCTCTCTCTCTCTCTCTCTCACACACACTATCTCTCTCTCTCTCTCTCTCTCTCTCTCTCTCTCTCTCTCTCTCTCTCTCTCATATATGTAGCAGGACCTTAAGAGGAGAAAACGTCTCGGTTACGTATGTAACCGTGCACATTAGCCCATCACCTGACTCCGAGAGCGTACGGCCACTTTCGTCGCTCGGAGAGCAAGGTCAGTGGCGGCGCGCAGCTCACTGAAGAGCTTAGGGTCAGTCCCGCCCTCCTGCATGTCCATGAGCATCTGGGTCAGGTAGACCAGCAGAACGGTCATGGGATGCAGTGAGGCGGCTGCCTGTCCTGTGGCACTATAGGATTTCGCCACAGATTAGTGTAGACGAAAATAACTACAGGCTTTGGATGGGTGCTTAGGATTGCTCCGGGAAGCACTCTGAGGACACAGTAGCATGGCAACAGAGCGTTCAACCGGGGGGACCACAGTGTACCAATGGGCAGCGGCCCCCGAGGGTAGGAAAGGCGGATGAGACAAACGAGCGGACCCGTGATCTCATCATGCACGTCCGGGAGGAAAGATATTGGGGTCTGCCGTGGACGCGGGTCGGCGGCCTCACCCAAAAACCAATCGTCCCGGGAAAGCATGGCCGTCATCTCCGGATCAGACTCAGGCACAGCCGTATGCACACCAGAGGGTGGCAGCTGTGACGAGTCATCATTTCCAAAAGAATCAAGCCCACCTAGTGATGCTGCTACAGACACAGCATCATCCTCTGTAGCTTCAAATGAAAACACACGGGCCACCCGAGGGTAGACTCGTGCAATCATCAGTTCGCTAGCGGGCACCGTCATTAAAGAGGGGGGCTGGGGTCGCGGACACAGAGTCGGCGCCTTGTTCCAGACCAACACCCTCAGGTCACCCTGGCCACCAGCCGAAGATCGGGGGGTGGATGAGGGGAATCTCACTCTTGTGAGTTCACAGAGTCTCGACCTATATAGGACGCAATGATCACGTTCCCAGCGAGAACATGGGTCACCCACAAGCGCTGTTCAAGCATGATCAAAGCCCAAACACACAAGACAGCGCTCGTGCCCATCAGAGTCCGATACCAGTCCGCTGCAACCAGAAATGCACGGGCAAGCCGTCTTTAAAAAGACGTGCCGCGTGCGAGCTCTTTTATGAGAGGAGAAAAAAACTCCCCGATTTTGAAGCGCACAGGGAGACACACACACACTGGCAGATCACTGCACAGATCAGCAGGCACTGTGAGCTCGCTGCAGATCGCCATCACACCAACACCGGAGAGAGAAGCTCGTCTCGTAGAGCGAAGTCAGAGATGACTGTGGAGTGAAAAAATACTCTTGGCTCCGAAGCGAAAACATATCTGCATGTTGCCGGCTTCCTCCTTTTATACCCACGAGGTGGGGCGGAGTTACGCTATGCAAATTCCGCAGACCCATGGCATTTCTTTGCCATTGGCTCGTTTTGTAATACTCGAAGTCGATAGGTGTTCTAAGCGAAACCCCATTCGTCGTCATCAGACGTAACTCGGAGTGACAACGAAAGGGAACTACCTCTACATGTGCAAGACATCGCTACCCTGTTTAACCAGAGAAATATGTATACTAGTGAATTTAACCACCTACATAGGGACACGCAGGAGCGTGATTTTACAAAAGGAGGGCCAGAGAAGTTGATACGAAAAATACAAAAGCTTTATATATGAAATGTTGTAAATAAAAAAAATTAGTTTGTTATAATTTTGTCTAATTGATTTGAAAGTCCGTAGAACTTATGTAGGATAAAAATAAAATTTTATTCTATATCAAAATTATGAAATCTAATTTATATTTAGTACACATAAAAATAATTACAGTAGTGTACTGATTAGCTGATTAGTAATGCACTGTATTACACAATTACAGTACCATGTAGTTACTGTAAAACTGAAATACGGTTATGGTACTGTACATCTTAATTACAGTAACTTACTGGCAACAGCGTTGCCAGTAAGTTACTATAAAAAAAACCCTTGAAAAGTCTAACAGTGTGATTGGTTCGTTTGCCCCACTTGTCCTCCCTCGTTACCTGCCTCCCTATTTATTCTCCTTGTGTTTGCAGTCTTGTGCTGGTGGCGGCAGGGACGTGCAGAGAGTTCCTCAGGGGCAGGGCCTCAAATGTAATAAAGGGGCATTTATGTATATATATATATATATATATATATATATATATATATATATATGTGTGTATATATTAGTATTATAAGTATATACCACTATTTTTTATGTTTTTAAAGAAGCCTTTTATGCTCACCAAGGCTGCATTTATTTGATCTAAAATACAGAAAAAAACAGTAATATTGTGAAATATTACTACAATTTGAAATAATTGTTTTCTATTATAATATACTTTATAATATGCTTCAGAAAGTCCTGGTTGCGTATGCAACCCACCGTTCCCTGAAGGAGGGAACGGAGGACTTAGTCGACGGTCGACTGAAATGGGATCACGCCAGGGAGCCTATTGTCTTCGAGTATTATTGAACGAGCCAATACACATTGGCGTGCCAGATCTGCATCTCACACTCCGCCCCGCAGCGCGGGTATAAATACGGAAGTAGATGCACACACCATTTGCTTTTCGCTGAGGAGCCGAGCGTAACTCGGAGTCAGCGGTGGTCCAGCGGTAGTGGCAAGGGGACTACGTCCTCCGTTCCCTCCTTCAGGGAACGGTGGGTTGCATACGCAACCAGGACGTTCCCTTTCAGTCGATAACGTCAGACGTAGTCGACGGTCGACTGAAATGGGATCACCCTTTGAACACGCCACTAACGCTGCCACCTTCCAGTGCCTAGACAAAAGCCTTCTGATCCTCCCGACGTTTTAGCGGAAAAAGACAGGGCTTAGGCCAGGAAGTCGCTGCTGTTCCACAAGACACACTCAGTTAGACTTGGTAACACTGGGAAAGCGTGCCCAACATCGGAAGGAAGGGACGCTGCGGAAGCCCAACCAACCCCGAAAAAGGGGGGGGGGGGGGGGGGGGGGGGATACGCATATGAACTGGGCGGAGGACCGGGCAGTATAACATATGGAATATCACTGGGGTGGCTCCAGCCTAGAGAGGGGGGAGACAACACCGATTTACAGTGACGGCAGGACTCTGCCAAGGGAAAGACACGGGCTCACCTTGGGGAGCCGTATTGTGGAAGAATACACATATGGGGTCGCCGTAGGGACCGCAACATATGGACCCAGCCTAACACGGGTTCCACACTGCATACGAGTGGTAGGCGTAACACCGGACGTTCCGCCACGTCCGACGTTGGAGGGGTGCGGAGGAGCTCAACAGGTTCCGGATAAGGGAATTCAACTGGAGCAAAATGGCGCACGTATCCGGTCCGTAGGAGGGGAATGGCGCAGCAAGCCGACACTGAACCGGGGCTCACGGTGTTACTGGCTTCTATGAGAAGAGAGCACACGGGAAGCAACCGGTTCGACACGTAGGCTATAGAATCTAGCAAACGTATTAGGTGTCGCCCAGCCCGCAGCTCTACAGACATCTCTCAGCGAGGCACCCTGCGCCAACGCCCAAGAAGCGGCAACACTCCTTGTGGAGTGAGCTCGTAGTCCGGGGGGACAGGGTTCACCTTGGGACTCATACGCCAAGATGATGGCATCCACTATCCAGTGGGCCAACCTCTACTTGGAGACAGCCTTTCCCTTCCGCTGATCTCCGTAACAGACGAAGAGCTGCTCTGAGGTCCTAAAGCTTTTCCTTCTGTCCACGTATAAGGGCAGAGCGCGAACGGGGCAGAGAAAAGCCAGGGCTGGGTCTGCCTCCTCCGGGGGCAGCGCTTGCAGGTTCACCACCTGGTCCCGAAAGGGGGTGGTTGGAACCTTGGGCACATATCCAGGCCGGGGTCTCAGGACAACGTGAGAGTTAGCCGGCCCGAATTCCAGGCACGATTCGCTGACCGAAAATGCGTGCAGGTCCCCTACCCTCTTGATGGAGGCCAAAGCAAGCAGGAGAACTGTCTTTTGGGACAGAATTTTTAACTCTGCTACCTGCAAAGGCTCGAAGGGCGGTCTCTGCAGTGGGTTAGCAACAGAGATAAGTCCCAAGAGGGTATAGAGGGGGGGGCGAGGCGGATTCAATCTCCTCGCTCCCCTCAGGAACCTGACGACCAGATCATGCTTCCCCAGGGATTTCCCGTCTACTGCATCGTGATGTGCGGCAATAGCGGCAACATACACTTTGAGGGTGGAGGGGGACAGCCGACGTTCCAAAGCCTCTTGCAGGAAAGAAATTACGGAAATGATCGAACACCTTCGGGGGTCTTCTCTGTGAGAAGCACACAACTCAACGAACAGGTTCCACTTCAGGGAGTAAGCAAGCCTCGTAGAGGGAGCTCTCGCTGAAGTGATGGTATCTACAACTGCCTGTGGTAGATTACCTAGAACCTCTGCGTCCCGTCCAGGGACCACACATGGAGTCTCCAACAGTCTGGACGCGGGTGCCATATGGTGCCCCGTCCCTGAGAGAGTAGGTCCTCTCTCAGAGGAATGGGCCAGGGAGGAGCTGTCGAGAGGAGAAAAAGTTCGGGGAACCAGGTTCGGTTGGGCCAATAAGGGGCAACTAGCAAAACCTGCTCCTCTTCCTCCCTGATTTTGCACAGTAGTTGTGCCATCAGGCTCACTGGGGGAAACGCATTCTTGCGGAGGCCCCGGGGCCAGCTGTGAGCCAGTGCATCCGTGCCGAGGGTCCCCTCGGTGCGGGAATAAAACAACTGGCAATGGGACGAGTCCGGAGAGGCAAACAGATCTATCTGTGCGGCCCCGAAGTGGTCCCATATCAGCTGGACCGCCTGGGGATGGAGTCGCCATTCCCCGGAGGCCACAATCTGTCGTGAGAGCTCGTCGGCGGCACGATTGAGCAGGCCAGGGATGTGAACGGCACGAAGCTACCTCAGATGCTTCTGACTCCATAGGAGGAGGTGGCGGGGGTGTTGTGACATGCGACGGGAACGTAGACCACCTTGGCGGTTGATGTACGCAACGGTCGCCGTGATGGACCAGTACATGCTTGCCGAGCAGCGTTGTCTTGAGGCGTCTCAAAGCAAGGAGCACTGCTAACAACTCGAGGCAGTTGATGTGCCAATGCAGGTGGGACCCCGTCCAGGTGCCAGCTACTGCATGCCCGTTGTACGTGGCCCCCCAGCCGGTGTTGGAGGCGTCTGTGGAAACCACAGCATGCCTGGACACTTGTTCTAGGGACACACCGGCCCGGAGAAACGAAAGGTCCGACCACGGGCTGAGGGTTTGGAGGCAAGCCGGGGTGATTTTTACACGGAGCATGCCTCTCTGCCACGTTCTCCACCACGGGACTCGGTCGCGAAGCCAGTGCTGGAGTGGTCTCATATGAAGCAGGCCGAGCGGCGTAACTGCGGCTGCGGCTGCCATATGCCCCAGGAGCCTCTGAAATTGTTTCAGAAAAACCACTGTACTGCTTTTGATGAGATTCAGGCAGTTCAGCACCGACCGGGTGCGATTCTCTGTGAGGCGCGCCGTGTGTTGGACCGAGTCCAGCTCCAAACCGAGAAAAGAGATCCTCTGCACGGGGGCGAGTTTGCTCTTCTCCCAGTTGACCTGAAGACCCAACTGGCTGATGTGCTGGAGCAGCAAATCCCTGTGTTCGCATAACTGCTCCCGAGACTGCGCTAGTATGAGCCAGTCGTCGAGATAGTTGAGAATGCGAATGCCACGCTCTCTCATGGGAGCGAGGGCTGCCTCCGCGAGCTTCGTAAAGACACGGGGTGACAGGGCCAGCCCGAAGGGTAGGACTTTGTACTGATACGCCTGACCCTCGAACGCGGCAGGATGGAGACATGAAAGTACGCGTCCTTCAGGTATATCGCTGCAAACCAATCTTGGGGACGGACACATTGGAAGATGCGTTTCTGCGTTAGCAATCTGAACCGGAGCTTGTAGAGGGCCCGGTTCAGGACTCGCAGGTCCAAGATTGGTCGTAACCCACCACCTTTCTTGGGTACAATGAAGTACGGGCTGTAAAAGCCCGTCTTCATATCGGCTACAGACACCGGCTCTATCGTGTCCTTCGCCAGCAGGACAGCGATCTCCGCGCGCATGACAGGAGCAGATTTGCTCGACACCGAAGTGTGGCGAATGCCACTGTACCTGGGCGGACTCCGGCGGAACTGAATCGTGTAGCCGAGCCTGATGGTACGGAGGAGCCAGCTGGACGGGTTGGAGAGCACCTTCCAGGCCTTGACGAACCGGACCAGGGGGACCAGAGGCACCACAGGCATACCCGGGGTGGGGCAGCGAGGTGGAGGACAGGGACCCGGCTCGGAAGGCCCGTGGGCAGCCCAAAGCGGGGTCTGAGTGAGCCGTGCTGCACTTACCTGACTCCACGGGGCAACAGAGGATGGGTGAGAAGGCGGATGACCGGGTCCTTGAACGCATATTGTTGCCGGCTGGCGAACAAGAGGGGGCTGGGGGGAGCAAGGCTGTTCCACAGGGTCGCAAACCGCCAGCCTCGCCCTCTTGGGACCCAGGGACGGAGAAATTCGCTCTTTCGACAATTTGGGTACCACTGGACTCCGGAGAGCCAATGGTGGAACGGTGACCATCTGAAGAGCTAGTCCCCCCATCCCTGGGTGGCCTGTCTCAGGAATGCTTCTGACACTCGCCCCCTGGCTGGGCAGTGACTGAGACAGACCGGGCGGCCTGCCTGCTGCTGGTTCTACGCTGGGGCCTGGGTGAAGGCTGTTGCGGAGACCCCGCGGAACCGGAGGCAGCGGCAGGGGAACGCCCTCGGCGACGAACGGGCGGAGGGACTATCACCGGCGGCAGGGTGGAGGCAACAGCGGCCCGCCAGGATAGGGTGTGTTGGGGAGCCTCCGTCCGAACCTGGGTGGCAGAGAACTGTTGGGCGCAGCTCTCCGCCACGTCGCCGAACAACCCAACCTGGGAAATTGGGGAGTCCAGGAACCGAACCTTGTCCGCATCCGCCATCTCAACCAGGCTGAGCCAACGATGGCGTTCCTGGACCACCAAGGTGGACATCGCTAGACCGACCGCACATGCCGCGACACTCGTACCCCGGAGGGCGAGGTCAACGGCAGTGCGGAGCTCACTCATGAGCGCCCGGTCTAAACTACCCTCGTGCATGTCCCTGAGTGTCTTGGCCTGGTAGACCTGCAACAACGCCAAGGCATGCAAAGAGGAAGCGGCTTGCCCGCAAGCTCTGTAAGCTCTGACCGCCAATCCTGACGCGAACTCACAGGCCAGCGAGGGGAAACAAGGATCCCCCATCCAGGATGCAGCGGCCGTTGGACATAAGTGAGTCGCAACAGACCGCTCCACTGGAGGGATAGCCTCATAACCCTTCACCGCTCCTCCGACAAGGTTAGTGAGGGAGGAAGAACTACTTAAGTCGTTTTCAGCAGTAAAAGGTGCCGTCCACGACCAAGTAAGCTCTTCATGCACTTCGGGAAAGAAGGGCAGTGGGGCGGCGGGCTGAGAACCAGCACGGCCCGCCCCGAGATACCAATCATCCAACCGAGACTGAACAGGACACGGTGGAGGGTTCCACTCGAGCCTGACAATCTCGGCGGCCCGTTTCAGCATAGCTGACAATTCTGGATCCGGCTCGGGCAACATTGAACTCCCAGAGGGAGACAACGCAGCCGAGTCGTCATCTCCAGAAGTCAGCTCACCCTCTGATGTTGCAATCGACGTCCTGTCCTCCAGGGGAGCCCCGAGTGAAACCGCTGGCCGACCCATTACAGATGGACCAGCGGACAACACCGGAGGCTCCAATGGCAGCAGTGGAAGGGAGGGGTGAGGAGCCCACAGGGAATGGTTACCGGGCG
This sequence comes from Siphateles boraxobius, assembly GCF_051911475.1. NCBI lineage: Eukaryota > Metazoa > Chordata > Actinopteri > Cypriniformes > Leuciscidae > Siphateles > Siphateles boraxobius. The sequence continues at coordinate 692,175 of NW_027508722.1, read as the reverse complement.
GGACATCCAACACTACCCTCCAGTCACCCATCCCACACAGCACCCGTGCAGGGTAGGGCGTGGTAATGGGGACTCGCTCTCCGCGAACGAAGGCGAGTCTCGCCCTCAACACTGCGACAGTCATGTTCCCACAGTGAAAACATGAGCTGTCCACAAAAGCTGTCTCAGCGTGCTCTAAGCCCAAACACGTGATACAACAATTGTGACCATCAGAGAGAGACAGGGAACGACCGCACCCATCTTGAAAAAGACGCAAACGCACCCGTGTTGCTCTTTGAGGATGTGAAAAACTCTCACCAGTGCCGGAGCACACAGGGGAATGACCGCGGCAACACTAACACAGGAATGGTGCATCCTGTGTCAGTAAAGCACTCACTTTCTCGCCCTCAACCGACCGTCAGACAAACAAACACAAACAGAAACTTGGTAGCTGTGAGAACAGCAGTTGAGAGCTTGAAGCTCGCGATCACCGCTGCACTCGCGCTGCAAACACCGACACCAGGAGAGACTTCCCAAAGAAGCGCCGACACACTCGCTCGTTGTACAACAACACTCTTCAGATCCAGACATGAAGCTCGGCTCCGAAGCGAAAGGCAAATGGTGCGTGCATCTACTTCCGTATTTATACCCGCGCTGTGGGGCAGAGTGTGAGATGCAGATCTCGCACGCTAATGTGTATTGGCTCGTTCAATAATACTCGAAGACAATAGGCTCCCTGGCGTGATCCCATTTCAGTTGACCGTCGACTACGTCTGACGTTATCGACTGAAAGGGAACTCCTGACCTGATATTTAGATACACTATTCAATAAATATATTTGTTGACAGGGAAGCTGTGCGCAAACAGGAATATATATTATTTTTCAAAAATTAAAAAAGCACCCCAGAAAAAAGGGCATTTTTTTCTCCAAGAATAAAAAGGGCAGGTGCTCAAGCCCCTTTTGATGTCAATGTGTGCACGTGCCTGGGTGGCGGTAATGCACATTAAAAAGTTGTTTGCCAACCACCATTAAAAAAAAAAATTCAGAAGATGATATTTGTAGTGTCTTTGTATTTTGTTTTATTATTAAAATAAAGCCCAACTCTGCACCTAAGTCCTCGCTCCTTTCTCCATCACCACACCTGACAGTCGAGTTTTTAAAAAAAATTAGCTTCCCTTCTTTGAAAGACCAGCAGCCGCCACTGGTTGAGAGTCAATGGTTTAAAATCATTATCTTTATTTCATGTTTGTATGTGAATGTGTTTAAAAAAATTACCTACAGCATGACATAATTTAAAAATGACTAAGACAAACAAAAACAAAAAATGGTGAAAACATGGAGAGCTGTTAAAGTTTGACTTGCTCTGCTCAATCTGAAAGCAACCACAATGTGTTTTTTCTTTCTTTTTCAGTATAATTACACATGAGGATTAGAGGACAAGTTCCAGGAAAGGCATTAGCAACTAGAACTCTGGAGGCCGACAAGGTATGTAATTAAAGGCAATGTGTGTGATTAAGGAAAGAGGTTCAATAAATTGCATTAACATACCTTAAAAGTCAGAGAGGAGATCCCACTAGAAGACCAAAAGAAGCTAGACAGATGCAAGTATTGATTTCACATTCCTGATGGAAATTTATTTAGTGGCTACAGAGGAATGAGAGCTTTTTCACACAAACACAGTCTGAGACTCTCGGAGCAGGAAGACAGAAACAGAAACACAGCAAGTTATGTTGAAATAAGCAAAACGTATAGTGACTGTAACAAAGAAAGAGCAATCATGTACGAAGAGATAAAAAGAGTTAACAGAGACTGTTTTGGTTCATGTGCAAAATTAATGATCTGAAGTGAATTGGCATATAGAATGAAGTCCTGAAACTGCAAGCCACTTCCAATTAAGTGCAAATTAATTCCAATTCTTGCATGCTCAGACATGCCTCGTCTTTGTCTGTACTTCACATTGATCTCCTTGACGATAATTTTCTCAGGCAAACCAGGTGTGCTCTTTAATGAGCCATTAAGTTCACAAATGCATTCAATGCCAGGAAACCTCTGAGAAGTTGTCTGTAATTGATGGGACAGGCCATGAGAGCATAGCAGCGCTCATTTCTGAAAGGTGATTAAGGGAAGTTGCCTCAGTGTGAAGGCACTGCTCGCTTTGGCTCTCTTTGACTCTCTGGACAATTGCCCCAGCTTCTTGAAGTCAAAAAGGAGAAAGATGGATGGAAGATGGAGGATGGAGTGGTGGTGGGGTGGGGGAGGGGGGGGGGGGGGACTGAGACAGACGCCTGGCACAGCCTGAAACACAGCTGCCGGCTTTAATCGACTTTTTGGATGGGAAGGATTTTCTCGTCCAAGGACCCAAACCCTCAAATCTGCTTAGTGGCCCACTGGCAGAGGCCTCCAATCCCACAGTCCAATGCCACATTGTAACCTGCATGCTGATGGATTGGCACAGACATGAGATGTCTAGTAAGGTCCTGGAACTACTGCTACTTTTTTGGGGTGGCGAAACCTAATTGCATGTGGCACCTCAATTATGTTGGCTTATGAAAGCCTTTCTCAGACAACTGGTAGCACCCAAAAAAATAAAAAAAAAACACAAAAAGCTTCTCTTTTAGTTGGAAAAATACCTTCAGTTGGGGAACAACTTTTGTTTTCTTAATAGAAAAGTTCATGTTTCTCTTGCTGATGTTCAGGTGTAGGTACACTGTAAAAAAAGATTTTTCAAAGTTGTAAATATATATTTACAAGATTAGTGGAGTATATTCAGTGGCGGATTAAGACTCTATGGTGCATCTGGGCACTGACACCTAGAGTGAAAATGAAATGAAAATTTAAAAACTCACTCTTTTACACTCTTTCTGCAACTTTTTTGCAGTACAGCGTGAAAGTGCAAGGCTGATGCTCTGTAACACACGTGAAACCGCACAGCACATTTTCAGAATCTGTAATGGCGCGTTTCCAGTACCCGGAGCAGAGCGAGCGTTTTCAGTTCATATATGGTTATTTCACGCTGTTACATGCAGCTGAAGCAGAGGCAAAAGCAGGATCCACGTGCAGCAGTGTTTTATTTAAATAAACTCAAAACTAAACAGACTTGGTAACCAGACTCAGGAACAGGACAGTGTGCATACAGCATTACAACAATACAAGAACTCACAAAGACTGGACTGAAACACAGGGCTAAATACAGGGGCAAACGATCTAAACAGGATAACAAGGGGGCGTGGTTAACGGGAAACACCTGGGAAGACTTAAACAATCAACCAATGACACAACAGACAGAGGAACACAATGCAAGATCACATGACTAGAACAGGGGATCACATGACAGACAAGAACCAGGGACAAGAAACAAAACCCAAACCGTGACATAGCCCCCCCTCTATGGGCGGCTCCCGACGACTATCAAAACAAAAAAAACACAAGTTCAGGAGGGTGGTGAGTGGAGGCGGTCTTGGGGGAGGGACGGAGGGTCAAGTCTGTGCAGGGGGCAAGGCAGTTCAGGCGGCCAAGGTGGACCAGGCAGTGAAGACCCCTCGGGCGGCCAGGGCGGTGAAGACCCCTCGGGCGGCCAGGGCGGTGAAGACCCCTCGGGCGGCCAGGGCAGTGAAGACACCTCGGGCGGCCAGGGCGGTGAAGACACCTCGGGCGGCCAGGGCGGTGAAGACCCCTCGGGCGGCCATGGCGGAGAAGACCCCTCGGGCGGCCATGGCGGAGAAGACCCCTCGGGCGGCCAGGGCGGTGAAGACCCCTCGGGCGGCCAGGGCGGTGACTCAGGCGCAGGAACAGCAGACACCGGCTCAAGAACAGCAGACACCGGCTCAGGAACAGCAGACACCGGCTCAGGAACAGCAGACACCGGCTCAGGAACAGCAGACACCGGCTCAGGAACAGACAACACACACACTGGCTCGGGAACAGACAACACACACATTGGCTCGGGAACAGACAACACACACACTGGCTCGGGAACAGACAACACACACACTGGTTCTGGCTCGGGAAAAGACAACACACACACTGGCTCTGGCTCGGGAACAGACAACACACACACTGGCTCGGGCTCGGGCTCGGGAACAGACAACACACACTCGGGCTCGGGAACAGACCACACACACACTGGCTCGGGAACAGACAACACACACACTGGCTCGGGAACAGACAACACACACACTGGCTCGGGCTCAGGAACAGACAACACACACACTGGCTCGGGCTCAGGAACAGACAACACACACACACTGGCTCGAGAACAAATAACACAAACACTGGCTCTGGCTCGGGAACAGACAACACACACACTGGCTCGGGCTCGGGAACAGACAACACACACTCAGGCTCGGGAACAGACCACACACACACTGGCTCGGGAACAGATAACACACACACTGGCTCGGGCTCAGGAACAGACAACACACGCACTGGCTCGGGAACAGACAACACACGCACTGGCTCGGGAACAGACAACACACACACTGGCTCGGGAACAGACAACACACACACTGGCTCGGGAACAGACACCAGAACAGAAACAGCCACAAGGACAGACGTAAACACAGAAACAAACATAGAGCGATCAGGTTCAGGCGTGACTTGAACAGTCTCTGGATCGGCAGGCGTGACTTGAACAGTCACTGGATCGGCAGACGTGACTTGAACAGTCTCTGGATCGGCAGACGTGACTTGAACAGTCTCTGGATCGGCAGACGTGACTTGAACAGTCTCTGGATCGGCAGACGTGACTTGAACAGTCTCTGGATCGGCAGACGTGACTTGAACAGTCTCTGGATCGGCAGACGTGACTTGAACAGTCTCTGGATCGGCAGACGTGACTTGAACAGTCTCTGGATCGGACGGGACCAGCGGCGAGGACTCTGGGCTGACAGAAAGTACAGGGAGGACTTCCAGGCATTGTGGGACGCGGGAAGTCCTCTTCCTCCTCCGTCTCCGAGAGCGAGAGGGCGCTGGGCTGGACGGAACCAGCGATGAGGGCGCTGTGCTGGACGGGACCAGCGGTGAAGGCTCTGTGCTGGACGGGACCAGCGGTGAAGGCTCTGTGCTGGACGGGACCAGCGGTGAAGGCTCTGGCTGGACGTGGCTGACGTGAAGCTCTGGCTGGACGTGGCTGACGTGAAGCTCTGGCCGGACGTGGCTGACGTGAAGCTCTGGCCGGACGTGGCTGACGTGAAGCTCTGGCCGGACGTGGCTGACGTGAAGCTCTGGCCGGACGTGGCTGACGTGAAGCTCTGGCCGGACGTGGCTGACGTGAAGCTCTGGCTGGACGTGGCTGACGTGAAGCTCCGGCTGGACGTGCTCTGGCTGGACGGTCTCTGGCTGGACGGTCTCTGGCTGGACGGTCTCTGGCTGGACGGTTTCTGGAAGACTGGCCCCTTGAATGACGGTCCTCTTGGCCCTCAACACTGACATCAGCGGTGGCTGTGCCACGGTGGACATCAGTCCTTGACGCCCATAGACTGATGCCATGGCTAGCTTGATGGCTGAAGTGATGAGAAGAACAGGCTGAGGGGGTACTACGGGCTCACAGAGCTCCTTTTCCTCCACGCCCATAGTAAACGGAGAACCGCTCAGCAAAAGAGCCAGGTCGATATATTCTTCCAACGAGCCGTGTGGATCATGGGCAGGCATCACAGACCAGAGTGGTTCTGATAATCCTCCACGGAAAAAGACCATCAGGCATTCGGTGCTCATTTGCACGAGATGTGCCAGTTCGACAAAATCTGCCACGTAGTCCTCAATGGATCGATCACCCTGACAGAGACGCAAGATTTGGATATCTGGGCTCAGGGTTGGCATGGCTGCTGCTGGATCTCGGTGCGGTGAGTTCTTCTGTTACATGCAGCTGAAGCAGAGGCAAAAGTAGGATCCACGTGCAGCAGTGGTTTATTTAAATAAACTCAAAACAGACTTGGTAACCAGACTCAGGAACAGGACAGCGTGCATACAGCATTACAACAATACAAGAACTCACAAAGACTGGACTGAAACACAGGGCTAAATACAGGGGCAAACGATCTAAACAGGATAACAAGGGGGCGTGGTTAACGGGAAACATCTGGGAAGACTTAAACAATCAACCAATGACACAACAGACAGAGGAACACAAGGCAAGATCACATGACTAGAACAGGGGATCACATGACAGACAAGAACCAGGGACAAGAAACAAAACCCAAACCGTGACTCACGCAGCCGTTATTTTGAAATCGAAAGCGAGGCTCCGGTGGGAAGAAAACCGGAAGTGTCGCCTTTAATCACAGGATATCGCAAATGCGATGGTGTATTGTTGTGTTTAATGTAGAAATTAGTTATTCTAAAACTGTACATACATGTCTTTGATACTTTAGACTATATACAGTGAAATTAATTTATAAATATATATTTTTTTATATATAATTCAGAAAGTAAAAAAGAAGCAGGAACGAACTATATACACATCCTATATTGGATATTAACATCCAATAGTGTAAATCGCGGCAGCAGCTTCAGGTTGGTAGTCCAAGGCTATCTTTACCTTTATCTTTACCTAGTCCAAGGCTTTATCTTTACTTCCGGGGTTCTTCCCACCGGAGCCTCGCTTTCGATTTCAAAATAACGGCTGCGTGAAATAAGCGTATAGGAGTTTAGCTTCACGCTCATGCGCGAGCTTAAAGCTCAACTTCCACTGGAATTCATTGAAAACACTCGCTCTCCGTGCAGGTGGACATGCTAGTGTATTATGTCTGTTGAAATGAAAGGCACGTGCTCACGCAGTACTTCGAATCTGGCGGTAGATTGCGCGTCCTCAAAAAAAAACTTATAAAATAATGAAAATAATAAACTTTCAACAAAACATTCAGGGAATTTAGAACGTTCTGATGAAAGGGTATACAGTATATAGCCTATAGGCTAGAAATAGGTTAAAGAATGAATCGCTTGTTTTAAAAGAGAAAAAAAATATTTGGATGATGCCCCCCTGGACGTGGTGTCCCTGGGCACTTGCCCAATTGCCCATATGGTTAATCAAGAAAAATAATCTACTTCAAAATGTCATGTACAATTCAATGTGTTACTTTTTCTTCGTAATTGTTTGTGAAATTTCACAGCAATTTGTGAGAGAAAATCGTTTCTACACCATTTTTTTTAATCTAACTCGCACAATCTAACTCGCCATGTCATATTAACTGTTTCTCTGCCAAAGTTTTTGAAATTAGTTGCCAGCCACCGCCAGCATTTTTTTTTATCATTTTCACAAAATTCTCATGGCCCCCGGAATATTTTGTTGTATGAATATCTGAACATGCAATATATCAAAAGAAAGAACAGCCTCGGCTTTAATAAATTATTTTCATTACTTTAATTTATATTACTTTAATAAAATAATAATTATAATATCTAGCTTCATGCATTCTTTTTTTATCAACACTTGAATGTGGGTAAGTTTCATAAATAGCAACATTTTGAACAAAAGCTGAGAAAATCACATTTTTGTCAAAGACTACATCCAGATGAGATTCAGAACAATGATCACAACACAGATGGAGTAGATTGAGTCCATCAGCATTCTCACATTGCACAGTTCTAGAGCTCGTCCTGGGTCGACATTTCATTCAGTAGCATTTTTATATACATTATTACTATTATATATATTATTTATATGAGCTTCTGTACTCTTTCAGAAGATGAGTAATAGCGCCCCCTATTGTAACAGTGAAAACACGGAAAGCCAGAAAAATTCCATCAATAGCGGAAAAAGAGGTCGAGAGTTGTAGTTCCAACAACACAAGTTTGCGATGCTGTTCACAAATGTTTGCTGGAACTATTGCTACTGGAAATTTCGTTGAACTAATGTTAGTAATGACAGAACTTGTAGCCATAGTTGGCTAAAATTGCTTTTGGGAAATGCTTGTTAAGCTCAATGATGATAAAACAAACAAACAAACACTTAAAGCGTATCTAGCCCCGTGGGGCATGTAAACTAGAAACTTGTCCACATCTACTGGACCTATAGACAAACTGTGTTTTGTACAGATGATCCAACCAGAGCTCAGATTGTTCAAGTCTTGAGCTGAGAACACTGTAGGGTTATGTTTAGAGTCGGACCTGCAGTTTAGACTCGTATTTGTTTTACCACAAGTTTATCTTATTTATCTTGTCCTGATTGAAGATTTGTTTGCATATGTATAATGCAGGATCTTCCCGTATTGAAAAAGGAAATGCTACATCCCTTATTGAATCAATATGGGATGCAATTTTCCCTGCACCTTTAATCTCTGCACAATTAGTGTGAAACATTAATTGTAATTTCATATGGTATTCAGGACGGATAATATGCAAATTGACATGCATACTTGTAAGCGTTCTGGAGTACAAACAACCTAAGGCTTTTGCTCTCTCCCTCTCCTCATTCTCTCCTTCAGCACTTACAAGTATTGTTTTAAACTGACTTAACCAGCCAACTGGGATCCATCTGCAATTTTTAATCAATTATGCACCAACAAGCAATCAGTATTTAAGCCAATTAGTCACACCTGTGACACATTACACATCTGTTTCCTGCTGTGTTAAATGTGTGAGGATGTATAGAGCATATCACAGTGAATAATTGCCTTATCAGTGATTATGGAGCAATCTAACACAGCTATGCCTCTTTTTCCAGACCACTGCACCTATGCGACATTTACTAGGGTCAGTAAAAATTAATGTTAGCTTTAGCAGAGAGTGTGCATACGTCTTGCTAGCAAATAAACAGTCCTGCTGTAGAGCACCGTCCTGAAAGATGAATCCATAAATAATTTGTCTTCATTTCACAGATTCTCTGAGTTCACATATCAAAATCTGTCGATTAGGCAGTAAGTGGTTCTATAAGAGGCATAGAAACTGCTAGCATCACCTTGAATGTCCCATTCACTTAATTATGTCATGTACCTTCTACTTTTCAACTGAATCAATGAGGTTTTTTATGGACTCTGACACATTACTTAAAAAGTAATTGCTAACCGTTAACAGTTATGTCATCCAAATGCTTGATACCCTGTGGACAGCACGATGATAGATCATACGGTTTGGTATGAAACAAGAACACTTAAAAACAAACAGCATTTATAAATGACAAGGCTCATTCTTCAAATTGCCACACGGAGACATTTTCTCTGACAAGCAACAAACAAATCAGGTTTGGATTAGAAAAAAAGGTAACGCTTCACATTAAGGTTGTCTTTGTAAAGAGTTTATAAAGGTGTTATTACTAACTCACTTACAAATGCATTATAAATCGTTGATAAGTAGTTATAACTGCATGAATAAAAATTGTATATATATATATATATATATATATATATTATGAAGGAATTTTTCGTATGTATTGGTGCCTGAATAGGTCAGACTAATTACAGAGTGAACAATCTGGGAGGTAGCAGCTTGTGAATATTGTTGATTCTCGGTCTAAAGTGTTTTTATGTAGATTCACACTTCTGATTATCGGTGACTCAAAAAAAAGAGAGAAAAAACCTGTGTGCTGGATAAAAGGTAATTCTATTTTATGAGACATTGATATGACTTTTAAATAAATACATTGCAATGTAAACCCCCAAAAAAGCATTAGTTGAAAGTGTATAATAAATTATCATTCTTAAAGGGATTGCTCATTATTTAAATTATTTAAATTGTTTCATTATTTGTTTAACCTCTTGTCATTCCACACCCATAAGCATTTTGCTCATCTTCGAAACATAGATTATGTTTTGAATTCTACCTTTAGTTAAAAAGAGATTTCTGTACCTTCATTGAAAGTCAATGCAACACTTTGACACTTCACAAAGATTAAACAAGACATTGTAAATGTAATAGATATAAATCAAGCTGTTTAATACAAGTCTTCGGTTCTCTCTTTCTAGTCCGGTCTCTTCTAGTCTCTTATTTTTAAAAATGCAATGGTCTCCATTATTATCAAATGGAATATAATCACTCTTAGAATCAATCCATGAATTTGTAATACAGAAATAAGATCAGTGAAGGAGTGAACACTTTTTGAAGCACGGGATTATACTATTCACATTATAATGTGCTCTTATGCTAATGCAATGGAAGACTTGGGTTTAATCTGCAAATATTTGCAATCTCCAGCTCAGACAGTAAAATGGGTATTTAATGATAATCCAAAATTACTAGCATTTTCAAGAATGAGCCTGATCAATGTATAGAGATTATTTGAAACACAAGGCAAATTTAGAAAGTTTTTACAGCTTTCTTTGACAATTCTTGCAACATTTTTGATGGAAGTTTGTGTGAGCAAAAGTCAGAAATCTTTTGCCACCCATGTGCACTAATTCAGATCTCTGACTGATTACAGATGGGACCATTTTTAACAGGTTAAAATGCACTCTAATGATGATGAGAGGCACAACCTAATCAATGCAGGTTGTCATAATTGCAGCATGATAAGTGTTTACCGTGTAGATTACGCCACTGCTATGCTTGCTGGAGTGGCACTCCTTGTAGTTTTGACTTAATCAGCATATTGCGACACGAACAGCTGTCTCATTGAGTCAGCTTCAGCTCAGAGAGCACAGCAAACTGTGAGCTGATTATTAATCACTTCAACAGCCAGATTTCAATATTTCACTCTAATCAATGGCCCTATTACTTCGGTTTGAAGTTAGTGAGAGATCATGAACTACAAAAGTATAGCTCAATATAAGCAAGACAAACTCTGATATCACACTGATACTGTGAAAGCATGGCATCTTTCTGTTTTAATTTTCATTTTGTGTTTAAACTTTCTACGTGGAAGACCAGAGTTCTAATAGAACCAACAATGCTGAAATGTTGCATCGAATGACTTTCATAACTCAAGAGCGTATCTTGGGCCATTGCTGCTTGGAACAATATTTGTACAGTATAATCGTGCCAAGCGTTTCAGGTAAAACCTGGGCTCCCAGATCCACTCAGCACATCTGAACGGACTGGCACCATCTCAAGCAAGGCTGCAGATTACCTGGCATGTCACTAGAGCAAAAAGGATTTAGAGTTTGACAATATTGACCTAGAAGATTTCCCCCCCCCCCCTCAGATAAAAAGCCATGGAGTTCTGAAAGGAAGGTTTGGGAGAAGCCGTTTCGTCTAGCTGTCAATCTTTGTGCAAGAGTACATAAATAGCTTGAGAGTTCTTCCGGCATTCCTCTCTAACGGCTTTACTAATCTTATCAATTTATTAATAACCTAATTGAGTGATCCAGAGGGAAAGTTAATCATCAAGTGAAGTCTCCAGCTCTCTATCTTGGACAGCAAGCCAAATCTGACCTTCACCAAGAATGATAAGAAAATGAAAACTTCTGAAATATTTTTAAATTGCATTATTTGAATATGACTAGGGTCAGGTGGTCTTCTCTTAATTAGACACGTTTGCCTGAGGGTTACAGCAGAACAGTGTTGGCGAGGGTTCATTGAAATTAATTTGTGTATAATTCCCCTTTATGTTATTTTTTTGGTCATTGTAATGCTTAGCCTTCATCAAAGGAACACACAGAATATTTGTCATTTTATGAATCGAAATCTGACAGAAAAACAAAACTGCACATGGCACATACACAATATCTATGCATCCAGGCATTCTCTTAAAGAGAACCCATTATGCCCTTTTACAAAGTTGTGTTTTTTTTTTTTTTTTTTTTGCTCTACTGGAACATGTTTTCCTGCTTGAATGTTGATTATTTTCCCCATATTCTCCATTGTTTAATCTCCTCTCTGCCCAGTCTGTCAGTAACGCTCTGTTTAGTTCCTGTCTCTATGAAGCCCCTCCTTCTGAAAAGCACACTGTGCTCTGATTGGTCGACTGGATCAGTGTGTTGTGATTGGTGGAGCGCTTCGAGTGTGTTTGGGAAATGTGCCGTCCCTTACCATAACCGTCATTTTAACACACTACTAACCAACTCAACCAGGCCCCGCCCCTTTATTATGCATATTAATTATTTAAACGAGGAATATTGTGACGTGTTTGTTCCCGAAAGAAACTCAAAACTACAATGGAGGCGTTTCAAACAGCAACATTACACACTATTGAACTTTAACTGTTGGCAGTGATGCTGGAGCCAATCTCAGGACAGTCTATCATTGCATTAACAATACATTGATTTAAAAAATAGGTCTGAAATCATTCAATTTAATCTTCAGTCCAAAATGAATAATCACCCAATAATGAAAATGCTGTCGTTTTAGTCACTGTTTTTTTTTTTCATTTCGAACCTGTATGCTGTTACTTTTTATGTGGAACACTTAAAAAAAAGAAACTTCATGCATTTCCTTTCCATATGAAGACACTTTACAGTGAATATGGCTACTTAGAAAATATAGCTAAGATAATTGTGAATGAAGAAACTCATTTAGTGTAAAAGTCATTTACCAATCATAATCCCTACCATAGCTCTGAATTGTTTTTTTCCATAAGATTTTTTTTTAAATAGCGTGCAAATGCAATGCACCAGATTTGACCATATACCACTGGTTCTCATGTGTTGTAACTGAACACAATGTATCAGAGTAAAAATTCAAAATATAAATATTTGAGAGCTTTTGCAAAGGGAAAGACTGGATATCAACTTAAACTTCAGTCTGTTCTTCAAACAATGCTAATCATATGGCTAGAACATGAGTCATTTGGACCTTTTTATATATTTTCCTTTTTGAAACTTGACTTCTTCATTATGAAATGTCATTATATGAATTTGATCTGCATGAAGAAACTCTCATTTTGCTTTCTTAGAAACATTAACACGATTCCTTTAAGGTCAGCTACTTGGGATTTCCATCTTAAAAAGTTTGCAACTGTACATTATGTAATAGCCGTTTTTATGTGAGTGCATCCTGAAAGTCGTTAGTTTGTTAATCAGAATATTATAACTCTCATACTGATGAAATGAGTAATGATTAAAGTGTTGACTTCTATCAAATCAATCTGTATATTTGCTCAGTGAACCTGCTTCCTGAATCACTGGTCTTGATTGCAGACTATCTTTAGATGGCAGTGTTTAACCACAATACAAATCCCACAAGGCCATTTGAGGCCTAAAAATATTTAAATAAAAAAAATTATAATAATAATAAAAAAAACATAAATAAGGCTACTGCACTATGTTTATATCATCATTAGTCTAGAACCGTAAGACATATGAATAACATCCAGTGAAGTGAAATGTAATTATTACTGACAATTTTAAGAAAAGTAAACTAAATAAGGAAATGTCAGTTATTCAAATCCACAAATTGCAAAAAAGTGTCCTTAACTATGATATAACATTTATATGAATAATTTGATACAATGCACTTATTGTGTACATACATGATTTACATTGTTCTCACACTATGTTTAAAAATACCTGCATGTAATTATATCTATAATTACACTGCTGATTTTACCTTAACCAATAACTCACCCTTAAACACAACCATACCACCAAACCCTATAATAAAACCCATACCCACCTCGATAACAGCATTATCTTGCATTACTTACGTGTACTTACAGTGTACTTAACTAATAAAGTACTGGTAATATAAAGTGACTACATGGGTTAAGGTTAGGTACAGGGTTAGTACCTAGTTGTTACCCAGTTATTGTAATTACTATAATAAGTACAAAGTAGGTACATGGGTACTATTTTAGGTCAAATAAAGTGCTACCAGTTTTGCAGTTTTGCTACCAAAGTGCTACAAGACAATAAATACATTGTAACAATTTTTAGATGTGCCTACAGTTAAAGAAACATAATATAAAGTGTGACCAATGTTTCATACGAAGAGAAACAAATGGAAACAGATACAGACTTGAATGAAAGATGACTTCATGCTATTTAAAATATTTTTCTCAACAAAAAACATAACTGTGTCACAAATGGCGTAATTATCACCAATGCATAAATGGAAGAAACTAAATCACATGGATTTGAAATTATATGAAGGTAAATATATTTTTTTTGGGTAGACAACTCCGAATAGCCACAATTTTGTTCATATCGTTCGTCGGTATAAATCATATTTTCTTGATGGGCAGTGAAAGATCCTCATCAGATGTTATCAATTATGTATGGATGATGTTTAAACGGAGTGGACAAAGAGTGTTAATATTGTCTGCAGGATATTTCTGATGAGAATATTGGGTTTTGACTTTTATAGAGATAAAGGTAATAAGCTTCTCGTCGTTCTGCTAATCCCTCTGCAGACACATATTAAACACACGGCATCACCTGAGCCTAATGATCGGCCTTTGATAAATACCTCGGAATCTAATTAAAAGTCTGACCTCCCATAGTGCCTGTTTTTCCATGAATTATTTATAAGGATGGATTTACATGAATCACATTTATCTAACAAGGTGTATAAATGTGAATCATCTTTATAATTGTGTCTCTTCACTGCAAGGGGGCTTTTAAGAGGGCAGTGAATTAAGAGAAGACCTGATATCAGCGCTGTTATGTGGAAAGTGTCTGAAAATGTATCCGTATTTGCATTTTTGCAGGATGAAGAAAGTAAGTAACAACAACTGGACTGTAGTCACACTGAAACTTTTTAAAACATCTGGAATCCTGCTCATAAAAGTTTTTAATTAGGATAGCCAGTTTTACCAACATAAATTATTGTGCAGAAAGCAATTTCTGAGAAACACTGTTGAAAGCGGATCGGACAGAGCACCACAACAAACTTGTAGCCAATCAGCAATGGGGGCGTGTCCACTCATGATGAAGGAGGATGGAGAACGAGCCAATCAGCAGTAGGGGGCGTGCCCACTCCACTCATGATGGGGGAGGAGAGAGAGTGAGCCGATCAGCAGTAGAGGAGAAAGCAGGGAGGAGAGAGAGTGAGCCAATCAGCAGTAGGGGGCGTGTCCACTCATGATGAGGGAGGAGAGAGAGTGAGCCAATCAGCAGTAGGGGGCGTGTCCACTCATGATGAGGGAGGAGAGAGAGTGAGCCAATCAGCAGTAGGGGGCATGACGACTCACGGTGGGGGAGGAGAGAGAGTGACGTGTTTCCATTGGGCATAAGTTTAATTCGCAATTTTTATTTGCGCAATTTGAAGGGTAATGGAAATGGGGCTATTGGTCTGGTGGCGGCTAACAAACAACTCTTACTTGTAAAACTTGTGTAATGTATGCTCACTTTTGTACTTCCTTGTTGTTAGTTTGTCATCTTCGTTTTATTTTTCTCTAAGCTTTATTTTTAATTATTTCTTCTGATAAAGAGACATCCATTCTTGCATTGTGTGTTCATGCATGTTGGGGGCGGGGCAATGAAGGGAGGGGCGTGTTGGTTTGGGTTGATTTCAAATATCAACAGTGTTTAACAATGGTTCTCAGAAATCACTTACTGCAACTTTAAGTGTAACAATAATGCAACATTGAGTAATTAGTCATTCTAATGTGTCATTATCTAATTAGTCATACCCTCCATGCAAATTCCGTAATAAGGAATTTTCCTACCAACTAATTAATCCCATTGTAACATAAGTTTCTGTTTTTTGTCAATAATCTCAATGCCTCTCCTCACAAAATTGCACGTGTTGCCAGATGCCACTCGCATTAAATTCAAGGCACTGACATTTGCCTACAGAACAACCACTGGCTCTGCTTCCTTTTACCTAAACTCATTACTTCAGACTTACATGCCATCTAGAAACTTGTGCTCTGCAAGTGAAGGTCGTCTTGTGGTGCATCATCTTAAATTGGCACAAAATCTCTTTCTCGGACGTTTACCTTGACTGTTCACTGCTGGAGGAATAATCTGCCTAACTCAACCAGAGTGGCTGAGACCATAGCCATTTTTAAGAAATGGCTGGAGACACATCCTTTTCGGCAACACTTGATCCATTAATACTAACATGTTCTCTTCCATTCTATATCTTTTATATACTGCGTTAGATTAAACTGGGAAGGGTCATAGCACTTGCATATTGTTGTCTTATTGTTATTTTCACTGCTTCTATTGTTCTCATTTGTAAGTCACTTTGGATAAAAGCTTCTGCTAAATGAATACATGTAAATGTAATGTAAACTGCGTTTGGGTTCATCACAATTCGCCTACAGTGGATCCAAACACCTAAACATAAACTTGAGAACTAAACTTGAACATGGCTTGGCAATAAATAAACATGAACTTGAGAAAAGACTAAAGGTTATGATACACAGGGGAATTTTTGAGCAATGTACTGGGCAATCTTGCCGAGCGATTCTTGCTTGGGCAGTTTCCCATTGAAAATGGAAAATACATTTCTATCTGGATAATTTAGATTGGTCGTGGGCCCTGTGTCTCATCTGGTTGCCCGTTGACAGCAACATTGCTCAAAAAGTTGCCCTGTGTACCATCACCTTAAGACTCACCAAACAGGTTACACAAACAAAGCTAGACAAGATACAATCTTCTTCTTCTTGTTACTGGCCGCTCACCCCTTAGAAAAATTACCGCCACCTACTGTACAGCCTACATGGGTGATGGATGTATATTCTTTTTAATTTTTTATCTTTATAAAAATGTTTATATTTTAGTACTTTATTTGTGGTTGTAATGCCTCACCCACCTTCTGCTGGAGCTGCGTGTTCAGCTCCTCCAACTTCCGCCCTGGGCGACCAGATACAATGGAAACATGATGGCTATTTATACAACAAGACTAATGACTAACATGAAAAACCTGTAAACAATAAAGACAAGCACAAAGCATGATCACATGAGGGCAAGAAAGTCACATGACAAGAAACCAGGAAATATGACAAAGAATTTCAAATTAAAATACATGAAACATAAACGTTAACCAAACGCCAAAACCAAACGTGACATCCATCTTGAAAGAAACTTGTTTTTTGTGATTCCATAGTCACTCCTACAGGCAGCACAAACTTCCTGAGAGCAGACAGCATATAATGCATGAGGATTCCATCACACAGGACACATTATTACGTTCAAAAACAGCTAGACTCATAGCTGATGTCACACAACTCAAACATACTGCTGACGGAATACAAGAATGGGCCCTGCTGAGCAATTCCTATTGTAAGTGAACCTTGAACAGATTGACAAACTCAATATTATGTACTGTGATGGGCAATAACATGATTTTATTCTGTGTAAGATACAAATAGAACTGGTGAGTAATAAATAAATCCTTAAAATGAAAATAATCTAAAAAGCATTATATCATTGTGACAGAAACATCTGAATGGACAATTGAATTCCTTCCCCCAAAAATGGCTTAAGTCAATATATGTAGTGGCCAAGATATTAAAAGCCCATGAACCAAACTGAAGCCAGTGATGTTCTTTCAAAGCAAATCTTTGTAAACCCAGTAGACTGTTCAATTTCACGTTGTAGACAGGAGACGGAGGTGTACATGCTCTGTGTGGATTGTTCGTAATGCATTAAGCTATCTTTTTTTTCAGTTTAATTAGATGATGACAGCACTACGCCACAACAGTATTGTGACAGGCTGTCCAAGGCAATTTGTGTTGTCTACCTCCAAACAACTTTCTCACAGACTAGTCTTCCATAATGCACTGCGCTGCTTCACATGTTAAATGTCAAAAGATAAGACTATTGGTTATTTCAGTGTGTTAAATAAAAAGGACTCAGTATAGTCAATGCTAAAATATGTCTTTTAATTAGTTACACTTAGTTACACTTTACTTCAATAGTCCAATTTAGACATTCTAATAACTTTATAAGTAATTTTGTAACTACATGTCAACTAACTCTCATTAGAGTATTACATTTTTTTAATTGCTTTGGCGCAATTTTCACAAGCAATTGGTACATTTTCAAAACTCTTAGTACTAAAATCACAACAGATAATCAAAAGTGCACCTTTTTCAAACATTTCAGCATATTTTCAATAGTGTTAGTACAAAATACAAAATCATAAAGTACTCTTTTCAATACACATTATATCTGTTTCATCTGTATCACCTATTAATTCACAGTAACTGCCTTTCATAATGTAATCAATATCAAACTTTTGATTTGCATCTCTTATCATTCAGTTAATTCATTTGTCTATCATTTAATTCAACTGATCTTATTGTTTAATCAATAAATCATTTATTATGTTCAGAGATTTTCCAATCAGAGATTTTCCCAAAAAAGTTTCCAAATTTTCCGACATTTGAGTTTTTTAGACAAATGTCTAATTGTTGTCTGCTAATTTGTCAGTTACAAACTGCTGTAAGAGCTTTCAGTCAAGACCAATTACTAATTACTTTCAGCTGATGATCACAACTAGATAACATATAAGTAGAACTATGTGTGAGATTTTGCAATGTTCAAATACGAGGCAGAATATACTTGTAGAGAAAGGAAACCTGGATCAAAGAGGTAGTGGTGCGGCTCAACAAAGAGGTAGTGATGCTCCTCGACAAAGAGGTGGTGGTGCTCCTCAAACAAAGAGGTGGTGATTGTCCTTGACAAAGAGGTGGTGGTGCTCCTCAAAAAAAGAGGTGGTGATTGTCCTTGACAAAGAGGTGGTGCTGCTCCTCGACAAAGAGGTGGTGGTGCTCCTCGACAAAGAGGTGGTGGTGCTCCTCAATCAAAGAGGTGGTGATTGTCCTTGACAAAGAGGTGGTGCTGCTCCTCGACAAAGAGGTGGTGGTGCTCCTCAACAAAGAGGTGGTGATTGTCCTTGACGAAGAGGTGTTGCTGCTCCTCGACAAAGAGGTGATGGTGCGCCTTAACAAAGAGGTGATGGTGCGCCTCAACAAAGAGGTGGTGATGCTCAGCAACAAAGATGTGGTGGTGCTCTTCAACAATGAGGTGCTGATGCTCTTCAACAAAGAGGTAGTGGTGCCCCCCAACAAAGAGGTGCTGGTGCTCCTCGACAACGAGGTGCTGGTGCTCCTTGACAAAGAGGTGCGGGTGCTCCTCAACGAGGTGGTGATGCTCCTCGACAAAGAGGTGGTGGTGCTAATCAACAAAGAGGTGGTGGTGCTCCTCAACAACAAGGGGCTGGTGATCCTCGACAAAGATGTGGTGGTGCTCATCAACAAAGAGGTGGTGGTGCTCCTCAATGAGGTGCTGGTGCTCCTCGACCAGGATGTGCTGGTGTTCATCAACAAAGAGGTGGTGGTGCTCATCAACAAAGAGGTGGTGGTGCTCATCAACAACGAGGTGGTGCTGCTCCTTGACAAAGAGGTAGTGGTGCGCCTCAACAAAGAGGTGGTGGTGCTTTTCAACAAAGAGGTAGTGGTGCACCTCAACAAATAGGTGGTGGTGCTCCTCGACAACGAGTTGCTGGTGCTTCTTGACAAAGAGGTGCTGGTACTCCTCGACAACGAGGTGCGGGTGCTCCTCGACAAAGAGGTGGTGGTGCTCATCAACAAAGAGGTGGTGGTGCTCTTCAACAAAGACGTAGTGGTGCACCTCACCAAAGAGGTGGTGGTGCTCTTCAACAAAGAGGTAGTGGTGCACCTCAACAAGGGGTGGTGATGCACCTCAACAAAGAGGTGGTGGTGCTCCTCAACAAAGAGGTGGTAGTGCTAATCAACAAATCTCAAATGAAGTCCGGGCCATCATTGTTGACCATGTGGTTAATAGAGGCCTTATCATGGCAGAGGCTGTCAGGTTAGTTCAGCCTAACTTACAAAAGTCACTGTCAGATCTATCATTAGAACTTTTTACCAAGTCAACCGGTAAGTCTGCTACAGTAACTATGCACTATACTTTTACAATATAGTACTGTAAATGGCATTATTCTATAGAAGAACAACATATAGTCACAGTTTTATGTAATTTATAGTAGTAAAATATTGACAGCATACTACTTTACTCTCAGAATTAACAGGAGACGACCTGGTGGTGGTCGCCCACGTGTTCTGACTGTCCAGCATGAGTTGGCTGTGGTGGAAATGGTCAGGGCAATGAATGCTATACGGCTCACTGAAATCAAGCAGGCTATCGATTAAAGCAATTACACATTTGCCAATCTAGTATAAATTACAACTATTGCCCCCCTTTTGAAGAAGCACCAGATTTCTATGAAACAAATGTACCTGGTGCCTTTTGAGAGAAACCATACCCAGGTGAAACAACTGCGTTCAGAATATGTTCAGGTACAACACTAAATCTGTGAACTGTATGTTCAGCTTTTACTGTATGTGCTAGACATGCTATTTGCAGTACTGTACTTCAGACTATCGATGTAAACTATTATATGTAAAAGAGCTAACCAAAATCTGGCAAAAACCAGACGCAGTGGACGTAACCTTATTGGCCAAAGGGCAACCATTCAAGTGCCTGAACAATATGTGCGGCTATATCTGAGGATGGTGTGGTAGGCTGTATATCAATTCTAGGATCATACAACACTGAATACCTGATGACTTTTCTAAATGGGCTTGAGCAGGCCTGTCAGGGTGAAGATGTCATCTATGTTATTGTGCGGGACAATGTCAGTTTCCACCATGCACAGCTGGTTTGGGAATGGTTTCAGGAACATCCTCGGTTCATGACCCTCTACCTTCCCCCATACTCCCCTGTCCTCAACCCAATTGAGGAATTAAAGTTAGTTTAAAGTTTTATACTAAGAGTTTTGAAAATGTACAGTACACCTTACATGTGAAAATAGTACCAAAGCAACTAAAACTAAAAAAAAAAAAAACTGTAGTAAACTGTTAGGGTTTGGGTTAGTAGAATAAGTTGACGTAGTCACAAAGGAACTTATAGTCAGTAGAACCACCACTTCTTTTTTGAGGAGCATCACTACCTCTTTGATGAGGAGCACAACCACCTCTTTGTTGAGGAGCACCACCACCTCTTTGTTGAGGAGCACCACCACCTCTTTATTGAGGAGCATCACTACCTCTTTGATGAGGAGCACCACCACCTCTTTGTTGAGGAGCACCACCACTTCTTTGTTGAGGAGCATCACTACCTCTTTGATGAGGAGCACCACCACCTCTTTGTTGAGGAGCACCACCACTTCTTTGTTGAGGAGCATCCCTACCTCTTTGATCAGGAGCACCACCACCTCTTTTTTGAGGATCACCACCACCTCTTTGTCGAGGATCACCACCACCTCTTTGTTGAGGCGCACCACCACCTCTTTTTTGAGGCGCACCACCACCTCTTTGTTGAGGCGCACCATCACTTCTTTGTCGAGGAGCATCACCACCTCTTTGTCGAGGAGCATCACCACCTCTTTATCGAGGCGCACCACCACCTCTTTGTCGAGGCGCACCACCACCTCTTTGTATTTCTCAAATGACAACAATTGTTTTGATTATAATTTTAAGCAAAATAATTGTGATTGTCGATTTAAACATTATGCAGCATGATAAAAATGTGACTGAAACTAGACTAAGATGACATTTAATCGACTAAAACTTGACAAAAAAAAACAAAAAACGATACTCGGTTACTAACGTAACCTCGGTTCTCTCTAGAGAGGGAACGAGTATTGCGTAAGTTTAGCTTACGCTACGGGAAAGATTCATCTTCTCGAGATACTGAAGCCAAAAAATTATCCTTAATTTTGTATTCCTTGTCAACGCAGTGCAGCAGCTAGCAGACCTAGAGCAGGCCATCTCGCGTGCTCATTGGCTGCCCTGCGGGCAACTGCTGCAGCCTACCAGTGAGCCCGGCGTGACGTCACGCCCAATGAAGGGCGCTCGCGCCTTCATAGCGTCACAGCCCGCCAGAATGGGCGTGGCTTAGCGTATAACACTAGGGGCTGTAGGCTGACTTCCCTGGTTTTCATCGACTGAAGCGAAGTCGCTCGTGGCGCGAGCACGGCCGGTTACGCAATACTCGTTCCCTCTCTAGAGAGAACCGAGGTTACGTTAGTAACCGAGTATCGTTCTCTTACGAGAGGTTCTCTCGTATTGCGTAAGTTTAGCTTACGCTACGGGAACACTTTGTCAACGCCGTGCGCGCCAAGCATCCACATGAGACCCCGAGCTTTCAGGGGAACCCCATAAGTGGAAAAAATAAGGTGGCCAGCCACGCGGGCCATCACTTGTACATAAGCACACATAGGGAATACAGAGCAGCGCGCCGGTCTGTATAGACACATGGCACATACCCTACTTAGTGCAGCTCAACCAGGAGAGCTGAGTCATGTGAGAGTGATCTGAGCAGGAGATCTGGGCAGAATACACCTCTCCTTCAGACTGACAACAGTTTAGCCTGCAAGGCAGGAACTTCTAGGTTATAAAACCTGACAAAGGTAGACGGGGAGCTCCAGCCCGCCGCTACCCATATGTCATGGATAGAAATTCCACTGGACCATGCCCACGAAGAGGCCACGCCCTCGTGGAATGAGCCCTGATGCCCAGAGGGCATTGCAGACCTTTTGACGCGTAAGCGGCCGCTATAGCGTCTACTATCCATCTGGACAGGCTCTGTTTCGAGGAGGCGAGACCCTTGGTGCGCCCCCCAAACGAAACAAAAAAGCTGTTCCGAACGCCTGAAGGAGGCGGAGCGCGTAATGTAAAACCTCAGCGCTCTGACAGGGCAGAGGAGATTCACATCACCTTCGCTGTCAGATGCTGGGAGAGCTGACAACGAAATAACTTGCGCTCTGAATGGAGTGCCCATCAATTTAGGGACATAGCCATGTCTAAGTCTGAGGATGATTTTAGAGTCATTCGGTCCGAACTCAAGACACGACGCGCTGACAGACAGCACATGCAGGTCCCCTACACGTTTTACTGACGACAGTGCAATCAGAAAGACGGTTTTCAGTGATAGATATTTCAACCCCACGGTGTCTAGTGGTTCAAATGGAAAAGCTTTCAGGGCCTCGGGGACCAATGAAATATCCCACATGGGAACCGACGGGGGGCGCGGCGGATTCATCCTTCTAGCTCCTCTAAGGAAGCGGATGGCCAACTCGTGTCTTCCCAATGACTGGCCGTCCGTCGATTCTGCGAACGCTGCCACGGCCGCCACGTATACATTGAGCGTGGATGGGGACCTTCCCTTATCCAACAGCTCTTGTAGGAAGGTGAGCAGATGCGCCACCCCGCATGTCCGCGGGTCCAGAGCTCTGTCGGTGCACCATCCAGAGAAAACCGACCATTTAGACGCGTAGAGCCTTCTCGTGGAAGGGGCTCTAGACTGCGTGATCGTGTTCATCACTCCTTCTGGCAGGGCAACGAGTACCCGTTGATCAACCATGCATGCAGAGACCAGCGCTCTGGATTGGGATGCCAGATCGTGCCGCGAGCCTGAGAGAGGAGATCTGCCCTCACCGGATTCGGCCACGGAGCTGTATGTGACAGCCCTGCTAGTTCCGGGAACCAAATCTGATTCTCCCAACGCGGGGCTATGAGGAGCACCGAGTGGCGCGTTTCCCTGATTCTCTTGATCACCTGTGGCAACAGAGAGACCGGAGGGAAAGGATATAGCGGGAGGCTGGGCCAAACCTGGGCCAGCGCGTCCTCGTCTTTCGAACAGACCGTCGGGCATTGAGCGTTGTCTTTTGACGCAAATAGGTCGACTTCCGCTCTGCCGAATAGGCGCCACAGTTTCTGGACCATTTGGAGTGCAGGGACCATTCCCCTGGTGGAACATTGTCCCTGGACAGTTTGTCTGGGCCGTCGTTCAAATGGCCAGGCACATGCGCCGCCCTCAGCGAGCGCAGGTGCATCTGAGACCAAATAAGGAGGCGTTCCGTCAGATTGCAGAGATTTCTGGATCTGACACCGCCCTGACGGTTTACATAGGATACCACAGACATGTTGTCCGAGCGGACAAGAACATGCTGGTCTTGTATGAACGGGAGGAAGCACTTCAGCGCGTTCTCGACCGCTATCATTTCCAGACAGTTTATGTGAAAACCCTTCTCCTGGTCTGACCACTGGCCAAAGGCCGGTCTGCCCTCGAACAGTGCGCCCCAACCCGAGTTGGACGCGTCTGTCGAGATGACTTTACGATAAGAGATGTGACCAGTCACGGAAACTAGGGACACAAGTCGGTTCTGGGGCATTTTGAGTTATTCATAGATTCTGAGAGTGTAATATCCAAGCTTTCCAACGATGTGTAACATGTGGAAATCTGATAATATTTGGAGAAGTTGTGGCCATTTTAAAGTAGGCACTTAAAAAAGCTCAAAGAGGAGAAAACGAGCTAAAGATTGTGCAGTTCTCACCTGTCTCTGCTGCTGGGGGTGACAATAGGGCTCATTTACATCTCATTTAGATAAGCCATACCCCCTGTAAAGCTCCTCCATGTGCTTTACAGCTTTTTTTACACTTCGAATGAGTGCACTTCTGCCGCACTAGGCGAAAAACAATTGTGCTGCCCCTCTATTTGCAACGTACCAGCAACAACACACAAAGACCAATAATGCCATATAGCCTGCATATAACGCGAAACCAGCAACAACACATAAAGACCAATATGCCATATACATATAACGCAAAACCAGCAACAACACACAAAGACCAATATGCCATATAGCCTGCATATAACGCAAAACCAGCAACAACACACAAAGGCCAATATGCCATATGCATACAGTATAACGCAAAACCAGCAACAACACACAAAGACCAATATGCCATATACATATAACGCAAAACCAACAACAACAAACAAAGACCAATAAGCCATAGGCCTACATATAGCGCAAATAGTACGCAACGTACACCTCTTTACACCACTTTCTTATGTGCGTATACACACACAAATGAAATGTCCGCAAGCACATTATATCATCAGCAGGTTCAGCATCTTAAATAACGACTAAAGAGCAAATGAAGCTTAACTTACATTTCAGAAACACGCACGGCAGGCCTTCATCGCAGCAGCAAAGGTCTTAACTGCATCCTGTATTTCGATTCTCCGTCACATATGAAACAGCCAGCCACCGCTGTCAGCGAGCCGAGCCGCCGTATTGAAGCACTGAGGGCGAGCGCGCTGCGCCCATACCTCCGGTTCAGTTTCCCGAGCCCACGAAGTGCGGCGAAAACATTTTCGGTGTAACTGCCAGACGGTTCATCTCGTCTGCGACAATCTTTGCGGCATCCATCTTCATTGAATTTTGATATCAGAGAGAGCTGGCCAGAGCACAGCATAATAAGTAGCCATGTGGTTGACTTGGAGGGCGGGGGCAAAAGCGCCGGGTTATTCAGTATGGAAATACACACAGACAATGACACGCCACGCCCCTACTGCATGCTAGAATCTTCGAAAACAAGCCGATTTCAACCTCAAAATGTAAGCTTTTAAATATACCAATACTGCTATCTCAAACATGGAGAGGCTTCTTCGTGATTTCAATTAACAGATTCTCCAAAAAATTGAAAATCACCAATTTTGAAAAAAAAATCTTCTTTCTCATTTTGCTCGAAAGTTGTGCTGCCGACTTGTGTCCCTGGTTTCTGTGACGGGTCACAGATGGTTCCCATCATTACTCTCTGCTGGTACCAGTCGGCCACTAACCAGGGCTGCAGAGCTGCTATGCAGGCCTGAGTCACTCTGATTTTCTGGCCGCCAGACACCCGGCGGGACACGCGAGCATTCAACCAGCGTTGGAGCGGGTGCATGCGCAGTAGGCCCAGCTGGAGCACCGCTGCAGCTGATGCCATACAGCCCAACATCCTTTGAAATGTTTTCAAAGGAAGAAAGCTGCCCTTCTGGAAAGATGCGGCTAGGTGGTGAACACGGCGCGCGCGCTGTGTCGATAAACGAGCCGTCATGGTCACCGAGTCCAGTGCTATTCCTAAAAAGGAAATTGACTGGCTGGGCAGTAATGAGCTCTTGGTCCAGTTGACCGTGAGACCCAAGCTTTCCAGATGACTGAGAAGCACTGTTCTGTGAGATAGCAGTTCTGTCTCTGACTGTGCCAATATCAGCCAATCGTCCAGATAGTTCATTATTCGCAGCCCCTGACTTCTCAGGGGGGCGAGCGCCGCGTCCATGCACTTTGTAAATGTACAGGGTGCCAGGGACAGGCCGAACGGCAGGACGGTGTAATGATATACCTGACCATCGAAGGCGAATCTCAAAAATTGCCTGTGACGGGGTACTATCTGAATCTGAAAATAGGCATCCTTCAGATCTAGAGAAATAAACCAGTCCCTCGGGCGAACGTGCGCGAGGATTTTCCTGGTCGTAAGCATTTTGAACGGTCTTTTCGCAAGCACTTAGTTCAAATGTCTCAGATCTAGGATAGGTCTGAAGGCTCCGTCCTTCTTGGGTACGAGAAAATATCGGCTGTAAAAGCCTGACTCGCTCAGAGAAGGCGGTACATTTTCTATAGCCCCTTTGCACACATCGTCGCGGTCCGGGCTTGAAAGCGCGGGGGACGGCGAATGAATTGAAGTGTATAGCCCTGCTTTATTGTGCTCAACACCCATTCTGAAATCCCTGGGATAGTTTCCCACGCAGCTATGTGAGCCGCTAGGGGGCGAATGGCCTCCGGTTTCAGACCGCCGCCATTTGCGGGCTTGTGAAACTAAACCGGAGCCGAAAGCGCGGTGCGCGCGCTCTCGGTTCTGGGCAATGGCTGCTCGCTGAAAAGCCGAAACCGGCTGATTTATGTGAGATGTCCCAATCATAAGGGATGGGGAACAGTGTTGTGTCTTTTTTTTTTTTTTTTTTTGACGCGCGAGCAGCACTCCGGGCTGGAAAGCTTCCTGTAAGCGTGAGCGCGTGTGCGCGGGCACGAGACTTACAAGTGTATTTGATGCCCCGATCATAATGGATGGGGAGCGTTTTATTAATGCCCTGCGTTTTGTGATAACACTTAAACGCGCGGGCGGAGCCCGGGGGGAGGTTAGTGTTTAGCAAGCGTGAACGCACTCAGGCGGGCACGAGACCTACATTCATAACCTGCTTTCTTTTGTGAAACTGACCCGGAGCCGAAAGCGTGGCGCGCGCGCTCTCGGTTCTGGGCAATGGCTGCTCGCTGAAAGCCGAGACCGGCTGATTTATATGAGATGTCCCAATCATAAGGGATGGGGAACATTCTTTTCTTTTTTTTTTTTTTTTTTTTTTTCACGCGCGAGCAGCGCTCCGGGCTGAAAAGCTTCCTGTAAGCGTGAGCGCGTGTGCGCGGGCACGAGACTTACAAGTGTATTTGACGCCCCGATCATAATGGATGGGGAGCGTTTTATTAATGCCCTGCGTTTTGTGATAACACTTAAAACGCGCGGGAGGAGCCCGGGGGGAGGTTTGTGTTAGCAAGCGTGAACGCACTCTGGCGGGCACGAGACTTACATCCATAACCTGCTTTCTTTTGTGAAACTGACCCGGAGCCGAAAGCGCGGCGCGCGCGCTCTCGGTTCTGGGCAATGGCTGCTCGCTGAAAGCCGAGACCGGCTGATTTATGTGAGATGTCCCAATCATAAGGGATGGGGAACATTCTTTTTTCCACTCTTTGACGCGCGAGCAGCGCTCCGGGCGGAGTCGCTTCCTGTAAGCGTGAGCGCGGGCACTAGACTTACAAGTGTATTTGACGCCCCGATCATAATGGATGGGGAGCGTTTTATTAATGCCTTGCGTTTTGTGATAACACTTAAACGCGCGGGCGGAGCCCGGGGGGAGGTTTGTGTTAGCAAGCGTGAACGCACTCTGGCGGGCACGAGACTTACATTCATAACCTGCTTTCTTGATCGTGTAACAGAGCGGGCAGATAGTGGGCACAGACTTGTGGACACATTTCTTACATTCAACACTCGAGCGGCTTTTCTGCGCTTCATGAGAGTGTGCTCTGCGAGGTTCGGAGTGCTTATGTGTAGTGGTGAACACTGGGGCGTGGGCGCTTTCATTACACTTACAACACCGACGGCATGAGCCGGACCAGACATTAAATACTCTTTTTGAGATTTTTCTGGGTCGCCGTGAAAACGGCGTTTGTGTGCAGGCGAGAGGGTAAACAAACCGGCTCGTTGGCTGCTAATTGAACCACTGCAGTAGCCTGTTTGAAGGGGACTGACAGGGAATAAACTTAAACACGCACGTCTTTTCGGATTCGATGTGTCTGTTAGTAAGTTAAGCGTGAGCGCTCGTGAGCGGGCACGTAACTTACATTCTTAATCTGACATTATACTCACTTGAGATTTCTCTGGGTCGCCGCGAGAACGGCGGATGTGTGCAGGCGAGCGGGTTGCATTACCGGCTCGTTGGCTGCCAAATACACCACTGCAGTAGCCTTATCTAAGGGGACTGACATGGCGAGACATTTCGACGGCGGCGCGCAAGCCCGTCCGGGTCATGCAGAGAGCTCGAGAGGGCTCTGCATGACGCGCGAACGGGGACGCGAGGGCGGGGTAGCTCTCTTGTAACGTAAAGAGAGCTAGCCGCGTGCTCGGTGGTCGAGCAGAACTGGAACAGTGTTTGTACGAGGGCGCGCGCACGAGTAGTGGGCACGGGACCTACATGTAACACAGATGATGCCCGTCCGGGTCATGCAGAGAGCTCGAGAGGGCTCTGCATGACGCGCGAACGGGGACACGAGGGCGGGGTAGCTCTCTTGTAACGTAAAGAGAGCTAGCCGCGTGCTCGTACGTGTCCCTCGGCCTCATTCTCAGATGCGACGGCAGTGAGGCTCGTGAGCGGCAGCTGCGCGTCGGTGAGGAGAGGCGGGGGGTGTTGAAGGCTTCGAGTCGAGCCAGAAGGGTCGACAGCGGAAGCTATTCACAGCCGGAAGTGCGAGGCGTCTTAAAAAAGACACTCGCTGCTCTTTTAGAATAGTTTTAGAATAGGTTTTAGCAAGGTAAAGGATACGTCGCCGGATAGCGTAGCTCGCACGGATGGCTGAAGGTGGCGAAGACGGCCCGGCTTCCTCAGTGCTCTCCTAAGCTGGCTGTCCGCTGTTCGACGGCGGCGGTGGCTTCTCTCAGATCCAGCGATGCGAAGAGCTCGCTGAAGAGACGAAAATCAGGGAAGTCAGCCTACAGCCCCTAGTGTTATACGCTAAGCCACGCCCATTCTGGCGGGCTGTGACGCTATGAAGGCGCGAGCGCCCTTCATTGGGCGTGACGTCACGCCGGGCTCACTGGTAGGCTGCAGCAGTTGCCCGCAGGGCAGCCAATGAGCACGCGAGATGGCCCGCTCTAGGTCTGCTAGCTGCTGCACTGCGTTGACAAGGAATACAAAATTAAGGATAATTTTTTGGCTTCAGTATGTCGAGAAGATGAATCTTTCCCGTAGCGTAAGCTAAACTTATGCAATACGAGAGAACCTCTCGTAAGAGAACAGGTTAGGTTGACTAAATATGATAAAAACTACAAAGTACATTTGACACAAGACTGAAACTAAATGAATATTAAAAAAATAGCTGACAAAATAAACACTATTTTACAGGCTATTTTATGGGCCTATATGTTTACAATACGTACAAAAAGCGTATTCTAAAAAATGCAATGATATCATTAAAAGCACATTAATACACAGTGAGTACTCTTAGAAAGCATGCATTAGGTGATATGAAAAGGCAAGGTTAGCATCATGGATTGTGTTGTTTGTGAAGCACTGGCCCTCCTGCAGCACTGGAGAGTTGATGTGTGAAAGTCATCCAGCGGGTCGGGTGAACCCTTGACTGATGCCCACATGCCACTCATTAAGACAGGGCTGATGCCTGTGGCATTATTGATGAACCCTACACCCTTAATTGCCTCTGTGTGTCTCCTGCATATGCCTCAGACTTCTGCTGTCACACAATCTATTTCTCTCAGTGATTTGCATAAAGATTCAATCCCACAAGCCACGGCAACAGCTGGCCTGAATCCAGGTGTATCAAAACTCTAGATTAGGTGCTCCATGCTACTCTCTGTCTCTCAA
Source organism: Siphateles boraxobius (assembly GCF_051911475.1). Taxonomy (NCBI): domain Eukaryota; kingdom Metazoa; phylum Chordata; class Actinopteri; order Cypriniformes; family Leuciscidae; genus Siphateles; species Siphateles boraxobius. Next base: position 662,436 of record NW_027508722.1, on the reverse strand, counting down.
AATGAACCTTTGAGCCAGTTGGAGTCTGTGTTTCTGTTCTTCATTTGCCAGCTCCTCTGAGTGAATTGATAAAGACTTTATTTCCTCGTTAGCAGAGTCTGTTTAGGGAAAGGCTAATGGGCTTCGTGCACAGGGGAGGAGCTTTTTACATCATATTCCACTAACTGATTTGTTTGCTATAAAATATGTGTTGTTAAAACGTATTTTGCAAATTATTTAAGATTTCATAAAATGTAAATGTCGCAAAGTGTTCTAAAAAGCATAATGAGAATATCAGGCCACAAGTTATAAGAATGAGACAAAAAAAAAGCACAACAAATCTGTGCCCAAGTTCCACTTAAGGATAATGTTTGTCATATTTTCTTGCACGCTCTTTCTGATACTTACAATTAACCTTTTATACGGCATTGCAATATGGCAACAATTAATTTCTTCTCATTTCCTTGTTATTCAGAAAAAAATGCAATATATTGCACTATGGGAATTAAAAGGGCAGGCCTTAAGCTAGCCAATGATGTGCTGTTTTTAAGTCACATGATATTTGATTGTCTCTCCAAAAGGACATCATTTTGTGCTGAACTAATATTTCCATTGCTATTCATTGATAGATTGTTAGTTTGTTCTCTCTAGTTTTTGCATGTGTTCATGATTTTCTTTGCATGACAGCCTGGCCAAAAAGTATGTTGTTGTGTTATGACAAGTAAAACAATTGACTTTAAGCACAACCACGCAATATGCTTACACAAATCTATTTATCTAGGCTGGATATCACTTTTGGCCTCTATTCGAGAAATGAATAGCTAGAAACCAATCTGACTTTCCTTTCAATGTAAAACTATGAAGTCATTGCTGAAGATTCTGTTATTTCTGGGAGTTCCAGTATACAGTTTACATGTATTTTGGGTCACTGTCATATTGTACCTACCGAAACCTCGTTCAGGGCTAGTAAAGTGCCGTAAAAGGCCTTGACTTATCACACACCATTATGGACACAGGAGCATCACTGAACGAATGCTGTCCTGGATGTTGTTTCATGCTGAGCATCCACACCTGATAAAACCCTTCTTTCTTGACATTGGTGCTAATCTGAACTATTTTAATCTTATTTACTGAGGTAAATCAGCCTACTTTAAAGCTAATTTGATGCTCTATGGTCATGTAGGAGGAGACTGCTGAGGAGAGACCATCTCCAGCTGCTTTTAATTTCTTACCCACAGGGGCAGAACTGGGGCACAGAAACACTTTACTTTTTTTTGACAGTAATGTGTCGTACTCTCTCAAGGCTTATATCTAAATAATTTTACCTGAATAACAGACAGATTGTTTTACATTTACATAATGATATTATTAAAGTTGAAAGAATATCCCACATCTTACTTTGACAAATGATGATATGGTAACACTTTATTTTGATGGACCCTTTTGAACATTCCATTAACTATAAGTAACTTTGCAACTACATGTCAACTAACTCTCATTAGAGTATTATGGCTCGTTCCCACTGAGCGGTACAGTACGGTACAGTTCGGTACGGTACGCAATTATTTGCGTTTCCACTGTCAAAAGTTGTGAATGGTACCAAAAAGCCGAACCGTACCGTACCACTTTTTGGGTACCCTTCCGTTGGGGTACCTAGCACAGTGGTACGGTACTAAAGGGAGGAGCTAGACTCACTGCAGAACGCTGATTGGTTGACAGAGTATCGTCACTTGCGCGAGCTACAAGGGGAATGGCAACATAAGAAGCCCATTTTTTAATATACAGTTGGAATATAATACTACGGTTATTCTTTCACGAAATGTAGTTTTAAGAGTTTTTGAGGCGAGAATGTAGTTGTTTAAAGCTCAAATCTGCGGTTTATTTATAATGATTTATGATAATTTGATCCATTCCAGGCGATCACCGGCCGCTCGGCGCTCATGTCCCCACCTGGAACAGCCTTTCCTCGGCTAGTCGTTCTGACGTTTGCCCCTGACTCTGTAGTGGTAATTCGTCTTGTGTATATCTAACGGGTGATCTTTGGTCTCGGGAATCGATAATTCGTTCCCTGGCCAATCGTTTTGGCTGAGGGCTAAGTGAAGTTTCATATATTTAGGCTGTAACTTTTCCGTTGTAAAGTTAACGTTAGACTAGCACTGAATTTTTATATTTGACTGAATTGTTTGCTTTATTTCTTATTGTATAGCTTCTTGTAACGTTACCTTTTACTTATACTTTTATAATGGCTATTATTGATAGAACTGAAATTTAACAAAAAGAGATAGGGTTGAGTTTTGTCATTTTTTATTACAAGATTATCACTGTAATGTTGGTTATTGCAACATTTGTACAAATGCACATATTGCCTGGAATATGTTTAATATTTTTTTTTAATTTAAACGAAAAGTTTATATTTCGTTTTGTTATAAATAGGCTAACGTTAAACATGTATATAATCAGGTCTATACATTGCCTGAACCACATTTGTGTGCCTATAATGTTTAAAATTTATTTAAATGAAAACGAAAAGAGGCAGAGTGGTGTTTTATAACATATTTTGTTTTATTGTTGCCTAAAATGTACATGCAGAGCGAGCTGAGTGACGCTTTCACGAATGCGCTGCTCCATTTGGAGAATTACCGGACTCGCGTCCTCGGGAGTCCTTCTGCTGAGAACTTTACATACTTGGTATTGAGAAATGCCTAATGTCGGCGCTTGTCTTCTTGTGACAAACCTGCCGAGAAGCAAGGACAAGATCTGCTGTATGCCATCCATTGGTGTTTACTTTGTCGCTTTCTTCTTCGCGCGAAAATGAGGTTGATCGCTTCTTTCCGGCAAACCCCACGCCTATCAAGTAGGGTACTGTTGGCGGTGGAAACGCTAGCCGGATCTTGGTTTACTGACCCGACCCGACCCGAACCGTACTGTACCGTACCGTACTGCTCAGTGGAAACGAGCCATTAGTGGACTGTCTGCTTCATATCTGCTAACTCTTTATTGTGATGGTCCTCCAACAGACACTCTACTGACTATAAGTAACTTTGCAACTACAAGTCATCTTATTCTAACCCTAACCCTACCAGTCTACTAATACTCTACTAATACTCTAAGGAGAGTTAGTAGACATGAAGGTTACTTATAGACATCAGAATGTGTTAAAGGGAGCATCAAAATAACAACCCAGGCTCATTTGAAATACGTTACTCTGCCTACGTTTTTGCAAAACCTGAAATACGTACCTCCAGGTACGTTTCCCTGCACTTTTCGAGTGAAAAGTCCACTAGAGGCGCTAAGTGGTATCATTTTTTCTCCGTTCCAGATGGTTAAATAAAAGTTATAAAAATGACAATACCAGTAATGTTCAGACTTCTCAGTAGCCCTATACACTCATTTTAATATAAATTAGGAATTTTTTCCACGCTTTTGAGGTGCCACACAGCCAAGTCTCATGGCAGTTCGTGATATGGTCACATCATTTAATCTACTGGTTCGTGATACTGACACGTTTATTACGTTATTTTTGTGATATCAGCATTTTTATTTATTTATTTTATTTATTTTTTTACTAATGTAATGCACGATTCTTTCTGCCAGTCGGGCTGGAGCAGAGAAAGCTGTTTAATCGACATTTATTCACGATATCGTATCATGTTTATATATGTATTTCTTTTAATGTTATTATTTCGGTCTTATTGCCAGGGAAGCTGGACTGCTTTGCTGTTTATTGATTTAAAAAAAAAAAAGTAAAAACGACTACGCGAATTTTCTCATTAGGAAATCGCGTTGAAGAAGTCTCCTTCCGAACACATCGCGTTATTTGGCATCAGTTCATGTGTGCCAAATGTTGGTAAGTAGCAAAATACACTGTCCTAATAATGTTTGATATAATGTCTTTTCTGATGATCGAAATGAATCAGATTAGCTCATGTTCAGTCACTGCATTATCTGTCATCGACACGGAGGCTTTGCGTTTCATTGCTTTCTAATTCAAAACAAGGTGATTAAACACTATCTGTCACGTGACGTGCTACAGGCCTAGACCTTCTATTAGTTAATAATATTCATATTAGGTTTAAAGTAAGTTAGTACAATTAGTTACAAAGTGGTATTTGTAGTAGAATCACAGTAAAAACAACACTTACCTTGCTTTTACCACAGTAACCTTAGTTTTACTGTGATAGGTGTGGTACAAGGACAGTAACCACCGGACTTACCATACTTTTACCACATTATTTGTAGTTTTAATGTGATATTTGTTGTAAATCCATATTAACCACAACACTTACCATACTTTTACCACATTATTTGTAGTTTTAATGTGATATTTGTTGTAAATGCATATTAACCACAACACTTACCATACTTTTACCACATTATTTGTAGTTTTAATGTGATATTTGTTGTAAATGCATATTAACCACAACACTTACCATACTTTTACCACATTATTTGTAGTTTTAATGTGATATTTGTTGTAAATGCACAGTAACCACAACACTTACCATGCGTTTACCACCGTAACCTTAGTTTTACTGTGATAGGTGTGGTAAAAGGACAGTAACCACAAAACTGTCCGTGCTTTTACCTCAGTATTGGTAGTTTTAAAGTGATATTTGTTGTAAATGCATATTAATCACAACACTTATCTTTCTTTTAATGCCTAATAATGTAACAAGAAATATTTGTAAGGTAAATCAGTAATTTTTCCATTAAATAATCCGATATATTTTACATAAAGATATTTTCATTTCTCTTTTTTTCAGCTGAAAAGACCAAAAGGGCCTTTTGGACTCAGTCAGCTCATTATTGTTTGAGGAGAAGTAAACGGGAGACGAAAAGCTACAAAGGCAAATATTCGCAATGGTATGTATATGTTGGTTTTAACCCTAAATCAAACATTTTATCAAGCATTTGTTGTTTCTTAAACCTTCTTACAAAACCCATAGCCCAATCAGTACAAACATAGTCTCAAAGTCTTAATAATTCACAAGATTTAACAAGTTGTCAAATTCGTACAATACTTGTACATAATCATGCAGCTTTTACTCCTAGTGCTGTCAATGGCTAGTGCCTCAATTCCTGTATATATTTAACTCCATATTTGTAAATCAGTTGCACACCTTCTTGGAAAGTAGTCGGATGTCCCACACACTATCAAAAAAGTTTATATTAATTGCATTGTATTCATTAAAATTATTACAATTTGGATCCTGTCTGTTGATATTCCAATGATACATGATGTCTCTCCACAACTCATAACCTTCCTCTGTTTGCAAGAGTGGAAAAGCTAATCTGACTTGTCACATGACATCAGATACTCGATTATTTTGTTGTAATCAGATCAGTTACACTGCTGATAACTGTCCTATTTGCATGTAAATCATTTTTTTTTTTTTTACATGTTATCATGTAACATATTATATCATGTTATCATAATCACGTTTTTAAGTTTATATGATTATTGCATGCTATTAAAGACATACTTTTATTCATAGAAATGCTAACATATCAGTGAACTTATTACATAAAAATGCTTTTAATATATAATTATGCAACACTCCTTACATCAATTAAATCCTACAGTTATAAATAAACTGACTACTTGCAAGTAATGTATTAAAATGACCTTCCTTTCTGTTTTGCAGGATTATCTTTTTTAAAGCTCTACAATATCAAACTCAACAGTTCTTTTAGGAACCAACCCTCACAAGATCTACTAGTGAGTCGCAGCAAATCTTGCCGTGATCAGCCCTTCCCAGGTAAAGTTTCTACAATATTTCAATCAGTATTTACTTATCAAATGTTCTCCCCTGAATCGTATGGTAAATTAACTTAATTATAACTGTGTTAATTGGTATGTTTCAAGAACAATAGTAATTGCACATAGAGTAAGTGGAGACTTTCTTGTTTTACAGCAGAGAAGGAAGACCAGTCCTTATATCAACGCAAGCTAATCGAATAAGTCCTTTGTTTCGGGTGAGGAAGAAACATCTGGTGCCCAAAGAAGACAGAAAGGTGTGTAAGTCCATTGGTATGTCTTGTATTTAAACAATGCTGTGTATTACATAATTTGATCTTGACAATTTTACATTTTACAGATTATCACTCGATTTTTTTATGGGTTTTTCTTCAGTACATAGCTTATATTATGTGCTGCAATATTATATATATATATATATATATATATATATATATATATATATATATATATATATATAATACTTCAATGTGTATATTATATAATGTACTGACTGCTGCTTTGTAAATTTAAATAAGGAACAGGCAACTCTGGCCCTTTTGTGTTCTCCTTTTTGAGGTGGAGAGTTTACCTCCAACCCTAATTGAGCACATCTGAAAATTTTAACTAAAGTCTTCAGGTTTACTTGTAGACAATAGGCAGGAGGGTTTGAGGTTGGAGCTAAATCTGCAGGACAGTGGACGCTGAGGGCCAGAGTAGCCCATCACTGCTTTAAATAAAGCTACACTGTGTCATTTTTTATGTTGATTATTTGCAAAAAAAAACACTTTGTTCTTTCAAAATTATATGTGGTCATTCATGTGTAATTACTTCCACCAACTAATCAAGTACTCTCGCAAGTGTAGAATCTGCCATTCAGAATACATATGAGCGAGTCGCTCGAATGGTGGCAGCCATGTTGCGCCTCCATCTTGAAAATACATTAGCCAAAGAGGGACATACCTGGAAATTCAAACTTCGCCTTTCGCGCCTTTACTTAGTGGCACCGTGACGAATGCGAGGGGGAGATTACTCATAATAATACGGCCACAGTAGGAGTTACAACGCCCTCGGAATGGGAGGGGCTGGAAAGTAATATTCAGTTGGTAGTCTTATACAATTTCACCGCTATATGGGAGAAAATCTTAAACAATGTAGCTTTAAATAACGCAGAGCATAAGCTGACCTGACTGTCCATTAAACAGTTTAATTTGAATTGTTTGTGTTTTTTGTTTTACTTTCAGACCAGGACTGGAGAACGCCTGACGATGGGATGTTGAGACTTCTTCCTCTGAGAAAGATCTACACCACATCAGTGATCACATCTTCTGCTCATCAGTTTTACTGTAGTGCACAACTGAACAAACTGTTTAGATGAGGAAGAAGAACACGAACACGATAGAGACGTACAGGGAAGAGCAAGAAACCAGTTTAGCTGTGATAATGAATTATTTTGTTCCAACACAATATAAAATCAGTTTTCTGTATCATAGGTGACTGAATATGATTCTCTGGCACTCATTTGTGTGGCTTCAGCAGTTGTGAATGGATTAATTTGATGTTAATGTATTTTTGAAGGCTCATTGTTATTTATCTTGAATCTCATTTGCTTTATGCTACTTTATCAACTTTATGTTGTGTCCTCAAATAAAGTGTTGTGTAATAAAGTATGGTGAATATTGTGTATTGAAAGTGATATTTGAGAAATTTGAATTTCTCATTTATTTAGTTTAGTTCATAATTTAAAAACAACTAAATATAATTAATTACCATAATTAGTTTACTTAGGACATAAACATTTTGTTGTGGTTAATGATATTCGGGACAACAATGCAGCAAAAGTTGCACATACTTGCATTTATGCCAGTTTTCAGTGAAATAAAGAGAAGGTGTGTGAATAACAAGAGGCTGCAGTGGGCTATCTTGCTACAAACACTTAAAAGTGTAATTGAAGATGATCCATGTTGATCATTCTAGTACATCTACTACTGCATTTAAAATGAAAGCATAGACATTACTGATGTCAGGCAAATAATCAGCAGTCAGATAGGGTGAAAAGGATATTTTGGCACTGTTTTGTTGTTTTACTGAATGGTGCATTATCCTTGTGATAAAGTAATAGTTCAATATCTAAAATCTGTGTAGACTGTACTGCCCGTCCACCCCCCATGGCCCCAAGAAGAGCAAAAGAAAGCACATTTCAAATGGCTGTAACTCAAAGTCCGGTTAGTGTATCAAAGAGACAATATGAAGGACAACTGCTTATGCTATGTTTACTAAATAATGTTGGGCACAGTTTTCAGACATATATGGCAAGCTGGCATAAAGGTTATTTTAAAAGTGCTCACAGTAAAATATCAAATTGCAACCTATCCCTCATATATATCATAAAGGTTTGCACAATTAACACATTTAGATATCCAGTTGCCCATTAAAAATATTATTTATTTAACATTTACTGTTTCATTACTAAACGTTTTAAACTACATTACCCACATATCTCTGTCATTATATCAATGGAACAGGACACATTATGCTGTAGTTCATTGAAATGTGCAGACATGCTTAGGGTTCTCGGTAAAAGAGAAATTTCTCACAACATAGAGACACTTTCTAGTTACCTTAATGTATAACTAACGTGATAATAACACCAAAACATACTTTGTAACATGCAGCGCTTTTTTATATGGGTTAAAAGATAGTCCAATCACAGCGAGTTCTGCAATAAAGTCACAGCCAATAACAACCCAGCTGAACAAATGCGTCTCACTTACTTGCCCAATTATGGTAAATGATGACAGATCTCTTCTGGTTCCGGCTGCAGGGATAGATTCCTTAAATATTTAATATTTGGGCTGTTAAATATGTATTGATTCTAATTAAATTATAAAACTCACATTTAAAAACAAAAAGACTCCTTTGTGTGGTTACCATCCAAAAACGTTGGATTCATATGATCATGACACAAATTTGCTTATTTGATTAGACTGATGCATACATTTGAAAGAGAAAGCAATGGCACAATGGCAGGGTAGTTTGCAGTTTTTTTTTAAAAATTAAAGATAATTGCATGTACTAAAGTGCTTCTAACATTTACAGTGTATGTATAGTATATCAAGTATATTATATAACAAAATGTAACAAAAGCATAATGAATGCACACAATTTTTAAAGCAAATTCCAATATTTAATGTCAAACTGTTTAAAGACAAATGTAGTGCCAAAACTAATGCACAACAGAATAAAAATCAGTTAATTGTAAACAAAACATAAAATCCAGATACAGGGGCAATCTATTATGGTGACACATACAGTTACTTTAAAAAAATCGCTGATGAAGTTATATTTTTACAAACCACGAGTTGAAATTCAACTTTGTTACGTGAAAATATATTTGTTTCTTCCCTTTAAAGAACAAATAGGTGAAAACTTAAGCACAACATTTTACATTCTCAACTTTAATTCTATATCCTTGTGATTATTGGTCACTTTTATTGTAACTAAATGAAAGGAAATCTTAAATAGTTAATTATTATAAATGTCAGCAAGAAAAGGCTTCTATAAAATACATTCACAGGTAGGCCTGTATTACAATTACATTAACCAGGTAGTCATACAATGATAACATAGATGTAGTTATGTTGGATAAATAGTGACCACTGTAATTAAAGGTTTAATGAAGCTACATGTAAGACATTAAGTCCATCTAAATTTAAAGGTAACAAACTCACAGAATAATGTCCAGTTGTCAAGTTTGTCATTTTTTGAAATACTCTTGCAGCACCAAACAGAACTCCATAAATATTGCTTGTTTCAAAAGGTTGTCCTGAACACTCTCACTATCTTCAATTGTTCGGACAAACACCTGCTATATACACTTGCAGAAATATACATTTGACTATTGCACCATGAAGTCGCTGCATGACTAGAACTAATGGATGTCAATGAATATGTCCTTTACCAAAACTCCTGAAGAGCACTGACGCTTATTTGATAAAGGCATTAGGCAGACCTCAAGTACAGTTTATGAAGATGAAAAACAAAATTCTTTAACAATATGGAAAAAGATAAATGACTATTTTAAATAATGGTTCTGCATATATCAGAGATCATAAGAGTGGGACTCCACATGCAGACTTTCAGAAACTGTGACAGAGCAAAGGGAGCACCTCGCTGGACACATCCTACGCATGCCCAAACTACACAACAGAAAAACAGTTATGAAGTGGACACCACTAGGAGGATGCAGGAGACAGGGAAGACCAAGGAAGACATGGAGACAGATGTTTAACGGACAACTGAAGAATGTCAGTGTCCCATGGGAAGATGTGGAGAACTGGTCCATGGATTGAATACGTTGGAGGACACTTGTTGCCCAATGTGCCCAGCACAGGACTTGATGATGATGTTGTGAGTTTATCCATAACTGTGGGATATTTTTCTGTAAGGAGTATTGCATAATTAAATGTTAAATGCATTTATGTAATAAGCTCACTGATATGTGGTCATTTCTATGAAAACAAGCATGTCTTTAATAGCAAGCAATAATCATATAAACTTGTTTAAAAATAACACGATTTACATGCAAACGGGACAGTTTTCAGCAGTGTAACTGATCTGATTACGACAAAATAATCGAGTATCTGATGTCATGTGACAAGTCAGATTAGCTTTTCCACTCTTGCAAACAGAGGAAGGTTATGAGTTGTGGAGAGACATCATGTATCATTGGAATATCAACAGACAGGATCCAAATTGTAATAATTTTAATGAATACAATGCAATTAATATAAACTTTTCTGATAGTGTGTGGGACATCCGACTACTTTCCAAGAAGGGGCGCAACTGATTTACAAATATGGAGATAAATATATACAGGAATTGAGGCACTAGCCATTGACAGCACTAGGAGTAAAAGCTGCATGATTATGTACAAGTATTGTACGAATTTGACAACTTGTTAAATCTTGTGAATTATTAAGACTTTGAGACTATGTTTGTACTGATTGGGCTTTGGGTTTTGTATGAAAAGGTTTAAGAAACAACAAATGCTTGATAAAATGTTTGATTTAGGGTTAAAACCAAAGTATACATACCATTGCGAATATTTGCCTTTGTAGCTTTTCGTCTCCCGTTTACTTCTCCTCAAACAATAATGAGCTGACTGAGTCCGAAAGGCCCTTTTGGTCTTTTCAGCTGAAAAAAAGAGAAATGAAAATATCTTTATGTAAAATATATCGGGTTATTTAATGGAAAAATTACTGATTTAACTTACAAATATTTCTTGTTACATTATTTGCCATTAAAAGCATGATAAGTGTTGTGATTAATATGCATTTACAACAAATATCACTTTAAAACTACCAATACTGAGGTAAAAGCACGGACAGTTTTGTTACTGTCCTTTTACCACACCTATCACAGTAAAACTAAGGTTACTGTGGTAAAAGCATGGTAAGTGTTGTGGTTACTGTGCATTTACAACAAATATCACATTAAAACTACAAATAATGTGGTAACAGCATGGTAAGTGTTGTGGTTAATATGCATTTAGAACAAATATCACATTAAAACTACAAATAATGTGGTAACAGCATGGTAAGTTCTGTGGTTACTGTCCTTGTACCACACCTATCACAGTAAAACTAAGGTTACTGTGGTAAAAGCAAGGTAAGTGTTGTTTTTACTGTGATTCTACTACAAATACCACTTTGGAACTAATTGTACTAACTTACTTTAAACCTAATTTGAATATTATTAACTAATAGAAGGTCTAGGCCTGTAGCACGACACGTGACAGATAGTGTTTAATCACCTTGTTTTGAATTAGAAAGCAATGAAACGCAAAGCCTCCGTGTCGATGACAGATAATGCAGTGACTGAACATGAGCTAATCTGATTCATTTCGACCATCAGAAAAGACATTATATCAAACATTATTAGGACAGTGTATTTTGCTACTTACCAACATCTGGCACACATGAACTGATGCCAAATAACGCGATGTGTTCGGAAGGAGACTTCTTCAACGTGATTTCCTACTGATAAAATTTGTGTAGTCGTTTATACTTTTTTTTTTTTTAAATCAATAAACAGCAAAGCAGCCCAGCTTCCCTGGCAATAAGACCGAAATAATAACATTAAAAGAAATACATATATAAGCCTAAACATTATAAGATATCGTGAATAAATGTCGATTAAACAGCTGCCCGACTGGCAGAAAGAATCGTGCATTACATTAGTAAACAAATAAATTAATTAAATAAATAAATAAATACAAATGCTGATATCACGAAAATAACGAAATAAACGTTAGATTAAATACGTTTACTCACGAACCAGTAGATTAAATGACGTGACCATATCACAAACTGCCATGCGACTAGGCTGTGTGGCACCTCAAAAGCGTGGAAAAAATTCCTAATTTATATTAAAATGAGTGTGTAGGGCTACTGAGAAGTCTGTACATTACTCATATTATTGTTTTTATGACCTTTATTTAACCATCTGGAACGGAGAAAAAATGATACCACTTATAGCGCCTCTAGTGGACTTTTCACTCGAAAAGTGCAGGGAAACGTACCTGGAGGTACGTATTTCAGGTTTTGCAAAAATGTAGGCAGAGTAACGTATTTCCAATGAGCCTGGGTTGCAAAATAAAGTGAAACCGATGATATAAGTAATTTACAAAATGCTAATTTGAAACCATTTTGAAATAGTTATTTGAACCAGCCACTGCATGAGCTTAGTTGAGTTTTTTATTATCATTGTTTTAATTGTTTTTTAAAAACCATCCCGTCGAACTTTCTGTGCTTCATTGACTTGGCTTCTACTATATTTAGTTCCACACAGATTATAATGAATGACAAATTGACTTTGAAATTCTAGAACTGAAAGCACAAATTAATGTGTTGGGTAATGTGTCTGTACCACAAATTTTTACTTTTTTTATGTTTTTTGAGTGCAAAGTCAAAACATTTGGTCAGATGGTCAGGTCATACTAAATTAATTTGTTTGCTTTAAATAATTGTTTGTATATGCCAAATGTGATTTTTTTTAAATGTCTGTGTGAGCTTACTACAAACTACTTTCCCGATGGGGATAAATAAACTTACTACTACAACTACTACTACTACTGTGCATATACTTGCTCACATTGCAAAAACTTATTTTAGACTCATTGATTATGGAGTGATTCATTTTAATGTTTGCCATGGTAACAAAATGCGATTTTTAGTTTCAATGGAGCACACTGTTTTTACTCTGTTCCCTCACCTCAATGTTCAAAAAGTTGCGATAAGATGTGACAGTGTTTGCGATCTCTCAGGGGCCTTTGAGCGGTGTACACAGCAGCTCCGTTATCTCCACGGTATTTTGGTGGCGATATAACACTGAATCAATTATGAGTACACAGATATGGGAAAGGTTTAGTCTGCAAAAGATGCTACTTGACAGCTAGGATGATATGATGACAGTAAATAAGCCATGTACATTTCTTGGTCTATAAATACCAACCCCTTGAGGAAATGGCTGCGTGTTTAGATAAAGAGTGGAAAACTGTGACAAAAAAAGCATTGGAATTTCAAATCAGGCTTGAAGAAAGGAGAACTATAATGATGACAATAATACAAATGACAAGTAGAATTACAGTGATGGGGAGCATCCTTATTTTTACGTGGCAGATATGCATGAGCTGTGGGGGGTTTTATAGGACAAGTTCTGCTTAGCTAGCTGAGAACTCATATGAAATTATCAAGAAATAGATGTTGTCAAAGTATCTATCATCTATGAGTTTTTTCTTCTCTTGTGGTGTGTTGACAGAAAAATGGGTTTCCAGCTGTTAAAAATGAACATTGAGTCTTGGAAGAACATATGTCAGGTCAACTGATTCACACTTGACTGAGCAGAACTATGAACAGTGCTAGTTCAGCCATGCTTTTGTACTATCCAATCTCATGTCACTGATGGGCAATATTACGCTATGGATACAGACTGGTTACAATAAAAAAGAAACACTGTTTTTTCCCCCTCTTTTTTTGATTCTTCATTTCTTAAATCAACACGTGACAAAATCAGGACATGGATAACACAAATCATAACATGGATTATTTGTTATTTGAATGCATTCCTTGAGAGTAACTTAACAAAGAGTAACAGCCTGTGTACATGACCTAGACTACCAAACACTAGCACAATAAGTTGGCATCTGTACCCAAGGTTCTCAATGGTCAATATCAATGACTGCTATTTTAGAATCTTAGAGCAGTAAGAGTCCTCCATAAGCAAGTCAAATGCACATGACACCTCAAATAGTGTAACTTGTTTGCCATTCTGAGAGATGTTAACAATATCGGGCGTGTTAGCAATTCCTAAAAAAGTGTTTGCAGGTGAGTTAAACCATTCAGACTGCACAGTAATGTGTTTAAAGATCTGTTCCTCAGCCACACAGGGAATCTGAGCAGCAATGAGGTACATGAGTCTGTCATGTCTGGCCCCATACAAAAATGTAATATATGGCCATATATGTACTTATATTTTAAATAGCATGACATATATCTATACATATATTTGACTTATCTGAGAACACAATATATGCCTGCAACATATATGAACATTTATGTGTCCAAACATGTGAAGCACATATTTGAGTTCATCCATATATGATACCATATATCTGCATATATTATAGTATAGTATTGGTTTCTCGCATATATGGACAACATTAAATATTAATATGTGACATACATATTTGTTTCCCACATATTTGATAAATGTATGTAAACATACATGCATGTGATACTGATGCATTGAAATAAGTACATATATTCATATATACACTCACCTAAAGGATTATTAGGAACACCTGTTCAATTTCTCATTAATGAAATTATCTAATCAACCAATCACATGTCAGTTGCTTAAATGCATTTAGGGGTGTGGTCCTCGTCAAGACAATCTCCTGAACTCCAAACTGAATGTCAGAGTGGGAAAGAAAGGTGATTTAAGCAATTTTGAGTGTGGCATGGTTGTTGGTGCCAGACGAGCCGGTCTGAGTATTTCACAATCTGCTCAGTAACTGGGATTTTCATGCACAACCATTTCTAGGGTTTACAAAGAATGGTGTGAAAAGGGAAAACATCGAGTATGCGGCAGTCCTGTGGGCGAAAATGCCTTGTTGATGCTAGAGGTCAGAGGAGAATGGGCCGACTGATTCAAGCTGATAGAAGAGCAACTTTGACTGAAATAACCACTCGTTACAACCGAGGTATGCAGCAAAGCATTTGTGAAGCCACAACACGTACAACCTTGAGGCGGATGGGCTACAACAGCACAAGACCCCATCGGGTACCACTCATCTCCACTACAAATAGGAAAAAGAGGCTACAATTTGCAAGAGCTCACCAAAATTGGACAGTTGAAGACTGGAAAAATGTTGCCTGGTCTGATAAGTCTCGATTTCTATTGAGACATTTAGATGGTAGAGTCAGAATTTGGCTTAAACAGAATGAGAACATGGATCCATAATGCCTTGTTACCACTGTGCAGGCTGGTGGTGGTGGTGTAATGGTGTGGGGAATGTTTTCTTGGCACACTTTAGGCCCCTTAGTGCCAATTGGGGATCGTTTAAATGCCACAGCCTACCTGAGCATTGTTTCTGACCATGTCCATCCCTTTATGGCCACCATGTACCCATCCTCTGATGGCTACTTCCAGCAGGATAATGCACCATGTCACAAAGCTCAAATCATTTCAAATTGGTTTCTTGAACATGACAATGAGTTCACTGTACTAAAATGGCCCCCACAGTCACCAGATCTCAACCCAATAGAGCATCTTTGGGATGTGGTGGAACGGGAGCTTCGTGCCCTGGATGTGAATCCCACAAATCTCTGTCAACTGATCAAGATGCTACCCTATCAATATGGGCCAACATTTCTAAAGAATGCTTTCAGAAACCCAAACATGAGGGGGGGTTGGCCCTTCCTGATTTTCGCATTTATTACTGGGCCACTTACTTACAAGTTTTTGCACTATGGTTGGAACAGTCGGCTAATGCCCCAGACTGGCTTCAGATGGAGCGGGATTACTGCCATCCCTATGATCTTGGAGCAGTGCTGCTTTCCCCAGTGATACTAGACAAAACTGCAGTTAATGGTTTTGTCATAAAGAGTCAGTTACGTATTTGGAGACAGATAAAAGAATACCTTAATATAAAATCACTCTCCCTCTTAATCCCGATCGCAAATAACCCATCATTTCCCCCTTCGAGGTTGGATTCGACCTTTAATCAATGGAAGGAATTGGGTATATGCACAGTCAAGGACCTTTATTTTGATGGGGCGTTAGCTTCCTTTACGCAACTACAACAGAAATACAACCTTCCAAAATATATTTTTTTCAGATTTTTACAGATAAGGAATTACTTGCGTACACATAATGTCCCCCTGGATGAGGTCCCGCCCTCCATCTGTGATGATCGTCTCATTCAGTTTAGAGGAAACAAAAATCAGTTATCTTTAATTTATGGAAAGTTACAAGCAGCTACTTCTCCCTCTACAATCTTGATCAGAGAGGAACGGGAGCGAGAGATGGGGATTGGAATCTCTGAAGAGATTTGGCAGAATGGTTTAGAGGATATTGATAAACAATCGGTCAATACAAGATTATGCCTCATTCAATTTAAGGTCTTACATAGATTACATTTCTCAAAAAAGAAATTACATAGGATTTTCCCCAAAGTCTCACCTCTTTGTTATAAGTGCAAATCAGAGGAAGCTGATTTAGCCCACAGTTTTATTTTCTGCCATAAAATACAGGGATTCTGGTGTGAGGTTTTTAAAATACTTTCAGATGTACTCAATGTAAACCTGGAACCAGACCCATTATATTAGGACATTCTAACCATATATATCCGTTGAACAGTGCCCAACAGAAATTTCTTACATATTGTCTGATAACAGCCAAGAAACTGTTACTACTGTTTTGGAAAAAGGTTTACCCTCCTGATGCTAAACTATGGCTTGAGGAACTGATGTCTACTCTACACCTGGAACGAACTAGATACCTTTTTAAAGGCAACATGGGACAATTTCACAAGATTTGGGATTCTTTCATCTGTTACCTCAATAGGAATGTTATTCTTTCATGCAATGTATTGTAGGCTGACTTAAGAGCAGTGTATTAATGTCATTGGATTGTATATTAACAGGCGGGGATGGGGTGTTGGTTATAGTAACTGTTTTTTAATTTTTTATTAAGTTTATTATTTTCGTGTTTATTAAGTTTATTATTTTTATTATAAGAAAATCTATCCTGAAACCTGTAATTATTTCAAGGCTATTTGATGTCTGAATAAAAAAACAATTTAACAGAAAAAAAAGAAAAAAAAATGCTTTCAGCACCTTGTTGAATTAATGCTACGTAGAATTAAGGCAGTTCTGAAGGCGAAAGGGGGTCAAACTGGAGCTTAGATCAGGTCCAAAAAATCAAGTGCACGTTGTGTCCGAGCCCGGCCCGGTCCGACTCATTAACTGTAATTATGAGCCCGAGCCCGATTTAAACCCGACCATTTTTAATACGTGGGCCGTTATAAACATGGGCGACGCCAGATCATTTTTTAACGCAGGTGCTGAATGGGTGCTAGACCATTGACAGGGAAGAGCTGCACAATTTATATATATATATATATATATATATATATATATATATATATATATATATATATATATATATATATACTATTAATAAATGTGCAAAAATTAATATTATAATTTTTTTTAATATTCAATTATTTTAATTATCACAATGAAAGTTTTAATTTTATTAAATTGAACAAGCACAACATTCAGCATTCAATCAAACACTATTAAAGATTCATTATTATTAATTATGTTATTTCGACATATGTGTACGTGCAACAAGCAAGATGTGAATTTGTAAATTCGGTGACAAGCGTGCCGAGAATTGATTTAATTTTATTTGTGCTATGGTGATCGCGGCTCGGTGGCGCCTCCATGTCATGATTATTGTCAACTATATTTGCTTCTTATTTATTAAATCCAGGCAATTGGTTGATGAAAAATGTATTAAAATTAAGATACAATTTATACAAAACGAAATTCACTTTAAAGAAAGGCTTTCTACAAAACAAAACATAATGAAGTGGTCAAAATCATGCCTGAACCACTCCATGTTTCCTGATATTGATGCATCCTATGCATGCTCCTATCTACTCTGTTCACTTTCATAATAAAGGATTATTAGGAACCATAATCAACATAGACCATAATCAACATAGATGGAAAAAAATAACATCATAATACTTTAATAAATATAAAAAACACTAAATGCGCTTATTTAATGGCTACAACACGTACAGACTCTCTAGCAGCGCGCCGCACTTGCACTCAACAAAGCCGACACATATATTGTCACTGCCCACGACTAGTTTAAAATATTTCCATACCTCCGACTTTCATTCATACTTGCTCAAAGTTAATTCTCCTGTTTTCATTTTTTTCTTTACTTCTTCAAGCTCCATGTTGCACTTAAGCTACACAATACAGCACAGCGTGCGAGTGGAGGAGACGCTGCGCGTTACACGTGACTGTCACAGTGTCTGGTTGTGTTTCCCTGGCGTTCACTAGAGGTCCTCGTTTTCACGGTGTCATTCACAATAGACTACATTTCCCAGCATTCTGTTCTGCCACTCATCTGTTCACTGCACACAGCTGTTTCCCATCACCTTGTTAGTTCTGTGTGTATATATATACCCTGTCTGTTTTAGTGTTTGTCACGGAGTCATTATTTTATGTCCCCACATTTCTGAGGTTTGTTTCTGCTCGTTTCTCGTTTTTGTTGTTTTGTTCTTGGATTGCTTATACGGTGTTTGACCCTTGCATGGACTGGATTACGTGTACGGATTACCCAATAAACATACTGCTATTGGATCTGCTGTTTCCCTGTGTGTGTGTCGTGACAGTGACGTGCTTAATCAAGGGCCTGACCCGACCCTAGTGGCGGGAAATATCAAACCGGCCCGGCCCGCGGGTCGGGTCAGGCTCGGGCAGAGAATCTAAGCTCTACGTCAAAGACATTATTAGTATGGTGTTCCTAATAATCCTTTAGGTGAGTGTACATATATGCGTCTTACATATATTTAACATGTATGTGCATATATGGGAAAATATATGGTACTTGCATGATATTAAATTTTATACATATTACATATACATTTTATATATTACATATATTCTCATATAGGCAGCAGACATACATGGGCACTGACATTATATATGTAATTTACATATATTTACATGTATTACATTTCTGTATGGGTATATAGTCCTTTAAGTGATGCATAACATGAACAGCAACTGTTCATAATGTGGGCTACTGACTCCAGGTGTTGAGGGGGGTGTGCCGAGGGGTGAATGGGTGGAGGAAAACCATAGTGATAGGTTGTATTTTGTAGGAAGAACCTGCAGACGTGCTTTCACACAGAAAGTGAGGATCTCCTCACTGATGGTGGCATTGCTGTAGATAGTTTGTGATACGGAGTGGTCGGAGAGCGGTGATACAGTTTTGCCAACTTTCCCTGGAGTTTCAGACTGGACCAGTACTCCATATTTTGGGCTCTGTGAATAAACAAGAGAGTCTGCCTTGATGTTCTTGGCTGGAGCAGGTAAACAGTGATGCTATGGTGCAGCCTGGCTTCCACGATGACAGATGGGTCCTCTACGACTGCATCAGAGACCTCTACAGGTCGATAATGAGAGTTCCACTTCAGTTCAGTACCTGTCTTCCACCATAGGTCATTTTAGTCTGGCCAGTCTGATGACACACCAAATCCCCGTGCCCGTCCATCTAGCTTTCCATTGGTCTTTCTTTTAAAACCCCCAACAGCACCCATCGTAACGGCTGTCGTAAATGTAGAGAATTTTCTGACATGATTTTACGCACAGCTCTCCTTGTTATGTGTCTGATAACATCCATCAAAGTAGCCTGGACATCTACCGTCGGCCTGCAATTTCCTATCTACAGAGTTCATGGATTATGAACGATTGGTGATTCCAGTATTCCAGTACACACACACACACACACACACACACACACACACACACACACACACACACACACACACACAAATATATATATATATATATATATGGACAAACGATTATTTTCATTACCTTCCTTCTGACCCTCTGTATGAAACAATCAGTTTTTAAGAAGCGGCTCCTTTAAGGCTTGTTGATATATGCATACCTGTCAAGTTTTGGATTTGAAAATAAGGGAAATTTTCCGGCGCCCACCGCAAGCAGTCCCACCACCCCAAACCAAGCTCCAGTAACGTTATCCCTTACATTTTTAGACAAGTGTTATAGCTTAAATGAAAACACAAAAGGGTATATATGAAGAGCATTTATTTTAAAGGCTTATTTGCATATTTTCTGTTCATTTAACATTGCTTGTCTCATTTACATTTTATTTTCATTCCACACATTCTTTTAATTTCATATTGCTTTTCTTTTACAGCTTTTCTTTACATGTCACATAACTTTTATTTACTCTTTTAGTGAGTTGTTGTTCAAATTTGGCATACCCAAACTGAAACAGATAGCCTACAGTTCATAAACACTTTGCACTAAAAGCACAAGTATGATCTCATTTGAAAGCTGACACCTGGCAGTTTATTGTAAATGTAGAATTAATTATTGTCATAATGGAAAAAATAGTTATTAATAGCTACAAAGTTTTGTAAAGTTATTAGAAATGTATTTTGTATGAAACATCTTCAAAGTTTCTGAGAATACAATAGTGGTCAAATACTGAAACTTGAGTGTTATATCTTAATGATGTATAGTTTGCCAAGGTAATAACATTAAATCTGATAGTAACTTTGAACTATTTAAACAAACAAAAAAACGCTTCAGTGCGTCGGCGCACTGGCAACGGTTAACAGGTTTTAAGATGCTAAAGTCGCAGTTACAAAACGCGTGACTGACCCCTACCCTGCTCCTCTTCAGAAAATAAATTCGCTGTCCCATTGATCGCGGTATTTACATGAGCGTTTTGGTTTTGTGGCAGGAGTGCCTTCCGTCTCTGTCGTAGCGTCCACCATCCGTCTCCGATTTTTTTCTTTTTTCCCCCCGCGTTGTCACTCATCATCTGACCTCACACACTAACCTTGCGACAACTGCCACCTACAGTACCCACAGTACCTGTAATAGGCTACTGCAGTTGGCAGTTATCGCGTGGCTAGTGACAGAGCTCAGATTGGGAATGTTTTTTTTTTATCCGCCCGGGCCATTATTATTTTTTAATAGCGCAGGTTAAAATACGGGAGATTTACGGGAAAATACTAATACGGGAGGACGGCGGGAAAGAAGGGTTAAATACGGGACTTTCCCGGCCAAAACGGGATACTTGACAGGTATG
Source organism: Siphateles boraxobius (assembly GCF_051911475.1). NCBI lineage: Eukaryota > Metazoa > Chordata > Actinopteri > Cypriniformes > Leuciscidae > Siphateles > Siphateles boraxobius. Next base: position 641,279 of record NW_027508722.1, on the reverse strand, counting down.
GATATATGGCCACTGTTATGATTGGCTATAGTCATTGCATAGGAAACGGTATCAACATACACTCGCTATTGCACATGAGTAAGAGTTTTGAAAACATTACCCATATAAAACCATAATTTACAGACAAACCATTTGAAATCATTTACTTGTGGTTTGTGATGCAGTTTCTGTCAGATCCATTACAGTCAGCTGCTTCATCATCACCAAAAGATAATTTGCAATCTCTTCATTACACTGTGTCTCTTATACAAAACAATCTTTCATCAAATTCACTGAACAAACTTACAAACAATCCTCTGACGCGATCCAGGACACCATGACATCCTGCAATATCAAAATGAGACATTTTTGGAGCTTGATTAAATTAATGCTTTGTTGGTGAAGAGGAGGATGTTTTAAGCCATGAAACTTACATTATGTTTTAATAGTACAAAGACCTCTTATACTGTATGTCAAAAGATCAAGGCACATTTGATTTCTCATTGATTACCTCTTTAAATACACAATCATTAAGACATTTCAATCATTTTAAGCATTTCAATAAAATTAGGCTATGGATGGATGAAATCTCCTTTGTAATCACCTGGGTTGGTGTTACGCCTCCAGCTGGATATGTGACTGACTGGAAGTATGACAGTGAAGGACAAAAGTATTGTTTAATAATAGCAAGATATTTTTTTACGAAATCTGAGAGATTTCTGTCCCTCCATTGACAGTCCACACAACTACCACTTTGACGCCTCAAACAGTTCACAAAATAAAAGTAATCCATATGAATCACATAATTTAGTCCACATTGTTCCAATAGACTGGCTAACTTTATATGATGAACAGATTGAATTTAGGCTTTGACTCACGTATAAACCTTAATCGACGAACATAAAAAAAGCTGTTTGAATGCAGCTTGAACCTGCTTGATGCTTGAAAACAAACCTTATTGGTTCTCTCTGAAGCGCAAAAGTGCTGCGTAACACTAGAATAAACCTCATGCGTTCTTGTGGAAACTCAAACGTGCTGCGTAACACTAGAATGAACCTCACCGGTTCTTGCTGAAGCACAAACGTGCTGCGTAACACAAGAATGAACCTCATTGGTTCTTGCTGAAGCTCAAACGTGCTGCGTAACACAAGAATGAACCTCATTGGTTCTTGCTGAAGCTCAAACGTGAAGCGTAACATGAGAATGAACCTCAGTGGTTCTTGCTGAAGCTCAAACATGCTGCCTAACACAAGAATGAACCTCATTGGTTCTTGCTGAAGCTCAAACGTGAAGCGTAACATGAGAATGAACCTCAGTGGTTCTTGCTGAAGCTCAAACATGCTGCCTAACACAAGAATAAACCTCATTGGTTCTTGCTGAAGCTCAAACATGCTGCGTAACATGAGAATGAACCTCATTGGTTCTTGCTGAAGCTCAAACATGCTGCCTAACACAAGAATAAACCTCATTGGTTCTTGCTGAAGCTCAAACGTGATGCGTTACACGAGAATGAACCACATGCGTTCTTGTGGAAACTCAAACGTGCTGCGTAACACAAGAATGAACCTCATTGGTTCTTGCTGAAGCTCAAACATGCTGCGTAACATGAGAATGAACCTCATTGGTTCTTGCTGAAGCTCAAACGTGCTACCTAACACGAGAATGAAACTCATTGGTTCTTGCTGAAGCTCAAACGTGCTGCCTAACACAAGAATAAACCTCATTGGTTCTTGCTGAAGCTCAAACGTGCTGCCTAACACAAGAATAAACCTCATTGGTTCTTGCTGAAGCTCAAACGTGCTGCGTTACACGAGAATGAACCTCATGCGTTCTTGTGGAAACTCAAACGTGCTGCGTAACACAAGAATGAACCTCATTGGTTCTTGCTGAAGCTCATACGTGCTGCCTAACACGAGAATGAACCTCACTGGTTCTTGCTGAAGCTCAAACGTGAAGCGTAACATGAGAATGAACCTCAGTGGTTCTTGCTGAAGCTCAAACATGCTGCCTAACACTAGAATAAACCTCATTGGTTCTTGCTGAAGCTCAAAAGTGCTGAGTAACACGAGAACGAACCACATTGGTTCTTGCTGAAGCTCAAACGTGATGCGTTACACGAGAATGAACCTCATTGGTTCTTGCTGAAGCTCAAACGTGCTCTGTTACACTAGAATGAACCTCATTACTTCTTGCTGAACCTCAAACATGCTGCGTAACATGAGAATGAACCTCATTGGTTCTTGCTGAAGATCAAACGTGCTGCCTAACACTAGAATAAACCTCATTGGTTCTTGCTGAAGCTCAAACATGCTGCGTAACACGAGAATGAACCTCATTGGTTCTAGCTGAAGCTCAAACGTGCTGCGTTACACGAGAATGAACCTCATTGGTTCTTGCTGAAGCTCCAACATGCTGCGTAACACTAGAATGAACGTAATTGGTTCTTGCTGAATCTCAAACATGCTGCGTAACACTAGAATGAACCTCATTGGTTCTTGCTGAAGCTCAAACGTGCTGCGTTACACTAGAATGAACCTCATTGGTTCTTGCTGAAGCTCAAACGTGCTGCGTAACATGAGAATGAACCTCACTGGTTCTTGCTGAAGCTCAAACATGCTGCGTTACACTAGAATGAACCTCATTGGTTCTTGCTAGAGCTCAAATTTGATGCGTAACACGAAAATGAACCTCATTGGTTCTTGCTGGAGCTCAAATGTGATGCGTAACACGAGAATGAACCTCATTGGTTCTTGCTGGAATTCAAATGTGATGCGTAACACGAGAATGAACCTCATTGGTTCTTGCTGAAGCTCAAACGTGCTGCGTTACACTAGAATGAACCTCATTGGTTCTTGCTGAAGCTCAAACGTGCTGCGTTACACTAGAATGAACCTCATTGGTTCTTGCTGAAGCTCAAACGTGCTGCGTAACATTAGAATGAACCTCATTGGTTCTTGCTGAAGCTCAAACATGCTGCGTTACACTAGAATGAACCTCATTGGTTCTTGGTGAAGCTCAAACGTGCTGCGTAACACTAGAATGAACCTCATTGGTTCTTGCTGAAGCTCATACATGCTGCATTACACTAGAATGAACCTCAGTGGTTCTTGCTGAAGCTCAAACGTGCTGCGTAACACTAGAATGAACCTCATTGGTTCTTGCTGAAGCTCAAACATGCTGCGTAACATGAGAATGAACCTCATTGGCTCTTGGTGAAGCTCAAACGTGCTGCGTAACATGAGAATGAACCTCATTGGTTCTTGCTGAAGCTCAAACGTGCTGCGTAACATGAGAATGAACCTCATTGGTTCTTGGTGAAGCTCAAACGTGCTGCATAACATGAGAATGAACCTCATTGGTTCTTGCTGAAGCTCAAACATGCTGCGTTACACTAGAATGAACCTCATTGGTTCTTGCTGAAGCTCAAACGTGCTTCGTAACATGAGAATGAACCTCATTGGTTCTTGCTGAAGCTCAAACATGCTGCGTTACACTAGAATGAACCTCATTGGTTCTTGCTGAAGTTCAAACGTGCTGCGTAACATGAGAATGAACCTCATTGGTTCTTGCTGAAGCTCAAACATATTACGTAACACGAAAATGAACCTCATTGGTTCTTACTGAACCTCAAACGTGCTGCGTTACACTACAATGAACCTCATTGGTTTTTGCTGAAGATTCCGTTTACCACAACTGATGTGAGAGTTGATCAATGTTTATATGTAAATGAAATAAAAAAAGTGATTTTGGCTCGTAAGAAAATTGACTAAACCGCTCAATTCATATGGAGTTTTACGATCTGTTTATGAACTGTGTGAAGTGTCAAAATGGTAGTTGCGTAGCTGTCAATGAAGGAACACAAAGATCTTCATTTGTGTTCCGAAGATGAACGAAAGTCTTATGGGTTTGGAAAAACATGAGGATGAGTAATTGATGGCAGAATTAAAAATTTTGGGTGAACTAACCCTTTAAGAGAATTTTAAATAATTTTTATTTTAATGTCACAGTTTTAGCGGTCCTCTTTAAAAATGTCTATAGGTGGCGAATTACGCTACATTGATGAGGAAGTTATGTTCTGGTCAAACGGTCAAAGCAGTTAAAAAAAGTCAGACTCTAATCTGTGTCGATCTCTTCACTTTCATCAAGTCTCAAGCAAGTCTAAGTCGCAGTAAACACAAACCAAGTCAAGTAAGGTCAAGTCAATAGTTCACTTCAAGCAAGTCAAGTCGAGTCCTGCTAAGGGTCAAGTCAAGTCCAAGTCAAGTTACAATTCTAAACAGAAAAAAAGTTTAGCCTCAACCTTATTTATTTTTGATTACCATGATTACCTTTCTTATACATTTATATCATAATATTAATAATATTCATATAATTTATTACAACATGGATTTATGATTATCAAAATTTGGAATTCTTATTATAACAACAATTATATGAAAAATGTTGAAGATAAAACATTTGAAGGTAAATTCACAAATGTAATGCATTATTTATATTGGTTTTATAGTAAATGTCATATGTTTAACTTTGCATATATATTTTTTATGCAATATCACCGGCAGACATTAGCTTTCCCATTAATAGCCCATATTTGACCCCTTAAATTGATTTCTTGGGGCATTTTTTTCTAACTATGTTCTAACCCTTTTTTTCTAACCATGCATTTACACTGTAATTACAACACTATACACAATGTTATGAGATTAATGATTTAAATATAATAATTTTAATATAGAAAAAAATAGATGCAAAAAATAATAAATAATATTTTTTTAATTATGAAATTAAAACCGCCAATAGATGGCGCTAAATCACCGTCTTAATGAACGAGCCATAGAAGGATTAATTCAACTGATTCGTTCAAAATGGCAGATTCAATCTGGAACTAAGTAACGTCCTGGTTGCGTATGCAACCCACCGTTCCCTGAAGGAGGGAATGGAGGACGTAGTCGACGGTCGACTGAATTGGGATCTCGCTAGAGAGCCTATCCTCTTCGAGTACTATTGAACGAGCCAATGTAATTGGCGTGCGTGATTCGCATCACACACTCCGCCCCCGCGGTGCGGGTATAAATACGGAAGTGGATGCACGCACTAGTTGCTTTTCGCTGATGAGCCGAGAGTAACCCGGGGTCAGCGGTGGTCCAGCGGTAGTGGGAAGGGGACTACGTCCTCCGTTCCCTCCTTCAGGGAACGGTGGGTTGCATAAGCAACCAGGACGTTCCCTTTCAGACGATAACGTCGGACGTAGTCGACGGTCGACTGAATTGGGATCACCCTTTGAACACGCCACTAACGCTGCCACCTTCCAGTGCCTAAACCAAAGCCTCCTGATGCCCCCGCAAATTTAAGGCGGGGAAGGACAGGGCTTAGGCCAGGGAAGTCACTGCTGTTCCTACAGGACCACTGGGAAAGCGTTCCCCGTACATTGGAAGGAAGGGATGCTGCGGAAGCCACATCCAACCCAGAGGGAGGAAACGTGGAAAATACACATATGAACTGGGCGGAAACCGGTGTAAAGACTCTGGGGCGGATCTAATCCGTGGGGAATTTGCATATCATAATTAATAATTGGTAATTAATAATTATTCATACATGTTTGGATTAGATCAGTCTTACATGTTAATAAAACTCCCGATAAGGGATGATATGTAATTTTACCTGCATGCATGCTTGTGTATCCTTGCACTTAACCACAAGTTGATTGCAATTACCTGCACGGACCACGTCTTACAAAACAGGCTAAATTAATTAGCTCAATTGTCAGACTAATATCTGTGGGAATCCACAATATCATCTTACTTTATAGGATTTCAGGAAAAGCAATTCTGTGGCCACAAGAATTGGGTTTCCTGCCCTATAAACACATACTCTTTAAAGTATCTTTAATTTGTAAGCTTGTTGCTATAAGATCTTTTGGCACTTAAGGGACTTAAATGAGCAAAAAGGCAGTACATCAATCAGATGAATATAATGAATTTAATAAGGCAGAACTACTTATGTATTTACTACGGTTACATGGGATATATTTATTTACAAACATAATAAACAACAAAACACGATAAGGCATCGATGGACGAGAAATGCATAGAGTGTGGACAATGGAAACACGTGTGAGAGGGGAAGGGACAGAGAGAGAGAGAGAGAGAGAGAGAGAGAGAGCATTGGCAACATTCCCCTGAGAGTCCCCTGCCTGTGACAACACGAAAACATCATCTTAATGCTTCTTAGAAGCTCTATAAAGAGATATACTTAAGTTTCTGGGTCTCTCTGTGTCGCGGCATTCCTGCGCGTGCGTGAGCGGAGTCCTTTAGGAAGCGTCACTGGGTGCTGCTTGGCGCGCGTTGAACGGAGTTTCCAAGTCTTTGGGGTAACATTACCAAAGGAAAATAGTTCGGCTAAGTTTGTTTCACTTTGTGGAAATGAGCAGAGTCGACTACGGAAAACAAAACTTTGACTAACAAAGAAAAGAAATAAAGATCTCTACGGGGAAATCACGCGGAGTTAACGTCACATCTTCGCATGGCTGGTGAAGAAGCGTGTGTGCGTCTCTCGCCACGTGGTCACGTGCGCGTGTTTCTCCTTCAAAACGAGCGCGCGCTCGTTTAAAGGTCCCTTGTAGATGGATTTGCTGAAGAGATATGTCACGCGGTGTTCTTTTCACTCGTCGATTGGAATTAAACACGGAGACTTATCTAAGACTGAAAAACACAAACTAAACTAGAAACAAATAAAAGAAAGGCGAAGAGCTCGCCCGGAGGCGAGACCTTACATTTTGACAGTCGAAAGTAACAGAGACGAGCGGAGGGGGGAAGCGTCAATTATCACCTTGGAGAAATCCGGCCTCTTGCTGTTGACTTGGCCAATTAGAGGGTTGGAATTTCACAGGCGGGACTTATTTGGTTTTTATTGCTCTTTGTCTAAGAGAGAGACATTTGAAACCGACGAAATTAGGGTGTTTAAGAGCAGAATCTTCACAATTCTTATAATACTAATGTGTCACAAGTTTAGCAAAATGTAATGTCAATTAACAAATGGGGAATGAAGATTGGAGTTTATCAAGACCAAACTTGCCACAAATGGATTTGGTTAAACATTAGTTGGCCAAGTTTAAAACATTATCGCATTAGAGTTGTCGAGAAACATAGACCAAACCACAAAAAGGCAACTCATGAAATAGGGAACTTAGATACATTGTTCATACAATTCTCAAGTGGATATATAATAGCATATACTGTATATATATGAATACAGGATTCATTTCTCCTCCTTGGTTAGAATTCAGAGAGGGTGGCAGTTCTGTGAACATTCCTTTGGGTCGTAAACGCCGTTATCTAAGAACACCAGTGATATTAGTTTTGGTCTCTTTTCACTCCAAAGATGGAGAACATAGTAAACTATATTTTTCATTAACTTCTTACATATATTTGGCTCGAGCAAGTTGAGCGATTTCGTTTAATACCAATCACTCCGTGTTTGTAACGCATACAAGGATATATATAAACTCTTAGACCTTTATAGAAGTCCGCAAGGTTCAACTACATAACTAACAGTCCTAGATAGACAGGATACAGTATAAACTTCAAACATACAGGAATACATCATGTTTACATTTCATAATCACTCATTTCTGGGTTTTAATGTTATAGATGCATATATGTGTGTGTGTGTGTGTGTGTGTGTGTGTGTTGTCCATTTGCGCATCTGGCATTCCTTCCTCGCTAGGGGGGGGGGTTTGGAGATAACGGTCTTCTTGGATGTTGGCTCGCGAACAAATCAGGATCGCGCGAGGATCTCTGTGGGGACTCATTACGCTGTAAAGGTGTCACAAACTAATCTACCCTCCAGACTGGCTGGCGCTAACGGAAGATTTAGAATTGGAAGAGTCATAGGTTGGGGCTTTAGAAACCCCTGTTAACGTGTGTTTATTGTGTTAAGGAATGCTGACTCCATGATTCTGCGCCCATACCCTACAGTCCCCCTTTTCGTCGGATGACATCTCTGTGGAGACATCATCGGACGACAATCATCACAATGGCGGATGGCAGGTGAATCATGAGGGTTTTGTAGCAGGTGGTTATTGAGGCTGAGGGCTCAGCTCGATGAGATTCAAAGCGGTGTCTGGTGTGATCCCCTCTTTCCGGGGGTTCCGTCGGAAACCTCCAGACACGGCTTTCGTGAGCTTGGCTGTCGATGTTCGCATCTCGTTGAGCCTCCTATACAGGATGAAGGCCAGGCCTAGTGACAGGATGTGGCTGACTACCATAGAGATACACAGCGCGGTGTCGGCTGCGGTCCAGGCTTGGACAACAGGTCAGGTGTATTTGTAGAGGGTCAGTTGGCGTGGTGACGGCGGAAGCCAGCACCGTTTGGACAAGGCTTAAGGGTATCAGGTACGGTGGAATCCTTCCCATGGCTAGGCTGTCAATGGAAGAGCTCACCTCCCGCAGCATGTCTGCCATCAGGGCTGTGACCAGCTGAGTTTGAGCAAAGTCATTCTGGAAAACCGTAAACAGCTGTTTCATAGAGTTCACGGTCTGGTTCAGCAGGACGCTGTGAGTGTTGAGAACCACCACAGTTCCCCTCAAAGTCTTGCCGATGGTCTGAAGGGAGGCACTTTGTGTGTTGAGTTGCTCTTTTATCTGTGGGATTTCAGTCCGGATTTCGGCCACGTGCCGTCTCACGGTGGCTAAGTTCACTGAGTTGACACTAGACATACCGATGTTAAACAGAGTTCCGACGGCAGCGGCGGCTCCGAGCAAAGCTCCAAGGAACCGTTTGGAGCGGCGGTTGTGTCCACTTAGCTCCGCTTGTGTGACAGTCATTTTCTCAAGTTGGTTGAGCATGTGCCTGACATCGGCCTCAGCGTGAGTGAGGGAGTCCTCTGTCCATCGGGCACCGGCCCAACTATATTGGGCCACTGCGCTGGGGTAATGTGCTCTGTAAACATTACGCGGGTCTAGTCGAACATATACTTTCTGGGTGTGGGTCCGGCAGTTGGTGATCAGGAGTCCCGGTTGTTCCCTCAGGACGATGCCTGATGCCGGACCTGGTGAGATGATCTCCGATTGCGGCTGGCCTCTGGTCGACTGAAGGCACAGGATGGCAAACCACAGCAGCATCCTGGTAAAAGTGAAAGGGAGAGAGAAAGAGAAAGGGAGGAAAAATTTCAGCGAGTGTCGTCCTTGGTTGGCTAGGACAGTCTTTCCGCTTTTGAGGACGCCGGTATGCCACTTGGTTCGGTGTCTTGCAAGTGTCTCTGGTGCTGCGGTGTGCAGCACATGGTGCGTCATGGGCATACATTGGCATGACCCCCCTTTTGCACTGTGGCACCACAAGCTGTGGCGCAGTGATGGCATCAGGTGCAGAACGCTGAATGTTGTCTTGTGCACACAGCATGTGCCGGTAGACGTCGGTTGTCAGGGGCATTGGTTGTCGGTGGGTGCAGACGGCGTTCGTGGGTGGTTGGAGGGGTATGAGAGGTGGTTTCTCATAGTGTCCATTGTTTGTCATAGTCTTTGGTAAGCTGGAACGTTAAGGTCAAGTTAAGCAGAGGCTCTGTGACATTTTGTCGCACTTGGGGTGAGACTAATGCATGACCCTAAAAGTTCAGAACCAAGGTTTAATGGGTTCGCTAGGAATGTAGCATAAAGCTATGCGTTTCACGTGTATCTAGCTAGTGAAGTGTGTCTTGTATCCTTATCATCTTAGCTGTGGATGTTAGGAGGCTAAGACTTATGTGGTTCCGAGAGTATTTCCCGGAAAGGGCATAGCCGAGATGAAATAACTGACTTAAGATGGTTCTTATGACTAAATTATTTCTCAGGACTTAACTAGTGGTTCACTACGGCTTGACGAAGTGAATGATAGGGGGAAAAAGGACAGCTTTCCTATTCAAATTAGGCTTATTATCAATCCTCAGGACTATAGTTATGCCCTAGTAATCGTTGAAATTACTTGTGTTGCAGGGTCATAAAAATTAGTGCACTTGTTGAAAATAAACAAAATCACAAATAAAGGTGTCTCTGTTTCCTTTCTGGGCCCTATGGGAAATGGAACCACATTCCAACAAGAGAGGAAATGGAATTGAATCATGTAGATGACCGAAAAGACAAGGTAATAGCTGAATGCTATTATTATTAAAGTAAAAATAAAAATAAAACGTGGGTGAGTGGTCAAAACAGCGGGAATGATCTGAATGTGAGAATAGTCAGTAGCACTAGTGACTAAACTTTGAATTCGCTTGGACCAACACTCGATGGTGGGTTACAGCGGTTGCATGTTCACGACCACTCTGTGTGTCCCTTCAAATGTTTAGTCAACATGCTGATGAAAATTCTCATTACTGTACAGATTCTTCTCTAGCTACACATTTTACATGTACTTAAGCTTAAGTTTAATTGGCGATTTAGCCTACAGTGCTCAGCAAGGCCTATGCCTAAACTAGTGAAGGTGAACTTTAGCTGAGCAGAATTGAAAGTACGGAAAGTGAAGAATTACAAACCCTAACTGGGGTTAAAGAAAGTATTCTAGAATACTTTGGGCTGTATAAACAGCAGCTGTAATTAAGGCTTAAAGTAAATGATGCTAACTGCTAACTGTAGAAGTTATTATTTAGCTTAGCCTAAGAGGGATGGATGTTAGGTTAGCCTAGCCTAAGCTAGATGGATGCTAGGTTAGGTTAGCTTAGCCTAAGCTGGATGGATGGATGCTAGGTTAGGTTAGCTTAGCCTAAGCTGGATGGACGCTAGGTTAGGTTAGCTTAGCCACCTAGGCTGGTTTGTTTACAACGTGACATCACGAGTTAGCACTTCCTGTGACAAGTCATTGTCATGGGAACTAGAGCATGTCAGAACAATTCGACAGTACCTGAAGAATGTCTGCACCTTTTAACGGGTTAAAAGGGTTATAAGGGGGCGCCTATACTTTAAAGTCTTTTGAGAACTTGACGTTACATTAAGTAAAATGCGACTGTGTTTTGGCATTTGCTAGTTTTACTCATGTAAATCTTCTCTTTACACAACTTATTCTATTTGTATACCGAGTAAGGAAATAGATTTGCTGTAAGTCAAAGGTTGTCTAAGCATCTATAGTTACGTCCCTCTCATGCACAAATGCTGGCTCTTCAGCGAGTGAACAGTTTTGATCGCTAGGTAGCTCTCTGCTTGTAGATGCAGCTAAAATTTTTAGGTGAATTACATCAATCTAACAATAATTTGTAAGGCCTTTACATTGTAGAAAGGGGAGCATCACCCAGGTCTACGTATATATAACACTGTCCTGAGCTTCCTTTGTCAGAAACAGGTTTAGCAATACTGCAATTTGGATTTCTTTAACCAAAGCAGGATAGATATCGGTACAGTTTACAAGCTGCTGAGATGAGATTTTTTTTTTTGTCAAACAGACTTACGCTTTACTGCTGGACTTACTTATATTAGTTGGAAATCTAAGACTCTTTCACTTACAGTAGAGATGTCAATTCCAGCTATTGTTTTATCTGCATTTAGACAAGCCAGCAACCAGTGATCAAAATGCTTATCGCATGTTGTGTTCCGTTTGGATTGCAATGATCAAATTAAACCTGTAGGTTAACAGTAGTTTCAACTCAGGTGGTTTTCCTACACTATGGCGTCAAGGTGACGTATGCCTTATTTGGAGCTAGGGTTTCCTGTAACCCTTTATTGTCATGGAAACTAATGTTTAGCAGTGTCATTTCAACCAGCATGTAGCAAATGTTTGTTTCGAAAAAGTTGTGCATAGTGTGTTGGCAGGTGAGGCATACACGTCCATTCAAGATTTTCTTTAAATCAGTTAAATTCTAAATTGTCTAATGCAGAGTCTTGCTTCTCTTCGAGCACACATTTTCATCTACTTTAAAAGTTTTATGTTTTATGCTGACCAGGGACCCTTTTACAGAGTCTTGCATTATGTTCATTCTGTGTGCCTTCTGGTTTTGCAGTTCGGAAACAATGGGATCTTAGGGGACCCTTTCTGAGGAGGCCTTATGTGTTAGAGGCCTTCTGTATCAGTTTACGCATCGTTGAGCAGCATTTCTTGGTCTCTGGCGAGCTGGAAGGTGCAGGGTAGTGAACTTGAATCTTGACTTGGTGCTGAGGCTGTGTACCCATGGATGGCTGCTGGAGTTCTTGGGAACTACCTGTTCGAGCCGGATGTTGTTCTGGCTGTACGACTGCACGTTCAGCTGTCACGTTTGGGGTATAAGAGTTCGATCTTTGCTCTTAGCTTTAGTGCCGAGTCTTTCAAAGGGCTGAGCTGACATTAAAGTGAGGTCTGAGCCGGTGTCTACCAGGGCTTCCAAGCTCACCTCATTTTCCAAAGTGATGGCTAGGTAGAGTTTCCGGGCCACCCCCTTTTTCGATCAGGTTCCCCAGGAGTCTTAGTGTAGGGGCTGGTGTGGTGATCGATGGGCGGTTAGGGCCGGTCTTGTGTAGTTCTCTGCGGAGACAGACAGACAAGCAGCATTTCTAGGTATTTTGGGCTTTTGGACCCAGCTGTGGGAAACTGTGCTGTGTCGCTCAGGCTGTGCAGCTGCAGCTGTGGTGGCTGGGTGATGCTGTCGTTTTGTGATGTGACAGTTAGCTCTGTGCTCTGAGGCTGACGAGCAGTGTTCTGGTTGCCTGGTTCAGGTCTTACGCTTAGACATAGGATGTCTGTCTTGTCCCTCTTGTCTCCTTTGGAAAGTCTTTTGTGAAGAAGCTCTTTCAGCGACTTCAGGGTCTCAGCTGTCTCAGATGTGGCGGCACTGTTTTTTTCTGATGTGGGTTCAGACTTGTGCTTACCAGTGGCATGTCGAGAGGGGTTCCGCTCTGGGCTGTCTGGGCTTGATGGTCTGGTCGATGGGGCTCGGCTCTTTCTGGGCCATTGGTCGGTTTCCCATGTGGCTCCACCTTTTGGGTGGTCGGGTGGTTGTTGCAGGTCCCAGAATCTGTCAAAGCCCTCGCTCTGGTGTCTTGGACGAGCACCATCGCAGTAGTGCTGCCCTCTGTTGGCCTGGAACGGTCTTGACTCTCTGTAAACAGGGCTATGGTGTTGTGGGGCGCCCTCTAGAGGCAGCTCTGAGTAGGGCTCAGAGACAGAGTAGATTGTGGGGTTTTTCAAAGTCTTTTCGGACACAGTCTTTTGCTGTGTAAGCTTCTTTTAGCTGTTGAGTAGTCATGCTATGTGGTCAGGCCAGGATGTCTAGATGATGACTCACTGTGGGGTGCAGATTTCGGAGAGACAAAGTTCTGAAGTTGAAATCATCCTCCATGCCGGACTGATTGAGGTCCATGGCTGTGATTAGTCTTTGGTCTGATTCTGGATCAGAGAATTCTTTAGTGAAGGCCTGCCGCAGCGGCTGGTAGTCCGACTTGACTGTCTCTGGTTGACGGTCGAGGAAGCTGCGCGCATCACGACTGGACGTGATTCTGAGCAGGTACAATCTGTCCCACGCGGTGACGTTGGTAACAGTTTGTAAGTGAAAGTCAATGTCCTGCGGATGGCGTGCACGTTGTGGCCTCCTGCATGGTTCGGAGTGAACATAGGGATGTTTCTGGCCAGCTTGTTAAGTCTTTTGGGAGCCATGCCGTGGTTAGTGGCCGGGGCTCTCCTGGAAAGGCTCTTCCCCCCTCGCTGCTGACGGGGGTTCTTGTGGGCTGGCTGGTGATGTTTTGAACAGTGGGCTTTCACCCCCCTGTACAGCTCTGGGTTCTTGGCTGAAAGGTGCGGACTGGCTGGTCAGGGAAACTTTGTGATGTGCGTTTCCCCTTCCCGGTCCTTCTGCAGTCTATAAGAGGGTTTCAACTCTGTGTGAACGGTGTCAAGTTCGTGTTCGAGATCTTGTCTCTGCTGAACGTCCTTGTGGATGGTAGCACGGGCCTCTTGCGAGTTTCTTTCGCAGGCCGTGGCTTTCGAGTCTCTTTAAGTTCAGTCTCTGCTCTTTGCAAGGGGCTTCACTTTTGTCGGAGTTTCTCGTTGAGTTCCTCTCTGGTTCTTTTCTCTGACTGCACTCTTTGGTCTATGTGCAGATGAAGATCAGATAGGGCAGTTTGAAGTCTTTCCACTTGCTTCTGTAGCTCGGGGTCGTTGTCATCCTCGGCTTGCATCCTTAGCGTTGCAACTTCGTGCTCCAGGGCGATGCGGCTCCTTTCGTGGAGACGTGCTTGTACGATGAGCTGGCAAGTGAGGTTGACGTGTCTGACCGGTCTTTGTCGTGGGAGCTTTGGCTTGGTTTGTGCGCCATCAGCCTGTCCACGTCTGCGATGCTCTTGGCTCGGGGCTCTGAGTCACTGGCGACCTTGGTCAGTAATGGAGGTTTCATGAATCTCAGCCATGTCTCCAGGTTGTCCCAGCGGGTTGTGGGACTGTAGGACCGGAACATACTGGCTTCACTGTGGGCGAGAGGAACACAACACACACACAGAGAGACCAATGGAACTAAATTGCCCCTTGGGGATTAATAAAGCTATCTGTATCTGTATGCAGGTTCGTTCTACGTTTAACAAGCTATAATACGGGCTATGCCGCGTATGAAAATTTTGGTTAACTGATGCCGACAGTTAAATCATTTGGTAGGACAATTTGGGTAGGTCAGCATGGGCCTGAATAAAGATTTTTAACGGGGCGGTAGCTTAGGGGTCACCTGTTGATGCTAACGGCTTGGTTGTCAAACTATTATTCAGCGTTCCTTGTTGTCTCAGATAGGTTCTGTCTCTAAGTGAACTGAAAGGAGCAGAGCACAACAGAAAAGAGCAATGGCAAGATAGCAAAGTTTTAAGTAACATGCAACCATCCAAGATGGAAAGGTCTGTAATGAAATGGCGTTAATAGTACACAGGAAGTGTTACAGGGGAAGAGGAGGCCTAAGCCTGCGATTTGTGGCTAGGAGAGTAGGAGGGCGCCAAACACTTCAATGACCGGGGGAATCTCTAGATTCTGTGGCCAATACTAAGTGATGGATTTAATACCTTTTCTAGTTTCCCTGGGGTGAACTGAGGTCATTCGGGTTGGAGTCAGCATTTTGGTTGGTCTCTCTGTCGTCCCCAAACACTTGACAGCAGTGTCCCGGGCCCTTCCGCATATCTGTACCGATGTGTGCCCTCACGCAACCCGACCTTGAACACAACCGGCAGTGCCAAATTGGTGATGTCGTGTTGCGGGCTGCACCAACGGAGAAATACAGGAAAGTCCGAGACCCGTGCTCAGTCAGCGCTGGTGACGCAGGTCAGACGAACCAGCCAGCTGGACCCCAAGCAGAGATGACTGTCAAATCACCACAGCACGAGAGAAATTTCTACCTACAAACACAAAACAGGATGAAGGACAAGTGAACCTCAACGTGAATTAAAGCTCTCTCTATCTAAATCAAATTGAGTGTCTATTTTTTTGTAGAAAAATCAAAGGCAACGGTTTTACTAAAATTATGGTACAAACAAAAAGGGAATTATGACAATGTTAATTATCAGAACAACCTAGCCTCCATTCAGAGAAGAGATTAAGTGCAGCAGGAAGAGCACAGGAGGAAGCAAGCTGTAGTGGCGCGTTTGGGCCACTAAGGGTTTGGGCCACTTCCTCCTAGTGGTCAACCTGGCTGACAGAGAACTTGATTTAAATTGCATTCAAACTGGTTTAAATACAATTCAAATCAAGCGTATGCATAGATGTTAAGTAACTTCTAGAATAGTAAGGATACAGTTGTCATAACGCATCAAATACATAACGTAACGTATCAAATCAAAATTATTAAAAATAATTTGAAAAAGGAAATATAGTAATAAAGCCATAAAACCATTCCCAACAGGAAAGGAGACTTAATTCAAATTGATCTTGAAATTTGTTTGTTTCAAACCAAATTTGATTAAGTGTAGGAAATTAAAGGTTGGCATTATATTTGATGATGATCACGACTACGGTGAGGTATCAATGATAATAACCAAAATAAAACCAACTGGGAGAAAGCCACTTCAGAAAAGAATGATGTTAGGAACTAAGTGATGAGCTGACGTAGAGGGGGGAGGCCACAAGGGGCGCATTCCTCCTAAGTGGTCATCAGAAACTGGTACTGCTTACTTTTAAATTTTAAATTCAACTGTGGTTTGAACCAAATTCAAAATAAGTGTACACAGTCGGGAGTGAAATCATGTTAGTAAAACTGGAACTTGCACATGCATTGAAAGTTAGAAACACAATTTCAGAAATTCACTGGAAAAATCTGAAATTGTGATGAGAGAGATTGTTTAGGAAAAGACGGCCTCGTTACTAGTGTCCACGAGATGGCGCCATTTCGCTCATGGAGGGTAAAGTCAGGGGGCGGTGCGTAATTCGAGAACTGTCAAGCACTTAGGCCTCAGTGCTGCCCTCTAGTGTTTGTCAGCGGAATAACAACCACCCTGCTTCCATGTGTGATTCAAATTTGAGCGTGCAGACGCTTTGTTTTCTGTAAGATCACACTTATCCAAAATAAAATCTCAGCGTTTTTTTTTTTTTCAGCTATATTTCACAAAACGGCGTGGCAGGAATTTTTTCTACACACACACATAGGGACAACCGGAATTAGGCATCGGTTTTTCAATTCCCACATAAACAATTAGCGCTATTATTCACACGTGTTCGCTTATGAATTTTAAACCTCGGCGGGTTTTTTCTATTCGACACACGTGTGCACGGAAGGATTTCTTTGCTTCCACACACTAATATGGACAACAGGAATTATACGTCTGTCGTTCGGATCCAAATAACATTTATCAAATAGCACTTATGATTAAAAATGTTTTTCGGTTTTGGATTTTTTTGGTGCTATATTTTAACAAACACGTCTGGCAGGATTGCTTCGCTGCGTCGTGCAAAAATAAAACAGGAAATATTCGTCTGTTTTTTCGACTCCCATGACATATTATCAAATAGCACTTATGATTAAATATGCTTTAGGTTTTTTACAATTGAGTAGCTACGTCAATGTTTAACCAGGAGTTCATCGTTAATCTAACGATTATAATATCAGGCCTTTCTTAAGAATAGTGAAAGAGCATCGTTTCACTAAATCTAGTCTTCACCCTGACAGAAGAATCTCGTTCGGACAGGGGAGTTTAACATTAAAATGTCACAATTCAAAAGAGGTTTCTTCGTCTTTTGTTGGACAAATTTAATACTATGAAAACTGCAGTTTTACTTTTAGTTATTAACAATGGCAAAAGGAATGTTAGACATTATTTTGCAGCTGTTAATGTGCTGAACTGGACTCGGCTTTGTGCCTTTAATCAGTCAGCCAGTGAGTTCGCGTTGCGTTCGCTCACTCGAGGCGCGCGTACAATATTAAATCACAATATAGACATCGATTGAAACTGAATTGCTCAAAACAAGTTTAAAATGTGCCCGCATTATTCTCCACCATTTATGTAAAGACTCTGGGGCGGATCTAATCCGTGGGGAATTTGCATATCATAATTAATAATTGGTAATTAATAATTATTCATACATGTTTGGATAAGATCAGTCTTACATGTTAATAAAACTCCCGATAAGGGATGATATGTAATTTTACCTGCATGCATGCTTGTGTATCCTTGCACTTAACCACAAGTTGATTGCAATTACCTGCACGGACCACGTCTTACAAAACAGGCTAAATTAATTAGCTCAATTGTCAGACTAATATCTGTGGGAATCCACAATATCATCTTACTTTATAGGATTTCAGGAAAAGCAATTCTGTGGCCACAAGAATTGGGTTTCCTGCCCTATAAACACATACTCTTTAAAGTATCTTTAATTTGTAAGCTTGTTGCTATAAGATCTTTTGGCACTTAAGGGACTTAAATGAGCAAAAAGGCAGTACATCAATCAGATGAATATAATGAACTAATAAGGCAGAACTACTTATGTATTTACTACGGTTACATGGGATATATTTATTTACAAACATAATAAACAACAAAACACGATAAGGCATCGATGGACGAGAAATGCATAGAGTGTGGACAATGGAAACACGTGTGAGAGGGGAAGGGACAGAGAGAGAGAGAGAGAGAGAGAGAGAGAGAGAGCATTGGCAACATTCCCCTGACAGTCCCCTGCCTGTGACAACACGAAAACATCATCTTAATGCTTCTTAGAAGCTCTATAAAGAGATATACTTAAGTTTCTGGGTCTCTCTGTGTCGCGGCATTCCTGCGCGTGCGTGAGCGGAGTCCTTTAGGAAGCGCCACTGGGTGCTGCTTGGCGCGCGTTGAACGGAGTTTCCAAGTCTTTGGGGTAACATTACCAAA
This sequence comes from Siphateles boraxobius, assembly GCF_051911475.1. Classification (NCBI taxonomy): domain Eukaryota; kingdom Metazoa; phylum Chordata; class Actinopteri; order Cypriniformes; family Leuciscidae; genus Siphateles; species Siphateles boraxobius. The sequence goes on along the minus strand of NW_027508722.1, from coordinate 623,037 downwards.
GGAAAATAGTTCGGCTAAGTTTGTTTCACTTTGTGGAAATGAGCAGAGTCGACTACGGAAAACAAAACTTTGACTAACAAAGAAAAGAAATAAAGATCTCTACGGGGAAATCACGCGGAGTTAACGTCACATCTTCGCATGGCTGGTGAAGAAGCGTGTGTGCGTCTCTCGCCACGTGGTCACGTGCGCGTGTTTCTCCTTCAAAACGAGCGCGCGCTCGTTTAAAGGTCCCTTGTAGATGGATTTGCTGAAGAGATATGTCACGCGGTGTTCTTTTCACTCGTCGATTGGAATTAAACACGGAGACTTATCTAAGACTGAAAAACACAAACTAAACTAGAAACAAATAAAAGAAAGGCGAAGAGCTCGCCCGGAGGCGAGACCTTACATTTTGACAGTCGAAAGTAACAGAGACGAGCGGAGGGGGGAAGCGTCATTTATCACCTTGGAGAAATCCGGCCTCTTGCTGTTGACTTGGCCAATTAGAGGGTTGGAATTTCACAGGCGGGACTTTGGTTTTTATTGCTCTTTGTCTAAGAGAGAGACATTTGAAACCGACGAAATTAGGGTGTTTAAGAGCAGAATCTTCACAATTCTTATAATACTAATGTGTCACAAGTTTAGCAAAATGTAATGTCAATTAACAAATGGGGAATGAAGATTGGAGTTTATCAAGACCAAACTTGCCACAAATGGATTTGGTTAAACATTAGTTGGCCAAGTTTAAAACATTATCGCATTAGAGTTGTCGAGAAACATAGACCAAACCACAAAAAGGCAACTCATGAAATAGGGAACTTAGATACATTGTTCATACAATTCTCAAGTGGATATATAATAGCATATACTGTATATATATGAATACAGGATTCATTTCTCCTCCTTGGTTAGAATTCAGAGAGGGTGGCAGTTCTGTGAACATTCCTTTGGGTCGTAAACGCCGTTATCTAAGAACACCAGTGATATTAGTTTTGGTCTCTTTTCACTCCAAAGATGGAGAACATAGTAAACTATATTTTTCATTAACTTCTTATATATATTTGGCTCGAGCAAGTTGAGCGATTTCGTTTAATACCAATCACTCCGTGTTTGTTACGCATACAAGGATATATATAAACTCTTAGACCTTTATAGAAGTCCGCAAGGTTCAACTACATAACTAACAGTCCTAGATAGACAGGATACAGTATAAACTTCAAACATACAGGAATACATCATGTTTACATTTCATAATCACTCATTTCTGGGTTTTAATGTTATAGATGCATATATGTGTGTGTGTGTGTGTGTGTGTGTGTGTGTGTGTGTGTGTGTGTGTGTGTGTGTGTGTGTGTGTGTGTGTGTGTGTGTGTGTGTGTGTGTGTGTGTTGTCCATTTGCGCATCTGGCATTCCTTCCTCGCTAGGGGGGGGGGGGGGTTTGGAGATAACGGTCTTCTTGGATGTTGGCTCGCGAACAAATCAGGATCGCGCGAGGATCTCTGTGGGGACTCATTACGCTGTAAAGGTGTCACAAACTAATCTACCCTCCAGACTGGCTGGCGCTAACGGAAGATTTAGAATTGGAAGAGTCATAGGTTGGGGCTTTAGAAACCCCTGTTAACGTGTGTTTATTGTGTTAAGGAATGCTGACTCCATGATTCTGCGCTCATACCCTACACCGGGCAGTCTAACATATGGAATGTCACTGGGGTGGCTCCAGCCTAAGACGGGGGAGACACACCGGACAGTGACGGCAGAGAGACTCTGCCGAGGGAAGACACGGGCTCGCCGCAGGGAGCCGTATCGTGGAAGAATACACATATGGGGTCGCCGTAGGGACCGCAACATATGGACCCAGCCTAACACAGGTTCCACACTGCTTACGAGTGGTAGGCCTAACACCAGACGTTCCGCACGTCCGACGTCGGAGGGGTGTGGAGGAACTCAACAGGGTTCAATTTTAAGGGAACTCAACTGGAGTAGAAAGGCGCACGTATCCAGTCCATAGGAGGGGAATGGCGCAGCAAGCCGACACTTGAACCGGGCTCACTGTGAAACTGGCTTCATGAGAAGGGAGCCCACGGGAAGCAGCGGTTCAACTAGGTGTCGTCCAGCCCCCAACTCTAGAATCTGTTTAGCAAAGCATATCGTCAACGCCCAGGCGGAGCACTTTACACTCATCATAGAGGAGCTCAACACCTAAGTGGACATGTTGCATCTCGGATTTTTACCGAAATGAAGGCAATCACTAAGTGCAACTTTGCATGGAAACAGCCTTCCCTCTCTGCTGAATTCCAACAGATATTTGTAGAGCTGGTCTGAGGTCTATGGCTTGCGTTCTGTACACGTCCAAGCGAACGGACAGAGAAGCCAGGGCTGGATCTGCCTCCTCCAGGGCAGCGCTTGCAGGCTCACCACCTGTTCCTATTATGGGAGAGGTAGGAACCTTGGGCACAATCCGAGCCGGGGTCTCAGCTTGTGAGAGTTAGCCGGCCCAGACTCCAGGCACAATACGTTGACCGAAAGCGAGCAAGTCCCTACCCTCTAGTAGAGACCACGCGAGCAGGAGAACTGATATAACAGAACTTTTAACTCACTGCCTGCAGTGGCTCAGGGGCGGTCTCTGCAGTGCAGTCGCACCAGGGACAAGGCCCAAGAGGATAAAGAGGGACACAAGGATTTACAAGACCTTGCTCCTGAGGAACCTGACGATCAGCACGTGCTTCTGCACACTTCTGCAACACGATGAGCGTCGTTTAAACACCGAGGCAACATCATTTTTGGGGGTGAAGGAAAACAGCCTACTGCAACCCATTTTGCAGGAAAGAGAGCACAGAAGTGATCGAAAGCTTTCAGGATCTCCTCTGGAGAGAAGACGCACTCAACGACTTGGTTCCACTTCTAAAGGTGTAAGCACGCTACCCATGCTCGCAGAAGTGATGGTAACTATCACATGCCCTGTGATAGCCACCTGAACCTCCGAGTTCAGATGTAAGACCGCCCGGAATCTCCGGGGGAAGAACGCGGGTGCCATCGTGTCCCGTCCCTGAAAGATTTTTCAGGGGAAGTCAGGAAGGCTGTCGATGGGCTCCAGGTCTAGTTGGGCCAATAAGGGGCAACTATGAAGACCTGTTCCTCTCCTGACTTAGCACGTAGGTGCAAGCGACGGGCGCAAAAAGGACAGGAGCGTTGCTCAACACAACATGTGAAGATCACTGGGCTTCAGGAGCATCTTCTGCTCAGCACTTGAGTGTGACAAGTTCACTGAGCTTCAGGAGCATTCCTGCTCAACACCTGAGTGTGATAAACTCACTGAGCTTCAGGAGCATTTCTGCTCAACACTTGAGTGCGAAGAACTTCACTGAGCACCAGGAGCATTTCTGCTCAGCACTGCGTGTGACGAATTCACTGAGCTACAGGAGCATTTCTGCTCAACACCTGAGTGTGATAAACTCACTGAGCTACAGGAGCATTGCTGCTCAACACCTGAGTGCGATGAACTTCACTGAGCACCAGGAGCATTTCTGCTCAGCACTGCGTGTGACGAATTCACTGAGCTACAGGAGCACTTCTGCTCAATATGAAGTGTGATAATTTCACTGACTTGAGCAGGCGCAAGGCGACCATGAGTCGCAGTCACTTTTAGAAGGCTCACTGGGGTTAAACGCATTTCTGCGGGCCCCTGGGGCAGCTGAGACCCAGTGTTTGTCCAAGGGTAGTCCGCTTGGTTTACACAAACATTGGCGGAAAGATGAAACCGGGGGGGGGGGGGGGGGGGGGGGGGGGGTAACTGAGCGGCCCCGGAATGGTCATGACCCAGCTGGACCCAGGGGATGGAGTCTCCACTTGCCCTGGCTATAACTGTCGTGAGGCTCGATGGCGGCACGATTGAGTAAAGCGGGAGGAGTGGAACAAAGCGTCCTCAGAAGCTTCTGACTCCAAGGAGGAGGTGACGGGCAGGGGCGTCATGCAAGCCAAAATTCTGGGGGGGCACAATCTGAGGCAATAGTTTTCCGACGGTTAGACTAGGCTAGCTATCGATAACGTTACACTGACACAACTTAAGTTAATGCTCTGAATTCGCAGCTAACATCAAATCCATAGCTTTTTGATCAAGTTAAATTTCCAGGTCAACCACAAATAATCCCACTACCTTTTAATATCATCCGATAACTAATTCAATGCCGATTTGTTGCTTTGCCCACTTACCACTTCAAAAAACATTGCCAGCTCAATGTGCGAGACGAGTGAGTTGCTTGAACATACACAGCAAAGATTCTAGAGCGCTGATTTGATATACACAGACACCATATTAGGAAAAAGGGGCAGGCTGATGCTGACCGATTTATTACACATCCAGAAGAATCAGGCATGTGATTGGCTAAGGACAAAAAAGCAGGAAAATATACCGATTTTGTTTTATTAACATTAATTAATAAATGTTTTATTAACATTATTTCTCCCAATAGATAGTAAATAGATAGTTTTAATTGTCATCATTTACTCTCTCAAGTTGTTTTAAACCTGAATAAGTTTCTTTCTTCTGTTGAAGTTATTTGGAAGAATGTGGTTAACCAAACAGTTGATGTACCCCAGTGATTTCCATAGTATATTTTTTGCTATAGAAGTCAATGGGGACCAGCAACCGTCAGGTTACCCACATTCTTCAAAATATCTTTTTTTGTGTTCAGCACAAGAAATAAATTAATATAGGTTTGGAACAATATTACAATGAATAAATAATGACAGAATTTTTATTTTTGGGAGAACGATCCCTTTAAGGTCAAGGGGCTGCATGTTTATTATTAGGGCTACTGTCTCTTTAAGACCTGTACGCGACGCGTCTAATATACACGCATTTGACAAAGAGATTTCTCTCAATTTCCTCGGTTTGCTTTCTGTTTAGACATAATCAACTTTCCTTATGTATTTGTGTGTAACCTTGTGTGTATTTGAAAGTATTAGCGAAATAAGACTCGAAAGATAACTTAGTAACCAGGCGCTGTTAGACAGGCTTTTTTAGTGCATGTGCGCGTAGGGTGTTTTCGCTCAATAAAGCGCATGTTAGAACAGCGCATCTGCAGTGAATGACATGTTTAACCGGCAAGGCTTTAAAGCACATGCAAATAATTAACTTTTGTGAACTCACTGAACTGATGTGTCCCGTTCCTCTGCGTTAACATTTGATGTGAGTATTTGTCGCGTTGTACACAAATGCTGTTGAGACGGAGGCGCCAGAACTGCAACTGATAGAATGCACGATATACATATTTCTACAAAAGCAGTCAGCTTGTTTGGAGCAAGGATCATAGCGCAAATTTGAACTATATCGATATATGCAATATGGTCTAATTCCATATCACATTTAAAAATATATAGATATATTTTTTTATATCGATATACCCCCATAATAGTAATAAAGTTGTGACAAAAAAATTATCAGGGAGGAAAAATCTGAGGGGGCACGTGCCCCCTCACTTTGAATGGGCATGACGCCACTGGTGACGGGTGAGTTGTGACATGTAAGGGAAGCCTGTGCAACGGTCGCAATGTCTAACAACTCGAGGCACGAAATGCCCGTGTAGTCGGGGGTCGCCCAGGCCCCCGTTAAAACACGCCCTTTGTACATGGCCCCTCTGTTGAAGAGGGTTTGGCAGCAAACCGGGATGAACTATAGTCACACAGGGTGAGCTGCTCTGCCACGGTCACCTCGGGACTCGATCATGAAGCTAGCGCTGAAGCGGTCACATATGGAGGAAGCCAAAGGCTGCGACTACCATATACCCCAGGAGCCTCTGAAAGCTCTTTCAGTGGGACCCTTTCTCACTTCAACACCAGCTGAACACATTCTCATTGGAGAGACGTGTTAGACCGAGTCCATCTCCAAAACTGAAAAAGAGATACTCAGAGCCTCGGCAGCCCGTTTCAGCATAGCTGATAACTCTGGATCCGGCTCGGGCAACATTGAACTCCCGGAGGGAGACAATGCAGCCGAGTCATCATCTCTAGAAGTCAGCTCACCCTCCGATGCTGCAATCGGCGTCCTGTCCTCTAGGGGAGCCCCGAGTGAAACCGCTGGCCCACCCATTACAGATGGACCAGCAGACAACACAGGAGGCTCCAGTGGTTGCAGTGGAAGGGAGGAGTGAGGAGCCCACAGGGAATGGTTACCGGGTGGGACATCCAACACTATCCTCCGGTCACCCATCCCACACAGCACCCGAGGGTGGGGCATGGTAATGGGGACTCGCTCTCCGCGAACGAAGGCGAGTCTCGCCCTCAACACTGCGACAGTCATGTTCCCACAGTGAAAACATGAGCTGTCCACAAAAGCTGTCTCAGCGTGCTGTAAGCCCAAACACGTGACACAACAGTTGTGACTATCAGAGAGAGACAGGGAACGACCGCACCCAGAAACGCACAGGCGGAATGACATCTTGAAAAAGATGCAAACGCACCCGTGTTGCTCTTTCAGAAAATAGGACCGTCACCAGTGCCGGAGCACACAGGGGAATGACCGCGGCAACACTGAACAGAGAACTGAAACAGTGAAGCACTCACTTTTCCGCCCTCTAACCCGCCATCAACACACACAAACATTTAGAAATTTGTTGCTGTTAAAACAGCAGTTGAGAGCTCAAAGTTCGCGATCACCGCTGCACTCGCGCTGTAGAACACCAGCACTGGGAGAGTCTTCCTGAAGAACACCGACACACTCGGTCGTTGAATACAACAGCACTCTCAGAGACATCAAATGATCGGCTCCGAAGCGAAAGGCAACTAGTGCGTGCATCCACTTCCGTATTTATACCCGCACCGCGGGGGCGGAGTGTGTGATGCGAATCACGCACGCCAATTACATTGGCTCGTTCAATAGTACTCGAAGAGGATAGGCTCTCTAGCGAGATCCCAATTCAGTCGACCGTCGACTACGTCCGACGTTATCGACTGAAAGGGAACTAGGTCAGTGAATCACAAAAACCTCGGATTTGTTCAGATATGCATAACTCTTTTTCTGTGGCTTGTTTGGAACTACTGTCATTGGAGAAATAGAGCAAACAGAGAATATTAACAATATTTCGTCTAAAATGTCACACCACAAAATTCACTCTGTGTTCATTGAACTGTTGAATAAAATCATTATCACATCTGCAATCACGCCAATATTCTGGAAATATTTTTTTAATATCATATGTTGTAAATATAAAAATAACTCATACTAGGGACATTTTTTCCACATCTTGAATTTTGGGTGCATATTAATTCTGCTCGCATTTTGCCCCCCAACCCCCTGATAACATCTGACCCTGCTTCAAGAGACACATAAAACATGACAAACATCATTAACAGTTTTCTATGTCATTGGAAAGAGCAACATATTTGGCTTTAAAGCATGATTTGAAAGAAACTGTGGCACATGTCTGTGTGAATTTATGCACGTTATACAAAACATATGCCACCATTAATTATAATTTGAATCTATTGGCAGCCTTGTTACATTTGAAAACATAATATTGTATAAAGAGGCATGCTGTTTTGATCACTATTCTCTCTAGATTTAACGTTAGTCAAATTAACTATAACAAACAGGTTAAACAAGCCATAGCTTACTTTTAGATGTGGTGAATGAAGTTCGAGGTTGTGGTGGTCGTGTCCGATATCCATTGCCAGTTATTATGCGTACAGCAAATCTTCTTGTATGAATATGGTCAATTTCTAGTGTTGATATCCAAAAAGAAACGATTCTGGGAGATGTTTTTGTATTTAGCGCTCTCACTGAGGTGTATGTTTTTTCTGTGCAGCATCACGCAATCGCGCAGAATCAGATGACTGGCGTCAATGGTTCCGTTGCTTTCATTTTGTTCATCAATTGAATTGATGTTGCGATGATTTATATAAAAATTTATATGAAGTCATTTTCGAGTCATACAATTCAAGTCAAGTCAAGTCTCGAGTCACTGGATCTCAAGTCAAAGTCAAGTTAAGTCATTTTCTTAATTTAGTCAAGCAAGTCTCAAGTCCTTAAATTTGCGACTCGAGTCAGACTCAAATCAAGTCATGCGACTCGAGTCCTACATCTCTGCTTGACAGTGACACCGCTCTTGCACATACTTTATTAGACAGGTGAGCAAATGTACATAAACAAATCAATGTTATATAGCTCAACATGATGAAATGTTATAATATGATCATTATGTTATTCTAATGTTTATCTAGCTTACTGCTAGTTTCATATAGCAAACGAACTAACACATAGAATAACATTATAACTTTCAACACACATTTAAATGCAGTTTAGTGTGATAGTGTAACGTTAGACCAAGTGAAACTGCGCCGCGTTACCTCACAAGTTTCATTTGTCTAATAAACTGACCTGTGAGAGTGGTAATCCAGCACTTTCAGCTAGTTCGGTACAATTAAATGTCCTTATTCCTTTATATCTGCGGGATTCGCGTGTGATATCTGTTTCTTATTAGCAATCGCGACCTGCTTCATACCACTGTGATGTTAGAAAACATGAATGTTTTCACTCATCCATAAACATTACTAGATCCATCAACTTGACAGCAAGTCCTATCATTCAGCTTATCACTGTGTCATCAACCTACGCCTTTGTTATTTTAAGAGGTTAGCGACCCTTAGCGGCAAAAAAAACGAAACAAAACATATTGTAGCTTTAAATGTTTTTTCTTGACTAATATCCATCAATGTTGACACTTGAGAGATTAATAAATGTTCAGTGATGATGAATGTCCAGTTTAAAAGAGATTGTTGAGTTTTCAAATGGTTATTCGCAAGTCAATCGATGCAATTTCCAAGAGTAAAACAGAGTTCAAAATTCATAATACTCTAAAGAAAATCCTATTTCTTGGTGTAGAACTTTACTATATCCAAAATAAAATGGGTTAAAGACAAATTGAAATGTTGAGTGAACAAATATCATATTGGTAAGACATAGGACGCATGTTTAATTGTATGCATATGTTTATTGAAGTAGCTTTAAGTGTAATATCGAGGAGAAATTGTTGGCATGTTTTACATTTGCAGACTTTTCCAGAAAGTGTAACCTGTAAAGGGATATTTAATGGTTATTATTTAAAATGTGTTACTAACCTGTTACCTGCAAAAAATATAAAAAACAAAAACAATTAAAGAAAGTGGCAGAATGCTGCAGACTCTAATCTTAGATCTCATTTTCTACAAGTTACTACCTCTCATCCTCCCATGTTTGAGACTGGTAACAGATACATCATAAACTACAGAGAAAGTTAAAAAACAAAACAAAAACACAGGTGTCCAAGTCTGAGACCAATAGTGGAAAAAGTTTGTTTGCATTTATATCATGCAAAGTCAGAATATATATATTTTTTATTTTTTTTATGGGGTTTCCACAATTATTTTAATAGGAAACTAGAGATAGACAGGAGAGAGGAGAACAGGAACGGAAAATACCATGAGCCGGGACTCAAACTTCATTCAAGATACAGCTGTTTTTTGTTATCTAAATTTAAATTTGTTGATCATTACTACATTTATATGCTGGTTGTTTACAGCTGTCGGTGTCTAGTTCCAGACATCAACCACTCAACTCTATATATTTTTGATTGTCTTCTGTTCCTCACACCAAGTTTTCCAAAATAAACTGCAAAGTACACAAAGCTTTATACTGCAAGACAAATGTCTGGCTATGCGAGACTAGGTCATATTAGACAACAATGTGAAATGTGCAGTCTGAATAAGGTGACACCAATCAGTCATAATATTAAACAATACTGTGTCTCTGTGACACAATGATGTTTTTCTGTGCAAATCCATTGCAAATAATCTCAAAAAGCTTTAATTTTCAGATGAGTTCTGATATTCTGTGCAGATGGCCTGCAATGGAAATTTGAGTATTGCTATGTATTACGATGTGCTGCGTGGGTTTTTCTTTTTAAGTATGCTCTCATTTGATGGGTGTGTGTAGTGCAGTGTCTTTGTGTGGACGTCTTTCGGGTCCTTTCCACAGAACAGTTGAGACCCTCAGCTCAGGTGATTGCTCATAAAGAAACATGTTTCCTTCAGCATGTTTTGCCCTTTGGCTTGCATTCAAGATTAATAGATAATTCCCCGTTGTTGCTGTCTCCAAAAACCCCGGCTCCCCTCCGTATAATGTGGCTAACACTAACAGTGACAAATGGAAAAGGACACATATTAGCTTACTCTATAGGCCACACATCACCTTCCCTGTAATGGATTCACCTCCTGGTGATCATAGTCCTCTATTAGGATGAGAATAAAATCGATAGTTTGTTTAAATGCAGTAATGGTTTTCATCCTGCAAGTTGATGCTAACCTGTTGACTCCGTTTTTCCTATGCACATACTGGTTGATCCTGGCAGTCAAAACGAGTATGATGCCTGCAGGAAATATTTGGTGGGATATATTTGGATTCGTAGATTGTAACATTTTCTTTTCACCCTGCGGGTGTTTGAGATAACTAGGCCAGTAGCTACAGCATCTCGACATCCAAAAGAAAAAGAAAAATGTTTCACACATGAATCACCCGTTCATTGAATAAAAAACCTTACATATCTATAACAATATCCACAATACCATGAGTAGTTAAGCTCCGATCGATTGCTCACAGATTAGATATTGGCTGATATCACATGCTATGACTAAATTTGACCGATCCCAATTTGATAAGGTACAGTAAAACCGCAAAAAGCTGCCGCCAACGCATATGCAAACAGTATACAGATGAGGCTTTGAGCCACGTTCTGCTTGGTAATTTCGCAAAACAATAGTTAACCATAGTAAATCACACATCTTTAATTATAGCAGTTTGTTTCAATTCAAACGAGCCACACACAACATAACATGATTTATAGATCGTGAGGAATTGAGTGGAATGACATGCTGCGTGTCTTAAGCTATAGGACTTTGCAAATAAATGTTATCTTATTCTACTCGACGTAACGTCGACGTGACAACGTAATTAGGATCGCCTTGAGAGACCAATCTACTTCGAGAGTATTAAAATGAGCCAATGCACATTGGCATGTGATAATTGCATCAGCTGCTCTGCTTGCAGCGCGAGCATATAACGAGCAGCAGGTGCGTCACATATTTGTCTTTCGCTTTGGAGCCAAGCGGTTCTACTCTTCCTGTTCTACAATCTTCTGTCAGTGTTAAACTTCAGAGAGCCGGCAAAACACCTGTTTTCACAGCTCAGAATATTGTGCCTTCAATGGGAATGTGAGTGCTCATATCAGGCTGGCACTATCGTCCTGTTTGTGTAGCCGCCGTCATCCCTCTGTGCTTCAGCACAAGATAGAGCAGTTTTCTTGAAAGAGCATACATGGTTTGACACTGCGTCTTTTTCAATACGTCATTCAAACCGTGTGTTTCTGGATGCGGTCGGTTCCTATTGTCACGTGACAGCCATGATCACTGTTTCACATGCCTGGGCTTAAGTGTGCTGAAACTGTGCTCGTGGGTGATTGATGTTCTCTCTGAGAGCATGACCACGTCGGCACGTTGTTCGTTTTGCCTTTCTTATTAAGGTTTAAGTGAACAGTGTACTGTGTGCCGTCGAGCTGCCGGCTGACAAAGCGGCTGGTTGTCACGGCAATCCAGCGTGCGTCGTTCAGCGCTCTAGATGCTCAGTAAAGATACTCTAAATGCTCCGTGTGTCTAGGTGCTCTAGATGCTCCGTGTGGGCCCCTCACTCCTCTATCGCATCGCAAACATGTTTAGACTCTGTTTGTGGGTGGTTATATTCTCTTATGAGAATATGACCACGTCAGCACGTTGCTCGTCTTGGCTTTTTCATCAAGGTTAAGCGATCAGTGTGCTGTGTGCCCTCGAGTTGACGGCCACATTCACTGTCTTGCATGTCTGGCAGCTTCTGGATGGGATGCTGGTCATTCTCATGATGGACCTAGCATTTCATTCGAGGCTCCAGGGCAGGATTAGACGTTGATCACTGCATCCGAGAGAGGGTTGTTACGCTCTAGAAATGAAGATGATGCTGAGCTCCCACTATAATGGTGTGCATGCTAATGCTGAATCAGATTCAGACTTGACAGCCATGCTTTCCCGGGTTACACTGGGGGCGCAGTGCGATGCGTAATCGCCTTGCTCCACCAAAACCAAAAACAGCCAATTGTGGAAGGCCAAAACAGTCAGAATGCATGAGGGTAGTTCTGAGTCAGGGTTGAGCTGCTCCTGGTGACTGATCGTGTTTAAATTCACAGTGCTGGCCCTCAGCCAGATGATGTCCACCCTAGTGGTCCAGAAGCGCCCCTGGCTAAACCTTGCAGAGGTGTGAGACATCGCCAAAGTTCGCTTTCTCGATGCTCCCATCTCACGAGGTGGCCTTTCGGCGACACTGTTGGAGACTGTGCCCAACAACTCCGCCATAGCTAGCTCTACTGTGACGTTGAGATTTCGCAGGAAGACTGCACTACCCATCTCAGCAGCCCTGGGTACGTCTGTCGTGCCGACTGGCGAAGTACGCAATTAAGCCGGTCCCTACAGCCGATATGAAGACCGGCTTCTGCAGCCCATACTTCATTGTACCCAATAAAAGCGGTGGGTTACGACATATCTTGGAACTGCGTGTCCAGAACTGGTCCCTTCACAGGCTGCCATTCAAGGTGCTTATGCAAAAATGCATTTTCAAGTGCATCCGTCCCCAATTTTTGGACGCCGTTTGGATTACTTCATATGAGGCCGCTCCAACACTGGCTCCCTGATCGAGTCCCGAGATGGGCGTGGCAGAGCGTCTCGTACTGTCGCCAAACTCTCAGCTTGTGGTCGGACCCTTCGTTCCTGCAGGCAGGTGTTCCCTAGAACAAGTGTCCAGGCACTCTGTGGTCTCCATGGATGCCTCTGCCAGCGGCTGGGGGGCCACGTACAACGGGCATTCAGCTTCAGGTCTGTGGACTGGGCCTCAACTGCATTGGCATATCAACTGCCTCGAGTTGTTAACAGTAGTTAACTAGTTGTTTGCCGCCTCGGACATGTCTCACTGCCAGTTGTTCTATTCCCTGACCAAGGGGACCCTTGGCAGGGATGCTCTGGCACACAGCTCGCCCCTGGGCCTACGCAAGTATGCGTTTCCCCCAGTGAGCCTTGCACAGACCTTGTACAAGGTCAGGGAGGATAAGGAGCAGGTTTTGTTAGTTGCACCGTATTGGCCGAACCGGACTTTGTTCCCGGAACTGGTGCTCCTCGCGACAGCCCCTCCCTGGCCCATTTCTCTGAGAGAGGACCTGCTCTTTCAGATATGGGGCACCCTATGTCACCCGCATCCAGACATCTATAAACTCCATGTCTGGTCCCTGGACGGGACACGGAGGTTCTAGTTGACCTACCCCAGCGGTAGTTGACACCATCACTTCCTCTAGAGCCCACTCTACGAGGAGCCTCTATGCGTTGAAGTGGAACCTATTAGTTGACTGGTGTTTATCTCACGAGACGAACCCCCGAACTTGCTCGATCAGAGCTGTGCTTTCCTTCCTGCAAGATGGGTTAGAGCGAAGGCTGTCTCCCTCCACCCTTGAAGTGTATGTTGCCGCTATCGATGCACATCACGATGCAGTGGAAGGTAAGTTGTTGGGAAAGATCGTTAGATTCCCGAGGGGGGTGAGGAGACTAAATCCGGCTCGGCCGCTCTCTATACCCTCTTGTGATTTGTCTCTGGTCCTTTTGGCTCTTCAGAGACCACCCTTTGAGCCTTTGCAATCAGCTGAGTTAAAAATTCTGTCGTGTAAAACAGTACTCCTGGTTGCATTGGCCTCTATCAAGAGGGTAGGGGACCTGCATGCATTTTCGGTCGACGAATCGCACCTAGAATTCGGCCCGGATAACTGTCATGTGATCTTGAGACCCCGGCCCGGATACATGCAAGCGCTGCCCTCGGGGGAGGGAGACCCATCCCTGCCTATTCTCTGTACCGTCCCACTCTGCGCCTTTATGTGGACAGAACGCAAAGCCTCAGGACCTCAGATCAGCTCTTTGTCTGTTACAGAGGCCAGCAGAAGGGAAAGGCTGTCTCCAAACAGAGGATGGCTCACTGGATAGTGGTTGCCATCGCCTTGGCTTACGAAGCCCAAGGCGTGCCTTGCCCGCCCGGATTGAGAGCCCACTCCACTAGGAGTGTCGCTTCTTCTTGGGCGCTGACACACGGCGTCTCGCTGACAGATATCTGTATAACATGTTCGCTAGGTTTTATAGCCTACGTATTGAGCTGGTTTATTCCTGTGTGCACGCTTCAACCAGCCGATAACACCGAAGTTCCTGCTCTATTGTCGTCTTGCTGCGCCACTCCCCTCCACATGGAGCGGATACGTGCGTTTTTTTGCTCCAGTCGAGTTCCCCACCCAGGCGAACCCTGTAGAGTTCCTCCACACCCTTTCGGCAGTCGTACGTTGCGGAGCATCTGACGCCAGGCATAGTGTTCGTATGCTTGTGTAACTTGTGCTAGGCTGGGTTCCATATGTGGTGATCCCTGCGGCGATCCCATATGCGTATTCTTCCACGACCAGCTCCCTGTGGTGAGCCTGTGTCTTTCCCTTGGCATAGTCCACTCTGCCATCACTGTCTGGTGTAGCCTTATCAGGCTGAAGCCACCCCAGTGACATTCCATATGTTGCACTGCCCCTTCCGGCCAGTCCATATGTGTATTCTCCACATGTTACCTCCCTTCGGGCAGGATGTGGCTTCCGCAGCGTCCCTCTCCCCTGGAAAGGCACGCTTTCCCAGTGTTATCCAAATAGTTCCACTGTGTGGGATATAACGAAACAGTATTTTGAACTCCCTCTACGCAGGCCTTCCGCCCCAGCCAGTTGGGGGTCTGAGAGTCTTGCTTAGGGTGCTGGATGTGGCAGCAACCGTGGCATATTCCATAGGGATCCCAATTACGGCGTCACGTCGACGTTACGTTGAATGTGAGCGACTGATAGGGAACGTCTCAGTTACTAATGTAATCCTCATTCCCTGAAGGAGGGAACAGGAGACGTAACGTCCCATTGCATCCGTTGCTGACCATCACTGTACGGCCGAACAAATCTCAGCTCCTGAGCGTAAAACAAATATGCGGCGCACCTACTGCTCGTTTTATGCTCGCGCTGCAAGTAGAGCAGCTGATGCAATTATCTCATTTTAATACTCTCGAAGTAGAATGGTCTCTCAAGCCATTCCCAATTATGTTGTCACGTCGACGTTACGTCTCCAGTTCCCTCCTTCAGGGAACAAGGGTTACATTAGTAACCGAGACGTTTTGTTGAGTCATGATACAGTATGTAAACTTTACGTATGTAAACAGTATGTAAGGCTTTTGTTATTATTTTTTAAGTAATATGCGTAAGGAATTTTATCCCGCTCAAAATATCAGTCTTCAATTGTTTCAAAAGACAACTCCTTTTTGTGGGTGTGTATACATCATTTTCCTTTTTTCCAATTTACCAAGCAAGTTCCAGATCTGACATGAATTTCCTGCAAAATTATTTTCTTAAAGGGACATTGTGTAGGGAATTTCTCCCATCTAGCGGTGAAATTGTATTTTGCATTCAAACGAATGTGCTCTTCAGCGCCTCGCTTTTTCAAATGCGTGTTGCATTCACGGTAGCTGTTATCTACCAAAAAGCTATGACAGGATGTCTTCTAATAGCACTTTGAGTTTTCCTTCGGGTGAACAGGTTTGTTATTTCAAACAAACTGCAACTTGACACAACAAACAAACAAATGTTACAGTATGAATAATAACAGTGCAATGCAGCCTTTTAAACTTTCCGGTGCCTTGACAAGCGCCTCTCACTGCTTTGCTCCTCCGTTTCTGCTCCTTTCAGTCACGTGATGCTGGCTCTGAACGAAAACGCGTTGTGGAAACGCGTTGGCCTAGTACTTTTTGACCCTCTCTGCTATTATAGTTTTTCAAGATGGCGGAACGACATGGAAGCCTCCGTGGACCTACCCGTCAAATGTATATAAAGATTATAAATTCATCGTTTACAAGGATAAGTCAGATAATTTGCAGAGGTATTTGTACACCATTGAGGACATATTTATGAATAAAAAATATTTATTTTAGATAATAAAATACCTAAAAAACTACACTTTGTCCCTTTAATTATATGTAGAAATGTGATGCAATATAATTATATTTAAACAATTTTAGACTGCATTTCCAAAAATCTCAGATGGTAGTTCTAAACCTCATATTACCAGTTCATTTCTAGTTGTCCTTACATTTTTATGTGGATCAGAACAGTTTGTATCCAATTCATGGGCTTACAAAATAGGCCACAGGGTTTGTAAGAATCTGTAATGCTGATGTGGCTTTACGGGAAGCGGTCACTAACTGCAGCACTGTGATTCATTAAAGCAATGAAGTTCATTATGTCGATGTAGGGGGAGTTACAGGAAACGTATTGATCATTATCCCTTAAATAACCTTAAAGTTTCTATGTGTCTCTCTCTCTCTCTCTCTCTCTCTCTCTCTCTCTCTCTCTCTCTCTGTGTGTGTGTGTGTGTGTGTGTGTGTGTGTGTGTGTGTGTGTGTGTGTGTGTTTGTGTGTGTGTGTGTGTGTGTGTGTGTGTGTGTGTGTGTGTGTGTGTGTGTGTGTGTGTGTGTGTGTGTGTGTGTGTTTAAAAAAATGTGTGATAAAAAAAAGCAAATAGATGTTTAACAAGTAAATCCCCCGTCCAAGCACATTGGATCTCATTACTATTATAATATGATATGATATATCATCACATGAGTAACAGTGTGATATGGCTGTATATCAGCACAGCTTCGGCCGTAGGCAAGTGTGATAAGTGGGATATTGCGTTTATACAACAGTTCAATGCAACAATATCAAATATAAAATATAATATAATATAATATAAAGTATAAGGGATATCTTAGTTCTTGTTTGGTTTTGTCACATATAATCTTAATATCAAGAACACATCCACATACTTTCATGTGTCCTCTAGACTTGCGTTCTTGAGAATTGGAAATGAACTTCGATGGTTGATTAGATCAGATTAGATTAGATCAGAATTTATTTGTCTCACAGGTGAGAAATTTCAACATTACAGCAGAAAGTGGATAGTATGAAATAAGGTAAAGTGATGACATAAACATAATTAAACATAAATGATACTAACAATATCAAAAATTCAAAATAAATGATACAATACTAAAATGAAAGCGCTTTCCTTAAGACTTTAAAACATAAAAACTTGTGGTTACTGCTTACTGCTTAACAGTGCTTATTATAAAGTCTCACGGCTGCAGGAAGATAAGATCTTCTGAATCTCTCCTTCACACAGCGTGGATGAATCAGCCTGAAGGAGCTGCTCAATGATGTTACTGTCCCAGGGACAAGGTCTCTAACATGGATGAGAGCTTACCTCTCACCCTCCTCTCTCCCACCACATCTACCGGCTCAAGTGAGCATCCCAGGACAGCACCGGCCCTTTCAATAAGCTTGTTTAACCTCTTCCTGTCCGCTGTTGTGATGCTGCTACTCCAACATACCACAGCAAAGAAGATGGCTGATGCCACCACAGAATCCTAAAAAGTCCTCATGAGGTTACCCTGCACTCCGAGAGACCTTAGTCTCTTAAACAGGAACAGTCTCTTCTGGCCCTTCTTATAAAGGGCATTAACAGTGTCTTTACAGTCCAATTTATTGTTAACCTGGAAACCAAGGTACCAGTGGGAGTCCACAATCTCAATGTCCACCCCCTGAATATTCACAGGTACCGTGGCAACATGCTTACTCCTGCGGAAGTCCACAACCAGCTCCTTAGTCTTTGCTGCATTGATAAGGAGGTGGTTTAGATTGCACAAGTCCACAAAGTCCTGATTCAGTTTCATGTATACTCTGTCATCCCCATCAGAGATCAGACCAACGTTGGCAGAGTCATCAGAGAACTTCTGAAAGTAGCAGTCTGAGGTGTTGCAGGTGAAGACTGCAGTGTAGAGGGTGAAAAGTAAGGGTGCCAATACTGTTCCTTGTGGCACCCCGTGCTACAGACCACCATATCAGACTGACAGTCCTTAATCCTAACAAACTGTGGTCTGTTGGTGAGGTAGTCCAGGATCCAGGCTGAGAGGTGAAGGTCTACTCCAGCGTCCACCAGCTTGTCTCTCAGCAGTGCAGGCTGGATGGTGTTAAAAGCACTGGAACCAGACATAATGTTTGTTCACACAGATTGACAAGTCTTGATTTACCATGTGCCCTACATAAGGAGCACTCCTCTGAAACAGCGCTGGAAGATCATCACTCATCCACCAGGATCTTATTACTTCTTGTTTATTCTATGTACCTGTATTGAGGCATTTAGACATGTTCTTATGTTCAGTAAAATCACTTGTGGAGGTTTTTTTTTTGGACCCTTGGTTAATTATGATTTGACATATACGGCAAGCCTATCTAAACCATTGCATGGCTTGAAGACATTAATACACTTAGAATACGTAACTACGGCACGCTCCTTTAATTTTTACTTGTGTCTACTGCACGTGTTTTGCATATGAGACACACACACCTCAAAACTACACACTCTAATGATGACCTTGCTTACTCCACCATCAGTGCCGATCCTACACTTCTGGGGACCCCAAGCAAAACTTTGCTAAGGGGCCCTTGTCAATGCATTCTTAAAGGAACACGCCAACTTTTTGGGACTGAAGGAATACAACTTTGTCAAATGTTTAATTTAGTTTCATATATAAACTGAGAAAGTTCTGTAACTTGAATTTAGCATTCAGCTGTGGAGCACGAAACTCCTTTCTTATTCTGTGTCTCTATATACAGCTGTCAGACGGGTTTTCTTTCTATTGTAAGTTAAATGAAACATGTTAATGAAACTCTTGGAGACTCTCGCGAGCTTTTGTCTTAGCAAGAGAGAGTCCTGTCACTCCTGTTCTGGAGTCTCAGGGTTTGAATAAGTTTTCCCCTCTCTCTTTTAATACAGGTTCCTAAACTGGTATACGAGTTTCCACCATCACAATGTAATCCCTTCCTCTTATAATGTATATATATTACAATGTTTGACTGAAGAAGTCAGACGATGTTGGTATGACTGCAGCGACAAGCAATAAAAGAACTTCTGCTTGGAAAACTTCCTCCGTCTCCTGGTCTGAGCTTCTAACTTTTCTACAAGGAAAAAGTTCACTACAGGACTTTGGCTTATTCACCGTATCCCCCAGAGTTAGATAAGTCCATAAATACCTTTTCATCTCCGTGCGTGCTGTAACTCTGTTTGACGCACCCACCGCTAGCCTAGCTTAGCACAAAGACTGGATGTAATTGGCTACAGCTAGCATACTAATCCCAATAAGTGACAAAATAACGCAAACATTTTCTCATTTACATGTTGCGATTTGTATAGTCACAGAGTGTACAAATCACAAGGTCATATGAGACACAGCCATATTTTAACCGTATAAATACTGGGAACTATATTCTCAGAAGGCGAAGCACTGCTACTTGGGCGGAGTGATTACCGCAGCACCTGAGACGCGCCGTTGTTTCTTCTTGTTTACCTCTAACTCCGCTCATTTGTTACTGGGGCGATAGAGCGCGTTCGTGACAACACAATACTAACATTACAGGGGATAAATGGAGCCCGGGAACAACTGCAATAGTAGTGACCACCCTATTAATATAATAGTGTCACTAAACTTACATTAGTTCTAGCTATTGGCACTGTTACAGTAGGCTAGTCATCTAAAAACATAATGGAACACTTACCGCAGCCGCAGGCGATCCTCTTTGTCCTGTCTGTGCTATCGATGGGATGGCCGTATCCTTCAGCACACGTTTCATGGTCCGTGTGGCAAATTCCATTTTTTCAAAATAGTGGTCCTCAGTGAAATGTACACGATGGTCCTTGATGATCTCTTCAGGTGTGTTTGGATCGATATCCAGAGCAAGTAACGTTAGCCATTGATTCATCAGGTCAACGTTTTTTGGTTGGAATTCTATGAAACATCATGGTATTACCTGGTCTCCCTTGTTTATTGTCGCAGCTCTTTACAATACATCGAACACCCAGTGGCGCAAAAAGTGGGTATGCGCTATATGGGGCGCATGGGGCGCCGCATCATGGGGGCGCCAAAGCGATGGTTAAAAAAAATCTATTTTTTTATAAGTTATATACATTTATATAAAAGTTATACAAGTTAAATATAAAAAAAGTGATATAAATTTTAGAGGACTAACAGGCGCCCTCATAATAGTCCATCATAGAATTTATTTTGACATAGAAGGGTAATATCGCGAGCGGGCGCGGGCGTGCGCGTGAGCGCTGAGTGAGCAGCACAGTAGTGCGGCATCGTCGAAACTCGAAAAAGATAAATGAAGCAAAAAAGCGGTCGGGGGCTAAAAATAGAAAAAGAAGGAGGTTAAAGGAGATGGCATGTCAAGGGATGCGACAGCAGCTAAATAAGTGGATGGTGAAATGCAACAGGTATGTGATGTTTGTGCTTGGAGGAGGCTTGCAAATATTCATGAGAACAGACTAACCTTTGCTAACTCTGGGAATGTAGCAGCCAGAGCTAGCTAGTTTAGAATATGCAAAACCGAGGTTGCTGAGCTGAAAACTAAAAAAATATAAGGTAGAATGTACAATAAATGACAAGAATCTGGAAAACAACTAATGCAATATCTCTGGTTTACCATGGAATCATGCGTAGATTTGCTACCAAGCTTGGAGACATGCAAATATTAATGTTAACAGCAAGTGTTTGCTAACTTAATGCAAAATAATATTGCTGATATCTACATTTAGATTTTGGTTAAACCTTATGGTACCAATCCCATGCATGACATATCTCAATTTTATTAAAGTAAAATAACAACTGGAAAATATAAGGTAGCATGCACAATATATGACTAGAAGCTGGAAAACATGACTTATGCAATAAGGCTGGTTTATCATGGAAACAAATAGATTTTGTTTTACCATTCATGTATGTTCATGTTAGCTGTGCTATCAGACATACAAGCTATAGTTACATCTGCTGGGTGACATGGAAGCTGTTTTTAGGGTCACATCTCTCTCTCTCTTTAAAGATCTGTGCTATATAATATGTACGATCAAGTAGCAAACAGCAACGAGGCTTATGTTGACCCCTTGGACAAAATCTGTTTCTGTTTTTTTTTGTTTTTTGTTGTTGTTCATTGACATAATTTATGCCATCATTGTTGTCATTGTCACAAGTACAGGGATTTGCAAAGAAAAAAAGAAAATTTTCTGGGATAAGGAAGATTTGATGGATGATCATTTTGATACAAATGACAGCTACACACAATATGATTATTATTATTGTATATATATGTGTGTGTGTGTATGTATGTGTATATGTGTATGTTTGTAACTGTTTATTCTGTAACTTTTTATAATTTGTTAACATTGTTAATATATATATATATATATATATATATATATATATATATATATATATATATATGTGTGTGTGTATTGGGGGGCGCCAAAATTGTTGCATACCCCTCTAACACTGGGTAGTTGCGCCCCTGCGAACACCCATGATTGTAAACTGTTTTTACAATCTAGTAATTGCTGACTCTATTACTCCAACTCTGAACGAACTCTCTGCTCCTCACCACGGCGCGTCTCAGGTGCTGAGACTTTCCCCGTCATCCCAATAGCAAAAAGTGTCCCAATCAACCTGAATTCACCCCTAATAAGTAAAATAAAAAAACACATTTTTGCTGACCGCTAAATAAATGTTTTTTAGAAAGTAATGCTCTGGCACAATCTATCTGTCGCACTGTGCTTTCACAAGTTTGTGTGTTTACTGACAGAGTGACCCAAGCATCCATACGTCAGATCCCTGGATATTCCCAGTCAATCCCAAGACTGATTGAGGAGACCAGCACCTGTTTTGTACAAGAGGTGAAAGTGTTGTAACTCAAGGTTAGTTATTTCACAGAAGACCGCCAGCTATAAAACACCTACAGGAAAGAGTGGGAGTAAAAGAAAGAGAGGCAGAAAAAAACATTAAAACTGTTACAATCATGAATACAAGGCATTCTCTTAGCATGCTAGTAGCGTGTCTCCCTCTACTTGGCACGAGGGCGTTGAGGCCATGTCAGTGTGATAACCAAATAGCAGCATGTTCACACAACTCTCTACAACTCATCAAGTGAGTGTTGCTCCTGATTTTAACCTCACCGTGATGAAAATAAATGCAGAGGAAAGATGCTCGAGTTAAATGGGTCGCTTTTTTTTTTTTTACAATACATGTATTTATGATATTATGATGGTTAGTCTAAGGTTAGTCTTAAATGTGATGTGTGTAACTGTATTGCATTTTAAAATATTTGTTTTCCTTACCTTCATTATGAGGAGACAGCTGTAAGAAAGCTATTTTTGGGGTGATTGCCCTACACTGTGGTTTTGCCCTTGTGAAACAGAGCTACACTTTAGGATTCTTCTTAGTACGGAAATAATATACTTGATAATGATAACCTTAAGTGCAAACTGAATGTAATGTTTTCAGACACTTTATTGAAAGTGAAATGAAAATGTATTATAGTTTAAATTTGTATTAAATGCAGTTAGCTGAACATTTTGACCCACTTACGTAATTTTGTAATTGCTTCTATTGTCTTTAAAATGCGGTTACATTTTACTGTCAAATGTACTGAAAAGCATTTATGGTAAACTAAAATATAAGTGAATGTAATTTCTGTTGAAACTTAAATGTTATATATTTAAATATATTTATAATTGCACATTTGTACCGATGAAGTTGCAATTTAGTACATTTAAAATCTATTAACTTGAAATAACTCACTAGAGTTAAACTTATAATTAAGTACTTGCACATGCTTATGTGTGCATTAAACAAGTCTACTGTAAAGCATGAAACATGATTTAAAAATAATTTTATTTTACAAAGTGCATTTTTTAAATCTCACTTTAAATACATTTAAGTGACCTTTTATCATTATTATTATTAGCAAAGTGTTTTATGTACATTTAATATTTGAAGTACACAACAAATGCGTATTTAATTATATTAACTCTTTCCCTGACAGTATTTTTTTTTTGTTGCCAGCCAGCGCCTGGATTTTTGATCATTTTCACAAAAAATTCATGGCCCCCAGAATATGTTGTTGTATGAATATCTGAACATGCAATATATCAAAAGGAAGAACAGCGCCTTTGCTTTTAAATAAACAAAACCCGTTTTAATTTAGCTTCATGCATTATATTTCTATCAACACTTGAATTTCATAATGTTTAATAAAAAATTTAGAAAATCTCGTTTTTTGACAAAGACTACATCCATGATGATCAAAACACAGATGGAGTAGATTGAGTTCATCAACACCCCAAAGCTTCACAGACATTTCATTCAGTAACATTGGGCAGTTTTGATTTATATACTGTCTAATGGTGATAATCATGTTATTTTACATATGCATCTGCTTACATATGATATGCTTGTTTTTGCTTCTTCTTCACCTGTGTTTTGATCAAGAGATTCTGTACTCTTTCGGAAGATGTGTAATAGCGCCCCCTATCGTATAACAGTGAAAACACGAAAACCCAAAACATTTGCCTAACCAGTATCATACATGTGGGATGGCAACAAACAATTTTTCAGCAATTGTCTGTGTGGACTTGGAAGAATAGTTAAGTCTGTTTATATCAAACTGTTGTATTCCAGAAGAGCATGGGAAATCATATTTTCCATATGCTTTTTCGAAAGACTATTAACTGAAACCAGCAATGATCACTAACTGAAAAAGGCATTATTTGTTTTGGGGCTCTAGATATCGCATGTTTCGCAGAAGTAACACATACTCCTGATACATTGTAAGCAACAGAGAGTTTGATTATCTCCACTGCCCTCTCTTGAACATTTGCCCTGTGCCCTCGCAGATCTGGACGAGACTACTGATATCTGTGAATTCTGGGTCTGTAGCTCGACTCTGCCTGCTTTGTTCGGAGCTCAAGCAACAACACTTCGCTATCACAGATCTACAGGTATGCGTAGCGCCGCTATGTGGATGCAGATAAGCAGATTCATTGACACCTGTGACCCGGCTCTATTCATTCTCACAGCCCATTACTGAGTCGTATTGATCTGCAAGCGGCTGAGGGAGTCTGGCATGTTCATGCTCCTTATTTCAACCCAGAAGAAACTCCAAACAAAAATAAGCACATAAACAGGAGCTACTTTAGCTGTTTGTCTCTGTCACCGGCCCTATAATTTATAGGGATTTTGGATCCATAATTAAACTTCCCCCACTGCTGAATCTGTGTTAAATCAACTTTTAATCACACTGTTTGGTGCTACATCAAGCTGATGGTTACAGCAAGTGTGGCGGTGTAAATTTCGTCTGTGGTTCATCGAGGTCTTAGTTTTTATTAAAAAAAAAGAAAAAGAAACAACATTAGCTTTTTTTGTTCTTGTTTTGTTCAATTATAGTGCATCACAGTACATATCCATTACATGTTCCTTAATATATTTTAATATAAAATATTTAAACAAATTATTTTAAAGGATGGAAATGATTGGCAGGGTTATTACGGTTACCTGAAATACAAATATTAGTTGGGAAAACTTAAACTAAACAAACATTAGAACTGTTGCCTTGGCAATAAACTGAAATAAGTTATATATTACAGTGTCCAAAAGGCACAGCAGAACAAGAATGACTCAAATTGTGCCAATAATTGGCAAAATGATTAGTGTATCCATGAGTGTAGCAGCTACACTGAGATATAGTACGTGTGTTGTGACACACACATAGTGGGATTCATTTCTCATGTAGCAAGTCCCATCGAGCTTTATCATACTCAGACCGGCTTCTGTTTTCCAGACCGCTCAGGTTGTTGACAGCAGAGACTCTCTACGTTCAGACAGGTCATTGTCGAGCCATTACTCCAGTCACAGTGATAGGAAGACGCTTTATCAGATGTTATAGTCAGAGGCACAGGTGATTAATGGATCAGTGCTGATAGACACACCGACAGGAATTTACCCATCTATCTGCTTACAAAAAGTCCATAGAGGAAAGATAAAATGGGCTATTATGGTACAGAAAATTGTAAAATGTTCACAATTAAAGGGTTAGTTACCCCATAATTTACTCAATCTCAAGCCATCCTAGGTGTATATGACGTTCTTCTTTCAGCAAAACACAATCAGAGTTAAATTGAAACATATCCTGGCTCTTCCCAGCTTTATAATAGGAGTGAATGGTACCTGAGATTTTGAAGCGCAAAAAAGTGCATCCATCCATCATAAAAGTAATCCATACAGCTCCATGGGGTTAATAACGGCCTTCTGAAGCGAAGCAATGTGTTTTTGTAAGAGAAATATCCATATTTATAACTTTATAAACTATAATCATTCGCTCACGGTAACAGCCGTACTCGAGTTGAGTTCCGCCGGAAGAATTACATCTGACCCAACGCATGACAAGTGACCTCTGACCACACGCATGACAAGTGACCTCTGACCACACGCATGACAAGTGACCTCTGACCTGATGCATGATGAGTGACCTCTGGCCCCATGAATGAAGAGTGACCTCTGACCTGATGCATGATGAGTGACCTCTGACCCTACACATGAAGAGTGACCTCTGACCCCATGCATGAAGAGTGACCTCTGACCTGATGCATAAAGAGGGATCTCTGACCCGGCACATGATGAGTGACCTCTGACGCCACGCATGACAAGTGACCTCTGACGCCACTCATGACAAGTTACCTCTGACCCCACTCATGACGAGTGACCTCTGACGTGACGTATGAAGAGTGACCTCTGACCCGACGCATGATGAGTTACCTCTGACCCGACGCACGATGAGTGACCTCTCACCCGACGCATGACAAGTGACTTCTGACCCGACGCATGATGAGTGACCTCTGACCCGACACATGACAAGTGACCTCTGACCCGATTCATGATGAGTGACTTCTGACCCGATGCAGGAAGAGTGACCTCTGACCCCATGCATGAAGTGTGACCTCTGACCCGATGCATGATGAGTGACTTCTGACCCAAGCATGAAGAATGAGCTCTGACCCGACAAATAACAAGTGACCTCTGACTCCAGGCATGAAGTGTGACCTCTGACCCGATGCATGATGAGTGACTTCTGACCCGACGCATGATGAGTGACCTCTCACCCGACGCATGACAAGTGACTTCTGACCCAACGCATGACAAGTGACTTCTGACCCGACGCACGATGAGTGACCTCTCACCCGACGCATGACAAGTGACTTCTGACCCGACGCATGATGAGTGACCTCTGACCCGACACATGACAAGTGACCTCTGACCCGATTCATGATGAGTGACTTCTGACCCGATGCAGGAAGAGTGACCTCTGACCCCATGCATGAAGTGTGACCTCTGTCCCGATACATGATGAGTGACTTCTGACCCGATGCAGGAAGAGTGACCTCTGACCCCATGCATGAAGTGTGACCTCTGACCCGATTCATGATGAGTGACCTCTGACCCCATGCATGAAGTGTGACCTCTGTCCCGATACATGATGAGTGACTTCTGACCCCAGGCATGAAGAATGAGCTCTGACCGGACACATGACAAGTGACCTCTGACCCCAGGCATGAAGTGTGACCTCTGACCCGATGCATGATGAGTGACTTCTGACCCGATGCATGAAGCGTGACCTCTGACCAGACACATAGCGTATTAATGAATGTGGAAGCGCAGTGGATAGAACAAAACAAAACACCAGTCACAAATTAGAATTATAAAATGAATTTTTTTGTTTTGTTTATAAAGTTATAAATATGGATATTTTTCTTAAAAAAACGCATTGCATCGCTTCAGAACCAACCTTTATTAATAAACCTTTATTAACCCCATGGAGGCGTTCAAATTACTTTTATGATGGATGGATGCACTTTTTTGGGCTTCAAAATCTCAGGTACCATTCACTCCTATTATAAAGCTGGGAAGAGCCAGGATATGTTTTTAATATGACTCTGACTGTGTTTGGCTGAAAGAAGAAAATCATATACAACCCGGTTGGCTGGAGTGTGAGTAAATTATGGGATCATTTGAATTATTGGGTGAACTGACCTTTTAAAGGAATAGTTAAATTAAAATTGTATTGACTCACCTTGATATTGTTTCAATCCTGCATTTTCTTTGTTTAGAGAAATACAAAATTATGTTTTTGTGCTCAGTTCAAAGAAAGGCAGCTCAGGCCTATGGCGGCATTTCTGCAAAATTATATAATTATGTTGCTTCTTACATTTTTGTAACACTTTCAAAATAAAGACAGTGGTGCAAAAATCAGGTTCAGAATAATCCAATACATATAAGTGTGAAAGTTGCAGTGTTTTATAATGTTGGTTGTTATACGCATCACGGCAGTTTGAAAATTAAATTTCCTGTAGGTGATGCTAAAAGGTTAATGCTCTATTGCATTTGAACATCTACCTACACGAAACCCTATTCTAAACCGACAGTGTTAAAGCAAACATGAGATAAAAGCACATTCCATGCCATTTATGCTGCTTCTACAACACTTTTATCACGCCGCATTGCAAATGCAAAACTTTACTAGATGAGCAAGTTCACTACTTCAGAAAAGCCACATATATGGAGCTGGTTATGGGATGCAAATGTGAAAATGTATTAGTTTACAAATCAGACACTATGATTTATGTATTTGAAGTCATACAATAGTATTATGTAAGGAATTGTGCAAAAGTAAGTCTTTTTTAAATCAATAATCTGCCCCTGTAATCATGATTTGTGTGAAAATGAATAAAAGTTGTTGGTGTTTTACTGAAACTAGTGTTCATTTCAACTGGAAAGTCAATTTTATGTATAGGTACATTTTTTAAGCTTTGCAACAACAACAACAACAACAACAACAACAACAAAATGTCAGATGAGCTTATTTTGCAACCAGGCCTTTAGATGTTATACGTCACTGAAAAAGACATTCTGCCAACATCTCTTTAGGATCATGGAACAAAGAAATTGTGATAAAATATTAGGATGAACTATTAATTTAATCCCACACAAAGAAACACAGATAATGGCCCAATAAAAGCAGGAAGAACAAAAACTGCACATTACTTTCCGAATGCAGCCAATTGAATTATATTATTATATTTTTGTGACACGGCTACTTGCCACACAAGTAAATAATTAGACACAAAATATTGATCTGAGTTGAAATATTTTATCAGGTGTTTAAACGCGAACGCGGAGAGAGCAGTTGCTAGCACGGCGAGTTCAAACTACATGGACATTTAAGAGATACGGTATACAGCCACACCACTTATTAAACAGCATTTCACCACACACATACTGTAATTATGGGGATAAGAGATATTGATTTGGGATTAAACTCTTTTAAAATCGTACTTGTTTGTATCTTATAATCCAACAGTGTACAAAACAATAGTAGCAAAATGTCAGCAGCTGCGTTTGTATGAAACAAGAGTGAGCGAGTCCACGATGCTGGATGGCACAATTTGATAACTGGACACAAAATATTGATTTGACTGAGTTTGAATATTTTACTAGCTCACCAAATGCAAAACTTCCACGAAGAAAAAACTTTCCTAGCGAGCCTATAGCGCTGCTGACTAACCTGAAGTAACCAGGGTGAGCCGGTGTTTCTGTTTTCAGAGGTTGTTATCTGGGAATAACATAACGCTGGATGGAGCGATTGACCAATCAGAATCAAGTATTCCACAGAGCCGTGTAATAAATTAATTTAGTTTCTTGCTATTGTCTCTAAAAGTACCTTATATATCGTTGTGCGTTCATCACCAGTTTGCTAAACATGTTGGTTGTGCACCAGACATTGTGTTTGCACAGATGTTCAGTTGGTTCCCTTTAGCCAACTCCATAAACAATAAGCAATTTAAAACTAATTATAATGTTTTAATTGGACAAGTAGTTATTTGCAATATGAACCACCTCTATTAGTTAGTTTTTTTCTTCCACTGTTAATTAGGGGTGTGAGTGACGACTTGGCCATTTCCCTCACAGCAGTCTCAAATTAAAGCAGACATTGAAATTATATTTAGGAACAGTTGTCAACCAAATCCCAGCTTGAGGAATTAAGAGATAACCTGGCTGTAGAAGCCTAATATGTAACTGAAAGCTCGTTTATAATAGATTGGGTAGATAATGCCATAATGAAATGTCAGGGGTGTGTATTGCTGAAAGAGCTGAGAGGCGTGAAATATACAGTACCAATTAATTTTGTCTAGCGATCTGTTAATTATATCAGATTAAAAAGGATCAAATAAAACAAATACACTATGAGTTTTTACTTTTTTTAATCCCAAATAATTTTTATCACATTTTATATACAAATCTTTCTATGTGTGTATTATTTGGACTCTGTTATGTGTTTCAACAGAGAATCCCAGATACTCTTATCTGTGTCAAAGAAGGAATCTAGTCCTTAAAGAGCAAATCTGTTGCTCTACTCTTTTGATAGCTGACGCTAGGATGACATTTACATATCTGCATAGGATTAAAATGACAAGCCAGCAGCATTCAGCTTTTATCCTCATTCCTATAAAATAAACGATCATGCATTTTTGCATTTAAAAAAAAAACATCATTTTTTGCAGATTGATATATTGAAAGAATTTGTTACTTCAAAGTGCCTAACTTTACTTAACATTTACTTATATTAAAATGGTTTATTCCCTACTTCTCAAAGGTTCTTCAGACTTGAAGATTTTGGCTATTTCATCTCTTGGAATATCTGAAGGCCAGGATTTAATATCAGTAATAAATAGAGCAGATCACATTTTACGCGTGGGGAAAACTGATTGTTTGGTCATTCACTCAAGAAGGTCCAGACTTTAAAGCTCTTGATTCTACTTGCCCTTCTGCAAAAGTAACACTAGTTCTTGTAATTGTTTGACTAAAGCATTTGTTAAAATAAGGCTATAATTAGTCAAGTCAAGTCAAATATATTTATACAGCGCTTTTCACAATACAGATTGTATCAAAGCTGCTTCACAGTATCAATCAAAACAACTTAACAATGTTTGTTTATTACTGGAAAAAAAAGACATCCAAGTTTGGTAGAGCTAATTACAGGTAAAATCATTGACGGCTCCTAATTACCATGATTAGACCAATGCTGATTTTATTTCATATATAGCATTTGTTATGAAATACAGCAACCTACACATTTAATAACCATAGCTAGCCTACAACATGTCATAGTTGTAATATATATCTATAGTGAAAATGATATTCCCTTAACAGATTATCTATTATATTCTACAATAAATTAGTAAAAATTTGCCACAATAAAGCATGATCAATTCTATTAAAGGGGGTCATGAGTAGTTTAAAAAGCTTTCTAATTTATGTTGTTTTTCCTCTTTTCATCAGTTTTTTTTAGTTTATCTGGCTACATTAAAACATGTTTGACTTTCTCCAAAGTGTTTTAAAGAGTGAAATTCTCAATAGAATTCATACGGGTTGCTCATTTTATCATCAGCTTTGCGATATAGGAATGTAGGCTCGCACAAATCTCATCACACTTTTGCACAGTATACACTGATTTGTAAATAAATAAATTCTTGGTTTCATTCATTTTGTGCTGCTAATTTGTGCATCCAGTTCGTATGGGAACTTTTGTATATAATTAATTAATACCCTTTTATGTTTCCATTAACCATGGTATAATTCTATTTATTTTTATTTATTTTTTTATTTTTTTATTTATTTTTTTTGGGGGGGGGGTCAAACCCTAAACTAATTCTGGGGTTATTTTGTGGATTTGACCTAAGCACGGTAATAATTATCATCATGAATTAAATAATTTTAGGGTCAACCCCTAAACTAAGCAAAATTACCAGTGTACTTCACAGCCTGTGATTTTTCCTCTATATGGAAAATATATATTCTTTGTGTTCCACTGGAAAAAAAGTAATAGGGGTTGCAAGAAACTTGAGGGTGTGTATATTAAACGACTCAATTGAATTGAACAAACTTCAGGCATGAATATGATTTACACGATATTTGTTATATTGATTGCTAGCATCATGCTCACCCGCAACAATGTATGACTTATTTGAAATGAAGTTAAAATCATTTTTTTATTATTATTTTCAAGACAAATGTTTTAAAATCATACAGGACTTCATCATCATTGCTCAATTATAGTTCTCATCTCTGAGCTCGAGGGCCGTGGCGTCATGTCCTTGAGAAAGGATCTATCTCTCCTTCCTGTACCTTTTCTCTCTTTCTTTGTCACCCAATCCCTTCCAATCACAGCGAGCAGATTTTCTAATATCCATTACTTCTATATCGAGGTCAGTGCAATCCCACTGGGCCTGCCAAAGAATTGGCAGGTGCCGATAAGAGCTTCACTCCAGACACTGTAATAAGTTAACAAATCCAACTATGACCCAGAATCCCCTGCACTGCTATTCCACACCTATTTCCATAAGCCATTACAATACACTTGGTGTCATATGAGGAAACAGGAGCGCACACAACATGTTCAGCCACAGATGTCGGAGAGCTGGATCCTGGATTACTGATACACTACATTTAAGGTGCCGTTGATAGTGCTGTGCCGAGGATTGAAGTAAAGCTAACATGCTGTTATCTGATTTCATCTCTGTGTCGGAAAAAGAATTTGGACTTGACTTGGTCACTTTCTATCTATATGACTCAAACTTTTAACTCCTTTTACGACTGTTGCAAAACAAACAAAAAAGACATGCAAATAATTATACACCAACATTCATCATAACCCTGACATAATGGCCCCTTTATTTACTTATTTTCTTTCTTTTTTTTATTACTCTACTGCACTACACTCATATTGTGAAATATTATTACTATTTAAAATAACTGTTTTCTATGTGAATATATTGCAAATGTAATTTATTCCTGTGATCAAAGCTGAATTTTCAGCATCATTACTCCAGTCTTCAGTGTCACGTGATCCTTCAGAAATCACTATAATATGATGATTTGATGCTCAATTATCATCTATTATTGATGCTCAATTATTAATAATGTCCCTTATTATTATCAATTTTGAAAACAGTTTTTGCTGCTTAAAGGTACACTAGGTACACTGTGTAGTGGTTAATATAAACCGACTATAAACACTTATTATAGGTGTGCTGTAGTGATTCAGGATAAGAACAAAACATGGTTTGGAAAATGGATTGTGTAATGAGTAATGATGTACTCACTCATTATATGTTGTACATTTAAAAAAATAAATTAAAAAAAGTTACATAGTGTAGCTATTTTTGAGGAAAATATTTTTGACTGATAAGTGGAAAGTTCAAAACGACAGCATTTTTTTTTTAAATATAAACTTTTGACACTTTTGGTCAATTTAATGCATCCTTACTGAATAAAAGTATTGTTATTTTTTCTTCTTTACTTGTTTCACAGTTTCTGCAACAAAAAAAAAAGAAAGAAAAAAGAAAAGAAAAACAGCACAACTGTCTTAAACACTGATAATAATCACAAATGTTTCTTCAGCATCAAATCATCATATAAGAATGATTTCTGAAGGATCATGTGACACTGAAGACTGGAGTAATTCAGCTATGATCACAGGAATACATAACATTTTGAAATATATTACAATAGAAGACAATTCTCTTTTAAAGTCATCATGAAAGTTGTGCTGTTTTTTTCTTCTCTATTGTGCCATATATCAGAGTGAAACGCTTCTGGAACAAGAACAAATGTTGGTTGGGCTTGTTTGTGTCTGTGGGTAATTGATTGGATGGTTGTGGTTTGCTATAGGTTGATATCATGTGAGTTACAGGTTATAGCCCCGCCCTCGTCATCAGAGAAGAGAAGAGATGCTGCTGTTATTCTGATTTAAGATTACCATGAACATGAATTTAAAACAATAAGGATGTGCAAAGATAAATCATTTACAATAAATACTGCAATATTCACTGCAACATAAAAAAAATGTCAATTTTGATTTCATGCAGAAATATTTCACAATTGTACTGTTTTACTGTAATTTTTGATCAAATTAATGTAGTTTTGGTGAGCATAAGAGACATCCTTCAAAAATATTAAGCAATCTTAATTATTCCAAACATTTGATGGTAGTGTATAGAAAAAAAAAAATAGAGTCTAGAATTGATCCATACAAATAAATTTGTTGGCAGCGCCCCCTCTCTGTAACACTGAGAGCTGCTGATGATCCTCTTCCCTTGTAAAGCCTGATCGGACTGATAATGCATGATAGTGGCTGTTCGGAGATGTTTGTCATTGTTTGCAGAATTACCGTAAATCCAGATAATCCATCCACTGTGCTTCTTAGAGATCAGAAAAGCCACAGACTGAGAGATCACAAAAGGTAGTCGAGCAGCAGCTTATGTTGGAAAAATAAGCTTCGATTAGCAGTTTACAAGATTTATTAGACCAGAAGTGTATAAATCAAACTGCTTTGCACACAGTGTTTCTTGCTATAGAAGCCATTAAGATATGAGTTGCATCACATGTGATTTGTTTTGACTATAAATGTAAGCACGTGTGAAATATCTGGTAAAAGTAAATTGCAAGCCACTGGACTTGATGTTCAAATGTTTCAGAGATTTCATCATTCAAACAACTGGCTTCGTCAGTTGTCTAAAGGTTGCGTTAGTTAAGGAGTAAGTTACAGTAAAAATTGTATGGCAGCAGATAAGTGGTGTGACACACAAGCCCTCGGTTAAGAGACTCTTCACATCAACACTTCTTCCTCTCCAGCTCTTAAAAAAATCTTTACAAAAAAGAGTGAAGGTGGACTGTAGAAGAGCTGGAGGAAGAACAGTTAATCCCAAATACTGTATGATAGGAGCATCAGAAACAAATATTTTACACTCAGCAACACAGATGGGAATTGAAAGACGTGTATTTAGTAGCAATCAAAGGTTTGGGGTCGGTAAGACTTTTTAATGTTTTTAAAGAAGCTTCTTATGCTTACCAAGGCTGCATTTATGTGATTAAAAAAACAGTGATATTGTGAAATATAAATACATTAAAATAACTGGATGTTTATTAGCCATTACTCCAGTCACATGCTCCTTCAGAAATCATTATAAAGGTTACATTAGCTACATTTTTGTGAAATTCCACTGGCAAGAAATGTCAAAACCCGGAAGACTAATTCGCCTGTGGTTCCCTGAAGATTTCCTTATGGGTTTTTATAATGGGGTTGTCATGGTTCTGCCATCATGTCCTTGTATTCTTCTTGTATTGTGGCAGGATCATGACAGACCCATGTTTTATGTACAAGCGCATAGTCTGTTGTTTGGGCCATGTGCTTGTGTTGTCTCGTCTTGTAACCCCGCCCTCTTGTTATCCTTGTTTAGTCATGATTGCCTTGTTAGCGTCACCTGATCCCCTGGTTAGTTTCTTGGTTTATAATCCCCTTGTGTTTGCTGTCCTGTGCTGGTCCATTGTGATTCTTAGCCGCGTGTGAGACTTTGTCAAGAGTATTGTCCAGAGTGAAATTCTGATTCTATGTTTGCTGATTTGTTTATTGTCTAGTTATTTGTCAAGTCCCAGTCTAGTTTAGTCATTCCTGTTCCAGTCTTGTTTTGCCCCCTCGTGGGTTTTGTTTTCCCTGTTTTTGTCGATAGATAAACGTTGAGTGTTACATACCGTCTGCGCTTGGGTTTCATACTCACCAACTTAACAGGGGTTTCTACATTTATGAGCAAAATAAAGT
The DNA here is from genome assembly GCF_051911475.1 of Siphateles boraxobius. NCBI lineage: Eukaryota > Metazoa > Chordata > Actinopteri > Cypriniformes > Leuciscidae > Siphateles > Siphateles boraxobius. The sequence continues at coordinate 588,336 of NW_027508722.1, read as the reverse complement.
CTGTGGGAAACAGAACTTGTAATACTTGGACGTTTTGCTCTACAACGTGAACTACACACACCCATATCTAAAACGCTAATTTTGAAGCTGTTGTTTTAAAAACATGTGTTTCTAATAAGTAACTAGATAAGAATGTTTATGAAGTAAGTGTGTGCGGTTTACATTGTAGAACAAAAACAACTTGAACAAGAGCAAAATCTGTAAGGAGAATTTTTTCATCCTCACGTGAAATTCCAGATTGAGTGGATTTCTTTATAAATAACTGGATATTTCCTGTGAAATTGCACACCTAATGATATGTTTACAAAACAAAGATGACCTAAAAACAAAAATTCCTTCTACACATTTTTTTGCACAGACGACAACATTGTCAAAACAATGCCAGTTCATATGTATCTGTGAAAATGACTAAAACGCTGTATTCTGCAGCCAGGCCAGTAGATGGCGATCTGACTTTGTAAAGACTACAGACTACACGTCTTTAGACATCTATAACCATAGACATCATATAGATAGACGCCCTATCGACCGCTACTGCCTATTGGCGCAGACGAGCTGTGGGGCTGCCATCTTAAATCGGTCACCTGCTCCGCTCAGTGTAATCTGTTTGGCAGGTGCAATGAGCTGTCAGGGCATTTAATTAATCATATCTCACTGAATACCGAAATGATTTTCACGCGGGTTTTTTGCTGCAAAGGTCATACATGTAGCTACGATACAGGACAAATTGAATATTTTATTCACAAAATGCAACTAATAGTACGGTAATGTTAAATGTTAAATCTTACTTGTGAAAAGTAATCCCCGAGTGATGGTCCGCCGATTTCAGCAGGAATATGCTGCACAGTGCTCTGGCATCTACTGCTGCTATGCAACGCAAATAGGAGTATGACTGGTTTATGACTATGGCCGCATTTCTTGCGCCACAGCAGCCAATAGGACATCTAGTCTCTATATGATGTCTATGTCTATAATAGTATCATATTCAAAAACTTGCACTTTGAAACCTTTTTTCAAAAGTTTGCATTTTCAGGCCCCCAAAACGTTGTTGAAGTGTAAATGAACGGCCAAAATGCATAAAAGGTTTTCCATTTTTAGTTGAAAAGTGTACATTATAGCTGCCCCTTAATATTCTGCATTGGTGCTGAAGCAACATTTCGTGATTCATTTTTTTTTTTCAGATTCTTTGACGAATAGAAAGTTAAAAATAACCATATTTGTAAGTCTATATTTGTAACAATGCAACAAAGTCTTTACTGTGATTTTTGACCAATTGAATGCACAGAATAAAAGTAGTAATTACTTTAAAAAAAATAAAACCTTTTGAAAGATAGTTTTGGTTGATGATAATAACTCCTTTTGGACAAAAGACTACATCTTTAGACTGAAGTAATTCCACCAAATGATGATTGCATATTAACAATAAGAAAGGGCCAATGGCCTGTTTGATAGATAAGTGTGTATGACTTTTAATGAGCAGTTAATTCATAACTATTAACTTGAATTAGTAGATACTTTGCTGTATTCTTCAGGAGGCATAACACAATTCAGTAGCACTTTATTTTACAGTTCTGTTCCCCGTGTACCTACTATGTACGTATTATAGTAATTGCAATAATAACTAGGTACTAACCCTGAACCTAACCTTAACCCCATGTAGTACCTTATATTACCAGTACTTACTTGTGTTAACCTATCAGCATGTAATAAATGATGTTTTGTGGTAAGCAATAGTTAGCTTATCAATAACTATATATACATTGCATGTTGGTACAGTAAGTGTGCGTACTGTACCAAAATGCAATGTATATATAGTTATTGATAAGCTAACTATTGCGTACTACAAACATCATTTATTACATGCTGATAGGTTAACACATCTTCCTTAGTAGTTAAAAGTAGTGACTTCAATGTTAATGTAGCATTACTTAGTAATGCAGTAATTCATTCTTTGTTAATAAAGTGTTACCCACAGATTTTATACTGTAAGCCTATGTGTAGTAACAAAGTGTGTCCAGTCATGTGGCCCAACAAGGACACACAACAGTGATTAAACAATGAAGGTCATGTAAAAGTGATTGTCATTCCAGTGTAATAGAGTTTCCCTAGACAGAGAGCAGTATGGACAGATTTTTCCTTTTACTGAACAATATAGATGACTTTTATAGGAAATTATCTTTTTTAATGAGGTTTGGTATTTTATTATCACATAAAACTGTTATTGGACAGACAATCTGGTTATGTTATTATATATGTATAAATCTGTTTCTGTTCATTTAAATAATCTTCTAAAAAAAATAAAAATAGAAAAAAAAGGTTGCAGGATATTTTGACCTTTAATTGAGGATCTGTCAGCTGAAATGACCTTCTTTTGTAAGAGTCTTAACATGGCATAATTGAATTCAACACTCTCAGAAAAAAAGGTACACAAGCTGTCACTGGGACAGTACCCTTCAAAAGGGTTCTAATATGTACCATTTAGGTACTAATACACTTTTGGTACCCATATGTACCTTTGAGGGACAAATATGCACTCTTTAGGTACAAATGTGTACCTTTTTAAAAGGTACCGCCACAGTGACAGCTTTTGTACCTTTTTTTCTGAGAGTGAAAAGTAGTTTTGTTGAAAAGGCAATGTTTTGTTATTCATGTCTCAGGTCACATTGTACCTTCAGTGTAGTAGGAGCGTTGGCTCTCTCATAAAGACATCAGGCCAAGTGGTGTTGGAGGTAATAACAATGTTCATGGAGCCATAAATCTGTTCCACCTAATGATGTGATTCACCTGCAGAAGCAGTTTGATATGTCATGGTCCCTGCTCTGTCATTTCAAGGGGACACAGCTGGAACAAACCTCTCTCTCTCTCTGCTACGAGAGAGTCTGATTTACTGTGGTCTTCTTCTTCTCTTGCACTACGTTAAGAACAGGAGCTACTGATGCCAGAAAATAATGGCAAGATATATGTTACCATCCTAACAGGACCTCTCTTAGCCAGGTGATTTCTACAATCAATATTCAAGTCTAGATCATATTAGCTTTCTAAAAAGTGCTGTCTAGGTGCAAATGTCAGTACATCTATGGTCCAGATGAAGGTTTTAGTGAAGGGAGTGTGATCGATGGTGGCACGACTTAAATACTTTTTTTCAAATAGCTGGAGTTGTCAAAAGAGACGATACGTCTTCATGCACAAATGGTGCATACACACAAAATATAATAGTAATCATTCTAACTTAGACTCAAACAACAATTATTTACAATAAACCTATCTAAAACATAAAACTGATACTCTGGCTGATTATAAATAACTACACTGAAAAAAGCTGCAGGTGACATTTTTACAATATTTTTTTGAAAATCATTGTTTCTGATTTCAACCGGTTATGTACAGTTTTTATAAAAGCAAATAATACAATCCCCAATCCTTAATACATAAGGTAAGTGCTGCATTTCTATTTTTCATTAGGAGTTGGGAAACCAACAGTGGATCACTACATGCCACTTGTAGGGGATGCTATAGTGAGGATAGCAAAAATATACATTCAAAGATACAATGTGAATAGACAAGCAACAAAACATAACTGTGCAGAATTTACCAAGTGAAATTAAATGCAGTGATGCCAACATTAGCATACTTCCAAAATTAAACTTCGGATAGTTGAGAAACGAACGCTCCCTGGCCCGCTTTGAAGGACGCATCCCTCATCGAGTCGCATGCATAACTGGCCTCTGCACGCTGAGACTTTATAAATGCCTGTAATCGCTGGTGCTTGCCAAACACACTGAAGGGCACCTTGGCTTCTTGCTGCTTGAAAGGACTGCAGATGTCCCTCAGAAGTTCAAACAAACACAAAGTTTTCATGGTTTGTACTTGTGACTTGCATACACTACCTGTGTGTGATTGCTAAGTTGGAGAGGAAGACCAATGTATCATTGTGACATGAGGAATTTAATTTACTTTGATCTTTGAAATGTGCATTAACTTAGATTAATAGATTCTGTTTTGTTCATTGCTAGTTAATGAAACCTAATGCATTAATTAATGTTAATGTTAATTTATTAATATGTTAAAGGCCCACTGAGTGCCTGGGTAATTTTCACTGAAACAGGAAGCTAAGGCGGGACATATTGAATGGCTCCTCCCCCTTTTCAAATAGCCAACAGCGTTTAGTTTACCTCACAGACTGCAAGTCGTATTTGACAGCACCATGGAAGTGAATCCGAGTGCTGGATTCAATAGTAGAGGTGTAAGGAAATTCTAGGCATTTCATTCTTAACCAATGTACAGTTGGAAAATGGAATAAAACTCGAGCGTTTGAGCAACCGAACACACATCTCCAACACATATTGCTCTATGACGTCTCTGTCAATGCTCGGTTTGGCTAGGTGGCATTTATAGCATGGGGGCGGAGCTTTAGATTCTAGAGATCATTTGATTGGACAGAAGATGTGATGAGAAGCTGAAATCCATGGTGATGTCATAATAAATCCCTGACCCATTAAGCGGAAGTGAGAGACTATATTTTGAATGCTTATATCTCCTAAATGCGAATTTTGTCATAGTTTTGGAATACACCAGCTTATTCATAACCTTAAGGCTAACATATTCATACTAAAAGCTAGAAAACTTACATTTTGATTTCAGGGGGCCTTTAACAAACCTTATTGTAAAGATCTACCAAGCACCTGAAACAGATCCTACGTTGGTCACACAAGGCATTTTATTTCAGTTAAACAAATTGTCATTAGGACACACTTAAGTTTTATTTTTCCATAATTCCTCATTCTGTATTTTTTAACAGGCCAACACTACTGTTACAGTGTTACAGTTCAGTTTTAGTTGTGTCACCAAAGCAAGCTTAAGGATTTTCTAAATCAGTGGCTAGCATGACCCACATGCAGCAGCGGCAGCAGTAAAGCCCGAGGGAAAGACCTTGTGCACTCGCACACACAGAAGCTCTGAAGATGTGGACTCTCTGGACGCTCTTCCCCGAGAGCCTATTAGTCACATCAGTCTGTTACACTCGTTAATGACTGTCCTTGAAAATAAAAGTGGCCACACACGTGGAGAGGCTGGCCCTCGATTTTGTCATTTTTTACAGTGTCCTAATATATCTGAGCAATTTGTACTTAATACATTAGCAAATTAAATTATGTCCTTTACTGCTTAGTAAGATTACTTAGCAATTTAAAAATAAAACAAATAAAAATAGGAAAAGAAAAACATTACAGGTCTGGAAGCTACTAATTTACCAAATATTACCAAATAATTGGTTATTATTTTTACTTATTTTATTGGGTTTTTCCTTTACAATACAATTACAGTTACAAATTAAATATTAGCATTACTGTTTATTGTGTGTAAGTCCTACTGTATATTAGCTGTCCTTAACTACTGTAAATTAATCATTCAATACAGTGCTCTCATTGTGTACATACATGTTTTTTTTTACTGTACTTGAATTTAGAAAATGGCAGCATGTAATGCAATTAATTTACTGTAATTGCATGATTACACTGTTGACCTTCCCTTACCAATTAACCCACTCTTAAAACATACCAGCAATCTTGTCCCTCACCTTACCCTAAAACTCTGACATCCCAATGTTTGATTATTTAAAAATAATAATAATAATTTACAGAAAAGTAGTGGTTTTGGACATGCTTGGTTTCCGCCCTACAGCAACAATGACTGACCACTGCACTGTTGTTGTATTTATTTTTATATGGATTATGAATGAATAAATTATGAGGACAGTAAACTACGGGGGAACAGAATAGATCTGGAAACATTGCAAGCCAGATTCAAAGCCATACCCATAAGCACCATGGCTTAGTGTGTCTTTGCATATATGTTAGACCCATATTTCACATTATCATTATTAGCTATTATGAATAGCAGAGGAGACTAAGGTGAACAGTATAATTACACATTTGCATTCAATGTGTATTACATATTACTATATTGTATATATTATTTGACATGTCATCTTAAGTTTTAATCTACAAACAAATAATATAGTTTTTATTATAAACTAATTATTCAACTACCTTTGCAAATCAGGACTTTCAGCTGTTTGGAATTAACAAATCAAAAAAATATTTAAAGTGCTTTCCCCCAAACATAACTGAAAATGCAACTTTTAATGATTTCTGCAGTCTCAAAATGATGTAACCCCTTCATAACAAGCATCTTTAGTACTTAGTAAAACACCCTTTTGCTGTTCTGACCTGCTGCAGACGAGATGTATAACCAGACACCAACTTCTGGCAGCCTTTCTGAGGAATCTCAACCCGTTCCTCATGAGCAATGGCCTTCAGTTCAGTAATATTCTTGGGTTTGCGTGCTGCAACCGCCTTCAAATCCTGTGATGGCTACTGTAGACTTTTCCAGGATGTCTTTTGCAACCAAGCCTTGGTGGAATTTAAAGTATGCTTAGGATCATTGTCCTGTTGGAAGGTCTAATGATGCCCAAACTTCATGACATTTTCTCCTAGGATTTCCTGACACTTCAATGAATCAATCTTGCCTTACACACACTACAGGTTTCCAGTGCCAGAGGATATAAAGCAGCCCCGGAGCATCACCGAGCCCCACCAAGCTTTCTTATTTCTCCAAACATACAGCTTATCCATAAGGCCGAAAAGTTCTAGTTTTGCTTCATCGCTCCACAGAACAGAATCACAAACTTTCTGTGGCTTATTTATATGATTTTGAGCAAATTGGAGTCGTCTTGTGCTTTTGAGTCAGTATTGGTTTACGTCTTGGAGCTGCCTTCTCAGAAATCTGGTTGCAGCCATTGATAGCTTTCTTTTTCTGCCCCATCCAGGTAGTGTAACCACTGCTCTTTTAACCCTTTAGGCGCCAGAGGTTTTTTCCTAAAACGTCCAATTTTGACATCTTAATTTCAAAAGTCTATATATTAAAAGTGATAAAAGATAGAGACTTTCTGTAATTTAGAGAAATATTAAGGATGACCCAAAGTTTATATAGGGATTACATTTTCCCATCTAATTTGCATATTATGACGTCATATGGTGGCGGCTATCTTGGATTATAGAATTTTCATGAAAAGTCACGTTTAAATGATAAAACGCAGCACTTCTTTCCCCCCAAAATGTCCATCACCTTCTGTATGCTATATTGCACAATACTGAATGCTCAGGTATATAGTAAGTAGTAAACAAACTGTAAATCATTACTAATAAATGGTAGAAACAAACCGAATGCATGTAGTGGTTGGACTTTTGCTGTAGAGATTTTCCATTTACTAAATACAGTAGGCACTCTGATTCCATGTATGGGGCACATATATATTATTCATATGACATACAAACAGAAGTAGACAAGACATGTTTAGTTCAAACACTCACTCGCCACGGCAAGGCACAGATCATTAGTGAGATGATACGAGCAGCGCGGCCAGATCTGCCTCGCGAGCGCGCCGAGTGTGCACAGCTCGGACTACTGTCATTGTCATTGCGACTCCTCACCCTGCCTCCACGTTGCCTCCTAACTGTCCTATGAATACTTCGACCTCGTCTAACATACCCAGTGGTATTAGACAAAGTCTCCACCACAATACTGTCGCCGCGATTGTGATGGTGAGAGGCTCTGATAACATGGCTCACTCGCACACTAGCTCCGCTTTTGATCGCACTGATTCAATGCACTCTAATTCGAACATTTTGTTAAGAAACATTACGTTTTTTGAGTCGGGGGTGAAGAATGACATGTCTGCCATCCAGTGGAGGGGAGGTCGAACGAAATTTGACACCCAATTTGAAAAAAATCGGCCGTTTTATTCAGTGCGTGATCTTGTCGATTAAACTCGACCGTGGCGCCTAGAGGGTTAACTTTGAACTTGCAAACTATGCCTCCAACAGTGTACATTTAGTGCCTCCGTTATATATTTTTTGTTTGTGAAGGGTGATGATATCTTCTCTTAATGTTTTGGACCATTCTTTTGACTTTTAGCATGCAGTCAAATGTGACATTCAACAAACTTAGCCAGTTCAGATATTACATGTGTTCTAGCTCTAGCACATCTGGTGCAAGTAATGAAGCCCTTGATTGGTTGCATCAGGTGTGCTTGAAACAACAAACTGTTTTGCTGATTTGTGCCGTTGTGAGGGATTTTCCGAACGCCCGTTCACTCCCGAGTGCATTTTACCTGAGAGACTCATTGCCTCCACACTCACATGGGAGATCGAATTGAAGGTCCATTTGGCCTTAGAAGGGCTAACGCCTCCGTCCGAGTGTCCACCTAGTCGTTTTTTGTGCCGGAGGGATTATGGTCTGACGTTATTTGGTGGGGTCAATGCTCCAACATGGTGTGTCATCCAGGAGTAAATCACACCAGTTTTTTGGTCTAACAACAATTCTGGTGGCCTTACATGGCTCGCGGCGCTCAAAGTTTTGTTTTGACATGTTTTGTCTGTGCTCGTGGTAAGACTTCCAATCGCCCTCCAAATGGGTTACTCCAACCGCTGTCTGTCCCTTCGAGACCCAAGGGGACGGTCATGGACCACGTCTTTCGATTACATGGTCTCCCGATGGACGTAGTCTCTGAAAGGGGTCCCCAACTTGTTTCCAGAAACTATCATGGGTTGAGTATGCACATAACTGATTACCAGTGTCATACCAGCCACCTATTTTTCTCAGTCTGGAATCCGAAGTTACGGTCCACTCTGCTCACGTGTTCATCCAGAGGTGCCTCCACACTTGGAGAAGAGCCCGCGAGACTCTCCTCCAGGTGGGAGCACGCACAAAGGCTCAGGCCGATTGCCACCAGTCGAAGCCTCCCGTATACGTCATGGGTCAAAAAGTGTGGCTTTCTTCCAAAAACATTCCTCTCCACTCCGTTTGTAACAATTTATCCCCCAAATTCATCGACCCGTTCACTGTCACCAAGATTCTTAGTCTGGTGGCAGTATGCCTTAAACTTCCTCCTGCACACAGGAGAATTTATCTCGTCTTTCATGTTTCCAAAGTGAAGGCAGTTTTTCATTCAATTATTAACCCGCGGGCCCCGGTTCCCCCCAATTGTCCCCAATTCACCCCCACCAACCCCCACCCCCACCTCGACTCATTAATGGGGAACCAGTATATTTGGTTAATCGTATTCTGGACTTGAGACGGACTTGAGATGGAGGGGACGCGGATTTTAGTACTTGGTGGACTGGGAGGGTTACGGTCCAGAGGAGAGAAGTTGGGTTCCTGCTTGAGACATTCTGGATCACTCCCTTACTGATGATATTACAATCAAAGGCGCACCTATGAGGAGGGGTATTGTCACGGTTCATGGATTCAGTGACTCATTCTCTGTCCTGTGAGTGTGTGATTACTTTTGGGTGTGTCTGCTGATTGTCTGATCACTTCAGCGCCAGCTGCGGCTCATCTAGCTCAGCTATTTAATGCCTGTGATTTCCATTCTTTGTTTTCAGATCGTTTGGATTTTGCTCGTCCCCGAGGAGTTCCACGGAGAATTGTTGCCCATTTCCAATTGTTGTCCAATTGTTGCCCACTCTGCGCTGCACTGTACCGCAGATCAATATTTCTTCGGACTAGGACTCTGTTTCTCACTACATTTGATATTAATTCAATAAACTAATTTCACTCGCATTTGAATCGGACTCTACTTCTAGACCAAGCCTGACAGATATGGTACTGCAGGTGTAATATATTGCAGATATATTTACACATGCAACAACCACATATATAGAAAAATATATAATGTAATATATTTCTTATATTTTTGAAATTATTTAATTTATAAATGTTTCATATTTTCAAGCTGGTTAACAAAAGCACAAGCACACCTGCATCTACTAAAATATTTAACCAAGAGACTATCACTGTGATGAGGAGTGCACAGCCATTACTCTTAAAATATAGTAATTATAATCTTAATAATATTTGGCCAGTCGTCAACCGAACCACAGGCTCTACTCTTCAGCACAATGGTAACCCCAAAATATCACACATACCAGAAAACCTTTTAAATTAAAAAAATAATAGAACATTAAATACTAATAGATCTCCCCCTATATTAATATTGAGCATTATGGTATTAAATAAAACTTAAAAGACACATTAAATAAAACTTAATTTTAACATTTGCTCTCCTTTAACAGTCAGAAGCATGCTGGCCTTGATGGGACCTAGACATCTGTTGTAACTCATTCCGTGTGTGTGTGTTTGTGTGTGTGTGTGTGTGTGTGTGTGTGTGTGTGCATATATATATATATATATATATATATATATATACGTGTGTGAAGATACATTCACATTTATATGGGAACATGCATGTGCAATATATGTACAAAATAAAGGATACAACTTTGTTAATATTACATGTAATGCTATTTTTGTCCTCATTTATAAATATTTTATATTCATGAATATATAGCCATACATGGTCGAAACACATTTTGCAGTATATTGAAAAATATAAGCACTAGTTCCCTTTCAAGGGAACTTCGAGCTGCGTCAAGCGCTGTGGGAACGCCCCTGCGTTGTGCGTCATGAAGAACGTATGGAATCAGCCCAATGGAGAGATGGAACGTCATAAGCGGGTGACGTCATCGACCAGGAAACTATAAAGGACCCCAAAAACACAAGCACATTAGTTTCTGTGTCTTCAGTCGCACTATATGTGAATCTGTCCCTGTGTGAATATTGTCTGTCTTTACATACTTTGCACCACACAAACAATTTATATAAATATATATATATATATATTGAGAGAGATATGGGGAACGAACAGCAGTTTAGGAAGTGTGTCCCTCCCTGCTCACGTTATCTAACGAGTGGGGATACACACGTTCTTTGTGTTGTTTGTTTGGGAGTGCAGCATGCCCATTCAGCTCTCGAGGGAGCTGATTGTGAGCATTGCGAGCGTCTGCCGTTAAGGACGCTCCGCTCCCGCCGGGCGCTCTTCGAGGAGAGCGGTTCGGTGCGCGCTCCCCGCGGTTCGGGTCCCGCTCTTGCCGAGGCAGAGTGACGGCGCTTATCGTGGGGATCTCAGATGGATCTCTCAGCGGGGTTAGAGACGGGCTCTGCCTTATCTCTCCCTTCACCTGTGAGATCCAGTGCCTCAGTCCCGAGTTCGGAAGCACACGCTGCGGTTTCTTCCGCTCAGGCTGAGGCACCAGTATTACAATTATCCAGTTCCGAGGAGCTGGATGTTGTTGGTAATGAGGGAGATGTGGACGATTCGCCACCTTACACTCCCGAAAGTGATGAGCAAGTGGATGTTTTAACAAGAGCTGTAGAAAAACTCAGGATTGAATGGCCAGTGACTAGACAGGAGTCTGTTTCTAAATCAAAACTAGATGAGAGATTTTTGCCGTCATGAGTGCAACCTCCACGCCGGTGCCTACCATTTTTTCCCGATCTCCACACTGAGGTGTCGAGATTGTGGAAAAAAACGGTGTCATATAGAGTGTTTAGTCCCCAGACCTCAACATATTCAAATATTGTGGGGGCTAAAGCGTATGGGTATGGTGCTATGCCTCGCGTCGAAGAGATGCTTGCGAGCCATCTCTCTTCCGAGGCTGCATCATCTTTTAAGGCACCGGCATTACCCACCAAGCCTCTAAGAAATAACTCGGCTTTGGTGGGTAAAGCGTATTCGGCGGCAGGTCAGGCTGCGTCATGTCTGCATACTATGTCCATCTTGCAGGCATACCAGGCTGACCTGCTGAGGGACGTGAGTGAGAGTGAGGAGGTCAGTGCTGACGTAGTTCGCGAACTGCGTCAGGCTGCTGATTTATCCCTGCGTGCCACCAGAGAGTCGGCCAAACTAGTGGGTCGATCTATGGCAGCTCTGGTGGCTGCAGAAAGACATTTGTGGCTAAATCAAACCAATATAAAAGAAAAAAGACAAATCTTTCCTTTTAGACGCTCCTCTCTCCCCCCTGGGTTTATTTGGCGATGCCGTAAATTCAGTAATCGGTAAATTCCAGGAGGAGAAAAAGCAAACAGCAGTTTTTAAGAAATTGCTCCCGTTAAAAGTTCACGTCCCTGGGGCTGCTGGGCGGGAGCAGCCCCGGCCGTCTGCGAGCTCATCACATAGGGCGCAGCAGAAGCAGAGTGTCGCGTCTCGTGCTCCCCCTGCTGGACAGTGGGCTCAGCCGCGACACTCTCAGCCGAAATCTTCCGGTGATAGAGCTGATCTGAGGACAGTTATATTAGCTAAGAAGGCTTCGGCTAAGAAGAAGTCCTGACGCCACGGCGTGCAGGACACTGAGGGTGGTCCCCACCGAGGTGGAAAGGTGTTCACCTCTTTCTACGGTGCCCATTCTTCCTCGGTGCCCTCAGGGGCCTGTTCTGCCAACCCCGCCTTTATGCCGGGGCGTAGACGGTCCCAGCGAGCACTTCCCGAGGGACGCTCACTCCCTCTGAGGAGGGTCTCAGGGCAGTCAAACCAGTTGTTCCCTGCCGGTGCGCCAGTACAGGGCGCTGTGTTTGCTGCTCAAGTTACACCAGAGGCCAGTCTCGAGAGACTGGTACCCTTAGTAGAATTTCTGGCAGAGTGGAAAAGCCTTCCAATTGGGTCATTGGGTCCTGCAGACAATAGAAAAGGGTTAAGCTATCCAATTCAGGTGTCGTCCACCAAAATTCAGAGGGGTTCTGCCCACAGTGGTGGGCCCCGAGCAGGGTCTGGTAATGGAACAGGAGGTGAAAACGCTCCTTCAAAAGGAGGCTATAGAACGGGTTCCTCCTCCCAGTTTGGAGTCAGGTTATTACAGCCGATATTTCATCATCCCATAGAAGGATGGGGGGTTGCGTCCAATTTTAGACCTGCGCCTATTGAATCGCTCGGTAGGGAAGCTAAAATTCAAGATGCTCACTATCAAGCAGATCGTGTCACAAATCAGATCCGAGGACTGGTTTACCACGATAGATCTGAAGGACGCGTACTACCACATTTCCATCCTTCCACAACACAGGAAGTTCCTGAGGTTCGCCTTCAGGGGCGAGGCGTACCTGTACAGGGTTCTTCCGTTTGGCCTAGCTTTATCTCCCCGCACTTTCACGAAATGCATGGATGCAGCATTAGTGCCTCTGAGGCTTCAGGGCGTTCGTATCCTCAATTACATCGACGATTGGTTGATTTTAGCTCAGACAGAGCGGATGGCGGTTCGGCATCGAGATGTCATTCTCGCTCATATAAGAAAGTTGGGGTTGAGGCTGAACGCAAAGATGCGGGCACGACTCTCTCCGACCCGCATCGCTTCGATTCTCTCAGCTGTGAAACAAGTAAAGCTAGGCCAGCTCCTCACTGTAAAGCAGTTTCAGAGACTGTTTAGTCTGATGGCAGCAGCGTCCAACGTTATACCTTGCGGCCTGTTGTACATCTCCCCGAGGGGAAATCCACTCCGCACGATCAAAGTCACGCGGCGCTGCCTTCGTGCTCTGGTCATGTGGAAAGAAACTTGGTTCCTATCCAAAGGTCCTGTCCTGGGGGCTCTTTGTCGTCGCGTAACGCTAACGACGGATGCTTCCCTCACAGGGTGGGGGGAGATCATGAGTGGTCGTCCAGCCCAAGGTCTGTGGCAGGACCATCATCTATCATGGCATATAAATTGTCTAGAGATGTTGGCGGTGTTTCAGGCTCTGAAACGCTTCCTAGCAGACCTGAGAGGTCATCATGTGTTAGTTCAGTCAGACAACTCATCGGTGGTCTCTTATATAAATCATCAAGGGGGCCTACGGTCTCCCCGGCTTTACAAGTTGGCCCGTCAGATCCTCCTGTGGTCCCAAGGGAGGTTACTATCACTGAGAGCAATGTATCTTCCTGGGTATTTGAATGTGGTGGCAGACTCCCTGTCGAGGCAGGGGCCGAGGCCAGGGGAATGGAGACTCCACCCCGAAGTGGTGGAGCTCCTTTGGTTGAGTTTCGGTCACGCCGAGGTGGACCTATTCGCTTCCAAGGAGACCACGCATTGTCATCCGTGGTTCTCCATCAGCCATCCAGCCCCTCTGAGGTTGGACGCGATGGTGCAGCCGTGGCTGAGGTCACGTCTGTACACCTTTCCCCCGATTGCTCTGCTACCAGGAGTTCTGGAGAGGGTTCGCCGGGACGGGGTCAACCTACTACTAGTAGCCCCGTTCTGGCCGGCCCGAGTATGGTTTGCGGACCTGATTTCGCTCCTGGACGGCTCTCCTTTGGAGCTCCCGGTCAGGAGGGATCTACTCTCTCAGGCGGGCGGCACGATATTTCAACCCCGCCCAGAATTGTGGAAACTGTGGGCTTGGCCGCTGAGGGGGCCCAGCTCATAAACTCCGGTCTCTCAACCGAGGTTGTCGAGACCATTCTTCACTCCAGAGCTCCATCCACGAGGAAGCTTTATGCCTTGAAGTGGAAACTTTTCACTTCTTGGTGTGGAGAACACCTGCAGGACCCAGTTAACTGCCCAGTGGGTGCAGTGCTGGAATTCCTGCTGGAGCACTTCTCCACAGGGCTATCCCCCTCCACACTAAAGGTGTATGTGGCGGCACTAGCTGCTTACCACGTCCCTTTCAGTGGAGTTTCTCTTGGGAGACACCCGCTTATAACTCGTTTCCTTCGTGGCACTTTTACCCCTTTTCCACCAAAGCGTTTTGAGAGCCGGTTCGGAGACGGTGCCTGCGCGCGAACCAGTTCTTTGTGTTTCGACAGCCAAAGAACCGGTTCTCGGCCAGGAAAACTGGTTCCAAAGCGGCACCAACTCTTTGCTGGACTAGAACCAGAGAACCGTTCTTTTACCACGTCATGCTTACGTCGGGGGCTGGGGGCGGGTTTAGATGTGTCCTAAACATCTTTTCTGACCGCAAAGCCAGGAGAAACATTTGCAGAAACACGATGTAGTCCGCCATTGTAATTGTTATGCTTGAAGTTGGCGCAAAAAAATTTATTGAAAACATTATGTAAGCAAAGAAGAAAACAGTCACAAAATAGAACAAATAAACGGAGAGAAAAAAAGACAAGACAGTGTACATAACTAATCAGAAAAGATTACATATCAAAGGAAAAGATTAAAAGACTTACATATTTCAATTGTTTTTAAAGCCTTCTTGGTTCACTAGTTAGAGATAATCCCAAAGTAATGTTGTACTTGCAAGCGTTTCTAGCTGAGACGTAAAGCGACGTACACAGTGACGTAACGACGTCGTTCGCTGGGCGCTCTAGAAGTGGAAAAACAAACAGGTTCTGAGGTGGTTCGCAAGTTGAACCAACTCCGAACCAACTTTGAACCAGCACCAGTTCCGAACCCGTTCTTTTTTGGTGGAAAAGGGGTATTTGAGGATGAGGCCAGCAGTTCGTACGAGGGTGCCGGCCTGGGATCTGGCCGTTGTATCAGAGGGTATTTCCCTAGCTCCTTTTGAACCTATCGAAGAAGTTCCTGAAAAGTTTCTCACTTTTAAAACTATCTTTCTTCTTGCTATCTCCTCACTAAAAAGAATCGGAGATTTGCAGGCTCTGTCGGTTTCACCCTCGTGCCTGGAATTTTCGCCTGGCATGGTTAAGCCTTTTCTGCATCCTAGACCAGGTTACGTTCCCAAGGTCCCTACTAATGTTGTTAGACCTACAGTTCTGCAGGCTTTCTGTCCTCCTCCATTTTTGTTGTCAGACCAGGAGAAACTTAATTTGCTCTGCCCTGTTAGGGCGTTAGACGCTTATGTCCACAGAGCTGCCCTGTGGAGGAAATCAGAACAACTAATTGTGTGTTTTGGGCCACCCAGGAAAGGGTGTCCCACGTCTAAACAAAGAATGAGAAAGTGGGCGGTCGAAGCTATCTCACTTGCTTATGAGTCGGCTGGTCAGCCTTTACCTTTGGCTGTACGAGCCCACTCTACCAGGAGTATGGCTGCTTCTAAAGCTTTATTGTCAGGAGTTTCCCTGAGTGATGTTTGTGATGCAGCTGGATGGTCTTCACCGCATACTTTTATTAAGTTCTATGACCTAGACTTAAGCTCTACCCCTTGGGCACAGGTGCTCTCGTCTGCTGTGCGCTAGCTCTCACATATCGGTCACTTGGTCCTATGGCAACGTGGGTATTAGAGTTCCCACAGCGCTTGACGCAGCTCGAAGTTCCCTTGAAAGGGAACGTCTCGGTTACGTATGTAACCCTAGTTCCCTGATAGGGAACGAGACGCTGTGTCTGTCCGCCATACTCTCGGCATTCCCGTTAGCGCTTTCTTCAGGCCTATCAGAAGCTAATGCGCTTGTGTTTTTGGGGTGCTTTATAGTTTCCTGGTCGATGACGTCACCCGCCTATGACGTTCCATCTCTCCATTGGGCTGATTCCATACGTGCTTCATGACGCACAACGCAGGGGCGTTCCCACAGCGCTTGACGCAGCGTCTCGTTCCCTATCAGGGAACTAGGGTTACATACGTAACTGAGACGTTTCCCATATATGGAAATGTATTATGTAATATATTGCATTATATTTTGCATTATATATATATATATATATATATATATATATATATATATATATATATATATATATATATATATATATATATTAAAGGTTAAAGACACTTTAATTATCTTGCAACATACTTTATATTTCAGGTATTTCAAAAAAGCAAAGCAAAATAACAAATTCTCAAATTTACATTCAAATACTTTCAAGTGAACAACAAGTAAATACAAAGCTAGAATTCAAGGGCAAAACAGAACAGCATCTCTGAAGTTCACCTCCAGCTGCTTGCTGCCATATCCCAGGCCTCCTGCACTCTGCCTCTCTGATGCTCACAAGCCGCTGTGCTAAATCCAGACCTGGCCACTACTGATAAGGACTTTCCATGCTTCTCAAAGTCCATAGGCTTAGCATGTAATGGGAAGGAGCTCACTTTAAACTTCAGTTTGAGGACAGGACAGACAGCTCTCCTACAAGCAGTTCCCATTAATTGCAAAATTGTGCAATAACAAGCTGTAAGCATGACAGTTTGATGGAGCTCTCGATTACATAGTTTTCATTTGGCAAAAAACTGGGTGATGGAATGGAGTGGAGGGGGTATTATAAATGACTAGAGGTTACACAATGAGAAGACATGCTTTGTATGATCCATCCTGGTTTTTTGGTGCTGTTTGTCGTGGGGCGTTAATGGTTTGTGGACTTTTTGTCATCGCAGTGGAGAGGGTTTGTATAATTACGATATGACTGCTGTCCATGAGGCGGTGAATGGAGACTGTGAAATAAATGAGGCTGTATTCTTAAGCTGTCACCCCTCACACAGTTAATTTATTTTATCAGGCCCATCTTTGCAGGGATTTTTGGGTAAGCCAAAAGCCGTTCTTAACAACACCTGTCACTCCTGCAAGCCATGACGTCATTGACTCAGAAATCTCCCAGGTTAGCTTTGAGACTAAACCTCTCTGTTTGACAACATAATTGGATGCAACTCTTTTTTTTTTTTTTTTTTTTTTGTTTGCCATTTTAACCACTTTAAGTATGGTCTCAGATCAGAACACTAAAAACAAACCAAACACATGCCATTGGTTAAGTCAAAATTTGGCATGTTGATGCACTCAATGAAATAAGGAAATGTCACATTTCCTATATGGATAAATAATATGATAATGTGATAATGATAATGTGATAAATTGATAATATGGATAAAATGTGTCCATATTATCAATATTCAGTTTTGTGTAAAAATATCTTAAGATTTACCAGTGTAATTAAATAATCACAAGTTGAGCAATGATCAAGCAAGGGAAATCGTGGCAGTAATTACACTGGTAAAGGAAGGTCAAGTCAAGTGCACTGCAACTCTTCTCATGAGAAATATAAAAAAAATCACCACCCTGTAAAATAGTTCTGATATGATTCCTACAGAATACAGAATCTAAATGATTTTAGAAAGATATGTAAGAATAAAGGTCTTCCCCGTCGTCCAAGGGCATTCCCAGTCTGCTATGGATAGGCTTGAACAAATACCTGCTTGCTTTAGTAGGAAATACTTCTTAGCAAACATTTAGTCATTATGGTGTCAATTGGAATATTGTTCTCGGGTTTAAAAATTCATAGAGTAAATGTTTAGCGGGCGTGCCATACTTTCTGTTTCCAGTGAAGTTGTAGGCAGTGGCTAAAGGCTGCAAAAAATCATACATACACAGAGAACACAGCTACCATACCCTAAAACAGTTTAAAGGATCCTAGAGTGCTGAAAGTACCAATGTGAAAGTGTCCACCAGTGTACAGTTCAATAATGTCATAATCCAAATCCTTGAAGTTTGTTTCTTGAAAGGATACTCCACAAGGTGGTAACTCCACAATCCTGAATAGGTGATCACCGGCGCAGTCGTTGTTTTTAGTGACTGTCCGTTTGTTTATCATGCGGCTCCCTTTATACTGGTGTATATCCTATTAACTGCCATGAGATGGCTCACATAATACCTGTTTACTCCTGGTATTAAGCTTTTGGTAGATCCCAAAATCCTTTTGGTTGATCGGATCACAAGTGACGTTCATGTGGTCGAATGTGTTCGAACAGCCACAAAAGACCGTCTACTCTCCACCTTCTGACCTGATGCAGAAACATTATGGGAAAAGCGCTAGCCAGACAGGATTTAAACTGTCGGCTAAAGACTCAAGTTTGGTTTGAAGAAGAAAAACGTACCAAGCACAATGTTCTCTCACCATTCCTGATTTATAACACTGATAGTTTTGCGGCTGTCAAAGCAAAAACTAAAGCTGCTGCTCTCCATATGTGCACGTTCATATGTAAATTGAGCAAGATTATTTTGTCCATTAGATCAAAAGATCAGAAAAATCCCACATTTACCCACCCATAGACCCTCCCCTCGAAGAAATCAGGACAGAAGTGGTTTAAAGTGGATAAAAGAGATGGATTAAAACACTAGGTTTAAATGGGTATATGTCTCCCTCGTCTACATGTGATCCAATCGACCAAAACGCATCTTAAAATCAGATGTAAACTAGGCCTTAAAGACATACAGTAAACAATAAAATGGATGAATAAAACATGTTAACCTATAAAACTCTATTGCACATAAAATGATTTAATACATGGAGTGGTAAAACATGCTTCTTGTGTGACAGTGTTACACCTATTCTTACAATTATTATTTAATTGATAACCATCTGTCGATACAATCTGTAGTTTTCATGAAAGCCCTGGGGCTAACAAAAATATTGAGTGTCAATCACTCCAGCTCATCATCTTGTTAGCCAATCCTGAGAAAAGACGAGGCAGAGACAAAACAAACACAAGTTAAGTAAATGTCAATTCATTATTTTGACTTCATCAGAAATAGCAAACTGCCACACAGACACAGTTTTTACACTCTTCAAGAAGCCAACCAGCTAACATATAGTTGTCTTTGCACATTAAATCAGGATAGGTGAAAGTATTTTAACATCGAAAAAATTACAAACATCAGCTTTGCTTGCGTTGCTATTTGTCAGGGATCCTGTAGCAGTGCTAAATGCCATGGTAATGGATTTGCACTACATTCCGCCAAAAAAATGGTTTGGGTGGGCTGAGATAGATTAATGGTTTGCCATTTATCTCTGTACGGCCGTGGAGTAAAATGTCATCTCATCCTTTGTTTAGGTCAACTATGCTCTGAGAAAGAGATTCTGGATTCATGTGGGACGCTACAGTCAGCATGCCAGTGAGTTTGTATCTGTCTGGAGTATCAGATCATTAAGAGTAATGCAATTAACTCTTTCCCCGCCAGTGTTTTTTTTCTTTCTTTTTTTTTTATGTTGCCAGCCAGCTCCAGCATTTTTTTTTATAATTTTCACAAAAATGTCATGGCCTCCAGAATATTTTGTTGTATGAATATCTGAACATTCAATATATCAAAAAATGAAAGAACCCAACCTCTACTTTTAAACAAAAAAAATCTCTTAATGCATAATTTTTTTTCAACATTTGAATTTCAACACTTTTTGAACTTCAACACTTTTTCAGATTCAAAACGATGATCAAAACACAGATGCAGTAGATCGAGTCCATCAACACCCTAAAGCTTCACCGTTCTGCAGCTCGTCCTGGGTCGACTTTTCATTCAGTAACATTGGGCCATTTTGATTTATATGCTGTTTATTGTTGATGATCGCATTATTTTTCATATGCATCTGCTTACATATGATATCGCTTGTTTCTGCTTATTCTTCTCCTGTGGTTGATCCGGAGTACTCCTTCAGGAGATCCATAATAGTGCCCCCTATCGTATAACAGTGAAAACATGGAAAGCTGTAAAAAAACTGTCACAGTGTCTGGTTGTGTTCCCTTGTCTATCACTAGAGGTCCTCGTTCTCACGGTGTCCTTCACATTTGACTTCAATTCCCAGCATTCTGTCTGTCACTGTCACTCATCAGTTCATTGCACTCAGCTGTTCCCCGTAATCATTGTTCCCAGCTGTTCTGTTTTAGTCTTGTTAGATATGTGTATATATTCCCTGTCTGTGTTAGTATGTGTACGGAGTCGTTGTTTTATGTCACCACTTCTGAAGTCTGTTTTCCTGTTTGTTTTTGTTCTTATGTTTTGATTAGTAATGGCGAGATGAAGCTTCATAAAGCATTGAAGCGTTCCATCCAATTGGTTCACTCATGTGCCGAAGCTTCATGGTGCTTCATTTGCTCTATTGTGCCATCAAGTGGACAATAAATGTAAAACGTGCAGTGTGATTATAATGACATCGCATGGTTCCATCGCAAAAAAAAGAAGCTTGAATAGATCGCTAACAAACTCGCAAAGTCCCAAGTCAACAAAATGTGAGGGGGAATCCATTGCATTTTGCTGGCCCTTATATTTCAAATAGACCGCCAAACCAACCGCGAACCACTTCCTGAAGCAGTCACGTGGTACAGGCGGCTCGCGAGGCTTCAAACGTCACCACATACGTCACTGACACAAGCCTCGATACGCGCTTCACAGAAATCATCCCGGATTACTCGACACACGCTTCGAAGCCTCGATACGGGAGGACACATCACTAGTTTTGATTGATTTTTGGATATTTGACCCCTGCCTGGATGACAATGATTCTGGATTGCCCTTATTATTAAATATACCGCAATTGGATTTTCTGCTTCCCTTGAATTAAATTTCCATTCCATCTTTGTTGAGTCATTGATTTACTTAAAGGTCCCATATTCTACACCTTTCTGGAGTTTTTTTTAGGTGTTGATGTCCTTAAGAATATATATTTGTGGTATAAGTACCAAAAACCATCTACATTTTTACCGGAGCTCTGCTAAGAACAGGTCGATTTTGGCCCTTCAAATTATATTCATGAGCCTATCTTCTGATTGGCCTGTTGTTTTCTGAGTGACACATGGCCAGGCCATCCACAAGTCACTAGGGTCATGTATGCTGTATCCTGCTGTGGCCTGGTGATGTTCACAAGTAAGTTAAATCAAACACCTGTAATGATGGACATTGCTGAGGGAAATGTTATCCAGCCTTATATGTTCGAGCTGGACTCAGACCCCGAATCAGTGACTACAGGAGACAAACAACCACCTCCTCTACGTGGATGTTTCAGAATGGTAGGCTAATTATTTTATTTTTTTTTACTTTCGGCATTATTGTATTATAATTACCATTACATCAATGATCCACGCAGATGTAACGTTAATGCTAATTTAAACTGTCTGTAAACAAACTCAGATTTTTGAAATAACGTTACCCATGCAAGTAAGTTAACTTACACAAAACTTTAGTTTCTGTTAGCAAAACAAGAGACACAGAGACTTAGTGAACTCAATCTCACCGTCTTTAACTCAATAAAAACAACACACACCAACGGTCTGTATCTTATTTTGTCAAATAAGTCTTGTCTTTTTTTTTTCTTGTTTCCTTAAGGATCACCTTTCATTGGTTTATGATTAGTTCATATCTTCACTAATCATGAGTTCATGTTGAAGTAACTATTAATTCAGGTATTAGTACATGATTATTCATGCCCTGTTATTGTACAGTGTTACCCATTTGAATTTTAAAGACTTGGAATATGTTGCCTGGGTCACATGGACTACTTTTATGAAAACGTTATGGTGCTTTTGCATCTTTTTTTTAAACCTCAAAAAGCATCAACCCCATCAAGTCCATGGAAAAAAAAAAAACAACCAACAAATTGATAAAATAAAACCAATTGTTTTTCTCTGCGGGGTTTGAATCACCAACAAGAAATTATCTATTGTGACAAAACCTGACAACAAAGATTGAGATTGAAATTGACAAAAAAATAAAAGTAAGAAAAAAGGCTTTTGAGACACACACAACAAAATGCATTGTTGTTTTTCCTATACTTATTTGTTCCTATAGCAACAAATGTTGCATCAGTTTGGAAAATGCACAAAATGTCAAGGTGTAACACACACATACAACCCTCTAGCATAATGTGTGTCAGATAAGGCTCTTGTTGTTTAGGTTAGTTCATATGCTCTTCCCTCACTTTAGTATCTCAATCTCTGTTGAATCTTTGTTGTGGTAATGTGCACAAGCAAAGAAAGAAAAATGAGCTTGCAATATGTTCAAAGATAATTCCATGAACCCAAGTTAGACCTTAAGAACACTGGATCATTGAGCCTCTTGGGTCTTCTGCAATGTTTCTTACTTAATGCTGGCCACCTATCAGAGAACCACATCTAACCAGATTTAACCATCAGTAAGAAATCAATAAATGTTGAACACTTAAGTCAAATTGAAAAAAGCTACATTACTTCTCCATACTTAATGTCCCTTCCTTGACCCTGGGAACCAGCTATTGACTTTATGCAAAGAGTATTTCAGGACTATAGCCAAAAATGAATGCTTTGTTCACCAAACTTGATTCACAACCCACATTTAGGGGTTATAATATACCATAATATACAAATATATACACAAATATATACAAAATCCCAAGATCTCCATCAGAAAAAAAATCCAGCAAAAGTGAGCCAAAGAAAGCAATCAATCTGAAAGAGAATTATTTAACAGCATCAATCAATAGAGCATTAATCTTTAAAGATTTGAGGTTGATGTTTCAGGGACTGGTCGTAAGTAAATTCGCTGCCTCTTGAGCATTCTTCTATCTCATTAGAAGTGGTTTTAGATGTATCGCAAGTCCACCTGGACGTTGCCTTGTGTTTTCATTTAAACATTACGAAACACATACTGTATAGAAATGTATACATGTAAATGAAAGATGATAAGAGAACTTCGATGAAAAAATACTTCATGGTCAAAATTTTCAAGACTTTTTTTATTAACCGTAGCTGCTAAACACACTGCTTATGTAATCATACTTTAATATCAATGTGTCTTTTTTTTTTGACAGTGTCATTGAAGTATATTTACATGTGGTGGATGTTTTTATCAAAAAACAACTTTTATTGCATGGAAGGTATACATTTTATCAGTTCATTTTTTAGGAATCAATTCTGACCCTGTGGTTGTGAGCACAGTGTTCTACTGTTACTGGAACACAATAGAGTTATAACATCATATTTTCAAAAGGATAATTCACCCAGAAAAGAAATTCTGTCATCATTTACTGACTTGCATATCATTCTAAAATGACTTTTCTGTCTTCCAAGGAAAACAAAAGGTGATTTTTAAAGACACATCCTGGCCTTCTAATGAAAGTTTTGTCAAGCTCCAAAATGACAAAGCACCACAAAAATGATGCATATAACCTTGTGCACTCTATTCTTTTAAATTAAGTTTTGAGATTCCAGGATGGCCCCATTCAGAATGGACTTGGTGTTGGATGCCTGCAATATCTGCCCGGAGTTCTTACCGCTGTGTGAACAGCCTTTCCTTGAAAGGGACTTTGGTAATATCAGAATCAGAATCAGAAAGAGCTTTATTGCCAAGTGTGTCATGATTCAGCCATCTAGTTCTTGTCTTTCTTTAAGTCTTGAGGCAGGATCGTGACGGACCCATGTTTTATGTGCAAACACATGGCCTTGTTGGGCCATGTGCTTGTGTTGTCTCGTCATCCAGCCCCGCCCTCCTTGTTATCCTTGTTTAGTCATTATTGCTTCCCCATTATCAGCTATCTCCCTCATTAGTTTGTCTATATTTAATCCCCTCGTGTTTGCTGTCAAGTGTCGGTTCATTGTCAATCCGTGTCAAGTTTGTGAGTAACCTGTCAAGAATAATCATCCTGTTGAGCTATTTTTTGTATCAGTTGTTTGTCTTCTACTATTTTGTCAGTATCTTTGTCTAGTTAGTCACCTTAGTCCTGTCTTGTTTTGCCCCCTCGTGGGCTTTGTTTTCCCTTTTTGTTCATAATAAACCGTGTGCTGTGACTACTGTCTGCGATTGGGTTCATTCCCTTCTTCACCCTTCCAACCTCATGACAAAGTGTGCTTGCACACACAAGGAATTTTCCTCGGTACTGAAGCTTCCAGTGCACATATACAAATACAGATACAACAAGAAACATAGTAATACAAATTCTACAAATAAAATTATTAAAAAAATATATGAAAAAACTATAAAAATATATGGTCACAGCTGTTCCTGTGCCGAGATGTTCTAGTGGCCAGTGATCTGAGTCGCCGTCTTGACGGTAACAGTTCGAACAGGTGGTGTCCAGGGTGAGTGGAGTCTGTGATGATTTTACCTGTTCTCTTCCTCACTCTGGAAGAGTACAGGTCCTGGAGGGATGGCAGCGGGGCACCAATGATGCCCTCCGCAGTCCGGACTGTCCGTTGTAGTCTCCTGATGTCTGATTTGGTCGCTGAACCAAATTAGACAGTGATGGAAGTGCATAAAACAGACTCAATGACGGCTCAGTAGAACTGAATCAGCAGCTCCTGTGGCAAGTTGAACTTCCTCAGCTAGAGAAGGAAGTACAGTCTCTGCTGGGCCTTTTTCACAGTGGAGTCAATGTGATTGTCCCACTTCAGGTCCTGAGAGATGGAAGTGCCCAGGAACCTGAATGACTCCACTGCTTCCACAGTGCTGTTCATGATGGTGAGTGGGGGGAGTGCTGGGCTATTCATACTGAAGTCCACGATCATCTCCACTGTTTTGAGCAAGTTCAGCTCAAGGTTGTTATAAATGCACCAGACAGCCAGCTGTTCAACCTCCAGTCTGTAAGCAGACTCGTCACCGTTTTTGGATGAGACCGATGACAGTGGTGTCGTCTGCAAATTTAGGGGAACTTGACAGTGGGGTCTTTAGAAGTGCAGTCATTAGTGTACAGGGAGAAGAGCAGTGGGGAGAGAACACACCCTTGGGGGGCGCAAGTGCTGGTGGTGAGAGTCCTGGATGTGTGTTTCCCCAGTCTCACTCGCTGCTGCAGTTCCGTCAGGAAGCTGGAGATCCACTGACAGATCAAGGATGGTATGGAGAGCTGGGTCAGTTTGGCTGTGAGAAGACCAGGCATGATGGTATTGAAGGCGGAACTGAAGTCCACAAAGAGGTTCCTTGCATAAGTCCCTGGTCTGTCGAGATGTTGCAGGATATAATGCAGTCCCATGTTGACTGCATCATCCACAGACCTGTTTGCTCTGTAACCAAACTGAAAGGGATCCAGCAGGGGTCCAGTGATGTCCTTCAGGTGGGCCAACACCAGTCTTTCAAACGATTTCATGACCACAGACGTGAGAGCGACAGGTGCAGGAGGTGATGGTGAATGTGTGAAGTGCAGATCAGACCGGGTGTGTGGTGTGAATGAGGGCTTTTCAAACCTGCAATAAAATGAGTTTAAATCATCAGCCAGGTGTTGATTGTCCACAGATCGGGGGGATGGTGACTTGTAGTTGGTGATTTTCCTCAGGCCATTCCAGACTGATGATGGGTCGTTGGATGAAAACTGTTTTTTTAAGTTTTTCAGAGTAGCTTCTTTTAGCAACTCTGATCTCCTTTGTCAGTCTGTTTCTGGCCTGGTTATAGAAGATTTTATCCCCACTTCTGTAGGTATCCTCTTTGGCATGACGGAGGTGTTTGAGTTTCCCAGTAAACCATGGTTTATCATTAGTAAATGATAACAATGTCCTGGTAGAAATGCATGTATCCTCACAGAAACATATATATGATGTTACAGTATCTGTGAGCTCATCCAGATCGTTGGTAGCAACTTTAAAAACAGTCCAATCAGTGTAATCAAAGCAGGCCTGTAGATTCTGCTCTGCTTCATTAGTCCATCTTTTTACAGTCCTTATTACAGGTTTAGCTGATTTCAGTTTCTGCCTGTAGGTCGGTATGAGATGAACCAAACAGTGATCAGAGAGCCCCAAAGCTGCCCGTGGGACGGAGTGATACGCATTTTTTATTGTGGTGTAACAGTGGTCCAGTTTATTACTGTCTCTGGTGGGACATGTAACGTGCTGTCTGTATTTTGGTAGTTCACGGGAAAGATTTGCTTTGTTAAAATCCCCAAGAATGATTAAAAGAGAGTCAGGATACCTTTGTTCTGTTTCAGCTATTTGTTCAGCCAGCTGTTGTAGCGCCGCACTCACACACGCGTCTGGATGGATGTATACATTCGCGAGAATGAAAGAGGAAAACTCCCGAGGCAGGTAGAAGGGTTTACAGTTTATGAAATGTGCCTCTAAATTAGGAGAGCACATCTTCTTCAGTGCTGTTACATCTGAAAATCAACTTTCGTTAATGTAGAATCACAATCCACCACCTCTTGTTTTCCCCGCTAGCTCTGCTATGCGATCTGCTCGGAACAGCTGGAAGCCCGGCAGATGTACTGCGTTGTCCGGTATGTCTTCACTCAGCCAGGTTTCAGTGAAGCACAGACCAGCAGAGTTTAAAAAATCCTTGTTAGTGTGGGTGAGGAGAAGAAGTTTGTCCGTTATGTTAGGAAGATGAATACTGGGGAGTGCAGTGCGGAGGCCGCGCTCGCGGAGTTTAACCAGCGCGCCGGCTCGCTTCCCGCGTTTGCGTTTGAATTAACAACGCTGCCCCTCCGACAAGAATGTCCTGCAAGACGTCCGAATAATCAAAAACTGTAGAAAAGTTATCTGGTGTGTGTTTCCTAATGTCCAGTAGTTCGTCTTTGGTGAAACGGATAGGAAAAGAATGACTAAACGCAGAACAAACAAACAAAAACAACACAATAGCTCCACACCGAGGCAGCCATCCGCGGCGCCATCTTGATCGCAATAATAATTAACTACATGTACTTACTTTAAGGTTAGGATTAGGGTGTGGTTCAAGGTTGCTTGCTTGAAATTCAGCACGATTTACAGCAATTACTATAGTAACTACATGTAACGTACTGTATAACAAGGACACTGTAAAATAAAGTGTTACCAGCTGTAAATCTTGACATCTGACCTAACTCTTTGTGATATGTTTATGAAAGGTTTTGATTTGTGAGAATTATTATTTTATTATTTGAGTCATATATTTTCAGTGAAAGATTATCAATGCATTTAGGTATAACATTTTCAAGTTTCCCTGTTTGCCTGTCTGCCTGCCTGTGTAAGATTTTTGTAATAAAATATCCAAAAATCACTTGCACAGTGTGATATATTTCCTGCAGTTGTGTTACTTACAATATCCCAAAAGTTCCCAAAGATTTTTAATTTCAGAGAAATTCCAATTTTAAATAATGGGTTGTCCATGTTCACTTGTCGCCTGTCAATGACGTTATATATGCGTTATCCCTGGTTTCTGCTCGTACTGCCGTATTAACCATGGCGACAGACGTGGACAACTGCATTACATCTAGCGGCACGCTCAAGCTGTTGTTGTTTCGTTCAAACATTATGGACCATGGCAAGCAGACTTTGGGACAAAAGGAGAACTAAAACTAGGATCAATGCACGCGTGCCGTTTTCGAGATATCGAGAGCTCCACGTCCATGACAAACTTCGACTTGACAGAGATACTTTATTAGACAGGTGAACAAAATGTACATAAAACTTCTTGGTTACGTATGGTAACCCTCGTTCCCTGAGGAGGGAACGGAGACGTCTCGTCGGAGGAGTTACCAAACGAATTGGGATCACGCTAGGGAGACCAATTGCCTTCGAGTGAAACTAAAATGAGCCAATGAAGATTGGCATGCAAGACTTGCATTCCGCGCCCCGACTGCCAGTGCGGGTATAAACCGGAAGCAAGCGCACACACATATGCTTTTCGCTGAGAAGCCGGACGGTGTCCAGTCCTCCGCGAAGGTTCAGCAAGCATGGGGACGGGACGAGACGTCTCCATTTCCTCCTCAGGGAACGAGGGTTACCATACGTAACCGAGATGTTCCCTTTCGTTCGGGAACTCCTACGTCTCGTTGGGGGGTAGTGCAACACATGGCAGTCCCTGAGGTAGTCCCAGTTGGGCATAGCTCTCCACCGCGTCGCCGAAGAGGCCACCCTGGGAAATGGGGGAGTTCAGGAACCTACTCTTGTCCGACTCACTCATACCGGCCAGGGTGAGCCAAAGTTGTCGCTCCTGGACCTCACGAGTGGACATCGCCCGGCCCAGGGAACGTGCAGTGACTTTTGTCGCCCAGAGGGTTAGGTCCGTCGCCATACGCAGCTCCTGGAGCACCCCTGGGTCGGTACCACTCTCCTGCATGACACAGAGCGCCTTGGCCTGGTAGACCTGGAGGAGTGCCATGGTATGGCAGAAGCAGCTTCTCCACATGCACTGTAAGCCTTCCCAGTCAGACTGGAAGAGAACCTACATGCGCGGGAGGGGAGCATAGGGTTACCCCGCCAGGTGGATGCGATCTTAGCACACAATTGCATCGCAACCGACCGTTCCACTGGGGGGACGCCTTCGTATCCCTTCATTGCCCCACCATTGAGAGTGGTGAGGGAGGAGGAGGGAGTCGACCTGTGTCTGGCCGCCAGAGTCATGTTAAAAACATCAATGTATTCACTCATCCATAAACATTATTAGATCCTTAAGCATGACGAAGTTCCATAATTCCGCTTATGCGTCATAAACCTACGCCTTTGTCATTGTAAGAGGTTAACGACCCCAGTGTGAGTAGGTAAGCCTGCTGAAATCGCACAGACATCACATAGTGTATGCCTTTAGTTTTTCTGGTTGTTAATTAGTTCCTACACCTGTTTCATTTGACATTGATTATGCTCCTTGTGTATTTAAGCCCTGTATTTCCTTAGCTCCTTTGTCCGGTATCGTCTTTGTTTAACACAGTTGAGTTAATGTTTTCTACAATCTCCAGAGTGTTCCTTGTTGATATATTAAAGACTGTTTTGTTCTCTACTCCTTTTGTTGTGCGTGTTACTACAACAATCTCGACAGAATACCAGACCCTCATATTGGGTATATAAACACTTACCGGCTGTCCAGCTGCTCTGTATGGACCACACCAGAATATTTCAACAAAACACATCTGGGTGCCAGCCTGATTTCTGGTGTGCAAAACACAAACTTCCCTGACCGCTCCTTGTGTGTTTCCTAACTCGCAAGTTTAAATGATCCAAAAAAGTATGCCTGCAATTTGTGGAGTGGGTGCTGGTGACCTGCGGGATGCCAAACACCAGCGGGGGATATCACCAGCCCAACTCCGGACCTAAAGCATCCCCCGAGGCACAGACATGACGCCAGAGCTCACCGCTGACGGAAGGCCAGAGTGCCGCGAGCCAGAGTTGAGGACTGAACATGCCATCGCCTCGGAGCCCGAGCCTAACAAAATGTCTGACCAGGTGTTTGAGCCGGCATCATCACGTGCTGCAATGGGATTACTAGTGGAGTTTAAGGGAATGGAGGAAGACCCCGTCAACACTCCAACCACTGAGGGTGAGCTGCAGCTGACCTCTGGATGTTATTATGAATTAGAAGAGGATGTTTGCATGAATCTCAATCCCCCACTGGTCCCGTCCTGTGTCTCCACTGGTTCCGTTCAGCTCAAAGTCTCCTGTGTCTCCGCTGCTTCCGTCCATCTCAAAGTCTCCTGTGTCTCCACTGGTTCCGCCCAGCTCAAAGTCTCCTGTGTCTCCACTGGTCCCGTCCAGCTCAGAGTCTGCTGTGTCTCCACTGGTTCCGCCCAGCTCAAAGTCTGCTGTGTCTCCACTGGTTCCGTCCAGCTCAAAGTCTCCTGTGTCTCCGCTGGTCCCGTCCAGCTCAAAGTCTCCTGTGTCTCCGCTGGTTCCGTCCAGCTCAAAGTCTCTTGGGTCTCCACTGGTTCCACCCAGCTCAATGTCTGCTGTGTATCCACTGGTCCCGTTCAGCTCAAAGTCTCCTGTGTCTCCCATGGTTCCGTCCAGCTCAAAGTTTCCTATGTCTCCGCCGGTTGCGCCCAGCTTGAATTCTCTAGTGTCTCCAGAGTTCCCAGCCTCCCTCTCCCACCTCCTCTTCCAAGGTCAGCCAGTTCGTCAACCCCGCCTTCGCTGGATCCCTTCAGCCCCTCTGCTTCTCCTTTCATCCAGCTCAAAGTTTCCTGGCTCTCCAATGGTTCCGTCCAGTTCAAAGACTCCTGGCTCTCCACTGGTTCCGTCCAGCTCAAAGTCTCCTGTGTCTCCTCTGGTTCCGTCCAGCTCAAAGTCTCCTGGATCTCTGCTGGTTCCGTCCAGCTCAAAGTCTCCTGTGTCTCCACTGGTTCCATCCAGCTCAAAGTCTCCTGTGTCTCCACTGGTCCCGTACAGCTCAAAGTCTCCTGTGTCTCCGCTGGTTCCGTCCAGCTCAAAGTCTCTTGGATCTCCACTGGTTCCACCCAGCTCAAAGTCTGCTGTGTCTCCACTGGTCCCATCCAGCTCAAAGTCTCCTGTGTCTCCACTGGTTCCGACCAGCTCAAAGTCTCCTGGCTCACCACTGGTTCCGTCCAGTTCAAAGTCTCCTGTGTCTCCACTGGTTCCGTTCAGCTCAAAATCTCCTGTGTCTCCGCTGCTTCCGTCCATCTCAAAGTCTCCTTGCTCTCCACTGGTTCCGTCCAGTTCAAAGTCTCCTGTGTCTCCACTGGTTCCGTTCAGCTCAAAGTCTCCTGTGTCTCCACTGGTTCCGTCCAGCTCAAAGTCTCCTGTGTCTCCGCTGGTTCCGTCCAGCTCAAAGTCTCCTGGCTCTCCACTGGTTCCGTCCAGCTCAAAGTCTCCTGTGTCTCCGCCGGTTCCGCCCAGCTTGAAGTCACTAGTGTCTCCAGAGTTCCCAGCCTCCCTCTCCCACCTCCTCTTCCAAGGTCAGCCAGTCCGTCAACCCCGTCTTCTCTGGATCCCTTCAGCCCCTCTGCTTCTCCTTTGACCTCACTCTACGTGAACCCCGTTTCCATAAATGTATTGAAAAGCCATGATTACTCGTTTTGTGTGAAAAAAAGTAGTTCTCCAGCATTATTCCAATAGACGACATGTCTCCCTTTTTTAGATGTGTCTAATAAGGGAAAATTTCCAAATGTTCCAGGAAAGGTTTGAAAACATTATTTACATTATTGTGCTTGCATACTTCGAGAAGTTTGAGCAGACAAAATCTTCTGCACTGTTATCATCACACTAGTTTCTATACCTTTAGTTTTTTCTGCATCTAACTCCCTCCCCATTACAGTGTCAAAACTATCACAGCTCTGAATAACCAATTTCATTTATCTGCACCATTTGATGTTGACACACCAGCTATGAGGGTTTTGGGCCATTAGATAAAGAGTGGATGGCTCGTCTTTCTTCATAAGATGTTTTTTAGCAACTGCTGACTCATCTGAAAGTAAAACTACATTCATTCTCAGCTTATATGTTCTGCTCAGGGGTTCTAAAGAGTCTTGACACTATAGAGCCGCAGGACACATTCACACACATGCACACACACTTTAATTTTGCTGATGTTTTGGGAAACAGTTTTACTCTGCAAGTTTTAGGAGGGAATACAATCTGTCACAGCAGTGATATAATGTTAAGTATTTTAATTGAATGCTATAAATAGAAACAGATACATAAAGTATTAGTTCATGTGTTAGGGGGTCATCATCCATCTTGTTCATCATCATGTTTCATACTCCCACAATATCATAAAAGCCACTGAACACTTGTGGGCAGTATTTCCACTTGCTATTTTTTCAAAATAAACAAAGCCTTGTAATGTTAACCCTATAAAGCCTACTGTTTCATATTTGATATGCACATTTCTAAGGCCTCTAAATGATCAACAAGATCAAAACGTTACTTAAAAGCTATAGAGCTTTGATCATAAAACTAAGCATTTACATAATCATCTCACTAAGACTAAGATGTAGAGTGATAACTGATATTTAAATGCATTTTATAAAAGTAGTCTGTTATACTGTAATACATATCTCTTTGATTTACATTATGCACAATACGAATTTTATCTTTTTTTCATTTTTTTAAATATAAGCAACTGCACCACATTGCATTTATATGCAATGTGCCCCCATTTCCCTGAGATGAGATCCATATTCTCCATATCTCATAATGATTTATCAAATATGATACACAAAAAAAATACAAAATTACAAATGCAAACTTTTCTTAAAACAAAATATTATTCATATTTCAGGATTCTATTGCCCTACAATCCGTCTTTAAGATCACTAAATTTGAGGCTTCTGGTCATTCCTAGGATATCTAAGTCCACTAAAGGAGGGAGGGCGTTCTCGGATTTAGCTCCTAAACTCTGGAATAGCCTTCCTGATATTGTTCGAGGCTCAGACTCGCTGTCCCAGTTTAAAACAAGATTAAAGACGCATCTCTTTAGCCAAGCATTCACATAATGCTTACCTTTTATACCACTGTTGAATCAGATCGAATGCATTAATTTTATGAACAGCAGCAATGCTAATTATTTCCCATTTGCTTTTCTGCTGTTATCTCGGGACGCTAGTCCCGAGGTAAATGGCGTTCCTCAGCTCCAGTTTGTATCCAGCCTCTAACGGAAACTTCAGATCCCCCAACACCTCCGATGAGATGACTAAACGCCTGTGAAGAGATGACTCGACGCCTGTGAAAAGACAGCTCAACGCAGGCGATATGTTATGCCCTAAATTAATACATGATTAACTAACTGTATTTTTCTATGTACATTTCTGAAATGCACTTTCTGTAAAGCTGCTTTGAAACAATATGTATTGTGAAAAGCGCTATACAAATAAATTTGAATTGAATTGAATTGAATTGATTTAGAGGTTGAAAATATAATTGCAAGATTTTGTATCACTGTCAGTCTAAGTCAAGTCGTAAGACTTTCACGACTGCCGAAACATACACATAAATTTGGTAAATGTAATGTGAGCTGCTGCAAAGGAAACTAGGGAGAACCCCCTAGCAGATCTAGGCAGGTGGTGCTGGGGATGTTGGAGGGCTCATATACTGTATATCTTACTCCTGTCAAAATTAGTGTGTTAACTCATACAATTAATACAAATATTTAAAGCGTTAAAAAATATTTATGGAATTAACTAAGTTGTATCTTCCTATGGTGGCTGATGTGTTTTCGATGTGATGTGCGCACCACCCTAGTCCCGAGTTCGTCTGAACCGAATCATCCTGACTAAAGATGGATAAGAGCGAGGAAGGAAGTTTCAGTATATATCACTGCCCAATGGATCTTTGGATAAAACAAACGTAATCTGTGCATTTTGCAAAGCCGAATTTTGACCCTGGACCACAAAACCAGTCACATGAGTCAATTTTTTGAAATTGAGATTTATACATTATCTGAAGCTGAATAAATAAGCTATGTATTGTTTGTTAGGATAGGGCAATATTTGGCCGAGAGACAACTATTTGAAAATCTGGAATTTGAGGGTGAAAAAAACACAGAGAAAATCCCCTTTAATTTGTCCATTTATGTTCACGATTTTGCTGCATTCGCTCACAAAAATAAATGTTTCCTATATTTACAGTAGGAAATTTACAAAATATCTTCATAGAATATGATCTTTAATTAATATCCTAATGATTTTTGCCATAAAAGAAAAAATCAATAATTTTGACCTATACATGTCACAGTTGTGTTCTGTTTAGTTTGGTTTCATTGGACTTGTCTGCCTATCTTCATGTCACGTGTCATCATCATCAGTTCATCTGTATCACCTGTGTTTAGTTAATCATCATCATCGTCATCATCATCATCATCTGTTTCACCTGTGTTCTGTCAAACAATGTTCTTCTGTGTTTGTATTTAGTTCCCTTCTGTTCAGTCAGTCTTTGTCCGTTCTCTGTTGTACTAAGTGTTTGTGAACCTTCTGCCTCTCTGTACCTGTTTTTATATTACTGTAAGCAAACGTTTGCATTGGAACTTTGGAATCCTAATCTCCTTCTGCCTGTACCACACCGTGACAATACAATGTATTGTTGGCTATTGCCACAAATATACCCGTGCCACCTGTGACTGGTTTTGTGATCCAGGGTTAAAATTTTATTACCACAGATGTAATTCACTTAAAAGCACAATACTCTACCGAAACTATCTCTACAGGGCCTCACCAACATAAATTACGATTAACGAGATCTGTAAGTGGTAAGATAACGAATAGGGTTGGGTACCGAACAAGGTTATTATAGTTTTGCATTTTTCATTAGTTTTTATTTTTATTTCGTTTTGACTTTTTGTTTTCAAATTCAGTTTAGTTTTAATTAGTTTTTAAAGTGGATTTGCTAGTTTAGTTTAGTTTTTATTTTTTGAAAATGCTTAGTTTAAGTTTAGTTTTTATTAGTTTTAGTGTTAGTTTTAGTCTTTTTTTGTAATTTTGGTTATTTGTCAGGGGCAAGAGTCAAGAAGGTCCGAAAAAAGTATTGTGTAATACTTACTCAACAAAAACATCATACAATTTTAGAAATATGTATTCAACAATAACACCAGTAGCTACATAAAATGTACATATGTGACCCTGGATGACAAAACCAGTCATATGGGTCATTTTTTTGAAGTTGAGGTTTATACATCACATGGAATCTGAATAAATAAGCTTTCCATTGATGTATGGTTTGTTAGGATAGGACAATATTTGGCTGAGATGCAACTATTTGAAAATCTGAAATCTGAGGGTGCAAAAAATCGAAACATTGAGAAAATGTTTAAAGTTTTCCATTTATGTTCACGATTGTGCTGCATTCACTCACAAAAATAAATGTTTTATACATTTACGGTAGGAAATTTACAAAATATCTTCATGGAACATGATCTTTACTTAATATCCTAATGATTTTTGGCATAAAAGAAAAATTTATAATTTTGACCCATACAATGTATTGTTGGCTATTCCCACAAATATAGAGATGGTTCTCACTGCGGAACATGAAATCCACGGGGAGGAGTCGGATCCAGATCCAACTCCTCCCACCTTACATACACCTAAACCTAGCCAACTCCGCCCCCTGATCCCTAAACACACCCCTAATCCCTAAACCCAACCCTAATCCTACCCATCTCCACCCCTTGGATCTTGATACGACTCCTCCCCGTGGATCTCATGTACTGCATTGAGGTGCTACTGGAGATATACCCGTGCTACTTAAGACTATTTTTGTGATCCAGGGTCACATATGAGCACAAATATGTAAATAGTCTACACAACACTCCGCAGTAAGTGCAAAATGTGTAAGTGACGTGTGCCAGGAAAAAACCTAAATAGCCAACAGACTAAAGAAGACACACATGAACGGCATGTATCAACACATTTATGAGCCACACAAGACATTGCTAGGAGCTCAATCTCTTTACCTCTACAAAATCCACACGCCGTACCAAAAATCTACGTTACACATCTTCTATACAAAATGTGCAGCCTATACAAATCCCACAGCTGTACAATTTTCACAGCCATACTAAATTTACCCCATACAATACTCATCTGGATTGAAGCAGCAAACATTCAGTGTTAGAGTAAAAAAATGACATAACATTATTTAGCTTTAGCTAATATTTGAATCACAGCTTATATCGTGTTTTGACATCGACAACCCAACTGCATTTTACCTCAAACTTTCTAAAGAAGCTGCAATCGCTTCTCGGGTCGACATTAACACACTGACAAAATTGTATTCAGAATTTAAAATATTTGTTATACTACTTTTTAATGTGTGATTGTGTAAAGATGTGCACGAGATACCAACCTTTCGCGAACTTGCTTTCAACGAACACTCGTTTTCATGGAGACGCGGTGTGCACGGAGGGGAGGGGCTGTGTGTGTGTGTGTGTGCGCGCGTGTGCGTGTGCACGCGTGTATGTGAGAGAGAGAGCAGGGAAAGGAAATGCAGCTGAACGAATAATAGGCTGCGTTTTTTAAAAATGAATAACGAAAGGCAATACGTGGCGGCCGGTGCGGCGGCCCAAGACATTGAAAAAGACGAAAACTAAGGACATTTACTCTATAATTTTATTTTATTTTAGTTAGTTTTGCCAAACACACATTACAGTTTTAGTTAGTTATCGTTTTTTTGTAATGACTCGTTTTTATTTTTATTTCAGTTAACGACAATGTTTTTTCCCACCTAGTTTTCGTTTTTTCGTTCGTTTTCGTTAACGATTATAACCTTGGTACCGAAACACGGGTACCGAAAAGCCCATATAGAATCACGCCAATTCATTGACATACAGGAGTTATGTAATCAAAAAATGAATCGATACCTTTAATATGAATTATGAGCGTCAGCCGGTCTCATTCAGAAAAAAAACTCCTGTGAGGTCGGCATGACAGCGCTTGACAAAACAACGTCTCTCAGGGCTTTTAGCTCAAAAATGTGCAGATTTGGAGAAATATTTATAGATTCTCATAAGTTTACATCAGATTTATATAGACAGGAATAATATTTATTGAATTTATACCCAAATGGGCTGATGTAAACATTATGAGCGCTGGATACTCTGATGTACTGTGTTTTCAATCCATACTGGCAGCCTGGGGGCGCCGTGTGCACATGCAGTCCATATATGGAACACATGAAGAAGAGCCATAATCATTTGACATCCCAGGAACTCCCTGACACGTACAAAGGTTCCAGAGATCTCTGTAACATGCAGATAAAGACGTTTTGAAGACAATAAACATGATTGCAATAATATTTGATTTACCTGTGTTCTTCGAGCCATGTCAGGTATTTTCATAATAATAGATTATATTTATAATGTAATGCTAATTGATATAGACTTTATCATTGTGTAGAATACTATACAATAATATATTTTCTGTCCGATTTTTTTTATCTGAAGCCAAATCAGATCACAGAAGGTTATTTAAAACACTCGACTTGCGTTATAAAGTAAGTTTGCAGAACAAACATGGTTTTAATCTCATAAATTGTCATGTATTGATGGTGTGCTAAGCTAACATGCTACATAGCCCTCAGCACCTGCCACCTAGATGTTATTTTTATGATTTTTTCTAAATAGGAATGCTTACTGAAATGTTTCTTTTTTTCAAGAAGGTCATTTGATACAGTTTCAAATGTGAAGTGAGAACTTTGAAAAAAGAAATTAAGGATTGAAACAGTGCTAACACCCAGTCGTTAGTAATTATAATGAAGATAAAAGAAAAACATATTTAGAGCCATAACCAGTCCGGATAGGTGTGAATGTGTGCAGGGGAGACTGAGACTGAATGGGGCTCGTTTGCACCTCAAAACAATAGAGACAATAGACTGAATAGATGCTTAGAAGATGACAATAAACATCAGTTTGCATTTTAGAGTCTAATCAAAATAAAGTCATATGACATGATCTTGAAAAAACATTTAACTAAATACAGAGTTTTAGACTTGTCATCTTCAGATTTTAAATATAACATGGTCAGACATGTGGCTTTGGCTGCAGTGCATTCATAGATTGATGCAATGCCAACTTCATTATTATTTTTATGAAGATATTTCATAAAAAAAATAATTTCTAATAACTTTACAAAACTTTGAAGCTATTTATAACTATTTTTTTCATTATGAGAATACTTAATTCTACATTTACAATAAACTGCCAGGTGTCAGCTTTCAAGTGAGATCATACTTGTGCTTTTAGTACAAAGGGTTCATGAACTGTATCTGTTTTAGTTTGGGTATGCCATTTCTGGGGATTTTTCAAAAGTGGGGTTGCAGCTTAACAGGTATTATTACATTGTTTGATACAATATTGTTTTATTTGATATTATGTAAATGTACATTTTTATTTTATATTGGTTTATTTATTATTACCACATGTTACTTGTATTTATATTGTTTAAAGATTAAAGTTAATATTGTGTCCAGTTTGGCCCTGTAAATAAAACTGTATTATTTTTTGACAAAGTGTGTGGGGTTTCGTTTTCTTAAGTACTGGTTCAAGAACCGTTTAAGCACCAGAACCATTCAAAAAATACAGAGTAGGTACTGGTATCGGATAAAACCCAACCGATACCCAACCCTAATAACGAATGATTGGGATAGCTAAAATCTTCCGCCCAGTTAAAATAGTAGGTGACGATGGACTGAGATAAATCATTTGAAGTGCATCGGGAGACACCTCATATAATCTGCCCTCGAGAGGAACCATCATGTCAAAAATTCACACGTTATATGAAGATTAGAGGGCACGGAGGATGAACATATTAGCGCAAGCAACGTCACACTCATAGAAGACCACTGGACTTCTGTGAACAATGACACCTACTTAGGCATCACAGTGCACTTCATTGATAAAGAATGGGAATTGCCATCATTTGCACTAACTGTGAGTAAAACAGAAGAACGACACTGCGTTGAGGCATGTGCTGATCATTTTCTCGATGTTGCAAAATAATGAAAAATCAAGAAGTTAACCACACTTGGCACTGACACTGCTCGTAACATGGTTGCTGCCTTGAGACTACTTCCATTTGAACACCTGCCCTGCACGACCCACAATTTGAAACAAACCGCCACTGTTTCCTTTCACGGCAGTGGATTTGAAAGTGTTCTAGCCAAATGTCGTAAGATTGTCGGGCACTTTAAGCGTAGTCCATCAAACGCTCAGGAGTTAAGTGAACAGCAAATTGCATGTGGACAGAAGCTAGACTCACTCATACAGGACGTTACAACAAGATAGTATTCGTCCCTAGAAATGGTCAAGCGAATCCAGCAAAACAAATCCTTACAATGTTATGATGTTGACTGCACAGGAGCTTGCCAAACTGTAAAAGCTGCAGGAACTACTTGAACTAAGCAGGCAAGTTAATATTTTTCTCTTGTTCTGTTTTTACAACATCTGAAAATGGAAACACAGGTTAATCCGTATTACTGAAGTCAGCATGGCTATATGCTTGCTAGGAACTTTTCTTCTTCGTGGAAGATTTGTGTTTGGTGATTTAATAAAATATTAAAACTCAGTCGGATCAATATGTCGTGTACAGTTATTTACTGTTAGTTATTTATTTAAATATGTCATCCAGCATCGTAGACTTACTCTCTCTTGTTTCATACAAATGCAGCTGCTGCCATTTTGCGACTTTTGTTTTGTACACTTTTGGATTATAAGATAACAAACAGGTACGATTTTAAAAGAGTTTAATCTCAAATCAATATCTCTTATCCCCATAATTATTTATGTGGTGAAATGCTCTTTAATAAGTGGTGTGGCTGTATACCGTATCTCTTAAATGTCCTTGTAGATTGAACTTGCCGTGCTAGCAACTGCTCTCTACGCGGAAGCTTTGCATTTAACACCTGATAAAATATTTTGACTCAGATCAATATTTTGCGTCTAATTATG
Organism: Siphateles boraxobius; assembly: GCF_051911475.1. Classification (NCBI taxonomy): domain Eukaryota; kingdom Metazoa; phylum Chordata; class Actinopteri; order Cypriniformes; family Leuciscidae; genus Siphateles; species Siphateles boraxobius. The sequence continues at coordinate 548,783 of NW_027508722.1, read as the reverse complement.
GCAAGTAGTCATGTAATAAGCGGTATGATGTACATCCAGCCGGTTGTTCTCTCAGAATAAACCCCTTCAGGCTGATGAAGACCTGATCCTTATCACCCTGTCAGTGTTTATTCCGAGATAACAACTGCCTGGATCTACGTTATCCTTCACATCTCAACTGTTAAATAACAGATATAAGATTAAAATAATATCAAATTTGTCTAATTTTAAATAAACCGAAATGAAAAATTAACTTCAGTAAGGAATTTACTTTTCCTATGATTAAATAAATGTTCAGTGATATCTTTCAAATATTTTTTTTTAATTTTGGCACAATATTTTTCTCTATATAGTGTTGATAAGGCAACTAGTAAATACAAGTTTTATCATGCTGGCATGTGTGTAAAGTTTTAAACCATGTGTGTTAAAACAAGCCACGCGTTAGTTGTGCACCTCTATCTGTCAACCCCTGCAACCCCCGCTTTGTGAGAGGTTGTTCTCGCTCTCAGGTTACATCATTCAAAAGAAGAGAGCTTCATTGTCCCCTGATAATGTCAACAGACTGGTCTGTCTCAGCAACTGGATGAATGTAAAAGAGGACTAAGCGGAACTGTTTCTACTTTCTAGTTAATGTTCTGAACAAATATTATTTTTTATTGAGTACCATTGTTTGTGTTCTTGTTTTTTTTTTTTTCTATTTGTAAGGCCTATATTGTGGACCTTTTTGGCAATTCACTTAAACGTGGAAAACATTTTTGTTTTTTATTGCCCTTAATTGTTTTGGAATTCAAATGGCAACTTTAACATATAGGCCTGTGTTTTGTTATTTCTGTATGAAATATTCCTTTGAAGCCAACAGGTAATTTTGAGGGTCTTGATGGTTTATTGGAAATATGTTGTTCCCAGGAGAGAAAAAAATCTAATAAACAATAATTGTCACACATTGGTTGCAACAATGAAGCAAAAAGGTTCTAAATGCAAAAATATTATTTTATTAACACAGAACAACCAAAAAGTAACAGCAAAGTAGAAACTGTTAATGAACTGAAAGCGTATGAATTTGGGTCAAACTAAACAGGCAAACAGAAACTGAACACAATGAAAAAAAATAAAAACAGAACCTACCTGTGACAATAGTATTTGAATTTAAATATAGTTTATTTGTGTTGATTTTACATTAATTTACATTTTATATTTAAATATCCAAAATTACAAGCTTCAGGCTTTTAAATTGATTGACAGCTCTGCAACTTTTAGGTTTTGACCTGTTAAGATATCTTTCAGCAGTGAGAACACTTTTAACACATTTTAATAGAGGTGCAAGCTAAACCTTGAATTAGGAAATTAAAGGGAGGTTTCAAGTTTATTGAATATATTGCATCAAAGAAGTGGATATTGAATGGTATTTAACCTTTCTTGCTCAAGCTAACTGTGTTTTAGTGAACTGGTGCTATAGAAGCCTACATAAAAAAATAAATCTACAAAGCTATCATATTCTTTTGTGAAACAGAGCACATACTCCCCTAACTCAAACTCCCCAAAGTAATTTAGATTGAGAATTGATATTCAACTGTACAAAGTGATGTGTAATCTCTAAAGTTTGAACATGTTATCCAGTCACCAATAATCTTTCATTGTGCTATTAATCCTTTTCAAATGGAATAGGGAATGTGGAAAGTTCTCAGTTTTGTCAGTCCACACCCTAATCCTCACCTGATCCTTCCAGCACATATGTGGGCGAGATCTTCACTCCCTCACTAAGCCATGGAGGTGTGTTTATGTCCCCAACGCACAGAAATCTGTGTCTCCCGAAATACCTCTATGACTAATAATGATCTGTTGCTGATGGTTTGATCATATTTTAATTATTAATATTCTGTCTTGACAGTCTGGTTACTTGAAGATCATTTATTTCCCGAAATAGTCACATTTCTTCTTCAAAAGTGTCAATAATTAGCTTCCGTACTGTCACAAAAAATAAAATCAATCATGCAGGAATCTTGGGTATACGAAAATTACACTTATCAGCTTAGCTAATCTCATTATACCTTAATTTCTTTTCATATTAGTGATGGTTTATTTCCCCATCATATGTTTACAAAATCATATTTGTGAGTGCAATTAATAGAGTTCTAATTTTGAAGGTTTCAGCAGACTATAGCAATTTGGCATACTTTACTGGGACTTTACAGCATCACTGAAGCATTGAGATCCGGAATCAAGTATTAGCTTCTGCAAGTGCATCTATCTAAACTTTGTCAGTCTCAAATTAGGCAATGGATACCAATTGCAAAAAAAGCAGTATTAATTGATGTCACACGAAGGAGCAGGCGGTGGTGAGGAACTGATGCGGGCAAACACTGGCAACACAGGGACTGCAATGGGCGGCGGCAATCAGGCAGCATCCAGCACTTCTCCAAGTCCAAGTCATGAAAAATCTCAGGGACAGGAAACTGGAAACAGAGGGAGACTCAGAGCAAGCCGTCCACAAGCCTCACCAACACAAACGAACTGACAAAGACAAGATGGAAACACATATCATAAATAGCCGTCTATGATGAGAGACAGCAGGTGCTGATCCCCTCATCAGCGTGCTGATGAGCCACGCCTACACTTAACGCACACCAAATGCTGACATACTACAGCGGCGAGAAAGTGAGTCCATAAACCATGACAGTACCCCTCCCCCTAGGGGAGGACCCACCTGTTGATTGAATTCATCAATAAGGGAGTGATCCAGAATGTCCCTAGCTGGAACCCAACTTCTCTGCTCAGGACCGTAACCTTCCCAGTCCAACAAGTACTGAAATCCGCGTCCCCTCCATCTAGCGTCCAAGATCCGCCGAACCGAATAGGCTGGTTCCCCATCTACGAGACGTGGCGGGGGGAACCGGGACAGGCGGATTAATACAAGAATGAAAAACAGGCTTTCATTTGGAGACATGGAAGACGGCGTGAGTTCTCCTGTACGCAGGAAGGAGTTTGAGGCGGACTGCCACCGAGTTAATGATCTTAGTGACAGTGAACGGGCCAATAAATTTAGGAGCTATTTTATTGCTAACAGAGCGGAGAGGAATGTTCTTAGAGGAATGCCACACTTTTTGACCAATGACGTATATGGGAGGCTTCAGCCAATGGCGATCAGCCTGAGCCTTGGTGCGCGCACCCACCTGGAGGAGAGTCTCATGGGCTCTTCTCCATGTGTGGCGACACCTTTGGACGAAGGGGTGAGCAGAGGGAACCGCGACCCTGGGATTCCAGACTGGGAAAAATAGGTGGTTGGTAACCTAAACTACACTTAAACGGAGAGAGGCCCGTGGATGAAACTGGTAACGAGTTATGAGCGTACTCAATCCAAGAGATCTGTTGGATTCCAGGAGATCCAGATCCAGGAGGAAGGATTCTGGGACACCAAACATCACAACACTCTTTCTATATCTTGGTTGGCTCGCTCCACTTGACCGTTAGTCTGAGGATGAAATCCAGACGACAAACTAACACTCGCCCCCAGCAACCGAAAAAACTCTCTCCAAAATCTGGATATTAATTGGGGCCCCCTGTCGGAAACCATGTCTGTCGGGAGGCCATGAATGCAAAAGACGTGATCTACCACAGTGACCACTGTCTCCTTAGCTGAGGGTAATTTGGGTAAGGGAACAAAATGTGCCGCCTTCGAGAACCAGTCCACTACCGTCAAAATGACAGTATTACCCTGGGACGGTGGAAGGCCCGTAACAAAATCTAGAGCGATATGGGACCAGGGTCTCGAAGGGACAGACAGCAGTTGAAGCAACCCATCTGGGGGACGATAGGAAGTCTTGCCACGAGCGCAAACTGAGTAAGCCAAAACAAAATCACGAATATCACGAACCATAGCGGGCCACCAGAATCGTTGCTTGACCAAAAAACTGGTACGACTAACCTCTGGATGGCAAGCCACATTGGAACCATGACCCCATCTGATAACGTCGGACCTGACTCGATCTGATAACGTGGAACCTGACTCCCTCCAGCAAAAATAACCGAATCGGTGGGCAGCCGGGCAGAGGCGTTACCCCGTGTGGACCTTCGACTCAACTTCCCATGTGAGTGAAGAGATAACCAGTATCTCAGGTAAAATGTACTTGGGAGTAGACGGGGGTTCGGAACGATCAAAAATTAGAGACAACGCTTCGGGTTTGATGTTCTTGGAACCCGGCCGTTACGATAGCAAAAATTCTAAACGACTGAAAAAAAGTGCCCACCGTGCCTGCCTGGAGTTGAGTCGTTTAGCCGATCTAATGTATTCGAGGTTCTCATGATCCGTCCAGATGATAAAGGGTTCCCCCGCTCCCTCTAACCAGTCGCGCCATTCCAATGCTAACTCTACTGCCAACAGCTCTCTGTTCCCATATCATAATTACTTTCAGCCGACGATAAACGATGGGAAAAAAATTCGCATGGGTGTATCTTGTTGTCTGCCGGAGATCGCTGAGAAAGAACTGCACCTACCCCTACCTCTGACGCGTCGACCTCCACCAAGAATTGATGTGAAGGATCAGGGGCAACGAGAATGGGAGCTGAAAGGAAGCAGCTCTTGAGGTTATTAAATGCTGCTTCGGCAGCATTAGACCACCTGAACATCGTTCTGGTGGAGGTCAAGGGCAGTCAAAGGAGCGGCTACTTGGCTGAAATTACGAATGAAACGTCGTTAAAAATCGGAGAATACCAGGAACCTCTGCAGGGCCTCGCGGGAATCTGGGATTGGACAATCTACCACAGCCTTAACCTTGTCAGGATCCATGTATACTCCGTCAGACGAAACGATGTACCCCAAAAACGGAACTGACTGTGCATGAAACGTGATGTTGTTCAGCCCTCGGTAGTCAATACACAGTCGCAGAGAACCATCCTTCTTTCCCACGAAAAAAACCCTGCGCCGGCGGGAGATGAAGAAGAGCGGATGATCTCAGCTCTCAGGGAAGTCTTACCGGGAGGAGGGTGGAAGAAGAAGATTTGGTCGTCGTGAGCCCGCCCGACAGTAACCTCCTTTCTCCTGTCGAGCTGGGTCTTTTACCGGGCACTCAGCGAGATAGTGCCCTGCCGCGCCACAATATAGGCACAATCCCGTGGCTCAACGCCATTCCTTCTCCTCCTGGGAAAGCTGAGCTCGACCAACCTGCATGGGTTCTTGATCAAATGAAGGGCTGACCGTGTTCGCCCCTCCGAGGCTGAGATATCACGGGAATCCTGAAACTCGAGTGGGGTGCGAACGACTCTCGCATTGTTGTAGACGCGCGTCCACGCGTAGTGCCAATCCCACCAGCTCGTCTAGTTTCTTGGGTAGTTCCACCATGTATATCTCCTTTTGAACACGGTCAGCCAACCCATGCAGGAACATGTCCCACTGCGCCTCCTCGTTCCAATTGCACTCGGCCGCCAGGGCACGAAACACGATGGAATAGTTAGAGACAGTCTGGTTACCCTGGCGGAGTTCAGCGAGTTTGCGAGCCGCCTCGAGGCCCGCCACAGCCTGATCAAAAACACGCTTCATCTCCTCACCGAGTGCTTGGTACAAGGCACAGCAGCGATGTTGGTTCTCCCACACCGCCGTTCCCCACAGAGCCGCGCGTCCAGACAATAATGTCATGACCATCGCCAGTCTTGCCTGTTCCGTGGTGAAGGTAGTCGGCTGAAGGAAGAAGAAGATAGAACACTTCGTCAAAAAGGCTCGACATAAGTTCGGCTCACCGGAGTATCGCTCTGGGGCGGGAATGCGCCGCTCAGGTTGGTGTCTGATGTTGGGTGGATCCTGGGGAACAGGCGGCGGGGTAGGCGCAGGGGCGATCTCAACTGTTGTAACTGACTGGTGAGCTCGGACACCTGTGTTACCAGTGCCTGCACGGCCGGACCAGTGCAGATCGCTATCTTCTTGTTCTTGTTACATATGGAGGCTTGGCAAAAAAATGTAATACACAGGGTACACCTTTAGCATGATTTTTCGATGAGCGGGGTGCTCCATTACTTTCAATGAGAAACCTTACCATCACTACACATGTGCAGATGAAATATTATATTGGAATATAATTTTGCCATTATGACATATGTTGCGGTATGATTTTAAATTTAAACAGCCACAACAATTTGATTTACTTTATTTAGACATTTTTGAGCACAAAACCTAACCTCTACCCCTATACCTACCCTTTGTATATTATGTAATAAAAAACACAGGATATAACAGGCACATACAACCACAGTCTGTCACAGTCATGTTTAATTCTCTGTCTTGTTTAGTTCCTGTCATAGTTTTCATCGTCTTTGTCATTGCCTGAGTTATTTCATTGTCTTTCGTTGAAGTGTATGATTCAGATGTTATCATATCATTCTTTGTTAATTAAAGTCTTTATAGACTTAATTATGTTTAGAATTATTTATTCCTTAATTCTGCATCACACATTATGTTTGGGATTTAAGCTACAGCCAACTCGTGACAGAATGAGAGACCAAAAGATTGGATTATCAGCAAACATTTTGGACATTCCTGCAGTTAGCTGCCTTCTGCTGGAGCAGGGGAGTTCCCTCCCTTGAGGATCAGACAAGGGACTTTCTCCACCTTGCGTCCCTCACCCACTACCACAACTGGTCGCTTTATTAATCTATCACAGAGGGCTTAGCAAGCGGTCAAAGGCATGCCTACCCATGGATGGGCCTCAAGGGAGATTTGCCAAATATGTGGAGTGAGTGCTGGTGCAGAATAACTTGCCATTCACCATCTGCCCTGTGCAGCCCAGCCTGCCATGCCTGCTGCGGGAATGCCAGAGCCCACCGATGACTCAGAGTCTGATGACTCAGCTATCCAGTTCTTCACCTCATCTCCACTGTCTCCCTTCTGCCCCTCAGCTCCTCCAAAGGTTCTGCTATACTGCACGGATCTGCCAGAGCCTTCCCAGTCATCAGCTTTGCATTAGCTTGTGGATCCCTCAGCTCCTTCTCAGCCTCCAAACCTCTGGACTCCACCTCGGCCCTCCGACACATCAGCTCAACCGTGGCTCATTGATCCCTCGGCTCCACCGTGAACTGCCCTCCCTCTGCTGGGCTCCATCGTCCCTCTGGCTCCACCTTGGTCAATCATCACTATCATTACAACATCAATGCATTCATCATACAACATCATCACAAACTTCAGAGTAAGCAGCTTCGCCTCGACCTTCCAGCCCTCTGTCTTTGTCTGGCTTTTCCTTCCCTTCAGTTCCGCCATGGTCCTCACTCCCACTGTCTCTTGCCAATCCACGCCTCCCCCTCTGGCATGCCCATCTTCAGCTCCACCGTGGCCCTCTAGGCCTTCAGCATTACCCTGGCTCTTCGGCTCCACCTTGGTCTCCACTTTCTCTACCTCAGTCAGTCATCTCCCTGGTTCCGTCTGGCCCATCTACCAAGGCTCCATCCTGACTCCTCCATGGAATTTCAACCTGTCATGACTCTGGGTCATCCTCCTGCTTCTCCTGTCTCAGGCCTGGTTCCTCCCACCTACATCTCTACCCTGGTTCTTCTGGTTCTCATCTCTTTGGTGTATCTGTCTGCGCCTTGTCCTCCTTCAGAGCCACCCTCTCTCCCTCCCTCCCTCCCTCCCTCCCTCAGCTTGGGCTGTTTTGTTGCACAAGGACGCGTTTTCCTCGGAGGGGGATTAATGTCATAGTCATGTTTAATTTTCTTTCTTGTTTAGTTCTTGTCATAGATTTCATTGTCATTGCCTGAGTTCTTTCATTTGTTACCATAGTCCCTGATTAGTGTCAAGCCTGTTCCCTGTTGCACTGAGACCAGTTTTCCTGTTCACATGTGACATTCAGCATAAAGCCTTTAACTGACCCGTATGAATAAGGCTCTATAATAATCCTAGATTACACCAAAAGAAGGTATATTTTTGTCAAAAAAGGATGACAGTGACTTATGCATAGTGCTTTTCTAGTGTATTTAGTTTACAATTTTTTATTTTTTTTTTAAATACCACACACTACAATACCACAACTGTTTAGTGAATTTGTCTCATAATTTTGTATGCGTGAGCACTTAAAACTGTTAGTACAACCCTTGATTATAAGAAGGGGGTTTGCAGCTCGCAGTAAACATCACTGGAAAGAGGGAGAGAAAAAAATGTTTGGCTTGTGTTCCCATCCTCAACATGTCAGTCTAAACTAATTACTGTTATTAAGTCCTCCACTGCAATTGTGATGATGACTGTGAACATGACAATGGGTCCACTGAATTAATTTTGATCTCATGTTTTTTTTCTTTTCTTTTTTCGATTTGGCAATGAATGGCAATAGTGTAGGCAGGAGCGAATAGCTGCCCTAATATAAGTAATCTATATAAAGCTATACATGTGAATTAAGTGTGGGACAATGCTCTTCACAATATCTGGTGAAAGGGATTCATTAACATGCTACGTGAGGACTGTAGGGACAATCCAGGCACAGGATGGTTCTGCTTGGGGAGGCGGAGTCACTTGCATCTCTAATACACATCTGTGCCATTTGCTTCACAGGACACATGTGCTTCCCACTACATTTTATTTATCAACTTGCGTGTTCTAACATGTAACCGTGTCATGTTTGGTCTCGTCTGTCAACTTATAAACTGAATAGAATTGTGGTGAACTTAATAGACATATTAAAGTATCCTAATGTATGTCAGGGTAATGTTTAAGTCCATTTAGTTTCATTGTGTTTTCAAACTTGCTGTTCCCGTTTTTCCTGTGTTCCTGGTTGTTTTTAGTTTCCATGGTTTCTGATTAAACACGCACCTGTTTCTGTTCCACTTAATTACCTATTTCCTCTCAGTTCTTTATTCAGTCTTGTCAATGTCTGTGTTTACACTTGGCATTAACATGCGACCTGTGTCCGGATGTTGTCCATATACAAATTGAAAAGACAAGTGTAAACTGATGGGAATGTTATCCGATCAGCGTGTCCAGGTTTGGAGGTAGTCGAGGACGCATTGTGATCGGATCTCAGTGTAATGTAAACGCAATCCAGCCATGGTTTCTGCATTCACAGGTGGACGTCACACAAAACCCCGCCAACTGTCTTTACTCCCCCTCCTCTTTCCAGCAATCGCTGCATGTACTAGCTGTGTGTTTTTTTTTGCGATACAGTCGAGTGCAAAATACATCGCAAATATACTGAAATGTTTGCCTTTGCACCCGAAAGTTGCAGAACCATTCATTTTCTGTAAAGCCCATGCATTTTCCCCACCACAGTTTGCAACGTTCTCGGACCCATACGTTTCTCTGTACCATTTCCATTACGCCATTTATCCACATTATTAGTACTTGCAGCCTCTTCATCCTCCTCATTTTGTGAGATTTGTAAAATGTCCCCCAACTGAAACTGTTTTTAAAAGTTAAAAGAAAACCCACCACTTCAGGTCGACTTTGCACTGAAGCCATCCTTTTATGAGAGATACAATCTTTTATCCAGATAGAGAAGCACTTTATGTGGACAGGTGTAAACACACCGTCTCCTGATTGGCTTATGATCCGATCTGCTTGATCGGTTCACGGTGACCGCATGTTAATGCCAAGTGTAAAAGCAGCCTATGTTTTAACATGGTTGTGTTCTCCTGTGTTTCTCTTAGGATTTATGATTGAAGAATGTTTATTTATCTGAATCTCCAGTGCTGTGTGTTTACTATACAGCCATACAGCATGACAATGTAGGAACTATTGTGTAAAGGGAAAAAAAATCCAGATTATTAACTCACCCTGTCATGTGGTTGAAGGAGAGAACCCAAATGCAGATGATATGCAGACACACAGGATTTATTGAGGCACAAAACAGTAAACAAAAACCCACGAAGGTGCAAAACAGAACTGAAGGGCAGTACACCAACACTAAGACATGAAAATAAACTACGACTAGACACTGACTTGAAGACTAGAACTACACAAACTCACAATACTCATCACAAGATTTAGACAAAGTACTCACAAAGAGTTACACGCATTAGTTGACAATGTACCGACACTGGACAGCAAACACAAGGGTAATTAAATAGGGAGAAACTAATGAGGGGAACAGGTGACACAGACTAGGTAATGACAAACTAGGATAACAAGGGAGCGGGGTATCTAACGAGACAACACAAGCACATGGCCCAAACAACAGGCCAAGACTAGGAAAATCAAGAATATGATGGCAGAATCATGACAGAACCCCCACCTTAAGGAGCGGCTTCCAGACACACCCCAAAGGGACACTAAGCACAAGACAAGACAGAACGAGACATCGACAAAAACCAACAAAACATAGCGAACATCAACAACGGCATACATGAATAAACTATAACAGGGTTCGGGTGAAACATCAAAAACAACAATCAAGGCAGAGGGGGTGGAGGAAACACAAAGTCCATATGGGGTCTGCCAGAGTTCGTGAGGGGAGGTTCCGGGAGGGTCGACAGGCAAGGGATCCTGGGTCCATGGGAGGAGGACTGGAGACGAGGACTCTGGGCTGGCTTGGACGGAGACACACGAGGAGAAGACTTAGAAGTCCGGGGTCTTGCGGAGACAGGGACGAACGGGGAAACAGTCCGGGGCTTAGTAATGACAGGGGTGGCGGAGAAAACACACTGGGATGCTGCATTAGTAGCAGCAGCAACAGTCTCAGACACAGAGGAGACAGGGGAAGACAAAACGGGACTCCTGACGGGGAACAAGGCAGGCGAAGGCGTAGGACACAAGACAGGGGGTGAAACAGACGGTTGAGGAGCAGGAACAGGCGCCAGGCTCATAGCATCGGACCCGGAAACTGAGCTCCCCGAAGGAGAATCGGACTCGACACTCTTCATTTCCAACTCAGTAGTGGCGTCAATTGTAGCAAACTCCGAAACAGAGCTCTTGGTTGCTGGCCTGGCATCAGCCCTCCCCTTAGCAGGTGTGGGATCAGTATTCTCTGCTGTTGACCTAGAAACTGTGCTCTCTGACGTAGACAGGGGAACAGCACTAGATGACGGAGTGGAGTCGGGACAAGACATGGCTGGCTCGGAAGCTGCGCAGACCGGGACAGGCGTGGGTGCTGCGCCCACAGGGACAGGCATGGGAGTTGAGGACAAGGCAGGCCAGACAGGGGGTTCAAGGATCGCGACAAGACGAGACAGATAGTCCGAAAGGGTCTTGGCCGCAATGATGACGGGCATCTCCTGACGAGCCAAAACTGCTTGCAAAACCAGCCGCTAGATCAGCCGCAACTCTCTCAGCAGATACTGGGACAGCGCTTGTAGTAGAGGGCTCTGGGACAGTGCTTGCAGTAGAGGGCTCTGGGACAGCGCTTGCAGTAGAGGGCTCTGGGACAGCGCTTGCAGTAGAGGGCTCTGGGACAGCGATTGCAGTAGAGGGTTCTGGGACAGCGCTTGCAGTAGAGGGCTCTGGGACAGCACTTGCAGTAGAGGGCTCTGGGACAGTGCTTGCAGTAGAGGGCTCTGGGACAGCGCTTGCAGTAGAGTGCTCTGGGATAGCGCTTGCAGTAGAGGGCTCTGGGACAGCGCTTGCAGTAGAGGGCTCTGGGACAGCCCTTGCAGTAGAGGGCTCTGGGACAGCGCCTGCAGTAGAGGGCTCTGGGACAGCGCCTGCAGTGGCGGGCTCTGGGACAGGCAGAGACAAAGAACGAGAAGATCCCCTCCTTCTCTCTCTCCTAGGTCGTGGGGCAGAAGTCATAGCTGGACTAGCTTCCGGTTGGAGAAGCTCCGCGGGAGAGTTGAGGCCAGCGATGAAGTAACGAGAAACCAGGACCTCAGGCAGGAATAATCTCCTCTCTTCTACGACTTGTGCATACCTCTTCAGGGACAACTCACCCTGGGGAGGAAATGGAAGTCTTCCCGCTTTACTATCGGCGATGGCCGACTGCCACCATAGTTGTTGGTCAGTCGGTTGTAGTCTAGCGGGGGAAGACATACAGTCTGCTGGGTTCTTCTTTGGTCGGTACATTCTGTCATGTGGTTGAAGGAGAGAAACCAAATGCAGACGATATGCGGACACACAGGATTTATTGAGGCACAAACAGTAAACAAAAAGCCACGAGAGGGCAAAACAGAACTGAAGGGCAGTACACCAAGACTAAGACAAGAAAATGAACTAGGACTACACACTGACTTGAAGACTAGAGCAAAACAAACAGCTAAACAAACTGACAATACTTATCACAAGATTCAGACAAAGTACTCACAAAGAGTAAAACGCATTAGTTGACAATGTACCGACACTGGACAGCAAACACTAGGGTGATTAAGGCGAGACATGGCAGGCAAAAACATCGTTTTTTTTTTCACTGGTCAATTTTCAGATTTTGGGATATTTGTCTTCAATAACATGTCTTCTTTCAGACTTTTGGTGAAAAAAAGGCCGAAGTACACATTTAGGTCTTTATTTTACTACACTTGAATGAATGTCCGTTTGCGTCTGTAGATTTCTCATAAATTCATCAAAAGTTGTCGTTATAAATCATCCCTCTGCTCCGTGATCGCGATCTGCACCCTGTCATCATACACACCGTTAGAAAGCTCTCTCTCTCTCCTGAACAATACTGTCGGATCCAAATACGGTAATTTCCTTTTTATCAGCAACCAATCGCGAAACTAAAAGGGGGGATTTAACTCTAAATGCGTAATCTTATTGGCTGATGCTAAATCTTTAAAACGCCTGTTTTCTCAAAATGACTTTGCTCTCATACTCCAAGTCCAAAATCTCCAGTTCAGTAGCACCTATATACACCAAACTTCCCAGTCTTGTACCTAGTTATATTATGAAGACATTTCCAGAGGGATTTGTAAATATATTATTCCTAGCCTGATTTATATAACATTTTATTCCAAAAAAACATGGCGAAAATCATTTTTTTAAGGCTATTGGCAGTATATTCTTTTTTACAGGATAAAAAAGTAGATATCCATAAATCCCTCTGTAATTTTTTTTCCCATCTAATATGTGAACACAATGAAACAATAATCAGCTGGGAAAGTTTCATGGTGATATTTGCTAGCTAAAAAAAAATATCCTATTCATCTGTAGTGTCTCGCCTTAAATAGGAAGAAACTAATGAGGGGAACAGGTGACACAAACTAGGTAATGACGAGGAAAACAAGGGGGCGGGGTATCTAACGAGACAACACAAGCACATGGCCCAAACAACAGGCCTTTCGCTTGTACACAAAACATGGTTCTGCCATGATCCTGCCACAAGACTAGGAAGTTCAAGAACATGATGGCAGAATCATGACACACCCCATGCCATCCAAGATGTATATAACGTTTTATCTTTAGCCAAAGAGAAATTAATGTTTTTGAGGAAAACATTCCAGGATTTTTCTCCAGCTAATGCATGTGAATGGGAATCATCATAGTCCATTGTGTATGGTCCAAAATATATATTTAGAAATATATATGTATATATATGTAGAAATATATATGTAGAAATATATATGTAGAAGATATATATGTCTTCAAAGAGCTCTACACGACCCCCGCCGACAAATAATGGTCTTCTCCTGCGAAACGATCAGTCTTATATTTACAGAAAATATAAGTATATACTATTTAACTACAAATGTTCCCCTTGTTCCAGCTCTGCGCTGCGTGTCTAATAAATAATTGAATTATGGTTGTCATCCTTCAACTGCATCTTATTCTGTTTGTTGGTTCAAAATAGCAATGTAAGCTTCCTAGCCTTACAATAGAGAGAATTCAACTTACAGTAATGTGTATATTATATATATATATATATATATATATATATATATATATTGATGTTCACATATAATATAAACTATATATATATATATATATTACTTATAACTATAACTATATATATATATATATATATATATATATATATATATATATATATATATATATTGCGTATAACTTATAACATTTTTCCCAATAGAAAAATAATAATGTTAACCCGAGAATAAGCTAAGAGAGAAATATAAATGGATCCAGATTTAGGGAAAATGTTACACTGATGCTGCCTAAACTAAACAGAGTCCCCCTACAGTAGGCTAAATATTTCATTTCATGTATTTATAGAAATGTGATAGCACTCATACTAATGGCCCTTGAATCTGCATTTTTCTTTGTCGGTGAAAACATGTAAATAAATAAATGTATTTCAATAAGCATTTATATCACTAATTTCCCTCTTTTCCATGAAGATCTCTCTTGAGATATTGCAGTACTTCTAAGGCATCCCCTGCAGCCACACCATTTTATTGTACAAATGATTCGAATTAAACATGTGTTCTTCCCAATAGCAAAATTACCCTGCTGGAAAGACCAGCATATGTTGTGTTCTGGATGTTGGAGTGCTGTTTTCCTCTTCAGGCTTCTTAAAGAAAAATTTTACCCAAACACGAACATGTCCAGATTATTTACTTACCCCAAGGTATATCCCTTTCTGGTAACACTTTCTATGAAGCCCATGCTTATCATGAATTATAGCTCTATTTATACGTATTTAATAAGTATTATTAGTCTAAAAATATATAGTTATAAAGACCCATTAAGTCCTACAATGCATTGTAAGAACAGTTATAGTTACATTTATATATTTTTTGTAATTACTTATAATTCATGCCTTTTTTTATGTGTATAATTGAGTACATAAGTATAATTGGGGCTATACTTCATTCACTAATTCATAAGAATGGACTTCATTCTCAAAAACAAAGTGTTACAGACTTTCTTTTTCTTTAGCCGAAGATAAATTACATTCCAGGATTTTTCTACATCTAATATAAATGAACAGGGCTCACTGTAGATAATTTTGATGGTCCAAAATCCATATTTAGGCAGCTTCAAATGGCTCCACACGACCCCTGCTGAAAAAATAAGGGTTTTCGCAAGTGAAACGGTCAATCATTTTCTGAAAAAAGTAAAAAAAAATATATACTTTTTAATTACAAATGCTCGCCTAGGTCCAGCTCTGTAATGCACGTTCACGACACATTTGAGTTCACGGCTTATTGTGTGACTTAAGCAATTGTACCTTCTTTTCCTAAACTTTTAATTATGTTAATTTTTTATTGACATCTATGTTCGCATGAAGAACCTTTGAAATCCAGAAAAAACTTTCCAATGCACAAATAATTATTTATACTGGAAAAAGATTCTTTAGATTATATATTAAACAAAAAAAAAACCATTCTGCTGAACACAAAGTAGATATTTTGAACCCAGTTTGGTGACACTTTATAATAACTGCACGCCATTAATCATTAGTTAAGCATGAGTAAACAGTTAATTCTCATTTATAAAGCATTAATGGACATTGATAAGCAGTTTATAAATACAGCTATAAAAGCTTTTTTCTTGATTTATAAGGATATCTATAATGTGTTTAATAGTTGTATTTTCATACTTTGTTAATGATTAATGAATAATGTCTAAATGAAGTAAAGCATTATTTACAAACCAGTTATTTAAGAGTTGTCAGTGGTTCATAAGATCACTTAGAAAGTGTAAGTAAATGGAGTAAATTCAGGTAGTTATAAAGCATTTAGTAGTTGTTAGCTAACAATTTTTGTGAGCTCTTCTAAAGTGAGCACTATTCATGCCTTGTAAAGCATTTATAAAGGAGATTTAAAGACTCTGTTATCCTCTAAACAGAAAAATGAAACAAACACAACACTGTGATACAGAACATAGAAATATATAACTGAGCCTTTTAATCTCCTTTATAAATCCTTTACAAGGCATAACTAGTCCTCACTTTAGATGAGCTCACAAAAATAATTAACTGACCACTACTAAATGCTTTATGACTACCTGAATTAAGCCTGAATTACAGTATAAATACATGTTAATAAAGCATTTATTAACACACTAAGTAACTATTACTATAAGTCTGAATAATAATATCTATGAATGTACATTTAAATAGTTTATAAATCATTTACTTACACTTTCTAAGTAATCTTATCAACCACTGACAACTCGTTTATAAATAATGCAGTACTTCATTTAGAAATGATAAATTGATCATTATTAAAATATGAAAATGATTAAACATTATCGATAAATAATTCAAAATCAGAAATAAAGCATTTATAGCTGTATTTATAAACTGCTTATTAATGTCTAGTAATGCTTTATAAATGATGAATTAACTGTTAACTAATGCTTAACTAATGATTAATAGCGTGCAGTTATTATAAAGTGTTACCGAATGTTTGTATCTAAACAGTTACCTTGACTTCCATAGTAGGGGATGGGGGGATGGGGGGGGGGGTACTATGGATGTCAAGGGGGTCAAGGGTCAATCAACTGTTTGGTTACCAACATTCTTTAAAATATATTTTCTTGGAACCTTAATAGTAGGATATTTTGCGGTGTCAACATTCTTTAAAGTATAATCAGTTAACACGTTCCACTGTATTTTTAGAATTTACATCTGCATGGTCATCTACTATAGCAACTAATCCATTGAATTTATATATTTTTTTAAATCTGCTTTCAAATGAAAAAGAAAACAATATACTCATCTAGCAATGCCAGATGATTCACTTGACATGGTTTACTCAAGTAGGCCGTTTGGCTTGGTTTTCTGGCAACCCCATTTTGAACACCCCCTGCTGGCCAAGCAGAAACCTTAGCATCCTTACCCAGGACACATTCCTCCCAGGTACTTCCAGGCTCAACCCTGCTGAACTTCATTGGTTAACCAGTTAGGAGCTGCAGATTGATAGTTGTTCGTAATGCTCAGTGTTTCTAAAGTCTTTCGATTGCTTGCCCTTCAGTTCCTCAACTCAGCTGGGACACCCTGCATTGCATTTTTCAATTTGTGCATTTCACTCACCATTGACTGAACAAACATTTTGCCAAGTGAAGCTGACAACACCTTTTTCATTGAAACCACTCAGTTCACTTGATTGCATCATGCGTTTGTTGAGTAGCATGGACAAGAGATCGTTCAGTAAAACTTACAACTGTGAAGGATTATTTTTTAGGCACCCTTCATCCTCTCTTCATTCCACCGATTTAACCTCTTCTCTCACTGCTGCCTTGGTCTACTATTAATAATTTTATCTTATTTTTCTCTCATTTAATTCTTGGAGAGAATTTTTTTTTTGTAATACTCATATTATCACATCAGTCAACAGTAGTCCTATGGGTATTTATTTGTGCTGCTGGTGATTGTTACTTCTGTTCAGTTCTTTATAATATGCAAAAAAAAACGTTCACACACAATCATGTTGATACATATATTTTTATTATAAACATAATGAAGCTTGTATTTAAAAGTAATATCGACTGTTAAAAAACAATCAAGGCAAACAATAAAGGTTAACAGCTTCAGGCAGTAAAATCAGCGTATCATCCTATACAGACAGAAAGCTCATAAAGCGAGCATGATGCTCACTTGTCCTGTTAAGGAGAATATTGTCCTTCAGACATAGTAGACATCTTTGAATGCACAAATACGTCTTCAAGGTCAGAGTTTCCTGTAAAGCTGCTCCAATGCCTGATGAATACAGGCCAAATTAAATCATATTGCAATCTATGAAATATCATGATTCAAGACAAAACTAAAAGTAGCAAATCAAATGTAAAGCATCACTCTGGATAGATGCAGTCATTAAAGCTAACTGTAGAAGCTATTGGAACTGCATTAGATATTAATTATAGTATTTTACTTTTACATTGGTGAACCAAACTTATCAAACAAGTAAATGCAGCTCGTGGGCTTGGCAAAAGTTTGCATCGATGGCGCTCACGAGAACCCTTCTGAAACCTAAAATGTCATTGGGACAGCCTATGGTCTTGTGGACTTAACGGATATGTGCACTCAGCAACCATTGTAAATACACAAGACCGTAAGGGCATATGAAGTGTGTCATTTGGGACAGTGCCTAGGAAGAGAGGAGCTGAAACGATATCAAATACGGGGAAAATAATGTATTTTGAACAAGCATAAAAACCTGTTCTAGAGCCCAAAAACAAAGTAAAGACTTTGTGAAATATAGGTCCCCTTTAAAAATGTGTAAATACGTAACATTTTAAAGGATTCACAGTGAATTGTTCTGATTTTTTGGAAAAGCATTTGTATTCAATCGAAACCTTTGAATCGATTCTAATTAATTCTAACCTTATAAGATAATGACCCTATAATGCTAGCCCAAGTTTTTAAAATGGTCTCGCAATATTAAAACCTGTCCGTGGTTATGATACCCAGCAATGCAGAATAAATATTTCTGGGATTTTTTTTCTTTTTCCTGTGAAGTTTAGATTAGGAAAAGGCAAGTGCTTTCCAAAAGAACGTCTCAGGTTAGAAGGTGTATTGGGTATGGGGTTCCCACCGCGTCTCAACACAGCTCGAGTTCCCTTGAAAGGGAACGTCTCAGGTTACGTATGTAACCCTGGTTCCGGGTTACATACGTATTGCATACGTTCCAGAGGTTTCTTCCTCACCAATCTATGTTCCTGAGACTGCTCCCGCCGCAGCAGTCTCAGGAACATAGATTGGTGAGGAAGAAACCTCTGGAACACCGCTGAAAGGTTTATTCTTAGCTTTCTTGAAAGCGGAGCGTCCAGAAGAACAGACATATATTTATCTTTATTTTTACTTATTTTTATATGTTATGTTACCGTGGCCACCAGCAGGAAAACAACCGAACTGGCAGCGCTGCGACCCTCATCAGAGAGTCGCCCCCCAGAGGATGCAGAGGAGAAACGATTTCTCGAAACGGTCCCTCCCCGGAATATTTTATCTGTCTTTGCACAACACAATTCTCGAATAGCGTCAGTGCTGACATCCTCACATTCATCCATGTCCTTATACTTTACCCAGCAGCGCTGCCTAATAAAATTAATTTATTATTAAAGATGGCTGGTGGGTAATGTCGGGGTTAAAAATGATGACACCGACTCGGGAGAGAGAAAGCTCGCAAGCGTCTCTTTAACCCAAGGCACTGTCATACCATAATACTTAATACCCATAACATTACTATAGTTAGACGTTTGGGTATTAAACACATAAAATAGAAACCGGTTTATTCCACGATCTCGACACCACAGTGTGGAGATAGGGAAAAAACAGTAGTCCCCGACGAGGAGGCTGAGATACAGAGTTTTCCTGTTTTTTTAGATATATTTCATCTAATAAACTCTTTTTATTGTCACTCTCATAAGCTCAAATCTTACATTTTGAGGTTGAAATCGGCTTGTTTTCGGTGATTCTAGCATGCAGTGGGGGCGTGGCGTGTCATTGTCTGTGTGTATATCCATACTGAATAACCTGACGCTTTTGCCCCCACCAAGTGAACCGCATGGCTACTTATTATGCTGTGCTCTGGCCGGCTCTATCTGATATCAAAATTCAATGAAGATGGATACCGCAAAGATTGTCGCAGACGAGCTGAACCGTCTTGCAGTTACACCGAAAATGTTTTCGCCGCACTTCGTGGGCTCGGGAAACTGAACCGGAGGTATGGGCGCGGCGCGCGCGCCCTCAGTGCTTGAATACGGCGGCTCGGCTCGCTGACAGCGGTGGCTGGCTGTTTCACACTGACGTCCCGATTGCTTTGAATGGGGAACGTTTTGTGAACAGGGAACAGAGTTAATGGACTGGCAATAATCTCCATAGAACATGAACTGGCACAGAGAATCGAAATAGAGGATGCAGTTAAGACCTTTGCTGCGATGAAGGCCTGCCGTGCGTATTTCTGAAATGTAAGTTAAGCTTCATTTGCTCTTTAGTCGTTATTTAAGATGCTGAACCTGCTGATGATATAATGTGCTTGCGGACATTTCATTTGTGTGTGTATACGCACATAAGAAAGTGGTGTAAAGAGATTTGCAACCGTAATTTGAGGAGGGGAAATGTGATTATTTGGAAAATTCCTGTCATGACTGCTTAAAGAAAAATGCCAGCAGGCATTTCCTCCTGCATAAACTTTAATATTGTTGACATTTTGGGCACGCGAGCGTTGCGCATTATTTGCGTTACATGTAGGCCTATGGCTTATTGGTGTCTGTGTGTTGTTGCTGGTTTTGCGTTATATGTATATGGCATATTGGTCTTTGTGTGTTGTTGCTGGTTTTGCGTTATATGTATATGGCATATTGGTCTTTGTGTGTTGTTGCTGGGTTTGCGTTATATGTAGGCTATATGGCATATTGGTCTTTGTGTGTTGTTGCTGGTACGTTGCAAATACAGGGGCAGCACAATTGTTTTTCGCCTAGTGCGGCAGAAGTGCACTCATTCGAAGTGCAAAAGAAGCTGTAAAGCACAGGGGGGAGCTTTACAGGGGGTATGGCTTATCTAAATGAGATGTAAATGAGCCCTATTGTCACTCCCAGCAGCAGAGACAGGTGAGAACTGCACAATCTTTAGAGGTCGTTTTCTCATCTTTGAGCTTTTTTAAGTGCCTACTTTAAAATGGCCACAACTTTTCAAAATATTATCAGATTTCCACGTTACACATCGTTGGAAAGCTTGGAGATTACACTTTCAGAATCTATGAATAACTCAAAATGCCCCAGAACCGACTTGTGTCCCTAGTTTCCGTGACCGGTCACATATACCAATACTGCTATCTCAAACATGGAGAGGCTTCTTCGTGATTTCAATTAACAGATTCTGCAAAAAATTGAAATTCACCAATTTTGAAAAAAAACTCTTCTTTCTCATTTTCCTCGAAAGTTGTGCTGCCGACTTGTGTCCCTGGTTTCTGTGACGGGTCACAATTAAATGTGGCACTGGTGTTCAATGCACTTAAAGTCTAACATAACTGGGTAACTGCAGATTGTCAGAATCAGTTGTAGAGATTCTGGAGTCTCCCAGGTGGTCACCTCCAACCTCACAGTTGGACTCCTCCAAAGGTATAAATGACGCTCCACCCCCACGCTCACCTTTCTCTTCTCTTGGTAGTTTTCATCCTGCCGCAAACACTGTTTCGGGTGATACGGGGAACTTTCAGATTGAAACCCAGATACTTTGGTTTTCATTTGTGTTTCTTTTATTTCGACCTAAACCTACCCCTATCGTATTCTGTGTCATCACACCTGTTGAGCCTGAATATTCCTATTTGGCTAAGTTGAATTTAATTAAATTTGGGATTTAATTAAATCAATTTGCTTATTCAATTTCCACGCTAGTCACCAGAGCTATGAGAACACTCTATGTTTACCTTTTTATTTTTATTTTATTTCAATTTATTTACCTTTGTTTCGACCTGAATTCTTATATTCAGCTAAATAAACCGTAACTAAATTTGAAATTAAATTAAATTAATTGCTTCCCTTTCCTTTTAGTTTTTCAGGGCTATGAGGATGTTCTAACTTTACCTTTACCTTATTTTAGATCACTAGTCACTATCCTCATCTTCTCTCTCTCTCTATAGGATTACAATATCTAGCGACTGTTGTTTCCTAAAGGAGTTACACAGGTCATTAACATCCTACTTCCTGTCTGTGTTTCACCCCTCCTCACTCCTTAGCACCAAGCTAAGTACATGAAGTACGGCTAACACAAACGCACAGTAGGCCCCTGACAGAACTGGAAACACTTCCCGTTGTTTCTTCTTCTGTTGACCCTGATGTTTGATGTGTCCCTGCTAGTTTAGTCTAAACAGCAGCTTACCCATAAGTGACACTGTGTCTCGTAGCTAAATTTAAATAGGTAAACCACTCCTCTCTTCCTCTTCCTTTCTGGTCTCATCCTATTTTTATTTTTATTTTATTTAAAAAAAATTTTTTGTCTGTTTCATTCCATTTGTAACATGTGAGTAGAACCATCAGCCTTTTTGAGTGATAGTTGTGACATGTAAAAGCCCAGTCATCAGTCGACACTGCTTAAAGCACGTCAACTAGGATCCTCAAAACATTTTGTTATGAGTAAGCTCATAGCTCACCACCTCAGTAGAAACTTGTATCTCCCTTTGCACTCTCTATCTCGTGTCCCACAAGTGTGCCAGTGGGCCTCAGACATCCAGCCCTGCCTCCCACCAGGACCCCCTGGAGACCCGGCAGAGCAGTGTGATGGACATCCTTCAGCCTGAAGCAGGCAATGACCTGCCACGGCAGAGAAAGGAACAGTTAGACGACAACGAAAGCGGACGTCCGGCCTGAGCCACCAAGAGCTGAGCAGAATCATCTTCTCCTTGGCCGCGCTCCCGCAGGCCTCAAACAGGAGGTAAATGAACTAATGCTGCCAGCCACAGAATTCCACAGAGAACAAACCCTGCTCAGCGTGGGAGGACACAGGACAGATGCAAGGACCCTGACAGAGCAGAGCAACTGAAAGAGATCATCAGTTTTCAGGTGGACGACAGCTCTGAGCACCTGCAAACCGACGGGTAAAGATCTGTTTCACTCAAAGAACTTAAAGAAAAGGTTGAACTCAAAGAGAGCTAAAGCCATCAATGTGCAGCATAAGTCCGAACACTGACTTAGCGATGCTGTAACATTATTGACGCACTCCATGTGGTCCAAAGAGAGCTGCAACAGTCCAACCCACTGCAAATGGACCACACAAGAAAGATGTACCCTGCTGACCTTCACATCAGCAGCGTAAGCTTCCCAGCCCTGCACAAAGGGGGGAGGAGCCAAAGCCCTCGGCTTAACACTTCACAAGCCAGTGTCCTGAGAGCCCCTGCAGCTGCAGGAGGAAAAGGTAACTCAGACAAAACTTGAAATGGCACATAAAGTGACACTCAACAATCTCAAGTGAAAGGTCAGAAACATCCCTGCCAATCTACGAGACATTGACTTTCCCCTGCAGTCTCAATGCGTGACCTGATGCAGAAGGCCTCTAACACAGAAGGCCTCCTCAGAAAGGGTTCCTAAGACGCCATTGATTCTGAACTGCAAAACCAGAAGGCACACAGCATGAACACAATGCAAGACTCTGCTAAAAAAGTCCCTGGTCAGCATAGGACATAATACTTTTAAAGTAGATGAAAATGTGTGCTCAAAGAGCAGCAAGACTCTGCATTAGTAAAAATGGAATTTTACTGATATAAAGAAAATCTTGAATAGACGTGTAAGCCTCACCTGCCAACAGACTATGCACGACTCTTTTGAAACAAACATTTGCTACATGCTGGTTGAATTGGCACTTCTAAACATTATTTTCCATGTTAATGAAGGGTTACAGGAAACACTAGCTCCAAATAGGGCATACGTCACCTTGTTGCCAGAGTGTAGGAAAACCACCTGAGCTTTAAACTACTGTTAACCTACAGGTGTGCATTTGACCATTGCGGATCAACTGGAACATAACATGGGATACGCATTTTGATCACTGGTTGCTGGCTTGTCTAAATGCAGATAAAACGATAGCTGGAATTGACATCTCTACTGTAAGTGAAAGAGCCTTAGATTTCCAACTGGTATCAGTAAGTTCAGCATTAAAGCGTAAGTCTGTTTGACAAAGGGATCTCATCTCAGCAGCTTGTAAACTGTACCGATATCAAGCCTGCTTTGGTTAAAGAAATCCAAATTGCAGTATTGCTAAACCTGTTTCTGACAAAGAAAGCTCAGGACAGTGTTATATGTAGACCCTGGGCTCCCCTTTCTTCAAGGTAAAGGCCTTACAAATTATTGTTAGATTGATGTAATTCACCTAAATTTTAGCTGCATCTACAAGCAGAGAGCTACCTAGCGATCAAAACTGTTAACCCGAGGAAAAGTCAGCATTTATGCATGAGAGGGACGTAACTATATAGTCTTAGACAAGCTTGGACTTACAGCAAATCTATTTCCTTACTCTACACAACTTATTCTATTTGTTTACAAAGTAAAGAGAAGAGTTCCATGAGTAAAATTAGCAAATGCCAAAACACATTTGCATTTTACTGAATGTAACATCAAGTTCTTGAAAGACTTAAAGTATAGGCGCCCCCTTTTAACATGTTTAAACATGCATAACTCAGTAAAATGTGCAGACATTCTTCAGGTACTGTTGAATTGTTCTGACATGCTCTGGTTCCCATGACAAAAAACTGGTCACAGGAAGTGCTAACTTGTGATGTCACTTTGTAAACAAACCAGCCTAGGTGGCTAAGCTAACCTAACCTAGCGTCCATCCAGTTTAGGCTAAGCTAACCTAACCTAGCATTCATCCAGCTTAGGCTAAGCTAAATTATAACTTCTACAGTTAGCATCATTCACTTGAAGCCTTAATTACAGCTTTTGTTTACACAGTGCAAAGTATTCTAGAATACTTTCTTTAACCCCAGTTAGGGTTTCTAATTCTTCACTTTCCGTACTTTCAATTCTTCTCAGCTAAATTTCACCTTCACTAGTTAGGCATAGTCCTGGCTGAGCGCTGTAGGCTAAATTTGCAGATGCCCTGTCAATTAAACTTAAGTTTAACTACATGTAAACTGTGTAGCTAGAGAATAATTCGTATAGTAATGAGAATTTCCATCAGCATGTTGACTAAACCTTTGGAGGGACACACACAGTGTGGTCTTGCAACATGCAACCGCTCTAACCCACTATGGAGTGTTGGTCCAGGCAAATCCAAAGTTTAGTCACTAGTGCTACTGGTTATTCTCACATTCAGATAATTACCGCTGTCTTGATTACTTTTTTTATTATTATTATTATTTTTTTTTTCACTTTGATAATAATAGCAGTCAGCTATTCCCTTGTCTATTCGGTCATCTATATGATTTAATTCCATTTCCTTTCTTGTTCGAATGTGGTTCCATTTACCATTGGGCCCAGAAAGGAAACAGAGACGCCTTTATTTGTGATTGTGTTTATTTTCAACAAGTGCACTCATTTTTGTGACCCTGCAACACAAGTAATTTCAACAATTACTAGGGCATAACAATAGTCCTAAGGATTGATAATAAGCATAATTTGAATAGGAAACCTGACCCTTTTCCTCCTATCCTTCACTTCGTCAAGCCGTAGTGAACCACCATTTAAGTCCAGAGAAATAATTTAGTCATAAGAAACCATCTTAAGTCATTTATTTAATCTCGCCTATGCCCTTTCCAGGAAATACACTAGGAACCACACAAGTCTTACATATCTAGCGAACCCATTAAACAGTGGTTCTGAACTTTTAGGGTCATGCATTAGTCTCTCACCACAAGTGTGCCAAAATGTCACAGAGCCTCTGCTTAACCTGACCCCAACCTTCCAGCTTACCAAAGACTATGACAAACCAACGGACACTATGAGAAACCACCTCTAACCCCTCCAAACACCCACGACCGCCGTCTGCACCCACTGACAACCGGTGCCCCAGACGACTGAAGTCAACAAGCACATGCTGCGTGCACAGGACAACACTCTGTGTTATGCACTTGATGACATCGCTGCGCCAAAGCTTGTGGTGCCACAGTGCAAAAGGGGGGGTCAAATGCCAGTGTATGCCCATGACGCACCATGTGCTGCACACCGCAGCACCAGAACACCGAAGCAAGTGGCATACCGGCGTCCTCGAAGTGGAAAGACTGTCCTAGCCAATAAAGGACGACAGTCGCTGAGATCTTTCCTACCTTTCTCTCTCCCTCTCCCCTTTGTCTGTTCCAGGAGGCTGCTGTGGTTAGTCTTCCTGTGCCTCCAGCCAACCAGAGGACAGCCGCAGTCAGTCACCTCACCAGGTCCGGTATCAGGCAGCGTCCCGACGGAACAACCTTGACTCCTTATCACCAACTGTAGGACCCACACCCAGAGAGTGTATGTTCGACTCCACTCCCTCGCCCAAGCTGAGGCCAATGTCGAACACATGCTTAACCAACTTGAGAAAAGGACTGGTACACAAGTGGAGTTAGGTGGACACCTCCGCCACTCCAAACGGTTCCTGGGAGCTTTGGTCGGAGCCGCCGCTGCCGTTGAAACTCTGTTTAGAATGTCCAGTGTCAATGCACTGAACCTAGCCACCGTGAGACAACATGTGGCTGAAATTCAAACTGAAATCCCACAGCTAAAAGGTAACTCACAACACAGAATGCCTCCTTACAGACCATCAACAAGAAATTGAAGGGAACTGTGGAAAATTCTCAACACCTGTTGAACCAGACAGTGAATTCCATGAGACAGCTGTTTACTGTCTTCCAGAATGACTTTGATCAAACTCAGCTGGTCTGCAGCCTCTGACCCAATACACACGCTGCCCTGCTGAGACCAAACCTGAATCAAATCCCATCCTTTTCAAGAACCACAATTTCACCCTAACTCCAGAACTGGAATTGTGGACTGCAAAAGGGGGATCCCAGCTAACTGACATTGCTTCTACCGACACAGCCCTCCAAGCTTTGTCTCAACTGCCCATCTTAACTACCTCACCTGTTGTCCAATCCTGGACAGAAGCTGAATCTGCGCTGGGTACCTCTACGGTAATAAACCACACCCTGACACTGGGCTTGTCCTTCATCCTGTACAGGAGGCTCAACGAGATGCGAACATCTACAGCCAAGCTCACGAAATCCTCAGAAAGAAGGTACTACGCCATAGGCTGCTTTGAACCTCATCAAGCTGAGCCCTCAGCCCTAATAGCCACCTGCTACCCGACCATCATGATTCACCTGTCATCCATCCATGGTGATGATTGTTGTCCGATGATGTCCACACCGGGACTTCATCAGAGAAGAGGGGGGAGATGTAGAGATTCTGGAGTCTCCCAGGTGGGCATCTTCAACCTCACAGTTAAAAAGACCCCGTCCACCCCCACCCCACACACCATGATTCTAGCTAAGGAGAAAGAAGTTCTCTTTTTAAAGACATTTAACCAGATATATTCGATGTGTTTTTATGCGTGTCTGTTTGTCCATGTCACATTGGAATAACTATGATTTTATCGTAGCATGAAGTAAAGTATAAATGCCTTCATTATGCATTTTAAAAATAACTGGCTACTCCCATAACTGTTACATAGCGTTCTTGATACCTCCAGAATGCGTTTGGTCTGAACAACAATAATATGTAACGAAATATAAAGTAAAGTGTATTTTTATTATGTTTTACCATCCTTGAAGATCGAAATGTCTGTAGACTGTAACCCTGCCCCCCCAACACACACACACACAAGGAGCTCTCTCTTAAAACAAAGAGCAACAAAACCAGAACTCCCGCTCGTGATTTCCAACTCTCGCCGAGCCAACACGAAGAGGTTGGACTCCTCCAAAGGTATAAATGACGTTCCTGCCCCCCCCCGCTCGCCTCTCTCTTGGTAGTTTTCATCCTGCCGCAAACACTGTTTCGGGTGATACGGGGAAACAGTGTTTGCGGCAGGTGTTGAAAATGAAATGCTGATGTTCTTCTCATATAGTTACATGGAACTTCTCAATAGTTCCGTTTTCGGTTTCGTTCTATCACTCACCTATTTATGTATTCATGTGTATAAGTTGTTTAGTTTGTTTATATTCATATAAATATCTATATTTAGTTAATAAAACTTGTACATAATATATATTTGGTTCTGTCTTGTTTGCAATACAAAGTCACTTTTACGATTTTGGTTTTGCTACTTGCTCAAAGCGCTGTACATGCTAACAAATAATTATTCTTCTGTGGCCATGGAAGATACCCTTGTCTTAGAATAAATTAATAATCAAAAGAGTTCGTTGGACGAACTGATTAATTGATTGTAAGATTAATTTAGCCATGTCAAGTTAATCCAATTAACTGACCCAAATATTCATAATCAATAATAAATTATTATTGATTATTAATATTTCATAAAGCTGAGTTCCTTATATAATGTCCAACTTGTTAACCTATACAACTAGGTTACAACCTTTCTACAGTAGATACACTGCGCTCAAGGAGGGAAAGTTTGCAAACTCATAAAAGCCAGTTTTAATTTAAGTTTTAATAACTCATTTAAGCACGCAGTTTGTAATTTGTCTGAGACCATGTAAAAATGTCTGTAATATCGATCATTAAAAAGCATTACGTCCAAATTGCAGACAGGTTATCTGGTTTCACCTCTGACTTCTTGAATTACTGAATGTGCTTCAGGCTGGCAGTCTTAGGGAGGAAGTCTCATGAACCTTTTGTTGCATTTGAACATTTTTCAGGGTTTGTTGTCCACGCACCCTCCAGGAAACCATCAGCGAGAAGCAGTAAATCAATAGGATCGCCACAAGGGCAAATGACAACCTGGTTAGTTTAGCTGCCTGCTTCATTTCACAACATGTGGTATGCTCCTCTGAACTAAAACCTGATTCTGTGGGCAAAAATATTTTCCTGCAGTAAATCAGATTTGATAGTGGGGTGTCTAAGCTGGCTATGAGGCCAGTTCTGAACCTTCTATACTGGCAGGTAAAAAAAGCACAATGTCTACCACATTAGCGGGCTTGAATAGGCTAATCTACTACTTCAACCACTAGTTGGCGCTGTCGAAAGACATCAAGTACTCAAGCGCTCAATAACCATAATGCGCCTGTTTTTCTTACCGTAAACCAGTGAGGCTTGACTGCATTTTATAAATACATGAAGCTATGCACATACTGCTTGACGCCAAAGACGTGGATGTTAGGTTTAATGTTTATACTATTTTATTATGGCTATTTTAAATACCAAGCCCGTAACCATCTTGAAGATTGGGGGAGGATATTGGGGTATTTTTATTTAAAGGAATTCAATATTTAAAGGACTAAAAGGGATTTAAGGGAATAAAGAAAAATAAATAAGAATGAAAAAGAGTTCTAGGTCCAATTGTAGATGTGAAATAATCAATTTAAATTATTTGCAAACTATTTTATTTTTAAAAATATGCAAGCATTCACTCTTATGTCTAATATGTTGAAAAAGCTAAACATTTCTATTGTTGTTACAATTAGTTATTAATTACAATAATAATGTAAATTACACCATATTTCAGTTCAAAACTGGTGAAATTTCATAAAAATGTTGCATCATTGGATATTACTATCGGTCGCTGAACATTGCTATCAAAAAAACATTGTCAAATATTACATGTTTAGCTCCATTATTCTCACTGCAAAAACTATTCTCACTGCAAAAACTAAAGCATCTTGCTGGAATTCGCACTCGTCTTCTGTGAACATCTCAATGGCCATCTCAATCATTTTAACATTGATGCAGTTAGATTTTTGCTGAAGATCAGCCTAAAAGTGTTATTTAAAAATATTCAGTTTCAGAGACATACAGCAGAGCAGCATCAAGAATAGACACACGTCATGAACAAATCATACATACAGGGCATTACTATGAAAAGAGCAACAGATGTAATATTTTATTAAATACTATTTGATCCTAAAGATAAATTAAAGCGACAATATTAGCAATTGTGCCCTGCTTCATACCACCGTCATGTTAAAAAACATCAATGAATTCACTCATCCATAAACATTATTAGATCCTTAAAGGTGCTCAAAGCAATGACACGCGTTTTTTAGGCCAAAACATTTGTCACATACAGCAAACATCTCCTCACTATCCGCTAGCTGCCTGTCCCACAGGCTCCACACACCGCAACAAAAACAAACTGTACCAACCAGCAGTACGAAACATAACAAACTGTTCCAGCCAATAACCGACTAGAAGGATTTGGGGGTGGGGTTAGGGAGGTTAGTGCGTGGATGATGAGGAGGGAGAGTCTAGCTAGCCTTCATTTTGTTTGACAATACTTCGAACGTCAACAAGAAGTGACGTCACCCAACATCGCTTAGTGCACCTTTAAGCATGACGAAGTTCCATAATTCCGCGTATGAGTCATTAACCTACGCCTTTGTTGTTGTAAGAGGTTAGCGAACCCTAGCGGTGAAAAAAATTACATATTTTAGCTTAAATTGATCGGCATTAACTTAGATTAAACCTAGATTATGATAATTATTGTAATGGTCCTTGAAGAGAGTGGATAATCTGCACACTACACACCACTGTGGTCCTTCAAACTACTGTGCAGTTATGGACTGCATGCTAAGACATGAATGACTTTCAAACATCTATCTAAATCTACAATGATTTTCTTTTCTTTTTTATGTGCAGCAAAGACAATTTGGAAAACAAAAGTACAAGAAAAGAACAAAATAAAAAACTAACTGCAAGATGAATTATGCATACACAGTGAAACTCAATTATGAACGTTACTTATCTGATTTCCTGGTTCTGTGACAGCAAAGTTCAATTTCCTTTCCCTCACGTACACTTTATAGTTTTCCATTCTGAAACCTGCAACATTTACAATTAAAGATATGCTCTCCCAGGACATGCATGTCTCCAGCCACGTTCAGTTCCATTCAATAAGTGTGTAAAGTTCATCAATAATGAAATTAAATGAGTTAAATTTTAGCTATAAAGCAGCTCTGTTGAATACAGTGATGTCATTGTCCAGGGCTGCGTTTCCCAAAGCATCGTTGATTGCAGAGACAATTGGTGGCAATTGTTCTACGATCAATTTTAGGCTTATAATGCTTTGGGGAAACGCAGCCCAGCTCGGTTAAGTTCTCATCCAACAGTGTCTGTGCTGTCAAGTCAATAATAATGCTGAATGTTAAGTATGACTGGATGTTTTATACTTAGATAGGTTTGCGGTGCTTATGGCCTCTTGCTTGTGAAGGGTTCAGCCCAAAAATTTAGTGGAAGGAATAAGGTCCTCAGCGCCGCCGGTCCCACCTCGCGCATTACGTGTGCGGGGGCATCAAAAGTAGCCTAACGAAAAATCAATCATCATATCATAGTCATAAAAATTATAATGCCAATATTATTTCAGTATAAAAATATATTATGCACTTTTTAGGAATGTATATAACAAAAAAGGCGGAACAAGAGCATTTAATTGCTCTAGAAAGTAACGATGGTGCCGCCGCCGCCTCAATGGTCCGTTGGATTGCGCGTTAAAAAGTTAAAGTTAAACTGGCAAAAATAAACATAAATCATAAAGGAATTATGCTTAGGCACCAAAATGGCCAGCAGCGGTACTGAAGGTCCGAGTGCCCATAATCTATATACGTATATTGTGTATATGTACAGCTTTGTTGCTGTAGTGTGTGGAGTGCTGCGATGTGACGACATTCACAAACAACCTTTACAGTGAACACAGGAAATCTCTCGCTGTAAAATGTGACTTGCAAACGACAGACAAGAAGAATGGTGACCAGGGGTGGTAAAAGTACTCAAAAATTATACTCGAGTAAAAGTATATATACCTAAATAAAAAATGACTCCAGTAAAAGTAGAAAGTCCTCCATTCAAACATAATATTGAGTAAAAGTACAAAAGTATCCGATTTAAAACGTACTTAAGTACCGAAAGTAAAAAGTAAATATTCAAAATGTAAATATCAATAATTAAACATTGCATATCACTCCCAAAACAATTGATCTGTTTTAATTGAACAAATTATTAGATACTGCAATTAAGAATTTGTTAGATTTGCAATCATAAGAGACAATGAAGCACCTTGCATCAATTCTAAACAATTTCATTAAGTTTAGTGACAGCATATTATGGTGCAATGACTGGTAGGCCATTCTTTGATACAAATTTTACAATTTCAATTCAATTATTGTGGTTTGATTCCGATCTTGATTCAATAGATTCATTTTGATAAATATTTGGTACAGTAGATGCATGTTAATTTTTAAATTAAGAAAATCTCACCTAATTCTGTAAACATAGGCTACAGAGAGCCCTGTCAGCTGGTATTATTACATGTTAAAAATACATGTGATTTTTATTATAATAACAACTTTATAATATTTTAATGATATAAGTAAAAATATACTTTGCACATTTAACAAAATACTAATTTATACTAATATTACATATATTATAAAATACAAATTTTTCTAGCCAACTAACATACTATGGTCATTAAATGTTTTTTTTTTCCTGAGGTAAATGTGACGTTATGTGACATTGTTCTCCAGCTGTTTTATTGACCTCTATCCGCAGTTGAAAAACACTGATTTATTGATATTATGTATAAGGTATATACATTTCGGTAAGTTGTACTGTATCTTTCAACATAGGCTACCTATTATTGTTCATTTGTGTTTATTTACAATTAACTAGCAGTAAAGAGATTAACGGCACCCCATAGCAGGCGCTAGCTATCGGTCACGTCACATTTAAAAGCTACAAAACGGTATTTATTGTTTGAATTTCATAATAAAATTGACAGAATCTGAGAGCTCAAAATGTGTTCCATATCAAAAGTAACCTACTCTGTCTTGTCTGTCGGTGTCAGTGTCCTCTTTGCTTCGCGATTTTTCTCTGCGTGAAAAATCGTTTTCTCACGATGTGTGTCGTGAGAGCGTGTGGAAAGTGTCAATTGCGTGAGGCTCACACTGAATGAGTGAGAGTTGGCAGCTCTGCAATAGACATGTTCCATAACATTAGCTGCATCAAACAGAAGATGTGCAAGATACAAGGGATCTCAGGATCATGCTGGGCAGAGCTGCACTTTCACCTGTTTCTGCGGACATCTTCCACCTTGGCGAACTGACTGCTATGTAAGCGTATGCTGGCAAAGAGCTTGCGCGTTCTTTTTTTCAAAATAAAACCAAGTTTTTCATTGGTTTGGAAAGCCAGTGTAATAAATACTTGGAGCAGGCATGTGGAAATGTAACTGAGTAAAAAGTAAACTTTGTCTTTAATATTGTAGTGGAGTAAGAGTAAAAGTAGATGCAAATAAAACATACTCAAGTAAAGTGCAGATCCCCAAAAAAAAATACTTAAAGTAAAGTAACGAAGTATTTCTACTTCGTTACTTACCACCACTGATGGTGACAACAGTGTTTGGAATGCTTTTTACAGAAACTGTAAGAAAGGGAAAAAAAAGAAAAAGGGTTGATGAAGTTTTGTTATGCTGCCGTCTTAGGTCAGCTCGCTTTCTGATTTGTTATCGTTTTTTTTCCACGTGTCAATCTATAGAGTGTGCGCGTGTACAGGATTTCTGATTGTAAATATTTAACGTTGGATACTGGGCCAAAAATCAGACCGAGTGTCTTGTAGACATGCGGATGTAAATGCGGGACTAAGTTGGGAATGCAATACTAACGTTGTATCGAGAGAATCAATCCTGACATAAAAATATCGTTCCAAAACTTTTAACTAGTAACTTTATTAAATTAACTGACAGCTCTCAATCAAACAAAGAGAGCTGACAGTATTGACAGAGACAGAAAGAAACACACTATATAAAAGGCGTACAGCTAAATGTAACATTTACTATAATGGTTTTATGTGAATATTGTTTTAAGTTCACTTAAATCAAATGTCTTAAATAAGATTTTTTTTTTATGTTCTGTAATTGTTAATAAATGTTAAATAAAAACAATCTGCTGTTTTGCAGTTTATGTCTATTATGGTCAAAATTATGACTTTTAATTGTAATGTTGAATGCCTGTAATTACACATTTTATCCCAAGAAAAAAAGAAAAATCTAGTTAAGAGAGACATCAGTATCAGTATTGGTATCAGTGACGCTAGCATTCATTCATGGTACTTATTACAAAGATGTCATTAAACAAATATTTAAAATATACTGTCTTTATGTTGTCTACATTAATTTGGAGATTCAATGTGAAAATATATTTATATTACCATTTTTTTTATATTACAATGTTGTGTGTGACTAATTGCGAATAATTACAGAAAAATGTGCAATGAATTAGTTTTTTTTTTTACAAGAATATTAAACTACTTTATGTAAACTGGTCATTTAACTTTTCAATTGACTTTTCAATTATAAAGTGCATGGAAAATGACGACCACCTCTGCAAAAAGAAAAACATTACTTATGGCTTAAATGTAGCATAAAAGTATGACCTATTTTGATTATGTTTGGTCACTGTGAAATACAGGATCTAACCGAGCACTGATTGGTTCTGCTCACGCCGTGGCATTAGCCAGACATGCGTGCTTCCTAATCCACATAACCATATATTTTTGTACACTAGCCTGCAATCGCCCTGATGTGCAATAATGAAAACTTCTTTTTACCCCTCCTCCTCCCCAGCACCACCTGTAGAGAATTGCTATGGGGGCTCTTACATATTCCTAAGGATGGCTGGCGCGAAACAGACGTTCCGAAGCTTTGCGAGATCCCGAAGCAAAGATGATTCGAAACACTGATCCGAAGCGTGATTCAAAACACCCACGTCACGTGACAACGGCTAAATGAAGCGTCTAAGTGTTTCATCAGGTGGAGTGCTCCTCCGAATCAGGGTTTCATTGATTGGTCGGTTCGGGAACAAATCACACAATCACACAGTATAAAAGTTTTGTCAACGCATTTTCATATCGTGGGTTTTTGTGAGAGGAGTTTGGTTTTGAGATAGCGGATTTTTGGTGATATAGTGACATTTATAGTGCGATTTGTTTAGTTATATTTAGGATTTAATTTACATTTACACATTGACTTAGAGACACACAGAGTACATATAGTGACACATTAATAGATGCATTGATAGAAATATATATACATATATATATATATATATATATATATATATATAGATTAATAGATAGATACATATATTACAGATACATATAGATTATTAGATAGATAGGCTACATATAAAATAGATAGATAGATAGATAGATAGATAGATAGATAGATAGATAGATAGATAGATAGATAGATAGATAGATAGATAGATAGATAGATAGATAGAAATGGAGGCTCCACAGAAGAGATGCCGTACATCTGTGGTGTGGGAGCATTTCCATTTGGAAACCCCAAATAAAGTGAGATGTGTGTATTGTGATCAGCAGCTAGCCTACTGCAACAATACATCATCCATGATGCGCCATTTGAGGAGCATTCATCCTGCCATTCTGCAGGGTGCAGAGGATGGTAGTGTTCCCCCTGTACCAAGGCCTGCTACTGACACTGCTGGGCCATCTAAGCAAGGTATGCATTGTTTGAAATATAGGCTAATTATAAGTGAAATATAATAACTAAGTGTTGGGCCATTGTTTAGAAAGGCCATGGACTAAGACATGCCTAACATCCCAATCACAACTGCCAATCACTTTAAAAACAAATGTTGTCAATATAATATTATACTTTGTGAATATACATTTTATATGTCTACATATGAGTACCCAATCTACAGCCAAGACATCATTTTGTTTTTTTGTAATTGTTGTATTTCTATAATGCACTTTATCTTTCTCTGCACACTGAGCATAAATATTCATAACATAACTTTGTTTAGGAAGGTTTCCAAATGAACCAGTAGACTACTTTCACGGTAGGCTACTATTTTTCCAATATATTTGTCTGAAAGTATGTTTTATCTTCTCTTTTAAAAGGCAGACAGTGGGAATTGGATGAGGCTCTTCTGAACATGGTGGTGAAGGATCTGCAGCCCTTCACCATCGTGGAGGATGAGGGTTTCAGGGCGTTTGTGAACAAGCTTGATCCAAGCTATGTCCTCCCATCCCGGAAGGTGCTTAAAACAATGGTCAGCGAAAGGTACAACACAACCAAGGAGAAGACAATGGAGGACCTACAAAAGGCGGAATTTGTTAGCCTTACGGCTGACATGTGGTCTTCCATTAATATGGATGGATATCTTGGTGTAACATGCCATTACATAACACCAGAGGCAACAATGGCAACTGTTTTACTGGGTTTAAGGAGGTTTTACCAAACCCACACAGCCCAGCATCTCATGGAGGCTAAAGCCTTGCTAATGGCTGAGTGGGGAATAACCTCCAAAGTTCACTGCATGGTGACTGACAATGCATCCAACATGATCCTAAGTGCCCAGCTACTCAACCTTCGCCATGTCCCATGTTTTGCTCATAATTTGAATTTGATAGTGAAAAAGGCCCTGGATCAAACCCCAGTCATCAATGAAATTCGCCAGAAAGCCAGAAAGATAGTGGGGTTGTTCAGATCCAGCTGCAAAGCAAAGGACAAGCTTGTGGAGATGCAGAGCTTGATGGGCAGACCAAGTCTGAAAATGATACAGGAGGTTGAAACGAGATGGAACAGCACATTCGACATGCTACAACGCTTGTATGAGCAACGTGAGCCAGTGGGTGCTGCACTTGCCAATTTAAACAGTGATACTGCTCCCCTGACAAGTCTTGAGTATGACATTATTCAACAGTCATTGACACTTCTTCAACCATTCAAACTAGCAACAACAGAGATGTCAGAGGAACAGAGAGTGTCTGCTTCAAAGCTCATACCATTGTACAGGATGTTGCAGCACAAGCTTGCACAGAAAAAAGGAAATGCAACGCAGGAATCAACTGTACAATTAGGTAGGACACTATGACCATACGTGTAATTGGCCATAACTCTCATATTGTTGTCATTATTTTAATTAATATGGTTTTCTCTTGTGTTGGCTCATAGGCTCACATCTACAAGAAGGTCTGCACTCCAGATGTGGAGGGTACGAGACTTTTAGAGCCTTGGCACTGGCTACACTGCTGGACCCAAGGTTTAAAAATGTGGCTTTTGGAAATCCTGCCAAAGCCCTGGATGCTGAAAAGCACATCACACTGGAGTGTGCTTCACTGATGCGTTCAAACACAACTCCTGGTGAGTTTCAGTCTATGTTATCTTATGTAATGTGATTCATGAAATTTATACTTCATATGTGTTGGCAGTTTATGATTTGTTTCTAATTGCCGTTTTCTTTTAATTCAGAACCACAAATGTCAACATCAGGCCCATCATCATCAACACCAGTTGAAACACAAGACAGTTTATGGGAACATTTTGACAATCGTATCCGTGAGACCCAGATGATACACAATCCTACAGCTGATGCCACAGTGGAAGTGAAAAAATACCTCAGCGATGCGTTTTTGCCCAGAACTCATGATCCTCTAACTTACTGGAAAGAGAGAGCAGTAATCTTTCCTCATTTGTATGTCCTAGCTAAAAAATATCTTTGTATGCCAGCAACAAGTGTCCCTTGTGAGAGATTTTTTTCAAAGGCTGGAGAAATTATCTGTAAAAAAAGAAGTAGGCTGAGTCCTTCAACAGCAGAGAAATTAATATTTTTGAA
The DNA here is from genome assembly GCF_051911475.1 of Siphateles boraxobius. Classification (NCBI taxonomy): domain Eukaryota; kingdom Metazoa; phylum Chordata; class Actinopteri; order Cypriniformes; family Leuciscidae; genus Siphateles; species Siphateles boraxobius. The sequence goes on along the minus strand of NW_027508722.1, from coordinate 511,862 downwards.
TAAAAATCTATAAGAAAGGGAGACATTGTGGCTTGATTTATTTTTATTAATATTCATTTTTCATGACCAAAATCACATTATGCAATGTGAAGAGACTACAGGTTACAAGCTTCATATATTACAAAAATACAATAATAAAAAAAAAAACAACACATTTTTTTATTAGCTCTTTGTAAAGGTTGTTTCAGATCAACACCTGCAAGTGACCACTAGGTGTCACCGTGGAGACGGGTTTCGGATTGATTCGAAGCCTCGAAACAAAATGGCACATTTGCTTCGACTGTTTCATTGCTTCACGAAGCCTCGATCTGCCCATCACTAGCACTCAGGACAAGTGGGACACGGAACAAGGAACTGGGAACATCTCACATCAAACAACGACCGACAAACACCAACTGAAGAACAAGGGTATAAATACACAGGCAAACAAGCTAAACAAGATAACAAGGGGGCGTGGCTAATCAGAAACACATGGGGAGACTAATCAACAAAACGGGGAACAGCTGAACATGAAAAGACAGGGAAACACATGACAGACAAAAACAAGGAACAAAACACAAAACCCACACCGTGACAATGTCCTTTATGTATGTTATTTTAACTAAGCTGAACAAATTCTTGTATTTGCTCAGCAGCGTAGTAGATCTCATCCAACAAAATTAAGCATATGTACAGTTCATGTCTCATGACAATAAATGATGGTAAAATAATTCACTCTGAGTTGTCATGACTGAACTGTTTTGAATGTTTTGAAAGAACAGTTCCATAAATATTCTAAAAAATTCACCTTTTGTGTTCTACAGGAAAATGTAATGCCATGATGATACGTTAATAATGACAGAACTGTCATTTTGGTTGAACTATTCCTTTAACCACTGTGACTAGACAGAAGTGTCCAAATTCCAGTTTGCTCTGGTAACTCCTAACCACTGGCAATTTACCGCTAGCCTTGCTTTAAGGGCCTTCATATTATCACTTCCCTGCCGATGTATTGACCTGGCACATAAATAGTGCCACCCACTCAGCCTTACCTTTAATGACCACATGCCAGTAGCCGCACAATGTAGGGGAATAAAACTGCAAATTGAACTTTGTATCGGATGTGGATAGCAGTCATTCTGGTTGTTTCTGTGTTTCAACTCCTTATTAGGTGGTTAACACAGAAAGAAGATTATTTTGCATCCACTGGAGATGCAAATGTATAAGACGACATAATTGTATTGCTTCCTCTGAATGCCACTTCCAAATAAGCAAAATGTGCTGAGCTTAAAATAAGAGCTGCATTCAAAACACTCAACCTTTAGATAATTCAATGATAAATTGCCATGGGTTATTGAAAAGATGGACTGTCGAATTAATACATTTATTTAGTCAGGCGTATGCTAGGAAATGTTTTGTTGAAGGACGGTTGCATTGATAAAAATATTTTAAGCCTAAATTTGTTTACTTCCGTAGGGGATGCAATAGTGTTACCAAGGCTACGCTTATGAACTGTAAAAGAGTAGTACATTGTCAAATTACTTTTAAGAGCTCACCGATGGCTAAACTATTGCTCTCAAAAACCTTCAGACTATTCAATCTCACAGACCCATTGCTGGCATGAGATAAGATGAAGAATCCATGCGGCTGTGGCTAATCTTGAGTTTCCACCCGGTCTCGGGTATAGGATTTCAATGCTGCCATTTTCTCTGTGCATCAGGTATTATTGTGGAAGTTCTTTTGCGGAAAAGCCTATTTTTTTCCCCTTATTTACGTCTAAATATTAAGTAGCATCCCCGTAATAATTAAGATATTAACTTTTTTCTCTTAAATGGGTAGACAATCCAAAAATGTACCCATTCTCAACCATATTTGCTTGACACACAAGAACAATCCTCAATGTTTCTTGCAGAAGCTCTATTGTGATTGTGTGACACAAGAGAACAAATATCATTGGTTCTCACGTGTCAAGCAAGCACGGTGGATTTTCTGTTTACCATATTTGTTATGCAAATAGGCCACAAACCCTAAACTAAACCCTTAAGAACATTTTGAAAGCACCAATGCATATTTTTCCAAAACACAGACTTCCAACTCAAGCTCCATTTACCATTTACATTTACAGGAAATCAAGCATACTGAAATAAAATGTGTTTATTGGGACAATGTTTATGTTGTCTTCTTCACAGTTTTAGAGCTCAATGCGCTGCAACTGAAGAAAACACATGCAAATAGAAAAACACCCACACATTTAGAAAACATCTTCATCAGTTTCACAACACATGTGTGCTCCAAATACTCACAACACAACCACAGCCGGGTTCGTCACTTATTGGGGTCACCTGGAAACGTTTCCGTTGTGGTCTGTGCTATTTACAGCGCGTTTCTGTATTTGGTTGTGTTGTGAACTTTTGCAGCGCGTTTCAGTATTTGGTTGTGTTGTGAGTATTTGGATCACACATGTGTTGTGAAACTGATGAAGATGTTTTCTTAATTTGCGGGTGTTTTTCTATTTGCATGTGTTTTCTTCAGTTGTAGCGCGTTGAGCTCTCTCGGCCACCGTACTAAACTGACATCATATTTCAGTATAGTACCCATGGCTGTTTAGAATGAATCCGGCAACATTTAAGATATTTAATAGTTTGTTTCGAGAGTTTGCTCAGGCTGATAAACACCTTCAAACTACTATTAGTCTGTTCTAATGATGTAATAAGTGGGTGTGGCTCTGAGGCTCCGCCCTATTTGACATGGAAATCATTTCTGGTTCTGTCCATTCCATTGAGGTGAGACACTGCCAAACTGCTTTGTGGTATACATTGAAGATGGGTGAGATGGAGACCCCAGTGCAAGCGAAGGGCTCATGGACAGGTGACATCGTTGGCAATGAGGACCAAGAAGGAGCTGAAGTGAAGGAGGAACCAGGTGGAGCTGAATGGGTGAAGGGCTGAGGTCGGAGTTAGGAAGTCCGCTGTGGAACAAGAGACCCAGGTGGAGCCAGAGGGACGAGGGACCACATTGGAGATGATGGAGTACAGAGCCGACGGGCTGACAGGCCGTGGTGGAGTCATGGGTCTTCTGCTCCAGACAGTATTCCCAGCCCGGAGAATCCCAAATGGCATGAGAGATTTTAGTGCTTAATTTTAGTTCCGCTTCATAAACCTATTTCAGTAAGTTGCTAAGGCATGCATATGTGTGTGTGTGTGTGTAAATATACATTTTCATGTATATATATATATATATATATATATATATAACACACGTGTGTGTGTGTGTGTGTGTGTGTGTATATATATATATAACAAGAGATATATATATATATATATATATATATATATATATATATACACACACCCACACACCCACACACACACACGCATACATTACGTGTATTACTTTACTGACATAATAAAATCAAATAATTTAATTTAAAAAAAATATCGTACAAATCGTTCTATTCATGTTATCTTAGGATTACATTTTTATGTTTGGGTTTTTATGTATACAAATATTAAGAGGGGTTTTGAAATGAACAAGTGATTGTAACTACTAAGCAACACTATCAACAAAAACACTGTCCTGTAGATTGTTTTTTTGTTGTTGTTTTTTTTTTTTTGTATTCCTGCTTTATACAACTTTGAAATCCCAACAAATGTAATGCGAAATGTATTTATCAGTTTTCAAAAGATTTGGAAATGTTGTTACATATCAACCTGATATATCAATATATTAATATTTTACTCGACATTCGCAGATCTGCACTCCTCCACTAGTGAGAATCAAAGTATTAGAGAGGCTTTCTGAGAGATAATGTTGCGACTGCTCCATGTACAATCTGATTCATTAATCTAACCTGAAATTGAGCATTGATTTTTCATTAGCTAACCCTCATTACAATGCTGTTCACATTGATAAGCTGTGCTTTAAAAAGGAATGGCAATAATAGTCTGTGTTTGTGTGTTGTGTATTCGTGTGAATAGCAATAAGAAAAGAAGCAGTCTTTTCCTATAAAGGAAAAGCATCTAAAAAGGAAAGCACTCAGTACAAAGCAGCGAATAGTGATTCAAATGTTGCCATCTGTTCCCTGTTCACTCCTTAAAAAACGTTGTCCAAAGCAACATCAAGACCACAAGATAGCCATCTTGTTTTACATCTCATGAGCTTCTTGCTTAGTGACAGTGCGTCCGAATGTTCACCAAAACAACACGCTTTCTGCTTCAAATCTGTGCAGCAAGAGCAACAGCACATTAGTTGTTCAGGAAAATAAGGAATAAATCACTTAAACAGCTCCTCATAAATAGCAATAATTGTTTAACTGACCTCAGAACCATTTTCTCTCATTACGGGTAAAAAGGGGGGAATGAAACAGTGGGCTTTTAACACAGGCACTGCAATTGGTACAGTTGCAAATGAGTCTGGTTGCCAGGGCAACATAGTGCCAAAAATCAGGCTTGATTATGCTGCCATCATTGACCCAGCCCACACCACACACACACACACACACACACACACACACACACACACACACACACACACACACACACACACACACACACACACACACACACACACACACACACACACACACACACATACTCTCCATTTCCCCTTTGTCTCCCTCTATAATTAAAAAGGTCACAATTGTGTTGCTAGTGTTGTCGCATCCCATTTGCAGAAAAAGCCTCTCTTGTTTTATTCCTTTTTTCTTATTTCCTTTCTTATTGCACAGACTAACGTCAATAGAAGGGAGTATCTCTCGTTCAGCCATTCTGAGCCTTTTTACAAACTGAATCTTAGCACAAAGAGTGTGTTTGTTTGAGGTGCTGTGACTGAGGCATTCTTCCAACAAACTTCAAAGCCGCAGTGTGTAATTTCTGCAGTACCGAACTGAAACACAACCTGATATGTCTTTGCACTCCTAGTCATCTCAATGATAGTTGCTTGGCTGGAGCACTGAAGTTAGTAGCCTGGATGCTACCATTTTACTTCATGTGTAATACATTTTTTTACATGCATTTACAAAATAGATTTTAATTTCGTCTTTAAGCAAAAATCATGAAATTGCAAAAATAATTTGTGAATAAAATTGTTTCATAAGAGAACAACATAGTTGGTTGCACTTTATTTTGATAGTCCCTTTTAGACATTCTTCTAACTATAGTTCCCTTTCAGTCGATAACGTCGGACGTAGTCGACGCCGACTGAAATGGGATCTCGCTAGAGAGCCTGTCTTCTTCGAGTACTATTGAACGAGCCAATGTAATTGGCGTGCGTGATTCGCATCACACACTCCGCCCCCACGGCGCGGGTATAAATACGGAAGTGGATGCACGCACTAGTTGCCTTTCGCTTCGGAGCCGATCGTTTGATGTCTCTGAGAGTGCTGTTGTCTACAACGAGCGAGTGTGTCGGTGTTCTTCAGGAAGACTCTCCCAGTGCTGGTGTTCTACAGCGCGAGTGCAGCGGTGATCGCGAGCTTTGAGCTCTCAACTGCTGTTTTAACAGCAACAAATTTCTAAATGTTTGTGTGTGTTGATGGCTGGTTAGAGGGCGGAAAAGTGAGTGCTTCACTGTTTCAGTTCTCTGTTCAGTGTTGCCGCGGTCATTCCCCTGTGTGCTCCGGCACTGGTGACGGTCCTATTTTCTGAAAGAGCAACACGGGTGCGTTTGCGTCTTTTTCAAGATGTCATTCCGCCCGTGCGTTTCTGGGTGCGGTCGTTCCCTGTCTCTCTCTGATGGTCACAACTGTTGTGTCACGTGTTTGGCTTACAGCACGCTGAGACAGCTTTTGTGGACAGCTCATGTTTTCACTGTGGGAACATGACTGTCGCAGTGTTGAGGGTTTCCCACTTGCACACCTTTCTCAATCACACATATCGCACAACTTTCTCAATCACACACACCTGGACGTCATCATCACCCTCATCACTGCCACTATAAATGCACTCACCTCACCCCAGCTCTGGGGCCGACCTCGTTAATGCCATGTGGACTATTCCCCCTGTCTCCAGCGTCTTTCTTTCCTCTGTGTCTCCAGTGTCTTCCTTTCCTCTTTGTCTCTAGCGTCTTCCTTTCCTCTGTGTATCCAGCGCCTTCCTTTCCTCCATGTCTCCAGCGTCTTCTTTTCCTCCGTGTCTCCAGCGTCTTCCTTTCCTCCGTGTCTCCAGCGTCTTCCTTTCCTCCGTGTCTCCAGCGTCTTCCTTTCCTCCGTGTCTCCAGCGTCTTCCTTTCCTCTGTGTCTCCAGCGTCTTACTTTCCTCCGTGTCTCCAGCGTCTTCCTTTCCTCTGTATCTCCAGTGTCTTACTTTCCTCTGTGTCTCCAGCGTCATCCTTTCCTCCGTATCTCCAGCGTCTTATATTCCTCCGTGTCTCCAGCGTCATCCTTTCCTCTGTGTCTCCAGCGTCATCCTTTCCTCTGTGTCTCCAGCGTCATCCTTCCCTCTGTGTCTCCAGCGTCTTCCTTTCCTCTGTGTCTCCAGCGTCTTCCTTTCCTCCGTGTCTCCAGCGTTGTCCTTTCTCCGTGTCTCCAGCGTCATCCTTTCCTCCGTGTCTCCAGCGTCTTCCTTTCCTCAGTGTCTCCAGCGTCTTCCTTTCCTCTGTGTCTCCAGCGTCATCCTTCCCTCTGTGTCTCCAGCGTCTTCCTTTCCTCTGTGTCTCCAGCGTCTTCCTTTCCTCTGTCTCCAGCGTCATCCTTCCCTCTGTGTCTCCAGCGTCTTCCTTTCCTCTGTGTCTCCAGCGTCATCCTTCCCTCTGTGTCTCCAGCGTCTTCCTTTCCTCTGTGTCTCCAGCGTCTTCCTTTCCTCCGTGTCTCCAGCGTTGTCCTTTCCTCCGTGTCTCCAGCGTCATCCTTTCCTCCGTGTCTCCAGCGTCTTCCTTTCCTCCGTGTCTCCAGCATTGTCCTTTCCTCCGTGTCTCCAGCGTCATCCTTTCCTCCGTGTCTCCAGCGTCTTCCTTTCCTCAGTGTCTCCAGCGTCTTCCTTTCCTCTGTGTCTCCAGCGTCTTCATTTCCTCCGTGTCTCCAGCGTCTTCCTTTCCTCCGTGTCTCCAGCGTCTTCCTCTCCTCCGTGTCTCCAGCGTATTCCCTTCCTCCGTGTCTCCAGCGTGATCCTTTCCTCTGTCTCCAGCGTCTTCCTTTCCTCTGTCTCCAGCGTCTTCCTTTCCTCTGTCTCCAGCGTCTTCCTTTCCTCTGTGTCTCCAGCGTCTTCCTTTCCTCCGTGTCTCCAGCGTCTTCCTTCCCTCCGTGTCTCCAGCGTCTTCCTTCCCTCCGTGTCTCCAGCGTCTTCATTTCCTCCGTGTCTCCAGCGTCTTCCTTTCCTCCGTGTCTCCAGCGTCTTCCTCTCCTCCGTGTCTCCAGCGTATTCCCTTCCTCCGTGTCTCCAGTGTGATCCTTTCCTCTGTCTCCAGCGTCTTCCTTTCCTCCGTGTCTCCAGCGTCTTCCTTTCCTCTGTGTCCAGCGTCTTCCTTTCCTCTGTGTCTCCAGCGTCTTCCTTTCCTCCGTGTCTCCAGCGTCTTCCTTCCCTCCGTGTCTCCAGCGTCTTCCTTCCCTCCGTGTCTCCAGCGTCTTCCTTTCCTTCGTGTCTCCAGCGTCATCCTTTCCTCCGTGTCTCAAGCGTCTTCCTTTCTTCCGTGTCTCCAGCGTCGTCCTTCCTCCGTGTCTCCAGCGTCTTCCTTTCCTCCGTGTCTCCAGCGTCGTACTTTCCTCCGTGTCTCCAGCGTCTTCCTTTCCTCTGTGTCTCTAGCGTGTCTTCCTTTCCTCCGTGTCTCCAGTGTCTTCCTTTCCTCCGTGTCTCCAGCGTCTTCCTTCCCTCCGTGTCTCCAGCGTCGTACATTCCTCCGTGTCTCCAGCGTCTTCCTTCCCTCCGTGTCTCCAGTGTCTTCCTTTCCTCCATGTCTCCAGCGTCTTCCTTTCCTCCGTGTCTCCAGCGTCTTCCTTTCCTCCGTGTCTTCAGCGTCTTCCTTTCCTCCGTGTCTCCAGCGTTTTCCTTTCCTCCGTGTCTCCAGCGTCTTCCTTTCCTCCGTGTCTCCAGAGTCTTCCTTTCCTCCGTGTCTCCAGCGTCTTCCTTTCCTCTGTTTCCATCAAGATCATCCTTTGGGCTCCATTTACCTGCTCACTTCTTCACTATCCCATTGTTTTTCAATATACTCACTATTCACCTACAATTTTCCTCTCAGTGTCTGCATTCCGTAACACTCTCATTATTGTATTAGACTGTTGTAGACTGTTAGGTTCGGATTAGTAGAATAAGTTGACATGTAGTTACTTATAGTCAGTAGAATGTCTAAAGTGGACCATTAAAATAAAGGGTTACCAAAAAAACTTCAGAGGAGACTGGCACAATTGGTGGCTGATGCCTCATTTATGGGAGCAACAATATGAAAGAAAGTTCTAGAAAGAATATAAGTCAGTTATGAAGATTCGGGCTTCAGAAAGACGTGAGCAACATTTGACATGTATGTGCAGATCAATAAAAAAAATGCATCTGCCAAGCAAGTGTATAAATTCGTTATGCACTTTTTGTTAAATTTAATCACAACTTGGTGATCCTGCATTTTTATACTCAAAATACTCCAAAAATATGTGGATGGAAAAAAAATATATAATAATGGAGACGGATTCTTTTTGGCTAACTTGACCCTTGGGTTTGAGTCTACATTGTCTCAACCAGTGGCATGATTTTCCTGTTTGCCTAAAAATGGCTGCCAGAGGGACAACAAATCTCTATGGTCTTTATTTCTTTAATTATGCTAGCAGTGCGCAAATCACAAGCTGACAAGAAAATAGTTGTACTAAATGCAGTGTGCATGAATGTGCTTGAGAAAAAAGGACTACATTTCAGTGGCCTGACATTGACCATGCCAGCGTGCCAACCCCTTCTGGATATAAGAAACAGCAGGGTTTCACGCATGTAGAAATCCTTTCAAACAAACATGCAAACATCCACTGCCTAGCAGGATATTTAGAAACATTAGAGTGACAGAGAAAATTTGAGAGGACATAATTAATGATGCCCCCCTCTGGCTGGCTGGGGAAGCATTTCAACGCTCTTCCACACTAGAACGTCTCGCTGGTACCTTAATGTGATGTGGCATCCGGTTAGGACTTCCTCAGGGAGCCACACCAGCCGCAGGTTCTACCCAGGGCAGGATGACTTTGCACCCAGAATCAAGACTTCCTAACCCAGTCATGACTTGACTCCATTCCCAGCAGCAAAGACATTAAAGAAAACTAAGGAAGTGAAAGGCCCAGTGTAAAATAAAGGTCTAATAGGCAACAGGACATTTATTCATAGGAATCACATCATCATTCACATCAATAAACGTTATGACAGGACTCATGGCTTATCAGGAAGGGATGAAAAAAAAAATAGCTTTACAGTAGTTTGTCAGACAGTGCTCATTTTTACAGTGCTCAAGTAGTGACCAAAAGTGATGTCTGGAGGGGACCGATTTGGGGATTTGTATTTAATGACCCTAAAAGTTTGCTTAAACCATCAACGAGGAAAAACAATTTTGAACATTTTAAATATGAGTTAAGAACAAAACACTAAACTTGGTTAGGATATTCATAAATGATTTGGCAAAAAAGGGGTTCAAATTACAGCTACACGAATTTGTGGCAAATTAGCTCAATGGAAATATTAATAATTAATTATATTGCATTATAAGTCATTAAAATATTTGTATCAATTAATAGAACTAACTTGATGTAGCAGAATTAATACCACAGTCAACTAATCTGTTCATTCAGCAGAGAACACTGTAGTATTAAATATTTATTAATTCTAAGACATGTTAATAAAAGAAAAACAAAAAGTTACTTTTTGTGTTGGTTCTCTCTTGCTTTTGAATGTGTTCATTATTTATATAAAGGGTGAAGATGTACATTTCCCTATATTCCCTATATATCACCAAGTGACACACATTGGCTTTGTAGATAGATAGTTCAAATTCAAGTTCATTTTATTTATATAGCACATTGTATAACAGCCACTAGCTGACCAACATGCTTTACAAAACAGCAGAATTAAAATAAAATAATGCCTGCATAACAACACAAAACAAATAAACACAGCAAAGCTAATAGATAGATAGAGAGATAAATAGACCAAACTCTCAGCCTGCTACAGTAGCCACGCCCACAACTTTCTGCCTGCTACAGTAGCCACGCCCATAACTCACTGCCTGCTACAGTAGCCACGCCCATAACCAGCTGCCTGCTACAGTAACCACGCCCATAACTCTCTGCCTGCTACAGTAGCCACGCCCATAACTCACTGCCTGCTACAGTAGCCACCCCTACAACTCTCTGCCTGCTACAGTAGCCACGCCCACAACTCGCTGTCTGCTACAGTAGCTACACCCACAACTCTCTGCCTGCTACAGTAGCCACACCCACAACTATCTGCCTGCTACAGTAGCCACACCCACAACTATCTGCCTGCTACAGTAGCCACGCCCACAGCTCTCTGCCTGCTACAGTAACCACTCCCCAAACTCTCAGCCCGCTACAGTAGCCACTCCCTAAACTCTTAGCCTGCTACAGTAGCTACACCCACACCTCTCTCTGCCTGCTACAGTAGCCACAGCCACAACTCTCTGCCTGCTACAGTAGCCACAGCCACAACTATCTGCCTGCTACAGTAGCCACTCCCTAAACTCTTAGCCTGCTTCAGTAGCCACACACACAACTCTCTGCCTGCTACAGTAGCCACTCCCCAAACTCTCAGCCCGCTACAGTAGCCACTCCCTAAACTCTCAGCCCGCTACAGTAGCCACTCCCTAAACTCTTAGCCTGATACAGTAGCCACGCCCACATCTCTCAGCCCGCTACAGTAGCCATGCCCCAAACTCTTAGCCTGCTTCAGTAGCCACACACACAACTCTCTGCCTGCTACAGTAGCCATTCCCCAAACTCTAAGCCCGCTACAGTAGCCACTCCCTTAACTCTTAGCCTGCTACAGTAACCACGCCCACATCTCTCAGCCCGCTGCAGTAGCCACTCCCCAAACTCTCAGCCCACCACATTAGCCCCACCCCAAACTCTTAGCCTGCTACAGTAGCCACGTCCAAAACTCTCACACCTGTTTCACACATACTCTGTTTGCGGTGCGTATTTTTTCCCGTACTCATGTTAACAGGTTAGAGCTTTCACACTGCACACAGATGCGGTCCGTCAATGCGTTCCAGGTGCGGTGCGTATACAGCAGTGCAGCGATTGAATTTAATGTGACAGAGCATGGCTCTGCATTTAATTGAATTATACAACTAATTTTTACAGTCATTAAAAAAAAAAAAAAAAACTTTAAGCCCGGGGTAATTAAAGCAAGGGAAACTACACAGTACTTCAACAACGCAACATAATGGATAGCACTCATCTGTTCGTGGAGGTGGAAAAACTAGTTCTTTGTGACCCACAATATTTCTTGTAAAATAAGATTTAAATGCAAAAGAAAAGGTATGAGAGAGCTCTTTTTGTCAATTGTATTAATTTAGTTTTAATTTTAAATGTTTGCAATGTTAACATAAGTACATGTTTAAATGTTTTGCCACTTGTTTGAGAAACTTAATATATAAATCTATATAGAAGTAGGCCTAATGCATTGAATAATACGTGTTTTAAATGTTTTAAACATTTTTACATTATTTTATAAAAGACGCTGAAAATAAAAAATAGTAATTTGAAAATAAAAAATAGAGAATAAATGTTGTGCTTGTGGTGCAGCCGTAGATCAGCAGCCAGTGTTGGGAAAGTTCACTTTCTACATGAACTAGTTCAAAGTTCAGTTCACAAATTTTAAAATGAACTAGTTCAGTTCATAGTTTGCACTTTTAATTTTGAACTTTTGACATTTTTTCCCAGCACTACCAGGATGGTCCCTTTCCCTCCATCCTCCCCACCACCAACAGGATAGTCCCTTCCCCTCCATCCTCCCCACCACCACCAGGATGGTCCCTTCCCCTCCATCCTCCCCACCACCATCACCAGGATGGTCCATTCACCTCCATCCTCCCAACCACATTCACCAGGATGGTCCCTTCCCCTCCATCCTCCCCACCACCAATACCAGGATGGTCCCTTCCCCTCCATCCTCCCCACCATCACCAGGATGGTCCCTTCCCCTCGATCCTCCCCACCACCACCAGGATGGTCCCTTCCCCTCCATCCTCCCCACCATCACCAGGATGGACCCTTCCCCTCAATCCTCCCGACCACCACCAGGATGGTCCCTTCCCCTCGATCCTCCCCACCACCACCAGGATGGTCCCTTCCCCTCCATCCTCCCCCCATCACAAGGATAGTCCCTTCCCCTACATCCTCCCCACCACCAGGATGGTCCCTTCCCCTCCACCCTCCCCACCACCACCAGGATGGTCCCTTCCCCTCGATCCTCCCCACCACCACCAGGATGGTCCCTTCCCCTCCATCCTCCCCCCATCACAAGGATAGTCCCTTCCCCTACATCCTCCCCACCACCAGGATGGTCCCTTCCCATCCACCCTCCCCACCACCACCAGGATGGTCCCTTCCCCTCCATCCTCCCCACCACCACCAGGATGGTCCCTTCCCCTCAATCCTCCCCACCACCACCAGGATGGTCCCTTGCCATACCTCCCGGGGGTCGGCTGCGCCCCTGCCTTCATCTTCAGGCAGGAAATGCAGATTCCTCTACCCTCGGATTATGCTCTACGGACTTTACAAATATTTACAAATAAATAAAATACAAATAAATAAAATAACTTTACAAATATTTGCTTGCTGGGCTGTTAATAAATATATGCTTTTGTTACATAATTTTATCTCCCGAGTCTTTCGGTAGAGATGGAAGTGATGTATATCTGGGTGAAAAGGCTTCTGGAATTAGGAAAGAAAATTGTAGGGCAGGACTTTATTTTGCCCTCGGGATATAATTGGATTGTAGGAAGTTGGGCATTTGGATTAAAACAAAGATCAAAAATACAATAACAAAAGCTTATTCGGAATATTAATAAATGCTGCATGTGACACAATGACCTGTGTTGCTATTAAAGACTCAAGATAAAAAAATAATACTTGCACTGCAAAAGGGACAATAACTATTGTGATTGAGAAAAAAGGTAAAGTTATGTTTAGTTTTCTCTAAAATATACTTATTGCCATTCATTTTTATGGCAGATGTGACAAACGTTAATTTTGGATAGCTGCAAATAACCATGAGGAATGCACTGCTTGTTCATCCTTTTGGTGTGTTCTAAAGGCTTGAATGGCACTAACTTTTTTGAGATAAATATCATTTGTTTACACTTTTTCTGTCATTTTCAAACATTTGATTTAGCTGCATAATCTTTGGTTTACAGCTTCCTTTTTAAAGTTAACACATCATTTAAAGTGTAAGATCAAAACCTGATAAACATCATGGAAAATTGCCTGTCACAGAAAAGCATGCAGAACTAATCTTTGAACTATGTTGATCACTTAAGCAAGATATTGAGACTACATAAAACCAGTAAGAAACCAATATTCCATATTTTATTCATGCAACATCCCACAGCTAAGGTACAATTAATTTTCGCCATATCAGTATATTTTAACATCAAAAGCCTCCAGTATAAAGACGGACAGTGTTCCAGTGTTTGAGCTTTTGTTTATGTGACACATCTTGTCAATGAGCAGTGGCCACCTGGAGGGAGGAGAGTACACACGACATGCCTAACTAGCAGCAGGTTGCAATTAATTGAGACTCTACCCTTATTATTTTGCTCATTTGCTGAAAATGGTTGTCAGCTTATTGCTAATGAGCTGCCAAGGTCATTGCTAAATAGCACTTGAAATGAAATGCACAGGGACAAGCAATCCAGCTGTCTTTCACTGGCAGAGAAAAGTAGTTTTTGTAATTGTCAATGATTTTATTATGTATCATGGGTAGCACATATGTTATGTACAGTACATTGAAAACTACACAGTTAATCATTACTTTCAAAAGGCACTTGTGAGGATTGCACATCAATGAATTTCAAACAAAAGATCTAATTAGGTTGGTTTTAATTAGATGAATGTAAGCATTAGCTCTACATGTGGAACTTTTATCTATGTTTACCCACCACATATTAGATTCTAAAATCTAATAAGCTGCATACATTCACAGCATATGCTTCTGCCTCCAATCAATGAGCGGCATAATAATAATGCTGCCTTCTTAGGGGCTGTTGACACCGTTTTCAACTAAAACCGTAAAACTTTTTATGCGTTTTGGCCGTTCATTTACCCAACAACGCATTTTGGGTGGCTGAAAACACAAACTTTAGTAAACGGTCTCCATGTAAACAACAAAAACGCGAATCTCTGAAGATGGCGTCATGCACATGCGTATTATGTGTTCAGTCTATAGTGTTTTATCGCCATCTAATGGTCTGGCGGCAGAATACAGGATTTTTTGTCATTTTCGCTGATCCGTCTGAATGGATATCGTTTTGACAATGGTGTCGTCTGTACGTGAAAACCTCAAAGGAAAAACTTTTTCCATGTAGAGGATATCGTTTTCGTGTAAACGTAACCAACCATTAGATTACTTTTCTGACCAAATTTACAAGACATCCTTGAATATGTTCAACATGGATAAGGTAATCCTACAATGCATTGCAACAAGTTCAAGATGGAGGACTGAGTTTAGGAAAATGTCTATTATTAAAGCATTAAAGCCTGAGAAGTTTTGGCTTACAGTGATTTTAAACCACAGCTTAATGGGGCGCCAAGCAATGTGCTTCTTAAGCAATGTTTAGCAATAGTTGCCAAGTACAACACAGATTCAGTGGCGCTGTAAAGGCGATGGTACAGTGGACGAGAAGCGTAGCGCCGGTTTGTGGTCAGTTTGTGGTTAACAATTGTTATGTTTAATGACATTATTAAGATAATGTTTGTACTGTAGGTTATGTCATGAGTATGGCTGGACAATCATTGAACATTTTAACTCAGCCCGTACATTAACTGAATTAATTGAGAATATCACCTGAGAATCTGATAACATCAGCAATCGTCCTCCATGCTGGTTTCCATATGTTGTCTTTAAAAGATTCTGAAGTTCGTGGCATATAATTCAGGGTATATGCCCCAACTTCATTGAGATTTTAGTTTATTGGTTAATGCTATACTACTCCACACTACTGATGTAACTCTAAAGTATATTGTGACCTTGTTCCTCCTCAGTAGTTGATTGGATTCTGTCACAAATCTGTCACTTTTGAGGTTTCATAGCAGTTGTTGCTGTAAAAAGTAGCCTATAGAAAGTATTAAGCTCAACTAGGAGCTATGTGTATGTGCTGGATGTAAGTAGTGCTTTCATCTTCAGTATGAAGAACAGTAAAACCTTAAAGCCCTTTCCTATATCAGATCCAAATAACGAGGAAATATTCATTTGACTATAACTGGCTGTGTAAAAAGTATAACTTTTTATTTTGTGAGAATCTCATGTAAGGCCAATTGAAGAGGTCAAGAACATTAAGAAATGAAGTCTTCACTTCACAACATGAATACTAGAATACCACTGTTATTTCTGCAGTCCAACACCTTATCATAAAGAACTGTTTCAAATGACGATCGTTAAGCCGTTGTGTGTAATGGAGTGAACGCAGCACACCGTTCTGTCACACACTTGGCTTTGAGCTGTCCAACAGAGAAAGATTGGCTACACTTCTCCTCATTGTTAAAGAACTGTTCTCCTCTCAAAGCCCAGCCTCATTATGTCCAGCCAGTGCTTTAGCCACTCTTCTGTCTAAAAGAAACCTTGCAGAGACTGTGCCAACCCTCTAAGTGTAAAGAACCGATGAATTTCACATTTACTGTGAAGGAACCACTGAATAGAACCACTGACAGATTATTCTTCTAGGCTCCCTATTATTTTTGATAAATGTGAACGATATCATCATTCTGGACGAGTACACACAGCGGTTTTATGAATGTTTGCTGCTTCTTTATGTTTAATTACCCAAACCCTGTGAACCTTCATTTTTATGTTACTCCCTAATGGATTTCCCATGCATTGGAAGGATATTTGTGGCGTCAACAGCATTATAAGTGGGGCAGTATGTTGTGGATATATTAGGGTCACTAATCTTTATTGTTGAATATTTTGCAATAGCTTGTTCACTAAAACGTAAATGCACTGCAAGATAAATAATAAACGATGACTAATGTTCCACACTGCACAATTACAATGACTACCAGAGCCCGGCCCACTACACTTAACTGTGCTTTCTAGTCATGCATCACTTGAGAGCTTTGATATAGGAGAGATGATTCTTCTCTTGTGGAGGAAAGCAATAAGCATTTATTAAAACCTAACAAAGTCCATCAAACACTGCTGTATCTCACTGTAGAACTAATCATGCTTTAGTGCATGGCCATTTAAATGCATTCACAGTGGTTTTAATGTAAATATATGGTATCTTTGCTTGGCATCTTAAATGATTTGTATAATAAAGATCTAGGTTAGTTGCATAGACTAAAAGGTATGGCAATTATTAATGTATTTTAAGTTTTGGCGGATTGGAGAAAAATTCATATGAATTCATACCATTTTCTTTATTTTCGTACAATCTGCTTCGCCCCGCTGAGAGTTAGTTTTAAGGGTGGAACTTCATGCCTTTTTATCTAAAAAACTTTTTAAAATAATTTTTTTTTAATACAAATCAAATTAATACAAAATTGAAAGCTTGTAAAATAATTACACATTCTTATTAGATCAGGTTGAAAAAAGCACTTTGACAATGCAATTAACCCTGGATTAACATCTTCTTTTGAAGTCAGGTGAAGGCCTTTTTTAACCCTGGGCTATGAAGCACATGTTCAAGAGTAGGGCTAGAACTGATTTTGTGGTTCTTCACCAAATGGCAAAGTTGAATACATTATAAAATTGTGCTTGAATATAATGATGAGACAACCATCACAAACTAAAAAGTGTTAAGGCCCATTGACACCAAGGACAATAACTATAAAGTTTTGTTTTTGTTATATGAGAATAAGGAAGTCCACAACACAACTATAACTGTAACATCACAGAGGAACAATGTTGTTGGAATCACTTTTAGAACGATTTTGTCCAGCGAATGAACGATAGGAAAATCACAATCAAATTCAACACGACTTTAAAAAAACGTAGGAGTTTAGGGTCTGTTTATATGACACCGTTTTCAACTAAAAACGTAAAAAAAACATTATGCCAAAATTATGTCATCCCAGGGTAACTAGAGATTACGTTACCTCCGGTTTGGATCCAGCTTCTTACCAAGATTTCAGATGACCCAACATTGAATCAACATGGAGTACAAAACTACAGAATTTTCCATATATTGTAATCATTATGCTCACAACATGTAATAATTGCTTTAATGTGCTCATTGTTTTTGAGTAAATACATGATGTTAGATAACTGCATGATCTGTATTATCTTACATCTCTACAATATGAAGATTACTTTGACACAGTCACCTCTGATGACATATAGTGACGTTATAATGTGATGACGTTATAAATGTAATGTAGATGCGATGACGTTATAAAATGTAATGTAGAAACATGCATTTTCTGTAAAGCTGCTTTGGAAATATATGCATTGTGAAAAGTGCTACACAAAAAAAATTTGAATTGAACTGAATTGAATTACTGGTCTGGCAAATCTGAGTTGTTTGACCTAAAATCTGAGTCTTTTTGGTGAAGTTGGTTTTAAAAAGTTGGAAGTTGGTGTTGCTGGTTAGACGTCTGGTGGGGACAAACCAGGACACCAGCATCTGAAACTCAACATATGCTGGTCTTTTCAACAGGGCATACATGAAATAAAAATGACAGAAGGAAAGAAAATGAAGAAATGCACAAAGACTAAATTACAAAAACTGGAATCTTTTCAGAAGATTCAAAAGGAATGAGAACTTCACTGGGATAAAAAGAGTGCCAAACACCCTCCCGTGAAGACTTTACCTACCACTGAGATGGACAGCTGTAGCGAGCAAAGACACACACACACACACACACACACACACACACACACACACACACACACACACACACACACACACACACACACACACACACACACACACACAGACACACACACACACACACACACACACACACACAGACACACACACACACACACACACACACACACACACACACACACACACACACACACACACACACACAGCCTCCCACGTGTATTGTGAAATCAAGAAAAAGTGTAATTTTTAAACAACTTCTCCAAACAAATGAAACTAAAATGCTATCTATTCTTTTGATATGTAGAAATCCTTCACAACTTTGCAAAATCCTGTGTGAATTTTGAGGATATCTTTGAGCCAGCACACTGTTTCCCTTGAACACCAAACTGTGGGGAAAACTTCTGTAATTACAATACAAATAATGGAATATATATATATATATATATATATAAAATCCCCTGTCTGTCTTAATTAATTGATTTTCATAAGGGGAATCAAAACAGGACCATTTCAACAGCAATGGGGAAAATGGGGGTAAAAGGTTAATAGTTGCCATTTCTCTACAGTGTTTGTTCATTATCCAAATGCCAAACAGGGGAGGTTTAATCAATGCTCGCTGCCATGCATTGGAGTTATATGCCACAGCCTGAATATGTTCATTAGATCCTTCATGTTTTATTTAAGCAATCAGACGGCAATCTATTCCCATTCAAGTCGGTGAGTGGCCGTTTTGATCCAAAAACAAGGGAGCAGAATGAAGTTTATTATCACGACACCCTGACGCCGCTCGGGGATAATGATGACTTATACAACTGGAGATGGGTTATTTGGTATGGGTGAATTATGTAGACAAGATAAATTACGCTTTTGTCAGACTTCATTAGCCATACAAATGTGCATTATTTCTATTCAGAATCTTGCAGTGTAAAACTGCTTGCGAGACGAGGCAACTTTTTGCTTATTTTTCATGACATGCTCAGACTTCTAATGATTTCTGAGAAGGCTGCCTATGGGAAATGTCAACCAATAGAGGAAAACAGCAATATTTTTGATGAACTTTCAAAAGAAAGTCTGCTTCATTAATAACATTTCATATGTTTTATTGTACTTCCTGCAGTCTAATTGACTGACAAAACAAAACGTGTCTGGTAAATGCATATATTGGTAACACTTTATAATTACTGCACGCTGTTAATCATTAGTTAAGCATTAGTGAAACGTTAATTCATAATTTGCAAAGCATTAATAGATATTCATAAGCAGTTCATAAATAGAGTTATAAATGCTTTATATTTTATTTAAAAGCATATCTATAATGTGTTTAATAATTGTATTTTCACACTTTATTAATGATCAATTTATCATCTCTAAAGGAAGTATTGCATTATTTACAAACCAGTTATTTAGGAGTCAACAGTGGTTCATAAGATTAATTAGAAAGTGTAAGTAAGTGGTTAATAAACTATTTATATGTACATTCTAGGGATGGGACGGTATGACAATTTCATATCACGATTATAGTGACCAAAATTATCGTGATCATTAATATTATCATGGTTTTGTTAAAACAAGATTAAAGTGTTAAACAATAACTGATGCTCACACTGAAAACATTTCAACAAGTTTTATATTTGAAAATCAACAAACAACAAATAAAACGAGCAGCTCTATGCACTTTTTAAAGTAAGATTCTATTCTGTGGGATTTCCTTCCTTATAATGACCGTCGTCAATAGCAACATATTATAACACAGCACACATCCATGTAGCCTATCACAACGGACGTGCTCTCTCATTTCATTCAAATACAACTTGTCATCTTGCGTCTCCGTTTTTGATTGTATTGAAAATGAAATCAGAGTTGATTCATTGTTTACAGAATTTGATAATATTGTTGTGATCATCTTGTCTGGACGAGTTTTGTACGCTGTACAAAATGGATTTAACAGGTAAGAATAGAGACATTAATCTCTATTCAATATGTCCCCGCAATTATGTGGTAAAAAAAAAAACAACATCGGTGTAATAAGTGTACAATGAATATACATTATTATCTCTTAAATGTCACTCATAATAGTCTTGTTTGAACTTGTTCGTTCGTCTTTGGCTTAAAGCCACTTGCTGTGAACTTTTCTTCGCGGAAGCTCACGTTTATGTCAAGTGAGTGAGATAAAATAATTCAACTCAAAACAAAAGTTTGTGCCCAATTATTTCCCAGACGTAGTTTTAGTATTGAGATCAAAGTTAACTTGCCTTGCGTTCGCTAAAACTGTGGATGATGGTCACACAAGACGACTCGGCAGATTTGAAGTGTTTACCCCTATCGCAGCGACTTTTTTTGAGCATGTTATGCAAACAGGGTGACCATCCTTGATTAAGTTTCCCTCAGGATTTTTGTAAAAGCCAAAATATGACCACACCTCATATTTAGTCCTCTTAAAAGGCTGAAAAATCTCCCGAACACGGCCACTGCCTTCCGTCATTCCTTCTTGAATAAAAAAAAAACAACAACATTGCGCGTCTGCGTCAGACTGTTGCTGGCTGGACAGGATTTGAGTTATTAAAATTGCGATAATAAAACACGGTTTTAATGATAATTGAATTTTAAACGATAATACTAACCGTGAGTACATTTTATAGTGGTTTATAGTGAAACCGGTAATCGTCCCATCCCTAGTACATTCATACATTTTATTATTCAGACTTATTGTAATAGTTAATTAGTGTGTTAATAAATGCTTTATAAGTGTAATTTATGGATTAATTCAGGTAGTTATAAAACATTTGGTATTGCTCAGTCAAGTCCAGTCACCTTTATTTATATAGCGCTTTTTACAATACAGATTGTTTCAAAGCAGCTTTACAGAGATAACAGGAAGATAATGTTGTAATAATATTGTTAAGTATAAAATTAAATGTCCCCAACAAAGCAAGGCAAAAGCCAATGGCGACAAAGGCGAAGAAAGGCGAAAAAGGCGACAGTGAAGGAACCAAAAGTCCATCAGTGACAGAATGGAGAAAACCTTGGGAGAACCCAGGCTCAATCAGGGGTCCAGTCCTCCTCAGGCTCAGTCGCTCAGTTCTCCTCTGGCCAATGAATGAACAGTGTATGATTATGATTCAGGCAGCATTATAGATCAGAAGTCAGATTGGATCAGAACTTTCACAATATTTATCCAGTTCATCTGGTTGGGGTCGGAGTCATCACACCGGTATGGAGATGAGTTTGTTAAGGTGTCCATGAGGCCTTCACAGTGTTGATAAGGCTGACACTTTAGGGATGGTCAGTTAACTATTTTTGTAATCTCATCTAAAGTGAGGTCTAGTTACTGTATGCCTCATAAAGCATTTACAAAGGAGATTTAAAGACTCAGGTATCTTCTAAACAGAAAAAGGAAACAAACACAATACAGTGATATAGAACAGAAATATTTAAGATATATGAATATACATTTAAATAGTTTATTAATCATTTACTCACACTTTCTAAGTGATCTTATGAACCACTGACAACTCCTAAATAACTGGTTTATAAATAATGCAACACTTCATTTAGAAATTATAATTTGATAATTAATAAAGTATGAAAATACAATTATTAAACACATTATAGATATGCTTATACATAAAGAATAAAGCATTTATAGCTGTATTTATAAACTGCTTATTAATGTATTTTAATGCTTTATAAATTATGAATTAACTGTTTAGTAATGATGAACTAATGATTAATACTTTGACAATTTTCAATCTGGTTTCTGATTGCTTTACAGCACAGAAACAGCGCTCATAAAGATAATAAACGATATTCGCTTAAATACTGATACAGGCAAATTATCAGTGCTGGTACTACTCGACCTCAGTGCCGCATTTGACACTGTCGATCATAACATACTTCTTGACAGGCTGGAAAACTGGGTCGGGCTTTCTGGGATAGTCCTAAAATGGTTCAGGTCATACTTAGAAGGGAGAGGTTATTATGTGAGTATTGGAGACCATAAGTCTGAATGGACATCCATGACATGCGGAGTCCCGCAAGGCTCAATTCTTGCGCCACTCCTGTTCAACCTGTACATGCTCCCAATGAGCCAAATAATGAGAAAGAACCAAATCGCTTACCACAGCTATGCAGACGACACACACCTCTACTTAGCCCTATCGCTTAACGATTACAGCCCCATTAACTCCCTGTTCCAATGCATTGATGAAGTCAACAGTTGGATGTGCCAAAACTTTCTTCAGTTAAACAAAGACAAAACTGAAGTCATTGCATTTGGAAACAAAGATTAAGTTCTCAAGGATGCATACCTTTACTCTAGGGGTCAAACAACTAAAAATCAAGTCAGGAATCTGGGTGTGTCTCTGGAGTCAGACCTTAGTTTCAGTAGTCATGTCAAAGCAATAACTAAATCAGCATACTATCACCTGAAAAATATTGCAAGAATTAGATGCTTTGTTTCCAGTCAAGACTTAGAGAAACTTGTGCATGCTTTCATCACCAGTAGGGTGGATTATTGTAATGGACTTCTCACTGGCCTTCCCAAAAAGACCATAAGACAGTTGCAGCTCATACAGAACGCTGAGCAGAACCAGAAAATATGAACACATCACACCAGTCCTCAGGTCTTTACACTGGCTCCCAGTTACATATAGGATTGATTTTAAAGTATTATTACTGGTATATAAAACATTCAATGGCCTAGGACCTCAATACATTGCAATACACTGCATATAAACCCAACAGATCACTCAGATCATTAGGATCACATCGGCTAGAAATACCAAGGGTTCACTCTAAGCATGGCGAGTCTGCTTTTAGCTACCATGCCAACCGCAGCTGGAACCAGCTTCCAGAAGAGATCAGATGTGCTCCTACAGTAGTCACATTCAAATCCAGACTCAAAACACATCTGTTTAGCTGTGCATTTACTGAATGAGCACTGTGCCACTGTTCGTCTGACTGTTTGTACTGTATTTTATTTAATTTTTTATTCAAAACTGTTTTAAATATTCTTATTTCTTTTGATTATTTTAATTTCTACTATGTAAAGCGCTTTGAATTACCACTGTGTATGAAATGTGCTTTATAAATAAACTTGCCTTGCCTAATAGAGTGCAGTTATTATAAAGTGTAACCCATATGGGTACTGTAAAAGGGTACATCATTTACTTTTTCTATACGGAATGGCCAGACACTTTTATGTAAAGCGACTTACAGTTCATTCACACATAGCCTACATATTATCAGTTAATGAGTTCATACTGGGAAATCCTGGGAATTGTCTGTTTGCTGGCATTAAAGGAGCTATTGTCAGGTGTGGGGGTGGTGAAAGGAGCGAGGACTCAGGTGCAGAGTTGATGGGCTTTATTTTAATAATAAAAATGAAACAAAATGTAAACAAAAACTACCCCGAGAAGGAAAACAAGACAGACTTGGATTTGACTTGACTTGACAGCAGGGAAACACAAGGTGAAGATATGACGACGAACCAGCACAGGACTGAAAACGCAAGGAGAATAAACAGGGAAGCAAACAAAAGAGGGTAACGAGGGAGGACAGGTGGGGCAAATTAATCAATAATCAGGTAACAAGATGTACGGGGTTAGACAATTGACAGGAGGGCACATGGCACACGGCATTACTTTTTTCAGTAATGAGTAATCTAATTGATTACTCTTCCCATCTTAGTAACACCGTTACTGCCAAAAAATGCTGTGCGTTACTATAATTGAAGCAGTTTTTTTCATCAGACCAAGTAGATCTCTGAGCCGAGAGGCAAACACTTTGTTTACTGTTCTTCCTTGGTTAGTGGGCAGTAGAGATGTGCTGATGGGCTATTATTTCACCCACAACCGCATCACAAAACTCATCATCCGTCCGCCATCCATCCGAACTAACGTTTTTTGACCAATTTTCAAAGCCACACCCGCCTGCCATCAGCTGATTGTTTTAACGGTGAGTGTCCACTACAGCTCCACTCAGTGCCACTGGCAACGCTATAACGTCTCTGCTTTGGGGTGTGTCTGTTGCGAGTGTGTCTAATCTGTGTTTTTTTCAACACACACAGTACAATCATCAGAGATGCACGAGATTACATTCGGAATTAGACAAGCTTTGTTTCCAAATGCCCCAAGCAAAGATACCCTATAAATTTGACAACTTTTATAAACCCAGCCAGTATAATCACAATGAACACATCCAAAATTAAATATTTAACATATAGGTTATATAACAACTGTCTTGAGAGTTGTGCCAGAGTTTATGCTGGATTTAGTGCATAAATAATTTTGTTTACAAATTAGATGCTTTGCAGTTTTTATATATCTTAAATAGGCTATTTTATTTTGGATGTGTTCATTGTGATTATATTGGCTGGTTTTATAAAAGTTTATAAAATTGACAGAATATCTTTGCTTGGTGGATTTGGAAACAAGACTTGTCTATTTCTAAACGTAATCGCGTGCATCTCTGATGATTATATTGTCCGTGCGTTATAAAAACCAAGGCATTTGATTAGAGGCTAGTCTCATTTTGTCCGCTGGCAACATAAAAATAGTTTAGATTTGTGTACATTTTTTCTGTTAATAATGTATTGTATTAAGTATTCATTTCATTATAATATTCAGATTTATCATAAATAATTGAACATGCAGGGACAAAGGTGGGAAGTGAGGGTTGATCCAGGCGAGCTCCGGCGGATCTGGATTCCTGGCTAAGGACCAGGGCGGTGCCGGAGGGACTGACCAGGGAGACTCTGGCAAGTCTGGAGTCCTGGTTGGGGGCCAGGGTGGTGCTGGCTGAGCAGGCTGCCAGGGCGCAGCAGGCTTGACAGGCATCCAGGGTGGAGCAGGCCGAGGAGGCTGAGCAGGTGTCCAGGGCGGAGCATAAATCCAGGGCAGAGCAGGCTGAGCAGGCGTCCAGGGCGGAGCTGACGCTTCAGGGAGCAGAGGCGACCATCTTGTCCGAAGACACAGGCACGGCTGGCATGACATGAACAGTCTCTGGCTCGGTAGGCATGACGTGAACAGTCTCTGGATGGGCTGCCGAAACTCCGGAAGAGCGGCCTCCAGAAGCTTGAGCGGAGCCAGCATGACAGACAGCATGGGCTGAGCCGGCAGGGAAAGGAGCTTGGGCATGGGCTCCAGGCCTTGCGGGATAGAGGAAGCCTTTCTTCTCTTCCTCCTCTGTTTACGAGGGTCACCACTGGGGGTGCGACAGGGAGAGTGAACAGACAACCAAAGTCGGGTCATCCTGGACCACCGGTCTTGAGACCCCCGAAGTCGAGTCCTCCCGGACCAACGGACATGAGACCCCTGAAATCGGGTCCTCCCGGACCACCTGGCTTGGGACAGCCGAAGTCGGGTCCTCCCGGACCACTGGGCTTGGGACCGCTGTAGTCGGGTGATCCTGGACCACCGGACTTGAGACCCCCAAAGTCGGGTCCTCCCGGACCACCGGACTTGAGACCCCTGAAGTCGGGTCCTCCCATACCACCGGATTTGAGACCCACGAAGTCGGGTCCTCCCAGACCAACGGACTTGAGACCCCTGAAATCGGGTGCTCACGGACCACCTAGCTAAGGGCCGCCGAAGTTGGGTCCTCCCGGACCACCGGGCTTGGGACAGCCGAAGTCGGGTCATCTTGGACCACTGGGCTTGCGAGGACGAGGCAGTGTGGGAATATCCACCTCTGGGGGCGCTGCAGCCTCTTTGGCCACCACTGAATAGGAGGCAAATGAGGCAGACCTGTTCTTCCTCCTTCCTCTCCCTGAAGGGGTCATCGGAGGACTGGGGACTTGGCAGTTTGTGAGGTGAATGGGAGGTGGGCCAAGAGGTGGAAGGCCTCCTCTCCACGGTTGTAGATGTAACCCCCAAAAGAAGTTCATATAGGAATGTAATTCTTATAACTTCCAATGTTAACAGCTTATATTATTATTGTGTCTTGTGGTGTCATTTTATTGTATTTTATGTTATTCCTCCAATTATAATACTGCAAATAACCTGTATTTAGTGAATCTGCCTAGCAATTGTTGAGCAGTCATGAACAGGGAATTGTGATTGGTTAAACATTTCAAACTCCGCCCTGCTATGCTGGGTGGGTGTGTTCTGAGAGTGCAGCGGGAGATGCTGATACATACGAAATATTCAGAGCGCTAAGCAAATAAGCTGCATAAACTCAGCAAAATTTTTTGTTGGTTGAAAACTGGATTATGAGTTAAAAAAGAGAGACCATACGCATCGGAAAGAGGGCAGGATATTTGTTATTTTCATTTCTTGTTGATTTAGGGAACGAAATAACATTCATTGAATCTCGGCCAGGTTTTTGGTTTTCCTTGAATTCTCTCTTCCGGATGGAAGATGGCGAGTCACCCAGCTTGATTTTGGTGATCTTGAGGTGATCTTCATTTGTGCAGTGTGATCCTTGCCGTCCAGCAATGTGGTAGGATTGTACATAAACTTACAACCCATGGATTTCATCTGCCAGAAACATTTCCTTTGATTTTTAATCCAAAGGGAAATTTTACTTCTGTAATTCGAGAAACTGATCTGAGCTCAGCAACGTGAATTGAGTGGACAGAATTGGTGATCCTTGATGACTTAAGTCATACACGTACACTGATAACGCACCCACACGCTTGTTTATTGTAATTGTTCAATTAATACAAGTTGTAATTCTGTATGCACATCGTTGTTGTCTTGATTTCAACTTCCGAAAGGTGAATTATTTTTATTTCGGATAATAGTATATTCACTCAACCTAACCTAGTGTGTACTTACCCGTACTTGGGTTACATATACATACCCCACAATCTGCCAGAATGACAGTATCCCCAGCATTCCCCTCTCCCAGGCATGGACAGGGTCATTAAGGCTGATGTTAAGCCCCTCCGCTACACACACAAACTGGTGAGAAAACTCCTTCACACTGGCCCCCCCTTGACGAAAAGAAAGGAGTTTGCTTCGTTGATCCATCTGCTGAATAGTGGGGTAGGTTGATGGGAAAAGGAAGATGCCCCTCTTTTTGTTGTTGTTTTTTTTTTGCAGGACTGAAAACACAAGGAGAATAAATAGCGAAGCAAACAAAGAGGGTAACGAGGGAGGACAGGTGGGGCAAATGAATCAATAATCAGGTAACAAGATGGGCAGTGTTAGACAATTGACAGGAGAGCACATGGCACAAGGAAACACACATGACAAGCCATGTGCTCACACCAAACATGACTAAAACACAAGCACATGGCCAGTAAAACAAATCACAACCCATGTGCTAACACAAAACGAGACATGAATATGCAGCCAATGAGAAAACTAATGAGCCACGTGTTCACACAAAACAGGACAACATGGACACAATTAATTAAACACAAGCTGTGTGCTACACAGTACAAGACAAAATAGGAGTGTCAGGGCTCTGTCACAAAACCAAGAAATAGACTAGACAGAAGTGACAGAACCTTGACAGCTATACGTAACGTCCAAGGTTGTCTATGAAAGCCTGTTGACTGATTTTTATATAAAGGACTCTCAAAAGGATGCGCTCCCGAGAGCCTCACTTACGTTCAATGACACATGAAACAAATCCTTATACAATGTTCAGGATAATGTCGAAAGAGCCATTCTGTACCTATCAATGTGTCATGCAAAGAAGGGATTAATTCAAACTATTGTCTCACATAGTCAGATCTATATAGTCTATAGTATCAACTATTCTTTATAATCAAACCATTATAACTATGTAATTTTAATTACCTCATCTGTCGACATGATGCCGGCGAATAGCAAAGCTTGAATAGCAAAGCTTTCTGAACTGATGTTTTCTCAGCGAAAACATTCTGAATTCTTCATATAGCCCCTTTAAATTTACATAAAAAACTCTAACTCTACCAGAATCCACATACAATGTATAAGTCATGTGGCTATAAAACTTGTGTCTAAAAACAGTGTATTTTAATATTTCTTTTTTATTTTCATAGTAACTACTGTAACGGCAATTTTTACTTTTTGTAAAAATAATAAATAAATAAAACAAATATTCTGTGGTCTATGCCACAAATGCAGTCTATTAAACATAGGGTTACGGTGACCATCATAGCTAGCGACAACCATGAAGACAATGATGACTTCTGATTTATTGGTTGTCTTGTCACAGACTGAGCAACTCAAAAGGAATCAGCTTCTGATAGCAGGGGCCATTAGCTGGAGCCAAAGCCTTAAACAGTTCATTTAGAACACATTTAAAGTCCACAACATAATGTTCGGTATTTCATGAATCACTTAGAAATGGATAAAGCAGCTTGAAATGGAAAATACTTTTAATGATTTGCTGTCTTTGAAACATTGTAAGATACATTTGCATTATGAAATCCTGAGTCACTTATCTTGATAAATGAAATCCTCAAAAGACACATTTTCTTATATGAAGTCAAATAATCCGTCCCAAGGGTAAATCTACTCATCAGAAGATCAGTTATATCATTAATGTTTTACATGTAGGATTTATAGAATGATCCATGGTAATACAATTATGTTAAAGTAACCATTCAGAGCAAAGTTATTATTGCGGCACAACACATGAATGCGCAAAATGTACCAAAGAGAGTGGCAAAATGTATTTTGTAATTAAGTACAATTCAAAAGAGTGCGTCTGTAGAGGATAGACAGCTTAAAATGTCCCTTTCAATAGAGGGAATGCCATTACATTGGAATCTAAAGGATCTGGTCGGGAATAATAACTTCACCCAAGCGCATTACATTTCAACACTTGTGAAGAGATGGCTGAGAAATAGCAGCTGTTGGAAATAATACAATCCATTCTATATTGCTTCGGGATACTACCGGGTCCTAAATGAAGCATGTCTTCTATTAGACCCCTAAAGAAACAAACTAATAGCCTGCAAAGCCTTGCCATTTGTAATATGACTATAACTCGCATGATTCATTAAGCAGAAATGGAAATTGATAGTATAGTCTGATTAAAAAAAGGACCTTGGGGAAATTAGAAATTTATTCCAAAAAATCTTAAAGCTGGCAAAAAAAAACACACAACTTTTCTCCAATCTGAATTGTGTTTGCCAATCTTATCTTGACTATCACACTGTAGGATTTATATCAAAATTCTCTCCTTCATAATTTAATCAATTAAAAATCTATTTATTATTTAAATTAGAATTTCGACTGTTGTATCATTTTAATTAAACAAAGTTGATAACAGAGTTTGGAACAACCCGATATTGGAAAAAAGGAATGCAGATCCTGTAAAAACTTACGGATTTGTGTGTGAAGTTATATGTGATAAAACGCTGCATCTTACGTTGCACGGCACTTTCAAAGTGAAATGTCCCCTTAAAAGTCAGTTACATTTCCCCCCAAAACAGATGAACGTGAAGTTGCATGTATTATGGTAGTTCGGAAATTAAATGTTGGGTGATCTATCATATAAAGATTTAAGAGGCAAATAATGCCATTATCATTTAATGGGCTTTGAAAATCCTACAACAAGACACAATGATAATGTTTATTTGCCTTTGAGAAAATGTTTCAAAAGGCTAATCACTTGATTGACAATTTAAGCTATTTGAGTTGGAGGTAATTAGTTGACATATTGAGTGCAAGTTGACTTTAACTCACGTAAACAATTTTTTTTTATTTTTTTTTATTGACCACTCACTCAATTTTGTTTGTTCTTAGTTTTTGTTTTCATAGACTTTTCAGTTTGTTTTTATTCATCACATGCTGCTTTTTTCGATTTTCCCGCCACTCATCAGTAACCATTGACATTCATTCATCACAGCTGTTCATCATTTAATTCGTCACTCACCACCATGTCTTTAGTTCCTCTCTGTTCACTCTGTTTCTGTCCACGTTTATGTTTGTGTGTGCATATTACACACGCTGTTACGTTCTATTACCTGCTTGTGGATTAAACCTTGTGTATATTTTGAATCTGCCTCTGTCTGTCTTCATCCTCAGTGTTGTGACAGAGACAAGGTAAGGTCTTCAAACTAACTGATAATTGTAAATTTGATAACATGTTCATTCAAATCCCTTAATCTTCTATGGACCATATAATGCATTATGGATATATTATTTCGAAATCAAAATTGTAAGCAATTAATATATATAGAAAACAAAATCAACATAGTTTTTAGTATCTGCCAATATGTGTGTCCTATGATTTCAAGCGAAATACTTTATTCGCTCTGCTCAGATTTAATCAAGGGGTTTAACTGAGGTTGCACTTTAAATCCGTGCTGCTTACCTTATGGCAACATGCATACTTCCTGATAAATGGAGTCAGGTACTATTCTAGAGCCCACTGAATGACTCAATTGAGAAGAAGGGGAAAAGATGATTAAATACAGAGTTCTGCATCAGTTCTGCACATTCTTGAGTCCGAGTGAGCTGGACCTTTGTGGGACTAATTGTCAGGCCTCCTGCCTTCTGGGCCATTTGTCTGGAGGATAATTGCCCTCTGCTTTACCATCGTTCACCTTGCAGCTGTACAACTCCCTGTGCAGGATGAGAAATACGTGTGTGTGTGTGTGTGTGTGTGTGTGTGTGTGTGTGTGTGTGTGTGTGTGTGTGTGTGTGTGTGTGTGTGTGTGTGTGTGTGTGTGTGTGTGTGTGTGTGTGTGTGTGTGTGTGTGTGTGTGTGTGTGTGTGTGTGTGTGTGTGTGTGTGTGTGTGTGTGTGTGTGTGTGTGTGTGTGTGTGTGTGTGTGTGTGTGTGTGTGTGTGTGTGTGTGTGTGTGTGTGTGTGTGTGTGTGTGTGTGTGTGTGTGTGTGTGTGTGTGTGTGTGTGTGTGTGTGTGTGTGTGTATCCACCTGCGCAGTGTAGGAGTTAGTTCATTCATCACACCACATTAAAGCTGCTCCTCTGGTGGTCTTTGCTGTGGGGTCTTCTGAAAGCCATACATCGCCCGTCATGTGTACTCTTTGTTAGCTGGAACATAATTTGTTAATTACCCAGTGCGGCCTGTCAATGCAGGCCATATATCACTGGCCTGGTGTAAACACCATACGGTCTGATATAGTGAAAGATCACCTTTCACCTGTCTCTCTTCAAGGGTAATTCAAGCCCCAAACACTCTCTGACTTCTATGCATGCTTTAATAATAATAATTCCTTGCAGAACATACTCTGAATGAATAAATACAATATATTTATATTTTTTTTAAATACAAAATATTATTTAAAAAAATAAATGTATTATATTTATTCATTCAGAGTATGTTTTGCAAGGAATTATTATTGACCATACTAACCATCATAATCTTGTGGGGATTGTGAAGTACAATTTAGAAAATCTACTTTTGCACAAAACGTCTTCTATATTAAAGGCTACACAAGTTGGAACACTTTACCAACGGTAATTAGAGGTAGCCCCACTTTTGCTTTGTTTAAGAAACAGCTTAAAAGTTGGCTGAATAACAATCAAAAATGTGAACATTAGGTAAGAACTATGCATAGGCCCTTTAAAATATGCACATTAAAATAGTTATATTTATAACAAGCACTTTAGGATGTCTATGCACATGGCATTTTAAAATACGCACCTTAAACAAGTATTATAACAAGTATTTTGTTTAAGCATAGCCACTTGAAAAAAAATTTTTTAGCTCTATATGTCTGTTTGGTTGTATTGTGTGTTTTTTTTTTTTTTTTTTTTCTTGTCTGGGACTATGGATGGAAATTAGCACTGTGTTAAATCTGGCATATTAACTTAAATTTGCATTGTACGTTCGTCAATATGCATTGTCCCATCCAAATAAATTAATAAATAAAATAATAAAAAAATGAGCTTGATTAACACACTTTATTCAGTTATTTTCACAGCCAATCCCTCTTTCTACAACTCAATCCCTCTAACGCCACCAACTTTCCAAAGTTTCACTCATGTTTATGCTAATAACTTTTGAACCGTAAAGGCTAGAAAAAATCGTGTTTCCTCTGATTCCTTGGCTCAAGCCGATTCGATTGCATTCTATGGCGTCATTTTCTGTCATGGAAATCTTGCCGCCATTTTGAATTCTCAGAAAAACCTACTTTTTCGATTTTCACGAAAATTTACCCAGATCATCTTCAGGTCATCTTCAGACCATGTCGACAAAAAGTTATGGAATTCAAGTTGATTCGTCAAACAGTTCTCAAATACCGTGCAAACTTATTTTACGTAGCGCTTGCAAAAACAAACTTAAGGCTGTATCTCCACAACGCTTTATCATATTCAGACAATACTTGGTACATGTCATCACAAGCATGACCTGAGGTGGCGTGCTGCATTTCAGCACAGCGCAACCTATTGGTCCAGAAATATGAAAAATGGCTATTTTTGCTTATAACTTCTGAACGATTTGTCCAAAAATCATAAAAGTGGTCTCGTTAGATTCAGGGTGTCATGCTGAGTCGACTATTTATCTAATTTGATGGGCAAATGCTTTAATGGTACTATTAATATCATATTTGTGAATAATAATTTATTTTAATGTAAACTATGGGTCTGTTAGCAATTATATGGGTGGAAAAATAATTTCAATTTGAAATATTTTTACAGAGAACTGTCAACCGTGTCATCTCAGGGGAGCAACAGTACCAAGCTGCTCTCCTTGACACGCCAAGGGAGAGAATCAGACGGGTGTTTGAAGAGAATCTAGAGACAACTGCTCAGCTCCAAGATGAGGCTTTGGCTACATTTGATACGTTCATGGATCCTTTCTCAACCACATCATATGGACAGAATAAAACATTCCGGGAACTATTCAATCCAGTCAACCCAGAGGAAGTTGTTGTGTCCCAGTGTTTTTACTATGTACCATTCTTTCAAAGTCTTAAGCAGTTACTGACCAATTCAAGAATCTTCAACATGTTGAACACTGCCACAAATAAGTAGAGAGGGATTCTTGTATGATTTTACTGATGGACCCCTTTTTACATCCCATCCATTATAATCTCAAAAGGCCAAAT
This sequence comes from Siphateles boraxobius, assembly GCF_051911475.1. Taxonomy (NCBI): domain Eukaryota; kingdom Metazoa; phylum Chordata; class Actinopteri; order Cypriniformes; family Leuciscidae; genus Siphateles; species Siphateles boraxobius. Next base: position 478,957 of record NW_027508722.1, on the reverse strand, counting down.
GCATTTGGCCCATCAGTGGGGTGTTGATGTTATACTAAAAAGAATCCTAAAAGATCTGACACTTCTTTACAATGGGGTTAGGATTGACACCCCAAATCGTGAAATTTAGTTGTTTGGTGCTGTGATAGCCATATGTGGAGACACACTTGCTCAACATGAGCTTGCTGGGTTTAAACAAGGTGGTGGTTTTGCTTATAGCAAATGTATACATTGTGAATGCTCATTTGAGGATATGCAAAGTATTTTTAAGGAGAATAGGTTTGCTGAAAGAACTTTGGAAAAGCACATCAGGCAGTGTCTTGAAATAGACAAAGCAAGCACAGAAACATTGAAAGCATCCCTCAAAAGCACTTACGGTATTAACAGAAGAAGCAGACTAGTTGATAATCCAGCATTTGACCTGATCAAACAAACACTACAAGATATAATTCATGTAATTTTTCAAGGCGTTGCACCAATGTAAATACAACTTGTATTAAAAAACTGATTCTGTCAGGACAGATAGAATTAGATGAGATTAACTCAGCTATTCTAAATTTTCCTTACTCACCTCTAGATATACGAGATAAGCCATGTCCTATTAGTGTCAGCACTTTAGCTGCTAATGGACCCTCTCTAGAACTCAAACAGACCCTCTCGAGACACAAACAGACAAACTTCCTCCAGATTCACTACACTGTCTCGGGGTGGGGTTTCCATTCCCTGGGCCTCAGCTCCTGCCTCGACAGGGTGTCTGCCCCCTCATTCTGGATATACCTTGCTCTGAGCGACAGCAGTTTGTCCAGGGACCAGAGGAGGACGTGATGAACCAGTCTGCACCGAGGGCGTGACCTCAGACCCCTCTGGTGATTTAAGTAAGAGACCACCAACATATTGTCTATTTGAATAAAAATATGATGGCCTCTGAGGTCTGGGAGGAAGTTCATCAGAGCATGAAATACAGCCAGCCAATTTCCGTTCCACAAGAGACGATTCCCTCTCCAAAGACCCCATGCTGAATGGCCTTCCATGACCGCACCCCAGCCTGTAAGGGCATCTGTTGTCACGGTGCTCCCAGCACCGGGCCTTGGGCCAGGAACCAAGGTTTGTTCCATATAGCCAGTGCCCACATCTTAGTCGAATCCTAAACTACCCTGAGAAACATTGTTTTCGGAAGGGGGATAACACGCTCTTCTGGCATAGAGCCTCAGTCCCAAGCACCTTATGTGAGCTAGAACAAAATCTCAATGATGAACCGCCATCTCTAGTGACTGAGATAAAATTGTCCATTTAATTGAGCACAAGAATGCCCTGGAGTGAAGGGCAGGGAATAACCGAACACTATTTTCTACAGGCGAACTCTGCAGGGCCACGGTTCACTCAGCTAAATACAGTATTATTTGGATGCAACTTACTATATGCAAATTCATGATACTGTCTTTCCTGATGCCTCTCTGCAATGTTATTTTACAGGTTGAGATGCCTCAGTGTGACCTTTCTCATCTCAGATGGCACTGTTCTATAGGTCTTTCAGGATATAACCATCAAACAGATCCAGCTAAAAATATCACTCCGATGTGGTGCTCAAACAGGTGACGCTGAGTTTGGGTCTGGCTTGCATGGTTTACTGATCCCTTTTCCCTGGTCATTCCTGTCTCATCTATACTCTCTTAAATAAAAATACATAAATGCCAAAAAGAAGACCTTGTTGCTCGGGATCTGGGCTGTCATCCACTCCTGAACTCTGTGACATATGAGTGGTGCAGGTACTTAAAAACCAGTTGCCACTTGTGCGGAAACAAAGTCTTCTTGACTGTACATCACTACTCTTCCATTGATTTGCATGTGTTTGGATGAGAATACTCTAACAGACACACATTGTCATTCTTCCAGTTCACTCTGGCAACCTGAATTTTAACTTGGTGCTGTTCATATGTACATTGTGTCTTTTTCCCAAACAATGTGCAGGTGCGAACAACTTTGAACTGTTTTCAGATTTTAGTATTTGTGATTTTAGTACTCCCTCAGTGCAGTGAGGGAAGGTCAGATTACTTTTGCGGGTTAAAAATTTTAATTGTTGGTTGTTCAACAAATCATTATCGCATTTCAATTCTACTTTTCCTTTCTTACATGTAAAGCAAGGACCATTTTTGTCCACACAAGAAAACATTGATAAATCAAGTGTCCTATCACCCTGGTACATTATCTCACATTCCAGGAACATGAGAACTGAAAGTTAAAACTGTTCATTTTTTCCACCTCCTTTGTGCTTTTGAAGTCCTCAGATGGCCCCAGGTCTTTGGGCCCATTGTTTATCTTTTTGTGAAGTGCACTTCATCCCTGCTGTGAGGTTTAGCATCTTTAGCTGACAATGCTGTCATAGAAGCCTGCCCTCTCACTCAAACTCTCCACCTCTGAAGACACCCTAGGTACCAATTTAAACAGCAGCCTTTAAGTGCCAATACCTACAGCAGCTGCAGATGACAGCTTTAGAGAGGACCGATGGGGCTTACAAACACTGAATACCCATTCTGGCTCTGTTTGCTTGTTACTCAGCTAATCATAAATTCGTATATATATATATATATATATATATATATATATATATATTGTCCGTAAAGTGTGAATGCATTATTCATATATATATATAAAGAGTAAAAACTTTTTTCTTACCCTGCACCATTTCAGCTGAATCCCAGAAACATGCCTGAGCTTTTAGCCATGTCATGTTCAGTGTTATGCTGCAAACACTGGTGTCTTGAGAAATCGCACCCTTTTTGTGACAGGTTTGTAAACCTAGTCAGAAGTTTGGCCTGCTCCTTTTTTAGACAATCAGACAAAAACCTCTCTGTCTGTGAATCATTTTGCACATTTGTGTTTGCTGACATCAAGTTGTCTTACTTGTCTTTGAAGGACATGGTTTTGGAGAGAGGCTGTGCGGCTGAAGGAATAGAGGTCCTATAAATGGCTAAATGCCCCAATATACTTCAAGCAAAGTTGTAGAGCCAACTGGTGTGATGCCATTTTGAACAAAATCAGGCCAAAACAAAGTTTGTTTGGAGTTGATTTCAGAAGTTTGGGGGTTGACAGATTGATTTAAAGCAGCTTTACAGTGATCAACAGGAAAATAATGATTCAGTGATGTAAACATAGTTCAATTCGTATGTAAAGCCGCTCTAAAAAGAAAAGTGTCATTGTTCAGCTGAAGTCAGTTCAGTTCTGGTTCAGTTCAGTTCAGTTGTAAAGATCATCAATTATTAAATTAGATCGAAATGTTTTTGCTGTGAAGTTTACATCTGCTCAGATATTTAGAACTGTTTACCCCTAAAACTTTGCTGTAGGTATATCAGGGCCTTATTGTGGTGGACATTTACAAATTGGATGTAATCACTGAGGGTGATTTTACACTGCCAGTTTTGTTCGGAACGGGGCACGGTTCACATGAAAAATCGCTAATGTGAACGCTGTCATGTGGACCCTGGTGCGCACTGGGTCCCAAACCCGAGACTACCTGGATGAGGTGGTCTGAGTTCGGTTGCTCCCGAACCATGCTGTGGTTCGCGTGTATGTGAAACCAACACGGACTCGGGTGCGGACTTGTTCAGGAAGTAAAGTATCCTGCGCATTCGTTTTAGCCGATTATGATGTATTTACTTAAATAAAACACACATAAGGGATTGTAGTGTTGATGATTTACCTTGGATACGAGCAAGAGTGAGTGTGCAGTGTATTCGTGCATATAGTGCGTGCAATCAGGGCAACACATTAATGGAAATCCACTGTCTCCTCAAAAGAGTCCATTTGCAAGCAGCGGAAATACACCTTATGCGACACACACACACACACACACACACACACACACACACACACACACACACACACACACACACACACACACACACACACACACACACACACACACACTCAGTAGACCTGTGTTTACTCAGCTATGAATTATAGCACCAAATTAATAAAAAACACAATATATTGACCCGCGTCGTGTTTTCCTTTTGAAACCAGACCAACTGGGTCTGGTTTCACAAGGGCTGGGTCCTTCCAGTCCTTCTGAGGCTTTGAGGCTAGAGTCCTCCTCAGTATCGCCCGCATGGCTATGTCATAAATATTTCTGCCCCTGTAGTCGCAGCATTAAAATAGTATTTTGAAAAATACTTTTTATTTTAAAATGTATTCAATACTTTGAATGACAACCATATGTGGTCTCTCAGTGATTTACATCATGGACTGTTTAGCTTTATGCAATTCATTTACAACAAAAACAAAAGAAACAATATGCCTGCATCTACTAAAACAATACACATATATTTTTTTACATAATGAATCTTAATGAGCTCAGTGCTGACTGATTTTTCCACCAAATCGTTTCACAAAACCTTTGACGGAGAAGTGACGTGGCAGCGGATGAATGCAGCCTTTCTAGGACTGTTTTCTTTTTTATTCCCTTCCCTCACTAACTTCCCTATATCTTGCTTATTCGGATGCATGTCAAGTTGCCTGAGTGCTGACTACTGGTAGAACCCTTGCAATGGGTTGAATTGGAACAATCTAAGACTTTGTTCACTTGGAATCCACTATGGAGCTGATTTTTTGCCCCTTATTTGTTTAATGTGCCATTCTATACACCCATGAGCAAGTGACTGGGAAAGTTAGTGACTGTGTGTCTAAAAGCAAAATGGATGTAGTGGTTGTATTAGTGGATGCATACTTGCGAGTAAGGAACATCGTTTAGTTCAGGAATGTCCAATCCTGCTTCTTGGAGGGCCTGCCAGCAGAGTTTATCTCCAGCCCTGGAATTTAGCACAAACAATGCTGACCAACAAACAATCGTGAATTTCATGTTGGCCCACACTGATTTATGCTGGTTAGAGATGGTATAGTGCTGATTAGTACTTATAAAGCACATATTTATGCCTTATGATCAAATTCTACATCCCTTAATCCTACCCAATACCTAAACTTAACACATACCTTACTACCTATTAATAAGCAGTAATTCGTATTTTCTTAAGGCAAAAGTTATAGTTAATAGTTAGTTAATAGATAGAATTGGACCCTAAACTGTTAAACAGCAATGCTTAATTATCAAGGACATCCCTGCTGAGAAATCCAGGATTAGATGCTCTGTAGCTATTCTGTTTTTGCTGTTTTGTTCACGTCACATGAAACCAGGAACATTATCCCAGTCGTGTTACCTCCAGTGATGGCTAAAGTGATTTTAAAATTTAACATGCATAATTTTTTGGCTTTTTCACACATTTATACTTTTGCATGTTCCATTTTGGCATATGGATGGCTCTGAGTCATAACTTTGCACATTTAAATTTGTTCTTTGCAGTTTTGAATTAAAAATACTTCAAAAAATATTCAATGCAATGCCATTAACTTAATTATGTCAAGGTAACGGCCCAACACAAATAGTCATTCTTCTAGAAGACATGCTAACCCTAAAGGTCTGAGTTATTATAGCCATTCATGCAGTTGCTCACATAAATGGATGAACAAATCTTGACCATGACTAATGAACAATTTCAATTTGGATTTGAACAAAACGCCACATAATTGGATTCCACTTTAGACTGAGGCAAGATAAATTGGAAGATTCCCTGAAAAAGGTTAGCTTAAATCACATCTGGCTGATGTTGTCAATTATTGAGGAAAATAGCATTAGACATGGACATATCTTCAGCAATAATTATTTGTTCACTAAAGTCAATGAAACAGGCATTCCTAACCAATGTCATTGGTTTGCACACAGTTTCCTTGCTCCTTCGTAATGCACTTACAGTATACCTCCTCTTTTGTTAAGCTTTTTCTAAATCGAGCTGGCATAATTGAGGGGGTTCATTTAACTTTCAACCTCAATGCAATCACTTATTATACTACTTGTAATCTATGGTCATGAAAGGAAAATGTGCATGCACTTTATGGCAGGATGACAAAAAATGGTTATGTGTATCACAAGCAGAGGGTTTTCTGTATGGCAGGATTTAAGAGAAATCCTTGTTGAATGTACTGTATTAGCACAATGACTTAAACAGCAGTCGCAGGATAGGTGAGATCAACTCTGTGTAGCTCCTATTTTCCCCAGCATGTAGAATTGAAATTGTCTCTCATATATTATAAGATGACATGACACCTGACAGAAAAAATTGAAGCACTGGTTGGTATGTATGAATGCTTAAGAAATAAATCTGTTGAAGCTTCTCGATCAATAGATGCTCATTTCTGTAACAAAAAAAATTAGAATATTAGATGTCTTTAACTATTATGTATGTACATAAAAATGTAAAAAGTACTTATTGTGTTCATGTTGTATTGCAAAACTCTCTGTTGTTATTGAGGTGGGATACGGGTACGGTTAGGATAGGTTTGGTGCTGTGGGTCGGCTAAGGTGTAGATGTAGCCTAATTACAGAAATTAATTACAGCTGTAATTACATGCAGGTATTTTTTTTTTTTTGGTAACTCCTTACAATAACAGGGCATGAATAATCACGTACTAATACCTGAATTAATAGTTACTTCAACATTAACTCGTGATTAGTGAATATATGAACTAATCATGGAGCAATGAAGAGCGATCCATAACTACGACAGGAGTCATAATGATTCATGTATGAATAACAGCAGCCTTAAACATGTTAGTACATGTTTGATAGTTAATGCATTAATTAACGTTTAGGGGTAAACTAAATCAATCAGGCTCTGTAAGAATAAATAAAAAGTAATTTAGGTAACACTTTATTTTACAGTGTCCTTGTTACAGATGTTACATGTACTTACCATAGTAATAACAGTAAATTATGCATAATTACATGCAACTAACCCTCAACCAAATCCTAACCCTATAGTAAGTACATGTAGTTCCTTAATATTACTCAGTATTTAAATATATAATTACACTGTAACAATGACACCTTAAAACAAAGTGTAACCGTAATCTAAATTTGAATTAAACATATCATTTAATACTGCCATAATTTAAACTGTAATTTCATAATCTGCTATCTGCAGCTTTATGACAAATAATTGGAATGGCACATGATTGTTTAGCCATTAAATGTAAATATTGCAAGACATTTAGTGTCATTCAATGATGTTTCTGACAGTTTGTGGTGGCAGATTTATGAAGATTTTTACATTGTGCCTTTTTAATTACATCTTTCTTCTAATCTAATGCATATTTGATTTAGTTTACCCCAAAGTGTTAATTAATACATTAATTAACAAGCATGTACTAACGTGTAGTTAAGATGGTATTCATGCAGGAATTCATGACTCATGTCGTAGTTAAGGTTAGTTCTTCATTAGTACATGTCTTAACTCATCATTAGTTCATAGTAAAGTAATTATTAATTCAGGTATTAGTACATGATTATTCATGTACTATTATTGTACAGTGTTACCTTTTTTTAATATAAGTACCATGTAAAAACATGTATGTACACATTAAGTGCATTGTGTCAAATACATGTTAGCCTAGTTAAAGACACTATTATAAAATGGGACCAAAAATACCTTAAAACCTAAACTTACCTGATACTATTGGTGTCCTGTCTTTGAAAATATCCTTTAAGGACGTGCAAATCTATTTTTATCTTTAATCTGAAGTATTTTAAATAACAGAGAATGAAGGTAGGTAATGAAGCTTAAAACCAATTAAAGAATTAAACAATTCAGCCACTTTTTTTCACAATGGAAACATGCCTTGTGCACCAGGTCAGAATAATAATAAAAAAATAAAAAAATCCACACACATAGACACACACCGCTGAAACAAACATTGCTTCTTTATTGCAAGTTAATTACAGAAATTAGCATCAGTAGAAAAAAAAGTCATCTTCAGCCCAGCTGCTTCCGTCTTGATTGAATCTACTGCTTCCTTCCCTCTCAAGTACCTTAAGTCTAATTAGACATTTGTAACTGAGTTTTGAGCTTCCATGATTTAACCAAACCACCACCAGTTACCATGGCAATTATACTTTTGTAAACCCTCTTCCCTTTTTCAGTGTCAATCATTCATGATCCTTCAAGTCAAGACCCTACACACTCTGCGATCAGGCGTCAGTGTTTGATCACATCTGCTCTATCTCTGAATGGTCTGAGCCCTTCCTGTCTTCTGAATTAGCAGATTCAGTCCAATCACAGCTTGAATGTGCATTGAAGTTTTGATGAACTGCAGGAGAAGGGTTGTTTGTGCTAGAGAAACCAGTACAGCTTGTTTGCTGCAAGGTTTTTACTTGTCCTTCGAGTTCCTTTTCACCTCTGGAGTCACATTAAATGTAGACCAGACTTTAACCTTTGGCGATGTGTGTTTGATATAACTCATCAAGTGACTTCTACCTGCAGCAAAGCAAATAAAACCAATTCATCTTAAACTAGAAACTATACATTACCCAAATGAACAATATGCCTTTTCCTCAGAAAACGTTTCATTTAAATGACTATTTAAAAGGTTTTTTATTTATTTATTTTTTGACACTGCTAAAACAGAATGCTGTGAGTTTCTTCTGTCAATGTGAAGCAATACTCAAGTTCAGTGTTTGTTGGTGAATGCTGTGGATGAATTAATTTTTTCCTTTGATGAATGTCTTTGTACTCCCTTTCTTTGGGGGGAAACTAGCTAAAAAATATTTGGTTCCAATTTCCAGTAATATTTTGAAAATGATTCTGTTGCATGCATGTCCATTGAAGTGTCGACAGTTCTAATTTAGGGTACGTTTACACGACAACATTGTACTAAAAACACAAAGGACGTTTTTCTTTTGTGTTTTTCGAGTACAGACACAACGTTGTAAAATTGATCCCTGTTCCCACAGATCTGCGAAAACCATTAAAAAACGCTGTATTCTGATGCCAGACCAGTAGATGCAAAGTACCTTTCATAGCTTTGTCACTATGCAAAGAAACACCAGGTGTCTGAAGACTGAACATTTAATATGCATGTGAATGATGTCACCATTTTCACAAATTCACGTTTTTGGAGTCTACATGCAGACGATAACAGTGTCCTTTTCAAAACCGTGCACTTTGAAACCCATTTTCAAATGTCTGCGTTTTCAGGCCGCTAATACGCCATTGTCGTGTAAATGAATGGGCAAAACATTTAAAACGTTTTTTTGCTGAACATGGTGTCGTGTAAAAAGGCCCCTTAAACACAATGTATTTCGATATGAACACAAAATGATTTACCATGATGATTGCAGCAATTGTAACACAGTATATAAAGAGAACAGAAGAAGGACTTTCATTAAATATTTACTCCCATGAAAAAATTCTATATTCTTAAAGTAATGACTTTCAGTAATGATTTTCTGAAGTATTTTCTGAATTTTACTAAATTATTTTCAGTAATGAGCTCTAGGCTGAAAGTAAACAGTGAAAACAAAAATCCAGAACATATAAAATACACTGGAATATGATGATCCCTGGGACCCCATACTCATATTATAAATATGGAATTATAAAAGGCAACATGCTATTTCCAATTTATTAAAATATTAAACAATTTAATTTGTATCCAAATAAATTCTACCCACTATTTGAGTATTGGAGTGCTCTGACCCTAGTTAAAGGAAAGGCTTAAATAGGACTGTCAAATAAATGAAAGACTGTAAATTAGATGAGACTTATACTCAAAAAATGTGTATATATTTATTTATTTGCAAATGGGTCATTGGCAACCCACACACCATTGATTAGTGTTTGCAACTTCACAAACTGTGTCACTCTACAGTGAGGTATATATGCTGCACAACAAACTCTGAAGACAAACTGAAGTAACTGGCATTATATTAGGACTGAAATCAACAGTAATTTTTGTAAAAGAGCGTTTGATTTCTTCACGGGTGAATGCCCTTTGCATATTATTGAAAGTGTGCTTCTTTGGCATCCTCGTTAGACATGTTTGGCCAGTTTGATAGAGTTTGTTTTACTGTCAAAAACTGACTGTCAGAATCACACTCCCACGGGTGCCGGGAAACTAAAATAATTGGCAAATACAAGGTTTGTATATTAGTAACATATAGTTTTGGTAGTTGTTCAGACTGCAGATTATGAGGTGATTTGGGGAAAAAACCTCCTGTTGTTGCCTTTTTATATGGCAAAGACATGAACATCCCCTGGTTATATATAAACACATTTTTGAAGCTGTCGGTTTCATTCTTTTTGTGTCATTTAAAACATTCACTGACCAGACATGAATGTTTTCCAATTAAAGATGCTATCAGAACAGAGTGAGCATAAAGTTGAGCACAGCTGGTCACGTGAACCGCTCCTTCTTGATCATCAAAGACTGCAAAAATTATGCATACCTCATCGCTTATCAAACACAAAGGACACAAGATCAGTGTGTCTTTTATGAGCCAGCCAAGTGGTTAAAACTGTTAGTGAGTGAGATTTCGCTTTCAGACAAAGCACACACACTAAAGAGGCAAGAGAAGAGAGTAGTCTTTCATGTTCTTATTGATGTTTAAATTGGGCATTTTACACGCAGCATGTGTATCCATTACTAGCCCACCAAACTATCCTAATACAGCATACAGAAGGCATGTAAATATAGTGAGACGGGACGTAATGCTTGCTAATGGAATATCTTCATCTAAATTTTCATAAACAATGCTTTGTGTACATATCATGGTGGTAGTTGAATTTCAGAGATGTATCAAAGATGTGCTGTGAACTTTTGGAATACCACCCAATGTTTTTGTTCCATTGTCTAACTTACATTCCATTGTCAAATCAAACATATGAGGTGAGCAGATGGTTGAGTAATTTATAGCATTACAACATATGCAAATAAGCTCTGGCAAATATTGTGAGGGTCTGTTTCCTGTTCACTATCTTCTCTTTTACCATCTGTTACATTTGAGCTCAGGTTTCACTACGTCTGAATATGCTATAATTGTTTTAGCTTCACCTGAGTTATATTTGTCAGTTGTTTGCTGAATACCTTTACAAAATTTGAGTATTCGTATACTTTTAGTAGCACAAAACATATGTTATGCTTGGATAGACACTGATACATAACAGTGTCCACATATGGACCAATACCCCCCCCCCCCCCCCCCCCCCCAAAAAAAAAAGATCACATTGACCATATTTCTCAAAATGCCAGATTGTTTCTTTTTCTTACTGGAATTCTGTTTTTAGAGTTTGCAGGTCTAGTTGTTTAACCATGAATGTAATTCATGGCAAACTTTTGTTGTCAGCATTTGTCAGATGACCTCAATGCTTTAGTCTATCAACCAACGAAAAGGGTTGTATTGTAACTCAGCTTAGGTTTTACTACACAGCAAGAAACATAGCTACACAATATAAAGGAGGGAAATCAGGTTGATTGGGACACTTTTTCCCAGTCACCTCAATGGCAAAATGCGTCTCAATCAACCTGAATTCACCCCTATGAATCATTACAATCTGGCTGAAAAAGGCTGGGCTGGGTCGAACACAACAGCCTGGAGCAGTTTAATTATTTAACACACTAATGACTGTTGGATTAAATCAGAGTCTTGGTTTCAAAAGGGTGGTACACCGCTAGCCTCCACCAAACCACATCAATAAGCTGTTGTCCAGGAATTGGAGTCTGGATTAGTTCAGGTTCGATGTAAGCATTAGCAGGCGATTGACAAATAAAGCGCTAACAAGATTGTGATCAGAGAGTCTCAGGCTTGATAATCTGCCATTCCCATTCCACACTGCTTCCTGTAATCTGACTTCACATAAGTGTTTCTTTTTTATTGCTCCCCAAAGCCCTGATCAAGTAAAAGCTTAATTACTGCTAATGCATTCTCTCCAGAGCTCCACAGTAAACACGATCAAAAACAATCACACCAATTTTGAGAAGGAAAGAGACATCCAATGAGAAACACACACCGTACCGAGATGATAAATAAATATTTAAGGATGATTTTTGGCCATTTCATGTCTTTGATCAGTTGAGCCTGAAAGAGTGAGGCCCAGATATGTGGCTTTTGGCTTCACGAAACAGCACTAAGAAAATATGCATGAATTTGTTTTTGGGCGGGTGGGGGGGGACTAAACAGTTTAAAGCAGCACCCATGAACATCCCAACTGGATGAAGCTTCAGCCAACATTTGCGACTCAGAAAAGTCCACATTTTGAAAAAGTACTCTAAAACAACATTAATGTGATATGTATGTATATGTATTTATTTTAAGGTTTAATTGTCATCCCTGTCTAGATTAAAATGTAATGTATGTTTACATGTAAGCTTGGAGCTCAAACAGCAATAGTCTTCATTTCAGCTACTAGTTTTGTGAAGCTCATTGAGACTCATGAATATGACTGTAATGGTGCCATATGGATATAATCTGCAATCGGATGATTTATTCATGGCACAAAGCATACAATTACAGTTTAGGTTATATACAACAATTTACTGTATTCATATTTATGGTAAACTAACATACTTAATGTAAATTGTATTGAAACATATATGTCATTATTTAAATTGTAATTAAGTTTTGATGAAGGTACAATTTAGTATATTTAATGGTAGCACTTTATTTTACAGTCCTGTTCATATTTACATAATATGTACTTACAGCAATTACAATAACTGGGAAATAACTTTGTACTAACCCTAAACATAACCTTAACCCATGTAGTTACCTTATATTACCAGTACTTTCTTGGGTAAGTACACTATAAATAAATTGTAAGTGCACACTGTAAAATTGTCACATTGTCTGGTTTGTGTTCCCTGGGTTTTCACTAGAGGTCTCTTTCCCTGATCGTAACCCTCATCATGAACTGCATTTCCCATAACCCTTTGCCTGCACTCATCACTGCTGTTCCCACTCACATTTTTGAACCTGTCTATTTATACACTGTCTGTTTTTGTGTTAGTTGTCGAGTCCTTGCTTAATGTCTGTTTGCACTTCGGAGTTTCTTGTCTGATTTGTTTCTTATTTTGGACTGCTTTATATGATTTTGAACCTTTGCCTGGCTGACTACGGATTTGGATTACCCCAATAAACTACTGCACTTGGACCTAACCCTTTGTGTGCGTGTCGTGACAGAGATCAGTGATGAGTTCAGGCAAAGGGTTATGGGAAATGCAGTTCATGATAAGGGTGACGATCAGGGAAAGAAACCTCTAGTGAAAACCCAGGGAACACAAACCAGACACTGTGACAAAAATAAAGTGTAATCCGTTTAAGATATATTAACTGTAAATGTAATATCAAATAATAGACTACAGTTAAAAATGTTTACACTTTATTTTAAGGTGATGTAGTTACATTGTACTTAATCAAATAAGCATGGAGTAATATGAATTAACTACATGTACTTACAATACAGTTACTGTGTGTTCACACTACCGCTGGAGAGAGCATCAAAGTGGCCAGAAGTCATTAATTTTCAATGTGAGCTCCGGCGAGGAGAGTTGAAGAGTCAGGTAAACTTTATGGTAATGAGCTATAACGTGGTTCGGCGGCAACCAATCTGAATGTAGAAGTCCTCTGCCTGAGAGGATTCCAGAGAATAATACAAACAATAATAATACCCCAACTTAGGGGACAGTTGCAACACAATCAGGGACGGTTGCAACATGTTAAAAATACCTTACATTTCACGAATTAACTTTAGCTTTTTGTCTCAATGAGCATAGAATTCTGAAAATGTTAACTGTTTTACTATAATAATATAGTATTATTTATGTATACAATGATATTATTGTATTATTATTTGTTTTAAGTCGAATAACAGTTATGTTTATGTGTAGAATATAGGCCTACATAGATTCAGTGTGTAGGTGTTACAGATGCTATTCAGTCTCTCCATATTTCAGTGTCAGACAGGAAGAATTGAACAATTTGCAATGCAAAAACTTTTATTAAAATGTATTTATTGTACAAAACTGCAACTGTTTTAAAGACTGATTTACCCCATGAAATTCAGTCATGCAAAGTCACAGTTGTGGCATGTGAAAAAAATCTCCTCCACCTGTGCAATCTTTATGTGCCCAGGACTTGCACATACAGCACTGCAGCCATACTTGCCTGGATTTCGAGTAGCTTTCCAGGCACACAATGCAGATGTCTTCTTCCTCTTCAGAGTCAGATTCTTCTCTCTCTCTTTTTTTTTGTTTTTTTTGTGGCTGCTTTTTGGTTTTCCTTACACTTTTCGTTGTGTTTTTTTTATTTCTCAGATTGTTTTCTTTGCCTTTTGCTACAAAGTTTTTTTTTTCTTTTTTTTTTTTCTATTTCTAATGCTTCCTTCACAGGAGTGTAAGGGTGGATGTGATTCTGTAAGGATGGCAGTGGAGCATAGTTTCCTACCTTTTGCACACTTTTTTCTGGCTCCTGCTTTTGGATGTGGCCAAACCAAATAGCTTCTGGTGAGAAGTCTTCTGTACCCATCTCAGTGGTTGATGGTCTTGAGGGAGATGCACAGAAGGAAGGTGGCTCTGTCAGAGGAGGTTGCAGGACAATGCCATGGCTGCGGCAGAAGTTGATGCCTTCCACAGACTAGTGCGAGGGGTGGATGTCAAGAATTAAAAGAACTTTGGACTCTGAGGAGCTCTTTGTATGGAACTGGAAGTCCTTCAAGTATTCCAGGAAATCCACCCTGATGCATTGACCCATCCCGGATGAAATGAGGTTTAAAGTGCACTCGTGGGAAAATTAACATCGGTAGTATGGTGTTCCCAAGTGCACTGATTCCACAGGCTACTGTGACGAGTGTGCCTCTGCCACGGTTTATAAATTCTCTGCCTTCTTCTTGTCTCGTGATTATGTGTGTGTGTGTGTTGTGTGTGTCTCTGTGTGGGCGTGGCTGCTAAGTGCCGCTGATCATCGGCGCCAGCTGATCTCACTTTTCATCGGCTATTTATTCCTGTGACTGGTATCTCTCGTTGTCAGATCGTTTTGGTATATCCCGGTGTTGGTTCCTGTCCCGTTTCGTGGTCGTCTTCGTGGTCCTGGATTGTTTCCCGTGTCTTCACTGCCGGTTCTGCTCACATCATTTCTTGGACACTGGATCATCACCACAGATCATCACTCACCACCCGGTTGCCTGTCGAAGTCCCTGCCTCACTTGCCCTGTCTATGTTCTCTGTGTTCAGTGTGTCTGACCAGCGTTTCTGTTTATTCTTAAATAAACATCAAATCACTTCGTGCTTGAACACCTAATAAAACTATCCTTTTATGAACCCCACAATGACTTTATTGTTTATGTTTAAAAATACTGTTGTGTGGTCTGTTTTGTTTTGGATGCATAGCTTGGGAGTTGTTGCTACTGTTCGTGACAGAACATCATGTGCGAGCTAGACACACTGACCTTGACACATGCTAACCATGTCACTTAGAAGTCAACAAAACAATAATTTAAACTAAGTAAACTTTGATTAATTAATACAAAAGGTCAGGACAGTATGATAAAAATACAGCTAATGATAACATTTACTTCTGTTGGGCACAGTTCTCCACCATGTCGCCGAACAACCCAACCTGGGAAATTGGGGAGTCCAGGAACCGAACCTTGTCCGCATCCACCATCTCAAACCAGGCTGAGTCAATGATAGCGCTCCTGGAACACTAGAGTGGACATCGCTAGACCGACTGCGCATGTTGCGACACTCATGCCCGTGAGGGCAAGGTCAGCAGCAGTGCGGAGCTCACTCATGAGCGCATGGTCTAGACTATCCTCGTGCATGTCCATGAGTGTCTTGGCCAGATAGACCTGCTACAACGCCATGGCATACAAAGAGGAGGTGGCTTGCCCGCAAGCTTTGTAAGCTCTGACCGTGAAACCTGACGCGAGCTCACAGGCCTGCAAGAGGAGACAAGGATCCCCCCAAAGGCAGCGGCCGCCGGACACAGGTGCACCTGTGTTGCGACAGACCACTTCACTGGAGGGATAGCCTCATAACCAATACCAATAACAGATACCAATCATCCAACCGAGAATGAACAAGACACGGTGGAAGGTTCCACTCGAGCCCGACAGCCTCGGTGTCCCAATTCAGCATAGCTGACAGTTCTGGATCCGGCTTGGGCAACGTTACACTCCCAGAGGGAGACAACGCAGTCGAGTTATCATCTCCAGAGGCCAGGTCATCCTCCGATGCTGCAAACGGCCGACCCACCCATTACAGATGGACCAGCATGCTCCAAGGGGGACTCCAACAGCTACGGTGGAAGGGAGGAGAGAAGAGCCAACAGGGAATGGTTACCGGGCGAGACATCCAACACTATCCTCCTATCACCCACCCCATGCGGCACCCGAAGGCGGGGCATGGTAATGGGACCTGTACTTCGCGGACGAAGGCGAGTCTCGACCTCAACACTGAGACAGTCATATTCCCGCAATGGGAGCATGAACTGTCCACAAAAGCTGCTTCAGCATGCTGTAAGCCCAAACACGTGATGCAACAATTGTGACCGTTTCGGAGAAACAGGGAACGAATGCATCCCGAAGCGACGCACGGGCGGAATGACATCTTTTATTTTATTTTTTTTAAGACGCAAACGCACCCATGTTGCTCTATTAGGAAATGGGACCATCACCAGTGCCAGAGCACACAGGGAATGACTGTGGCAACACTGAATCAGTGAACTGAAACAGTGAAGCACTCACTTCTCACCCACTAACCAACCGTCAAATACCTATTAAAACAGCAGTTGAGAGCTTGAGAAGCTCGCGTTCACCACTGCACTCGCGCTGTATACACCAGCACTGGGAGGTCTTCCCGCAAGAACAAGGACATTCTTGTTTAAACAATAGTACTCTTCAGAGACATCCGATCGGTTCAGAAGCGAAAGACAACTGGTGCGTGCATCCACTTCCGTGTTTATACCCGTGCTGCGGGGCGGAGCATGTAATCACGCACGGCAATGTTGAATTGGCTTGATTAAATAGTAGTACGAAGAAGATAGGCTCCCTAAGCGTGATCCCCATTTCAGTCGACGTCGATTACGTCTGACATTCTCGACTGAAAGGAAACCAACTGAAACATCAAATATAAGTCACAGACACATTTTTTAAATTTTTTGTTTATTGACCTTCAGAAACATGAAATAACATGTATATATGTACAATTTATGATCACCAGGAGTTAATAAATATACTATATTATGCTAATTGATGCCTGAAGGCACAAGCTCCCTGAGAATACTTTTATCAGCAATAGAAAGGGTAAGAAAAATGTATGTGGGAACTTTAAGAACATGCTAGTGAGTGACTGAAATAATAATAATATTTATTTATTTATTTATTTATTGCATCCCTTACAATCCATAACACATGAAATGAAAAGTCTTTGTTTTTCAGAACACGTTTATTCATAATACTAAAATTAGCATTTGACTTTTCTGCTCTCCCTTTATCGACATTATTTCACTTGAAACTTTTCATTGTGTACATACTGTTACATCCAGTGAGGAATGAAACGGAGAGTGAATCCAATCGCAAGCACATTTAATTAAACAAATACAAAAACAGGGAATCCAGGGAACTCAGAACACGACAGGAGTAACATAAAACAACAACCGACAGCCAACAACTGAAACACAGGGGTTTAAATACACAGACAAACAAGCTAAACAAGATAACAAGGGGGCGTGGTTAATAAGAAACACCTGGGGAGACTAATAAACATGGACGAGGAACACCTGTGGACACTGAGCAACAACAACAAAAGACAAGACACATGGCAGGGTCACATGACAAACAAGGAATCACGTGAAATACAAGACACAGCAAAACCCACACGTAACATAGCCCCCTCCCTATGGGCGGCTCCCGACGCCCCTTGAAACAAAAACACTAAAGTTCAGGAGGGTGGTGAAGCGGAGGTGGTCTTGGGGGAGGGTAGGAGGGCCAAGTCCTAACAGGGGAACGGGACCAGGGCAGAGAAGGTTGCGCAGGGGACCAGGGCAGAGATGAGCCCTCGGACGGCCACGGCGGAGAAGACAGTCCATCGGGCGGCCAGGGCGAAGAAGACAGTCCATCGGGCGGCCGGGGCGGAGAAGACAGTCCATCGGGCGGCCAGGGCGAAGAAGACAGTCCATCGGGCGGCCAGGGCGGAGAAGACAGTCCATCGGGCGGCCAGGGCGGCGAAGACCCTTCGGGCGGCCAGGGCGGCGCAGACACCGGCTCAGGAACAGCAGACAACACACACACTGACTCTGGCTCAGGAACAGACAACACACACACTGGCTCTGGCTCGGGAACAGACAACACACACAGGCTCGGGAACAGACAACACACAGGCTCGGGAACAGACAACACACACTCGGGCTCGGGAACAGACAACACACACACTGGCTCGGGAACAGACAACACACACACTGGCTCGGGAACAGACAACACACACACTGGCTCGGGAACAGACAACACACACACTGGCTCGGGAACAGACAACACACACACTGGCTCGGGAACAGACAACACACACACTGGCTCGGGAACAGACAACACACACACTGGCTCGGGAACAGACACTGGCTCCGGTTCTGGAACAGACACCAGAACAGAAACAGCCACAAGGAGAGACGTAAACACAGAAACAAACATAGAGCGATCAGGTTCAGGCGTGACTTGAACAGTCTCTGGATCGGCAGGCGTGACTTGAACAGTCTCTGGATCGGCAGGCGTGACTTGAACAGTCTCTGGATCGGCAGACGTGACTTGAACAGTCTCTGGATCGGCAGACGTGACTTGAACAGTCTCTGGATCGGCAGACGTGACTTGAACAGTCTCTGGATCGGCAGACGTGACTTGAACAGTCTCTGGATCGGCAGACGTGACTTGAACAGTCTCTGGATCGGCAGACGTGACTTGAACAGTCTCTGGATCGGCAGACGTGACTTGAACGGTCTCTGGATCGGCAGACGTGACTTGAACGGTCTCTGGATCGGCAGACGTGACTTGAACGGTCTCTGGATCGGCAGACGTGACTTGAACGGTCTCTGGATCGGCAGACGTGACTTGAACGGTCTCTGGATCGGCAGACGTGACTTGAACGGTCTCCGGATCGGCAGACGTGACTTGAACGGTCTCCGGATCGGCAGACGTGACTTGAACGGTCTCCGGATCGGCAGACGTGACTTGAACGGTCTCCGGATCGGCAGACGTGACTTGAACGGTCTCTGGATCGGCAGACGTGACTTGAACGGTCTCTGGATCGGCAGACGTGACTTGAACGGTCTCTGGATCGGCAGACGTGACTTGAACGGTCTCTGGATCGGCAGACGTGACTTGAACAGCCTCTGGATCGGCAGACGTGACTTGAACAGCCTCTGGATCGGCAGACGTGACTTGAACAGCCTCTGGATCGGCAGACGTGACTTGAACAGCCTCTGGATCGGCAGACGTGACTTGAACAGCCTCTGGATCGGCAGACGTGACTTGAACAGCCTCTGGATCGGCAGACGTGACTTGAACAGCCTCTGGATCGGCAGACGTGACTTGAACAGCCTCTGGATCGGCAGACGTGACTTGAACAGCCTCTGGATCGGCAGACGTGACTTGAACAGCCTCTGGATCGGCAGACGTGACTTGAACAGCCTCTGGATCGGCAGACGTGACTTGAACAGTCTCTGGATCGGCAGACGTGACTTGAACAGTCTCTGGATCGGCAGACGTGACTTGAACAGTCTCTGGATCGGTAGAAGAAAGCTCAGGGCTGGACGGGACCAGCGGCGAGGGCTCTGAGCTGGGCGGGACCAGCGGCGAGGAGGACTGAGCGCTGGGCAGGACCAACGGCGAAGAAGACTGAGCGCTGGGCAGGGCCAGTGGCGAAGAGGGTCTTGAGCTGGGCAGGACCAGCGGCGAAGAGGGCCTTGAGCTGGGCAGGACCAGCGGCGAAGAGGACTGAGCGCTGGGCAGGACCAGCGGCGAAGACTGAGCGCTGGGCAGGGCCAGCGGCGAAGAGGGCCTTGAGCTGGGCAGGGCCAGCGGCGAAGAGGGCCTTGAGCTGGGCAGGACCAGCGGCGAAGAGGACTGAGCGCTGGGCAGGACCAGCGGCGAAGAGGGGCTTGAGCTGGGCAGGACCAGCGGCGAAGAGGGCCTTGAGCTGGGCAGGACCAGCGGCGAAGAGGGCCTTGAGCTGGGCAGGACCAGCGGCGAAGAGGGCCTTGAGCTGGGCAGGACCAGCGGCGAAGAGGACTGAGCGCTGGGCAGGACCAGCGGCGAAGAGGGGCTTGAGCTGGGCAGGACCAGCGGCGAAGAGGGCCTTGAGCTGGGCAGGACCAGCGGCGAAGAGGACTGAGCGCTGGGCAGGACCAGCGGCGAAGAGGGGCTTGAGCTGGGCAGGACCAGCGGCGAAGAGGGCCTTGAGCTGGGCAGGACCAGCGGCGAAGAGGGCCTTGAGCTGGGCAGGACCAGCGGCGAAGGGGGCCTTGAGCTGGGCAGGACCAGCGGCGAAGAGGGCCTTGAGCTGGGCAGGACCAGCGGCGAAGAGGGCCTCGGCTCTGGCTTGACGTGGTTGACGTGAAGCTCTGGCTGGACGTGGCTGACGTGAAGCTCTGGCTGGACGTGGCTGACGTGAAGCTCTGGCTGGACGTGGCTGACGTGAAGCTCTGGCTGGACGTGGCTGACGTGAAGCTCTGGCTGGACGTGGCTGACGTGAAGCTCTGGCTGGACGTGGTTGATGTGAAGCTCTGGCTGGACGTGGCTGACGTGAAGCTCTGGCTGGACGCGGCTGACGTGAAGCTCTGGCTGGACGGTCTCTGGCTGGACGGTCTCTGGCTGGACGTGGCTGGCGTGAAGCGCAGAGCTTATCCGAAGGGCAATATCAATGTACTGCTCTAAAGTCCATTGAGGGGTGTTGTCCGGCATAAGGTACTCTAGGAGGTCCGTAAGGCCATAACGGAACATGTCTTTCAAGACATTATCATCAACGTCCACCCCATCACAAAGTCCACAAAACTCCTCCACATATTTCCCAATAGGGCGGTCACCTTGGCTGAGGCGAAAGAGACTGGCTGCTGGATTCATCTTGGGTCGGTTGTTCTGTTACATCCAGTGAGGAATGAAACGGAGAGTGAATCCAATCGCAAGCACATTTAATTAAACAAATACAAAAACAGGGAATCCAGGGAACTCAGAACACGACAGGAGTAACATAAAACAACAACCGACAGCCAACAACTGAAACACAGGGGTTTAAATACACAGACAAACAAGCTAAACAAGATAACAAGGGGGCGTGGTTAATAAGAAACACCTGGGGAGACTAATAAACATGGACGAGGAACACCTGTGGACACTGAGCAACAACAACAAAAGACAAGACACATGGCAGGGTCACATGACAAACAAGGAATCACGTGAAATACAAGACACAGCAAAACCCACACGTAACACATACGTTTTTGGTATTCCATATAATTGTCATATTTAGTAATTTTTTCTACTTTAAATGAGGTAGAGGAATATTACAGGGCAGAAGGAGAATGTAAAGAGAGTACACTTGTCACCTGAGGCGCTAGTGAATAATAAGAAAATGCTATTCCATGCAAGTGAGGGGGCTGAATCCCCTAGAAATGGTCCATCCTATAGCACCTTGAGAATGTATACTGATCAAACCTCTCACCGTTTGTTGACTAGAAGCAGTGCTTTTTTATTAAGGGTGTTTTTGTTTTTGTTTTTTTCATCATTATGACAACGATTTTTTGTTTTGTTACATTGTTACAAGTTGTCCTTGTTACAGTGTAATTATACATTTAAATACTGAGCAATATTAATTAAAAACATATATATATAAAACTATGGGTATAGTTTAGGGTTATTTGCATGCAATTATGCATAATTTACTGTTACGACTACAGTAAGTAACATATGCAACAGGGACTGTAAAATGATGGGGTATCCAAATTGTTATTACCAATCTTATATTTATAGTTGAATTATGCAACATAAAAGAGACCATTTTAATTAATTTAAATCAATGTATATTTAATGATGTGGAAATTAAGAACATGCATAAAGTGCGTTAAATAAAATTTCACTAGGAATGTTTAATTAATACCATTTATTATAAATACAATAAAACCAACCTATATCTGTAACGTACGGACAGAGGCGGTCGGATCCATGTGCAGAACTTTATTAGAACTGGAACATAAGTAGAAATGAACCAGGCACACAAATAAACAAGGGCAATCCAATAACTCGTGGTGTTAACAGGCGTAGGTCGAGGTAGGCAGCACAGGTTCGCAAACAGTCCAGGATACAGGCATAGGTCGAGAGTCCAGGGAAACACGGAGAAACAGAACAGGGAATAACGCTCAGAAATGCACGCTTACAGTGTAACAAGACTTTGCAAAGGACAGAGGAGAAACACAGGTTTAAATCAGGAGCTCAATAACCAATAATGAAACACAGCTGAACATAATAACATAATGAGTCCATGGGGAAAACATAACACAATGGGAGAGTGCCCTCCAGTGGCTCTCGAGGGCACTACAGCTGCCGATCGTCACAATATCAATTCAATACGTGTTAATCTCAAAGTATTAATAAACATTTGTAATGCCAAAATATGTTTGTTTTTTATTCATAAAGAAATATAAGAATATAAAGAATATGTATATATATATATATATATATATATATGTGTGTGTGTGTGTGTGTGTGTGTGTATATATATATATATATATATATATATATATATATATATATATATATATATAATTAAGTGATCTTGTACTATCTATGTGCTAATTAAATGTTTTTATATTTTATAATAGCACATCCCTTTCCTGTTTGCGCAGCACCAAAGCAACAAACATAGTTTTTTTTTGTTTTTTGTCAAAATTGATTTAAAGGCAGCGAGGCAATCTATCCGGATTAACACACCCGGCTTTGTGTGACAAACAAAGACATTCTTAGGAGATCTGGTGCTCTGAGAATAGCTTGTCTCCAGGTCATGGTTGTGGATTAAGTTCCCATTGAATGACAAGGCAATCTATATTTATATTGCATTTTATCTGCAGGAGGTCTATCTGATTCAATAGTGGCCACCTCACGGTTCGCTGAAGTCAAGGTTTGCACAACACAACCTCATACAAATCCCCTGAAATGCAGCGCGCAATAACAGCAGCACACCGGTTTGACCTTAAAACCCAGTGCGATTCTAATGACCAGGGCCAGGTGCCCTCAGATGGAATGGCCTGTGAACTTCAGTAACCAGAACATTTCAGATGGTATTTTCTATTGAGCTTTTCTGGCAGGTAACTAGGGAACAGGCTTGGGTTCAAAAAAGGGTCAGGAAATGGAAGTAAAGAGGAGATTAAAAACTTGAAAAGATTAAATGACGACATGTGAAGAGAAGAAATTACAGCATCTTTCAGACTCTCAACATCCTTCCTGTTTGTTTGCTCTACGCTGTTTGAAAGGATAACCGTATGTACATGTTTTATTAAGACAGGCCTACATATTGAGATGGTGACAGCTTCAGAATACATGTATGTACTGAATGTGATGTAGAACTTGTTACTTTCTCCAACGAGTTTACAAAAACCTTCAGACTAGTACAATTTAAATTGAGATAAATTGTTGTAACAGTTCCCTTTCGTTGTCACTCCGAGTTACGTCGGATGACGACGAATGGGGTTTCGCTTAGAAAGCCTATCAACTTCGAGTATTACAAAACGAGCCAATGGCAAAGAAATGCCATGGGTCTGCGGAATTTGCATGGCGTAACTCCGCCCCACCTCGTGGGTATAAAAGGAGGAAGCCGGCAGCAAGCAGATATGTTTTCGCTTCGGAGCCAAGTGTATTCTTCTCTCCACAAGCCATCTCTGAATTGTCAGCTTTACAAACGAGTACCTCGAGTGTTGGTGTGACGGCGATCTACGGCGAGAGCGTGCTTCCTGCTGATCTGTTGCAGTGGTCTGCCAGTCGGTGCGTTTCTCCCCGGGTGCTTCAACACTTGAGTTTTCTCTCACTAAAAGAGCTTACACGTGGCACGTCTTTTTAAAGATGTCTCGCCCGTGTACTTCTGGTTGCGGCAGATTGGTATCGGACTCTGATGGGCACGAGCGTTGCATAGTATGTTTGGGCATTGATCATGCTAGAGCAGCGCTCGTGGATGACTCATGTTCTCTCTGTGGGAACATGACCATCGCGTCATTACGGTCGAGACTCCGTGAACTCGCAAGAGTGAGAGTCCCCTCATCCACCCCCCGTCCTGCGGCTGGTGGCCAGGGTGATCTGAGGGTTACGGTCTGGAACAAGGCGCCGACTATGTGTCCGCGACCCCAGCCCCCCTCTTCAATGACGGTGCCCGCTAGTGAACTGCTGATTCCCGCGGGTCTACCCTCTGGTGGCCCGCGGGCTTCAGTTGAAGCTACAGAGGAAGATGCCATGTCTGTTGCAGCATCACTAGGCGGGTTTGACTCTTCTGGAAGTGAGGGCTCGTCACAGCTGCCACCTTCCGGTGTGCATACGGCTGTGCTCGAGTCTGATCCGGAGATGACGGCCATGCTTTCCCGGGCAGCCGCGAGCATCGGACTTGAGTGGAGGCCTCCACCCTGTCCTGAGCGCTCGCGGCTGGACGATTGGTTTTTGGGTAAGGCCGCCGACCCTCGTCCTCGGCAAACCCCAATACCTTTCTTCCCGGATGTGCATGATGAGATCTCGAAGTCCTGGAAGACCCCCCTGTCTTCTCGGGACCGCTCGCTGGTCTCATCCGCCTTTCCTCCCCTCGATGAGGCAGCTGCCCGTGGGTACACTGGGCTTCCCCCGGTTGAACGCTCTGTTGCCATGCAACTATGTCCGCAGAGTGCTTCTTCTCGGGGCGAGCCTAAGCACCCATCCAAAGCCTGTAGATTTTCGTCGACCCTGGTGGCGAAGTCTTACAGAGCGGCGGGACAGGCGGCTGCTTCACTGCATGCTATGGCCACTCTGCAGGTCTACCAGGCCCAGATGCTCAGAGACATGCACGAGGGTAGGACAAACCCAGGGCTCTTTGATGAGCTGCGCGCCGCGACCGACCTTGCTCTCCGGGCGACGAAGGTTACCGCGCGCTCCCTGGGTTTGGTGATGTCCACAGCTGTGGTCCAGGAGCGACATCTGTGGCTGAACCTGGCTGACATGCGGGACGCTGAGCGGACCCGTCTGCTTAACGCCCCCTTGTCCCAGGCCGGCCTCTTCGGCGGTGCAGTTGAAGACTTTGCCCAACAGTTTTCAACTGCCCAGAAACAGACCGAGGCCATCAAACACATTCTGCCCCGCCGGCCCGCTGCTGCCTCCACCTTGCCGGCCGGGCAGACGCCTCGACCTGTTTCCCGCCGAGGGCGCCCTCCTGCGGCTCCCGCCCCTCCCGCCCGGACCACGCAGCAGCCTCCACCCAGGGCCGGTCGCGGAGGAAGCCGTAAGAAGGCGCCACAGCCCTCTCCTGCCCCGCCCCCCGCTAAACGCCGGGCCAAGCGGCGCTCCTGAGACGGGCTGCTCAGGGATGATGATTGTTTCTCAGGAGGTGGTAGCAGGACCACTCCTTCCCCCGGTGGAGGGCCGGGGGAGAATCTTTTGTTCTCCACTCCCCGCTGCTCACCCACGGGTGGGCAGCACCCTAATGTGGTTAAAGACAGAAACAATCCCCTCTTCCCTGAGCTCACAGAGTTCTCGGGCGACACAGAGCGCCGCCCACAAGCCGTGCTCTCCTCGCCCCCCTCTGTCCCAGAGGCGGTTGACACGGCGTGCCGTCCACGGACCGCTTCGCCCTTGTCCCCCTCTGTCGCCAGACCCCTGGCAGAGCAGGCCCCCGCGGGACGACCAGCCTGGTCCTCCCCTGGCCCCCTCTGCCAGGGTGCGGTTGCTAACTGTGCCCCCTCTCCGGGCCGCTATGCCGTCCACATCTGGGCCAGTTACTCCGCCTCGCTGCCCCTCCGGGGGGACGCCTGTGGCCCGCATGATCCCGTTGGTTCAGTTCCTGGGAGCCTGGCTAGAGCTTCCCCGTCTGTCCCACTGGATCGCGCGTACCGTCAGGCTCGGCTATGCGATTCAGTTCGCACGGTCTCCTCCCCGCTTCAGGGGAGTCCGCTCCACTTTGGTCGGTGGCAATGCCCCTATCATGAGAGCAGAGATTGCCACCCTGCTGGCGAAGGGTGCAATCGAGACTGTCCCTCCAGCCGAGATGAGGTCCGGCTTCTACAGCCCCTACTTCATTGTCCCCAAGAAAACCGGTGGGTTACGGCCAATCCTGGACTTGCGCGTGCTGAACCGCTCCCTTCATCGGATGCCGTTCAAGATGCTCACCGCCAAACGCGTTTTCGAATGCATACGGCCCCAGGATTGGTTTGCAGCGATCGACCTGAAGGACGCCTACTTTCATGTCTCCATTCTTCCTCGACACAGACCGTTCCTCCGGTTTGCTTTCGAGGGGCAGGCATACCAGTACGCGGTTCTCCCTTTCGGGCTAGCCCTGTCTCCTCGCATCTTCACGAAGGTCGTCGAGGCGGCCCTTGTTCCCCTTCGAGAGCAAGGGGTTCGCATCCTGAGTTATATCGACGACTGGCTGATCCTAGCTCACTCTCGAGATCAGGTTTGCGAACACAGGGACCTAGTGCTCCGGCACCTAGCCCGTCTGGGCCTTCGGGTCAACTGGGAGAAGAGCAAACTTTGCCCCGTGCAGAGGATCTCTTTTCTCGGTATGGACATCGACTCGGTCGCCATGTCCGCGCAGCTTACGAGCGAGCGCGCGCAGTCACTGCTGACTTGCCTAAGACAATTCGAGGGCAAGAGTGCGGTTCCACTGAAACTTTTTCAGAGGCTCCTGGGGCATATGGCATCTGCAGCCGCGGTCACGCCGCTCGGATTGCTTCATATGAGACCGCTTCAGCTTTGGCTTCGCGACCGAGTCCCGAGGTGGGCATGGCAACACGGCACGTTCCGAGTACCAGTTACTCCGACCTGCCGTCAGTTCTTCACCCCGTGGTCGAACCTCGATTTTCTCAGGGCCGGTGTCCCCCTGGCTCGAGCTTCCCGGCATGTTGTTGTCTCAACAGATGCCTCCACCACGGGCTGGGGCGCCATGTGCAATGGACATGCTGCTGCGGGCTCCTGGACAGGACCCCAGCGGCTGTGGCATGTCAATTGCCTCGAGTTGTTGGCAGTACGCCTTGCCCTGCACCGCTTCCGGGCGTTGCTCAGGGGTCAACACGTACTAGTCCGCTCAGACAATACCGCCACTGTAGCGTACATCAACCATCAAGGTGGTCTACGCTCCCGCCGTATGTCACAACTCGCTCGCCACCTCCTCCTATGGAGTCAGAAGCATCTGAGGTCGCTTCGAGCCATCTTCATTCCCGGAGCGCTGAACTGTGCAGCCGACGAGCTCTCACGGCTTCAGCCCCTCCCTGGAGAATGGCGACTCCATCCCCAGTCGGTTCAGCTGATTTGGGACCAGTTCGGGGACGCGCAGATAGATCTGTTTGCCTCTCACGACTCGACCCACTGCGCCCAGTTCTATTCCCTGACCGAGGGCACGCTCGGCACAGATGCTCTGGCGCACAGCTGGCCGCAGGGCCGCAAGTATGCGTTTCCCCCAGTGAGCCTTCTTGCGCACACTTTGCGCAAGGTCAGGGAGGACGAGGAGCAGGTCATTCTGGTTGCCCCTTACTGGCCCAACCGGACCTGGTTCCCCGAACTAGTACTCCTCGCGACAGCACCTCCCTGGCCGATCCCTCTGAGGAAGAACCTTCTTTCTCAGGGACGGGGCACCCTATGGCACCCTCGTCCCGATCTTTGGAACCTCCACGTGTGGCTCCTGGATGGGACGAGGCAGGTTTGAGTACCCTACCACCAGCGGTGGTGGCTACCATCACTTCCGCTAGAGCGTCGTCCACGAGACACGTCTATGCGTTGAAGTGGAACCTCTTCGTCAACTGGTGCTCTTCTCTCCGAGAAGACCCCCGGAGATGCTCGATCAGTGTTTTGCTTTCCTTCCTTCAACAGGGGCTGGAGCGAAGGCTGTCTCCCTCCACCCTGAAGGTCTATGTTGCCGCCATTGCCGCACATCATGACCTCATCGAAGGTAAGTCGGTGGGGAAGCACGACCTGATCATCAGGTTCCTGAGAGGAGCGAGGAGACTGAATCCTCCTCGTCCTCCTCTCGTTCCCTCTTGGGACCTCTCAGTGGTTCTAACTGCCCTGAAGAGTGCTCCCTTTGAGCCCCTGCAATCAGTTGAGCTTAAGTTCCTGTCTATGAAGACAGCGCTCCTGGTTGCACTGGCCTCCATCAAGAGGGTTGGGGACCTGCACGCATTCTCCGTTGACGAAGCGTGCCTGGAATTTGGGCCGGCTTACTCTCACGTGATCCTGAGACCCCGGCCTGGATATGTGCCCAAGGTTCCTACCACTCCCTTCCGGGACCAGGTGGTGAACCTGCAAGCGCTGCCCTCGGAGGAGGCAGACCCAGCCTTGGCACTGCTCTGTCCAGTACGCGCTCTCCGCGCCTATGTAGACAGAACGCAGTGTTTCAGGACCTCAGACCAGCTCTTTGTCTGTTATGGTGGGAAGCTGAAGGGAAAGGCTCTCTCCAAGCAAAGGTTGTCTCACTGGATAGTGGACACCATTGCCTTGGCTTACCAGCAGCAAGGTCGACCGTGCCCCCTTGGTGTGACTGCCCACTCCACCCGGAGTGTGGCGTCCTCTTGGGCTCTAGCGCATGGCGCCTCGCTAACAGACATCTGCAGAGCTGCAGGCTGGGCGACACCTAACACATTCGCCAGATTCTATAATCTCCGAGTGGAGCCTGTGTCCTCTCGTGTACTCGCTTCAACCAGCTAGTACCGGACCCGCTCAGGTGTCTTCGCTTGCTCGCCATTCCACTCCACGGACTGGATACGTGCGATATTTTCTCAGGTGAGCTTCTCCGAAAGCCCTGAGCTCCTCCAGCACTCCTGACGTCGGCGCCAGTGTCTATTGCCTGTGCGTCGGCTAGGTGCCTCCCGTGTGCATGGTCCCTCCTCTGAGCGACCCCCACATGTGTATTTCCACTGTAAGCCTCTCTGAGCGTGTGTCTTTCCCTTGGCAAGCCACCTTGCCACCCCTGGGGTTGAAATATTCCACCTGCGGCTGGACACCCCAGTGTTTCCCATATGCTTCCTTCGGGTCATATGTGTATTCTCTAAGTCCCCCCCCTCCGGGCTGGCATTAATTGCATACTTCCCCTAGCTTGGGATATGCTTCCCAGTGTACCTTGGTATTCCTGTGTTATATGGAGTCCTTTGTCCAGGCTGACAGGGATCTCGATTACGCAGGGCACTGGAAGACAGCTGAGAAGGTGGCGTGATTAGACTGGTAACCCCATTCGTCGTCATCCGACGTAACTCGGAGTGACAACGAAAGGGAACGTCTACGGTTACGTATGTAACCCTCGTTCCCTGAGTAGGGAACGGAGACGTTACGTCTGCCTGCCACTTTCCGCTGTACCGCGGGGATCGCCTGAGCTCAGTCTTGGCTCCTCAGCGAAGAAACATATCTGCTTGCTGCCGGCTTCCTCCTTTTATACCCACGAGGTGGGGCGGAGTTACGCCATGCAAATTCCGCAGACCCATGGCATTTCTTTGCCATTGGCTCGTTTTGTAATACTCGAAGTTGATAGGCTTTCTAAGCGAAACCCCATTCGTCGTCATCCGACGTAACGTCTCCGTTCCCTACTCAGGGAACGAGGGTTACATACGTAACCGTAGACGTTTCATTACAACCAGTTTAACAAATCAGGAATAAACTACAGGGGTGAAATTAAATCAAAAGTTACCTTATCCTACTTATCCAAATTTTTTTTAAGTCTCTGTGTACAAATTCAAAGAATTCACAGGACAAAGACCAATTTTGAGGTTTAAAAACATTAGCTTAATCAGGTTTATATATATCCAATTTAGCAGATATTTTTGTTTAATATATATATATATATATATATATATATATATATATATATATATATATATATATATATATATATCAAAGAAGTTATATCAAAATGATATCAAAGTTGGAGTAAATGAAAAACGTAAGCAGAGCAAAAAGGTACAAAATATAATAAAATCATTATAAACTTTTTGGTAACTTTTATAGCACACAGTCTGCAAGAAATAATGATTTGATTCACTTTTTATATCAGTAAGATGCACAAATTTAAGGGCAAAATCTAAGTCATGGTGAAAAGTGAAATATGTTTCCAATTTAGTACATTTCTTAAAGGGGTCAAATGTTGGTTCTAAAAAGAACATTATTTTCTGTATTTGGTTTAATGCAATGTGTTTACGCGGTTTTAGGTTTAAAAAAAAAGTCATTATTTTACACATACTATACATTATTGTTGCTCCTTTATGTCCCACCTTTCTGAAACACGTCAATTTTTACAAAGCTCATCGTTCTGAAAAGCGCGGTGTGCTCTGATTGGCCAGCGATCCAGTGCGTTGTGATTGGCCCAAAAACCTTATGCGTTTGACGGAAATGTCGCGCCCCTTACCATATTTGGAACATCACCTCCCAAAGCAATAATGACAGTTGATAATGTCGGTACTACGAGCCCGAGAATTAAAACTATGTAAACATATAACTATGTCTGCATTTGTGATCATTGAAACGACAAGCAGGCGCTACTCTATACTGCTCAAAACTCAAGTTTCAATATACTTGCAGACAGTGTGAGTCAGAAGCGCCAGAATGTAACTTACATGCAAAGATGGAATTGCCCCAGAGTAGAATATTTGAGTTGTACTGTTCTGGAACAGTGTTGTAAATAATGCTCAAACACTGTTTTCTAATTGAGTTCTCTTTTGGAAGGCCAAACAAAGTAGTTTGGCTTTGCAACAAAGAACACACCGTCTCCACGACATGGTGGCGCATACGTGCGTATGCATATACATTTGGGGGGTGTTATGAAACTCTCCTCACAGACTGACGTAGATTTGTGTGGGCATGTTTGAACGAAGCGTTTTAAGAAGGCATGGCCGAGCCTTAACTTTTACAAGGAATATCTCTCTGGGTTTAAGACTTTGCGCTTTGTAAATATGCAGATCTAGGGATCGCTAAAACGCTTTGCGACAGCATTCAGACATAGGCAAGGCAGCTTGCGTGCCTATTGGCTGACCTGTGGCAAAAGCAGCAGCCTATCGACAGGGGCCCTGCGAAACATGACACCCAATTAGGCACTTTGCGCCCATATACGTCACGTCCCGCCAGAATAGGCGTGGCCTTGGCCTATAAATACAGATCGATAGGCTGATACAAAAAAGATTTTCATCTCTTCAGCGAAGCATCTGCATCGCTGGATCCGGAGTGAGAAGCCGCGCCGTCTGAGGAAAAGCATACAGCGGGACGAGCCTTGAGTCTGAAGTCGCTGGCATCGCCGCCTTTAGCCGCAGTACCTGCTACGCTTTCCGGCGTCATATCCTTTCCATTCAAGTGTGTGTGTGTTCGCCGCTGCGACACACACTTTTTTCACTGTTTCTCTCCCTCCTGAAAGAGCTGCGTCTTTCTCAAGATGCATAGGTCCTGCGGCTCGTGTCGAGCCACACTCAGTGAAGAGGATCGCCATGTCATCTGCGTTTCCTGCCTGGGTGAGGATCATGCGGCTCTCGCTCTCGTCGACGGCGGATGCCATCACTGTGAGCTACTGCTTATGGTGACTCTGAGGACTCGCCTGGCATCTTTCTCAGAGCCTGCACTTCAACCCACTGCAGCGCCGCGCCTGAAAAGTGCCGTGCACAGCGCGGCCCTGAGCCTTCTCCTGCCCACCAAAACTCGCCGGTTCGCCCGCCAGCTTCGCCGGCATTGCTCGAGTCCCTCACCGACGGACAGCGGCCGCCGTCCACCGCCGCTTCCGCCATCGAGGTTGACGAAACAGCCGAGGTCTACTCTATCCTGGCATCAGATAGTGAGGACTGGGCGAGCTCTGTGGACCTCCCCCCTGCTATCCGCGAGACTGCTGGGAAACGGGCCCGCATCGAGCTGATGCGTCTGCTCTCTCAGGCCGTCGGCAACCACGGCCTCGACTGGGAGGCGCAACCGACTGGACGGATGCTTCCTCAAAAAGGACCGCGCGCAGTCACAATCCAGACCCGCCCCTTTTCTTCCTGAACTTCACAAAGAAGTCGCGAGGTCCTGGAACGCCCCCCTCTCGGCCAGGGTGCGTACCTCTCCCTCTGCTGCATTCTCCACTGTGGACGGTGCGAAAGACAGAGGATACCTTTCTCTTCCCCCAGTGGAAGCAGTGGTAGCTTCCCATCTCTGCCCGCCCTCTGCTGGACGGCGAGCTCAGATAACGCTACCATCTAAAGCCTGCCGAGTGACGTCATCCATGCACGGTCGCGCATACACCGCCGCCGGGCAAGCCGTGTCAGCACTACACACAATGGCCATCCTGCAAATCTTCCAGGCCGACCTTCTCCGAAAAAAGGACGAGGAAGGCGCTGAATCAATCAGCGTTGTGGACCTACAGACCTGGCTCTACGCGCTACGAAATCAGCTGCACAGGCCATTGGGCGGAACATGGCCTCTCTCACCATGGCTGAGAGACATCTGTGGTTGACACTGTCTGAAATGACTGAAGCGGAGCGCGCTGTATTTCTCGACGCGCCCATTTCGTCAACTGGCCTTTTCGGATCTGCCGTCAAAGATTTCGCGGACAGATTCCAAGACGTTCAAAAGACATCGCAGGCTATAAAGCACTTCCTCCCGAAGTGTTCTAGTTCCGCAACAGGTCGCTCTAAACAGCCGCCTGCCCGGAGCTCCCAGCTGCAGCCTGCACCACCCGCCGCCGCCGCTTCTCAACGCCACCAGGCCCGAGAACAGAGACCGCACTCTCGCTCTACCGGACGCCGCCCCCCTCAGCGCGGGCCCCGGCCGAGGATCGAAATCAAGCCCGAGGTCTCAAAGCCTTCGTAGCCTCTCTAGGAAAGCGACGGTGTTCAAATCCCGCTGTGGCCGGGTTTTCACCAAAACATTTCGCTCGTCCAGTTCCATGCAATGTGACTGTTCCAGTGTATTTAGCAGTCAACAAGCCGGTTCATTTGCCCGCTTGCATGCACACAAAAGCCGTTTTTACGGCTACACAGATAAATCCAATAAAGAGTGTATTTTCTGGTTTTCCGGCCACGGCCGATGGTGTTATGAGTGTTGTAAGAATGCCCACGTACCAGTGCCCATTCCCACACGCAGACACAGCCCGCCACAGCGCAGGGCTAGCACAAATAAAATCGACTCAGATCGATTGTGCAAACAATGTAGTGAATGTGCCCACAACACAGTGCCCACAAACACTACAAAATGCGTGTCCGAAACCGACACACATTCAGTCAGCACAAGCCGACGGTGTTATAAGTGCAGTTCTGTCCCACGCCCACATTCCCTCACAGACACGCTCATCCCCACGTGGTTTGTCCCGCTCGCTTTCTCTCCACAACCGGTCATAGAGAATGCGAGCGCGACCAGGCTGCCCGCCCTGATCGGCACGCCTCCCGCCTCGCACGTTGTAAACACAGTGTTTATGTCTCAGCACACCGGAGCTCTGCAACAGCTGCAATGCCGCGGCCAGAGCCCGGATTCATTCTACCCCTAGCTATTCACGCAGATGCGTGGGCAAAGCTGCCCGGGGTATCAGAGTGGGTGTTATACACTATAAAGAGAGGCTATTCGCTACAGTTCGCTAAACGTCCCCGCCGTTACACGGCGCGAGTCGAAACCTCGGTGAACAACGAAGTATCTCATCTACTTCGAGCCGAAATAGCGAAACTGCTGAGAAAGGGGCCATAGAACCTTTATTTCAGGCTCAGAGCGAAGGGGGGCTATGCAGCAGATATTTTCTGGTACCGAAGAAAGACGGGGGTCTCAGACCCATTCTAGATCTGCGACAGCTGAACAGAGTGCTTATGAAGCGCCAGTTCAGAATGCTGACAACCAGGAAAATCCTCGCGCAAATGCGCCAAGGAGACTGGTTTATGTAAATAGATTTGAAGGACGCATATTTCCAAATACAAATAGCGTCACGTCACAAGCGATTCTTGAGATTCGCCTTCGAGGGCCAGGCTTATCAATACACAGTCCTACCGTTCAGCCTGTCTTTGGCACCCCGTACATTTACGAAGTGCATGGACGCGGCTCTCGCACCCCTGAGACTTCGGGGCATGAGAGTGTTGAACTACTTGGACGATTGGCTGATTCTAGCTCGATCACATTCAGAGCTCATAGAACACAGGACCACATTGCTCGAGCATCTCGAGAAACTGGGTCTCACAGTCAATTGGGCGAAAAGTTTGCTGTTTCCCAGCCAGAAAATCTCTTTTCTGGGAACAGTGCTGGACTCGCTGTCTATGACAGCACGTCTATCGCCAGATTGAGAACTGGACATTCAGCGCGCCACAAAATTCTTCCGCCGCGGCTCTATAGTCCCGCTCAAAAGGTTTCAGAAGATGCTGGGCCTTATGGCTTCGGCATCGTCAGTGCTCCAGCTGGGCTTGCTTCACATGCGCCCACTGCAGTTATGGCTGAAAGTGCAAGTTCCACCCCGGGCATGGACCTCTGGTCTGTTTCGCCTCAGGGTCGACATGAAATGCGCCTCGGCTCTGGAACCTTGGAAAATAGCCGACAGGTATCAGTCAGGCGTGAGTCTGGGGACTCCCTCGAGTGTGACGGTGGTGTCCACGGACGCCTCCACCTCGGGATGGGGAGCGCTGCTCGAGGGCAGACCGTTCTTCGGCCAGTGGTCAGAACGGGAGAAGGTCCTGCACATGAACTGTTTAGAAATGCTAGCAGTAGACAACGCGCTACGGCGCTTTGTCCCCAGATAAAAGGCCGCCATGTCTTAGTCCGGTCGCACAACATGTCAGTGGTGGCATACATAAATCACCAGGGTGGCGTCAGGTCCCGAAACCTTTACAGGCTGACGGAACGCCTCCTGGTCTGGGCTCAGCACAACCTGCTTTCACTGAAAGCAGCGCATATGCCTGGTCGCCTGAATCTGGGACCAGACCGTCTGTCCAGAAACAATGTCCCAGCAGGGGAGTGGTCGCTGCACCCGCAGACGATCCAACTGCTGTGGGACACATTCGGCAGAGCGTAGGTGGACCTGTTCGCGTCCCAAGAAAACGCTCACTGTCCGAACTTTTTCTCCAAGAGCAGGGATGCGCTGGCCCACGTATGGCCCCGCTGCCCCCTCTATGCTTTTCCCCCCGTCTCGCTCCTGCCTCAGGTGCTAGAACGGATCAGGGAAAACGAATGCCCAGTGCTTCTCGTGGCTCCGCTCTGGACAAAACAGAACTGGTTCCCAGTCTTGATGCGGCTCACCAGCACTGCCCCGTGGCCGATACCGGTGAGGAGAAACCTCCTTTCTCAGGCAAAGGGCTCGATTTGGCATCCTCACCCAGATTTATGGTCCCTACATGCATGGGCCATCAACGGGTACCCGCTAACCTCCCAGAGGGAGTGTTAAATACAATCACGCAGGCTAGAGCCCCGTCTACTAGACGGCTCTATTCCTCGAGGTGGTCAGTATTCTCTGCCTGGTGTCAAGCTCAGGGCTTTTCACCCGCAGACTGCGGGGTTACGGAAGTGCTCTCCTTCCTTCAGGAGCTGCTGGATAAGGGCAGGACCCCATCCACGCTCAAAGTGTACGTGGCGGCCATAGCGGCGTTTGCAAAACCGACGTCTGGCCAGTCACTGGGGAAAAACGACCTGGTCGTGCGATTCCTCAGGGGAGCTCGGAGGCTGAATCCTCCCAGACCCCCCTCAGTCCCTGTTTGGGACCTTTCTACGGTTTTGGAAGCCATGAAAGGTGCCCCATTTGAGCCAATCCATTTGTCAGACATGAAACATCTGTCTTTCAAAACGGTATTCCTTATGGCTCTCCCTTCAGTGAAGCGTGTAGGGGACTTGCAAGCGCTTTCAGTAAGCGCGTCATGCATGGAGTTTGGGCCTAATGACTCGAAAGTCATACTCAAACCAAGGCACGGGTACGTGCCCAAATCTCTCAACACACCGTTCAGGGCCCAGGTTATATCCCTGTGCGCCCTCCCGGCTCGTGATGAGGAGGAGGATGCGAGTCTCCTCTGCCCTGTCAGGGCACTGAGAGCTTATGTGTCCCGCTCGTCGGTCTTCAGACAGACAGAGCAGCTCTTCGTTTTGTTTGGCGGACGCTCCAAGGGACTGGCCACATCAAAACAGAGCCTATCCAGATGGATAGTTGATTCCATAGTGCTGGCTTACACTTCTAAGGGCCTGCAGTGTCCTTTGGGTGTCAGAGTGCACTCCACGAGAGGTATGGCCTCGTCGTGGGCGTGATCTAGCGGGATCTCCTTGCAAGATATCTGTATGGCGGCAGGCTGGGCCTCGCCGTCTACATTTATAAGGTTTTATAACCTGGAGGTTCCCGCCTTACAGGCTAAGCTGCTGTCGGTCTAGAATTCAGTATTATCTGTCCCGCTGCGCCGGCGCAGAATACTGAGTCATTGCTTATGCACACTGATCGAGAGAACAGCTACATGGGTGCTGAATAACCCGTACTGTTACCCAGTTCAGGCTGAACAAGTTCACCCTGTCTGTGTGGAACACTGTTAACATAACTAGCTCCTGTAGGATGCTATTTCATGGGGAATGATGCTTGCAGCCTCTCTTCCCCAACTCTCTGTGAGTATATGGTGATTATGCGCTATATGGGCCCCGGGCTACTGCCCTTGGGACTTTAGTGCCGGATCCCAGTATGCACGGCGTGTTGCATTGTGTTCCCCATAGCGTAAGATATTACGCAGTACGAGAGATACTCTCGTAAGAGAACGTACTCGGTTACTAACGTAACCTGGGTTCTCTCTAGAGAGGGAACGAGTACTGCGTATCTTGCCATGCATACTACAGCTTGGTTCGCTTCAGCGATGAAAACCAGTTTGTATCAGCCTATCGATCTCTATTTATAGGCCAAGGCCACGCCTATTCTGGCGGGACGTGACGTATATGGGCGCGAAGTGCCCCATTGGGTATCATGTCTCGCAGGGCCTCTGTCGATATGCTGCTGCTTTTGCCACAGGTCAGCCAATAGGTACGCAAGCTGCCTTGCCTATGTCTGCATGCTATCGCAAAGCATTTTACATTGATAAAAATTTAAGGATAATTTTTGGCTTCAATATCTCGTGGAAATGAGGTTTTCCCCATAGCGTAAGATATTACGCAGTACTCGTTCCCTCTCTAGAGAGAACCGAGGTTACGTCAGTAACCGAGTACGTTTTTGAAGACTACAATTTCATATTTTAATATAATTACACGATTTAATATTATGTATCTGTATTATTATTCTTTATTAGTATTCATAATCAGTTGTATTAACTTATGAAGATTAAAATGCATGAGTTAGACTATAGATTGCATGGACACATGTGTTTAAGGATCATATTTTATACACAGACACAGACTACTGGGAGAGTTAAATATTTTCCTTTGAGGTATGTGTGCAATCCCACGTTCACTGAGTAGAGATGTTCCAATGATGATGATACATTAAATGTGTACATGTTCTTTACAAGGAAAGGAATGTTTCATCTGATGCAAATGTACCACTAATGTATACACAGAGGGATAGTGGATTGTGACATGGGATACCATGTGTAAGCATGAGGTATACATTTCATTTTTAAACATAAGCAACATGGTTTTCTACCTTACAAGGAAGTTCAGTGGTGTATATAAGCTCAATCATACTGTACTACGGCAGAGCAACACGGAAACGGATAGACCTGGCACGAATACAACATCTTCTCAAGTTTCTCTCCTGACAAGATAACTGGTGTCTGGTCCCATGAATCAAATAATAACGGGGAAAGGCTTAATTCTAAATCTACAAATTTAATGTGTTATTTTTGGTAAATGCACATGTAACAAAGGTTCAGTGTTGATATGATGGAAGGAGACAGGGGTCGGCGTGGCTGGGACCCGTACACGTTTATTTGGTTAAAAAAAACAGGAAAAATGCGCTGTGCGCGCTTTAACATAAACCTCGTTCACGTTCAGGGAACACTCTTTCCACTATATAAAAATATCACTCTTTCCACCATATCAGGCAATACTCTTTCCGCTTTCGTTCTCCGTGCTCAGCTCGCGTGTTGTGCACGAGTACCCAGTCCTTGTTTCTCTCGCACCAGCCGGCTTTTATGCGGTCTCCCCACGCCAATTACTGCAATCAGAGACAGGTGTTCGTCATTTTGCACTTGACCTACTTACTCACCGCTCGGCTCCTGTTTTACATCAAAAACATGGCTCAATTTTGTGGCCAAGGCTCAGGGATTGCAGATTGTAAGTTTAGTGCAACATCTAAGAGAATATATGAGCTAAGATGATTTCAATTAACAACATAGTTTTGCAACCTCTGTGAGAATTGTTCAAATTAGTTAATTTGATAACCCTGCTCTCAATGTGAAATGTGTTTTGTAAAATAAATAATTAGATAGGTTGGGATTTATAACTTTTGCCCAGGGCAAAAATCAAACAGATTGATTCCCTTTTCCATGTATTTCATCCCAGGTTAATCCAGGTCACGGCCAGACCTCAACATTACAACTTTTGATTAACTGCAGAAAACAATCAGAACTCTGTTGAGCTTCAATACTGATGCTGTATCTGAAATGCAGATTTTCTAAGTACAAATGTATGGATTATTTGTATATAGTGTGTAGTTACATAGAGTGTAACTATACTTTATTCCATTGCATTTATTAGTGTGATTTTTTTTATTGGTCAACTCAATTATGCATTCATCAGTCAAGAAAAGTTCAGTCTTCATGGATTCGGTTCTGAATACGACAAACAGCAATGATATCTATCAGAATGTGCTACCGAAGCTATACTAACTTTCTTGTCTCTATTGTTTTGTGGTGCAACCTGCCCTATTCAGTTTCAGTCTCACCTATGCATCTAATTATTATTATTTTGTCTTCATTATATTATATTTCTCACTTCACCTTCTTTGTTTTTTTGTTCTTTTTTTTAAGAAGATCATTTGAATCAATGTTCAAACACTTTCTATGACGCCCATGCTTATAATGAATTATAGCTCCATTTATACTTAGTATTACTATTCTATAAATATTTTTATAAAGACATAATAAGAACTTTACTGCATTATAAGAACAGTTATAGGTACATTTATATTATTCTTTATAATTACTTATAAGCCATGCATTTACTTGTTCAATGTGCATGCTCATAATCCATTATGCACCGATTTATAAGTAATAATAAGTTGTATGGTTCCATGAATCTATTTATAAAGATGCAGCCTGCATTGCTATAATGTTATTATATTATAGTTAAAATGACTTCTTAGTCATTCAGATTTATTTCTGTTAAATATGTGAATGCATTGTTATTAATAGCCATGTTGTGTTTTTTTAAATACTTATTGTGAATGATAATACATTTACTAACCTCTATAAATGCATCATTGATGGCTTTAAGTAAATTGAAACCAAAGGATGCAATTGTCCTAAAGCAAAATGTTACGAAATCATGAAGATATGCTCATTATACATTTTAAGTATTGTAAATGTATTTGTATTTTTTTTTATGTAACTAATGGGGAATAATTCCTGTAATAATATAATGAAGGGGGGGTCATGCATATGGCTGAAGAAATATAGATTTTAACAAATCAAAATTACCTTTCATGTATAATTTGTCACAGTGGTGTTTGGGTTATCTTGTCACCATCATCTCTATCACCTGTGTTCCGTTAATCAGTGTCATCTGAGTTTGCATTTAAGTTCCGTCTGTTCAGTCAGTCTTTGTCCGATCTCCATTGTATTTAGTGTGTGTCGCTATCATTTATCATTAAACCTTCGTGTTGGAAATATATCCTCGTCTCGTGGCAGAAGATCGGAACAGCCCATATGGACGACAGGGCTATATTTGTCGCCATTGCTCAATAGAGCACAGAATGTGTTTCCTTTGCGGAGAACTTTGTTCGTCAAGCCATCACTAGCCCCATCGACGACGATACCCTCAAGCTGCTTTTCTGTCGCGTCCCGATCCATAAAACAACCACCATCACCAGCAGCCTTCGAAATCGCCGCACCACCTGAATGTCTTCACGTCATGCCTGTCAAGCCTGAGCTTCTTCACGTCATGCCTGTCAAGCCTGAGCTTCTTCACCTCATCCATGTCAAGCCTGAGCTTCTTCACATCATCCATGTCAAGCCTGAGCTTCTTCACGTCATGCCTGCCCAGCCTGCACTTCATGCCATGTCTGAGCCCTCGTCTCTGGCCAAGATGGCCGCCGCCACACCCGATCCAGAGTCTCGTCCTGCCGAGACCACCCTTCCAGAGCCTCGTCCCAATATGGACGCCGCCTCGCCGCCCGAGCTCTCAGCGGAGGTGGCCACCGCTACTCCTGAGTCTGTTCCTGAATTTCCCCCCAACCTCCCTCTCCCGCCGCCTCTCATCTTCCAGCCGTCATCCTCATCTCCTCTGCCTCCTGTCAGCCCTGTCACTCAACCTCAAGACACCAGCGGAATGGTGGGCTCGCTGAGGGGCTTCCAGTCCTCAGCGCCATCATGGACAGTGGATGCCCTGGATCAGACTCCAACCACCGCGTCCAGAATTCCTCATCGGCCCATCAGTCCACTGGCTCACCCTTAGCTCCTACCTCCTTCATCTCCGCCGTGGCCCATCAGTTCACCAGTTCAACCAAGCTCCCTCGTCCCCCCGGATCCGCCTTGGTTGCTTGTCGACCTTCCATCACATCTGGACTGCACTCCTCTGGCTTCGCCTCGTCCCTTCGTCCCCCGGCTCCATTGGACTAAGCAATACCATACATATGGCTGAAGAGATATAGATTTTAACAAATCAAAATTACCTTTCATGTATAATGTGTCACAGTGGTGTTTGGGTTATCTTGTCACCATCATCTCTATCACCTGTG
Organism: Siphateles boraxobius; assembly: GCF_051911475.1. Classification (NCBI taxonomy): domain Eukaryota; kingdom Metazoa; phylum Chordata; class Actinopteri; order Cypriniformes; family Leuciscidae; genus Siphateles; species Siphateles boraxobius. The sequence continues at coordinate 438,079 of NW_027508722.1, read as the reverse complement.
TTCCGTTAATCAGTGTCATCTGTGTTTGCATTTAAGTTCCGTCTGTTCAGTCAGTCTTTGTCCGATCTCCGTTGTATTTAGTGTGTGTTACTATCATTTATCATTAAACCTTCGTGTTGGAAATATATCCTCGTCTCGTTGCAGAAGATCGGAACAGCCCATATGGACGACAGGGCTATATTTGTCGCCATTGCTCAATAGAGCACAGAATGTGTTTCCTTTGCGGAGAACTTTGTTCGTCAAGCCATCACTAGCCCCATCGACGACGATACCCTCAAGCTGCTTTTCTGTCGCGTCCCGATCCATAAAACAACCACCATCACCAGCAGCCTTCGAAATCGCCGCACCACCTGAATGTCTTCACGTCATGCCTGTCAAGCCTGAGCTTCTTCACGTCATGCCTGTCAAGCCTGAGCTTCTTCACGTCATGTCTGTCAAGCCTGAGCTTCTTCACATCATCCATGTCAAGCCTGAGCTTCTTCACCTCATCCATGTCAAGCCTGAGCTTCTTCACATCATCCATGTCAAGCCTGAGCTTCTTCACGTCATGCCTGCCCAGCCTGCACTAAATGCCATGTCTGAGCCCTCGTCTCCGGCCAAGATGGCCGCCGCCACCCCGATCCAGAGTCTCGTCCTGCCGAGACCACCCTTCCAGAGCCTCGTCCCAAGATGGACGCCTCCTCGCCGCCCGAGCTCTCAGCGGAGATGGCCACCGCTACTCCTGAGTCTGTTCCTGAATTTCCCCCCAACCTCCCTCTCCCGCCGCTTCTCATCTTCCAGCCGTCATCCTCATCTCCTCTGCCTCCTGTCAGCCTCGTCACTCACCCTCAAGACACCAGTGGAATGGTGGGCTCGCTGAGGGGCTTCCAGTCCTCAGAGCCATCATGGACAGTGGATGCCCTGGATCAGACTCCAACCACCGCGTCCAGAATTCCTCATCGGCCCATCAGTCCACTGGCTCACCCTTGGCTCCTACCTCCTTCATCTCCGCCGTGGCCCATCAGTTCACCAGTTCAACCAAGCTCCCTCGTCCCCCCGGATCCGCCTTGGTTGCTTGTCGACCTTCCATCACATCTGGACTGCACTCCTCTGGCTTCGCCTCGTCCCTTCATCCCCCGGCTCCATTGGACTAAGCAATACCATGCATATGGCTGAAGAGATATGGATTCTAACAAATCAAAATTACCTTTCATGTATAATGTGTCACAGTGGTGTTTGGGTAATCTTGTCACCATCGTCTCTATCACCTGTGTTCCGTTAATCAGTGTCATCTGTGTTTGCATTTAAGTTCCGTCTGTTCAGTCAGTCTTTGTCCGATCTCCGTTGTATTTAGTGTGTGTTGCTATCATTTATCATTAAATCTTCATGTTGGAAATACGTCCTCGTCTCGTGGCAGAAGATCGGAACAGCCCATATGGACGACAGGGCTATATTTGTCGCCATTGCTCAATAGAGCACAGAATGTGTTTCCTTTGCGGAGAACTTTGTTCGTCAAGCCATCACTAGCCCCATCAACAACGATAACCTCAAGCTGCTTTTCTGTCGCGTCCCGATCCATAAAACAACCACCATCACCAGCAGCCTTCGAAATCGCCGCACCACCTGAATGTCTTCACGTCATGCCTGTCAAGCCTGAGCTTCTTCACGTCATGCCTGTCAAGCCTGAGCTTCTTCACATCATGTCTGTCAAGCCTGAGCTTCTTCACATCATCCATGTCAAGCCTGAGCTTCTTCACCTCATCCATGTCAAGCCTGAGCTTCTTCACATCATCCATGTCAAGCCTGAGCTTCTTCACGTCATGCCTGCCCAGCCTGCACTAAATGCCATGTCTGAGCCCTCGTCTCCGGCCAAGATGGCCTCCGCCACGCCCGATCCAGAGTCTCGTCCTGCCGAGACCACCCTTCCGGAGCCTCGTCCCAAGATGGACGCCTCCTCGCCGCCCGAGCTCTCAGCGGAGATGGCCACCGCTACTCCTGAGTCTGTTCCTGAATTTCCCCCCAACCTCCCTCTCCCGCCGCCTCTCATCTTCCAGCCATCATCCTCATCTCCTCTGCCTCCTGTCAGCCTCGTCACTCACCCTCAAGACACCAGTGGAATGGTGGGCTCGCTGAGGGGCTTCCAGTCCTCAGCGCCATCATGGACAGTGGATGCCATGGATCAGACTCCAACCACCGCGTCCAGAATTCCTCATCGGCCCATCAGTACACTGGCTCACCCTTGGCTCCTACCTCCTTCATCTCCGCCGTGGCCCATCAGTTCACCAGTTCAACCAAGCTCCCTCGTCCCCCCGGATCCGCCTTGGTTGCTTGTCGACCTTCCATCACATCTGGACTGCACTCCTCTGGCTTCGCCTCGTCCCTTCGTCCCCCGGCTCCATTGGACTCCTCACTCCCTTCTGCTCCTCCATGGTCCATGGTCCCTCTGTCTCCACCTCTGTTTCCCAAGCCAGCAGCCTCCCCGTGTCCCTCTGAACCCTCTGCTCCACCATGGCCCGGCAAACGTCCATCTCCTCTCTTTCATCCTCCCCCATCGGTCCCGCCTCTGTCCATCATCCGCTTCTGCCCTTCAGCCTCCATGGCTCCTCCCTCCATGGGTCTTGAGTCTTCCCGCTAAATACACCTCCCTTCTGCCTGGACCCTCTTCTTCTCCTTGTAATCTGCCTGCTTTCTCCAGCCCTTTGTCCACTCCTGTTGCCAGCCCTCCGCCTGCTCCTCTTCCTCCTCCCAAACCCCACCTCCCCACCTTCATCTCTCTCGTTACGGCGCGAGGACGCGGCTTGCGGGGAGGGGCGTTCTGTCACAGCTGTTGTTTTTCTTTATATTTGAACATTTATAAAAAAGTGTATAATGGATTATGAACATGTGCATTGAAAAAAGCAAATGCATGACTTAAAAGTTATTATATAAAATTTGTATGAAAAGTTTAATTGTAACTATAACTGTTCTTATAATGCAGTAAAGGTCTTAAGTCTTAATACTAGTTAATAGTCTAGTAATAATTATAAATACGTATAAAAGGGATTATCATTAATTATAAGCATGGGCTTAATAGAAAGTTTTACCCAATGTTCTTTACTTTTCAAAAGTTGTCATAAAACATAATCACTCCTGGTAACAGGTTAATAAATGTAGCTAGCATGTTAGCTTAACACAGCATCAAAACATGTAAATGTTTGCGATTTAAAATCATGTTTTTGCTCCAAACTCACTTTATAACATCAGTTAAATGTTTGAAATAACATTCTGTGATCTGATGTGGCTTCTTATCACAGAATGAAGCTGCTTGGAAACTATGTGTATTGTAAAAAACTACTTGACGCTTGTCCGTACTTCAAGATGGGATAAAAGTGACGAGGACTTGGATATTTTGGTTGTTTCAATATATTTTGTAAAAAAATAAAAATAAAAATAAAACTTAGAGTTGTCTGGATAATCTTTTAATTCTAAAGATTATCTAATCTAATAAAATAATACATTGTAAAGAAGTCCTTTTTGCTCATATCTATGTATCTATCTAAACTTGCTTTGTATATGGGGAACTGTGTTTGTCTAACATTATCGACCCATCCTCCTTTGTAGAACGGAACCCAAGGCTGATCATAATGGATGTTTTTTTGTTGTTGTTGTTGTTGTTGTTTTTATAAACGCTGCCAAAACTTTACAGTTACACAGAATATAAAATGGCAAATATTTAATTGATGAGTTGTCAGTAAAATATATGACCTACAGTAGGGTATGGTTTTACCCCAAAATTCAAATCCATGTTTCACTGCCTGGATCTTGTGTCTGCAAATTGCAGCAATCCATATGATGCGCTTTATAGGCTGCTGCACTGAGGATGTCAAGTAACCTGAGACGTTCCTCTTAGAGTTCCTGGTTTTTGGTCATGTTTATATTTCGTGTTTTTGTTTCATCTAAGTTAGGCTTTTTAATTAACTTTTTTAACTTGCACTTCGAGTCACTAGTTTCTGTCTGCCTTCCTTATAATGCCGTGAGTATATAATAGAAATAAAATGTTTGGACTATTCATGATAGATTAAATGAATATTCATTGTTGAAAAATATAAATGAATGAAATAGTGGTATAGAGTAGGGATGGGACGATTACCGGTTTCACTATAAACCACGATAAAATGTACTGACGGTTAGTATTATCGTTTAAAATTCAATTATCATTAAAACCGTGTTTTATTATCGCAATTTTAATAACTCAAATCCTGTCCAGCCAGCAACAGTCTGACGCAGGCGTGCAATGTTGTTGTTTTTTTTTTATTCAAGAAGGAATGACGGAAGGCAGTGGCCGTGTTCGGGAGATTTTTCAGCCTTTTAAGAGGACTAAATCTGAGGTGTGGTCATATTTTGGCTTTTACAAAAATCCTGAGGGAAACTTAATCAAGGATGGTCACCCTGTTTGCATAACATGCTCAAAAAAAGTCGCTGCGATTGGGGGTAAACACTTCAAATCTGCCGAGTCGTCTTGTGTGACCATCATCCACTGTTTTAGCGAACACAAGGCAAGTTAACTTTGATCTCAATACTAAAACTACGTCTGGGAAATAATTGGGCACAAACTTTTGTTTTGAGTTGAATTATTTTATCGCACTCACTTGACATAAACGTGAGCTTCCGCGGAAAAGTTCACAGCAAGTGGCTTTGAGCCAAAGACGAACGAACAAGTTCAAACAAGACTATTATGAGTGACATTTAAGAGATAATAATGTATATTCATTGTACACTTATTACACCGATGTTGTTTTTTTTACCACATAATTGCGGGGACATATTGAATAGAGATTAATGTCTCTATTCTTACCTGTTAAATCCATTTTGTACAGCGTACAAAACTCGTCCAGACAAGATGATCACAACAATATTATCAAATTCTGTAAACAATGAAACAACTCTGATTTCATTTTCAATACAATCAAAAACGGAGACGCAAGATGACAAGTTGTATTTGAGTGAAATGAGAGAGCGCGTCCGTTGTGATAGGCTACATGGATGTGTGCTGTGCTATATGTTGCTATTGACAACGATCATTATAAGGAAGGAAATCCCACAGAATAGAATCTTACTTTAAAAAGTGCATTGAGCTGCTCGTATTATTTGTTGTTTGTTGATTTTCAAATATAAAACTTGTTGAAATGTTTTCAGGGTGAGCATCATTTATTGTTTAACACTTTAATCTTGTTTTAACAAAACCGTGATAATATTAATGATCACGATAATTTTGGTCACTATAATCGTGATATGAAATTGTCATACCGTCCCATCCCTAGTATAGAGTATATTCAGTGACAGTGGTGTATAATTAACTGTACCTGTAGAAATTGTGTCAATCCCCATGAGAACGATATAAACTCAAGAACTTTACATTTCCCATCATGCTGACCTTCAGTCCTTGAGTTTCAATGCTTCAGCCAGGCTTTCTGCTAACTTAATTAGACTTATTATTGGGGTTAATTTGAAAATACTGTCTTTTGTGAGATAAATTCAGAGTTCATTATACAGCAGAAGGATGTTAGAAGTGTCAGTCCAGAATCTCAATACTTAGATTAGACCTGAGAGGAGATGTCCGATTCACATTGGTTTAGGGTTATACATTACCTCTACTACATTTGTAATAGCTTTCAGAGTGTCTACATAGCATTCATACAGCCAGTATTTTATGCATGATTTTTGCTTTGAAATGAATGGCAAGACTACTTTTATGCTTGGGATTGGACTCTTTTTTTTTTTTTTTTGCATATATGTGCATGTCAATGACTTTATTTGTGTCGGTATCAAATGCAAGCTTCAAATTCAATCAAATGAAATAAGTTCAGTTGCATACTGGTTAAAGTTGTATCTACTTTTGAGTTTGAGATCAATACAGAGATCTGATAGATTCAGTGTTGTCTGTTGGGCTTCCTGAGCTCTGCCTTTGTTTGACTGACAAACAGCAGAGAAGAGCAACTTTGGAGTATTAGAACACACAGATCCATTCAGCCTCTGAACACACTCCAGGTGTAAAGGAATGTTCTGGTTTAAATACAACTTTACCATAGTTTCAACGTGTTCCTTAGAATGTAAAAACAAAAACTGTGCAATGCACTTACAGTAAAAGTCTATGGGGCAAGGCACTGTACCGGGATAAATGTTGAAAAACACATCGTTTTAAATGTGTTTAAAAGTTACTGTATACCTGCACCTCCTCTCATTACCATCTAAAGCCTATAAATAGAGAAAGAAATAGAATGAATAAATGAAGTGTATTTACAATGAACACAAGGTACTCAAAACAACAGAATAAAACTAGAAGAAGGTATGCTGTTAAAAGTAAAGAGTCCGTTTTCATCATACTATAAAACAGTCAATAAGAAACGTGTTGCCAGTCTCAATGTGTTCTCAGTGTGTTCTCAATGTGTAAATGTCCACCGGTGTATATACAGTACAATCCAATTGTAGTGATAATCCAATGAAAAGTTCTGGATAGATAAGCATGTAAAGGTAACTTCTCAATCTGGTCTTTGGTTCAGCGACCTTGTTTGTTTGGCTGCCCTTTTATGCAGTTACCTTCCTAATTCCTGTCATGTGAGGGATCCTGTTAGATTTGTAACTAACTAACTAACTAACTAACTAACTAACTAAGTGCTGAAGAAGATCCAGAGCTGAAATTCAGATATGCAAATGGTTGTTCCGTATCCTACACGTGCTGTAAGCAGTCGACCAATCACAACAGACTGGGCCATCTGACCAATCAGAAAAAAGCAGCGCTCAGAAAGGCGGGGTTTAGAGAGACTGAATCCTTGATTGAACCGTTTCAGACACTTTGAGAAAAGAGCTGATTCGGCAATGGATATTATGAGAATTATTTTTTTTTTTTTACTTTGGAAGCATGTAAACCTATAGTAGGATACTCTAAAACATAATGAGGAACTCTTAAGACAGCATAATTGGTGCACTTTAACATACGCATGATTTCTGCACAGAAAAATGTAGGCCTATTTATTTTAGATACAAATTTAGGAATGATTCACAATTATCTGCGGCAATCGTTATCCCCTCTAATATATTATTTACAAAATCTGTTTTGTTTATTCAATGGTTGTTGTTGTTTTAAAACCACTTATTTTATTAAACTTCAAACAAAGTCAATGTACAGTCAAAACTGCAATAATATACTTACATTATATGTTACAAAAAACATACAGCAAGGGGGATTTCCAAAAACTGATGTACATATTTTCCCCACACAGATCAGGTCTTATTGCAGTATAATGGGACTGTTTCATATGCACTGACAAAGTTTTTAATATGGTTCCGTGCCAGGTGGGAAATGCATGCATTTTAATTTAGACATTTTATTGTGAGCTCACATAATAGGACCTTTGTTTCCCATTGTCTCACTCCTTAATGAACCTCATCTACATTTTCTTGATTGATACATATGCATTGATTTGCTCTTTTGACACTTATTTGGCAGCAGTGAGAAATATGTAACAAAGGCAGCTCATTTGGATGATAATAATAAATCCACAACAAATGTCCACAAGCACACATACTAAAACACTCAAACTGGCATTATGTTTGCTCTATATGGCCTTTCTTTAAGCATTACATCACTGTATGTCTTAAGTTGTAAAGGCAAATCTTGGGTACATGTATCAGTGTTAATCAGAGTTAATCAGCTCTGACTGAAGAATTGCATATGGAAAATAGATGTCTGAAACAAGATCCAGCTGATTAGAATAATGACTTATCTACAAGAAGCTGAAAAAGGACATGGCAGCTCAGCTGAGTAATGATGATGTATTCTGTGTTGGCACAGGTTTATAAATTCTTTACATCACAAATCTGGTAAAATGGCGTTCCAAGATGAACGTTATAAGCAACCCAAACTCACAGCATAAGCAGAGATTGAGTTTGTTAACTGACCTGCTGAGATGCTCAACACATGATAATAATAACAGTGCAACACTTCGCTATGAAACTCAAAGCGTGTCAGATTTGAGTTTCTAAATGCACATTATTGGAAACCCAGTCAAACAGCAAATGTAGAGATTGAGTTCGTGTGGAGCTGCATTTACTGTGAACAAAGCTGCTCTGAGACTCTCGAAGAAAAATGTAACATACACATGTAAATAAAGCGTCATGCAGTGCATATACAGTATGTGTACTAAATTGAATTCAAATTTAACCCGGTGAGAATGTAATGTCCGGTGAGTGGTGCTAAAATGATGTAAAGTTAAATAGTGTTAACAAAAGTAAACATGAGATACAAATGCATTTTCTAAAGAAACCGGGCCATTTTATCTGCCTCTACAAGAGGGTTGATGGGCTAACAGGCCGAGGTGGAGTCATGCTGTCACAAAATTGAAGGGAATATTCCAATAGAGTCAGTCCCTTGTGGTGGAGGTTGGTGAAGGCTGCTGCTAAATCCATATTTACTTTTATAGTAATACTCGTTAGTTGGTTGGTTACTCTGTAACATTCAGTTGGTGTAGGCAACACTCACAAAAAAATAATACTTTAAATAGTCTTTATTAATAAACGCAGGAGATCGCTAGGAGTACACAGGAGATAAACAACACATTAAATAAAGATGATAACGACAGGGGACTGAACTGAACAGAGTGTATATATGCAAGAGATTACATGGAACTAAATGAGATACAGGTGATAATTACTATTCAGGGACATAATCAGAAACCAAGAAAACCGCAACTAAACAGAGCAGGGAAACAGGAACTAAAAGAAACAGAACAGAATAGCGAAATAACATAACCGTTATACCTAAGACATTGGGACAGTTTTGAACGATTTCTTTATGTACTTGGTAAAAAAAAAAAAAGTTTGGTAAACACTTTCTATGAAGACCATGCTTATAATGAATTATAGCTCCATTTATACTCATTTATAAGTAACCATTACTATTCTATAAATACATTTTAAAGACTCAATAAGACATATACTGTGTTATAAGAACAGTTATAGTTACATTTATATTATTTTTTATAATTCCTTATAAGTCATGCATTTGCTTTTTCAATGTTCATGCTCATGTTTGCATTAGAGGTTATGAATGGTAATTATGATTGGTTAAAATCTATATCTTATAGATTATAGCCATAATGCATGGTATTGCTTAGTTTGAAATGATACTTTCAAAAATATTGTTGTAGTGTTTTGCTATTATGTAACATTAACAAATATATATATTTTTTCAACTTTGTATTAATGATTTCTGTTTCCCCCCCATTATTTTATTACAGGAATCATTGTTAATTAGTTGCATTTACAAGTAAACAACTTAAAGTGTATAATGAGCAAATCTTCATGATTTCTTCAAATTTGCTTTAGAAAAATTGCATCCTATATTTCACTTTACTTAAAGCCATCAATGATGCATTTATAGAAATTAGTAACTGTATTATGATTCACAATAAGTATTTATAAGAACATGACATGGCTATTAATCACAATACATTCACTTATTTGACAGAAATAAATCTAAATTACTAAAAAGGTCATTGTAACTATAATATAATAACATTATAATAATGCATTTTAATGTGTGAATACATAGGCTGCATCGCTATAATGATGTAAACCATGGGTTACGACCATGGGCTTATAGTTCATTCATTTACTGAAGATGGACTCGACTCATGCAGAATGATGACAGACTCTAGATTAAAATAAACTACCATTTTTAATGGGCAAAAATATCAAGAGAAAGAACTTAACTCCATCCCCTCAAATGAGGTAGGAATTGTGTTTAATATGTCAAATACACTTTCAGGGAAATATCATGAACAGCTTAAGCTAAAACCAATTGAGATATCTAGACTTTGATTTAACTTTGCACGTTTCTGTCAGTGTTTCGCATCTTCAGTTGGCCTGCTAGCCAACATTAGTGTTGATATAGTGTTGTTTACTATAGATTTTGTAAGCTCTTGCTTTTTCTCACACTTTGGTTCATCGCCCGCCGACAAATTAATTAATTCATGGTTTTGTGATCGATTGCTGTCTGTATTACCATAGTTTTCCGCAAATATCATGATTAAATGGTGTAACATCGTATCTTAAATGTATAAGAAAATAACCACAAAAAAAAACAACATTCCACTCTGAAACGTCCTGTGAAATCCGTGCTTGCAAAGTCATGACATCCGGTCTGGACGATCCTCTGGTTCTTTAACATTGTCAGGGTCTGAATTGGGCTCAAATTGGCTTGAAATTGATGCCATCATTAACATTTACACTAGAGCAGAAATTACAGTTATGGAGGGGCGTGTCACAGCACAATTCATATTTCAGAAGAAGGGGCTCATTGAAACCGGAACTACACAAAATGTTCGGGCCAGACTGAGAAGAGAGGAGCTGTAACATTGTAAAATATGTATTTTTTGGTGTGTTTTTTGAACAATCAAGCATGAAAACATATTCTAGTGCACCCCAAAAACAAAATCAAGACTTTGTAATAGGGCATAATAGGACCCCTTTAAAGATACACATATCACAAACTCACTTTAGTATTTTGATTAATGATGATATGTACATGTATAGTATAATAAAGTGATAATAACCGTTCTTGTCATGTTTTGTTAAGGCACTGCCCGATACTGATTGCAACACAGCACTCAAGCAGCTCTCTGTTACCATGGTTACTGCCTCAGGAGAATGCGACCTCTGTTCGTTATCATCTATTCGGCATCAGGTGAAAATTTGTGCTCTGGCTAACTTTTATGCTTACTTAAACAATTGGAATGATTCAGTAAAGAATAATGTAATCAAGTTTTATCGATCATGCTTAAATATTATATTTATTATATTAACAAATGCCCTCAAAAACTAACAATCCTGTAGTTTACCTCTGTGGCCAATCTGTGCAATTTAAACTGTTATTTTCTAGAATCAAAGTGGGTAGATGATGAAATTAGCCCTGCAAAGATTAAAACTTCCTCTGTGGTTTATACCCAGAGAAAAGGTTTCAGAAAGAAGAATAGTGATAGATAAGCATACATCTTGGTTTGAAAAACACATAGTATTGTGGTAAACTTTTTCTTTTTTTTTCCTCACAATCATGCCCAGGTTTTAAATCAAGGTTGAACAGAAGCCACGCTAAACAGGTTACTAATCTGAATCTACTAATCTACTAATCTTTGGTTACACTATATCCCAATATTTAATTTTTCTACTAACTATAATAACGTTGCAATTAACTCTCATTAGAATATTAGTAGACTGTTAGGTTATGGGTTCAGGTTAGTAGAATAAGTTGACATGTAGTTGCAAAGTTATGTATAGTTTTAGATTGTCTGTTGAGGAGCGCTAAAATAAAGATTAAAGCGTTAGCAGATGTGAAGCAGACAGTCTACTAATACTCTAATGACTGATGACATTTAGGTGCAAAGTTACCAATAGTTAGTAGAATGTATAAAGTGCACTACTGAAATTAAGTATTACCATAATTATTTAAACTGTGGTTATTCAATTCAATTCAATTCAATTCAAATTTATTTGTATAGCGCTTTTCACAATACACATTGTCTCAAAGCAGCTTTACAGAAAGTGCATTTCGGAAATGTACATAGAAAAATACAGTTAGTTAATCAAGTATTAATTTATGGCATAACATATCGCCGGCTTTGAGTCGTCTCTTCACAGGCGTCGAGTCGTCTCTTCACAGGCGTTGGGGCATCTGAAGTCTCCGTGAGAGGCTGGATACAAACTGGAGCTGACGAACGCTATTTACCTCGGGACTAGCGTCCCGAGATAACAGCAGAAAGGAGGATGGGAATTAATTAGCATAGCTGATGTTCATAATGTTAATGCATTCGAACTGATTCAGCAGTAGTATCAAAGGTTAAGCATTAAGTGAATGCTTGGTTAAAGAGATGCGTCTTTAATCTAGTTTTAAACTGGGACAGCGAGTCTGAGTCTCGGACAATATCAGGAAGGCTATTCCAGAGTTTAGGAGCTAAATGTGAGAACGTCCTCCCTCCTTTAGTGGACTTAGATATCCTAGGAATGACCAGAAGCCTCGAATTTAGTGATCTTAAAGAGCGTGATGGATTGTATGGCGATAGAAGGTCTGTTAAATACACAGGAGCTAAACCATTTAGGGCTTTATAGGTCAGTAGGAATACTTTGTAATTGATACGTAACTTAATAGGTAACCAGTGTAGAGATGATAAAATAGGTGTTATATGATCATATTTTCTTGATCCAGTAAGAACTCTAGCAGCTGCATTTTGCACTAACTGTAGCTTGTTGATTGAGGATGCAGGACAGCCAGCTAATAAAGCATTACAGTAATCTAGTCTCGAGGTCATGAATGCATGAACTAACTTTTCTGTATCAGAAACAGATAGCATGTTACGTCGCTTAGCAATGTTTCTAAGGTGGAAAAAGGCTGTTCTTGTAATATATGAAATATGATTTTCGAAAGTCAAGTTGCGGTCTAGTATAACACCCAGGTCTTTTACTGTAGTGGATAAAGTAACAGGACATCCTTCTAAATTAAAGTTGTTTTGTAAGGGATTTTGTGGGTAGTTTTTTGGACCAATAAGTAGTACCTCCGTTTTATCTGAATTTAATAGCAGGAAATTACACGTCATCCAGCATTTTATATCATTTAGACACTCTGTCAATTTAGATAAGTTAGTATTTTCATCTGGTCGTGATGAGATATATAATTGAGTGTCATCAGCATAACAGTGGAAATTAATTCCATGTTTTCTTATAATATTACCAAGTGGCAGCATATATGTGACCAGTCACGGAAACTAGGGACACAAGTCGGTTCTGGGGCATTTTGAGTTATTCATAGATTCTGAGAGTGTAATATCCAAGCTTTCCAACGATGTGTAACATGTGGAAATCTGATAATATTTAGAGAAGTTGTGGCCATTTTAAAGTAGGCACTTAAAAAAGCTCAAAGAGGAGAAAACGAGCTCTAAAGATTGTGCAGTTCTCACCTGTCTCAGCTGCTGGGGGTGACAATAGGGCTCATTTACATCTCATTTAGATAAGCCATACCCCCTGTAAAGCTCCTCCATGTGCTTTCCAGCTTTTTTTACACTTCGAATGAGTGCACTTCTGCCGCACTAGGCGAAAAACAATTGTGCTGCCCCTCTATTTGCAACGTACCAGCAACAACACACAAAGACCAATAATGCCATATAGCCTGCATATAACGCGAAACCAGCAACAACACATAAAGACCAATATGCCATATACATATAACGCAAAACCAGCAACAACACACAAAGACCAATATGCCATATAGCCTGCATATAACGCAAAACCAGCAACAACACACAAAGGCCAATATGCCATATACATACAGTATAACGCAAAACCAGCAACAACACACAAAGACCAATATGCCATATACATATAACGCAAAACCAGCAACAACAAACAAAGACCAATAAGCCATAGGCCTACATATAGCGCAAATAGTGCGCAACGCTCGTGTGCCCAAAATGTCAACAATATTAAAGTTTATGTAGGAGGCAAATGCCTGCTGGCATTTTTCTTTAAGCAGTCATTTCTGCAATTTTCCAAATAATCACATTTCACCTCCTCAAATTACTGTTGCAAATCTCTTTACACCACTTTCTTATGTGCGTATACACACACAAATGAAATGTCTGCAAGCACATTATATCATCAGCAGGTTCAGCATCTTAAATAACGACTAAAGAGCAAATGAAGCTTAACTTACATTTCAGAAACACGCACGGCAGGCCTTCATCGCAGCAAAGGTCTTAACTGCATCCTCTATTTCGATTCTCCGTCACATATGAAACAGCCAGCCACCGCTGTCAGCGAGCCGAGCCGCCGTATTGAAGCACTGAGGGCGCGCGCGCTGCGCCCATACCTCCGGTTCAGTTTCCCGAGCCCTAGAAGTGCGGCGAAAACATTTTCGGTGTAACTGCCAGACGGTTCATCTCGTCTGCGACAATCTTTGCGGCATCCATCTTCATTGAATTTTGATATCAGAGAGAGCCGGCCAGAGCACAGCATAATAAGTAGCCATGTGGTTGACTTGGAGGGCGGGGGCAAAAGTGCCGGGTTATTCAGTATGGAAATACACACAGACAATGACACGCCACGCCCCTACTGCATGCTAGAATCTCCGAAAACAAGCCGATTTCAACCTCAAAATGTAAGCTTTTAAATATACCAATACTGCTATCTCAAACATGGAGAGGCTTCTTCGTGATTTCAATTAACAGAATCTCCAAAAAATTGAAAATCACCAATTTTGAAAAAAAACTCTTCTTTCTCATTTTGCTCGAAAGTTGTGCTGCCGACTTGTGTCCCTGGTTTCTGTGACGGGTCACATATATTGAGAATAGCAGAGGGCCTAACACCGATCCTTGCGGCACTCCATAGTCTACTGACGTTATCTTTGATTTTTCCCCATTTAAACAGACAAAATGGTAACGGTCTGATAAGTACGATCTAAACCAGCTTAATGCCTGTCCCTGAACACCAGTGTAGTTTTGTAGTCGATCCAAGAGTATTTTATGATCTACACTGTCGAACGCAACGCTTAGATCGAGTAGAACTAGTGTTGAGATACAGCCTTGGTCAGAAGCTAAAAGTAAATCATTTGTAATTTTAACTAGCGCAGTTTCTGTGCTATGATGCGGTCTGAATCCCGACTGGAATTTTTCATAGATATCATTTTCTTGTAAGAAAGAGCACAATTGAGCGGACACAATTTTTTCTAGTATTTTAGACATAAATGGAAGATTTGAGATGGGTCTGTAATTTGCTAAGTTATTTGGATCTAATTGCGGTTTCTTAATGAGAGGTTTTATTACTGCCAGCTTGAATATTTTTGGAACATGACCTAAAAATAAAGACGAGTTAATAATATTAAGAAGAGGCTCTTCCACTACAGGTAACACTTCTTTCAGTAGTTTAGTGGGTATTGGATCTAATAAACATGTTGTTGGTTTAGAAGCAATGATAAGTTTATTTAGCTCTTCCTGTCCTATAGTTGTAAAGCGGTGTAGTTGTTCTAGAGGGGCCATAATTGAGGCTGAATCATAAGACATCATAGAGGATTGTATACTTACAATTGTGTTTCGGATGCTTTCTATTTTCTCATTGAAGTAATTCATAAAATCATTACTACTATATTGTAATGGAATATTTTGCTCTGGTGATGTTTGTTTATTTGTTAGTCTAGCCACGGTGTTGAATAAAAACCTTGGATTATTTTGGTTATTAAGTTGGCTTGTGAAAGCCAACTTACTGAAATCCTATTTAAACTTATTATTATTATTTTTCTTCTTTTTTCTTAACCAAAATTTTCTGACTGCTACTCCTCCTAGAGCTTTAACTCTACAAACTCCAAACTCGGGTCAGACCTTCAGACTGTTCTGACTTAGTGTGCTATATCTTTTCAGACTGATTTGACTTTCAGATTTCTTAAAAATTAATATTAAAAATCATAAAAATCCCATTGACTTTCATTGCAACAGTTCAAATTGAGCCAAGGCTACGGTGGCCCAGCAGTGTACAACACAAAAACTCAAATCTAAACTCCGTGAAGCCCAAGACTCAATTAAACTACCATTCTATATGTACTAATGAACTTATCTATCTATCTATCTATCTATCTATCTATCTATCTATCTATCTATCTATCTATCTATCTATCTATCTATCCATCTATCCATCTATCTATCTATTTCTATCTATCTATCTATCTATCTATCTATCTATCTATCTATCTATCTATCTATCTATCTAATCTATCTTTCTTTCTTACTAACTAATCTATCTTTCTTTCTTTCTAACTAATCTTTCTTCTTTCTTTCTTTATTTCTTTCTTTCTTTCTTTCTAACTAATCTTTCTTCTTTCTTTCTTTCTTTCTAACTAATCTTTCTTCTTTCTTTCTAACTAATCTTTCTTCTTTCTTTCTGTCTTTCTTTCTTTCTAACTAATATTTCTTTTTTCTTTTTTTCTTACTAACTAATCTATCTTTCTTTCTTTCTAACTAATCTTTCTTCTTTCTTTCTTTCTTTCTTTCTAACTAATCTTTCTTCTTTCTTTCTTTCTTTCTTTCTTTCTTTCTAACTAATATTTCTTCTTTCTTTCTTTCTAACTAATATTTCTTCTTTCTAACTAATCTTTCTTCTTTCTTTCTAACTAATCTTTCTTTCTTTCTAACTAATCTTTCTTCTTTCTTTCTTTCTTTCTTTCTAACTAATCTTTCTTCTTTCTTTTTTTCTTTCTTTCTAACTAATCTTTCTTCTTTCTTTCTTTCTTTCTTTCTTTCTTTCTTTCTTTCTTTTTCTTTCTTTCTTTCTAACTAATCTTTCTTCTTTCTTTCTTTCTTTCTAACTAATCTTTCTTCTTTCTTTCTTTCTTTCTTTCTTTCTAACTAATCTTTCTTTCTTTCTTTCTTTCTAACTAATCTTTCTTTCTTTCTTTCTTTCTTTCTTTCTTTCTTTCTAACTAATCTTTCTTCTTTCTTTCTAACTAATCTTTCTTCTTTCTTTCTAACTAATCTTTCTTCTTTCTTTCTTTCTTTCTTTCTTTCTTTCTTTCTTTCTTTCTTTCTTTCTTTCTTTCTTTCTAACTAATCTTTCTTCTTTCTTTCTTTCTTTCTTTCTTTCTTACTAATCTTTCTTTCTTTCTTTCTTTCTAACTAATCTTTCTTCTTTCTTTCTTTCTTTCTAACTAATCTTTCTTTTTTCTTTCTTTCTTTCTTTCTTTCTTTCTTTCTTTCTTTCTTTCTTTCTTTCTTTCTTTCTTTCTTTCTTTCTTTCTTTCTTTCTTTCTTTCTTTCTTTCTTTCTAACTAATATTTCTTCTTTCTAACTAATCTTTCTTCTTTCTTTCTAACTAATCTTTCTTTCTTTCTAACTAATCTTTCTTTCTTTCTAACTAATCTTTCTTCTTTCTTTCTTTCTTTCTTTCTTTCTTTCTTTCTAACTAATCTTTCTTCTTTCTTTCTTTCTTTCTTTCTAACTAATCTTTCTTCTTTCTTTCTTTCTTTCTTTCTTTCTTTTTCTTTCTTTCTTTCCAACTAATCTTTCTTCTTTCTTTCTTTCTTTCTAACTAATCTTTCTTCTTTCTTTCTTTCTTTCTAACTAATCTTTCTTTCTTTCTTTCTTTCTAACTAATCTTTCTTTCTTTCTTTCTTTCTTTCTTTCTTTCTTTCTTTCTTTCTTTCTTTCTTTCTTTCTTTCTTTCTAACTAATCTTTCTTCTTTCTTTCTAACTAATCTTTCTTCTTTATTTCTAACTAATCTTTCTTCTTTCTTTCTTTCTTTCTTTCTTTCTTTCTTTCTTTCTTTCTTTCTTTCTTTCTTTCTAACTAATCTTTCTTCTTTCTTTCTTTCTTTCTTACTTTCTTTCTTACTAATCTTTCTTCTTTCTTTCTTTCTTTCTTTCTTTCTTTCTAACTAATCTTTCTTCTTTCTTTCTTTCTTTCTAACTAATCTTTCTTTTTTCTTTCTTTCTTTCTTTCTTTCTTTCTTTCTTTCTTTCTTTCTTTCTTTCTTTCTTTCTTTCTTTCTTTCTTTCTTTCTTTCTAACTAATCTTTCTTCTTTCTTTCTTTCTTTCTTTATTTCTTTCTTTCTTTCTTTCTTTCTTTCTTTTTCTTTCTTTCTTTCTAACTAATCTTTCTTCTTTCTTTCTTTCTTTCTTTCTAACTAATCTTTCTTCTTTCTTTCTTTCTTTCTTTCTTTCTTTCTAACTATTCTTTCTTCTTTCTTTCTTTCTAACTAATCTTTCTTCTTTCTTTCTAACTAATCTTTCTTTCTTTCTTTCTAACTAATCTTTCTTCTTTCTTTCTTTCTAACTAATCTTTCTTCTTTCTTTCTTTCTTTCTTTCTTTCTTTCTTTCTTTCTTTCTTTCTTTCTAACTAATCTTTCTTCTTTCTTTCTTTCTTTCTAACTAATCTTTCTTCTTTCTTTCTTTCTTTCTAACTAATCTTTCTTCTTTCTTTCTTTCTTTCTTTCTTTCTTTCTTTCTTTCTTTCTTTCTTTCTTTCTTTTTCTTTCTTTCTAACTAATCTTTCTTCTTTCTTTCTTTCTTTCTTTCTAACTAATCTTTCTTCTTTCTTTCTTTCTTTCTTTCTAACTAATCTTTCTTCTTTCTTTCTTTCTAACTAATCTATCTTTCTTTCTTTCTAACTAATCTTTCTTCTTTCTTTCTAACTAATCTTTCTTCTTTCTTTCTTTCTTTCTTTCTTTCTTTCTTTCTTTCTTTCTTTCTTTCTTTCTTACTAATCTTTCTTCTTTCTTTCTAACTAATCTTTCTTCTTTCTTTCTAACTAATCTTTCTTCTTTCTTTCTTTCTTTCTTTCTTTCTTTCTTTCTTTCTTTCTTTCTTTCTTTCTAACTAATCTTTCTTCTTTCTTTCTTTCTTTCTTTCTTTTTCTTTCTTTCTTTCTAACTAATCTTTCTTCTTTCTTTCTTTCTTTCTAAGTAATCTTTCTTCTTTCTTTCTTTCTAACTATTCTTTCTTTCTTTCTTTCTTTCTTTCTTTCTTTCTAACTAATCTTTCTTTCTAACTAATTCTTTCTTTCTTTCTTTCTAACTAATCTTTCTTCTTTCTTTATTTCTTTCTAACTAATCTTTCTTCTTTCTTTCTTTCTTTCTTTCTTTCTTTCTTTCTTTCTTTCTTTCTTTCTTTCTTTCTTTCTTCCTTTCTTTCTTTCTTTCTTTTTCTTTCTTTCTTTTTCTTTCTTTCTTTCTAACTAATCTTTCTTCTTTCTTTCTTTCTTTCTAACTAATCTTTCTTCTTTCTTTCTTTCTTTCTTTCTAACTAATCTTTCTTTCTTTCTTTCTAACTAATCTTTCTTCTTTCTTTCTTTCTAACTAATCTTTCTTCTTTCTTTCTTTCTTTCTTTCTTTCTAACTAATCTTTCTTCTTTCTTTCTAACTAATCTTTCTTCTTTCTTTCTAACTAATCTTTCTTCTTTCTTTCTTTCTTTCTTTCTTTCTTTCTTTCTTTCTAACTATTCTTTCTTTCTAACTAATCTTTCTTTCTTTCTTTTTCTTTCTTTCTTTCTAACTAATCTTTCTTCTTTCTTTCTTTCTTTCTTTCTTTCTTTCTTTCTAACTAATCTTTCTTCTTTCTTTCTTTCTAACTATTCTTTCTTCTTTCTTTCTTTCTTTCTTTCTTTCTAACTAATCTTTCTTTCTAACTTATTCTTTCTTTCTTTCTTTCTAACTAATCTTTCTTCTTTCTTTCTTTCTTTCTTTCTTTCTTTTTTTTTCTTTCTTTCTTTCTTTCTTTCTAACTAATATTTCTTCTTTCTTTCTTTCTTTCTTTCTTTCTTTCTTTCTTTCTTTCTTTCTTTCTAACTAATATTTCTTCTTTCTTTCTTTCTTTCTTTCTTTCTTTCTTTCTAACTAATATTTCTTCTTTCTTTCTAACTAATATTTCTTCTTTCTTTCTTTCTAACTAATCTTTCTTTCTTTCTAACTAATCTTTCTTTCTTTCTTTCTTTCTTTCTAACTAATCTTTCTTCTTTCTTTCTTTCTTTCTTTCTTTCTAACTAATCTTTCTTCTTTCTTTCTTTCTTTCTTTCTTTCTTTCTAACTAATCTTTCTTCTTTCTTTCTTTCTTTCTTTCTTTCTTTCTTTCTAACTAATCTTTCTAACTAATTATTTCTTTCTTTCTTTCTAACTAATCTTTCTTTCTTTCTTTCTTTCTTTCTTTCTTTCTTTCTTTCTTTCTAACTAATCTATCTATCTATCTATCTATCTATCTATCTATCTATCTATCTATCTATCTATCTATCTATCTATCTATCTATCCATCTATCCATCTATCTATCTCTTTCTATCTATCTATCTATCTATCTATCTATCTATCTATCTATCTATCTATCTATATATCTATCCATCTATCTATCTATCCATCTATCTATCTCTTTCTATCTATCTATCTATCTATCTATCTATCTATCTATCTATCTATCTATCTATCTATCTATCTATCTAATCTATCTTTCTTTCTTACTAACTAATCTATCTTTCTTTCTTTCTTTCTAACTAATCTTTCTTCTTTCTTTCTTTATTTCTTTATTTATAGTGAAGCTATCTTCTCAAAAGATCTGATAACTAGTGAAAAGCTTTGTCTGCAGATTGAAATGTATGAAACTGGGTTATAAACGACTTATTTCTTTGTTTGGCATGTTTAAGCTGCCTGATATCACACGCATCAAAGCCAACTGACCAATTCCATTAGTTCTGTTGTTGGAAGCTTCACAAAGCAAATATTATAGGTGGATTATTACAGACTGTTTGTATCTCGTCGTGTTTACCACCTCATCCAGTGCAAAAAGTTATTGCAATGGTTATTTGCTTTTTGACGCCTCCTGTACAGAACTGTGGCTAATGAGATTTCTATTTCCCAGAATGCTTTGCACGGGACATAATCGGAAGAGATAATGTTTAATTTATTTATCTTCGTGTTTTTAAGACAAATAAATTAAGGAGAAAGCTTGTTATTATAGTTTAATGTTGTATTGAGTTGGGATCTAGAGATGTTTTTGTTTTTGTGATGGAGTTCCCATCGTGGTGACGAGTGGAGCCTGCAGTTGGGC